>NC_051320.1:19146966-20411608 GCF_015220235.1 Choloepus didactylus
GAAACAATCCAAATATCCTTCAACAGATGAGTGGATAAATAAAATGTGGTATATACACACAATGGAATACTACACGGCAGTAAGAAGGAACGACCTTGTGAAACATATGACAACATGGATGAACCTTGAAGACATAATGCTGAGCGAAATAAGCCAGGCACAAAAAGAGAAATATTATATGCTACCACTAATGTGAACTTTGAAAAATGTAAAGCAAATGGTTTATAATGTAGAATGTAGGGGAACTATCAATAGAGAGCAATTAAGGAAGGGGGAACAATAATCCAAGAAGAACAGATAATCTATTGTGGTTAAATTTAACGTTCTGGGAATGCCCAGGAATGATTATGGTCTGTTAATTTCTGATGGGTATAGTAGGAACAAGTTCACAGAAATGTTGCTGTATTAGGTAACTTTCTTGGGGTAGAGTAGGAACATGTTGGAATTAAAGTAGTTATCTTAGGTTAGTTGTCTTTTTCTTACTCCCTTGTTATGGTCTCTTTGAAATGTTCTTTTATTGTATGTTTTTTTTTAATTATTTTTTTAATTTTTTTATTTTTCATACAGTTGATTTAAAAAAAAAAAGTTTAAAAAAAAAAAAAACAAAAAAATATGTAGAGCTCCCTTGAGGAGCCTGTGGAGAATGCAGAGGTATTGGCCTACCCCACCTCGATGGTTGCTAACATGACCACAGACATAGGGGACTGGTGGTTTGATGGGTTGAGCCCTCTACCATAGGTTTTACCCTTGGGAAGATGGTTGCCGCAAAGGAGAGGCTAGGCCTCCCTATAACTGTGCCTAAGAGCCTCCTCCTGAATGCCTCTTTGTTGCTCAGATGTGGCCCTCTCTCTCTAGCTAAGCCACCTTGAAAGGTGAAATCACTGCCCTCCCCCCTACATGGGATCAGACACCCAGGGGAGTGACTCTCCCTGGCAACGTGGAATATGACTCCTGGGGAGGAATGTAGACCTGGCATCGTAGGATGGAGAACATCTTCTTGACCAAAAGGGGGATGTGAAAGGAAATGAAATAAGCTTCAGTGGCAGAGAGATTCCAAAAGGAGCCGAGAGGTCACTCTGGTGGGCACTCTTACCCACAATTTAGACAACCCTTTTTAGGTTCTAATGAATTGGGGTAGCTGGTGGTAGATACTTGAAACTATCAAACTACAACCCAGAACCCATGAATCTCAAAGACAATTGTATAAAAATGTGCCTTATGAGGGGTGACAATGGGATTGGGAAAGCCATAAGGACCACACTCCCCTTTGTCTAGTTTACGGATGGATGAGTAGAAAAATAGGGGAAGGAAACAAACAAACAAACAAAGGCATCCAGTTTTCTTTTTTACTTTAATGGCTCTTTTCACTTTAATTATTATTCTTGTTATTTTTGTGTGTATGCTAATGAAGGTGTCAGGGATTGGTTTAGGTGATGAATGTATAACTATGTAATGGTACTGTGAACAATCGAATGTATTTGTTTTGTATGACTGCGTGGTATGTGAATATATCTCAATAAAATGAAGATTCAAAATTAAAAAAAAAATTAGATGAGGAGGGACAAAAGTTTGGTTGAAATTTAGGTTCCTTAAAAGAGTAAAGAATATCCATGTGTTAAAGTAATTTACAAATGGGAAATTCAGCTTTCTATAAAAATCATATCACATTCCTAATTTTCTAGGTATTCGACGACATCCATCCACTCATTTACGCATTGAACAAATGGTGGCAGAAACTTCTGCTTATCTTTGATTATCTATTTCCCCTTCTTCTGGTTAACTGATGCATTATTTGAGGTGGAAGTGCTAAACTGCTACACTCCCTCCATTCCTTATGGATAGATGTGACCGGACACCTGGGTTCTCCCCAGGACTTCTGGGAGGCTGGCTTAAGCTGATTCAGATTAGAAGCAGGCCCTGTGTTTTTCAGCCATTCTCTTTCTTGCTGTAATGCAGATGTGTGTCTAGAACTGTTACATTTGTTCTCTATGGCTGCTGTAACAAATCACAAATTTAGTGACCTATATACGAAGTTATTATCTTATCGGTCAGGAATCCACCAGGGGTCTCACTGAAGTAGATCAAGCTGTAGGCAGAGCTGTGCTCCTTTCTGGAAGTCTAGGGTAGGCTCCATTTCCTTGCCTTTTCCAGCTTCTAGAGACTGCCTATATTCCTTGGCTTGTGGACCCCTCCTCCATCTTCAGAGCCAGTAGGGGCAGACCAGGTCTTTCCCATGCTGCCATTTCTGTGGTTCTCAGTGTTTGAGGACTCAATGCGATTACAATGCACTCACCTGGATGGTTCAGGATAATCACTCCATCTCGAGGCCCTTAATCCCAGTCCAGTCTGCAGAGTCCCTTTTGCCATGTGAGGTAAGAAATCCACAGGTCCTGGGACTTAGAACATGGACATCTTTGGTGGCCATTATTCTGTGCACCATGGCTGTGGCAGCTGTCTTGGACCATGAGGTGACCTTGAGGAGGTCAGCCATGCCCAAAATAGTAGAGTGGGAAGAAAGAAGAAGTCTGGGATGCCAGCCACTCTGTGGATCTGTCATACAGGCCCTGAGCTGCTCTCAACCAGATTTCCTTTATATTATATATTAGAAAATGTTTTTAAGCCACTGTTTTGGGTTCTAAAATATGCAGCTGAAAATACTACTTAACTAATGATGTATAATTCTACAGGCATTTTACTTAGTATTTGCTGGTAAATACTCACTGAGCCAGGCACGGGGTCTATATACAGTTTCTGCCTTCATGAAATTTTCTCAATAATAGTTAAGACAGTCACTAATGGGTAATTTAAGAAAATTAAATAAGTGTTATAATAATGTAAGAGAAACAAACTCGGATACCTGTCCAGGAAACTTAGTCATTACTGGGATCAGAGGAAACCTCTTTAAAGAGGATGGGATGGGTATTTTTGCATTAGGGTTGTATATATTTAGTAAAGAACAGTGTTACAAGTAACATGCTGACCTTCACAAGCAAAGATGCTGCTATTGACCTACCATGGGTGAGAAAGTGACTTGAGTTGTTACTTTTCTATAATCCCCTCTAAGGAATTTGCATTGATCTATCCACTTCCATCCCATACTCTTTGCCCACTCTTTTGACCAGAATACTTTGGGAACATAACTCTATGGGATTACATTGATCAGACTCAAGGTCACAACCCTCAGAAGGTGAACCTGTAGGACATGTTCTAACACAATCAAATTATCAAGCTACAGCCTATGAATATCAGTGGCATGGAAACATCTCTTGATATACAGATAGGAGAAAATGCCAGCCTGCTGGGGTTCCTTTTGAGGTGCTCTGGAGTTAATTTTCCTGACCATAAATGGACAAATGGTGTCCTCAAATAAAAGACAGTTTCCCTGCACAACTGCTTTATTTAGCTTAGAGCCAGTAAATCTTCAAAAACCATTTCAAGGAAGGGTAAATATGCTTTCTACAAAATCCTCTGAAGAAAGCATGCTGCCGAAAGAAAAATGGTGTTAAGAAGTCTTTTCAGAACAAATACTATATCCCCAAGCTTATTTTAGGAAGAAAAATTAAAGTTGGTTGAGTTGTCTGGGGAGCAGATTTGACCCTGTTTCTGGAACAATGCACGATGGTTGGGTGGCACACTTCTTAATGGGCCATCGGACGTTTTTAGCTTGCACATATAATTCATTGTTTTATTCTTGTCCTGTACTCATAGAATTAATGGAGAAAACACTTCCTCTGTGAATTTGAAACTTTAGGGGATATTAGGGTTTTTTTTTAAGTATGAGTTAGTCTGAGAGGATGCCCCGTCTTGCTTCAGGGCTGCAGAGGACTGCAGAAGCCCCGAGGGTGTAGTGAGCTGGGCATGCCATTAGCTGAGATACTAAGGCAGAGGGTGCAATTATTATTTCCTCCCTACAATTAATCTTACATGCTGAGAGCATGGAATGAATTTTGGTTATGTATGAAAGACAGGCTCCTGCTCCCTGAAATCAATGCCTGTCAGAAGAGCCTAGACATTGGGTGATCTGCATGCATAATTTAAGACTGATTTGTTAACTGTGCAGAAGTGAAGTTAGCTGCTCAGTGAGACACATTGTCAATTGCCAGCAATTTACTATGTTTTTGAAAACCACAGGCAGCAATTTACAGAAAAGATTAGGCCAGTTACTGTACATGTGTGACATTTCCATGATTTAAGATGTCATCCTGGAAAGCTGTGAACTGACAATTGGTGTTTGGAATGAGGTTATAAACTTTAGAGAACAACTGCTTTTACCTGAGAATGCCTATATTTCTGCTCTGGGACACCCCCAAATGTATACCTCCTGCTGGGACTAAATGTGTAGATGCAAATGAGCATGTCAGAGGAGGGGAAGACATCTCCCTCAGAATCATTAAGCACTTTTGCATTACTCAGTGCTGCACTGTCCTCTGGGTCCATGGGAAAGCAGGGCAACTGCTTTTATTTCTTGGAGAAGAAATGGTTGTGCATACATTTTCCATAGTCCTGAGCCATCCAGTGACTTTCATCCTGCACCAGGAGTTTATTGTTCAGTTCTTCTCCATAAGAAAATTATTAAAGGTATATCCCTTTTTTATTGGTGTGATTTCTTTATACTTCCTTTCTCTATATTTGTTGTCACTAACAATAATTTCTTCATACTTGAATTTGTTAGAAAGTGAAATGAAGATAATCTTAGCCCCAGGTGGAATTAGAACTCTAGGAACCCTGAAGCATGACTGTGATTGGAAGAATATCTATGAAATGCAGCTCCTCACAATTTAAACACAATAAAGTATAACCTGTAGTTGATTTTTTTCCTGAGCTTTACTAAAAAAATGTACTTTTGATATACTTTGAAATTTATTCTTACTGTTTACATAAATTTATCAATTTCCCCATGGATTCTTGGTGAGTGTGCCGGTTTTGAGTGTATTATGTCTCCCAGAAAAAGCCATATTCTTTGATGCAGTCTTGTGGGGCAGACATAATAGTGGGGATTAAGTTGGAATGTTTGGGTTCAGAGATACGCCCCACCCAACTGTAGATGATAACTGATGGGATATTTCCATAGAGGTGTGGCCCCGCCCATTCGGGGTGGGCCTTGATCAGTGGAGCCATATAAATGTGCTGACTCAAAGAGACTGAACGGAGTGCAGCTATGAGTGACGTTTTTAAGAGGAGCAAGCTTGCTAGAGAGGAACATCCCGGGAGAAAGCCATTTTGAAACCAGAACTTTGGAGCAGACGCCAGCCATGTGCCTTCCCAGCTAACAGGTTTTCCGGATGCCATTGGCCATCTCCAGTGAAGGTACCTGATTACTGATGTGTTACCTTGGATGTTGTATTAGTTAGGGTTCTCCTTGGAAACAGAATCAATGAGAGATGTCCCTTATTATCAAATTGTAAAAGTGACTCACGCAACTGCGGGAGCGCACGAGTCCAAATTCTGCAGAGCCGTCAACAAGCTGTCAACTCCAAGGAAGACGTCCGACGAACTCCTCGGGAAACGAACCGACAACTTTGATGAACTCCTCAGGAAACGAACTGGCAACTTCGACGAGCTCCCCAGGGAAAGCTTCACTGAGCAGCTGAAGAAGAAGTGAAGGTTCTCTAACCGTCCGGCTTATAAGCCTCTAACTGATCACCCAGACCAAATCCAGCCAATTGCATTCTCTCACTGTGGAAGCACGCCCCTTGATGAGTCATCAGTCAGCTGCAGTCAATTGACTGATGATCCGACAAACCAACCAGCCTCAAATAGCCTCACAGCAATCGTCAGGCCAGTGCTCGCTTGACCAGACAGCTAGGCCACCTAGCCAAGTTGACACATGAACCCAACCATCACAGATGTTTTGTGGCCTTAAGAATGTAACTGTGTAGTGAAATAAACCCCCATTTTATAAAAGCCTATCCATCTCTGGTGTTTTGCATTCTGCAGCATTAGCAAACTAGAACAGTAAGTCTAAATCTTAGAAATCAGGATTGTAACCACAGTTCTTATTCTGAAACCTCATATGTCAATAGTCAGTATTTCAAACGAAAATTGAGTTTAGCTTTCCATATGGGAAACAAATCAAGACTTCCTATAAGTTGTTATTCTCAATAAAATCAGTCTGAAAGCTGACACATAACCTTCTTTCTTCTTTACATTGTATCTTTTTCTCTATTTTCCTATCCATTTGGGCCTATAATCTCCTTAATAAGTTAATCGCAGCTCTTATGTTTTATTTTTCTACTGAAAAAGAGAAAAACATGTGACTAATAAATCTGTTTTTCCTCTTCTATGTCAAATATCAAAAGCAAGTTATAAAATGCTAGAATTTCATCAAAGAAGCAAAAAATGAGGTGCTTAGTAAATAGAGTGGTATTAGATCATAACTCTGGCTTACCTCGGAGTTTTTCTTTTTAATACAAGAAAGATCAATAAAATGAAAGTCCATATGAACAGACAACTTTTAAAACTTTATTTTGAAGACTGACAAAATCCACTCTAAAGTGGCTGAGCAGTCTTCATTAGTTTTGCCATCTAAGGCAGTAGACTAGCACTCTTGGTAAATACAGGTTCTTTTACCGGATAACTCAAGCATAGTTTTGAAATGTCAATAGGCAATCTCATTCAACTTTTCCAAAACACTCGCCTTTATGCAACACCAAGAATCTATAATCAAAGCATGTAAACTTAGATTTTAATTCCTTTAAACCTTCTTACTGTCATAAAAGAGCACATTTATTCACAGTTACCATGGTAAGAAAATTTTTAATTACTTGTACAACCTTGGCTTTGGGGTTCCAATTAATTAAATCATGTACTTTTATCATGCATTCTTTATCTATAAGATCCTTAATGTAACAAAAAAATATATTTCCATAAGGGGAAAATGTTGGCTTCTTAAGAGATAGCTATCTTGTAGACATTGGAATTGGGATTTTAACTTTTTGACCAAAGATTGGATTGGTATATGCTAAAGGTAGCAGTCTAATAGAATGCTGTGAGGGTAATAGGCATTCAACTTTGTTGAAAACATCAGTTAATGAATCTCTAAGGTCTAAATTACGATATTTTTACACTCCAAAGCCTCTTGTTGCTTGTGTCAGACACCTATGATTTTGTCTTTATCTATTTCTCAGGGATCTAAACTCCCTGCTTTATTTTTCACGAAATCATCAAGAACTTCTATACTTTATTATGAGTAGCAAACATAGAATTGGTTTATTATGAGTTTGCATTTATGTTGTGTTTTTCCTTCAAGTAGCTCAAAGTGCTCTGCAAAACATGACAATAGTCATCAAAACACCTTTATCAGAAACATAATACAATAAATAATGCTGTTATAAATGTGCCAAAGGCGAAAGATTCACTGGAAAATGTTCATTTTCTAAATATCTTTTTTTATTTTTTAGATATTTTATTTAAAATAGGTTCCAACTTTTTAAAACATTTTCTTTTCTTGACTTTGGGGTCAGATAATTTTGTTCAACAAATATTTATTGAGCATCTACTATGTTCAAGCATCCTTCTAGGCACTGAGAATATAACTGGGGAGAAAAAAAGAATTTGCTTTCATGGACCATTTATTCTAGTAGGGGAGACAGATAATATAAAAACAGGTACATGATGTAGTATAAGGTTGTGTTAAGTGCTATCAAGTAAAAAGGGGCTTCCGGTCAACCAAGATGGTTGATGCTCCAGGATGCTGTTCCCCCACAGAATTTTTGAAAATCGGCAAAAACAGGCTGTCATTGTTTTCAGAACTCTGGAAAACAGTTAATGGGATACAGTAACTGAGCAAGTGCTCAAACTCTTCCAAAAAAATTGAAGAGAAGACAACATTTCCTAACTCATTCTATAAGGCTAACATTACCCTAATAGCAAAGCCAGATAATGATACCACCAAGAAAAGAGAATTACAGACCAATATACCTTATGAATATAGACGCAAAACTACTCAGCAAAATACTAGCAAACCGAATCCAACAGCACTTCACAATTATTTGTCATGTTCAAGTGGGATTTATCCCAGGTATGCAAGGGTGGTTCAACATAAGAAAATCAATTAATGTAGTACACCATTTTGTAAAAATATGCCACTTGTAAGAAGGCAATTTACCAAATCCAGCACTCTTTCTTGATAAAAACCACTAAGAAAGCCAGAAATAAAAGGAAACATCCTCAACATGATAAAAAGTGTGTATGAAAAATTCATACCCAACATCCTCCTCAAGGGTGAAAAACTGAAAGCCTCCCCTCTAAGATGAGGAACAAGACAAGGATGCCCACATTCACTATTGTTATTCAACATTGCACTGAAAGTTCTAGCTAGAGCAATTAGGCAAGAAAAAGAAATAAAAGGCATCCAAATTCAAAAGGAAGAATAAAACTTTCCTTATTTGCCAATGACATGGAACCCTGAAAAATCCACAACAAAGATGCTAGAGATAATAGATGAATTTGGCAAAAATGGTGCAATACAGGATAACCATGCAAAAATGAGTGGTGTTTCTCTACACTAGTAATTAACAATCTGAAGAGGAAATCAAGAAAAAAATTCCATTTAAAATAGCAACTAAAAGAATCAGATATTCTAGGAATACATTTAAACAAGAACATAAAGACATATACATGGAAAATGATAAAACATTCCTAAAATAAATTAAAGAAGACTTAAGTAAATGGAAGGACATTCTGTGTTCATGGATTGCAAGACTAAATATTGTTAAGATGTCAATTCTACCCAAAGTGATTTACAGATTCAGCACAATTTCAATTAAAATTCCAACAGGTTCCAAAGCGTCTCCACCCATATTGTCCCATTTAGTTCTCCCTGTGCTATTCATCCCATTTCACAGATGAGGAAATCAGGTCCCTCCCCAGAAAAGTTAAACATCATTGGTGAAAGCATGCAAAATGAGTGGCTAAAAGGAGATACAAACTTAGAATTCCAGAAACCAAGTCAATGGATGTTTTCTGGGATGTGATTCAGGTTTGGGGCTGGAAACATCTAACAGACTTCACTGGATCTAGTGGAGACCCAGACAGTTGTTCCAGTGGTCAGCAAAGGGAGAGCATCTTAAAGCTAGGTGGGTTCAAAGCTCCTCTCTCACCCAGGCTGTATTCCACTGTGGCTTCTTCTTGTGATGGACAGTTAGTGGCAGTGGCTTTTTTTTTCCTCTTTCCTCCTTTTATTTATTTATTTATTTCCGTTGCTGTTGACTTCATAAAATAGGACAAAAATGAAATAAATGCCCTACGCTTTTTCCCACAGTGACTCAGTTGGATTAATAAGCCTTCCAAATTGGTTTGTTAGAACTCACGTTCCCACTTGGAGAGAATCATATGGTCATTTAACCAGTAAGCGTAAGCCACTAGTGATTGATGTAAAGGTGATGCTGTTTTTCACCTCTCTCATTACCGTGGGGTCATAGGATACAAGTGTGTGTTTACATTTTCTGAATTCTGCTGGACAAGTCCCTTATGTTAAGGAGAGGATAGGAGCATTCAAGCCTGTAAAAGCCAATGCTTGTTGGTAAAACCAACATGAAAGAACATGTCAGTGGTTTTAAGGTTTTCCTAAATATTGACAAATTAGCAAAATGCTTGTTAAGATGTCCGGGGAAAAAAGTCTACAACGGCCTTGAAGAAGAACAGGGATGTATATACAAATATGTGTTAGTATTGACCTTTTGAGGCAATTTAATGGATCTCAAGGGTAATTTTGAATATACTATACCTTATTTTCACCTTATTTGCAGACTTTAGATCCCACCTTCTCCCCATAAGCCCACAAGCTGCAAATGCATTTCATTTCTTAGAAATGGGCTAGCCACCATTTACGCCATACCTAATTCAAGAACGAAGGGCAGTGGGGAAAGAATTCCAATTTTCTCCTAGAAATAAAAGTGAAGTTTTATTTGTCCCATCTATCTCCAGCCTCCTACCACCTTCTTTTTGTGTCAGGTCCTTTTCTCAGCAACAGAAGATGTTAATGATCCTATTAACATATTCACCAGTAGCATTGGGAAAGCTGACATTTCCCAAAGCATTTGTTCAACGATTAAAGTAATGAAAGTTGCCAGTTATTCAGGCCAAGCCTATGAAGGCCTTAAATTCACTGGCTGCCTGAAAGGTCAGGTAAATTAAAGGGAAATATCTGGCTGGCCTTGAATAGTCCGAATGCGGTGATCTTGAGTGCTCTTAAAGTAGTTGAAATTAAGAGGACTGACATTAATTCTAGCCAGCTTCCTGCTATTGATTCAAAAGGAATCGTAAGTGCTCACTTGTGGGCAAATTAAGAGATAAGTCCTTTTCAGAAGATTATTTGCATGTCTTCTTTTTAATTAATATTACTGACTTGAAGATTTGCGGTTAAATTAGCCCATTAATTATCAAAGTCATCAGTTTGGAGAGTAGGAAAGGATAATTTATTTAGTATCAGATCCAGGTTTTCTATAAATTGATGTTTCTCCTAACTTCTTACTAACAGTGTTCTGGAATTTGGAAGTATGAGTTGAGTAAGTGATCACAACCGAAGCCACTTTGTTTGGTTTTGTTTTTACCAATTATAATTATAACACATGAACATTAAAAAAATGGAAAACAAAAACATTAAATTGTAATGAAGGAAAAAAATCCATCTTCCCCCTTGTACTACTCAAAGATAAACCTAACATTTCAGCATTTCTATTTAAGTTCTGCTTTTATGTAGATACGTAAGCTCTCTTTAAATTTGTCATGCTTAAAATACAGTTTCATAATTTGCTTTCTCACGTTCTACTGAGAGCATTTTCATACATGATAAATATTTTTGGAAAACATTTTTAAATTAATTTTGAGGCATTTGTAGATTCACATGCAGTTGTAAGAAATAACAGAGAGCAAGCCCAGCTATCCCGGTTGCCACAGTGATAACATCTTCCAAAACTATGGTACAATATCATGCCTAGGATGTTGATACTGAAACAATCAAAACACAGAACATTTCCATCACCACAAAGGCCCCTCCTGTTGCCCTTTTATAGCCACACATACTTCCTTCCCATCTTTAACCCCTAGCAACCACAAATCTGTTCTCCATTTCTATAATTGTGTCATTTCAAGAATCTTATGTAAATGGATATAGTACATAACCTTTTTGGATTGGCTTTTTTCACTCAGCATAATTCTCTGGAGATTCATCCTCTGGAGATTCATCCAAGTTGCTGCATATGTCAACAGTTCTTTCCTCATTATTGCTGGGTAATATCCTGTGTCATGGATTTGCTGCAACTTTTTAACCATTCACCCACTGAAGGACATCTGGGTTGTTCCCATATTTTGGCTATTATGAATAAAGCTGCCATCACTATTTGTGTACAGAGTTTTTTTTTTGCATGAACATAAGTTTTTATGTTTCTGGGATAAATGCCCAAATATGTAATTGCTCAATTGCATAGTATTTGCATGTTTTATAAGAAACTGCCAAACTGTTTTCTCAAGTGACTGTACCATTTTACATTCCCACCAGCAATGCATGAGTGATACAGTTTCTCTGCATCCTTGCCAGCATTTGGTGTGATTATTTCTTATTTTAGACATTCTGCTAGGTGTGTAGTGATACCTCATTGGGTTTTAGTATGCATTTCCCTAATGACTAATGACATTGAACATCTTTTCATATGCTTATTTGCCTCAGTGAAATGTCTCTTCATGTCTTTGCCCATTTTCTTATTGGATTTTTTGCACTTATTTCCTATAAAGTTCTGAGTGTTTTTTTTTTTTTTTTTACATATATATATATTCTAGTTACTAGTCCTTTGTCAGATATATGGTTTGCAAATATTTATGCTTTCAGTCTCTTAACTGGGTCTTTCACAGATCGAAAGTTGTTATTTTTGATGCGATACACTTAATCAACTTTTCCTTTTATCTATCATCCTTAAGAACGCTTCACCCAGCCCTAGGAACACAAGATTTTCTCCTGTTATTTTTCTCTAAAAGTTTTATTTATAGTTCTGTGTTTTACACTTAAGTCTGTGATCCATTTTTAGTTAATTGTTGAAACTGTATTTCTATTGCTTATATGGTATTGAACTAATATGTTCTCAGGGGAAGAACTTTTATTTTTGAGTGAATGAGGCTGGGAGGAAAGAGGTGTAATGGGGATTTAGGTGAGGGCGAAGGACCGTCCTCTTGAACCAGCTCAGAACAAGTGTCACCGTTACGCACATTCCTTTGTCAGATTCTGCCTCTTCCCGAGGACCTAGTCCAGTGTGTGCTTCCCTTACTTCACGCATCGCCCCTCATTCCTCCTGAGCTAGAGCCGGCTTTGATCTGCCAAACCACTTCTTCCCAATTCCTGTTTCTCTTCCTGGCTAAAAAGAACACCAACCTAGTACTGATATTGGCAATCACATTCAAGTCCTTTTTAAATGACCTAAAATCAGGAAATTCTTCACCCAGAAACTTTGTGCATAAAACCAATATGGCTTTTCCCCCCTAAGAACATAGAAAATAGTCTGAAATTGTATACATATATTTGTTTATAAGCCACATAGATCTAACACAGATGGCTAGATTAAGAGGCAGAAAATAATCTGTAAAGATGCCTGTTAGGTGGGCAAGCAATAAACCAGCATCAAAAGGCTCAAGGGGAAAGAGAAACTTGTCAGAGCACACCTGAGGAAGAGAAGTGAAGAAAATTCATGGATCTGGGCCCAAGGGCTTTATAAACAAACTTTTCACCTTTCTCCTGTCATTTACTTTATAATTACAATTATCAATGTGCTGTGGGAGTAATGGAAAGATCTTAGAGTCAATATTCCTTTTTTAAACAGAACGTACACAATAAAATGATGAAAACAAGGGAAATATGTTCATTGGTGGCAAGACATGGAAAGGACCAAAAGGTTCCAAGGAGAGATTTAAAATTAAAAAAAAAAAAAGTCACCCTGGAGGCAGAGATACAGAAAGAAAGAGAAAGTCAAGGACTTGCAGCTGTTAGCATTAGGAAAACAAAAATCTCCTTTATATTTCCCTCTAGAAGATAGCAGTGGAAAATTCCTCAAAACCAACAATCAAGGAACCTTCTGGATAGGATTCAGGTAACAAAACACCTCATTATTTCACAGGCATATTAGATATTATAGGTTGCTCCTCTTCTGCTGTGAAATCAGTGGTACCAGAAAAAAATTTCATACCACTTTAAGCTTTATTTGGCTGATCAACATGACAGAGGTCAGAGTTGCCTGTTTGAAAAATAATGGTCATAATAATGTAATGGAATGTAAATGGTTGATGGTAGATTTTTCAGTGGCATAATGAATAGGTATTTCTAGATACTGTACTGTATAAAAGGATATTGTAATTAGAAAGCATTTTGCACATTTGTACAGGCATTAAGTACCTAGAAATGTTAATCAATTCATATGGCCATTTGTAAAGTTTACAGCTGTGTCTAAAAACTTGTGTATTTGTAAGATTCCCCCCACCTTCATTCCTTTATGGACATAATGTTCAGTAAAGAATATAGTTACATTAAAATAACAACACTAACCCTGCTAACTACACGCTGGTGCTAACAACTGCTAGATATCATGACTTGGATGTGATATTTCAAATCATTGTATTCTCAGCCCGATTTAATCATTTATTCATCCATTCACTCATTCATTCAGTATCCATGACATGTTGGATGTTATGCTGGAGATATAAAGCTGGGCTCACGGTCTTAAGGAGGTAGATAATTCTACTAAAACTACCATTAATTTCCTACTGGTTCTGTGCAGGCACTATCTCCTTTAACTCACAGTTCAAGAGATAGGCAACAATATCTACATTTAACCGATCAAGGAACTTGAGTTTGCCTACGGTCATATGGTCAATAAATTGTGTTACTTCAGCTCCCACTCAGGTTTTCCTAACTCAGAAGCTACTTAACCACTGTGCTACATTAAGTTATATAAAACCAAGAATTTCATTTGTGCTGTATTTAAGCTCTGTCTTCCCCACTTACCAACCCTGTGACCCCCAGCTTAATAGCAAACCTCAGTCCCCTTCTGACATGGGAACAATACTATTTCCTACTTCACCAGGCTGTAATAAACGTGACAGTTACTCTGATAGAGAAATCAAGTATGAAAATTGCAGAAGAGAGAGCACTTCACTTTGTCTAAGGAATTGGAAAGGACTCCTAAGAAAAGGTAATATATGATAAGGGTGAGAAGAAATTGGAAATTGTCATATCCTCCCTCATCTCCTTTTTGTGTTTCTTTTTCAGCCATAACCACTATTTACTCACTGTTCCCATTATCAGAAAGGAGATTTAGAGCCGCGACTACAAAGGCAAATAATAATTATTGAACCCTTACTACAGTAATGCTGAACATTGTCCTAAGCACTTTACATGAGTTAACATGACATAACTTTCAAAATAGTGCTATGATGATAAGGAAACTGAGGCAGCAGGAGATTAAATAACTTGCACAAGGACTCAGGTTATGAGAACCGAGCTTGTGATATGCATAATTTTTGAGAAGGCTGATTTTCTAGTTCTCTAGCCTTTGAGATCTTTGGTTCACAACTGGGGCATAGGCACCACCTGGAATTTCCATCATGGCCACCAGAATAGGTAAGAGGGACACCCAACGATTCCCTTATGAGCACATCTCAGGCAGGCCCTTCAGGGTCAAGTCCCATTGATTCCCATGGAGAAGAGCCCAATGAGATGGGGATGCAGAGATGGGTCTATTTGCTCCCATATAAACCTGTGTTTCATGCTGGGCTCAGGAAATCCCCTGAGTGGGGAGGTTGATTCAGATCAGTGAAGAAGACAGAGATTTTTGATTCAGAACAAACTCATCATGTGGCCTGTGGGGCACAGATACTGAGAAAGCACCATAGGCACCAGGTCACTGGTTGTCTTCAGGCTATGAGGCACAGCTGCCAGTGCCCTTATTGAACCCCAGCCTCTGCAGCACTGCCCAGGGTAAAGGAGGGTGACTGGGAGTGAGGGGGTACTGTGGCATCCCATCTAAAGACAGGGCCCCTCTGGGGACACACCCTTGAGTGTGCATCCCGGCTTTCTCAGCTAGCCCTCGGGCAAGTTACTTAGCTGTGCCTAATACTAGAACTTTCATTTTAGGGTTGTCATGAGTATTAAATGAGATATTGTATACAAAGTGCCTGATGAAAGCCTCTTCCTATAGGGCTTACGTTCTAATTTCATACAGTAAGTCATGCATTCATGCTTCTAAGTCCACTGATTTAACAATTAACTCCATTTAGCACTTCTTTGTGCGAAATATGGGAGAATATTTGGTAAGATTTCAAAGGTGCCTGCCAAATTGCTAACAGCATGATTTGCAGAAGCCAAGGCTCAGAGGGAGGTGCCCCATTGACCAGCATTAGGGAAAGGACAAGGAGGAAGTTAAAAGCGTCTACCACCCAATGCCTGTGAGCAGCTGTGGGATACAAAGGATGGACAGTATGCGAGATCATGGAGGGAAAGTTCTGCATTCAGGTTGTGACTACCACCTAGCTGCTTAACCTCTCTAACATTTAGTTTTCACGTTTGAGAATTATGGATGATAACAGTACCTAGATATTTAAATATGCTTTAAACAAACTTTATACGCAAAATGCCTATGCAAATGCAAATGCTCCATTGATTCAGTGATTCAAATTCACCTTAGAATGCATAGTTCCTGGGAGGCTTCAGTTGGTCTACCAGTTATTCACAGGCTTCAGTGAATTACTTCACTTGGGAAATCAGGCTGCTTTCCACTTGGACACGGTTGAGATCAGGTAAGCTCGGTGAGGTGAAGAATAATTCTTGGAGTGTGGAGTACTGGGGACCTGGGATGGGAAGGGATCCAGAAAGAAAGATGGTATAATTCTGCTCATTTCACATGTGTGATTGATGTAGGCCCTGAGAAAACTGCCATTGAGATGATGACAAGGACAGTGGTGATTGTAGTAATTATAGCAACTTCCCTTATTACCATCCTTTTCAAATTGAAAAAACTCTTTATCTCATGAAAAAGTCACAGTTCCCTGGTAAAGCAGTGGTGGGGAAGTGTGCATCTTTCATCATCCTTGGGTTGCTGTTTTCATGATGGGTTGATGGAAAGGCCAATTTAGTACGAGGGTGCAGAGCATGGGGAGGGTCAGCTAATAGACTGTGCAGAGGTCACTCCTGATTCTGCCCATTTCAGCTGCACAGAGTCAAGTCTCTGAATCCCATTGAGACACAGTTTCCTTATCCTTAAGAATAACATCCACTTCACACGCTTGTCATAAGGATTAAATAAAATCCTGCATACAGCACGCTTCTACAGGGCACTCGATAAATGGATCAATTATTATCACTGCCGCCTGCCTCTGTGAAAGCATCTTATGCTCTGTCTGAAGCATCGTGGGAGATTTATAAATGCTAAGTTATCTTTGCCTTCACTGTGAGCTTCAAAGATGGGAACGCTGAATGTTAACCCAGAAAGGTTAAAGGGCTTGGTCAAGAACATAAAGCTGCCTCACACATCAGCTTTGGGAAACAGCATGGGGGTCAAAGGGCATGAGGGGAGAGTGGGCCTCTATTCATACTGCCAAGCTCATGTCAGAGAGGAGCAAAAGTTTCATTATCTCAATGCTAAATTAAGTGCACGTATATCTTTATACGTTGCTGCACAACTAAATACATTATTGATGTGCTAATGTTTTCCCGCTGGGATGATACGTGGTTTGCATAGCAAAGTTTGCCCATTTTTGTCATTACCTGTATTTGAAAATAGGATGTTTCTTGATGAATTATCCCATTAGCTAACCAATTTTATCATTACCAGTTTTTTTTTCATTTCCAGTCTAAATGTTTTATTTTTGCATTATATAATGTTACTTCTTATCATGCAATGCTAAATCAATTTAAGCAATTCTTCTAGCCTGTTTTATTATTCCCTCCCAAATATTAATAAGTAGGTATCCTTTCCCCTCTGTATTATTTATGTCTAATCTATATACATTTTATGTCCTTAATGTCTTTGTGTAGGTTGTGCATTTAATCAGTTATCACTTTAGTATGTGTTCCAGTTTATCAAGATGTCTTTATAGATTCCTCACGCATAAGCCAGAGTGTTAGACAACTTCCTATTCAAGACGATAAAAAAGAAGACATATACAGTCAACCCTTACTGTTGTGGATTCCATATTTATGAACTCACCTGCTTGCTTGCTAAAATGCATTTGCAACCCTCACACAAGCTCATGAGCAGACAAAAATTTGTGCCGTCCAGCGTGCACGTTCCCAGCTGAGGTCGAACAAGGTGACTCTCTGCCTTCTTGCTTCAGCTCTCATCCTGTAAAGCGTCCTTTTCACAGGGTATTTAGTGCCATAATTTGTTTGCATTTTTGTGCTTTTTGATGATTTTGCTGTTTAAAATGGCCCCCACGCATAGTACTGAAGTGCTGTCTAGTGTTGCTACGTGCAAGGAGACAGATGTGCCTTATGGAGAAAGCCCATGTGTTAGATAAGCTTTGTCCAGGCACGCGTTACAGTGAGTTTAATATTCGTCAATCAACAATATATATTTAACAAGATGTCTTTAAGCAGAAACCACATAAAACAAGGTTCTGTATTGATTGGTTGATGAAAATGTTGTGACCAGAGACTCATAGGAACCTCACTTTGTTTTCCCCCTAAGAGCAATGCCTCAGAATTCACTAATTCCGTGTTCACGGCAACTTTCTAGAACATAACTACCAGGAATAACGAGAATTGACAGCATTTGTGGCAAACTCCCTTCCCAGATGGTTACCCCTATGAGAGCAGGGACTGATTTTTGTCTTTTTTCACATTTTATTTCAAACACCTAGCAGTGTACCTGGCATGTAGTAGCCCTTGATACATAATTGTGAAGAAAACATTGAATATATGGTTGAAGTCCATTTTATTTTAATTAAAAAGAAATAGTTAATGAAGCTCTCAAAAAAGTATCTATTTGAAAACACTTTCTTTTCCCAAAACTATTTGTTTTCCACCTAATTTATGCAAAACTCTGGTCAGGTGCTGGCAATAAAGAAAGGAAGAAAGCCCTGCCTGACCATGAAAGGAAGATGCAAAGCTAAAAAATAGCTCTAGCAATGTTGACAAATCATCTGAACAGTCGTATTCCATGCAAGGCCCTGTTCTCATACCTCACATATATAAACACATTTTATCCTTGCTACTACCTGGTTCTAAGTGCTTTCTAAATAGCAAATCATTTAATATGCAAAACTAGAGAGTCAGGAAAGTTATCTAACATCTCCATGGGTCTATGGCACAGTTTCTTCATCTGTCAAATAGAGTTTCATTTATTTAATAAATAAATTGTTTATTAAATCATAGACAGACACTGTTGTAAAGAGTGAGGACACAGCAGCAAATGCAATGAAAAATATCACTGTCCTCATGATTTTACATCATAGTAAAACCAACCTCAAAAGGTTTCTGGAAGCATTAAATGAGATGATACTTAGGTAAACACTCCAAACAAAGTTGGCATGTAGTAGGCATTCAATAAATGTCAGACATTATTATTATTATGCAAAGACATACATAATTTAAATAAATACGTGTTTTCTTTTGATTATGAGGAAATTGAGGGAGGACAAATTGTTCTATATAAATTCATTATCACACAGTAAACAAATTCTAAGTGTGACTGTAATGGACCCAGGAATTTTGGGGCAACATATGCTTTTGTAGACCGGAAAATACTAATCAAAGTATGTCAAGTTCACTCCTTTTTCATAGACTTGGGAGTCTATTAAGTTTACAGGTGGGTCTTTACCCCAAAGCTTCAATTTTTAAAAATGTTCTATATTAATATTTCTAATGTATTTGCATCAGAATATTGCTTTAGCAAGAGAGAGAGTCCGAACTTAGAAGCATACTATAGATGGAGCCTTTCTTCCTGTTGAACACAAATGATGTTCTACAGCAAAATAAGGTGCAAGCCATAAAGCAGACAATTATAATGGGATTTAGCCTAATTAGTATTGGAGGACCAACACTCTTCATTAAAAGTAGCTCTTCACAATCATGTAATAATGAAGCTTTGGTTCTTAAAGGCTCATGGGAGATCTGACCCTAAAAATAAGTAAATAAATAAAAGGCTTTTTTGAGTATGTACAGCAAAATCACCCAAACAGGCTGCATCAGAACTGTGATATGGTGCATCCAGAATAGCATCCTTCCCCCATCCCAGTGCTTCTAATATCTATCACTTTCCTCATCACCCCCAAGCTCTGCAGATGACATTGCTTATTATTTCAAAGTGGAAAGTCCGTCCAAGCAGTGAATTTCCTCGGCCTCCCTTCCCTCTGCCTGCAAGACTCCGCCTCTCTGACTCAGAGAATGAGACGTGCTTCCCCTTAACACCTTCTCCAGATTATATTAAAAATAATATAATCTGCTATTAACCCTTCAAGGGACATAATTAAGAAATGATATGCAAAGGTATAAAAGGAAAATACTAAGATATCTTATACAAATATTAATATGAAATTTAGAGTGTTTTTTCTTGTCTTAGTTTCCAGGCTACTATGACAGATACCACCCAATGGTTTGGTTTAACAACAGGAATTTATTGGCTCATGCTTTCAGAGGCTAGAAGGCTTGCTTCCTCCCAAGGTCAGTGGTGTTCCAGGTGGCCGGCAATCTTGGGTTCTTTGGCTCCCCCATTACATGGTGATGTCCTCTCCTTTCTCTCCCAGGTACCCGTGACTTCCGGCTTCCCCCTGTAGCCTTCTCTCCCATGTACAATGTCCTTTGCTTATAAGGACTTCAGCGGTATTGAATTAAGGCCCACCCTCATTCCGTTTTGGCCCCACCTTAACTAATAATCACATCTCCATAGGTCCTATTTACAAATAAGTTCACACCAGCAGGGTTAGGACCCGAACTTGCCTTTTTGGAGGGCTGTTATTCAATTCCCAACATCTCCTTTCAACTCAGGCAGAAGACTGAACATTTCTGCAGAAAGAAATAGCAATAGTGTTTAAACAGTAAGCTTCCAAGGAAGTTGATTTACAAATATCTTTAATTCAGAGCTAGGTTTTAATGGCCCTGAAGGATTGTGCATCTTACAGAAAAGAGAAATTCACACCCTGATTATTCAGTGGAAATTTAATAAAAATCCCCTGACAGGCTTTTTCTACCAAAGGGAAATGTTCCACCTCTATCTTACTCTTCAGTGGTTGCCTTGGGATCCGAGGCAGGGTGACCGTCAGCTGCAGGAGCAGAGCAGGGCAGCCCATAGCTTCCTTGCTGTGTTGGCTCCTTGTTTTGATGGTTCCTTATTTTGGATGAGCGGAGGCTGCAAAGGGCAGGGTAGGAGCATGGGCTCGGGAACCTGGCACTCCTGACTCCAAATCCTCACTCTGCCGCCAATATTTGAGTAACTTGTCAAGTTACCCACCATCACTGAGCCTCAGTTTCCTCATCTGTACAATGGGGAAAAATTAGTTCACACCTCACAGAGATGTTATGGGCATTATTATTTCAGAATATTTTGAAAGTGAAAATAAAAGTATGTATGAGTAAACACCTTTCTCCTCCCCATTTCTTTTGTTTCTCCATTGATAATTCCATCTCCCACCTTCGCACAGCCCTGAATTTCCTAATCACTGCAGTACCTACTGTCTCAGGAATCTTGTGCTCTTGGATGGGAGTTTCATGTATAAAACGCAAATCTATGTCTGTAATCCTGAATTCTCTCTCAAGTCCCATGTTCCTTGCAATGGGAAAAAGCCACTGGGTGGTAAAACACAGCAACAACAATAGCATTCACTAATGGAATGTCAGGCCCCTGCATATATTATCTCTAATCTGTGCACAGCCCCACACAGTATCAAAGGAAACAAGGAGGGAGGGTGTGCAAGAGGGACGGCCATAAAATGCTTAGTGTGCTCACTCCCACAGCCCCCTAGTGAAACAAAGCTGCCGAAAGTGTTTCTTGTAGCACAAGATGCCACATCCTCTGCCACATAGCCCTCAGTTTCAGCCCCATGATTGGGAGCAGAAGTGCCTGGCCCAGAGCAGTCGCCAACACAGTCACTGGCAGGAACCCTGCCTGGTAGAAATCCTAGAAGACCCACACTCAGGTAGCTCAAAAATGAGACAAAATGGAGAGAGATGAGCCTCCTTACAAGAGGCACCTGTCGTCCACGTCCCACCCCCCAATCCACCCCCATTCTTTCTCCTCAAAATCTTGGAGCATATAACTGATGTAGGCTGTAAGGGGCAGGTGTTATTAGTGAGTATTGACTTATGAAATTGGAACTCTCTCCTCTCTAAAAAAAATTTAAGGTGGATTTAGAGATGAAGTGAAACTGAGGAAGTAGAAATGTAATCACATGGAGAAATGCACTTCCTCTCTGCAAATATTGTCCTTGGAAAGTAGTGGCTTTACCTCTCAGACATGGGAAGAGGTCATCCCTAATGCAGGGATGTGCATGCTGGGGACAGTTGGGAGAGAAGGGTCAGAGCTGGGAAGGAGCAAGAACATGGCAGCACAGACTCGTGGTAAAAAGTCTCTAAAATTGCCTTCAAAGAAAGAAGAAGAGGAAATGAACAGAATCACTAGTTAGGGATAAGCCAAATAAGAATGGAGGGTTTTCTTCTTTAGCCTTATGACATCATGATGGACATGTTAGGAGAACGAGTCCCCGGGAAGGAGAAAGGAAGGAAGAGAAGGAAGGGAGAGAGAAGAAGACTTGGGATGTTGTTCCAGGTAGAATGTTCAGCTCGGAGCAACAAAAGACAAAAAGCTCAGGGTTCAGTCCAGACAAGAGAGAATCTGGGGATCCTAGATGAACTGTGAGCCAGATGACATTGCCTTCAGCATTCCAGAAAGAGAATCTGGGGCAAAGGGGGTAGGGAAAAATGACTACCTTCTCCAGAGACCTTAGATATTGTAATCCTTGCAAGAGAGTTCAGATTGTATCTGAAGAATAAAAATATAATAAAAAAATAAAGCAAAAAGAGAAAACACCTGAAAAAGATTTTTAAATGCTTTCAATATTTGCCAAGCTACCATGACATTATGTCTGATTGTGATGTATCTCAACTGTATATTCTTTGATTCTGAAACTCCCACAGATTGTAGCATGGAATATTTATCCAGTGATTTATGGGATAATAAGAAGCTTGACTTGTAACCCCAAAGTCCAAGCCTGTGGTCTTGAAGGAGGAACCTTTCCTCTCACAGTTGATGACCTGGGACCCTCTCTCTACAGCACGTGTGAACAGATTTGTATTTGGGGACTGTCTAAGAAAGTTTCATCATATTCTCATATCTTAACATTTAGTAATACAAATTAGTGATAGAATTTTAGCGGAAGCTATTATGTAATTTGGAATAATATTACAGGAACTATCTGAGTAATGACTCTTCCCTCTTTCCACAATTAGACCAATGCCATACATTCCATGTGGGCAAGTATCTGCCCCAGGTTTGAAATTGAACTCTGTGTTAAGGAGCTCAAATCAGGGCAGTGCTGGGTAAAGGTGATTCTAGGTGGAAAACACCCCACCCCCACACTTATGACTGATTGTCTTCCTTCTCAATGCTTCAGAAATACATGGAGGCTAAGAATTGTGGTTGGGAAGGCCAACTTTCCAATCCTGTTAGTAATTAACTTAATTACAATATTCATTTCCTGATCTGTGGCATGGCAGTCCTCAAAATATCCTATATTAGTGCCTCATGATAAATGAACCAAAAAAAGAGAAATAAGGGATTTTCCTTTTATGCAGCTTTCAAAGTTATAAACCAGTTAAGCCAGTGAAAAGATTCACACACACACACAACCACATATGCACGTCACATATGGCAATATTTCCTGCCAGAATTTTCTTAGTACATTTTTTTCACATTCATTTGAAACCAATACTAAACTAAGTTTCTCTTTGTACTCTCAAAAGATGAAATTTACAGTAATTTATGTATGGGACAGCATTTTGGTGGGGGTACTTCCACTGATTGAACCTTTTATATCTATTCCTCATGTATAAACTTCCCTTCTTCATACATAAACTGCACTTGTATGATCATCAGGTACTGGAAAACTGAATTAATTACTGATATTCTAAACAAAAGGAAATCATGTCACTGATATAAATTTTGCTACAAAGAACCTAATTAGAGAACTCAGAAATCACAATTAATCTTATGTTTGTACTGTATAATGATAGCAATTAGTGATGGCAAATTGATTATATTTGAAAATACACAAATACTTACCATATTTTATTTCATCATAATTGACTCTAAACAACCAGTACCCAAAACAATAGATTAAAAGTTGAATTTTTTGCTTCTTTGTAGAGGATCAGCTTCTATGTTTTATATGAAATAGAAAATTTCTCACTTTATACACATATCAACACTTGTCAGGTCCCTTTGAAACATTTGATTATAAAACTCTTTGGAAATCTATGGTTACCTACTTAATGATTCCAGACCAAAAATTTTTAAACAAAAATAGTGAAAAACACAGAATGAATGGTAATGTAAACTATCAGCCATAGTATAATTATAATAATTTCATCAATTTAACAAAAGTACCACACTAATGCAAAAGGTTAATACCAGGGAATTCTGTTGGGGAGGGTCAGTGTGGAGATGAGTGAGAACTCTGAATTTTCTGTGTGATTTTTCTGTAAACCTACTGCTTCTCTGGAGGAGGGGGAGGGGAAGGAGGAGGAGGAGGAGGATGCTTTCCTCTAATTACAAAGTTCAGTAATTAACTGAAAGATCTTTTTTCCCATTTCTGGACTCGAGTCTTCAAAACATGCCCCTGAGGCTGTTCAAGGCTGTCCCAGAAATTGTGGCCTCTTTGTTGCACAGACCAGGCAAGTGTGGAAGGTACACAGCACCAGGCAATAGAGCAAACGTGCAAATGAGCTTCCCGTCTCATCAAACCCTGGTGGACCAGGTTTTTTCTGCCTATTTACCTGCCCCAGAGGAAAGCTCCGTAGGAAAACATTAATAAGATCACTGTTGAGTAATGGGAAGCTCTTTCAGCCTGGAGTTTCCTGCATAGAAACAAAATAATAAAACCGATCTATTAGCAGGGCTCCCCCAGGGAATATTCTTATCTGTTTCATCACAAGGAATCGTCAGTCCTTTGGAACCACTGTTAGATGCCCCCAAATGGACCTCCAGGCCTCCTTGTCTTGGGCAGGTATGTCCTGTAAGTCGTGGGCATTTGTCAGTAACTCATTCTAAAGGGTCAGGAGCCTAATGAGGTGTGAATAGTAGGACTGGAAGGCCTCCCAAAGGTTGTCTGAAAGCCTCTAGGGTTGGGGTAGTCCCATTAAGCCTGAGAGCAAGGTTCTCTTGTCCTACACAGAAGTGTGAGAATAGAGGAGGTGAGGAACAAGAACACACAGTAAAATTTAAGGGTCAGATTTCCATGAGAGGAAATATGCCAACCTTATTCTGATGACCCCTCAGCCTGTGACTTCTTATAAACACCATCCTGGAAAGGGAGAGAAATGTAGTCACGGCAGTTCTTTATTCCATCCCTAGGGAATTACCACTAGTTCACTAACTTAGGGCCTTTCATTAATATTCTAAAGCTGTAGGAGACCTCACACTATATTAGTAACATGCTCTGACTTGTGGAAATATGCAAAATCTTGGAAAGCTCCAAATATGAGTATACATAAAGTGTTTAACTCCTGGTCAAAGACCCTGGAAAAAAAGTGAATAGTCGACCCAACTTAAGAAGGTCTGAAAACTTCTTAGAAAAAATTTTTGTAGAGCAGTGATGGTGGGAGGAAGATTGATTTTGAATAAAAGCCCATTTCTAGTATTTTCCCAATGATTATCATTAAAACAACAATAACAACACTTTTCTCCATTCTTTCTATTAATCCTTGGCCACGTATCAGGTCTTCCACATGAGTTACATTCTATAAAACAGGAGCTGGTCATTGGGAGGAGTAAGTGGAAATAAATCAGAGAGCAAACAAAGCTAAAGCCAAGACCTGTGTGTCATCAACATGTGGTTTATATCCAACCTTAAAAATCTTCCGTAGTCATTTTGGCCATCTGGTGAACTTATGATCTGAAGGTAAGAGCTTCGGACTAAGTGCCCCTGAAGTAGTAGATTTAATGAGCATAATAACTATTACAAAGATAAAGGACTGCACAGTGTGTGGGGGTCTCCCACTCCCCCAGTGTAAAAAATGGGAACATCTGTTAATATTGCTAATTCTGTCTCTTTTCCTAAAGTCTGCCCCAAGTAAATGCTCATAACACAAGCCAGACTTTTCTAATACTATTGATCCAACCCTGATCCCACAAACACGTGCTGTCTTCCTTCCCTAAACCTCAGAACAGCTTTTGCGTTCCACAACCATCAGCACTCTATAAGTTAGTAGTGGATAGTTCATGTACTCCCAAATTTGCATGAAGGGCTCTGGGGCACTCCACAGTCTGTGCGTTCCTCCCCAAAGCAACTTGTGCCTCATTCTTTGTCCTTACTAGTTAGCTCTTCATGCTAAAAGCTGCTAAACCAATACAGACTCTCACCCCTGGGCTACCCCAGAAGATGGCCCTGGATCCTGGAGACATGTCAAGATTTATTCTCAGCACTGTGCTCTCTCAGCTTAAATCTCAGCACACTTCAGAATCAGGAAAAGATCTCAAAACCCCACACTGTGGCATTTAAGATGATTTAAAGTCATGGCACTGAATGAGTTGCCAGTAGAATGAGAGTAGATAGAAAAAAGAAAGGGGCCAAGCCCTGGGAATGCCACAGTTTGGAGATTGCACCAAGGAGTTTCCAGGGAGACCTGCAGGAAGCCAGGAGAGTGTCGACAAGGAGACCAAGAGAAGATGCTTCCAGAAGAGAGGTGGTCAACCATGTCATATGTTACTGGGACTTCCAAGAAGACAACAAAATTGACCACCAGGTTTGGCAAAATAAAAATCACATTGATGGACAGAGGGTTTGGGAGGGAGGAATCCCACTTTCAGTGTGTGGATGAGAAGAAAGTGAAAAGAATGAAAACTTGCTCTGAAAAGTAGTACTGAAGAGATAATGAAAACTGAGGCAGGAACTGGAAGAAGATGTAGTATCAGGGGAGTTTTTTTTCCTTTGAAAGTCTATGCAATCTTAGGGTATATTTGCATGTTGATGATAATTGTTCTAGTTGAGAGAAAGAAATTAATCTTTCAACAGAGAGAGGAGAAATCACAAAAGAGAGATCCTTGAGTATACTAGAGGTGATAAAATCCAAAGGATGGGCTTAGGCAGGAGCAGAGACATACAAAAAGAGGGAAAAGGGAGAATACAGTGCAGGGAGTTTGGGATTTAATTAATTTGGTGATGGGAAGGTAAGGTGGTTCTTTTCTGATTACTTTCCTTTTTATCAACAAAGGAGGGAGGTCAGCCCCTGAGAATGATGAGGAAGGGCTTTCCAAACCAGAAGAGAGAAAGAGATCAAATAATCATCTTGGAAGATAGGAAAGCAGTTATACTAGAGAATTAGAGTAGGAGTCATACACTTCACCAAGTATCCATCTGAAATTTCTGGTCAAAATGTAGACCTTATTTCTGATTCAGCATTTAGCATATAGTGCTTCGCATTATTAGTAACCATTTTGTATGTGAAAATCCTATTTTCTCTAATTGGTTGCAAGTCTCTCAAAGGCAGAACCCCAAGGTTATTCTACTTGGTATCTTCTCCACGGCATACTTTAAGTGTCCTGGCCAGTAGCTACCTCATAAACATTTGTTGGAATTTAAGACTGAATAACTGAGTGAAGCACTTCAAGAAAGGTTTGTAACATCTCCCTTTGCCTTTAACCTTAGTTACGTGGATATTTATTTAAATCTTTGTTGTCTCTTCTCTGCATGTACCCAGACCGGCAAACCTAGGGCCTGGCATAGCCCTCATATCACTAAAGGGATCCAATTCGACCTCTCTGCACATCCCAAAGAGAACCTGGAGCAGGTCGAAGTTCCACAGCCATTTAGATTATGTTCTTGGCTCCTCAGATTTGGCGTGGAACCTGTGGGAGCACCAGTGCGAAGTGGCTGTTCGTAGTTTCTTTATTTGCAGCTGGAAACTAGGTCTACTGCTCTTCAATTACATCTTTAACCTCAATAGTTTCTAACCTTTAATGTTATTGTAGCAAAATTCATAGACTGTGCCCTAGAAATAGAAGAGAAAGGTCTCATTTTCTAGATCCTTCCTTCACAGAGTGTTGGTTCTTGGTATTGTCTGGGAACATATAAGAATCTCAGGCCCCACCCCAGAGATACTAAGTCAGAATCTGTCCTTTAACAAGGTCCCGAGGTGATTTGGACGCTTCTGAAGTTCAATATGCGCAGTTTTAGGCTGTAAAAAAAGCTCTCCAATAAGGTTATATAATTGAACTAATAGAATACTTTGCAAAATCTATGAAAAATTTAAAATTGCTTTGATTTTTGTTCATAAATAAAGGCACACTGTATTGCTATATTTCTGGTGGATAAATACAGACCTAAGGAACAGAGGTTTTTGTGAGAATTGTCAGGAAAGCTGAACTTGGGTTAACGTGAGCTAACTCCTCCGTGTGAATTGCAGCTAAGACATTACCCGTGAAATACCTAATCACAATAACAAAAATGCTCTCAGTAGTCCATTAATTCTTTGTAGCACATTTGCTCTGTGTAGGCTTCTGATAAGTAGTTCAGAGGACAACTGGCTTTCAGGAAAACTGCATCAGTGTTATTCAAAAGGTTAATCCAAATCAGGCTCTAAATTCCTAAACCCAGGGAAATGTTTCTTGGGTGGTAAAATACTACTTGCAAGTTAAATACTTCATTGATAGCATAAGATGCAAATTCAAGAAGAGGTTAGCTTTCTGAATAAGTCACTTTTGAATATGTAGATCACAGAATTATTTTTATGAAAATGTGAATGGGGGCTAATAACTGGAAAATTTAGATACACCTTCTTCTATGCTCCAAATCTTATAAGTCCTTTCAGAGTCTTCTCTCCGAGGAGTTATTTTCCACTTAATTCTATGTTAAGATAAATTTAAGAAATTTATCTATATTTTTAATCTCATATAGAAATGAATAGCAGCTATAGAGAGCAGCCCCTTGGGTGAATGTCAAGAAGAGCGGTGGGGTCACAGGTAGCATGTTTTGAGGATGTTTCCCTGCCAGGAAAAACATGGATGAAAAAACCGACAACAGAGCTACCCTGCACTCTGGGAAAAATAACTTCTTTTTTGTTGATAAAAGTGATACATGTTCATTATTCAAAGTTTGGAGATTCAGAAAACTGTAATTACTCATATGTTCTCTGCCCCTGAGATAGAAGCCAGTTTGTCACTAGTAAGCTGGATGTTCCAGCTTGTGTTTATAGTGCATGATGTGTAAGAACCTTCATTCAAACCTCAGTCAGGATTATATATTTCTCAGCTGAACATTTTCCTGTTGGTTAGGATAGTAATAGGTACAGTCTATTAGATGAGGTCAGTATCATTTTCTATATTTGTTACCATAACACATTCTATATTTGTTACTCACACCCATAGAGTAGTTACCAAAATAAAAATTAAAAAATTACTTTTTTAGGCTTCCAATTATATTTTAAATTAGCCAATGTTGGTGCCAAATTCTGACAATCAGATTCTCAAAGGACAGCCCCATCTTTCTGATTTGATTTCCTATTTATTGCTTTGTTGGTACAATGCTGAACGATATAATGCGTCATATAAATAAAGTGAATATATCCGACTGGTAAAGCCAGTGTATCCCACTGAATTCATGACTTAATTATCTAAAAGAATTTTGTTGATCCCTGTCCTTTAGTAGCTTTCACCTTTATCTCTTGACCTGCAGTGAAGGTAGGTACTTTGCTTTATCAAGGGTCTTATAAAATGCAAATCCACCTCCATATAAAAGCTATATCAATGAGGGTCCCAAAAGGACCCTTTTTATCCACCTCCTTTTTATCCACCTCCATATAAAAGCTGATTTGGAAGCTCTATGCTGCTGTTTTTCTCCATTAGTTCATATGGAAACATATTGAAACCCCAAAATTTGTTAGTCAATGCAAAAAGAGGCATGCATCCTATAATGTAGGCATCCTATAATATAGGTAGTAAGATGTTAAAAAAATAAAAATTCTCCTGACACTATCTATAATTTATACATCACTAAGCACAGAGAGGTTCATCCTCAGAAATTTTGTTCAGGTCCTAATGTTAAGATCACTCTTTAATGTTCTAGAGATAAACGGAAATAACCAAATAATGTTAGTCCTAAAAGAATCCTTTGAAATCATCTTATCCAGTCCCTCTTCTTTGTTTAAGGTAACAGCACTAGAAAAATGAAACAACTTAATGAAGTTCATTCAATTAGAGTCAGTTCTGGAATTTAAACACTCAGAAAGATTTTTTTTGACTCGTCATATATCCAATATGATTCCACAATGCTCAAATACTACTTTAAAACTTTGACGTTATAGGAATAGTGAAAATGTAGTGGTGAGCTAGGAAGTGAACACACAAAACATTACCCACAAAGGTGTAAAGGTCAAGTTGTCCTAGACTGATTGCTACAGGCTGGTCTCCTAAAGGACAAGCTGAGATCCTGCAAGGCTCCAAGAAAACTGGCCTGGCCCAAGTGCCCAAGGCAAACAATCCTTGTAGAGTACAAGCTAGTGAATTGGGCCAAAGCACCACCATACACTTGAGCTGAAACAATCAAGCTTGGACCCCAACCCCTGATCACTCTGGGAAAGAGCTGTTGGTTCTCCAACTGGCATCTTAATAACCCAAGGCCAGGGATCCCCTCCCCAAATCAGATGGTGCATTGGATTCCTATGTGCTGTCTCCAAATGCAGTGGGTAAAAGGGGGCCTCCACAACTGCTGCCCAAATGAACACTGTTTCAGAAGGCCCCTTGTATGTACCCTTGGGTTATCTGCCTTTGTTGCTCAACATCTAGGGATGGAATTTCCCCATCAGCACTCCAACCATTCCTAAACATGCTTTTCTATCCATTGAGGAAGGCCTGCTTCTGTCGTGACACACAAGAAGGTGTTAGACCTCTTTTTGTTCTCATGGAGTAGTCATAAAGATGCAAAATGTCTTTCAATTTAATACCAGATAGCTTCCTTTTACCCTTTATTTCTACTTTCCACCCCTCTTCTTCCTTGAAACACCCAGACTACACTTGTGTGGACTGTAGTAAAGACTTCCATGCCCTCTGGGTTCCCAGAGATTTTGGCAAATAAGGAGACCCAGCAGGTGCTGGAAGGGAAGGAGGGGAAGGAAGTCAGAGATTGTATTCCCCTGGCCTCCCTGTCAGTTGTCTCTTTGTCCCTCGAATGTAAATCACTGCTCTCCAAGACTTTCTCTTTGATAACCTAGTCCCTTCAGGTTGGGAGAGGAAAAACCTCCACGGTGGCTGCCTCTAGATTCCTGCACTATCCTTTGTAGTTCTTTTATGTCCTGTCCCTATCTTTGCAATTACTCCCTTTGCAAATATATACCTCCTTGAAATATCCTAATTTGAAAACACCATCTCTTTCCTTTTGGGACCTTCACTGATACAAATTTAAGACATTTATAACCTTATTTCTAATAAGGAATCTTAACACATGTCAGGCCCAACATTCTGGTTAAAGACTATAGCTAGATACTTTTTGTTTTCTGAAAGAAGGATGAGAGACAGAAAAATCCTTCAAAATGACATTTTGAGACCACCAGCAGTATACATCTCTCCTTCTGTACATCTCTCATTCACCAATATCCTAAATTTCCTAGAGATTTAGAATTATGACTTTTAGGAATTTATGACTATTGAACGAAATGTTCACAAAATAAAGTCAGTGGGAAGGACAACTGTAGGTTGGTTGTTTGGGGGGCATGACAGAAAGCTAAGTAAGGGCTTCACATTGATTATACATATTGATCTTGGCATTTTCTTTCTATTTTTGTTTTTTTAATGGTCCTTCAGAAATTAATATGTATTTGGAAGGCCTTTCTTCTTCATCATCCGCAGGACCAACCACACTGTTGAGCACAAAACAGAAGAGTAATCACTAATTGCTGATTAATTAGTTAGCATAGTTATTTGTCCACACAGTTACCTGTATTCAACTCCCTTGTTTCCTATGCAGACAGGCCATCCATAGCAGTATTATCACTGAAAAAGCTGAATCCTGTTGTGTTTTCTCATTAGATAGATTAAAGTAACACCCAGAGGGGGATCATGTAGCAAACATTACTTGTAGGAAGTCTTTAACTTTATTAGGTTAGGCTATCACTCACCTAAGTCAAGTCACAACAATGGCTTCACAATCTGATTGCAGTGCTAATTAAGAGCCTACTGGGCCAGGAAAGCCTGGGTAGAAGGACAGAACTTGGTAACTACTAATAGCAAACCATCCTCTGCAGTTTCTGAACAGAATTGGATGGTCCAAGAATAAGGGTAGTTCTGAGATAAAGCTCAATCTGCAATTCTTTGAAGATTTTGTGTGCTCATACTTTGGACAAATTCAACCCAAATCTCTCCACTTACCCCAAATGTGCACTCTAGAATTTTGCAGTTTTTAAGCAGAGGAAAATCCTATCAGGTAGTATGTACAGGGCAGGGCTGATTTATCCCCTTATGAATGTAATGAAGGCATGCTGTTTTTGGAAAGGAGTAGCAATAGGAAAGGACCTCATTTAAATATGAATGAGGTCAACTGTCCTGAAAGTTATCACAAAGTAGAGATGTCTACACACATCACAAATGCGCTCAACTTTTAAACCACCACCCTTCTCCTCCTTCTTCATTAATCAAACATCACACTGGATTGAAGATAAAAGAATTAACCAAGTTTATATGAAGACATGGATTCTCTGGAAGCTCGAAGACTTTCTGTTCTAAAGCAGGATCTCTCTGGGGTTATGAAAAAAGCATCATTTCTGCTGCAGCAACAGCTTTGCATTCGATGACGAAGGATGTACTGGGGCTTCCACCCTAAACTTCCTTTTCTGGTCATTCATCTAATTTTGTTCTACAAATCATCTGAGGCTGAAACTCTAAATTGTTTACCCCCAAAATTAGTTTTCAAAAGTATTTTCTAATCTAAAGATCTAAAGATACACAAGGTTAACGTTCTGCTTTCCAAAATTATTATGGTTCGCAAAGGCTGCTTTCTCTTTTATAATTAAATCTTGAAACTTACTACTTTGAAATACCTAACAAAACTTTTAGTGATGAGGCATCTTTTGGTAATAGTTGCAAGGACCTAAAATTCAAAGGGTATTTTTTTTCTCATCCTGTTAAAAAAGTAGATGCAAAAATGTTAACTTTCTGGACTTTTTGGTTATATGTCTTTGACATATATGCCTAATGAAGAACTCATTTCCCCACCCCACCCACAAATCCAACACAATTCACAGTTTAAATGTGTCTTCAAAGGTGATTTTTAAGAGACTTAATTGAACCCTACAAATAATGTATGAGACATCAATTTACATTCTAAATTGGAACACAATGCACAGAATTCTGTGTTCTTTTTTTTTAATTAGTGAAAAATTGTGGATTCACAGAAAAATCATGCATGAAATATAGGGTTTCCCTATACTGCCCTATTATTAACACCTTGTATGAGTGTGGTACATTTGATACAATTGATGAAAGAACATTTTTTATAATTAACTATAGTCCATGGTTTGCCTTAGGGTTCACTGTGTTGTACAGCTTGTGGATTTATTTTTTATTTTTTATTATAGAAACATATATACAACCAACAATTTCCCTTTAAGCCACATTCAAATATATAATTGAGTGCTGATAATTACATTCACACTGTTCTGCTACCATCACCACCACCCATTACCAAAACTTTTCCATAGTCCTACAAAAAAACTCTGTACAATTTAAGGCATTAATTCCTTTTCCTCTACCCCCACCCCATCCCCTGGTAACCTACATTCTAAATTTTGACTCTATGAATTTGTTTATTCTAATTACTTCCTCTCAGTGAGATAGTATAATATTGTCCTTTACTGTTTGGCTTATTTCACTCAACATGATGTCTTCAAGGTTTATCCACGTTGTCTCATGTATCAAAATGTCATTCCTTTCTATGGCTGAATAATACTCCATTGTGTGTATTTGTCACATTTTGTTTATCCATTCATCAGTTGATGGACACTTGGGTTGCTTCCATCTTCTAGCTATTGTGAATAACACCACTATGAACATCATTGTGAAAATATCTGTTTGAGTTCCTGCTTTCCATGTCTTGGGGTATACACCTGTAGAAGTGGGATTGACAGGTCATAAAATAATACTGTACTTAACTTTCTGAGGCAATGTCAAACTGTCTTCCACAGTGGCTGCACCATTTTACATCCCCACCAACAATGAATGAGTGTTCCTATTTCTCCACATCTTACCCAGCACTTAATAATTTTCCCTTTTTTTAATAGTGGCCATTCTGGTGGGTGTGAAATGGTATCTGTGGTTTTGATTTGCATTTTTCTAATGGCTAATGATGTTTAGCATCTTTTCATGTGGTCTTTTATCCATTTAAATATCTTCCTTTGAGAAATATTTATTCAAGCCTGTGGCTCATTTTTTAATTGGGTTGTTTGTCTTTTTGTTGTTGAGTTGTAGAATTTCCTTATATATTCTGGGTATGAAACCCTTATCAGATATGTGGTTTCCAAGTATTCTCTCCCATTGTGGAGGTTTTCATTTTACTGTCATGGTAATTCTAGGATGAACAAAGGTTTTAATTTTGATGAGTTCCCATTTATCTATTTTCTTTTTTTCTTTTGTTTCTTGTGCTTTGGGTGTCAAGTCTAAGAATCCATTTCCTTACACAAGGTCCTAAAGATGCTTCCCTGGATTTTCTTCTAGGAGTTGTGATAATTCTGACTCTTGTATTTAAGTGTGGACCATTTTGAATTGATTTTTTATATGGTGTGAGGTAGGGATCCACTTTTATTCTTTTGTATGTGAAGATCCAGGTTTCCTAGCACCATTTGTTGAAGAGACTATTCTTTACTGAGTGGTCTTTACCTCCTTATCAAAAATTAATTGCCATAAATATGAGGGTTGATTTATGAACTCTTAATTCAATCCCACTGGTCTATATGTCTGTCTTTGTGCCAGTACCATGCTGTTTTGATTACTGTAGCTTTGTAATATGTTTTAAGATTGGGAATTGTGAGGCCACCAACTTCGATCTTCTTTCTCCAAGTGGCTCTGTCTATGCAGGGCCCCTTACCCTTCCATATAAATGTGATGATTGACTTTTTCCATTTCTGCAAAGAAGGGTGTTGGAATTTTGATTGAGAGTGCATTGAATCAGTAAATCCCTTTGGATACAGTTGACAACTTAACAATATTTAGTCTTCCAATCCATGAACATGGAATGTCCTTCCACTTATTTAGGTATTCCTTGATTTCTTTTAATAATTTTGTAGCTCTCCATGTACAAATCCTTTACATCTTTGCTTAGATTTATTCCTAGGTTTAGTTTATTTAGCCTCAAATGCAAATGGAAATTTTTTCTTGATTTCTTCTTCAGATTGGTCATTACTCAGGTATAGAAGCACTACTGATTTTGAGGTGTTGATGTTGTATCCCACGACTTTGCTGAATTTATTTATTAGCTCCAGTAGCTTTGTTGTGGATTTTTCAAAATTTTCTGTATATAGGAGCATGCCATAGGGGAAGTTTTACTTCTTCCTTTACAATTTGGATGCCTTTTATTTCTTTTTCTTGGGTAAATGCTCTAGCTAGAACTTAAGTACAACATTGAATAACAATAGTGAATGTGGGCATCCTTGTCTTGTTCCTGATCATAGAGGGAATGCTTTCAGTCTTCAGTGTGATGTTAGCTGTGAATTGTTTATGTAAACTCTTTATGTAGTTGAGAAAGTTTCTATCTATTTCTAGTTTTCTAAGTGTTTTATTACGAAGAGGGGCCAGACTTTGTCAAATGCTTTTTCTGCATCGATTGAGATGATCATGCCATTTTCCTCCTTTGTTTTACCAATGTGTTGTATTACTTTAATTGATTTTCAGATGTTTAACCACACTTGTATACCTGGGATAAATCCTGCTTGTTCACGGTATATAATTCTTGTAATGTGCTGTTGGGTTCAGTTTGCTAGTATTTTGTTGAGGATTTTTCCATCTATATTCATAAGCAAATTGGTCTGTAGTTTTATTTTCTTTGGTATCCTTATCTGGTTTTGGTTTTAGGGTAATGCTGGCCTCATAAAATGGATTAGGGAGTATTCTCTCCTCTTCAGTTGTTTAGGAAGAGTTTGAGCAGGATTCGTGTTAATTCTTCTCGGAATGTTTGGTAAAATTCACCTGTGAAGACTTCTGCTCCTGGGCTTTTCTTTAGTAGGAGATTTTGGATTGGGAGTTTTCTGATTACTGATTAAATCTCTTTATTAGTTACTGGTTTATTGAGATCTTCTGTTTCTTCTAGAGTCAGTATAGTAGTTTATGTGTTTCTAGGAACTTGTTAATTTCTTCTAGGTTGTCTAATTTGTTGGTGTACAGTTGTTCCATGGTATCCTCTTGTAGTTGTTTTTATTTCCATGAGGTCAATAATAATGTCCCTCGTTTCTGATTTTAGTCATTTGTGTCCTCTCTCTTTTTTTCTTCATCAGTCTAGCTAACCATTTGTCAATTTTATTGATCTTTTCAAAGAACCAAACTTTGGTTTTATTGATTCTCTCTCTCTCTCTCTCTCTCTCTCTCTCTCTCTCTCTCTCTCTCTTTCCATTTCATTTATCTCCACTACAATCCTTGTTATTTCCTTCCTTCTGCTAATTGTGGGTTTAGTTTGTTCTTTCTCTAGTTCCTCCAGCTTTTAAGTTAGGTCTCTGACTTGAAATATCTCTTCCTTTTTAAGGCAAGCATTTAGAGCTATATCTCCCTCTCAGCACTGCATTTGCTTCATTCCTTAAGTTATGATATGTTGTGTTTTCATTTTCAATTGCCTCAATATATTTCATGATTTCTTCTTTCACCAATTGGTTGTTTAAGAGTATATTGTTTAATTTCCACATATTTGTGAATTTCCCATTTCTCCCTCTGTTATTGATTTCTAGTTTCATTCATTTGTGGTCAGAGAAGACACATTGTATGATTTCAGTATTTTAAAATTTACTGTGACTTGTTTTGTGAACTAAGATATCATCTATCCTGGAAAATGATCTGTATGCACTAAAGAAGAATGTATATTCTGCTGCTATTGGGCGAAGTGTTCTGTATATGTCTGTTAGGTCTAGCTGGTTTAGAGTATTGCTGAAATCGTGTTTCCTTATTTAGCTTCTGTTTAGATGTTCTACCCATTATTGAAAGTGGTGTATTAAAGTCTCCTATTATTAATGAAGAACTGTCCATTTTTCCCTTCAAATCTGTCAATATTTGCTTCATATATTTTGGGGTTCTTTGGTTAGGTGCATATATATTTATAATTGCTATGTATTCTTGTCTAATTGACTCCTTTATCAGTATGTAGTGACCTTCTTGTCCTTCATAAAATTTTTTGACTTGGAATCTATTTTATCTGACATTTGTATAATTATCCAGTTCTCCTTTGGCTACTACTTTCATAGCATTTTTTTTCCATCCATTTTCAACCTACTTATGTCTTTGAATTTGAGGTGAATCTCTTGTAAGTAGCATGTAGCTGAGTCATGCTTTTTCATCCATTCTGACAATCTCTGCCTTTTGACTGAGGACTTTAATCCATTTATATTTAAAGTAACTAATGATAATGCAGGACTTCTTTTTGTTACTTTGCTACTTAGTCTTTGCAAGTCTTATACCTTTTTTGGTCCCTCAATTCTTCCATTAACACCGACTTTCGTATTTATTTGACTTTTTTGTATTGTTCCATATTGAGTCCCTTTTCATTTCTCTCTGGAAATATTTTTCATATATTTTCTTTGAAGCTATCATGGGTTAAAATTTACTATCCAAAATATAGCAATCACATTTTATTAGATACCAACTTGATTTCAATAACATACACATACAGTGCACTATTCTTATACTACTCTGTCCCCCACCTATTTTGTATGTGTTGCAAACTATATCTTTGTACATTGTGTATCCAAAACCATATATTTATCATTACTTTTTATGCATTTGCATTTTAGCACCTCTAGGAAGTAAGAAGTCGATTTACATACCAAAAAATACAATACAGTAGTACTGGGATTTATAATTGCTCAAATAGTTACTGTTACTGGAGGTCTCTATTTATTTATCCTGTTTTGCACCACTGTCTAGTTACCTTTTCTTTCAGTCTGAAGAACTCCCTTTAACATTGCTTGTAGGTCAGGTCAAGTGTTAATGAACTACCTCAATTTTGTTTGGGAATATCTTAATCTCTCCCTCATTTTTGGAAATCTCCCTGGATATAAAATTCTTACTGGCAGTTGTTTTCTCTCAGTTCTGCCTTCTTGCCTCCAGCACTTAACCTAATTGGGAGTCCATTGTAGATAACAAATTGTTTTTCTCTTGCAAATTTCAGAACTCTCTCCTTGTCCTTTGCATTCAGTAGTTTGACCAACATATGACAGGGCATATTTCTCTTCAAGTTTATTCTGTTTGGTGTCCTCTGGGATTCTTGGATATGCATATTCATGTCTTTTGCTAAGTTTGGGAAGTTTTCTCTCATTATTCCTTTGAATATTATTTCTGCCCTTTTCTCTCTTTCTTCCCCTTCTGGGACTCCAGTAATGTGTATATTGATATGCTTGATGGTGTCTCATGGGTCTCTTAGACTGTTTTCACTTTTTAGAATTATTTTAATCTTTCTGCTCCACAGCCTGACTCATTTCAATTGTCTTGTCTTCAAATTCACTGATTCTTCTTCAAGCTCCAATATTCTCTTGAAATCTGGGGGTTTTTAATTTCAGTTGTAGTGGTCTTCAACTCCACTAGTTCTCTTTGATTCCTTTTTAAAATTTCTATCTCTTAACAGAGATTCTCATATGATTCATTTATTGTTTTCCTGATATCCTTTAGCTATTTCTCTGTGTTTTCCTTCAACTCCTTAAGCATATTGGAGATCTTTTTTAATAAAATCTTTGTCTGATTTGTCCACAGTCTGGCCTTATTCATTGATGTTTTCTGAATTTATTCTCTTCCTTTGCATTGTCCATCCTTTTCTGTTCCTTGATTTGTCTTATAATCTTTTATTGTACACTATGCATTTTAATATTTAAAATGTTAACTCTGGAATTTATTTCCTGAGATGTCTACTTCTTAAGTTTGTATCCAGTTAGTGATATGATAAAGATTTTTGTGAGTGTCAGGAGCTACTAAAATCAAGCAAACTTTAATCAAAAAACACTTTTCACATATTTTTGCAAATTATTTTTGCATTGGCTGATGCTCTCTCTCAGAGTTCAGCCATCCTATCAAGACAGTCAGCCCAAGGCAGGGTCCTCCGTGTCTTTTCAGGGCCTGCATCTTATTCTGGGCTTGCACTTGCTAGTGGCCTTAGGAGTTAACCCGTTTGCAGGAATTTGAATGCCTCTTCTATTCCCCAGAAACATCTCCCTCTCTTAGGTGTTCCTCTGCAGGATTTAAAACAGTAAGTGTTTTCCCCAGGCCACCCAATTCACTTGTTTCTTACTCTGCTTTCACTGCCTCACGTTGCTTTTGCCTGGAGGACAAATCAGGGGAGGGGAGGCATGCCAGAGAGAAGTTTTCCAAGTCAGTCTTTCCCTGCTGGGACAAGGCCAGGGACCCAGAAAGGGAGTGCTGACCAGCCCCAAATTGCCCTGAAGACAGGATGAGGGAGGGGCCAGGAGGAGCTGCAGGAGCTTCCTCCACAGCTCCCCAAAGCCTTGCCTTCTTGCCTCAACATCTGCCCAACTAATGCAGCCTTTCTCTGACCACAGCTCTGCCCCTAAGTCTCCTCCAGAGCCTTGGCCCAGAGAAAGTTGGAACAATGGCAGTCCTCAGAGCTGGGCCTCCAGCAATTTGAGAAGCTTCTTAAAAGCAGTAGTCAGTGCTCAGACCATATACTGCCTGGATCTTTGGGAACTGGGTTTTTATGTCCCATTCTGGCATCAGCAGACTGCACCAGCCAGTGCCTTACTGCTTGCTGCTACAAGATTCCAGGATGGGTGATGGTTGCCACTGCAGGGAGAGCAAAATTCAGTGATATTTACCATAGTTTACCAGCCTCTGTCTCTCACTCTTCCCTGGATGCTGCACTGTGTTCTCCTAAACTCCAGAATTTCAAAGTAGCTAATTCACACTAGTCCTGCTTGTTTAGTAATTGTTCTGGTAGAAGGGCTGGTTTCTGAAGATTCCTACTTCTGCCGTCTTCCCACAAACCCCCAAATCAGAATTGGGGTTTGAATCCATACTTTTCATTTACTCACAAACTCCAAATAAGTCATCTAAAATACTAAACAAAACTAGTGAAGAAGATGATTATTGTAAGCATAAAATGTCCATATTGAGCCTATAATAGCTTGTTCTGAACATAAAACTCAAATGTGAATGCTAACTGATATGTTTCTAATGTTTATAATAAGCCATCACATGTATCCATTTTGACCAGGCTTAACTTCCATATAAAGTTGATTTCTTTGGAAATCTATTTCATTTTAAAGATTCTCATTTATGATATGAGCCCATATTGCATTTTATAGCCCTAAAAATTGCCATCAGCAACTCCTATTCAACAGATAATAAACTGTAAACAGAGCAAAAATTATAATGGAAACAATTCATGTGATTACATAAAGTAGCACAGAATAAAATGTGTACACACACACACAATCCAAAAAAATGATAATCAAAACAAAAAGTTTTAAAAGTACAATACATTAGGCCAATCATAAAATAAAAACACTCCAAGATAGAGAGTCATGGAGAAAAACAGCAATGAATGTCAGCTCAAAGAGACATAAATGTGTAAAGAGACAACTTGTGTCCCCAACTCCCTGCACGCAGTCCCTGGCAAGCAATTCCAATGAGTGCTTAATTTACTCACTTGTTGTAAAATCAATTCTTAAAAACTGTAGGTTTTTAAACTCTCTATTTCACCAAATCCAGAATGTAAGACATAAAGCAGACAAACTTGAAATATATAACAACTATTGCATTCACATCTATGGGTTGTCATTTCTTAGAACTAGTCAATGTTATATTCCACCTTAGAGCCCCATGTCTAAAAAGTCATTATAATATCGTGTCTTGTGATTCAGGAAAGAAGGCTGTTAGGAGTCCACAAAGGCAAGACTACAGATGTGAGTTGTCTAAAATTCTGGTGGGGGCAGGGGGAGGGGACACTGGATGCTCTGGGACTTGACACAAACAAAGAGCAAAGTGGCAAAACTACTTATAAATGTGTTTAAGCATTAGGTATATTCTTAAGCCACTCATGTGCCAGCTACTGGAGATAGCAATTATGAACAAGGTAGACTGAGACTCTGCCATTATGTAGAAAGGAGGGCACTTAGGAGGAATGTGTGTTTGTGAGAAGAGAACTAGGAAGAGCCCTCAAAAACACTATAAATTTGTGATAGAGAAAGATGGCTGCCCTGTGTCTTAGCTCAGGTTCCCTAAGAAGCAAAGCTACGTGCTAATACTCCATCAGGGGAGCCATAGCAGTGCAGTAAGAATAAGAGAAAAATAGAAGTGAAGCAGGAAAGGAGGGGCAGCAATTATAGTGTGATACATTACCAAGTTAGCCCCAGCCTCTCAGGAAGACACAGCCTGGAGCTCAGCCATGCGGGACATCTCCAGAGAGCCCTGGTGGAACCATTCCCCTTGAAACAGCCTGTCAGGATGAGAAAGGGCATACAGCTGCCTCTCATTGATAAAAGTATGCCTCTTAGAGTGTGAACTCCCCAGCCCTTCTGGGCAGCCCTTTGTGCAGTTAGAGCTTCCATGGGTCTAGTCTAGACAAGCCTGGGTGCCAGAGCTTCTAATGCTCTCCACAACCGACATAGTAGAGGCTTTGCAGCACCTCAGTCATTACCCTCCAGGAGAGCCTGAGATGGAGGTGGTATCAGGAGATGGAGCAATGGCAATAGCAGCTGGAGTTCTGCAAATGATGGGATGGTGTGATCCTCAATGTATTCTCCTCATGCAGGAATCAGAGCAAGTGACCAATGACCTGAGCAAATTTGAAATAGTACATAAAAGCTGAGTCTGGTACATCCTGTGAAGAAGACTGAGATGGAGATGTAAAAGAAGTGGGAGAAAACAAGTGAGGTCACCAATTATAAGAAAAGAGCATGTTTAAGAAGGGGTCTTCAGTGTCAACTTTTTCTGTCAAGTCAAATAAAATGAAACTATAGTGGATTCCCTGTGCTTCTGGTAATGCACTTCAGTCGGGGAAACACCTCCCTTACTCTTGGTTCATTTGGTTTGGGTTGAGTTAACACCACCAATCAATTTTCCTGGGGTTAATGCAAACATTCCATGTGTGATCCCCCAGACTAGGGGGATGGCAGGTGACCAACCAGGCCAGTGGATCTCCGTGACCAGAATTTTGCTGGAACAATTGGTAAAGAGCTGAAAGCCTAGGACTTTTAAATTTTGTGAACCAATACATGCCTTTTTTCTCTCTTATGTCAATTTGAGTTGTTTTTCTGCCATTCAAAACCAAGAGTCCTGATTACTACACAGGCACAAAAGTGTCAGATTTAATGACAAAGGTTATTGGAGACCTCAGTGAGATGGGTTTTGGTAACATGGTACTAGCAAAATTCAAGATCCTTACTACCCTGTTCTAGTTTGCTAATGCTGCCAGAATGCAAAACACCAGAGATAGATTACCAGATTACACAGTTACAGTTTTAAGGCCTTAAAGTATCCAAGGTAACACATCAACAATCAGGTACCTTCACTGGAGAATGGCCAATGGTGTCCAGAAAACCTCTGTTAGCTGGGAAGGCATGTGGCTGGCGTCTGCTCCAGAGTTCTGGTTTCAAAATGGCTTTCTCCCAGGATGTTCCTCTCTAGGCTGCAGTTCCTCAAAAATGTCACTCTTAGTTGCTCTTGGGGCATTTTTCCTCTCTTAGTTTCTCTGGAGCTAAAGTCTGCTTTCAATAGCTGTCTTCAAACTGTCTTTCATCTGCAGCTCCTCTTCTCAGCTTCTGTGCATTCTTCAAAGTGTCGCTCTTGGCTGTAGCAAGCTCACTCCTTCTGTCTGAGCTTATATAGTGCTCCAGTAAACTCATCAAGGCCCAAGCTGTATGGGTGGGGCCATACCTCCATGGAAATTATCCAATCAGAGTCATCACCCACAGTTGAGTGAGTCACATCTCCATGGAAACACTCAATCAAAGATTTACAATCTAATTAACACTAATAACATCTGCCCCCACAAGATTACATCAAAGAACATGGCGTTTTGGGGGACATAATACATCCAAACCAGCACATACCTGTTCATCCTTTTTTCCTCAACCCTTAAAACACAGTTTCATCTACTGGTGAAAGGACTTAGAAAATGGACTTAAATGTTTAGAGCATTAATGGGGGAAAGTAGAAATGAGATCTGCAAACATTCTCCTGACTTCTTGGAGATGTGCTGCTCTGGACATCACCTGGGGACAGGTATACTGTATCATTCAGGGTTCCTCAGCATGCAAGAGCTCACAAAGACCTGTCTGTTTTAAAAGACTGCAGAGTGTCTGTAATAGTAAATAGGTTTCATCTTAATTTTCTATTTCCCCCAAGTAGTTAGCCCTTTGCCAGGTAACTAGTGGTCTTTTATTAAACATGGGTTCATTTGAGATGCCCAACCTACCTGAGCAAGGTGCAGCTCACAGCAGTTACTGAATCTGGAGATTTTACAGAAGATGCCATCCTTCTTATGGTTGAACAAGATTATATCTTGATCAAACTTCCAAAGTCTGGTCATTTGTGTAACAAATCTGTCACACAGTCTAAATTTTCTTTCACAGGGTTTCTCATATCCACCTTTCTTTCCATTCAAGATAAATTCCAGAATTCAGGTGCTCACTGCCTCCGGTCTAGAATATGAGAAAAACATCCTAACTGGTCTTTGTGCCTCAAGTCACTGTTTGCTCCAAACCATCATCGTCTACCCTACTGCAAGGTGAATAACCCCATCATTAATTGAATGTCCCAGTATTAGGCAAAGCAAGCAGTGCCTTAGCAGAGACCACATTTCTAAGTAGCCTAGGGAATTTCATTTATGTGGGTTTTTTAGAGCACATATTATGCCTTTTATCACTATTCATTGCATACATTTCTATTCATCTCTCCTTCTTCCTTAATTTTGAATTCTTCTGAGATTAAGATGGTGTTCCATGGGCCTTGTTTTATGCATAAGCCAAATTAACTGGAAAGATATTCCTGTACTAATTATAAAACAATGTATACCATGTGGGTATTGGGTTCCTCGATTCCTATCAAGAATAAAGGACCAATGTATGTGTATGGATATTGAGCTTTCAGTCCTTAGAGGCTTGGTCTAATGCCTGCCATTGTCTTGCTAATTCCTCTCATTGTTTCATGGGACAGGTGAGGATGGCAATCAATTTCAGTCCTGTTACCATATACTTAATATACTTAATGACAGGTAGTATGCTTAGATGTATAGAAAATACAAGATTGGTGCACACACCATTGAGGATGTTACCGAAAAAATAATATTTAGTAATTTTTATACTGAGCAAACCAACAGTTTCTTTAAAAAGAAAGTCTTCATTGCCATTTCCATTGTAAGAAAATGATCCAAACGGAATGCTTTTGTGTTATCTTCTGCAGAATCTTAATTGAGCCTTTCAAACTTTTTTAAAAATTAGAGAATCCCTCTAGGATGTGCGTTTTTAAATGAATCTTCATTTGAATATATTTTTTATTTCCCACCAGTACCTGAGAAAAGAAAAATATTTTTTTTGAAAAGAAAAAAGAATGCATTTGCAAGATTATTTCCCCTTGGGAAGAGTGGGAGTGTTTTTTTTTTGTTTTGTTTTGTTTTTGGTTTTTGTTTTTTTTTTTTTAGAACAACATGGATATGTTTTCTCTTTTTCCAACCTTTAATTTACAATTTAATTTTTATTCACATTTTACATCCATATTTGCATGATAAAAAGGTGCTGCATCTTTTTCTAAGCACTTCCTTATGGTCTGAATTGCTAAAGAGAGAGACCCAAGGAATAAAAGAGGAATAACCATTGTGAAATCTCCCATATTGGACAATTTGCATAACTGGCTAATGTTCACACTCATTAACTCTGAGTGGCAGATGACTGTCTTCCTTGCAGAAAATTCAGAAAGAATATTAGTTTGCAATTTTCATGTCAGCTCAGTAATTTCATTCAATAGTTTTTATGAAATTATATCCATTATGGAATTTTTGGCCTTTAATGTTAGAGTAATCATCAAAATTGTTACTTAAGAGAAATAAGTATTAAGATTAGTTAACATGCAACCCAAAGGTTATCCTCACCCCAGCCAACTGAATCTCAGCTGAAGCAGTGCTTCACACATGTGGAACTGATCTTTTGTTCTCAAAAGAAGGATAACACTATTTTGGAAGGATAAGAAAGGCTTCTCATTTCCAAATCTTAGGACCAAAAAACAAAAGTGTGAAAAATATCTTGATATCTTGTCTCATTTTCAGTCAGACAATTAGCAAAAATGTTTCTGTGGGAGCTTTGAAGAGGTAGGTTGTATGGAGCAGCCAGAAATATCCCAATACATGCTAATTCACTGCTTCTTGGTTAGAATAACCCTGGCATAATAGTGTGGGTGGTTAAGTTTTACAAATAGCTTTTTTTTGGTATGTTTTTTTGAGAAAACAATTTGTGCAAGAGTTCTTCTCAGCTCTCTCTCTTTTGATTCTCCAAACAATCCTTTGAAGTGGTTCACCTTTTTCTCCCCCTTTTACAAAGGATGAAAAACTGAGCCACAGAAAACTTGGGAATTTTCTTCAGGCCCTACAGCAAATGTCAGGGCCATGTCAAAACACAGGACTGTCTCATGTTCTTCTGTGTTAGGCATTTATAGAGTAAGGCAAAAGGAGTATTTTTAAGTGGCAGAAACAGAATTCAGGAAAGAAATAATGTGATTTTCTTCTTTTGGGCACACTGAGCCAAATTTCTTATTATCATTACCAATTTGTGTCCTAAGTAATAGCCCTACTTTAATTTATTCAGGATTGTTGTGGGTTTCTTTTCTGTTTTAAGTACTAATCCAAGTATTGGGGGTAAAGCATTGAAAAATACTTGAGTTCAATGAAATAAAAAATTTAAAAGGGATATATAAGCAATTTAATCCAACCTGATAGGGTTTAAAATAAGGGAATATGCAAGGTAGAATGAAACACCAAGGAAGATGCAATTAATTTTGTCTGGGGCTGGGGATAGGAGGGCATCAAAGAAAGTTTTATAGAGGAAGAGATTTTAAACTGGATTTTGAAGTGTAAGCAGTTGCCCAGTGGTACAGAAGGCTCGACCAACTCTATTGTCCCAGGACAGGATGTGGTTTGTTCAGATATACATTAATTTCAGTGTTTTCCAATAAGAAAAGAAACTAGGGTTAAGAACACATACATATAATATCATTTGCTTTCAGACATCATTAAAGGAAGAGGAAAAGGATTTTTAAAAGCACATGAAAGGGAGGCGGGGCAAGATGGCAGACTGGTGAGCTGTATGTTTTAGTTACTCCTCCAGGAAAGTAGGTAAAAAGCCAGGAACTGCGTGGACTGGACACCACAGAGCAGTCTGTCTTTGGGCATACTTCATACAACACTCATGAAAACGTGGAACTGCTGAGATCAGCGAAATCTGTAAGTTTTTGCGGCCAGGGGACCCGCGCCCCTCCCTGCCAGGCTCAGTCCCGGGGGAGGAGGGGCTGTCAGCTCCAGGAAGGAGAAGGGAGAATTGCAGTGGCTGCTCTTACCGGAAACTCATTCTACTGATTCAGACTCCAGCCATAGATAGACTGAGGCCAGACACCAGAGACTCTGAGAGCAGCCAGCCCAGCAGAGAGGAGACAGGCATAGAAAAAAAACAACACGAAAAACTCCAAAATAAAAGCAGAGGATTTTTGGAGTTCTGGTGAACACAGAAAGGGGAAGGGCGGAGATCAGGCCTTGAGGCGCATATGCAAATCCCGAAGCAAGGCTGATCTCTCTGCCCTGGGCACTTTTCCTTAATGGCCCTGGTTGCTTTGTCTATTAGCATTTCAATAACCCATTAGATCTCTGAGGAGGGCCGGTTTTTTTTTTTTTTTTTTTTTAAATCCTTTTTGCTTTTTCTAAAACAATTACTCTAAGAAGCTCAATACAGAAAGCTTCAAAGAATTGAAATTTGGGCACGTCAAGTCAAGAGCAGAACTAAGAGAGCTCTGAGACAAAAGGCAATAATCCAGTGGCTGAGAAAATTCACTAAACAACACAACTTCCCAAGAAAAGGGTGGTGTCCGCTCACAGCCACCATCCTGGTGGACAGGAAACACTCCTGCCCATCGCCAGCCCCATAGCCCAGAGCTGCCCCAGACAACCCAGTGTGACGGAAGTGCTTCAAATAACAGGCACACACCACAAAACTGGGCGTGGACATTAGCCTTCCCTGCAACCTCAGCTGAATGTCCCAGAGCTGGGAAGGGGGAGCAGTGTGAATTAACAGAGCCCCATTCAGCCATCATTTGAGCAGACTGGGAGCCTCCCAACACAGCCCAGCAGCCCAGAACTGCCCTGGGGGGACGGCACTCACCTGCGACATAGCACAGTCATCCCTCAACAGAGGACCCGGGGTGCACAGCCTGGAAGAGGGGCCCACTTGCAAGTCTCAGGAGCCATACGCCAATACCAAAGACTTGTGGGTCAGTGGCAGAGACAAACTGTGGCAGGACTGAACTGAAGGATTAGACTATTGCAGTAGCTTTAAAACTCTAGGATCATCAGGGAGATTTGATTGTTAGGGCCACCCCCCCTCCCCGACTGCCCAGAAACACGCCCCACATACAGGGCAGGCAACACCAACTACACACGCAAGCTTGGGACACCAATTGGGCCCCACAAGACTCACTCCCCCACTCACCAAAAAGGCTAAGCAGGGGAGATCTGGCTTGTGGAGAACAGGTGGCTCGTGGACGCCACCTGCTGGTTAGTTAGAGAAAGTGTACTCCACGAAGCTGTAGATCTGATAAATTAGAGATAAGGACTTCAACTGGTCTACAAACCCTAAAAGAACCCTATCAAGGTCAGCAAATGCCACGAGGCCAAAAACAACAGAAAATTATAAAGCATATGAAAAAACCAGACGATATGGATAACCCAAGCCCAAGCACCCAAATCAAAAGACCAGAAGAGACACACCTAGAGCAGCTACTCAAAGAACTAAAGATGAACAATGAGACCCTAGTACGGGATATGAAGGAAATCAAGAAGACCCTAGAAGAGCATAAAGAAGACATTGCAAGACTAAATAAAAAAATGGATGATCTTATGGAAATTAAAGAAACTGTTGACCAAATTAAAAAGATTCTGGACACTCATAGTACAAGACTAGAGGAAGTTGAACAACGAATCAGTGACCTGGAAGATGACAGAATGGAAAATGAAAACATAAAAGAAAGAATGGGGAAAAAAATTGAAAAACTCGAAATGGACCTCAGGGATATGATAGATAATATGAAACGTCCGAATATAAGACTCATTGGTGTCCCAGAAGGGGAAGAAAAGGGTAAAGGTCTAGGAAGAGTATTCAAAGAAATTGTTGGGGAAAACTTCCCAAATCTTCTAAACAACATAAATACACAAATCATAAATGCTCAGCGAACTCCAAATAGAATAAATCCAAAAAAAACCCACTCCGAGACATATACTGATCACACTGTCAAACATAGAAGAGAAGGAGCAAGTTCTGAAAGCAGCAAGAGAAAAGCAATTCACCACATACAAAGGAAACAGCATAAGACTAAGTAGTGACTACTCAGCAGCCACCATGGAGGCGAGAAGGCAGTGGCACGATATATTTAAAATTCTGAGTGAGAGGAATTTCCAGCCAAGAATACTTTATCCAGCAAAGCTCTCCTTCAAATTTGAGGGAGAGCTTAAATTTTTCACAGACAAAGAAATGCTGAGAGAATTTGCTAACAAGAGACCTGCCCTACTGGAGATACTAAAGGGAGCCCTACAGACAGAAAAACAAAGACAGGACAGAGAGACTTGGAGAAAGGTTCAGTACTAAAGAGATTCGGTATGGGTACAATAAAGGATATTAATAGAGAGAGGGAAAAATATGGCAAACATAATCCAAAGGATAAGATGGCCGATTCAAGAAATGCCTTCACGGTTTTAACGTTGAATGTAAATGGATTAAACTCCCCAATTAAAAGATATAGATTCGCAGAATGGATCAAAAAAAATGAACCATCAATATGTTGCATACAAGAGACTCATCTTAGACACAGGGACACAAAGAAACTGAAAGTGAAAGGATGGAAAAAAATATTTCATGCAAGCTACAGCCAAAAGAAAGCAGGTGTAGCAATATTAATCTCAGATAAAATAGACTTCAAATGCAGGGATGTTTTGAGAGACAAAGAAGGCCACTACATACTAATAAAAGGGGCAATTCAGCAAGAAGAAATAACAATCGTAAATGTCTATGCACCCAATCAAGGTGCCACAAAATACATGAGAGAAACATTGGCAAAACTAAAGGAAGCAATTGATGTTTCCACAATAATTGTGGGAGACTTCAACACATCACTCTCTCCTATAGATAGATCAACCAGACAGAAGACTAATAAGGAAATTGAAAACCTAAACAATCTGATAAATGAATTAGATTTAACAGACATCTACAGGACATTACATCCCAAATCAACAGGATACACATACTTTTCTAGTGCTCACGGAACTTTCTCCAGAATAGATCATATGCTGGGACATAAAACAAGCCTCAATAAATTTAAAAAGATTGAAATTATTCAAAGCACATTCTCTGACCACAATGGAATACAATTAGAAGTCAATAACCATCAGAGACTTAGAAAATTCACAAATACCTGGAGGTTAAACAACACACTCCTAAACAATCAGTGGGTTAAAGAAGAAATAGCAAGAGAAATTGCTAAATATATAGAGACGAATGAAAATGAGAACACAACATACCAAAACCTATGGGATGCAGCAAAAGCAGTGCTAAGGGGGAAATTTATAGCACTAAACGCATATATTAAAAAGGAAGAAAGAGCCAAAATCAAAGAACTAATGGATCAACTGAAGAAGCTAGAAAATGAACAGCAAACCAATCCTAAACCAAGTACAAGAAAAGAAATAACAAGGATTAAAGCAGAAATAAATGACATAGAGAACAAAAAAACAATAGAAAGGATAAATATCACCAAAAGTTGGTTCTTTGAGAAGATCAACAAGATTGACAAGCCCCTAGCTAGACTGACAAAATCAAAAAGAGAGAAGACCCATATAAACAAAATAATGAATGAAAAAGGTGACATAACTGCAGATCCTGAAGAAATTAAAAAAATTATAAGAGGATATTATGAACAACTGTATGGCAACAAACTGGATAATGTAGAAGAAATGGACAATTTCCTGGAAACATATGAACAACCTAGACTGACCAGAGAAGAAATAGAAGACCTCAACCAACCCATCACAAGCAAAGAGATCCAATCAGTCATCAAAAATCTTCCCACAAATAAAAGCCCAGGGCCAGATGGCTTCACAGGGGAATTCTACCAAACTTTCCAGAAAGAACTGACACCAATCTTACTCAAACTCTTTCAAAACATTGAAGAAAATGGAACACTACCTAACTCATTTTATGAAGCTAACATCAATCTAATACCAAAACCAGGCAAAAATGCTACAAAAAAGGAAAACTACCGGCCAATCTCCCTAATGAATATAGATGCAAAAATCCTCAACAAAATACTTGCAAATCGAATCCAAAGACACATTAAAAAAATCATACACCATGACCAAGTGGGGTTCATTCCAGGCATGCAAGGATGGTTCAACATAAGAAAAACAATCAATGTATTACAACACATTAAAAACTCGAAAGGGAAAAATCAATTGATCATCTCAATAGATGCTGAAAAAGCATTTGACAAAATCCAACATCCGTTTTTGATAAAAACACTTCAAAAGGTAGGAATTGAAGGAAACTTCCTCAACATGATAAAGAGCATATATGAAAAACCCACAGCCAGCTTAGTACTCAATGGTGAGAGACTGAAAGCCTTCCCTCTAAGATCAGGAACAAGACAAGGATGCCCGCTGTCACCACTGTTATTCAACATTGTGCTGGAAGTGCTAGCCAGGGCAATCCGGCAAGACAAAGAAATAAAAGGCATCCAAATTGGAAAAGAAGAAGTAAAACTGTCATTGTTTGCAGATGATATGATCTTATATCTAGAAAACCCTGAGAAATCAACGATACACCTACTAGAGCTAATAAACAAATTTAGCAAAGTAGCGGGATACAAGATTAATGCACATAAGTCAGTAATGTTTCTATATGCTAGAAATGAACAAACTGAAGAGACACTCAAGAAAAAGATACCATTTTCAATAGCAACTAAAAAAATCAAGTACCTAGGAATAAACTTAACCAAAGATGTAAAAGACCTATACAAAGAAAACTACATAACTCTACTAAAAGAAATAGAAGGGGACCTGAAAAGATGGAAAAATATTCCATGTTCATGGATAGGAAGGCTAAATGTCATTAAGATGTCAATTCTACCCAAACTCATCTACAGATTCAATGCAATCCCAATCAAAATTCCAACAACCTACTTTGCAGACTTGGAAAAGCTAGTTATCAAATTTATTTGGAAAGGGAAGATGCCTCGAATTGCTAAAGACACTTTAAAAAAGAAAAACGAAGTGGGAGGACTTACACTCCCTGACTTTGAAGCTTATTATAAAGCCACAGTTGCCAAAACAGCATGGTACTGGCACAAAGATAGACATATAGATCAATGGAATCGAATTGAGAATTCAGAGATAGACCCTCAGATCTATGGCCGACTGATCTTTGATAAGGCCCCCAAAGTCACCGAACTGAGCCATAATGGTCTTTTCAACAAATGGGGCTGGGAGAGTTGGATATCCATATCCAAAAGAATGAAAGAGGACCCCTACCTCACCCCCTACACAAAAATTAACTCAAAATGGACCAAAGATCTCAATATAAAAGAAAGTACCATTAAACTCCTAGAAGATAATGTAGGAAAACATCTTCAAGACCTTGTATTAGGAGGCCACTTCCTAGACTTTACACCCAAAGCACAAGCAACAAAAGAGAAAATAGATAAATGGGAACTCCTCAAGCTTAGAAGTTTCTGCACCTCAAAGGAATTTCTCAAAAAGGTAAAGAGGCAGCCAACTCAATGGGAAAAAATTTTTGGAAACCATGTATCTGACAAAAGACTGATATCTTGCATATACAAAGAAATCCTACAACTCAATGACAATAGTACAGACAGCCCAATTATAAAATGGGCAAAAGATATGAAAAGACAGTTCTCTGAAGAGGAAATACAAATGGCCAAGAAACACATGAAAAAATGTTCAGCTTCACTAGCTATTAGAGAGATGCAAATTAAGACCACAATGAGATACCATCTAACACCGGTTAGAATGGCTGCCATTAAACAAACAGGAAACTACAAATGCTGGAGGGGATGTGGAGAAATTGGAACTCTTATTCACTGTTGGTGGGACTGTATAATGGTTCAGCCACTCTGGAAGTCAGTCTGGCAGTTTCTTAGAAAACTAGAGATAGAGCTACCATTCGATCCAGCGATTGCACTTCTCGGGATATACCCGGAAGATCGGAAAGCAGTGACACGAACAGATATCTGCACGCCAATGTTCATAGCAGCATTATTCACAATTGCCAAGAGATGGAAACAACCTAAATGTCCTTCAACAGATGAGTGGATAAATAAAATGTGGTATATACACACGATGGAATACTACGCGGCAGTAAGAAGGAACGATCTGGTGAAACATATGACAACATGGATGAACCTTGAAGACATAATGCTGAGCGAAATAAGCCAGGCACAAAAAGAGAAATATTATATGCTACCACTAATGTGAACTTTGAAAAATGTAAAACAAATGGTTTATAATGTAGAATGTAGGGGAACTAGCAGTAGAGAGCAATTAAGGAAGGGGGAACAATAATCCAAGAAGAACAGATAAGCTATTTAACGTTCTGGGGATGCCCAGAAATGACTATGGTCTGTTAATTTCTGATGGATGTAGTAGGAACAAGTTCACTGAAATGTTGCTATAGTATGTAACTTTCTTGGGGTAAAGTAGGAACATGTTGGAAGTTAAGCAGTTATCTTAGGTTAGTTGTCTTTTTCTTACTCCCTTGCTATGGTCTCTTTGAAATGTTCTTTTATTGTATGTTTGTTTTCTTTTTAACTTTTTTTTTTCATACAGTTGATTTGAAAAAAGAAGGGAAAGTTAAAAAAAAAAAAAAGAAAAAAGACAAACAAGTAAAAAAAAAAACAAACAAAAAAAAAACGATGTAGTGCCCCCTTGAGGAGCCTGTGGAGAATGCAGGGGTATTCGCCTACCCCACCTCCATGGTTGCTAACATGACCACAGACATAGGGGACTGGTGGTTTGATGGGTTGAGCCCTCTACCATAAGTTTTACCCTTGGGAAGACGGTTGCTGCAAAGGAGAGGCTAGGCCTCCCTGTATTTGTGCCTAAGAGTCTCCTCCTGAATGCCTCTTTGTTGCTCAGATGTGGCCCTCTCTCTCTGGCTAAGCCAACTTAAAAGGTGAAATCACTGCCCTCCCCCCTACGTGGGATCAGACACCCAGGGAAGTGAATCTCCCTGGCAACGTGGAATATGACTCCCGGGGAGGAATGTAGACCCGGCATCGTGGGATGGAGAACATCTTCTTGACCAAAAGGGGGATGTGAAAGGAAATGAAATAAGCTTCAGTGGCAGAGAGATTCCAAAACGAGCCGAGAGATCACTCTGGTGGGCACTCTTACGCACACTTTAGACAACCTTTTTAGGTTCTAAAGAATTGGGGTAGCTGGTGGTGGATACCTGAAACTATTAAACTACAACCCAGAACCCATGAATCTCGAAGACAGTTGTATAAAAATGTAGCTTATGAGGGGTGACAGTGGGATTGGGAATGCCATAAGGACCAAACTCCACTTTGTCTAGTTTATGGATCGATGTGTAGAAAAGTAGGGGAAGCAAACAAACAGACAAAGGTACATAGTGTTCTTTTTTACTTCAATTGCTCTTTTTCACTCTAATTATTATTCTTGTTATTTTTGTGTGTGTGCTAATGAAGGTGTCAGGGATTGATTTAGGTGATGAATGTACAACTATGTAATGGTACTGTAAACAATCGAAAGTACAATTTGTTTTGTATGACTGCGTGGTATGTGAATATATCTCAATAAAATGGTGATTAAAAAAAAAAAACAAAAAAAAAAAAAAAAAGGTTGCCTTTAAGAACTGGAAAAAAAAAAAAAAAAAAAAAAAAAAAAAAAAAAAAAGCACATGAAAGAAGTTATAGGGAATAGTGGAAAGGAGATATCAAAATTTTAAAAACAAAAGGACAATAACAACTGATACAAAAAAATCTGGATTTTAACCCAGAGTAGGACATCCAGAAAAATGTTTAATAACAGAATCCTCAAAAGACTCAAGAACTGGAAGCATCAGGAAAGCCCTCAGAGTTAGGATAAAAGGGGAAACAGCTAAAATGAGTACAATTAACTGAATGCGGAGAAGCAACTAGAGCCCCAGGACTTTTCTTCTGTGCTATCAAAAGTTGGCAGCTTTTTCTTCTAGCGAAGGTTAAATAAAGAATCTCTGGACTGGGGGACACCACTAATAGTTGAGAAATAAGTACCTGTTCTGGTTTGCTAATGCTGCCAGAATGCAAAACACCAGAGGTGGATTGGCTTTTATAAAAGGGGGTTTATTTGTTTACACAGTTACAGTCTTAAGGCCATAAAGTGTCCAAGGTAACACATCAGCAATCAGGTACCTTCACTGGAGGATGGCCAACAGTGTCCGGAAAACCTCTGTTAGTTGGGAAGGCACGTGGCTGGCATCTGCTCCAAGTTCTGGTTTCAAAATTGCTGTTTCCCAGGACGTTCCTCTCTAGGTTTCAGCTTCTCTCCAAAATGTCACTCGCAGCTGCTCCTGGGATGTTTGTCCTCTCTTAGCTTCTCTGGAGCAAAAGTCTGCTTTCAAAGACTGTCTCCAAAATGTCTCTCTAAACTGCAGTTCCTCTCTCATCTCCTGTGCATTCTTCAAAGTGTCCCTCTTGGCTGTAGCAAGCTTGCTCCTTCTGTCTGAGCTTATATAGTGCCCCAGTAAACTAATAAAGGAACATGTTGAATGGGCGGAGCCCCACATCCATGGAAACCATTCAATCAGAGTCATCACCCACAGTTGGGTGGGGCACATCTCCATGGAAACACTCAAAGAATTACAATCTAATCAACACTGCTACATCTGCCCATACAAGATTACATCAAAGATAATGGCGTTTTGGAGACATAATACATTCAAACCGGCACAGTACTATACTGAAAAAAGGAGTGCTGTGTGGCCATACTTATACCCAATCCTTAATTCTGAGGCCCCCAAATTCCTCTTTCCCAAATTGGCTCCCTGGATGCTTTTAGCACACAGACCTTGACCCTTCAGGGAAGAGAGTAGAAGAACCTTCTGTGGGAATCTGATGGGTTCAAGAAAAAAGACCTAAAGATACTAAAAATTAAGATTCCCCAGTAAACAATCCAGTCAATCATGCTATAGAGAAAACTCAGAATTGACAAGCCCTGCCAATATGCTCAAGAGTTCTAATCCATGTGTTAATGCCCCACTCTTAATTATGAGCAGACATCCAATGGATTACAGATATATAAAGAAAGCCTTTAAAATGAAGGATAGATCAATATATAGCAGAAATAAAACAAACATGGAGGAAACAGAGACTGTGCAGAAAAAAGAAAAAGGAGGGGAAAAGCATATCATTAACATCCTAGAGAAAAAGGAAAACGTTTTGCAAAAATGAAACAAGAACAAGATGTTTTTTAAAATGCAGAACAAAAAACTGAGTTCTTGAAATTAAAAATATTATAGCAAAAATAAAAATCTCTGTAAAAGAGTTGATAATTTCTTACTTAGAAAAAACAGAAGACAAAGAAAGGAAAATAAAAGAGAAAAGATAAGAAAGAAGACTAGTTAAGAAAGCCCAACTTCTAAATTATAGGAGTTGTAAAAAGAGGAAATAGGAAAGGGGGAGAAAATCATCAATGAAACAATTCAAGAAAGTTTCCTAGGAAAGAAAGACAGGAGTTGTGAGATTGAAAAGTTTCAGTGGCTTAGATAGATACACAATAAGGCATATCATTCTGAAATTTCTTAGCAATTGGAATAAGTGAAAGATGCTGCAAGATTCTAGAGAATAAAGAAGGTCAAACATGAAAGATCAAAATTTGACATGACTTCATATTTCTTAATGGCCTTTGGAAGCTAGAAGACAATGGGAGAAAAAAATATTGAAATTGAAAATTTAAAATGCGAAGATTTCCTGTTTAATTATATACCAAGCCAAACTATCAATTAAGTACGGATAAAATAAAGACATCAGACAAGCAAGATCTCAAAAAAATTCATACACACACACACACACACACACACACACACACACTCCCCATGAAATACTGGATACTTTGTTCCACCAAACAAGGGAATGAGTCAGAGAGAGAGAGGAACTCACCAGAAACACGAACAGGAGATCTCAAATGGGAAAGGCAATGGAAATCTCCAGAGTTTAGCAGAAGGGATCCCCAAGATTACTGCTGTGCAGAACCATGGTCTAGATTGGAGCAAGGGTCAAGTTCATGTCCAAGGACAGAGCTAGGCTTTATGTTCATAATCACTCCTCCACAGTTCAGATATGGCTCAAATAAACTTGTAGATGCAGGTGTTGGTGGTGGGGAAAGATGATAAAAATCAGCATGAGATTGTAAGCAAAGGAGCTGTAGGCTATAATGACAAGCCAGCTCTTTCCAATCTCTGAGGCATGGCTAAGGAGGGATCCAGGGTGAATCTAAGCCAAAGAGAGTCCAAGAATTCCCCTCCTCTGTTTTAAAACCAGAATAAGTCTTTGATATATTTTAAATGCATGCAAATGAACTTTCATTGGCAAAATTGTTAAAAATCACTACTCCATATATAGGGAGCCATTGACATACTTCAGGCAGGAGAGGGATATAATCAGATTTGAATTTTAAAAATATGGCTTTGGCTCCAAGTTGGAGAATAGATTAGAGGGAAGTAAGACTAGAAGAAAGGAGACCATTTTGGAGGCTGCAGTAGTATAGATATGATATTATGAGATCCCACATTTAAAAGGGTGACAATGGAGATGTACAAACAGGAAGGAACATATTTATATATAGAATTAATATCAAACTTGGTGAGGCAAGGTGAGAAGGAATGATGATGGTTCCCTGATTTCTAGCCTAAACACTGTGTTGATGATAGTTTAGCATAATAAAAAGAAAATACAAGAGAAAAAGTATATCACTAGAGGCAAACAATATGCATTTTGGACAGTTATCTTTGAGGCACTCAGATGGAGGTATCCACTAGACAGCAGGTTATTTGGGTTTGGAGTTCAGGAGAAAGATGGAGATGGAGATATTGGCATTCTAAATGATGGGTGATTGACAATGTAAGTGTGAAGGAGATCATCCATGAAGAATGCATAAAGTAAGAAAAGCAAAGAGAAATAAACTTACGGTGGCTCGTGAGCAAGTACTGGGCATGGGAAGTTATGAACACTGAAATAATTGCTCTCCTGGGAAGATTGTGTTGGAAATAAAATAAGCCCCATCTCTTTTGAATCAGAACAAATAAAATTTTAAAAGAAAAAGAAATCATCTGCTCCAGCCAAACCTCATGGCTCTATCTCTCGGGATACCAGAGGGAAGGCTGCCTCACCTGCACAGTGGGCTTTGCATCATGAGAAAGTAACAGTACCTGTCTGGAGCAGAGTCTACTGCCCTTCTGGACAAAGGCTGATATCAATTCCCCTTTATATTCCTTGTTTTCCAATTTAGATAATCTAATTCAGCAACTTGTTCTGATCTCTGCCTTGAAAATCAGCGTGTAGATTTTTAAACTTGAGACTGCATCTGAGTGGCTTGCAGAATCTCAGCAGCTGTTATTTTATAGATCAGGAAACATTTAGCACACTAAAGAAACAAAGCCACAATTACAGAATTATAGAATCCTAAGACTGGGGGTTTTCTGTGGCTTATGGCAATCAGTCTCAGCAAGGTAAAGGCTCACTTTGCCTTTCTATTTAAAAATTGGTCTTTCCCAAAGCAGGAGTTAATTTAGGCTTTGGATTTGTGAGTTGGAGTAAGAGTGTTTTTCATGGTTACCCTGAATTGTCTAGCCCAGTTACCCTCCTGTTCTCCAAACTCAGCATAGTTCTTCTTTCCAGCTCTTGTAAAGTCATGCCCCCCTGCATGTTTTTCTTAATTTAAATAGAAGCCTGTGACAGAGTTCTGAAGCTCTGTAGTTGCCTCCAGCTAAAACTCTGCAGGGCAGATAAAGAAACTGATAAACAAGGAAAGACAATGGAAGTGACTAGAAAATGAACATGCTACCAAATAATTGAAGATTGTATTAAAAATCTGTTCATGTGAAATGAATCCCTTTTAAAGAAAAGAGTACTCAGTGTGTCTCCTAAACTCAAGCATCAGAAAAGTCAATTTCCAGTATATGAGGCTATATTGCAGTTTACTCTGTTTATAACTTTCATTTCAGGGGCTATTTTGTTCAGTCTAGAAATAGTGCCTAAAATATTTCAACTTTCATGCATTAAAATGTCTGCCTAACTATATGGAATTCTATTTCAAAGTAACTACCTAAGCATGTCTAAAATTTACTATTGTTTATCATCTGCTTAGAATAGTTTTGTAAATATTTCATAGATGTACAATCAAACCTTTTAAGATGTCAGAATACATTTTAGAAACTGAAATAATGCAGTATTACATATATTCAATAGTATTCACTTTAATAGACTCGGTCAATATTCTGCACTTAATTACATTCATTTGGATCCATTTTACCTATGCATTATATAAATAGCAAGTAATACCCTGCTGAGTGTCCATAGCCAATTCTCAATAACAGGAAACCAGGACTCCTGCAAATAAACTTTTAATCCCCTTTTTTTTAATCATCATTTGTGTTCAAAGCCCACCTGCTAATTGCTATTAATTTCTCCTATGGGCTGAAGACTGAAGGAATAAAAAAGAATGAAACCCTTATGGTTTGCATGTTGCATTATCAATCCCATAGCATCGTGAAGGTAGGGTCTTTAGGTTGCCCCTCTTTCTATCAATAGTACTTAAAATAGTCTCCTGCACATAATGAGATCTCAGTAAATATTTGTGGAAGGAACAAATGAATGGATAGATGGTACCAGCTGATGCTGCATCCTGTGAAATAGGACATGGAGATGGTACAGTGGAAAGAGCCCCAAGCTGGAAATGAGGCTCTGAGATCCATTCTGGCTTCTGCCCCTGTCTAGGTGACCTTGGGCAAGCCTGTGTCTCTCAGAGCTCAGGTTCCTCGTTTGCAGAGCGGGGAGAAAAATACCTGCCCCCCCACACACACTCAGCAAGCATGAAGTGGCACACATGGGAAGAGCTCTGTCAACTGTAAACATACATATCACCAAAAGGACAGAAGAAGAAAGATTGGTGAGAATGGCATCTCTCGGTTTGTCTCAGCTCCTCCTTGTGCCTCTATGTCCACAGTCAGTTCTTAATTATTTGCATTAGTGAAGGGCAGCAGAGGAAGAAGGAGTAATCCCAAGCATTTATGTTTGGCTTTGGAATTAAATTTGAATGTGCTCCAGGTAACTTTCCAACAGTACATTCTAACAAAATCAGGAAAATACCCTGTAAGACCCAGTTCCACCAGCGCTGGCCTGGGATAAGCTGGTGCAAATCTCTTCATCTTTCCATGCATGAAAGTCTGCCTGTTTCATGCCTGACCTCTGACAGTTGGGGAGTGGGCAACATAAACAAGACACAGCCTGTCCTTGGGGCGGTTGAGGATGCTGTGCCAGTCTTCAGGTTACCTTGGCAACAGTCTTTTTTGTTTATTTGTTTGCTTTTTTGTTTATTTGTTTGGAAGAAATTAGTTGACTTTGTCAATGGGTTGCTGAGGTAGTAGATGCACATGGCTCCAATTTATAACTTCTTGGCATATTATATGTAAATGAGGTTTACCCATTCAGATATTTTGATGGTACACTTTTGAATAAATGAATATATCACCCCCATGAAGATATGGAGTCATATATTGAGTCTTTAAAATAAGCACAGAATTCATAGCCTCCCTTCTACTCAGTGATTTATCATCGATGAAAAATGGGTTTTTGAAATAGTGTTGAAATAATTTATTTGTGTTCCAGCCTGTGCATTTGTTGATTTGGTTAGTAATTTTATCCTCCCCATGCAGCAATGGGCTGGTTAACTATTCCTTGTAACTTCAGGAAGTGAAGTATTACCTACTCATTTCTCTCCCTTATGCCTGCTAGCTATGCTGTAATTCTAACCTGTCCTACTTCAGCGTGGACATATTTTTAAGTGTCAGAATATTCTGCATATTTTCACTGGAGTCCATATCTGGAATGCAGGGGTTATTTGATGGAGCAGTGAAAAAGTGTAAGGAGTGATGGAAAGTAAGAGGTCCAACACACTTGAAAAGCATGTCCACGTGTCCTCTCCTCCATCTGGAACTCACCATTTCCCACCCTTCAGTCTCACCATTTCACTCAGAAATCATTCTACCTCGATGGAATCTTTTTGATGCTGGGCTTGAGTGTCCCAAGGTCACAAATGTGCTGTGGAATATGTGGCCAGGGCCATAAAGGAATGAGAGACACCCATTCCACATCATCTCCTGGTTTCAACTGAGGTTGTTTCCGAGAGTGATTTACTGGGGTTGGTCCCTCCCAGCCTCATGAATAGCAGCAGCTGCTCAGAAGGACTCACCTTCAGGCTGCCTTCTGCTCTCATCATGGGAGTCTGAATTTAGATGGACTTGAGTTCCTGGAGATCCTGGCTCTGGTATCTTATGAGATAATTAATAGATTATTTGGTTGATGCATTCACACAAGCTTCTTTGGAAGTCGTCTACTTGCAAAGTACTCTGAGAGACATTGTTTGAATGTGTTTGGGAGAAGTTTTGGCGATGAATAAATACTGTCCCTCCCTGAAAGGAATTTATAATCAAGTATGGGAAACAAACATAATAAAGCATACACTTGCCATATGAGATGTAACTAAGTATTGTAATGGCTGTACAAGTTAACTCCTGGGGGATATGTAAAAGAAAGAGCAATTCTTTCTAAGTTGAGATACTCCACAAGGCTTTGGAGAGCATGTAGAATTTTAATGGATCCTTGAAATACTTTGATAGGCCAAGAGAAGAGTGTGGCATATTTCAGACTTGAAAACAAAAGAGTGGGAGCAGTGAGGAAGGCAAGAAAGCATGTGAGGGGCAGGTAGCCCTGTGTGGCTATAGCAGAAGGTGATCTGATGGATAAAAGAGGGAATGAAGTTGAAATGTGATGTTTGGAGGCTCCAAATGTCATGTTGATATGGACTTTCTTTGAAAGGCAGTTTTTGAGAAGGAGCACAGCATGATCTGACATATGATTTGGGAAACAGAGTAAGGAGTGATTGAAGCAGCAGAGAGACCAATTAGTTGGCTATTGCTGTAATTCAGGCACTAAGTTATGAGAGGCTGGGATGCAGAACTAAGGCAGAGATGAAAATGAGACATCTGTGAATGTTAAACTGACAGGATGGGAGGAGATATTTTAGTGAGTGGCTGAAGGGAAGGTCAGGGCTGTCCAAGAGTTTCCCAGACAGGATGACTGGAAGGTCGGTGGTTCTGGGTCAAGGGAAATTAGGAGACACAGGAACACACCTAAATATCCCGTCCATATACTATCATACACTCCTGTCAATTCTAGGGCTACCCATCCTTCATCCCCACACAGGGAACGATTTACTGCTGTTCACAGTGAGATCAGAGCTCAGACTCCCACATGTCAATCTTAACCATTGCCTTCTATGTGATATTCCCTGCCTACTCTTTTCCCATAAACACACCCAACAGCCTCAGTGAGTGTGGCAGGACATTAATAAAAGAGGAAAGAAGGCTCACTGTCAACCATGTAAAGCAACAGTGATTGACATCCAGATGATCCTCAGTGGGTATTTGTTGAATGAATGAATTGAAACAATACATGAGAATTTTAGTACATCAGTGGAGCACCTGCATGGTCCTGATGAGATTTGCAGAGGTTAGAAAAAAAAAATGGAGTTTGATGGGGATAGCTTTCCTTTGCTGATATTTTCACAATCTCTCGTCATATATCTGGACCCTTCACCTCTATCTTTAAGTTCTGTACCCCCTCCCCCCACCCCATACAATGAATGAACCATTTACGCTCTTCCCCAAAGCCAACCTCTCTATTTTCTTTCCCCTTTCTCCTAGTAGAAGCTTCTACTCCTAAGACTGTCATCTCACTTCTGAATCCTCAGGTTTTCCTCTCTACCGAATCATTTGCAATAGCATAACAAAAAAGGCTGCAGTAGCACCCATGCTAAAAATCTGTACACAATCCCCTATTTTTTCGAGTCCAGTTACAGCTCATTTCTCCACTCTTTATAAGAGTTGCTTATACCTGCCACCTAAATTTCCTCACATCCCATTCTCTCTTGAACCAACTCCAATCAAACTTGTTACCTCCCACTCCTCTGAAATTGCTCTTGTGAAGATCAACAACCACCTCAGTCTTAAGGAGATAATAACTCACAGACTGTCCTCATTTTATTTGACCTTTTAGCACCTTTTCGTATAGTCATTCATTCCCTCCTCCTTGAAACATTTTCTTACTGGGTTTCCATGCAGCCCCAGGCACCTGTGATGATGCCAATCTCCCCAGCCAGCCAACCACAGTCCCCTGTGATGAATCCTGTCTCCATTTCTTATTTTTAAAATCAGCCTTTCTTGGGAATAGATATCTATTTGGTACAGGATCTAAATTTCCTAAACGGTACAACTCTACAGTCGATTTGTTCAAACACCACAATTGCATGGAACTTTGAATAGGAAGCGAGATACAGTAGGTTAGTATAGGCTGGAGTGAAATAGTGACACATCCCAGAGTAATTTGGGCAGATAATAAAAAATATATTTACAGCCTCCTCCTCCCCAGCCCCGAGGATCTGGGGGAAGGTGCGGATGTGTTGGACATCCTCACCTGGACTGGTGTTGATGTTGTCACACACATTGGGACTGGCGGTTAGATGTGTTGAGCCCTCGAGCATGGGACTTGCCCTTATGAAGCTCATTACCACAAAGGAGAGTCTAAACTTGCATGTAATGGTGCCTAAGAGTCTCCCCCTGAGTACCTCTTTGTTGCTCATATGTGGCTCTCTCTCTCTCAAACTGAGCCATCTCGACAGGTGAACTCGCTGCCCTCCCCCCTACGTGGGACCCGACTCCCAGGGGTGTAAATCTCCCTGGCAATGCAGAATATGACTCTCGGGAATGAATGTGGACCCAGAATCGTGGGACTGAGAGTATCTTCTTGACCAAAAGGGGGATGCAAATGAGACGATACAGTTTCAGTGGCTGAGAGATTCCAAATGGAGTCGAGAGGTCACTCTGGTGGACATTCTTATGCACTATATAGATGACACCTCTTAGGCTTTAATGTATTGGAATAGCTAGAAGTAAATACCTCAAACTACCAAACTCCAACCCAGCAGTCTGGACTCCTGAAGACAATTATATAATAATGTAGATTACAAGGGGTGACAGTGTGATTGTGAAGACCTTGTGGATCACACCCCCTTTATCTAGAGTATGGATGAGTAGAAAAATGGGGATAAAAACTAAAGGACAAATGGGGTGGGATGGGGGGTTGATTTGGGTGTTCTTTTTTCACTTTTATTTTTTATTCTTGTTCTGGTTCTTTCTGATGTAAGGAAAATGTTCAGAGATAGATTGTGGTGATGAACGCATAACTATGTTATCATACTGTGGACAGTGGATTGTATATCATGGATGATTGTATGGTGTGTGAATGTATTTCAATAAAACTGAATTTAATAAAAAAAAAAAAATCAGCCTTTCTCAACCAGCATTCCACAGAGAATGAAGCCCTCATTCCAAAATCACCCATTGATGTAGTGAATTAACTTCTCCCCTATGCATCTAGAATGGATTAATTGAAAAAATGATTGAGAGAATTCATTCCATTGGGTGGATTGAAAAGATAGTCACTCAAATCATTTTGTGTTTTGTGTTCACATGAGGAGCTCCAGTTGGGAAAGGCTGCGCTAAATGTTGGGCTTTAAAGTTCAGTCCTCGGCCCTTTTCTCCTCTAACTACCCTCGCTTCTTGGATGATCTCATCCAGCCATTTTCTCTAAATACGTCCTGTATCCTGATGACACTCAAATTATCTCTAACCTCACATTTCCTCTGAACTGTAGAAACTTTTGAGACTCCCCCCACCTTGGACTACTACCCTAAGATCTTATGACTCAAAATTGGTGTTAAGACCAGCATTGCAAGCTCCTGGAGTTTGTTAAAAATGCAGAATCTCAGGCTCTGCCCAGACCTGTCGAGTTAGAATCTGCATTTTGGCAAAACCCCCAGGTGATTCACTTGCACATGTAAGTCTGGGAAGCACTGAAGTAAAATATGTCAAACTTGAAGGTGTGCTAAACAGATTCCTTTATTTTTCCCTTGCTCTTCTTCAGTGTTCTGAGAGATTCTTGGTCAAATTTCCCTTCTTTGAGTCTGAAGCCCCTTACAGCTTACCACTTCTTTGATTACTATTTTCTCCCTTAACTAGGGGGAAAAAGTGCATCCCAAATCGTGACCCTTGACTATAAAAGGATTTACCAAAAAGGGAGTGAAGCTTGAGCTTCAAGGTCCTCCACCACACTGGCTGTATCCAAGGTGCTGGGAGGACGGTGGCCCTAGCAACAAGTTCATATGTGATGGGTTGGATTGCGTACTCCAATTCAGACAGGTTCTTGGTCCTGAGCCTCATTCCTGTGGGTGGGTAACCTATTGTAAATAGGACCTTTTGAAGATGTTATTTTAGTTAAGGTGTGGCCCAATTGAATGAGGATAGGCCTTAATCCAGATTGATGCAGTCCTTTATAAACAGAAGAAATTCAGACACAGAGAGAGTCGCGGGGAAGACCCAGAAGCCAAATGTCAGAGGGAACCCAGAAGAGAAAGGAGAAGACATTACCATGTAGTGGAAAAGCCATGGAATCCAAGAATTGCCAGCCATACAGAATGCTACCTACCCCAGGAGAAAGCCAGCCTTCAAGCCTCCAAAACCAAAGACAATAAAGTCCCATTGTTTAAGCCAAGTCATTGTGTGTCATTTGTCATAACAGCTCAGGAAAAGTACAACAGCAGGGTCACATTTTTGTAAAATTTGCTAAAGTAAATGGTTAACCCAAATTAAGATCACTGCCTCTTTTCCTTTCCAGTTTTGCCACACTTCTCCTGGTACAGGCTGGCATTGGAGTGGACATGGGTGTTTTGTTGATTTGGCTACAGAGAAGTTAAATTGAGAACACATTTAGTTTGAGTTGAATGGGGCATATTTATGGGGTTCACAGATAAGCCTTTGCATAGTTATTACTAGCTTTCCTGGCATAGGAATGGCTTCCAAGAAGACTCCTATGGTTCACTGGGCCAGCTCCCCAACATCCTGACCCAAAGGTGCAGGGCTGGGGTTTCATCATGATGCGAAGGTGTCTATTTGCCCAACCTAAATATCAATGAGGCGGATATATGTTTGAAGCATATGGAGCCAAAAGTTTGTCTTTCAAAAATTGTCTTAATTACCAAACCATAGGATTTCTTTTTCTTTTTATAGATATGGTGTAATGTAGAGTGAATCAGAATTCCTGCATTTGTAGGGCACAGTCTTCCAAATACTGAATATATCTGTGCAAGAAGTTACATGATTTATGCATTCAAACTATCAAAAGCTTTTAAAGAAATTTTTGATCAACCATACCATAGTAAAAACATAATTATTTTTCTATTCTTTCTATTTTAAAATGATATAATTACTATGTGTTGAGATCATCAAAGTCCATGAAACCAAAAAGGAAAGTAGGGAAAAATTAGCAAATAATTCACAAAAAAATATTATTTGTATGTATTTTCGTGTATTTGTGGTTTTATCAGCTTAAAATATTTATAATTTTGTGTATTTATTCTCATTCTAAATACTTTCTCATTCTAATTTTTAAAAATTATTTATTCCTTACCTTGAAGAAGGTTTCCTAAGATAATTAAGCTTCGAGTCACACAGAAGCTGATCTGCCCTTGTTCTAGGTCATTGTTCTGAAGTAAGTCCTGCCACGACCTGTTTGCCTTTCTCAGAAAGATAACTTTTATATTATTGCACCAAATAGAATTTGTGTTGCTTACCAAGTTCATATGGGAAACTTTTATCATCTAAAAATTATGCCAGCTTGTGCTTTAATATTACACCAAAGAACAGAAAGAGTCATTCATTAAACCCTCCTTGAATGAAGCATTAGATTTGATTGAAAGTCATTGCTGCCAATCATTTCTATCCTAGCAGAGGTTATGAAGGGGAGACTCAAGAGGGGATCAGAAAGCCCCTCCTCTAATGCAGATACCCAAATGTAGTCAAAATTCCCTGTGCCTATCTCCTCAAAAGAGCATCTGGTGGGGTACATAAAAAATTTAACTTGTATCAAAAGTCAAGTGCTGCGTTGTTTGTGTGGCAGTGAGTTGACACTAATGAATGGCACACGTCTTCCATGTCCTGAAATTTCCATTCATAGCTTGTGTTAATAAAGCCTAAAATTATGCATAACCCATAGAATGCTATCACCCCTGATTTTTGGTAAATACCTGATACCAGGTGGCGCTCCATCACTCACACAGTAGCTTAGATCAGGAGTCATTGTTGATTCCTTCTTACCCTCACAACCAACATCTAATCCAACAGCAATTCAAGACAACCTACCTTCAAAATGGGTTGTGAAGCAGATCACTTGCCTCCCTCATTGTCAAAGCCACCTTCATGGCTCACCTGGACTACTGCATGAGCCTCAGGCCTCTATCCAAACTAGCCTACCGTGCTTTCTCCACAGCAGCCAGAGTGACCGTCCCAAAAAGGAAGTCAAATCAGGTCATCCTTCCTAAAACCATCTGGGCTTCCCTTCAAGGTTAAAATAAACTTCAAACTCCAGCCTGGCCTTGACTTTCCAGGGGGATCTGCCCCTCCCTTCCCATCCATTTCTTGAACCAGCCTCTTTCGGAAGGATCCAGGGGTGCTTACATTCACAGGGTTCCTGCAAGAAGCTCCTCCAAGGGGGTTTTACCCTTCTTGTTCCTTCTGTCCCCTCATCTTTTCTGTCTTTCCTTTCACATAATTTAGGTCACTGCTCCAGTATCTTCATCTCATGGAGGCTCTCCCTGGCCACCCTAAGATCTAAGCTCCTCCCCCAACACACAGACGCACACTCCATGTGTGTATTCTCTAACCCCCGTGCGTGCCCCATTGTTCTGCACAGCATATACATATATATACACACACACGTATCACAACTTGCATATTTGTTTCCTTGAAGACTTCCTTCTCTCCAAGTAGAACATAAACTTCAGTAAGGTGTGGGCTTTGCTTTGTTATCCCCAATGCCTAAAACTGAGCTTGGCCTGGGTTTTGCACTCAGCAAATATTTGTTGAATGAATGGCAGGATATCTTAAAGATTTTTTTAAACATTGATAGGGTATACTATAATATCAATAAAATTCACAATGGAATTTTTAATAGGAACTAAATTATTTTGTGAAAGTTGAGTGTAGGTATTTATGATAAGAGGAAAATTCAAGACCAGAACTAAAGTCTTCTTACCTCCTGCCCAGTACTATTTCCATTATACTATGTATCTAAGACAATATGTTGGGGGGAAAAAAAAGGTTTATTCAAGAATCCACATATTAGTTTAATAATTTATAATTAGGCTTCTGGAACAAAAATTAGATTCATTGCTAGCAGGCCACACTGACTATTGATATATTTAAGCAATTTAGTTAAAAATAAACCTGCAAAAGGGAAGGTAAGGGAAGGTGGAACTGTTAGTTTACATTTTAAAATTTACATAAATATTTATTATTTGACTTTTTAAAAACATATTTATAGTTCATAATCTTTTTTACTGCAAATCTATTAATACTTTTCCTTTAAGAGAACAGTTGTTATAATAAATTGTTACTTTTTCACTCAACCTGCCTACAAATTTAGGCCTGTGCTCCTTCACAGCAGTCATAAAAATAACAAAGTGAATAAGTAACACTTATTCATTAATCTCAATCAATGCAACTAATCCTGATTCAAATTCTAGATGAAGCAGTCAAGAAAGTGCACCACCCCCTTCTCCCTTCAGGAAAGAACTTGCTGTTTATCTGCAAGAAATACTGTAAGCTGCCAGCCTCCAACAAGATTTGCCTCATCTTTAGAGCCCAGGCCTCATTCACCCCAGGTGGGCCTCTATTCAATGATGGAACGGGATTGGGATATTAGAGCTGGCCATTGTGGCAGTAGGCAGTTCTTGTTCTGGAGCTCCTCATTGGGTTGGCCCAAGCTCTTTCAGATCTGCTTTTCAGTCTGAAGGCTTTCCCTGCTCGGTCTGGCTTCCTCCCCCTTTTAGTGCCACACGTATTCCTCCCTAAAAAACCTCTTGCCCTCCTAACTACACCTCAGCAGCTGAGACTTGTTTTCTAAATTGCATTTTAGGGAATTTCATCAAATGAATGTGTATGTAGTATACAATCATATTGGCAGGTATAATCATGACTGCACAACAGAAGAAAAAGGAGAGCAAAAGTCACAGCATTGCAAAGTTATATCAAAGGACCTAAGTGGCTGCCCAATCTTTTTTTCCTTCCCTTTGGCTCATTACAACGATGGTACTTTGCATCCATCCATCTGGAGCAGCGACAGGGTGAGAGTTGTATTGTGATGGATGGAACTGTCAGAAACCCAGTGAGTACTTGGATATTGCATTAGTTCATTACATTTACAAATAGCTGCACTACAGGAAAGTGTGATATCCTCTGCTTCTATATGTTCTGGATATTAAGGAAATCAGCTGCTGGAGAGTCATCTGATAAAGAACAATGATATATTTTCCTTTCCTCTTCCCACCACCAGTTTTGTGCTACTTAAATATAAGGGAAGCAAATTCCCAATGCTTTTGTCCACAAAAGTTTTAGTCTAAGAATGAAATGTCTTTTTCAGCTAGCCTTAAGTACTCCAAACTAGTAAAGGCAATGCAATTGGAACCAGGTTCTCTACACACTACAGACTAAAAAAGTAAACCAACATTGCTGAGAAAAAACTTAGAGAATAAAGACTTGCAAAAACACCCTGTCCGATTTCTTGATCAATGATCAAAGAAGTCAATGCTGCTCTCTTAGGAGGGCTGTCCTTTATTATATGTGTGTGATTTCAGGGGATCTGACTCTTTAAGTGGCATCTCCAGGCATTTTCCTCCGTCTGCAATAGAAAGCAGCTCTGAACGTAGACATTTCCCTTAAGGGATTGCTTCTACTCACTCTTTGTGCCTTGAAGAGTGGGAGTGTTTTAGCCTTGGGATGTAGGTACAATACTTTAGATCTCTAACCATCAAACACTAAATAGAAAGCAATTCCCATGCTAACTCCTTTGGCATCCTGCATCTATCTGAAGAGGTGGGAACGTACTTTAGGATCCCTGAATCTATAGATACAGGAGTGAATGTGCACTACCTTGGATGGCCAGGGGTTAACCCCCTTCCTAATAACACCCCAGTTTTCTTTTGCAAATGGACCTTTCCCCCACTGTACATGTCTTTCTTCTGGGGAGGAATTCCATGCTCCCACTAGAGAAGCTAAAGAGGTCCAATCCTTCCTTTCCTGGGCAAGCATATGCAAAAGGAATTCTCTCTTGGAACTTTGAAATGAGCAAGTGAAGCCTTGACAGAGGGAATGGTTGCAGGTTTTTAAATACCAGTGGTGGGATCCAGGTCAGGTTAAAATATTGGTACAATGATTCCTGATCCCTGTTTTTATGTGCCTTTGTAGCTCCCTTGGTTTCTACCTCTTTCCAAGCCTTGTCCCCCAGTCCCCCACCCCCGTTCAGTGAGACCCTGCACATACACTGATCTGCATATACACACTAATATCCTTCCAAATAAATATTTTTATTAAAGTTTCAAAAGTTGTTTTCTCTTTTAAAACCAAGAACCCCAGTTGTATTGTTACCTAAACTGTAGTCATGCCATGATTCTCAATCTTATTTTATAAAAGGAGACAGATAAGCAGAACCCAGTTAAGATAGGTATTTGTCTCAGTCTTCAAAAGTTGAATATTCATGATTACTTGTGTGAATAAAGAATGGCAGGATAGATGTTTTCATGCAAAATGGGAGCTATGTTAGCAGCTTAGGATACGTTTGTGTTTTTGTTTTTATGGTTTTTTTTTGAACTTTCATCTCTCTTGAAGTGTTTTGATGCTCTGCCTTCATTCTCACACCCTTGAAACTGTTGAGTCTTTGTGGGAGAGGGGTCACCCTAGATGAGGCCACAGGAGAGCAGGCTGCCCTCATCTTACTTCCCTTGATGAGCTGAGATTTCTGAGAGCCTGCCTGACAACTTTTCTCTTTTATAAAAATGTATTCGTGCCCAAGAACATCCTGTCATAGGCTTCAGGTGCTCTTCACAGGAATTTAAGGTTTAGCTTCTTAAAACTGAAAATTTAGTGCCAAGATTTTATTGACTTGAGGTTACAGATGAGTAAGCACCATACACATCTCTTCCTCATGACCTCAGAGAGTTGTTTAAAGTGGGGGTAGAATCCTTTTTAAAGAAGGAAAATATAAATTGTGCTGTGAAATTTTAGTACCAGGAAAGAGGTGGTTTATAATTTTATTTATTCTTTTCAGGGTTCTATTGACAAAAATTGAAAGAATAAAAATTATAACAATGTGCTAATATGCTTTCTTATTGGTCAGGACCCTTTACTTTGCAAGCAACAGAAAACACAACTCAGCTGACCTAAATAATAAGAAAAAATGCCTTGATTTACATGACTGAGATTTCAGAGGTGGGTCTGGTTTCAGGCAGTTTGATTCTTGGGATTACGATATGACAAGGTTTCTATCCCTGCCTCTTAAAATTTGTCTTTGTTTTCCCCTCCCTTTTTGGCGTCTTCTTTAGGACAGCTTCCCTCATGGTTGAAAAAACTGGCTGCAGCAGTCCAAAGGCTGGAAGCTATACCCCCATGTCATTTAGATTGAGGTTGAAATTTTCACACAATTCCAAGAGGAAGACCTGAGACTCAGCCTGATTTAACTGGATTAAGTCACAGGCTCACCCCATATCAGTCACTGACCCCAGAGGGATAGAATGTACTGATTGGCTTATCTAGGTCCTGTGTTCCCTCTGGAGCAATGGTGGCCTCAGCTTCTCCAAAATCAGGAGGAAATCAGAAGCCTTTGGCAAGTGAAAACGGAGAGGAAGAAGTGGCATAGGCAGCCAACAAGTGCTGGATCATCCTCCACTGTATCAACACTATAAATTTGCAAGCTTTGTCTACACTGTTAGTCACTTTGTACAGAGTTTGGAGTGTGAAGTGGAACAACACACTTTAGATCTCAGCATGGTATGGACCTGGGCATCTCAGAATGTTGAACTTAGGAGTGGCTCTGGGGCATTGGACCAAAAAAACACTAACCCACACTCGTAGAACTCACAAGATACTGTTTCATAACTCAAAAAGCCAGTTGATCCAATAAAAAGAGAAAAATAGATATTTTTCAAAGTAACCTGACATTGGCCTTCTTGAAGATCACATCCTTCCCTCTAAGCAAGCTGTGGGGAAATTCAGATTATCAGAAGGATGGCTGGGATATATGGATCTGGAAAAGGCAGAGTTATGTGACTCAAGTGTTTAGTGGCATCAGGCTATGACAGGCAGACGTCTGCATATTGACGGGGTCTAGCAGGGGAGCCCCTGAGCCAGGCCAGCCTCTCTTGAGGATGTTGCTTGGACAGGAAATAACCATGCTTGCCGCAGCGTCTCCTCCTCAGTATGCTTGATGGCTGCCAAAACGTTTTTCTGAATGAGTCATTCTTTCCTTAGATAAACTTAAACCTTCGATTAAGTCTGTTGTCCAGAATCCACTCTATTTCTTTAAAACATATTCATATATATTCTTGGATCATTATATGTTGATGTTAAAGTTTAATTCTATAAGGACAATATTATTGGTAAAAAAGCTTATTTATTCCTGTGTGCCATGTAAATGGCATTCTTTATTAGACTTTTACAGAATTTATTAGTGTAATGGATGTAAATGGAAATTACACTTGCTGAGTATCTACTAGATGCTGACGTAACACATGCCCTGTGCTATCCTGTTTATAATTGTAAATAGCCATGTGGCAGAGATTCTCTAATTTTGTAGAAAAAGACATTGAAGCCCAAAAAGTTCTAGCATCTTTCTCAAGGTCAAACAACTAGCAAATGATGGAGGTGGGATTCAACCTTATATTTTCCTGATTCTAACATCCACAACCTTTAAATCTTTAAAGAATTATGGGGAAATATGAAATCATGGAAATTTTAAATTTCATTTCAATATAAGTACTTCAAATTGTATTGAAAATTGGTAATTTATTTTATTTATTCTGTGCCTGGAGTGGGCAAATCCTGTGTAGCAGGATGAACAGCAATAAACAAGACATCTTTTTCTGCAACAAGGCCAATTACACACCAGCGTTAACTGACAGCATACTAGAAGAGGGTTACAGAGAAGATGTTAGAAAGTCATAGAGGTTTGTTGAAAGGATACTGTGAGAGCTACAAGGAGAGGGAAGTCACATCATTTGGGGGATCAGGGAAGTCATCATGGAAGAGGTGGCATCTGAAAAGAAAATGGGGAGAGACTTTACTAAGTAAAGATTCAGGAAAAGTCTTCTAGTAGAAAGAAAAAGCAAGAACAACACAGACAAGTAAAGAAGATGTTTAGGAATAGAAAACAGTACCAGTGGACTGAGTTAAAGGCTTTCAATGGCAAACTGAGACATTTACAAAATTCGGTAGGCAATAGGGAGCCACTGCAAGTTTCTGAGGAGAGAAAGTCATTTGTTAGTTGCAGTTTAAGAAGATCAATGTGGATGCATAAGATGGATTGGACTGGAGTAAGGAGAAATTGAAGAATAGAGACCTACCACATAAGTGCTTAGAAATGTGTCAGGCAAAAAGTGAGGAAGTTCTGAAATGGGACACAGTAATAAAAATCGAAAGGACAGAAATGATTCAAGAAAGTCAAAGGCACAATCTTTCTGATTTGGCAAATATGAGAAATGGAGGGACCATAGAGAGGGAAGGGCCAAGGGAAGTAGCAGAATATCTACTTAGGGTCTTGTCCCTCTCAAAATAGCTCCAGAGTGGCAGGGAGACTAGAAACCCTGATTGCCAATCTCCTGCTTAAAACCCAGAAGTCTCCTGTGAATCACCTCTGGTACTATAAAATGTAATTAATCCCCAGGCTCCAGTGGAAAGATTAAATCAGCTTCCTGTGTGTGTGTAGGGGTTGGGGATGGGCACAGTATTTATTGAAAGCCGCCCTGCCCAACATGAGTCTAGTGTGCAATGTTGACCCAGGGTGATACCTGCCAATTCCTGTGACTTGACCTCTACCAGTGTCTCCAGCCTCACCTCTTTCAAGCCCCCACTCTGGCCATTTGGAGGATCTCAAAACTCATGGCCGTCTTGTGCCTCGGCTCCTGCTCTCTCTTCCCCGGAAATGCCCTCCCCTGCCTGTCTGCCTGATGTACATAGAACACAAAAGCCAGCTCCTGTGTCTGTCTTTTATGAGGTTGTGGCTCATTTCATCAGCAGCTGACATAACTTCTACCTCCATTACAATTTCACTGGCTTTTTGCAGACATCGAACTTCTGGTTCTTATTTGTAGACATGCCAATCACTCTACCAAATAAAACTGCCCTTGCCCAGCATTGTTCCAGTTTGTGCTAATTAAATGAATGGCTCCCAATATTGTACTTGGGGAGAGGGTAATAGCACAGTGTCACCAGCATCAGAAACACAAAAGGTAAAAGAAGGCAAGAGAAAGAGGAATGAACTATTGACTGGGGAATTAAGGGCCTGGTGTCTTGCTATCAATTTGCTTAACGTGTGGAGAGATAAGTTTTGATGGGTGTGCCAGTTTGAATGTATTATGTCCCCCAGAAAAAGCCATATTCTTTGATGCAATCTTGTGAGGCAGACATTTTAGTGTTGATTAGATTGGAATTCTTTGAGTGTTTCCATGGAGATGTGCCCCACCCAACTGTAGGTGATAACTCTGATGAGATAATTTCCATGGAGGTTTGGCCCCACCCTTTCAGCTTGAGCCTTGATTATTGGAGCAGTATATAAGCTCAGACAGAAGGAGCAAGCTTGTTACAGCCAAGAGGGACACTTTGAAGAATGCACTGGAACTGAAAGAGGAGCTTCAGCTTACAGAGACACTTTGGAGATGGACTTTGAAAGCAGACTTTTGCTCCAGAGAAGCTAAGAGAGGACAAACACCCCAAGAGCAACTAAGAGTGACATTTTTGAGGAGCTGAGGCCTAGAGAGGAATGTCCTGAGAGAAAGCCATTTTGAAACCAGAACTTGGAGCAGACACTGGCCACGTGCCTTTCCAGCTAAAAAAGGTTTTCCGGATGCCATCAGCCATCCTCCAGTGAAGGCACCCAATTGCTGATGTGTTACCTTGGACACTTTATGGCCTTAAGACTGTAACTGCGTAACCAAATAAACCTCCTTTTATAAAAGCCAATCCATCTCTGGTGTTTTGCATTCCGGCAGCATTAGCAAACTAGAACAATGGGGTTGCTATCCATTTGCATTTGGACATGATCCATTTTAGGGACCAGCCAGACATGCCCAGCAGTAGTGGTAATTGAGAAGTGTAAGATATCCCAGTGAGACAATATGTGAAGGGAGGAGACAATCGAATTATTAGAATCCTTTAATATTGCCTTCTCTTCCATGACAGTATGACCAATTACAAAACTCTACAGGTAAGGTCAATTAAAAGGACAAAAATTAAAGCAGATCTAAATCTCCAGTTCTCCCTCTGCATTTCCCCATTCCCCCCCACCCAGCCCCATTTTAGGCTAAGCTGTAAGACACACAAGTTTCCATGCACTTCCTTGAAGTTCTAAGGACAGAGCTGTGGTCCCTGCCCAGCTTTTATCTGGGAGTGTGGAAGTTAATTTTTTTTCATGATACTGTTTCTGAATTTCAGTTCAGCAGTGAAATGAGATTAGGAATATGTGACCTACTTATCTTATAGGATCATCATGAACATTAATATGTAAGAAGGAGCTTTGTAAGCTGCCAGGCACTATAAAAATGAAAAGTGATGTTTTTCTGTCTGTAGCAAGATCATTTCCTTGCTATTCAGCTTTTTAGATGACCTGTGCATTGCCAAACATCACCGAATTCAGCTGTCTCTTTTTAATGATCAATGCACCCATTTCCAAATCACCTTGATAGATATTCAGAAAACTAATTTGAAATATTCACTACCAATCAAAATTAACATTTATTTCCCCTTGGGACCTTTCTTTTCAAGTAGACTAGGTGCTTTTGCTTTGTTTGTTTTTTCTGACTAAGGATTGAGAAATTCATCCAAAATTTATCTAAAAATCACAATGGTTCGATTTAGCAGATATCAGGAAATGGTACCAAGACCAGGTCAACTTTCCTTCCTCAAGAAGCAGCCAGGTCCTCACCAGGATGGGCCAGACCCTGTGGGATTTGGAGGCTGACTTTGAGGGTCAGAGAATCTAAGATTTCAACATGGACTAGGACAGTAGTAACCCTGGGGCAGTAGCTATTGTTTTTCCCTCCTTCTCTCATCAAAAGACTGTTAGGGGTGTTCTCAGGGCCACCAGGCCATGGGGTGCTGGGGATGCAGGGGGTAACAAGGGCTCAGTGGGAAATTCGCAGCAGAGTTGGGTGGGGGTGGGAAAGGGCTGTCATCCAGGGGCTCATCAAGTCCACTGGCTTCATATACACCACAGTCAAGCCAATCGTGCCTTCTTGAAATGGTATAAGGGTCCTCTTGTTTGGGTTTTATTTTTAAATTAGAAAAAAGAGAATTTATTTGTTATTGTTTTTTCCTGTTACTCTGTATATTAGCTTTATTTATTTAAAGTATCCACCTACAAGAAATAAATTTCCTGCTATTCTACTGCAGTTATTCTCTGAAGAAGACTCGAAAGTGAGAGAAGTTTTCAGATATCCTCATGGGGAGTGGAGGAAGAACTAACATTCATAAATTGCTTCTTCCATGGCAGGCACAGTGCTAGGATTTTGCATGTGGAATATTTCATTTATCGTTCACGACAATACCCGGTGACGCAGCTAGGTGACACTGGTCCCCATTCACAGGAGCTCAGAGAGGCTAAGTAACTTGGACAAAGATGCGTAGTTAGGAGGTGGAAGGACGGGAACTTCCAGGTCTGTCTGACTCCAGAGAACATGGCTGTTCACTTGGAACAGGGCAGAGACTGAGAAGCACACCATTGTGGGTCAAATTAAATTACCAAAAGGTTTTAAGAATTAAAGAAATCCAACTTAATGGCTGAATTGTAGAAGGCTTGTCTGTGTAACCAATTGCAGAATAGATCAGTGTGTAACAGTTTTTAAATGTGGTGCACAAATGGACAAATCTTGGAGATTTTGGATTTTTCAACTCTTCAGTTGGTCATATTCCCCAGGAAAGAGACTCTGAGATGGACATCACTCAAAGGAAGATGATTGAGGTGCCTTCTCAGGAACGGTACTTTGGGGAAGGTGAAGAAAGCAGAATCCGCAGAGGGAGCAGTTAAAAGGTGGTACAAGTTCAATGGGGGCCTCACCCCAGTTGAACCCTGGAGCTGAGAGACCCTTTCAGAGGAGCTCTAAAGGAGACTGTGCCTTTGTACCTGTGTATTAGTTAGGGTTCTCTAGGGAAAGAGAACCAATGAGAGGTATCTATGAATGTAAGATTTATAAAAGTGTCTCATGCAACTGTGGCTATGCATGAGTCCAAATTCTGTAGGGCAGGCAGCAAACTAGCAACTCCAATGAAGATGTTCGATGAACTCCTCAGGAAACCAACTGGCAACTTCGGTGAACGTGTTTGATGAACTCCTCAGGAAATGAACTGGCAACTTCGACGAACTCCTCAGGAAACACCTCTCTGGGCAGCCGAAGAAGCGAAGGTCCTCTATCTGTCTCACTTAAAAGTCTTCGACTGATTGATTGGATTAAATCCAGCCAACTGCATTCTCTCATTGCAGAAGACATGCCCTTCATTGATGTCATCAGTCACAGTTGTAGCCAATTGACTGATGATTTAATAAACCAGCCTGTTGGTTTATTAACCAGCCACGAATGTCATCGCAGCAATGATTAGGCCAGTGCTTGCTTGACCAGACAGCTGGGTACCATCACCTGGCCAAGTTGACACATGACCATAAACATCAAAACCTGCATGGGTGTGAGGAGGGGACATGACCTCGGGGAATGCTACTTCCTTCCACTTGTGGAAGGCAATGCTGGGAAAGTCCAAACAGAGAGACAACCTGCCCAGCAAAGACAAGAGAACCTCAGTTGTTATGGGGGGCCTGGGCAGCAAACCACAGCAGGCACTGTAGTCCCTCCCATGTCCTTAGGGTTCTCTTGATTCATAGAGAAGTTCACCCAAGGTGGGGCCAGCTCCTCCAGGATTTCTGGATAGTGTCCTTTCCCAGGATAACTTATAAGAGAAAGGACAGTGGGCTAAACTGCAGCTCCACCACTGCATAGGTCTTAGAACCACAACAGACACTAATTATATCCATTCTAAATTCCTCCCACTCTCAGCCAGCACTTCTGCCCCTCTGGGTGCCCACCTGCAGGGTCACCACACCTCCATCCCTGAGAACTCCACCCCTTCTTGGCCATGGCTACACGTGAAGACATCCCATCACCTTTGGGCAGGAGCACGAGACCCCAGACATCTTGGGATCACCTGGGCTCCAATTCTCAAACCACTGCCAAAGTTGAAATGCATGATACCAAGATTCCTTTCTGTGTGTTGGATGTACTTCTGGGTTATATTTATAATGAGGATATGGTCCTTGTCTAACTTTTATGTGGGGGGTGGGTATCCTAGTAAAGTCCCCATGTTAGGTGTTTCTCCCCCTTACTGGCACATAAAATAACAGTATTTGTCACAATCAATGGATTCATGGATTCAGTGAAATATATTCCCTACTCTGGTGAACTGAATGGTGTTCTCTAAAGATATCAGGTCCTAATCTCTGGAACCTGTGTTGTCACCTTCTATGGTACAGTTTTTGCAGGTGTGATTAAATTAATTGAATTAATTGAGATGAGGAGATTATCTGGATTGGCCCAAAATGCCATCTCAAGTGTCCTTATAAGAGGGAGTTGGTAGAGAGGAGAGGTGGTGTGGCCAGTTGCAGAGAGACATTTGGAGATTCTGGCCTTGAAGACTGGAGTGATTGGCCACAAGCCAAGGAATGCTGACAGTTACCAGATACCAGAATAGGAAGGAATGGATCATCCCCTAGAACCTCCAGAGGGAACGTGGCCCTGCCAACCCCTGGATTTCAGACTTCAGGCCTCCAGAACTGCGAGATAATAAATTTTTGTCGTTTTATGCCAGCAGGTTTGAGGTCATTTGTTACGGCAGTGCTAGGAAACTAATATACCCCCAGTGGTACTCCCACGACCCAGCTCTTCATTGAATCCATTACTTTTAACATTTTTATATGAAACTTTTAGAGATAGTAGGAACTGAGCTGGAATCAGACTGCCTGGATTTAAATGTTGGCTCTAACAGTTTCTAGCTGTGTGAACACAGACACATGACAAACTTTTTAAACCTCAGTTCCCACATCTGCAAAATGGGGCTGATAATTACACCACATAGGAAAGCTGTGAGGATTAAATTAGATGAACATAGAAAGTGTTAAAGCATCAGGGGCAATGGAATTATACACACACACACACACACGCACACGCACATATACATATACATACATATATATTCCATCAATACGAATAATTATGTTGGCTGTATGTTTATTAAGGACTTACTAGGTCTCAGGCAACTCTCCATGCCTCAGTTTTTCCATTTGAAAAAATAAGGATAATAATAGTACTGTCTTTAAAAGGCTATTGCAAGGATTAAATGAGCAATTCACATTAAGCCCTGAGTACATTTCAAGGCATAGACTAAGGATGGGTTGTCATTATTAACACTATGAATTATCTCACTTATTCCCCTCCACCGCCCTATGAAATTGGTGCAGTTGTTACCCTCCATCTTACAGACAAAAGACGGAATAAATTGTTCAAGCTCTCCCAGCTAGTGTTGTCTGGGCCAGAATTCAAGCCCAGGTCTGTATTATATTAGAGTCTGAGAGCTCCATCACTTTCCACCTGCCAATGGAAAGTAACATTTAGCATTTTAAGCTTTATTGTTTCAGTACAGATTTTAAGTGGGTGATCCATCTACCATACTGGAATGTCTTACTGGTCAAGAATAATAAAGGGACATGTTAGCATTTATCCTGTTAGAATTTGCAGGTGGTAAGAAACACTGGTAGATAATTATCCAGCTCTCCTATCTCCCAAACTTTAGCATCGATAACCTTTAAAATGTTCATGTTTCATAATAATTAATCTTGAAAAATGCTCTACCTTTCTACATATCAATTGGTAAGTATATTTGAGGAGTTAATGACTCTGTGTTTACATTGTATTCACCCAGTCATTACCTAGGAGCCTGTGAGTATAGGAATATTAAGCTCACAAATACTTTGGAAGTTTCTTTCTGATGTATTAAAGTGATTATTAAACACTAAGTAAAGTTGTTTTGTATATGGAGAAACCAATATTATTTCATAAATTTTCAGTTTTCATTCTTCATTCATTCACGCCACACATATTGGTTGAGTGTGTAGGACATTCTGGGCAAACTGGAGACTGTCTTAGGCCCTGTGGTTCCAGTGATAAAAAAGACTTAACAAGGCCCTTGCTCAAATGAAATCTACTTTCTGGTGTTGGGGATAGTCATTCAATCAACCAACCAATTAGAAAATATCAAATAGTAAATAAATCTCTACAGAGGAGTAAAACAGAGAGGGACTGGGTGACAGCAATCCACTCTTTAAACCATTACTGATCACGTGTTAGGAAGTGCTGTGAGGACATAAAAGTAATAAATCATGTGCTGTTTTCTAAGGAGCTTGGGAGCTTGTTTTCACTGTGCCTATGTAAGCATGTGAGACGGTATGAAATGGGATGTAAGAAATGTATAAAGTTAAAATGGCCAAATGTGGACAAAAATCACTTCTACATAAGAGGACAAGGTGGGGAGCTTTATAGAAGATTAAAATGTGGCTCTTAAAGGATGGGTAAAAGTCCATATGTAGGAGGTGATAGGCAATGGGAATGAGAAAAGACACTCCAAAAATAGGGGAGAGTGTGAGTGGAGCAGGAAAGCAATGAACAGCAAGTTGCCCAGCTGAGCTGGAGGAGAGGCATCTATGGGGAGTGAGGGGAAATTATAGTAGGACTGTGGGTTTAATCAGATCACAGAGCCCTTGAGAGCCAGGATAAAGACTGGACTTTCTTCTGGAAATATTAAATAGTCTTGATGTAGTGAATGACTTGTTCAGAAGTGTGCTATGAGGAGTTGAGGTGGCAGTCAGGAGTATTGGAGGGGTAAAACACAAAAGACAGGAGACCATTTGGGAGGCTGTTGTAGTAGACCAGGCATAGGGATGGGGCCTCTCTCTGGGATGATGATGGTGGAGATGGAAAGAAGAATATGGCCAAAGTTTTGTGTATGGAGGGGGAAGGAGATAGTTGGGGTGCGTAAGACTAGAAATACATATCAGAATGAGAAAATGTGGGCAGAGAAAGAAACAAAAGGTAAAAAGCTGTAACATTCATACTTTCACTACTTCTGTGCTTTGGTTTACATCTTATCATTTGACTAGACTGCTAGCTTAATCCTCTGTCCACGTCCAAATATATCAAGATTCAAATCAAATGGCAAGTTCAACACATTCAGTAATGTTTATTATGTCCACCCTAGACTACGCTATGCATGTTTCTTGAGAGTGGAGCTTTTTGTTCTCGTCTCAGTTTCTTTAATGCTTCATCTGTACCTTTGCAAGGGCACTCGTTACTTCCTACCTTGAACTCCAGGTAGTCAGGTTCACGCCACCTCCTCTAATGGGCTGTAAGCAACTTGAGGGTAGAATCCATTTGATCCATTTGTATTATAGTGAATTGCACTCAGTAGATATAAAATAAATGTTTTTAAGTTGAGTTTATGATATCATATAATATTTGAATTAGCCTAATAAGAGGTTATACAGCAACTACTCAACTCCACCCAAATAACCCAGTTTTCTTTTTTTTTTTTTTTTTTTTTTGCTGGTTGCATAATAACAAATTACCAAGTAGCTTATTAGGTTATTACAATGCTAATACAATCCATTTATTTAAATGACCCAATCTACCAAGCCGAATATTTTACAGCACAGTCATTTCAGGCATATTAACAATAAATATCAGTGTAAGTGTACAATGACTCAATAATTTATCAAAAATGTTTAGAAAACAGTTTATCCAGGCTATAAAACCTTTTTTTCTATCAACCTAGGTGTATAGATTTTTGAAAACTAATTTTGAGTTTGTGTTACAGTTCATCAGATAACACATGAATACTAGCTTAAGCCACAGCTAATAAATGTGTCATACTTTTACTGAATGATGGTGGAGCACAGAACATTTTGGTAACATTCCTTATCAGTGGTAACTGTAAAAAGCTATGAAAAACAGGGGGAATAGTGCCTTGTGGTAAAGGATGAATAATTCACCTTGGAACTAGAGAGACTATGAAAAGACTTGAGACCTTCTAGAAAGACCTATTTGGAGATCCTGGTTTGAGGTCGGTAACTGTGGAAGTCATGCTGACAAGCCAGAACAGAGCAGAGGACAGTGAAAATCCAATATTCCAATATCCAGGCAGAAGCAGGGAACAGATCATCTGTCAAAACTGAAGGGTCAGGAGGGGCAAGATGGCGGTATAGAGAAGAGTGGAAGCTAAGTAGTCCCCCTGGAACAACTACAAAAAACCAGAAACAACTAGTAAATAATCCAAAATAACTGCGGGGGGACAAACGAGACCATCCACTCATCATACACCAACCTGAATTGGGAGGAATGCCCGAGAACACAGCATAAAATCTGTAAGTAAAACCTGCGGAATCAAGTCATGGGACCCCCTCCCCCATAGCCCGAGCTGCAAAGCCTCTTGGTGCCAGAGAGAAGCTCTCTCCCAGCAAGCGAATATAGCTCAGCTGAGCTCCAACTGCGGTTTTAAGTAGCGAGTGTGAACTGCTCACTACAGGTACACATCCCCAAAAAACAGACAGAGGCTTTGGGTTACGACTGACCTGGGAGAGCCGGAGGGTCACCTTGGACTGGGTCTGAAGGGGACTATCTGTTTCTTTTTTGGCTCAGTGGAGAAAGCCCCAGTCATTTTCAGTTTCCAGGGCTGTGAAGCGGAGAAGGGTGGAGACAGCACAAGCAGAGAGAGCGAGACCATTGAAATGCTAATGACCTCCACCTGAGGGGTCTGTCTTCTCTAGGAGGGAAGGGGTGGGGCCCTTCCCATTCAGAACCAGACCCCAGAGCCTGGGGGAACACGGCCATACTTCCTCACACCAGTCAAGAATTATAGGCTAACAGGCGTCACCTGCTGGGCAGAAAAGCAGAGTGACCCGAGGCATCAAAGGGTGGAGCAATTTTCTAAGACACACCCGCAGGGAAACCAGATACTGAGTATTTCTTCCCTCTGGGACCTGAGCCTATTCTGGTCTGGGAAAACCTGATTTGGATAACCAAGGAAACCATGCCTAGACGACAGAAAATTACAACCTACACTAAGAAAAACAAAGTTATGGCCCAGTCAAAGGAACAAACGTACCCTTCAACTGAGATACAGGAATTTAAACAACTAATGCTAAGTCAATTCAAAAAGTTTAGAGAAGATAATTGCAAAAGAGATAGAGGCTGTAAAGGAAGCACTGGGCATGTATACGGCAGAAATCAAAAGTTCAAAAAAACAACTAGTAGAATCTATGGAAATGAAAGGCACAACACAAGAGATGAAAGACACAATGGAAACATACAACAGCAGATCTCAAGAGGCAGAAGAAAACACTCAGGAACTGGAGAACAAAACACCTGAAAGCCTACACGCAAAGGAGCAGATGGAGAAAAGAATGAAAAAATATGAGCAACGTCTGCGGAAACTCAAGGATGAAACAAAGTACAATAATGTACCTATCATTGGTGTCCCAGAAGGAGAAGAGAAGGAAAAGGGGGCAGAAGCAATAATAGAGGAAATAATTAATGAAAATTTCCCATCTCTTATGAAAGACATAAAATTACAGATCCAAGAAGCGGAGCATACTCCAAACAGAAGAGATATGAATAGGCCTACGCCAAGACACTTAATAATCAGATTATCAAATGTCAAAGACGAAGAGAGAATCCTGAAAGCAGCAAGAGAAAAGTGATCCATTACATACAAAGGAAGCTTAATAAGACTATGTGCAGATCTCTCAGCAGAAACCATGGAGGCAAGAAGGAAGTGGTGTGATATATTTAAGATACTGAAAGAGAAAAACCGCCAACCAAGAATCCTGTATCCAGCAAAGCTGTCCTTCGAATATAAGGGAGAGCTCAAAATATTTTCTGACAAACAGACAGTGAGAGACTTTGTGAACAAGACACCTGTCCTACAGGAAATACTAAAGGGAGCACTACAGGGTGATAGACGACAGGAGTGCGTGGTTTGGAACACAATTTTGGGAGATGGTAGCACAACAATGTAAGTACACTGAACAAAGGTAACTATGAATATGGTTGAGAGAGGAAGATGGGGAGCATGTGAGACACCACAAGAAAGGAGGAAAGATAAAGACTGGGACTGTGTAACTTGGTGAAATCTAGAGTATTCAACAATTGTGATAAAATGTACAAATAAGTGCTTTTACGAGGGAGAACAAGCAAATGTCAACCTTGCAAGGTGTTAAAAATGGGGAGGCATTGGGGGAGGGATGCAATCAGCATAAACTAGAGACTGTAACTAATAGAATCATTGTATTATGCTTCCTTTAATATAACAAAGGTGATATACCAAGGTGAATGCAGATAAGAGGGGGGGATAGGGGAGGCATGTTAGACACTTGACATTGGTGGTATTGTCTGATTCTTTATTCTACTTTGATTTAAGGTTATTTTTCCTTTTGCTGCTTCCTAGCTGTCATTTTTTTTTTCCTCTTTCTTTTGCCTCTCTACCTTCTTTGACTCTCCCTCCTGCCTTGTGGAAGAAATGTAGATGCTCTTATATAGATAGTGGTGAAGGTGGTGAACACATAAATGTATGACCATGCAGAAAACTATCGATTATTTACTTGGGATGGAATGTATGGTGAGTGAACAAAACCATATTAAAAAAAAATGGGTTGATGACAAAACCTCGAGGGCAATATACTGAGTGAAGTAAGCCAGATACATTAGGACAATTATTGCAGGGTCTCACTGATAGGAACTAATTATAATATGTAAACTCATAGACATGAAATATAAGGTACCAAGATATAGAACGAGGCTTAAGAATGGGGAGTGGTTGCTTAGTATGAGCAGAATGTTCAATTAGGATGAACTTAAATGTTTGGAAATGAACAGGGGTGTTGGTAGCAAGATGTGAGAATAACTAACAGCGCCGAATGGTGTGTGAATGAGCTGGAAAGGGGAAGCTCAGAGTCATATATGTCACCAGAAGGAAAGTTGGAGGTCAAAAGATGGGAATGTATAAAATGAATCCTATGGTGGGCAATGTCCATGATCAACTGTACAAATACTAGAAATCACTTCCATGAACCAGAACAAATGTATGACAATACAATTAGAAGTTAATAATAGAGGGGCATATAGGGAAGAACTATATACCTATTACAAACCATATAGTACAGTTAGTAGTATTTCAACATTTTTTCATAAACAGTAACAAATGTACTATATCAATAGTACTAGTCAACAATTGAGGGGGGTTGGTTAGGGATAGGGGAGGATTAGAGTTTCCTTTTCTTTTCTTTTTTTTTTTTTTTTTCATCTTTCACTTTATTTCTTGTCTGGAGTAATGAAAAGTTTCTAAAAATTGAACAAAAATTAAGTGTGATGGATGCACAGCTGTATGAGGGTACCCAGGGGCAAGTGATTGTACACTTTGGATCTTTGGATAATTGTATGGTATCTGAACAATCTCAATAAAAATGAAAAACAAAACAAAACAAAACAAAAAACTGAAGGGTCAGCCTAAAGCTGGCAGAAGAGTGGATTTGAGGGGTCAACAAGAACGGGGCTCTTGGAAGTCAAGGCACTTTCTGACAAGAATCATTAAATGCTTCCTATGCAGAAGTAAGCAAACAGGAGACGCATCTAGAGTCTGTAGGTGGAGGGAAAAGGATGTACCGGGCAGAGGTGACACAAAGGACCAACTCTCAACAGTAAGTACCTGCTACGGAGAGTGTGGTAGGCAGAATGGTCCTGCAAACATGTCCACACCCTAATCCCTGGAACTTGTAAATTGGTTACCTTACATGGCAGAAGGGACTTTGCAGATGTAATTAAAGCTACAGACCTTAAAATAGGGAGGTTATCCTGGATTATCCTGGTGGGCCCTGTCTAATCATATGAGCTGTTAAAAGCAGAGAACTGTCTTCAATTGAGGCATGAGAGAAACTCCACCTTTGCTGACTTTGGAGATAAAAGGGATCAGGAGCCGAGACAGCAGCAGCTTCTAGAAACTGAGAACTGGCCCCCACCTCCCCCCACCACCACTTAAAAGTAGATAAAATGTTGATGCTTTTTAAATTACATTTGTAACTGCAGTGTGACTAAATGATGCATCAGCTGGACCAACTGTTCTTTAGAATGAACTTTGAGATTATTGGATGAAAAGTTATAGCACATGGACTTTCACATTTCCCCTCCTTTTCTGAGGAAAAGGTTTCAATTTCATGTACTGTAGATGGTCCCCCTTTAAGGTTTTTAGTCTCCTTCAGCATATTCTAGACGTAGGGTTGATATTCAGTTATTTATCTTTTATCCTCACAAACATGGACTTTCAAATTTAGCTTCTTCTACCCCTCCAATAGGCTCTTTATCATTGTCACTCTTTTGGAAGGATGTAAGGAAAATCATCCTGTGGCCAAATCTCTTTTTTCTTTTTGGCTAGTAGTGTTGGGGAGGATTGAAGAGGGCCGAAGGTAGGAGAAAGACTTTCAAGAAACAGTATTAGAAAACTGTGTCTTTACATATTTGATCTGTAAACAAGTTTATTAACATAAGCTACCAAAGGGGAAATCAAAGATTCTTTTATATAATTAGAATGTGATTTTAAATGAAAACTTGGATGACATGTTTGAATCTTGGCTACATCACTTATGTATGATCTTGAGAAGTTGCTTAAACTTATGCTGGCCTATCAAATGAGCATTATCAACCTACGTTTTGATTATGAGGATTAAGTGAATGTGATTAAGAAATGTACCTGAAATATAGTAAGCTCCCAATAAATGTTAGTCATTTTTACTTAAAAGAGCAGTTGACGAGGAGAAGGAAGCAAGCAGGAAGGTCAGAAATCCACTCGAAGATGTCAGCATATGTTGTGGGAGGCTGGGGAGAAAAATGGGGATGTCCTGCCCCTACTGAGAGAGATGGAGGACCACCAAGCTGTGGGATTGATATTTCAAGAAGACTCTAAAGACATGCATGGTGGTACTGACAAACATTCCCCCAGTTTCTCTGTCATGGCTAGAGTTTTTTTGCTTTCAATCACTTTTATACAGGAGCAACACCCACGAGAGAGTCTTCTTGGGTTTGACTAAACATTCAGATTCACCAGAGTGGCATAAGCCACACTTAGCAGCAGTCCTCTGAAGGCTGTAGGTGGGAACCAGGCCTCCAGCAGGTTCTTCCATGGGAATTTTTTAAGCAGTCCAGCAGCAAGCCATGCAGGAGATGGGCTTTACATCAAACAGCTGCAGGAGCTACACTCGCTTAAAAGCTTCATGCCCCAGGGAAGCCAATATCTCTCAGCACAGCTCCAGCGGCATAGCTTCTAGAGTCCCCTTTAGGGTCAGACCCAAAATTATGGCTTCTCACCACTATTTATAAATCATGCATAGAATTCCCAGTCCAGATGCCATTTGCCAATCATGGGTCACTTTTATCATACTCAGTGTTGCTTTCTAATGTAGTCGGCACATGTCATCTTTATCAAGTTACCAGGAAAACAGAACTAAAGAGTTACCAAAGTTCAAATTCTCATGCAACAGAAGAAGAGGTATGATTAACTCCTTGTCTACAATGAACAGCTGGTTTATTGGATAATCATAATGTGTTGAGGTATAAAAATGACACTGTTATTATTTGTCAATAACTGTCCCAGATGTGCTGTGTTGAATATCTTCTTTTCTCAGTACTGGGTGTGATCTGATAATAGGACATTAGCTAGAATCTTTAACTTTTCTGTTTTGTTCAGTTACCAAAACAATCACTTGAGTTCTAAACATTCAGAATCTCATAAATATTTCATAATTCTTTTCTCCATTCTGCCCTTCCCTCCAGATCATGGCATGGAAGGGGGTTTTGAACTGGCTCCCACCTGCCTCTCCCACATGCATCACTCAGGTATTGGGATGGGGAGAAGAGATGAAGTACAGAGGACTCTTAGAGACAGCCTAGGATGAGGTGGCAGTTGTCTTTTCTGGATGGTCCCACAGCTTTCCTGACTTGTCCTACATGGTTTGATGAGGATGGATCCACTGCTGGGATCGTAGGATGTGACCACCTCTTTTGGCCAACACCTGCTGGCAGCTTTACCCTGCATTTTTCTGAAATAAAGACTGTGGCCCTCAATGTCATCTGTCAGCCACTATCAAGCATGCTCAGGATCTGTCTTACTTCTCAATAACTTGGCACTCACAGGTGGTCAGGGGGAAGAAGGGGAAGGAAGAGGAATTCACCAGGCCATCTCTCCCCGTTGTTAACCTCCCATGCTCCACTCGTGTAATTCTGGTGTCAACACGCTGACCAACTAAGGAAGAGTTGTCGCTAGGCAACCCTTCCTCAGGTTTGGGGAAATAAGGTACTCTCTTCCCCACCACCATAAACTCTTCTCTTCTAAAAAAATGATACCTCTTCCCCCTCCAAGTCATTTTGTTAATTTGGGTGTGTGGGAGGTGGTGGGTATTAGAGGTGGGGGAATACAAAGCCAATGCTGCTGAACCAGTACTTCCCAGTAAAACTGGGTAGGAGGGTAGCTGGATCCAAAGCTATGAGATCTATGAGAGAAGAACGTAGTGTTACTTACCACCTTTGTTCTCAGGTGTGGGTCAGGAAATCAAGACCCTGCCCTGCACTTATCATCATGTTCAAATGTAATAGAAAGACCATGCTGGCAGGTGTTGTAAAGACTCTTACTTCTAGTGATGATTTCCTCCCCAGCAGACCTAGATCCTCCAGGGAGATTTATGAGGAAGCAACAGGTAGGAAGGGAATTTAATATCCTCCCTCTGGGGAATACATAGCTTAAACTCACCAAGGCTGAAAGGAACAAATTGGACTCATGAAGGCTAAACTTAGGTCAGATCTTTGACTTAATCTCTTATTAATGCTGTTTGGTTTTGAAGGAAAAAAGAAAACATTGAAGAGTGCTCAGTCCTCATTTCCAGTCACTGACATAAAGTATCCTCCCTTTTATTCAGTTTCATTAACTTTCTATTTCTCACAACTGAGGAAATCGACTTTGATAAGCTGTTATTCTTTAATTCTGAACTGCCTCTTTTGTTCATTCACTTTTGAAAATTAATTGACAGCAGTCACTTTAAATAAATCACTAGGACTTCCCTTATTCTTTCCCTGTAACAAAGCAAGTTTACTCAGGAGCAGTAATATTTTTTTTCTTTGCTTATCCTTTTAATCAAGTAATTTTATTTTTCTAAGCCTCATTGGTGTCTCTGGCCATGGCGGCACCCTAAGAGGTTTAATTGGGTTGCTACTGGAATCTCTAAAAAGATGTCCACAAAGCTGTACATGTGAATAGTCAGCACTCTCCATTTGCAGGGGTGAGTGGAAATGATTCCTTCTGACAGTGTGACTGTTAAGTCTTTTGGATAAAGTGTTCTCCAATGATTGACAGGTTATTTAGGCCAGGCACTTCTTGTCCATATTTACAATCCCACTCCTTTTTCTAAGTTTCCCCTCTCCAAAACTCTCTGCATAAATCTACTCCATCAAGCCACAAAATCTTAAGAGTTAATTACATTAAAAGATGAACAATGGCGCTTCTGGAAACTACGATGATGGGCCACTGAGATTTCTTTCCAAGATGTCAGTTAGCTGGCAGCCTCTGGTTGCCCTTCCTTCAGGGTCCGCCTCAGCTTTCTCCCCAAGGCCACACTCTCCTCAGGCTGCCCCCAGAGGCTCTAACTGAGCAAAGGCAGAGGCTCTAACTGAAGGCCTCTGCTCTGGGGCCCCTCTTCACCCGTGTTCAGAGCTACCCTGTCACCCAAGGCTTTTCCCACCCCATCCCCCTCTTCCCTCTCCAGCAACGTCACACCTACCTGTGCACTGAAGACTCCCTGCCTATCCCTGCTCCTTGTGCCTCACCTTTCACTAAACCTCTTGCACTTCTGTCATCTGCTTCCCAGAGGATCCTAACTGACATGGTAATTTCTGTTCAAGCTGACAGAAAAAAAGCTGTTAGAGAAAGCAACAGAGAGCTTCTATCCACCACTTCTCCTCCCTCCCCAAATCATTATCTTCTGAGGGAAACAGAAGGGTGAAATTTGATATAAAGCTCCAAACCAGGGGGAATTTTCTTGTTTAAGACTAAGAGAAGTGATAGCAAATGGGTGAAGACAATCTCTCGACATAAGCAAGTTGAAGTGTGAATTCTGTCTTGCAATCGCATTTGGATTTTTTGGAACACACAAATTAAACTGTTCTCATGGGAGGACTGAGTGTTTTTATTTCAAGTAGCTGATAACAGCAGAAAATACTGGAATGACAAGTAAAGGACTGAAAAAGAGGTCACCACTCTTTGGTTTGATTAGTCTCCAAGTTACTAAACAAATCTTCAAGTCCTCTATTCCATTATTCTTGCTCATTAAGATTTCCCTCCTTTCCCTAGGGGTGTATCTGAACTTGGGGAGTCTCATGAAGGCTCAGGTCTCTCTGGTGGTGTCTGCCCAGACACTCCTTCCAGAAAATCTTTTGCTGGTCCTTCTACTGCCTCAAGTGTTTACCTGAAAACAGGTGCTTCTCTCTCATATCCTCAGCTCCCTCAAAAGCCTCTCTCAGGTAGTTCTACTTTCCTGTGGCTCTCCAAGGACCTACAGGACATCTTATCTGAAGCATCAACAACTTTACTTGCCTTTACCTCCTCTCCAATTTGGTCATCTAATTCTGATTCACCAGTCCAGATGATTGCTCTCAATTGGTGGAAGAGCTCTGCTCTCTTTTTTTGGATTCTTCTCTCAAGTATTTTGTCTGTGTCTCCAAGCTTCCAAGTTCCCTGGAAGGCTTAGGCTTATGGAACAGAAAAGCCAAAAGATGGCAGGCTTTTCTGATTTTTGTTCTGCCCCACACCCCTCTCCTGGGGCAACAAGCACGACAGCAGCCATCTGCTTTCAAGAGAAATGAAAAGGGGAAATACCAAGAGGGAGGAAAACCCATATTATTCTGCCACTTCAGCATATGGCTAGACAGTAAATTAAAATTTTAGAGTTGAGAGGAACATTAGAGGTTTCCTAAGTCAACCTCTATTATACGCTTCTGACAGATGGTCAAGCTGACTCCATAATTTCAGTGGCAGATAATTCAGTTCCTCGTAAGAGAGCACATTCCAGAATTGTTAGACATCTTAGGAAGTCCATCCTCATATTGAGTTCAGCATCTGTTTCTATGACAAGCAGCAGAGGATGATGGGAAGGACATTGGCCTTAGAACTAAACAGACAGAGAGAGTTCAAATAATCTGCAAGCATCAAGTTCGTCACCCACAAAATGAATCTAATAATACCTATTTTTCAGAATCATAGGGAAGATTGAGTTAAGTACACTTAAATACCTGGCAGAATGTTTATCTGTGGCAGATGTTTGCTAAATGTTAATTCTGTGTGCTCTGAAACTTCAAATAATCAACTAAACTCATTCATTAATTCATTCACTCAGAAAATATTTATTTAGCATTTATCTTGTCCCAGGTCATGGAATAGACACTGACAATTTAGCAGAGAACAAAGCAAATGTATATCTTGCCTTAAGGAGGTACAGTGTACCCAAAATAAACATTGATTCACAAATTGTGATAAGGGCTACAAAGGAAAATACCAGGGTTCCAAGAGAACACATACAAAGAAAACTATATAAAGATTAAGTTGTATAAGCCCACTTCTATTTCATACACCACACACACACAAACACACATACACACACAAAAGCATCATGTATTATCTCCTCCATGGAGTCTTCTTTTCTCAAGAATAAATCTTCCAATGTCTTCATCCATTCTTCGGATAGCATGGCTATTAGATGGCTTCATTTTTCCCAATAATATTTGGAATATTGAAAAATCCTTCTGTAAGTTCACTTTAAGCCTAATAACAAAGACTGTATACTATTTTGAACCGTTTTCCTGGTTATTTAAGTTCCTTTGAACACGTAAGATAGCATTTTGGTTCACCTATTCTATGCACCCATTTTTATTTGCAATTATATTTGCTTCTGGAATGTTGAGGAGAAAAAAAACCTTTTTGACAGGAGCCACATTTTTTTTTTTTTCTCATTTTGGAAACTTATTTTGGAAGTTAGTTATAAGGCATTTCTATAGGGTTTCTAAGTTTTTCCTCATCAGTAGACCTGCTGCTACTGAGAAATGACCAAAAGTGCTCTGGTTTATCCCCTTCTAAGGCGATGCCTAAAATAAATGCTTCTAGCAGGTCAGCTGACTATTGGCTCCTGATCATCGACTATAGCATCCAGCTTACTTCTGACCCTCGTCCCCTCACTCCAATATTTACACAATAAGTCTGCTTTCATCCTGTATCATTCATTACCTTCTGGTTTTAAGAAAAAATTACACTTGTACACTGCCTATACCTTTTTTGCATCTCAGTCGGAGATGGATTTGACTCCATCAGAACTTCCCAAACAAACAATGTGTGCTAGTTTGAATGTACTGTGTCCCCCCAAATGCCATTATCTTGGATGTAATCTTGTGTGGGCAAACTATCAGTGTTAATTAGATTGTAATTCTTTGAGTGTTTCCATGGAGATGTGCCCCACACAACTGTGGGTGATGATTCTGATTGGATAATTTCCATGGAGGTGTTGGCCCGCCCACTGGATGGGTCTGAATTAAATTACTGGAGCACTGTATAAGATCAGACAGAAGGAGCGAGCTTGCTACAGCCAAGAGGGACACTTTGAAGAAAGTACAGGAGCTGCAGATGAGAGACAGTTTGAAGATGGCCATTGGAAGCCGACTCTTGCTCCGGAGGAGCTAAGAGAGGACAAATACCCCAAGTGCAATTAAGAATGACGTTTTTGAGGGACTGCAGCCTAGAGAGGAATGTCCTAGGAGAAAGCCATTTTGAAACCAGAACTTTGGAGCAGACGCCAACCACGTGCCTTCCCAGCTAACAGAGGTTTTCCGGACACCATTGGCCATCCTCCAGTGAAGGTACCCGATTGCTGATGTATTACCTTGGGCACTTCATGGTCTTAAGACTGTAACTGTGTAACCAAATAAACCCCCTTTTATAAAAGCCAATCCGTCTCTGGTGTTTTGCATTCTGGTAGCATTAGCAAACTAGAACACAATGCATTTAGGACATTGACCCAATGAACGTGCATTCAACCAACTATGCACTTATTCCTAAAAGGCTTTCCCTTTCTTTATAAAATAAATCTCATTCGGGCCCACTCTGCCTTCATAACGGAAGAGCACATTTCTTAAAATTTTAAATATTCTAGATAATCCCACCCACATGCCTAGAATTTCAGTGTCCCTATCTTAATTCCCTCTTCTGTATCTTTGTCTCCTTGATCATGAAATTATACAAATTTGAATATTAAATGTGCAATTTAATCATTGGGTCCATGGACTTACCAAGTAAAGAGATTTACAAAGTATCAGCTGAATCTGTATATTCCCTAAGGAATATTACAATACAGTTCATCTCATTTTCCTCAGGTGGTACCAAAGGAAGCTCACAAGCAGCCAGCTACTTGGCCACCGTGGTAAAAACAACAAAACAAAAAAGGAAAAATATCCTACAAGTCAATGAGGGATGAGTAAAGAGCAGGCTCCCTGGCCCTGCTGCATGTTTGCCTTCTCTCCTCATTCCATCCCTAGTACCCAAGCCACATGCGGTGGTGCCAATCATTCATGCTTCCCCCAGAGCAACTCCTGTACTAAGTGGGCACTTCCTGACTACACATATTCACCAACAGCTACAATGTCAGGGCCAGAGACTAACAAGGCAGACACTTGTTCCTGAAAGAAGGAAGAAATGTCACCCTCCCTCTGTGAATACACACGGTTGTTCTCACTGTCTCCCTTGAAAGCCTCCTGCTCTGAAGTACGAGTGATTATGCCAATGCAGATGTAAAGCCTGGGAAGCTTTCCCAGTCCGTCACTGAAAAACAGGAGGTATGCGGCATGAGCGCCTCCACGGAAGTTTCTTTCTGCTTCTGTCTCGCTCTGCCCGGCTGGCAGTCCTGGAGATGTAGATGGTTGTCCAGGTGCTTGGTAGATAAGGGCCTGGACATTTTGACACAAGCAATCCCAGCCAGTTTCTCAGTTTGCAGAGCTTATAAGATTTTCCCTGACAACTGCGCACATTTTACACAAACAAAATGTTCCACTGAGGAGGCAACAGCTTGAGTCTGTCTGGATAAGCTACACTCTGGGAAAGGGGCAAAGTCAAGAGTTTCACTGCACAACATCTACAAGGGAATGCTGCAAGAGCAATTGGCAACATTACCGTGTCCAGCATGGGTGGAAGGCAATACTATTTTGAACCGCTTGCCAATTTCTGTAGGGCTCCCTGATAGCTCCTGACTAGGAGCCACAGAATACATTACGAAGATGGCAATTTGTTCCTTTGATATAATGCTGGAGCTTGTCAGGCTCATCATCCTTGTCATCTCTAATAGACGATCACATTGTCCAACTCCCAGAGGCCTTAAAAAATAAAACAACTTATGTATCTTCCAGTTTTCCAGTTTGAAGTACCTAGTTCAGTGGTTTTTACAAGAAGTCCTTGAAGCTAAGTAGCAACCTGTGCTGCTTTATCTGGCAATACACAGTATCTCATGTTTTGTGGGAGTCTTTCCAGATCTGAAGCAGGTGGTATTGTAGGGAGGTGGGCTATAATGAAGCTCGGAGGATCTTAAGTGGCTCCGCTTTGGAAAGTAACCCAAGAAAGAGGGTGAAGTATGCACATTCCATTGTTTCTGATCCTAAAGCAGCTGTTCCAGATGTTCAGTTTAGATGACAAGCAGAGCTGGGAAGTGGAGACTGAGTACAATGACAGGCCACTTTCACTGTATGTGGGCTTGAGTGTCAGTGGGCTCTTGAAGCTTTCAGGTGAATTTCCAATTGTCCTGAGATTTCAAAACTTTTTCACATTAAATGCAATGGCAAGGTTTTGTGTGTATATGTATTTTAACCCATGTGAGAACAAATGTTTGGTATATTTGAAGATTTTAAATTCAAAATCCTTACCCAGATCCATGAGGCATTGAGCCCAGTCTTCCTCTCTGGGCATATTTCAGGCCACTCACCTATGAAAAAAGAAAGAGACTACTTGGCTTTTGTTTTTACTTCCCCAGAAAGATTCATCAAGGCAGGGTTCAGGACCTCTGTATCAGTTAGCTATTGCTGCATAATGAGCGCATGAAAGCATAATGGCTTAAAACAATAACCGTTCGTTATTGCTCATAAGTCTGAAGGTCAACAAGTGGGTCTTCTGGTCTCATTTGGAATCCCTCATGCATCCGTGATCTGCTTCAGGTCACGCAGGCAGCTCTGCTGATCTGCACTAGCGTGGCTGACAGCTCTCCTACAGGCTTGGGTTTAACTGCTGTTAGGTGGTCTCTTCTGGACTTGACTTTTCTCCATGTTGCTTACCATCTCACAACAGGCCATCCTGTGCTTTTTCTCAGATCATGACAAGGTACCTAGAGAGAATGAAAGATCAAAAGGCCACCTGAAGCCTAAGCTCGGAAGCGGCACACTACACGTTGCTGCATTCTGTTGGCCAGACCAAATCACAATGCCAGCCCAGATTCAAGAGGTGGAGAAACAGATTCTTCTCCTAATGGAAAGATCTTCAGAGCCCTATTACAGGGAGCATAGATACAGGGATGAATAAAGAATTGGGGCCATTTTTACAATCAAACCAAAGCAAAGATGCTTCCAGGTATAAGAAGCAATATGAGAAAAATGCAAGGCACATTCTGTTAAGGCCAAAGATAAGTGCTGTTAGAACAAAGATTTTTTGTGCACAAGTACAGAAGAACACAGGTAGCCTATAAAGAAATAGGATTAGCAATGAGATTTTAGAGGGCCTGCCATTTCACACTAGAGAATCGAGCTTTGTTCTATAATCAGTGGAAGGCATAATTATAGAAGAGGAATGCTTGTTTGCAGCATTTAGAACTGATCACCATTCCACCATTCTTGAAACTTTCCCCTCTGGGGAATTCAGTGACAACTCTCTCCTGGTTTGCTCCTTATTTCTCTAATGGTTATTCCTCAGTTTCCTTTATTGGTTCCCTTCTCCTGTCCTCCCTTAATATTGCCCCCCCCCAACATTCCATCCTTGGTCTTCTTATTTAAAACTCCCCCCAAGACAATTTCATCCCTTCATTAATTTTCATGTATGCCATATTGCAGATTCCCAGATATGTACCTTTCCCAAAGCCTCTTCTTGGCTCTGGACTTGTTTATCTAACTATATCCTGGATACTATTCCTGCATTTCCAACTCAACTTGTCTGAAAGTGAATCTCATTATCCTCCCTTCAATGCTCCTCATTCTCTTTTAGTTAAAGACCACCCTCATCCATCCAGAAGCACAAGTCAGAGGGCCAGGAAACCCCTGAATGCCCTCTCTTTCCACCACTTCTCACATTTAGTCTTAAGGTCCTGTCAATTATTTTTCCTAATGTCATCAGTACCAGCACACTCCACTTAGAACTGCAGCTGTGGTTCCTTGGGTTCTTTGAGTTATGTAGCAAGGACAAAGACCAGATAGCTCATTTAATTTTAATTGGAAGAGATGATTTTACTGATGTCACACTGGCCCACTGACCAAGCCATATGTAAGTAAAGAAACCTTGTGTAACATGCTCCCAAAACACAGGGATTTGCACCCCATTAAAAGCAGCATATGTGCTATCAAGAAAGCCTGGGAAGAAAGCGAACCTTCTAGTGCGACTTACAGCCTTTATGCACACTTGGTCCCAGAACTCTCATCTTTGTGTGACCTTACAGCGAAACGCCACAGAGCATTCTCCATGCTCACTGCAAAGGCCCAGCCTTTCTCTGTCTTGGTACAAAATGGATTGGGTTCTTCCTTCATATATGACACCAGTACACACAATGAATACTAAAATCACATAAACCTACATGTCACCTTGAGCAAAATTTGTTTAAGGGGCTTTCTTCATACAAAATCTTATATGGCACCTCACACATAAAACACTCAAATGTGAAGCTGGCTTTCTTGAACTGTGAGGTACAGATATCAAAACTTGGTCTCCCACCCTTGAACACCCACCCAGATCTTCCAAGCATGCCATGTAGGGCCCCTGCAGTTCCTCTAGGGGAATCGTAAGGCCCTGAAGAACCCAGCTTAACCATCATGGGACTGGGAGAAATATGGTCAATATACTCTAGGATAAGAGCAAATGTCAGTTATCAGGAAATAAACAGTGACTTGGGCTGTACCTAACCAATCCTAGAACACAAAAAAAAGAAAAAATAATTGTATTTATTGGAAGCTATTGGACCCAGAACCTTGACTAGACAAATAAAGAGACAGAATGGCTTACCAACTCCCATTAAATCTCTTTATTAATGGGCCTTTTTCTCCCCAACCCATTGCCACCATTTCCCATCCATGGACTGCCCTGATCACCTCTTGCCTGGACTCTTGAAATAGACTAACTGACCTCCTGGCTGCCAGTCCACGATGTGCCCCATGTATCAGTAAAACACTTTCAAGAGCCATCTTTGTGAAACCAACTGTTACCCCATCACATCTATTTTTATCTATGAAATATAGGATAAAGTCCAAATCGCATAGCCTGTCATGTAAAACCCACCTAGGGAGGCTGGCTCCTGCCCAACTCTCCAGTCGATTTTTCTGCCTTTCTCGACTCACACCCTGTGTCTTGAAAATCTGGAAAATTTAGAAGCCTTCAAACTTGCTCTATTAGTTATCTCCAAGTCCCTGTAAATATTTTTCTCCCTGCCTGAAATTACCTTTTCCCTAGAGTCTGCCTGGTGCAAGCCTTCCAATCCCTCAAGACAGAGTCCATGTCATCTCCTTCTCTAAGAAGACTTTCCCAATCCCCTTTACCTTGAGCAGGCCTGATATCTTTCTCCTATTGCCATAGCGCTTTGTACATGTGCATAATATTTCACTAATCATGCTGGGTTATAATTATTTAATTACATGCCTCTCTCCTGAACTTAATTGCAGGTTCCACAAGCGACAGGATCAAGTCCTGTTTGCCTTCACACAACCAGTACCTAACAAAGTCAATGGCATCTGGCGATGGTTCAGTGACACTTGGTGAGGAAGCAATCAAAGCAGAGCTTTAGGAAAATAAGCATGGGAGCAGTGTACAGAGTGACTTAGAGAGGAAGCCCATGCAGGGGACCAGTTAGGAGGGTACTGAGATAATCCAGGCTGGTGATAATGAGGGGATAATGATAATGAGATAAAGCAGGACGTTGTTGAGGGACAAGGAGCAAAGGAGAACTTCAGACATCTCTGAAAATGGAATCCGTAGCATTCAGTGAGATCTCGAAAAGGGAGAAGGAACAATAGACAATAAATCCAAAGTTGAGCCTGGAGCCAGGAAACAATGATTTTAATAACAAGCTTTGGGAAGGCAGGAGGGAAGCTGAAGTACTCAGTTTCGGATATGATAAACACGGTCGCTAGGCGGTGCAGCACAGAGCTGCCACTGGCAAGTTGCTTTTTTATAGCCTTTCTCGCTCTTGAAAGCTAAACTCAGGAGACAGTGGGGGCTCAGGAATTGTTGACTGAAGGACCTGCATCTAAAAACACTTCCGGTGGCTGCAATTTCAGCCATTGCACTTCTCTGACATTGATGACCACATAATATTTGAATTTTTTAAGATCAAGTGGTTTGTTCCACAGCACCTTAAGAAGGAAGTAAATTAAAGGGAGAGAGAGAGAGATTCTATATATTTATGTATATATATATGTATGTATACACACACACACGTACACATACAGATTTCATGTTTAAATTGGGAAACAAAGTTACTGATTTTTAATTTTTAATGGTTTTCTGGTATACTTTCACTCAATCATCTAATTTGATCACTGTGATTTATTTTTCAAAGAAATCTACATTAGCTGTACTACACTGTTCTGTCATTATCAAGATATTTTCCTTAAAGCTCACTCATTGTAATAAAGTGAGAATGGATCTAACTCTGGATTAAAAGCTTTTGGTGAATTCAGAGAGTTTCCTCCCCTGACTCAGAATTAATAGCTTAATGCTCCCTGAAGAGTTCCTATCTATAGGGAACACACACCATCTTGCCAAGTTTAAATCCTAATAAGGGATTGGACTAATTCCCCATTTCTAATCAGAAGAGAATAATACCAACAATCATTCTAATTATATCTTGGACTTATACAGCTCATTTCTTCCTAGGAGCCAAGGGAAACTCTATGTCTTTTCCTTCATTTGTACATAAAAACAAAGTGATTTGACAAAGGTTATACTGTATGCCAGGGAAATTAGAGCTCAATGTGATTAGAAATCTGGATTTTTTTTTAATTCTATAATTAGTACACTTTGCTTTAAGGTCCCATTTTTTTTTTTAAGAGAGAGAATAATAATGAAATATAACTTGCAGAATGAAGAATTTTCATTGGACAAAAGGAAAAAATTTCCAAGAGAGACATTTGGGAAACTTTGGAGCATGGATGATGAGGAGCTATGAAACTTCTTTTACTGGAAGTGTTTTAAAATAGAGTCAATTCATATATGACTGAAATGGTTTATCTGATTGAGGCAAGGTGGGATAGATTATTTCTCAAGGTTTCTTCCAGTCATATGATTCAGTGATTTCTCTGTGATATGCTCTGTTTCATTTTTCCTAGTAAAACTCAAAAATGAGTATAATAAATGCAAAATGACACTGTTGAATTGCCTCCTGTTTTACTAGGAAATAAATGGAGGAGACTTGGGCTGAATCTCCTCCTCCTTGCAGACCATCTATTTTCACAGCAATAGCCAGAGGGATCCTGTTAAAACATAGGTCGGTTTTATGTTGTCTGCTCAACACTCTGTAAGGGGGCCTGTTTGATTCAGAGTAAGAGCCAGAGACTTACAATGGCCTACAGAGCCTACATGATCCACAGAAACGCCTCCCTCTGTCCTCATCCTCTGGGCCACTCCTTGCCCCTCTGCTCCAGCTTCTCTGTCTTCCTTGGTCCCCTTTGCCAGGAATGCTCCTGCAGCAGAGCCTCTGCACCTGCCCTTTCCTCTGCCTGGAATTCTCTTCCCAAGTTACTCTGTCGCTCTCTGCCTTCCTTTCTCCGTGTCCTATCTCAGACATTGCTTTCCTAGTAAGATCTATCCTCATCACCCTATTTAAAACAGCAAACATCCTCCATCCCCATGAATTCTGCTCTGTTTCTTTTTTATTAGCATCTGTAACTTTCTAACATCCTACATAATTTACTGATTTATTATGGTTTATTTTTTTGTATTGCTTGTCTCTTCCTTCCTCCCAACCCCTGCTGGAATACACACTTCTTAAGTGCAGGGATTTTTGCCTATTTTGTTAACTTATTTATCTCGAACACCTAAAAATGTGCCTGGCACATATTAGGTGCTCAATAAAACATGTTGAACAACTTAATCTGTGCCAGCCAACTAACTAAAGTGAATTTCAGGGACAATGATTGAAGGTGACTAATGAGTAGTTTTTAATTCTGCCAAAGATATAATTTCTATGTAAGGACAGTCTATAGTCGGACAAACAAGAGCTTGCCATTCCTGAAAAATTACTCAAAGTTATACTCTATACTCTTGCAAATTGAGAGATGAATCAAATAAAGAGGAAAGGCAAGATTGAAAATAACTAAGTCTGAACACCAAAACTGATAAAATATAGAATTAAATCTTGATAATTTTATTAACATTGTTTAAAATCACACATTTCAAAAACCAGTCGAAGAAAATATACAATGTAATAAAGATCAGTCATAATTCGGATCTAAAATAACAAATTAAATCATTAAACACTGGGAAATATGTAATAGAAAGGACAAAATAAAAGCCTAATAAAGTTCCCATTTTCCAGAGTTTATGGAATAGTTTGGTGATACTCATTAGAGGAAAAATAGACTCCCCCATACCTTTTTTAAAACCTTGCTTCTAAATGACAGATCTTCAAATATGTGAAGAGAGTTTCCATGCAGTACCCACATGCTTAATCTTTTCTAAAACAGGGTCAACACTGAACTGTTCCACGTGTGACATGAGTTCAAGTTTCTCTCCCAGCCGAGTCCCTGTCCTTTACCCCATCTCTTATAGACTGACACCCAGAATGGGACAAAACTCAAGTTGTTGTCCCTACAGCACAGAGCAGAGCATGAACATCCTCTTACTTCTTCTAGTTATTTTGCTTCTATTAATTCAGCCTAAGGTCACGTTTGCTTTTTTCTGAAGCTATAATATTAATGACTTGTATTGAGTCCCAATCAAACTTAATACCTAAGACTCAGTTACATATTCCAAGTGGTGTACAACCAAGTATAGCATCTTACATTTTTCTGATTAAATACCAATTTGGTAGATTTCAGCCATGGCTACCGCATGTCAAGATCATCTTGATACAGCACATTTACTAATACGAAGGTGAATTTCAACTATAAATTTGGGAGGAATACACCATCTATTTCTTTATTTAAGAAATGTAAGGAATTGGAAGAGTGTTTATGAGGATGAATTAAGAGATGGGGCCCTACAACACTCTACTAGAAAAAAACACCCTTATGGTTGGCATCAATCCATTAATAAGTACCATTGAGGTATTAAGATTTAAGTAGTTACTAAGCTATTTATCTGTTGTTGAAATTTCATATTTTTTATCTCAAGAATAAGACTATTGTTTAAAATTTTGCAATTTAAGAATTAGTTCTCAACAGCTATTTTTCTGCATTCTCTATATGCTAACCCTATTATAGAAATAAATCCTGGCATTATCTTTAGAAACATGCTGGATTCCTTGTGACCTTCATCTGGATATTTACAAGCCATTTCTTAATAATTTATTCTGAAGTTCTTTTCAAGATACAATAGTTTGTATAATTTTTCTTCTCACTTTTTGAAAATTAGAAAATTAATTCGATATAGCTGCACAAAAGCTGTTCAAAAGAGGTCAAACAAGTACAAGGAAATTAGCATTGTATGCTGCATTATTATAAAGCACATTTCTAGATTTCTCTATAATTATACTTTTAATTCTAAATCAATTACATTGAGTATATATTAAACCATGAATAATGGCCAATTAAAAGCAACCTTAAACAGCATTGCCCTTCAAAATGGAATTAGAGCTAATGAAATAAACTGCTTTGGATATTGTGGAATTCTTACTAAATGATTGCTGCTGTAGCTATTTGGGAAGTTCTGTGTATCAAACATTTCTAAATATCTGCCCTGCTTATAACTACTTTTCTACCTTTTTTTCAGTGGGGGAGGGGAAAGAGGGGTCTGTTAGCAGAGCTTAACTAAGATCTTCAAAAGTCTAACCTCCTTTTCCTAAGGTTTATTCTTCCTTGTCCTATAATTTGGTGTGGTTAAAGGAAGATTTTGAAGCTTGCTTGGCTGTTGTAATATTCCCGATGTCATGAACTGCAGTCTTTGAGGTCGCGTACTATAGAAAGGTAAATTCACAGTGCTTTATGTTATTCAAAGTTATACACTGTGCAAAGCAGAAAAACAGGTAACCTATGAATGATTACTCAGAATCCTGATAGTTTCAGAACAAAATTGTTTTTAAAAAAACTTGATTATTTAATTCTTAGCTAGTGATTTTGAAATTTGGAAAGGCTTTAAGAAGTTGAGGCCGTGTCTCTGTTGAGCTAAAATAGTCAACTTGGGGGATTGTGGAAAGAGAACTCTCAAGCAGCTTTTGGGCTTGAATTTACTTGATAATTCAGAGAAGCTGCACAGGGTACAAGAAAGAGCAAGGAAACTGAATAACAAGCTGATTCTAGCTCAGCCGCTAAAAGCTGGAGCTTAGGGTCGGGTCGTTAAAACTCTGCATTGCAGTTTTCTTAAAAAAATGTAGATAACAATATTTTCCAGAATTGCCTCAGGATAATTTCACTCAAATATGGAAGTGTTTTATGAACTATAAAATACTGTGCAGACTCCCAGAAATATAATCTCTTCCCATTCTTCCTCTTAATTCAATCAGAATGGCCAATTTAGTTGACATGTATTATTTAAAACTTGGATCATTTATTAATCATTACCTCTGGCAAAGAAATGGAGAGGCAAAAATAACAGTTTCTGGATAACAGGCTCAAATGCATGATCTGAAACACATGTGTTTATCCAGTTAAAAAACAATTAACTTAGAAGAACATTTATAAACAATAAGCAGATAACTGTTTTGTGTTTTATATTTGTTGATTCTTCCACAAACATAGCTTGAAGGTGCTAGACGTCCTCTATAATATCCAAAATGAGATAAATTATCATCACATCGTATTTTCCAAACCGAAAAATATTATTTTTATAGCCATTGTCTTGCATCCGGTTACTTTATGGACCCTAACTGCTGCACGGTACTCTTGGCCAGAAGCAAATTATTTCTAAATATTGTGCTTGCATTTTGATCCTTTGTTTTAGTTGTAAAATTATACATAACTCATCTCTTCTCCTATGAACCCATCTGTGGTTGCTGAAAAATAAATTATTTTGTTGAAGGTCAGCATGAAATCCAGCCAGATTTGCCTTTTATTAATCCCTGTGTGTTGCTTAGGTTGTAAGCTTTTTATCACTGTTCCATAACCACTTTTTGGCCCCAGAATCTTTTCTCTCAATTTGATGCATAATGCAGCTATAATGCGATAGATGTGAGGATTCGGCCATCTGGGCACTTTTACACCGTGGCAACAGCCCAGGGATGTCTGGAGTCGCTGTAGCATTTGATGTTCACCTCTTCACTACACATGAGCCATTTGTCAAAAATGTACAGCCTGTGTTGGGTGGTTAACGTGACCACGTATGCTTTAGTCACGCTTTCTAACTCTCAATTAGAAAAATATCAAATTTAGTCATTATGAGTTTTATGGGTTGTGGAAACACAGGGGGTCCTTAAAATGGACAGACAGCTGAGAAACCTGGCGGGCAGTTAAATACGGATGGAGAGAGATTCCTCACAGAGCACTGATTCACGGAACATTCCTGTGCTCAGCATATGTTAAGATAAAAGTAAAATCCTATTTCCAGCGTTGGGTAAATGGGTGGGGGACCGGGCAGTCTTTTGGAGGAGAATGTAATATGAACCAAAGCTGGGAAAGGTGCAGCCACTTCAGCTATCCAAAGTAGCTTTCTTCACAGTGAGACTCAGGAACCTCTGATTCCTTCATTTCGAGATGGCCCAGCATGAGAAACAGGCTAAAATTCCCATCTTTCTTCTACTGACTGAGATAAGACACATTCTATAAAATCCAAATGCCACCTCTTCCTTGAAGCCTCCCATGAATGCCCCTTGGGAACTGATTTTTCTGCTGCCATTCCATAGCCCTAACTCCGCTTACCACCCGGTGTCCCCAGGCACAGGGCTATATCCATCCATGGGGTTGGGGGTAGGCGGTGTGTGTGCATATTTTTCTTCAAATTTCACTAACGCACTACATAGCCACGTAGGATTATTTGCCTATTAGAGAATTTTTTTGTTCTTCCTTGTTCGATGATTTAGTTATTTACATACTTATCTCCATGTCTAGATTATAAATATCTTCAAGTCACTGACAGTACCTTACTCATCTGGGTAATCCCCACAGTATCGTTGTGCTTGAAGGCATGCAGCCAAAGACTGTGGAAGGTTGAACGAATGCAGAACAAATGAAACCAAGCGATTTTCAGTTCTGCCATGGCTGCACATGTTCAATCTTAGAATTTGAATGTGTCAACTGTGTACTATATTTGACATGAAAAATATAACTTTGGAACCAATAATATTGGTATTATTCCACTCAGAAATTATTCAGTGTAAGACATGATAGCAAACAACTACAGTGTTTATAAAATATTTTAATATGGAAATTGTGGACATTTCAGAAGCAAATGCCTGGTTATTACAGTCTTGAAAGTTAGATTCTCAGGCAGATAGTGTATGTGGAAAGTCTAAATCCCTGTGGAATATTAGTTTCCTGATCAAATTAATAAATATTTTATTTGTATTACCGAGGATGGATACAGACAGTTGAGCCATATATGTTTTTGCTGTTTTCTAGATGGTTTATATTTTGCAATTTAGAGGTCTGGGACCAGCACTGTTTTTTAATGATTCTTGTAAATTGTGTCACCAACCTTCTATTACTACTCACGGATACAGTTTCTAAAAGTTCTAGATGATTCAATTTTAAATTTCTCTCTTATATAGTTCTATTGCTACAGAACCCACTTAGCAACATTTAAGATTTTGTTTTCAGAATTTTGTTCTGGGAAACATTGTTTAGTTGTTTCATTTCGGTACCCGAGTCAAACATAAGGTTACTCCTGAAGAAACGAATGCTCCACAACATGTCAATGTAAACTTTAATAAAGTCATCTAATGACAGAAGAATTAAAAATAAAAACCACAGGGAATTATGCTGCACTGAATCAGATTGTCAGCATTAATGATTGCCTCCATTTGCACCAATATTTCATTCCTTTCATCCTGTAGGATCGTGAGAATGAGCACCATTAGGGTAATATATGATAAAGGAGCTCATTATGGGCTGGGGAGGTGGGGGAGGGGAGTTTCATGAGCGCTAACAAATTTAATTGCTTCTTCCCTGCAGTCAGTGCACACATTCATTAACTTATTAAAAATATATTGCTAAAACCACAGTTAACTAAGTAACTGTGTAATCTCATAATAGCCATTGTTTTGGTCACCTTTCACTAGGTATACTCTGAAGCAAATTTACATTTTCATTTTAGCAGTACCATTTTTGAGTTTGAATTTTTGAGCTCAACAGGCCATTTCAGCAATATAACCATTAAATATTGGCTTCACATCTATTCTGACAAATTGGCAGGGTGAATTTTGTGATATTGTATTTTGTCTTATTTTTATTATTCAATGTTTCTGTTATTTTGACTATGAACGTACTATGCACGGCTGGAGACACATAGTAAAATATGGATGCCTTTCCCCTCCTCAGTGACTTTTTAAACTTCTTCGGAGTTTCTAACTTTCTTAGGTTTGCTTAATTCTCCATTAATTTACCCCTAACCCCCTGCCCCCCAACATGTCTAGATACTATTTCAAGGTATTTAGATACATTAAGTATTCAATGAATTGCAGCCTAATTGAGAACCTTCTCAAATCTCCACACCTAGCTCTCATTAAGGGATTTCCCTACAAAAGCATCCTGGAAATTTCCAGTGTTTCTCCTCTGGGCTGAATATCCTCTTTGCTGTAATCCATGGCTTCCTCTCTCTTGGTTCGCTCTTCGGCTTACTTGGAGCACAACCTTGATTAGTTCATCTGTAAAGATATTGGGTAAGTGCGCACAGGAAGTAAGTGTTTTTTTGAAAATTTTCATGTCTGAAACATTTTTTTACCCCAACTTTGCACTTGCTCTATTATTTGCCTGTGTATAAAATTCTAGACAGGGTATCACTATTCCTTTTTATTCTATCCGTATTTTTCAGCACCCAGTGTTGCTAGTGAGAAGACCAAAGTCATGTCCTTATCTTTTGCATGTAGCTGGTTGCCCCAACCTGGAAGTTTGTAGCATCTTCTCTTTGCTCATAAGCTCTGAAATTTCTGGATGATTTGATATGCTCTTGGTCCATTTTCATCCACTGTGCTGGAAACTTGGTGGACTCTTTCAATATGGAAATTCACGTTCCTCCATTTGAAAAGTGTTCTTAAATCATTTTACTGCTCATTTCTTGCCATCCAATTCCCTTTTTATCTAATTCAGGAATGCCAAAATTTGTGTACGCATCTTCCTTGGTTGGGTCAATAATTTTCCTATATTTTCTTTCTTATTTTCTATCTTTTTAACCTATTTTCTGGAAGATTTTATCAGTTTACTTTCTAACACTTTTAATGAGCTTTGGGGTGTATCATAGTATTTTTCATATGCCAAAGGTCCTTTTTTCCCATTTTATGGACTCATAATCTTATTTCATAGTTACAATATTTCCTCTGCTTTCTGTGGATATGAATGATCGTCTTTTTTTTTTTTTTTTTTTTTTTTTTTTGGAAAAAAGAGCTATCTTTGCCATTCAGGACATCCAAGTAGTTGGTTTGGGGGTTTTCCTGGGTTTTTTGGTCTCTACCTCAGTGATTTTATTCAAGTGTCTAATAATCTTTAGTTACAGGCTCATATTTAAAAGTTGGGAGGGGAGATTGCTCAAACACTCTTAACACATGCTGCTTGAGTAATGGACTGTCTGCTTTGAATGAGAGTGATACGAAGGTCAGATCCTCCGGAGAAGAGTCTTGCAATCTCCTGCCTGGAGACTAAAGCCTGCTTTCATCCTTGCAAGCTTATACATTTTTCTTAACACTCTTATTGGTATTTAAATCAGGCTTGGGGAGGAAGCAAAACTAGACAAATCTTGAACAAACTACCATCTCGACCAATAATTTTCTTTATTTCTGAAGTCTTAGCAGCTAGAACATAACTTTGCAAAATTAGGTAATAATTAAAAAATTAAAATAATTGTTGAGTGAGTAGATGATTAATGAAAGGGATATAGGAAGATTAACAGTGACTGTGCTTGCTACTCTTTATGTTTTGTTGAGGAAAGGTTTTATTTTCAGTTCTAAGCTGAAGTGTCTGAAAGTTCTAAAAAACTTATTGAATGGCTCATTTGTTTCTGAGAGCAATGACTTGGTCACTGGAATGAAAGACTTTAAGAATAATCCATTATTCATTGGCAAAACCTGGCATAATACACAATCATGAAGCATCTTTTTATAGAAGTTAATAGCCCAGAAGGTGCATTACATTTTAATGTGGATGATGGATGCTCTAAGAAGTTGCATAAATATGACATTATGGACAAATCCCCCCCCCCCATTTCTTTTTAACAGGCTTATTAAATAATGTGATACTTTTCAGGATTTTTTATGATGCTGTTTTATTCTTTTTCATTACATTATCACCTAGAATTCCAGAGTTTAGTCTTTCCTGTTTCATGCAGCTGAGAGTTAAATGAGGAGAAGATAGGCTGAACAGAGTCCTTGGATCTTGGCTTGGATCATTGGACAAAGCAATTGATGAGTTCTAGGAAACATGAGGCACTTTGTAGACAAAGCATTTTGTTCTGGACATTTAGTGGGCCTGCTCTTTCTGGCAACTTACAACCTACCTTTTGGAGAAACTTTCTTCAATCATTTATTGATCATTTTCTCCTGTACATAATCTTTTTTCCTTCAATTTCCAATGGGAATTCCTTTTACTCATATGTTGGGTCTTCTGGACTAGTTATCTCAATTTCTTGCCTTTTCTTTCCTATTTTCCATTCCTTTTTCTCTTTACTTCCAGGGAGTTTCTTTAAAATTTCTATCATCAATCCTACTGAGTTTTTCATTTCTGCTCTTTTGCCTCTAACTGCGAGCGCTCTTTCTTTCTCATCTGAATGTTCTGTGTTAACAGCACCCTATTCCTTGTTTAGGCTTCTTAATAGCAGTTTGTTTTCTTCTCCCTGCCTAACATGTCCTCCAAGTCACTTCCTTTTCTTTTTCTGTTTCTTCTTTCCATCTCTGTCTTCAAGAGACTTTCCTCACATTTACCTCATCCTTGGTTTCCTGTTTATGGCTATGAATGAAGGATTTTTAACCTGATTAGCTCTTCTGAACCCAGGCTGGGGCTGTTCAATTCTGAGCTTTGTGGTAGGATGGCCTGCGTGGACCCCTGGATGGGGAAACCCAGGTGCCTTTGTCTTCTCTGCTTTGGGGTAGATCAAATCTCCCAGGAAAGAATCTTCCAGTGTCTACCTAGAGAGGAGAGAGCTGGGAGGATGCCAGCATCCTGAGAACCAAGTAAGGGAGGAGGCTGGATACCTGGGCATTCAGTATTTAGTATGCATTTGATCATCAATCCCAAAGATGTGTGGTGCATGCACCCTCAACTGTGTGTGGCATTCCTTGGTCTCAAGATGCTCTGATTTCTTTCTCTAGTGAGTAAATCTCCAGTAAATCTTCTGTGGGGGTGTGGGGAGGGAAGGGAAGGGTAGGTGAAGAAAGATATCAGTGATTTTACTACTTCTCAGACAGATTCTACTCTGTTCCAAAAATGACAGATGCTTTCTGTGATTCTCTGAAGGTCTGTCCCCACCTTTCCCTTCTGGCATGTTTCCACTCATACATTTGCTTCCACCTTCCAAAATCATTTGCCCTTTGCCTCCTCTCCTGTTCCCTGCATCCTTGTGGGTTGTGTCTTTAAAATATATCCCTTTATTGTATATGTAAAACATAAATACATAGAAGATTTATGTATTTATACGTATATTTTATTTACATGTATAAATATATAAAATATATCCCTTTACTATGTTTTAGTGAGCATGTTTTCAATACCTCATCTATACTAGAAAGCAAAATGGTGTATTTTTCATTTTTGACTCTCTCAGAGCTCATAACAATGTCATGCACAAAACAGAAACTACACTGATAGCTGTAGAATTGAATGGATTCATACTTTATACACATCCAAAACATAGTACTACAGCTTTTTCACATACTAAAGATTTACATATTTTACAAATTAATAACACTAAATGTTTCTCTTCTTCTCCGATAATATAAGATATAGGTAGCTCCATAAATTAAAAAAAATCTATACTGGGAAAAATTAACAATATTTGAATGGGCATTTTGTGGGCATCCAGTGTTCTTAACTCATCAACAAATATTTCTTGAGCAGCCACAGTGTCACCAATAATCACTGAGCTTAATGTTTGGTCTCATTGTACAGCATGTCTAGTATAAACTGAGTATCATTCAATTAGTAGGAATGTCCCCTACATGAATTTTTATAGATTAAGACTTGTTAGCTCTCAAATCAAGAACAGATTGAAGTACACATGTCTGCAGTTTATGTGTCACCAGATACAAGTTTGATATCCAGACTCCCTCATCATATTACTAAATTTAATAATGCAAATGGAGTTTTACTTTATTGCTTATGTAAGGGAACTCATCAAATTTCTGAGAGCTAAAAAGCTCATTGTTATCTATTTGGAATTTCTTTAGAATCAGGTTTCTATAATTAATATTTCTTTCAAGCAGAATTATACTTAAACCACTAGATTTTGATAGATTAGAGGTTTTGGTTTATCCATATAGGATGATATTTTTAGGGATACAGTTTTAGATATTTAATTTGTGCTTGGATATTTGATCTATACAAACTTATGGATCAGCAAGCAAAATAATTTTCCAGACATATCTCCATTTTTCATTTTAGAAACAGACCAATTGCTTGCACAATAGTATGGTATTTCATATTTAACAGTTTACACAGACTGTAATTGCTTTTCACTGTTAAAAAGAAGCTTAAAGTTTATGTTCGGGCTGGTTTGTTGAAGGAGTAAATCTTTACATATAAGATGACATTATTTTTAATGTATAAGATATATATTTTTAACTGAAATAACATGCTACAATAGCTTCAACACATAAGAAATAGAGAAGATTCCCCTTTTTAAAATTATAAGCCTTTAGCATTCTTTTATCCTTCTGCATCATATATACTGCTCCAATTAAAATATTTTAAAAATTGGAAAAACAATAGCTAATATCTATTGAACATTTTCTGTATGCCAGATATTCTGCTCAGCACTTCATATGGGCTGTTTCATGTAGTCCTCATGACAGCCCTATGAGATAATGTATTATTCACATTTTACAGACTATAAGAATACCAACGTATAATAATGAAAAATAGAGACTAATAGTGCAGTGATATTAACAATGGCTAATAGTTAATGAATGCTAACTATGCTTGTGCACCCTTCCCAGGTACCCATCATGTATAGTATCATTTGGTCCTCACCATACATATGAAATAGACGCTATTATTATTATTCTCATTTTACAATGAGGAAGGGAGGCTCAGAGGGAAAACGTAACTTACCCAGAGTCACTCTGCCAGAAATCAAACCTAAGTAGCTCCATCCATAGTTGGTGCTAAAATAAGACTCATGAATCACTTGGGAAACTTTATCTTCAAGTAACAGAAAAGGACTCACACTGACCCTGACAATGAGGACACTTAGCATCTCACATTGAGAAAGACCAGAAGTAGAGCCAACTTCGAAGTTGGTTCGTTTGGTGATGCCACCAGGACCCAGGTTTTTCCACTTCTCTGTGTTGCCACATCATCTTGGCTTCTGGGCTGCTCCTCACTGGCCATCAATTCCTTCAAGTTGTTTACACCTCTGAGCCTAAGTATATGCAAACCTAAGCGGGAATGACAAATCGCAGGGTTGACTCAGGTAGCAGCATTTCCAAGCTTCACATCTCGAGTCTCTGTTTCTTCATTCACAAGGTCAGCATAACTACCCTGTTACTCCAAGGGTGCTGGGGGAGATTGAGGCCATTAGGACACATAAGGGCATTAGGCAGCAGTGGCTGGCACGTCGTAAGCTACGTATGCATTAGCTATCATTACTGTTGTTCTTGTTACACTCATGTGACAATATTCAGAAGAAATTATGGCTCTCCCTTAGAAATGAGAAAATATTTTAACAATCCCTATAGGAGACTGTTCTCTCCTATCTGCTTGGCAAGAGTTAGGTTTCAAGCCCCTTTTGAACCGATCCCCAGCCACGATTACTGGTCTATCCTTAGACCAACAGTCCGGGCACTCTGGAGTTGAGGGAAGAGCCACCATCCCTGAGGGCCAGGGCCATGCAGGGAGGGTAGGAAACCGACATGTCTGCAGCAACCTGTCTCCTCTGTCTATCGTGACCTGGGGTGCATGCTCTGAACATGGGGCACCCGGAGAACCTGGCACAAGGAGGAAGGAAAAGAGCAAGGGGCAAGTCAGAGGCCCTGCCCTGCCTCCCACCTCTGCCACATGGATGCAGTTTGGTTGAAACCCTGACTCCTCATCCAAAAATGGGGATACTCCAGTTTGAAGCTGTCACCCAGGACCCAGGTGTACACCCTCTTCCTCCCTTGCTGAGCCCAGCAAGTCCTTCTTGAAGCTGCTCTGTCAATTGATGACCTTCCCTATAAGGTGACTCCCAAACCCCACTCCCACAGCCCCTTCTGATCTCAGGGGCACACAAAACTCCGGACTTCCCTGCCAGGACCTACAAACAAATGAGGATGATAATGCGTGTCTCCTTATTTGTAGAATGTCTTTAAGAATCAACTATGACGGTGTACGTGAAAATGGTCTGTTGTAAGACACTATAAAGCAATACAGGAGGGGGGATAATTTATCCCTGCAGGACTTCTGATCCATCTGCTGGGGTGATAGATGAGTCCTTTCCTGATAATGGATTAATGGCAGATGTACAACATTAGAAGCTATGTGGCTCATTAACCCATGACACCTGCATCTTAGTTGTAAAAGTGAGCAACTTTATAGAACACATATTAGTGAGAACATTAACGAAATGATCAGGATTTAATGTTTCCTAATGGGCCATTATACCTTTTTGCATTTGAAGTAGATTAAAAAATACATGAATCTGTGGCATAGAGATTAATGTCATTCTAAAGAGCTAGCGTCAAAACGCTAGTAGACACATGGGGATTTGCTCCCTTTGGCCTGGAAACTGGAATTCTAGAAACATCTTTAAGAATATCAGCTGTTAGGTTTCATCTCTCAAGAAGCCCAACCAAAATTACCTAAAAATTAGCACCTGTTACTGAAGATGTGTTTGGTACACTAAATTAGCCAGGAGACTACATCAGTTGCTGAATTATCATAGTTTCAATTCTACCTTTTGAATTACTGCAGCAAAGGAGCTTCTGATCAGCAGGTAGCATCAAATTTTACTACTAATGAGGGTATGACTACAGCTAAAAATAGTTTCACACCCAGAATGCAAACTGTGAAGAGGCCACAACGCAATCAGTTATGCCATGGCTTGTATTGCTGAATGTCCCACTTATTTCTAGAAACAGTATTCATTTTCTATCTTACATATTTTTTGATAGTTTGGAAATATCTCACTGTCACTTCCCTAGAGCACTGAAATGTTCATTTTAACACAGTATGCTTCTCAAATTTGGAAGGAAATAATTTTTGTCTGCTTATGCTTCACTCTCTGCTTTCAACAATTAGTGATTTCTGCCTCTAAGACGGACACCATAACACAAGAGACTTTTAATAAAACCAAAGTTGTGCATTTTATTGGGTGTTATATGTTCATTGTAATACAAGTTGTGTCTTCACAATACTGAATAATGAATAATCACAACAATGATCAAAGGCTAATTTTGAATTCTAAAATAAGTTAATTTAAAAATGTCCAACATTTATATATACAGATTGAAATTCTTTTTAAAGAAATATTCAGCTTTATTAATTTGTTATAAATATGTGCTTCTGTGTGAGAATAGGAAACAGATCTTTTAAATAGGATTTAAATCCTTTTAAACTATATGATATATTTAATAGACAAACGATAATTACCCCCCAAAATTTTTATCATAGTGAATCTGATGCTAAAATTTATAGGTATAAGATAAAGTATATGACTTTTCCAGAAGGTGGCATCTTTTAGATTTAACTTTTAGGCTCCTTAGCCTAAGAGACTGAATTTTCTTGATTAGTATGGCATAGTACTTATAAAACAATCTCAGCCAAAAAAGGCTGTGGTAAATTGAAGGACTGTTTCTTGTTTTATCTTTGTGGAGTTGTAAAACTGTATATATTTTAGCACTAAGTAATTCCTTGGTGCATTAATCCTGGGATCACACCTAAGGGAGTTAATTGACCAAACTCTGAAAAATACCATCAAACAATTACACGTTCATGAGTTTTTAAAAGACATTTTAATGCATCTTTTTCATTCACTGGCAGTTTTCCTTAAGCATTAAACCCATTTATCTGTGTAAATACAATGTTTACATTTATATCATTCCTTTTAACATGTGATTCAAAGGTTTGATTGTGATACAACCATTCTTCAAAGCATCTTAGCATAACATAAGCTGGGAGGTAGTAAACCGTGGATTCCAAAGTCAATTCTGCTTATTAGCTGTCATCTGAAGCAAATTTATGATGTCTATTCTCAATCATTTTCTGTATGTTTTCTTTGTTTTTTGTCTGTAAAGTCCTTCCTCACCCTCTGGTACTTATGTTTGTTTCCTCTTATTCTTTTGTAGTTTATATTTATGCTTAACTCTTTAATCCATATGGAATTGATCATTTGATTTTAAACTGTACATGTTATTTATTCTATTTAAGGAGCAATAATTCATTCAATAAATATTTATTGCATGCCCTCTGTATCTGGTTCTGTGCTAGGCACTGTATACACCAAGATGAATTAGAGCCAGCCCTTGAGAAACATAAAATCTGTAGGCAAGACAAGCTGTGTTCAGTTAAGTTACACTACAAATGGCAAGAGCCAAAGAGCAAGAAGAAGACACAGAGCTATGCCCATGGTGGTAGCTTGTCTCTTGACTGGGGTTCTGCTTCTCGGTGCACCTAGGGTGCTGGAGTTCATGGTGTACTCTCATTATAAAGCAGAACTCACAATAGCAGAAAAAAAAAGCCAGGTACTGTTGACTACAGACTGGTTCAGTACTGCCAGTCAAGGTTGAACAAAGACGACAGACAAATTGCCTTGGGCAGGCACTGCTGCTGCCACTCCCATCTCCCAAGTCCAAAGAAATCAGAATATCATGATTGTTTTCCAGGTAAATATTTGGTTAAAATAATTTTCAGAATTTTTTCAATACTATCATTAACTTTTGACCTTGGATATGGTGTAGAAACTTACACAAGAGCAGGCTTGTTTGGAATCCTTCTTTCTGTCCTCTTTCCTATACAAGTTGAGCTCCTTACAGTTTCCTCCTGATCATTCTGCTTTTCTAGATCTGAGGCAAGAGGTGTGTGTGGAAGGATAGAATTGGGAGCATAGGAGGGAAAGAAAAGCAGAAGAGGAACTGCCATCACTTCGTTCAAAATCTAAGACCCATCAGGAGTAACTGGCCTACTAAAAACTGGACCCTGTTCTTACAGCTGAAGTTCTTTAATTCTATTCATTGGCAATGCTTTGTGTTGACCAGGTGCCTGGTTAGATTCCCTTGGGAACTAGCCTTCAAGATTTTAATCCATAATTGGAGCTTTGAAATGACCTGGGATGAAATAGTCCTAAGTGAACCACTGTCCTGCCATCAACTGAAATCTTACTGGTTGTCTACTCTTAGCATTTGATATTGTTTTCAATCAATTCTCAGCAAAGTGTCAGCAAATAGTCCCTTTATTTGTCGTACACTTTGCCTGACAGGTAAGTAGTAGCCATCACGGGTGCTAATTTTGCGGGTTGGTTAATTAATACTCCCTCTAGTCTTTTGCATACATTTCCATCAGATGACCTAGCAAAAAATTATCACAATTCAGGCCACAGATACTGAATCAAAGCCGTCATCATTTTATGTGTAATTATGACCAAATTGAGTCCTTATCAACTAAGAAGCTGTCATTTATACACCCCCAAGGTAGAATCTTTTTTTCAGTATTCAACATCATTATATAAATGGCCCACGCTGTTTTCAATAACAATTCCTGATATTTTCTGATGAAATGATGGCCCTAAACACATTTATGCATTTGCATTAAATTATAGGAACACTTTCTATTTATAAATGTTAATAAATAAATATGTATTGTATGCAGTAGTACATTCTATAACCAGCTATCTGAATTTGAGAGCAGTAATTCATGGTCATGAGTGAAATAAACAACCAAAGAATAACTTGAATCATTAAAGTAGCTACAGAAATTCCCAATGGAATTATCATTTTGTAATCCAAATTCTGTGTTTTGTTACTTGTATATCATGCATGGATCCACCCCGGATTCCAGGTTTACTGAGTGCTCTCATAAAATTCCCTTTCTCCTGGGCCCAAACAGTTGATCTTTGTCTCACAAGGACAGCATTTATTTCCTTTATCCTCTTCCTTCTAGACCTTTTCTCCACACACCATTTCTCAAAGCCGATGGTCCAAGCCATCAAGTTACCTGCCCTCTTACTGAAAACTGGTTTCATTTGTTAAGTGACTCAAAGAGAAGCTTCTATTTAGAGCCTGGGCGAAGGAGAGGAACTGAGAAGAAGAGGGACTTTGTCCTTCCCCAGGTTACCCTGCTTCCTGGAAAAGATGCATGTGGGGCTTCTGCAACTTCCTTTCTCTCTGACTGCACTTGTGAGTTTATGTGGCATCAATCTGGCCATACCCCAATGTGCCTGGTGTGTATTATGCTCATTGTCAAAGGGGCAACATCTTCCCTTCCCTTCCTCATGGATCTCTCCTGCAGACCAGGTAATAGCAAATACTGGTCTCTGAGATAGAGTGAGAAGGTGGGATGGGCCAGTTGTGAAGATTTCTGCTGTCGTAGAATTTTTATCACACGTATTTCCCAATCCCAGTGTTATTCTGTGTGACACGCTCTGTCCTTAAGTAGCACAGCGCTTATCAAAGTCACATCTATAAGGTGAAATTTAAATATATAACCTTCCCCAAATAGAGGCAGATATGCCAGGTACCATAATCCTTTGCTGAAGACTCTCCCAGTTTTAAAATATAAGGGAAATATCTGGACTTTTAAATTTAAATTGAAAATTTATGTAACCTTGCCTAAAGTGCTCTGCTACTTGGCACTTGGCCTGAAATTAGAGAATGCTAAATAGGTAAATGAAAATTAAACGCCTCAAGGATATAGACAGAGAGCAAGTGCCCTCTCTACTATTTCCATTTTCCTTTGATTAATGAGAAGAAACTTCAGCCAATAGCCTGCTCCCCAAATTGAGAATTTTTTTTTTTTCTGGACAGCAAGGCTGAGATTAGAAGGCCAGGAAAACGGTGATGTTTAAGTCTCCCTCAACCGGTTTGTTGTGCAACTGCTGCCTGTGTATATTACAGGTCCTCTTTCCCAGCCAAACACAGCTCTTAGAAACCTCGCCCCTCACTGAGGGAAACCTTTAAAGAAATGGTCGCTTTGACAGTAAAAAAGAAAAAGTGGTCTCCTGTTGGATTTTTTCTAGAAAGTTTCCAAACTAACTTTTAAGTGCCAGATTTCCTCAAAAACTGTATCTTGTTCCCAGACTCAGCAAAAAAGAGTTAGAACCATGATGGACAGGCTTTTCCAGGCTCAGGGAAGTGCAAGGCACATCTTGCTTACTGCGTGGACCATCTGCTATTTCCCCAGTCCTGGCCCCTGCCTCCTGCCTGTCAGCATGCTCAGAACTCCTGACACACACACCTAACCTCGGATACCCCAATTACCAAATTAGATAGACAAGATGCTTAAAGCATCACGCTTACAGAAAGACCATATTCCATATTAGCCAGTATGAGCCACATTCTCTACAAATGACTAAATTAAATTAGCTCTATATACCTTTGTTCTGCACTCATTGTATATGTTAATTGGTATAGATTATATATTTGTGGATTATAGAATATTAATTAGGAATACATGAAATATTTTGCACTATTGTATGGTGATGAATGGGGAACAATGACTACAAATCTGCCTTTCTTTTAAAGAGAAGAGCTAGGAAAAGTTTTGATATTTACTCTCAGAGAAGATCTTGTGACTTAATGAGATGTTTACATTCATAATGATCTATATGTACAAAAATCTCCGTTTGAGATTACACTGCTTGAAGATTTCTCATGTGTTGACAAGGGGGAAATACACAGTTACTTTGGGTCTCATGTTGTCACTTCAGACATCATGAAAGATGTACCCCCATAACTTACCCAACAGCCCATGAAAACCCCACTGGGTGAATGTCCCCATGGAGTAATCCTGACCCTTGGTAAGAGGGTTGGTTGGTGGCTGGAGCCAGATCTATGAAGGGAAAAGTTTTTCTGCTTTGCATAGTGGTATGTGTATTCATCTAGGTGTGGAAAGCTTCATATGCTTTTGGAAAAGCTGTATGTTTTAAGAGTAGCTGCCATCTGTAAAGAGAACAACCAGAACTTGACCAATTCCTCAAGGAAGAAATAGGCTCTCCATGATCTGAAAATCAAAAAGAATATAAATATTGTTCAGAAAAATTTAAATTCAACTTTAATTAAGGAAAAGATAAAAGACCCCTCATTTTGTTTAGATATATTAAATGATCAGGATTGGTCCTTGGTGGTAAAAATGAAATCATTCACTTTTTCTAATATAAATTGGAAGCACCCTGAGCCCTTAGAAACTACAAAAGTTCACCCCACAACTCAGATATGGGGTTAAAAAGTCATTCATTCTCCCTAAAATAACTAAATGTAATGCACTGAAACATTTTTATTACTTAGGTAGCTCCTTGGGAGCCACTGGATTTTATACATTTGTGGGATACCCGGGTGGTGATAACTTGATCTTGTGTAGACAAAAGGCAGCGACTTAATGTTGGTATGAAGTATCCGCCAAACGAGATACGATTTTTAGTCATGTCAGAGGGTCCGTGGAGATGTGAAGAGAAACAGTGTTCTCAAAATGCACATAGCTGCAAGCGGGCAGGTGCGGGGGGTATTCTCAGTTCAGCCCCTCCCAAACAGCAAGGCGAACTGCATGCCCCAAATACACCCACCAAGATTTGTATGGAACACTAAAGACCCAAATGAGGGGTCAGGAAACAGGAATAGGGTAATATCCATCCCAAGCCAACAGTGAAAATCCATCCAGAATGCTATAGGTGAGAGTCTTTGTCTCTGAAGTTTCCCCATCCGAAGAGGCTGCCTCCTGCAAGCCATCCAAGACCATCAATCTGCAACTTGAGATTAATGCTGATCAGTAAGAACCTGCCAGAGAGGTTTTTACCACATGTGATTTTGCAATTAATCAGACCTCTTTCCAGCCTTACAATTATTTCAGCAAAGGAAGCAATTAAGAAAACCAGTCTCTTTCACAGAGGGTTTTTAAACCACATCAACAGCCACATCCGTAGATCAAAAGTACTAATGTGTTGTTCTGTTTATCCACCTACCTTTCAAAATGGAAACAATTAAAAGGATTGTATGGCTCTTCCTTTTTTTTTTAAGAATCCTACCACATTAAAACAAGCATCTGTTGTTGTTACTTTTTTTCAAAAAAGGAATTTTTCTACCTAACATGAAAATAAGCAATGGTATTCTTTCTAGGTGGTAAATGTAGCAACAAAATCTGGATATGAATAGAAAAATTTTTGTTGTGCAAATTAGGTAAAATGTGTGCATACATGGACATACATGCATGAATTATGAATACAGTAAGCCAGAAATATAGTGCCAGCATGAAGCACAAAGGTAGCACAATTTTATGGTCTCAAAATCCTAATTAGCATAAAAGGCATAACATTGCAATCAAATAATTATTGATAAACACAAAGACAGAGAAGCCAGATGTGTTGAATGGGCTTGGTAATTAACTAAGAAAACTACAGGTGTTTAAAATTCATAGATTACAAATGGAGTTTACACTTACTAGGAAAAAAAAACATCATGTTCTGCAATAACATATCATAAAAGTAAATATTCATGAATGTTCATTATACTTTCACAAATAATTAATATTTGGGGCACCACTGGCATGAAATTTTTTCAGTGCTAAACTCCTTTGAAGCCCCTGGGAGGCCATTTTCACAGAGCCCTCTCTGATTCTTTTCTTTTGGCCTGATGCACTTTGAAAGTAGACAAACTGAAGATGGCGGCATAGGGAGGTGTGAAATTTAGTTTAGTTTAGTTTAGTTTAATTTAGTTTAGCTTAATCCTCTAGAACAACTAGTAAGTAGCCAGGAACAACTAGTAAATAGTCTGGAACAACTGCTGGGAGTCATCCATGACTGGACACACATTGTATACCAGTCTGGAATGGGTGGAATGGCTGAGATTGCAGCATAGAACTGTAAGTAAAGCTCCCCAAACTGCAGAGTTGGTGCCCTTCCCTCCTGGCATGGCAGGCTGAGTGGGAACACTTCCTGTGGGAAAAAGAAGCAGCCTACTAGGAACAAGGGAACATAACTCAACCAAGCTCCAATTGCAGTTTTAATTAACAAATTTGGACTACTGAATACGAGCTATGGGCCCAGATAAACCTGGAGCAAGCAGTAAAGGAAACCTGAGGTCTCTCCCAGCAGGGAGGAGGCAGGGCTGATGGAAATAATAAACAAACAAACAAATAAATAAATAAATAAAAACAGAAGCTTTTGGAGACAGCTGAGCTCAGAATGCTGGAAAACAGCTGTGTCCCAAGAAAAGGGGCCCAAAGAACCAAGTACCAACTCTGGTTGACTAGCAGAACTGGGGGGCTGGGGAGTGGCTTTGAAATGGGGATTTCTTCCTTTTTTCTTTTTTTTTTTCCCTCTCATTCTAAGTAGCTCATTAGAGAAAGCCTCAGGCATTTTCAATTGTCAGCCTTGACCCAGGCAAGGATGGAATTAACAGAACAGAGAGACAAAGGAGGAATTCAAGTATAGAAGATAACTCCCTAAAGGGTGTATCTTCCCTAAGAAAAGAGGGGGTTGGGACCCAACTCAAGTGGCTGCCTTCCCTCAGAGAATTCAGACTTCAGGGCCTGGGGAAAAAAAACAAACCAGAAACAACTTAAATGTGGCTTCTGATGCCCTCAGCCGCTGGCCAGGACAGGGTCCACTGAGAATTAAAGGGACCACACCTCTTTACACCAGTGGGGAGCAATGGGCTGACAGGTGCCACCTGCTGGACAGGATAGGAAAAGCACAGAATCTAGAGGCCTCACAGGAAAATCTGACAATTTTCTGGGTCTCATCCTCAGGGAAACTTGATACTGATTACACCTGCCTCCTGACACCTGGGCCTATCCATTCTGGGAAAATCTGACTGGGATAATGAAGGAAACCAGATGCCTAGAAAACAAAAATTACAAATCACACTAGGAAAAATGAAGATATGCATTTGAGTCTTCAACCAAAAAAAAAAAAAAAAAAAAAAGAAAAGAAAGAAAGAAAGAAAGAAACAGAAAAAGAGAATAAATGAAGATATAGCCCAGTCAAAGGAACAAACTTAAACTTCAAATGAGACACAGGATTTGAAATGACTAATTAAAGATGTTCAAAAAAATCTTGTCAATCAAATCAACAAGCTGAAGAAAATGTGGCAGAAGAGATGAATGATATAAAGAAGACACTGGGTGACTGTATTAGGTAGGGTTCTCCAGGTAAACAGAACCAACAAGAGATATCTGTCAATGTAAGATTTTATAAAAGTGTCTCACACAACTGTGGGGATGCATAAGTCCAAATTCCACAGGGAAGGCAGTGAACTGGAAACTCTGATGAAGGTGTTTGATGAACTCTTCAGGAAATGCTTCTCTGGCTAGCTGAAGAAGAAGTGAAGGTCCTCTCTCTTTCACCCTTAAAAGTCTTCAACTGAATGGATTAAATCCAGCTGGTTGAATTCTCTCATTGGGGAAGACACACCCTTTGTTGATGTAATCAGTCACAGGTGCAGTTAATTGACTGATGATTTAATAAACCAGCCTTCTGGTTTATTAACTAACCACAAATGTCATTGTGGAACAGGTAGGCCAGTGCTTGCCTGTCTAGACACCTGGAAACCATCACCTGGCAAAGTTGACACATGAATCAAACCATCACAGTGACCATAAAGAAGAATTTGTAAACTTGAAAAAACAAATGACAGAACTTATGGGAATGAAAGACACAATAGAAGAGATGAATAACACAATGGAGACATACAACAGCAGATTTGAAGAGGCAGAAGAAAGGATTCATGAACTTGGAGGACAGGACTTCTGAAATCCTATGCACAAAAGAACAGAAAGGAAAAAGAATGGAAAAATATGAGCAGCATCTCAGGGAATTGAATGACAACATGAAGCACATGAATATATGTGTTATAGGTGTCCCAGAAGAAGAGAAGGGAAAAGGGGAAGAAACAATAATGGAGGAAATAATCACTGAAATTTTCCTATCTCTTGTGAAAGATAAAATTTCAGATCCATGAAGCACAGTGTGCCCAAAACAGAATAGATCCAAGTATACCAACTCCAAGACACTTAATAATCAGATTATCAAATGTCAAAGACAAAGAGAGAATCCTGAAAGCAGCAAGAGAAAAGTGATCCATCACACAAAAAGGAAGATTGATAAGATTATGTGTGGATTTCTCAGTAGAAACCATGGAGACAAGAAAGCAGTGGTATATATTTAAGATACTGAAAGAGAAAAGCTGCCAACCAAGAATTCTATATCTTGCAAAGCTGTCCTTCAAAAATGAGAGAGAATTTTAAATATTCTTGGACAAACAGACACAGTTTGTGAACAAGAGACCTCTACAAGAAACAGTAAAGGGAGCACTACAGGCAGATAGGAAAAGACAGAAGAGAGAGGATCAGAGAAGAGTATAGAAATGAAGACTATCAGTAAGGGTAAAAAAAAGAGAGAAAAAGAGAAATAAAAATAAAATAAGATGTAACATATAAAATTCAAAAGACAAAATTATAGACAGTAGACATTACCTTGAGTGAAATTAGCCAGAAACAAAAGAACAAATACTGAATGTTCTCAGTATGAATATGAACTAACATTAATAAGTGAACCTGGAAAGTTAAAGTTGAGATCACAGGTTATCAGGAGATAGAAAAGGATAGACATCAGGCATCTGATGCTGAAGGAGAATAGAATGTTCAACAGGATTGATTGTATAGATCCAGATATGGATAGCATAATACAGTGTGACGGTAGCACAATATTGTATATACTCTGAACAAAGATGAGTGTGAGTACAGGTGAAAGAAAAAGGCTAGGGGCATGTGTGATACCAGAAAGAAAGGGGATAAAGATGGATTGAATAAGTTAATGAAACCTCAGATGGTCAACGATGGTGATTAAGTGTACTAATATAAGAATGTTTTTCCTGAGGGATAACATTGCAAGGTTTTGTAAACTGGATGATATGGGGGAAAAATACAATCAATGAGTCTATAGTTAACAGTAACATTGTAAAATGCTTCCATTATTTGTAACAAAGGCAATATACCGAAGCTGAATGTTTATAAGACGGATATATAAGGGAGTGGTATGGTATTGGTGTTGTTCTATGATCTTTTCATTGTATTTTATTTTATTTTTTCTTCTATTTTTTTTAGCTCTTTTTTTTCCTCTTCCTCTTTCATTGCAGAAGAAACGGAAATATCCTCATATAGATTGTGGTGGTAAATGCAAAACTAGGTGATCATTGGTTGTTTACTTAGAATGGATTGTACAGTGTGTGAATAAAACTGTTTAAAAAATATACAGAGTGTGGTAATGAGGGTGTCGGGGATTGATTTTGGTGATGAATGTACAACTATGTAATGGTACTGTGAACAATCGAATGTACGATTTGTTTTGTATTACTGCATGGTGTGTGAATATATCTCAATAAAATGAATATTAAAAAAATATATACAGAGGGATACAAGTGCTGGAGAAAATGTGAAGAGAGGAATGTATCTATTCCCTGTTGGTGGGGAAGTAGAATGGTGCAGCCCATCTGGAGAGCAGTATGATGGTTCCAGATGAAGCTAAGTATGGGGTTGCCATATGGTCCTGCAACCTTGTTATTGGGTATATACTTGGAGGAACTGAGAGTGGGGACATGAGTGGACATTTACACACTGATGTTTGTGGTGGCCATACCCATGATTGCAATGGATGGAAGTGGCCTAAGGGTATGTTGACTGATAAACCGAATGGTGAACTGTGGTGTATGCATACAATGGAATATTGAGCAGTGGCAAGAAGGAGTGAAGTTGTGAGGTATGCAACTAGGTGAATGGACCATGAGGACAGTAGGTTGAGTGAAATAAACCAGAAATGAAAAGACAACCATTATAATGCCTCACTAATATAGACTAATAACAATGTGTAATCTCTGAAAATTGAATCTGGGAGCATGGGATATCAGGAGAAGGCTTATATAAAGGTTCCTAGATTGTAAGCTCTTACAGCAGTCACATATATTCATGAGTTGTAACAGTTATTTCTAAATTCTGAGATGCTGAGCTGTCTGTATGTGACCTGGTTGGTCCCTGGAGCTTCGGGTGTCTGTGTGGTGCCTGGGACTCAGAGCCAGAGTTCGGCAGCTGTGAGTGTTGGCATTGCCCCATGTAGCAACTGTTACAGAGGTTGAAAAGACGATCAGACTTTGATTGGAGATATGAATGAAATGGACTTGGTTGAGACTGGGGTAGCTCAGAGTAAAGGGTAGAGTATGATATTAACTGTGTTGTAAAACTTTGGCCTCTGTGTGGGACCAAAGGAAGAGATGTTCATTTGGTGCAAAATCGATATTTTCTGTAGCATACTGTATACTTTAACTTGTATGGTCAGTTTACTCAAACATCATAATTCCATGGAACCTTGAATAAAGAGTGAGATCTGGTTGGCAAGCGTGAAGCCCCAATACATCCCAGAGTAATTTGGGCAGAGAGTAAAAAGTATTTGCAAAGCCTCTTTGAGAGACTGGGGAAAAATATGGAAATATTAAACTTCCCCAGCTGGGGAATTCCTGATATTCTCGCAAGCATTAGGGACTACCAGTGTAGTAGACCAAGCCCTCGATCTTGCATCTTGCCCTTATGAAGCTTGTTACTGCAAAGGAGAGGCTAAACCTACTTATAATTGTGCCTGGAAATCACCCCCAGATAACCTCTTTTGTTGCTCAGATGTGACCTCTCTCTCTAAGCCAACACTGCAGGTAAACTCACTGCCCTTCCCCCTACATGGGACATGTTTCCCTCCCAAGGGTGTAAATCTCCCTGACAACATGGGACTTGATTCCTGGGGATGAGCCTGGACCCAGCGTTGTAAGATTGAGAAAACCTTATGAACCAAAAGGGGGAAAAGAAATGAAACAAAATTAAGTTTCAGTGGCTGAGAGATTCCAAATGGAGTCAAGAGGTCATTCTGGAGGTAACGCATACATTATATAAATATCCCTTTTTTAGCTTTTAGTTTATTAGAATAACTAGAAGGAAATATCTGCAACTGTTGAACTGCAATCTAGTATCCTTGATTCTTGAAGATGATTGTGTATGGTGTGATTGTGTGATTGTGGAAAACTTATTACTCACACTTCTTTTACCCAGTGTATGGACAAATGAGAAGAAAAATGGGGAAAAAGGTAAATGAATAATAAGGGAGGAGGAGGGATATGGTATGTTTTGGGTGTTCTTTTATACTTTTATTTTTATTTCTATTTTTTGGAGTAATGAGAATATTCAAAAATTGATTGCAGAGATGAATGCACAACTATATGATGATACTGTGAACAATTGTACACTTTGGATGAATGTATGGTATGTGAATATATTTCAGTAAAATTACATTTAAAAAAAAAGTAGACAAACCAATACAAAGGAAGAAATGGCCAGTGAATGGACATCTAAAAAATAAATGCAGATAAGAGAAGGGGAGTTTGACATTTAAATGAAAATTAGAAGTTATCCTGCTAATTGCAGATGTTTGCTGCCTTCTCATTTCAGGGTAGTCCTGCAGTTAAAGTGTACTTCATTCACATTATTATCTTCTAATCAGGACTAATGATTTCTTTAGATTCAATGTTAGGAAAATGGGAGTTTTTGTTTGGTTTCTTTGAGCAGCATCAAATAGCATGTGTGTGTAATTTAGGGAAGAAAAATAGGACTTTCCATGATTCTTTTCCTCCTACTTTTGCACACTATCTCAAGTCTTTTCTCAACATAAGAAAGATTGTTGATCCTCCCTACACTTACCTTTCTTAAGAAATATATTTGTAAGACCTATGTCATCTCCTAAATGAATGAGAAAGGGAAGTATGAATTTGAAAAGATCTCACACCACCTTTCAACATACAGAAACTCCCCAACACCACAATACTCCCAAGAAGTAATGTGGACTTCTCTCCAAGGTCACATTTCACTTCCAGTTTGAGCTAGCTTGTGAGAAAAGAAAGTAAAAAGGCAAAGAAAGGATATAGCTATATAAAAATGGATTCAATGATGTTCGAGCAGCAAGGAGAAATCAAAGCAAATGGATAGTAGTAATTTGGGGTCCATTTCTAGAAGTAGAAAGGATTAACTAAGTTAAATTAGACACTGAAAGAACAGATGGTTAAAAGATTAAAGGAGAATAAGAGGTAGATTAGTTCTTTGATTCATGAGAAATTGTGTGATGGTATGCTATTAAAAAGTGAATATTCAGATTTTTTTTTTTTAGTATATGAGCTGATTCCAATACTGTAGCTCCACTTACTTTGAATAGAATGTGAGTAGGTATGCCCACATTGACAGTTAACAAAATCTCAAAGAATTGGGGGGATACTTTTTGCTTAATTCAAGTATTGAAGAAAAATGGGAACAAATTGGAATTCACAGTAATGAGACAAAGAACCTTTTAAACATTTGTGAATATATGTTAGGGTAAAAGCAGACATTCTAGAATAATTTTCGTTTAAGTCAAAACTTCACAAGTGTGGGAAGATACATCTAAAATCAGGTCTCCTTACCCACCCTTCAAGCCACCATCCTCTATCTCTCACCACCTCAACTCCCAAACTCCAGGAGAAAAACAGTCTGTACGCCAAATCCTTTCTTCTAAGTCCTCTCAATTCCTTGTAATCCAGTTTTTCACTCCCACTACTCTCTTGGAATTGCATTTTATAAGGTCCCCACTGCATCACTAATCAATAAATTCATTAGTTTTCTTTTTAGCAGGTTTAGAGGCAGTGATCGTACGGCAGTCTCTGAAATTTTCTCTTCTCTTGTCCTTGATGGGCTCTCTCTCAGCTGTCCTTGCAACCTCCAAAACCCACCTACTTGGTTTCATTTTCTGGTTTCTCTTCTCCTCTCTCCTTGCTGTCTTCTTGACTGCTCTGCAAATTCTCCCTTGGTAATCACATACACTTGTGTAAATTCAATTATCATTGTTTACAGCTTTTAAAGTCTAAAGACAATGGCAAAAACAATTGTCAATTTTCTTAACCATTGTGTGCTTAAATCATCACCTAATACTCTACTTCCAAGAAGCAAAGAAAAAATGACCCTTGAACTACTACAAATTTTTTTTAAGATTACTTTATTGATCTATGGTTTAGCATCAACCAATGTATTTCAAAACTATAGACTTTGATGTAACAAATAAAGCTGCATCAAAATAAGTGAACTTCTGTATTTATTTCTTTTTCTTTATAAAAATATTGTTGTAGTTTCCTGGGTTGCATTTCCTCTAGCATGCCTCGTATATGAAATTGAGTTATCACACGTCACAGAGGTAGAAATCAGACCCAAACTTATGAGAAAATTTTATAATAAATGTAAATAAGAAGTTTGAACTTTAAAAGTAAGTTGATACTATTTATGTTCTCATTCAAATTTTAATATGGTCATTGCAAAGAGTACTAAAGTTTATAAATATGTTATAGTGCCAACAAATTGAGAACTACAGTGAGAGATTTTATGAGTGTAACTGGTACGTGTCGTTAGTTCATAAATTCACTTTTGTTTTATTGTATAATATAAATTTGAGTCAAAGCCATATTGGAAGGAGCTTATAGTTCTGCAATACAGAAGGTCTCTGCACAAGAATGCTTAAAGAATAGAAATTGCTATGAATTTTGAGATTATACTGATTCATTCTATTAAAATGGGAAATAATAGATAGTTCTTCTGTAGTGATCAAGACTAAATGTAAGAGATTAAATCTGATGGCCAGAAAGGATGTAATTCGTGTGCATTTCTGAAGTTTGCCTGCAAATAAGTTACCTTGGATTAAACTGAATTCATTAGCGAAAGCAATTATTTTTCTATAATAGTTTCCCTTCAAGAAGTAACTGCAAATATGTGTAGCAAATCAACAACCAATAAATGATGTAAAATATTATATTATCAATAAAATGCTGTAGCTGTGAAGGCAACTGAATGATATGTGTAGCAAATCAAGAACCAAGAAAAAAGAAAGGTATAAAATGCTTTACTATCAATTTAAATTGAGGCATTCTCTATAATTGTGCTTTGAATTCCATGAGCCGAGGAAAATCTAAACGTGTGTTTTTACATTTCGCTTTGCCTACTAAAGTGGACTGGATGCATTTCCAACCTCGTGATTCACATTCACTTACCAAACACAGCAGAGTGTACCTGGGGCGGGTTTCACCCTATCCCCACTGGGTGCTCTCACACGGGTCGCTTTCAGTCCCCACCACGTGTAACCTCAGGGGTTTTCCATTTCTCACTCACTTCCCCTCAGTTTTCAGAGGTAACTCAATTTCAGGCACATGTAGGAGTGAGTGTCCAAGACCCCTAAAGTGGGGCCATCCTCCCAGGGCGAACCGGAATGCACACAGGAGCATCCTTGGCTCTCAACCAGGGCTGTGGTCCTCCGTTCAGATGCTCCCTGGACCACAGCAGTCACTCGAAGGGGAGGCTGGGAAGTCAACCTTGCTTCTGCATCCACAGCCTCCCTGAAGGTCCAGAGCCCAGACTGTGAGCCCCCAGCTCCTCTCCTCCTTCCAGTTCCACACCAGTGGCAGTTGTAATCTCTATTTTATTGGGAGTCTGGGAATGGAGGGTCTGATTCCTTGTCTCTTCTTTTCACTCTGTTGTTTATGACAAAAACATTCTGGAAATGCTGATGGACATCTCTTGAGGATTGAAAACCTTCCAAGACTGTTGTCTCTGCCAAGAGTTGTGAAAGCATGTTTTAAGTCAGGGGTTGCCTTCTTTGTTCTTTGGATGGGCTGTAGTGCTATTTTCCAGAAACAGCTAAGGAGGAAGGACCTAGCTCCTGGGCTGGGGAAGGATTTCAGGATAAAGGACTCATAAGAGACTGGCAGGGGAAACAACATCAGGTCACGGGAGACAGCACAGCATCAAGGCAAAAGTACAAGCTGCATGTGAGCAGGTCCTGTCTCTTCTACAGCTTGCTGTGCTACCTTGGACAAATTAATTTACCTCTCTGTGACCTGCTTTCTTCCTCTGTGTTAGTTTCTTACAGCCGCTGTAACAAATTACCACAAACCGTGTGGCTTAAAAATGACAGAAATCTATCCTCTCACAGTTCTGGGGGCCAAAAGTCTGAAATCAGTTTCACTGAGCCAGAATCAAGGTGGGCAGGGCTGTACTCCCTCCAGAAGCGTTACTGGAGAATCCGTTCCTTACCTTTTCCAGCTCCAGGTGGCTGCCAGCATTCCTTCAGTCTTCCTCCAGGTCACATAGCCTTCTCCTTTTCTCTGTGTCAAATCTCCCCCTGCCTCCCTCTTATAAGGATACATACCGTCACCTGATAACACCTAGGACACACCAGATAAAGAGCCTCAATTTAGTCTCATCTCAAAGGCTGTAATTTGGTCACATGTGCAAAGTCTTTGCCATATAAGGGACTATTTACAGATTCCAGGTTGAGGATGTGGACATCTTTCAGGCCATCATTCAGCCTGCCACATCTGATCTGTAAAATGAGGCTGGTAATTGTCCAAACATGAACATTAAAGGATAAAATATTTGAAAACCACTTAGAACAATGTCTAGCATATATAGTATGTATAAAGAACTCAATAAATATTAGCTCATGATGACGCAGCAACTAGAAAATGCAGAAAATAAGTTTCAAATGAACAAAATAATGCTAAAAATAAACACATGGAGAGTCTCTCTCTGGATCTTTAATGTGTGCTAATCATAAAACATTAATATTATTCAAAGCATCATTCCCCTCATCGAATAATGGTAACTGAGTAGTTTAGGGATATGATCCATCTTTTGTTAACATACTTGAAAATTCTTTCCGCAATTTTATTCATCCTGAATTCTTACAAAGGTCAAAGTCAAAGACGTGATGTGATGTGATTGTGTCCTTTCGCTCTCTTCTCTCCCGGCCCACCCAGGATACAGATTTAATGACATTCAACATCTCTGTCCACCGGTCGTGGTGGAGGGAACACGGACCTGGTTGTGTCCGAAGAGTGCTACCTCCGTCGGCGCACGGAACGATGGACGATTACACGTATGTCTCAGTCACAGGCTGCATCGTCGCCTTCCAGTACCTGGAGGTCATCCACAGCGCTGTCCAAATACTACTCTCTGTAAGTGTCACTTTTATGTCTTTGTCTGTTCAGGACTTTGTATATCCAAAACTGCCCTCCATGGGAGAAAATGCCACAGATGAGACATAAACATCCTTTCAAAGATGGAAATTGCAGCAATTACATCATTGGTTACATATAATGGCAGGTTGTCTTTTTCCTCTTGGCACCCAAACTCTGGTTTTAAGACCAATTAGTTGCTGGAGTGACTAACTTGAGATACAATCCACATCATTCCCCTAGAAGTGGTGCATTGCCCATCAGCTACCTTCTGCTCTTCTGCTAATGCACTTTTATTTATACTTCTACTACTAATACCTTCTTTTACTAACATACTTTATTCCAGAAAGAGAAGGATGGAAACTCACATCCAATGGTTACTCAGACAGTAACTTGCTCAATCTAATAAACCTCACATTTCAAACAGTTATTCTTTAAAAAGCAAATCCCTCCAGGGAGTCTTAGGTATTTTGGTGCCTAGAAATTTCTTGTCAGGATACCATCCCATATGGAGACACATGGAAGGGGACTGGCTTGAATGGACCCAGGAAGGTTATGTGTCAGGAATTCCTTGAAGTTAATTTGTTTACACCCTACTGTCCCACCCACAGTTTGACCACAGTTGGGATTGGAATTAACTTAAGATGTATCACATAATCAAGAATGGTGTTCCTTTGAGAACCAGCAAAACTTGGCATTATGTTTGAGTCAAAATACACTGAACACAATCTCAACCAGACTTTTCACACAAACTAACCATCTCAGTTCCTATGTCCAACTACTTAAAGTTGCAGTCAAAATAAAGAGATACAAGGTCAATAATAACAATAAATAAATAAGTACCATAAATATAAGAGGGGTATGTCAGTGAAGAAAGTACCTTGGAATTATTTCCAGAAAGAACTTTAAGAAATCCTTACTATAACTTATTTTATCCACTATCTGCTGCTGTGTAACAAACCATTTCAAAACATAATTATTTAAAGCAGTATCATTTTATTGCTTTGAGTTCTGTGGGTTAGGAGTTTGGGCAGGGATCAGCAGGGTAGTTCTTCTGCTCTACATGATGTCATCTCAGGCCACTTATGGAAGCCATTCCTCAGGCAGCTTTGCTGGGGCTGAAGCATCCAAAAGTTCTCACTCCCATATCTGGTGCTGGCTGTTAGCCTCAGTTCTCTCCATATGACTTCCTTTTCTCCAGTTAACTTGGAAGGCTTTCCCACCACATGACAGCTGCATTCCAAGGTAGGAAACCCCAATTCACAAGCATGCATTGAGCCTCCACTTGTATAATGCTTGTGATGCTTGCTCTTGTCCCACTGGCTAAAGCACAGCATGTGACGAAGCCCAGCATCACTGTGAGGGAGGCTGTAGAGAGGGGAGAATCCCAGTGCCATGGCTCCTTTGGGGCCACCAATGTAACGGCCTTCACCTGGTTTAAACAATCTGTTAATTATTGTTCAATCTGCATGTCTAACACTTTAAAATAATTTAAAATAATTTTGAATTGCAGTGTTGTAGAGAGCATATAGCTATGTTGTTTAGGATGGTAAAAAATGTGTCCTAGAAAAACTAAAAATAAGAATGAAAAACAAAGCAAAGATGTTTTAGCACTCTAGTTCAAAGAGAGACAAATTTGACACTAAATTCAAAGAAGATGGGGAGGTACCTCAATGCCAAGGAATTTTCCTTCAGAGATGTAATATAGAATCTGATCATTCTTGGTTTCTATAGTCATATTTACAAGTATAAGTATAATATACTATAATTTGTCAATATATGCTTATCAGTTTTTCCTTAGTCTCTGGCCTTCTTTTATCTTCTAGAGCTATGTAGGAAACTGTGGCAAAATATTTATGTTTAAATATTTATATTAAATAATATGGAGGCATATATTTTCTTAAAATTTTTCAGTCTATTTTAAGATATAAAAGAATTCTGTTATATACTAGACTCTAAAGATGCTTACCAGTTTTTTTCAATATTTAAAGCATTTTTGTAGAATCTTTAATTTGTGGACAGATCTTCTTCCTTTTTAAAACACGCTTATAGTATTGCAAACCCATTTTGTGGAATGATGGCATGGTGGCCAAACGTTTATAATGCAGTGGAATGCCGTAGTATTTGGAATTCGAATTCAAATGAATAGCAAGTTAAAAGTATTGATTTGATAAGGAGCTGTATTGTTATATAAAAACTTGCCCTTAAGAGAAATATTAAATAAATTGCATATGTTGCCAACTAAAAGTACTTGTCACATAAATGAATTCCTTGGCTTATTATTTTAGTGAACATTCAAAGCCTTTCATGTATGTACAAGGTTCTGACTCGACGGCTCAGCCTTCAGGCAATAAAAAATTAGTTGTTGCTCTCTGACTTTTCTTGTGCACTATATATGTAAGGCCAGATTTCCAATATTTTGTCTTTGTATATCAAAATAAATGTACCCTGAAATTGTTTCACAACTACCAAGGAATGTATTATTGTTGTGGTTGATTTTACATGGGCATCTTTTATTCTTTGTTTATTTCATATGAATAAGTTTACAATATTAGAATTGTTATCTGATGTTATCTATATCCTTCCTGTACTGCCTTAGACGTGCCAAGATGTCCAGCTTATTACTGAATACAAGAGAGGAGGGTCACAGTATTTAATGGCCCATGGCACACGGTCACCAGCCAACCAGAAAGACAGAGGGCAGCTGGGCCATGTCCTGGAGGCACTGCTGAGCAGGGGCTGCCCCTTTAATTTCTGTAGGTGAAGGGATGTCTAGACGGATTAAGGGGAGGGACCTTCAGAGGAGCCAGAACATGGAGGAAAGTCCTTCAGAGTTTCAGGCAAGCAGCTCTCTACCATATGAGAGGAGTATTTAAATGATTTAACAATGGATACAACTCTGCTAGTGAATTCTGCCCAAACAATTGTCCTACATAAGAGTAGAGCTTGGGACTGGAAGAAACTAAACCTCAGTCGTAAGCCTTGTACTTGAACTGTGCACAAGCTTTATGGAAATTAACAAAATAACAGCACTCAGAAAGAAGGTGATGAGCTCCAGCTTCTCATAAGGGTCTGGAACAGCAGAATGCTTTGCGCTCCCTTTATAGACATCTTTCCAAACTTAACTGAAATGTTTCAGGATTTTTAATTTGAATTTCAAATCAATAATACATTCACTTGGTTCAAAGTCATAAAAATGTATGCAGTGAAAATACCTCCTCTCCCACCCTTTTGCCCCATTTTCCTGGTTCTCCATCTCTCTTCCCCAATAGGCAACCATTTTTTGTTTTGTTTTCTTGTTTGCCTGTTTTTAGGTTTGGGGGCATACAATTCCAAAGTGACTTTATGCAAGTACAAGAAAATTATACACTCTTCTTGGGCCTTCCAATTTTTATTTCTTATATGGCTATTTCGTGTCAGTGCAGAAATGTTTCATTGTTTAACAATCCCAATTGATGGACATTTGGATGGTAACCTCTCACTGTTATAAATAATGCTATATGAAAGAACTGTGCCCATGTTTTTGAGAGCATTTCTTAGACTTGTCCTCACTTATCCCCAGGCTGCCCTAAACATCCTGTCTCTTGAGCACACTCTTTTATAGTCACTGAGTTTGTTGTCTGTCTGTCTACTAGAATGAAAGCTCCTTCACGGTTAGAGTTGTGTCCTTTTTATTACTTGTTCAATTTCTGACGTCTCAGTAACTAGGAGATTGATGGTGAATCAATATTTGTTGAATGAATAAATGACCAACAAGAGATTCCAAAGTCTGGAGTAGATAAACACAAAAGGAAGAATCTATCGTTCAAAAACTGGCAGGGTGAAACAGACAAAAGTGCAACAATTGCTAAAGGTGCCCTGGATCCGAAGGAAGAAAATGTAGAGAAAATGATTTGCACAATTCACGGCACAGAAGCACTCAGCAGTCTTTTATTGCAAGAATTCATGTTTTTACTATAATTGCTTTGTCCCTCTCCCTGCTTGCTCTGGTCCTTCTTTCAAAGCCAAAGGGTGCCAGTTATCTAAGGAGCTCTCCCATTTCTGGCATGAAAAGTGTCATTCCGACAATCTTCAAAGGATACATCAATCATATATCCCTATTCTGAGAGCCCAACTATTCTTATTTTTTACAAACAAACTCTCCCCCTTTCTCCCTCCTCCCATCCTCTCCTCCCCCAGTAACCTCTTATCTGCTTTTTCCCTGTACAAATTTGTTTTTTCTAGTCATCTCCTGTAAGTGATATCATATAAATTTGTCCTTATGTGTCTTCCTTTTCTCACTGAGCATAAGGGTCTTCCAGGTTGCAGCACATTTCAACATGTACTAGAGTTCCAATTTCTCCACATCATCTCCAAGGCTTATTATTTCCATGTTGTTAATAATAGATATCCTTGTGGGTATGAAGTAGTATCTCACTGTGGTTTTGATTTGTATTTCCCTAATGGCTAATGATGTTGAAAATCTTTTCATATGTTCATTGGCCACGTAAACGCATATCTTTCTTGGAAAAATGTCTATTCAAGACCTTTCCCATTTTTAAATTGGGTGTTTGTCTTTTTGTTGTTACATTGTAAAAGTTTCTTATATATTCTGGCCAATAAACCCTTCCCAATAGATGATATGAAATTATTTTTCCCATTCCCATTGTCTTTTCACTATCTTGATAATTTCCTTGGATGCACAAAAGTTTTTAATTTTGATGAAATCAAATTTATCTACTGTTTCTTTTGGTGTTTGTGCTTTTGGTGTCTTATCTAAGAATACATTGCCAACTCCCAGGACATGAAGATTTGCCCCTGTGTTATTTTCTAACAGTTTTCTAGTTTTAGCTCTTATATTTAAGTCCTTGATACATTTTGAGTTGATTTTTGTATATGGTATGAGGTAGAGGTCTGCATGTTGATATCCAGTTTTTCCAAAACCATTTATTGAAGAGACTATTCTTTTTCCCCTGCATGTATTTAGCACCCTTGTTCAATATCATTTGGCCATAGCTGTATGGGTCTTTCTGGACTTTCAGCTCTGTCCCACAGAGTTGTATTCAATTGCAATACAATTTGAAATCAGGAAGTATGAGTCCTGCAAACCTGTTTTTCTTTTTCAAGATTGTTTCGGTTATTTGGGACCCCTTGTACTTCCATGTATATTTAAGGATAATTTTTTCCATTTCTACAAAAAAAGTCTTCTGGAGTTTTAATTAGGGTTGCATTGAGTTTTTATCTTGCTTTTGGTAAAACTGACATATTAATAATGTTAACTCTTCCAATCCATGAACACGGGATGTCTTGCCATTTATTTAGGTCTTCCTTAAATTTTTGCAGCAGTGTTTTGTAGTTTTCAGGATACAAGTCTTTTGTATCCTTAAATTTATCCACAGATATTCTATTATTTTATTTGCTACTGTAAATAGAACTGTTTGCTTCTTTGGATTGCTCACTGCTAGTGTACAGGAACACAACTGTTTTTTGTATGTTGATCTTGTACTCCTCCACTTTGCTGGATTCATTTATTAGCTTATTTTCCTTATGTATTCCTTTGGATTTTCTATATATAAGATCACATCATCTACAAACAGATATAGTTTTATTCCTTCCTTTCCAATTTTTGCCTAATTGCTCTGGTAAGAGCTTCTAGTACAGTATTGAATAGCAGTGTGAAAGAAGCATACTTGTCTCATTCTTGATTGTAAGGGGAAAGCTGTAAGTCTTTCACCATTGTGTCAATATTAGCTGTGAATTTTTCATAAACCGTCTTTACCATGTTGAGAAAGTCCCCTTCTATTCCTATTTTTCTGACTGTTTTTATGAGGAAAAGGTGCTAGATTTTGTAGAATGCCTTTTCTGCATCTATTGAGATAATTGTGGGGTTTTTTCTTCATTCTGTTTATGTAGTTTATTACATTGATTGATTTTCATATGTTGAAGCACCCTTGCACTCCTGGGATGAATCCCACTTGGTCATAGTGTATAATGTTTTTAATATGCCCTTGTATTCAATTTGTTAGTATTTTGTGAAGGATTTTCACATCTATATTTATAAGGCAAATTGGTCTGTAATTTTCTTTCCTTGTGATATCTTTACCAGGTTTTGGTATCAGAGTTATGCTGGCCTCATAGAATGAATTAGAGTGTTACCTCCTCTTGAATTCTTTGGAAGAGTTTAAGAAACATTGGTATTAATTCTTCTTTAAAGTTTTGGTAGAATTCACCAGTGAAGCTATATGCTCCTGGATTTTTCTTTGGTGGAAGATTTTTGAATATTGATTCAATCACCTTACTTGTTACAGGTTTGTTGATGTTTTCTATTTCTTCTTGAATCAATTTGGATAATCGATGTATTTCTAGGAATTTTTCCATTTCTTCAGATTATCTAGTTTGCTGGCACACAATTTCCGTAATACTCTCTTATAATCCTTTTTCTAGTTCTGTAAGGTCAACAATGATATCACCATTTTCCTTTCTGATTTTAGTTATTTGGGTGATCCATGCTTTCCCAGATCCTTGTATGTTTTGTAACGTTTTATTGAGAACTGGCCATTCTGAGGATGATGACGTGGTCACTCTGGAAATCTAATCCTCTCACTTGTCAGTCCACCAGATTTTGAACAAGAAGGAGAAAAAAAAGGCAGAAAAAGAGAGGGTGGGGAGGGAAAGAAAAGAAAAGAAATACTAACAAGCAGACTGATATGGTTAATGGATAAATAGCAATAATTACAAAACAAAACAAGAAAAGCAAAAAGCAAGGTGAAAAATTGTGAAGTGCACTGCGTCTCCAATCTCTTGTTATGGGCTGGTGGAAAGCCAAAAGCTGCTGCTGCTGCACAGAGGGCTGAAACTAAGTCCAGAGTCTTTGCCCTCAGGGATCCACCAGACCAGGAAACACCCACACACCCACACACAGAACTAAAAAAAAATAACCAAAGAAGTTTCACTAAGTCTTCAAGTCCAGGTGGACCCTGGTGGGAGACTAGAAGTGCTTCTGTGCTGGCCCCTCAGGGATTCCCCAGACCAACTACAACCTTCAGCCCCAACTTTTGGAGGAAGAGTGTTTTTTAATCTGCTAGCCGTGGCCCTAGCCAGCTGCTCCCAGAATCCGGCCACATTGCCCCAATCATTTCTTCAGTCCCAAGGCTAAGCAGTAAGGTCAAGGGTTCCTACTTTCACTCACCAAAGCTGAACTCCTGGCAGCCTCTCACTCCCTCTGGCACTCTTGAACTTGTTCAAAATGTCCATTCTAGTCCCAGGGTTACCACCTAGTTATTCCAGGCTCTTTTCCCACTCTTTTATTTTTCTGGGGGAGGAGTGATTTGTAAAGCTTCCTATTCCACTGTTTTGCAATTGCACACCACCCAACTTTTACTGAATATGCATCTACTTTCTTCATGCCAGTATCCTTGAATTTGTTGCCACCTCTGCCTCTCAAAGCATTTGGCTGACTGGATATATTTGCATATTTTCATTAAAAATATCAGAATTGCTACAGTGAAACAAGGATTGAAGTACCCAGTGAAAAGCCAGTAGTAAGCTCCATGAGGGCTGAGACTTTGCCTTGTTTATCACCATATCCCCAATACAATAAGGCTGTACCCAGCTCCAAGTGCCACTCATTCATAGTTGTTGAGTGAATTATTGAAGAAATTTGGGGGGTTTTAGATTTACAAATCACAGAATGAATACTCTGTAAATAGTGGATGCAATTTAATGAGGCTATGTCTTGATCCCCTTTGATAAAGAGAAAGTATCCAGAAAGAATATGCCAAGTTATTTCTGATGCAGCTGCTATTTGTTTTGGTTGAGGAGGTGCCCAGCCAAGTATGGGAACAGGAAAGCATATTTATGGAGGAAAAAATATATATGAAACTAAACTACAGTCTAAAATATAGCATTTCCTTTTCCTACTAGAGAAGGTAGATAAAATCTTTTTGGTTGAAAGACTCTCTACTACTTTTTAATCTCATTCAGTAGTATTATATCTTACTCATTTAATCCCCAATATCTGAATATGAAAGTCTTTCAAAACTAAAACGAAGCAAGTAAATAAAAATATTTGCCTCAAGTATGACAGACAAAAGTTCATTCTCCTTAACTCATAGTAAGAGCATTTAAATACAGTAAAAACATCAATGTTTAATAATCGATAAATGAAGAATATGAATAAATTTGTTTACATAAGAGAAAATCTAAATTTTACACAAAGATATTAAACTTGATTATCCTTGATACTAACCTGTGTGTACATTAAATTACAAAATTATTTTCACTAATTCAGAAATTTTAAAAAATAATTGCATATAGTAATGGTAGTATTAAATTGGTAGAGGCATTCTTTCATGCAAGGGCCATTAAATGACTGTACATTTTGGTTCTGGAACCCTACTCAATGAAATTTCTCTTGAGAAAATGATTCAACAGAAATCAAGAACTACCTGCATGAAGATATTCATTTCAGTTTTATTTATAGTAACAAAACCTGAGTGTATCTAAACATATGCTATTTAAAACATTAATTTATAGTACAGCCACATGGTTAATAAATAAATAGCAATAATTATGTTATATATAATACATGGAAAGGTATTTATGATTTAAATAAAAAGCCAAGAAAGGAAGATAAGGCAAAAAAAAAAAAAAAAGAAGTAGAGCTATGGGTATGTTTTCCCCCAAAATGTTTTTAAATGTTGTATTACATTTTTTTTAATAATACATTTTTATCCATCACATGATTTTTACAGAGGAGTAGAAGAGATATTGTTGTTGCTTTTCTTAGTTCAATAAGCATTCCTAAGTCTCACGATATTTATTTCATCATCTGGCAGCACTCTTAATCTTAGTTATCACTAGTTATTCCATTTTATTGGAGTTCCAGTTTTAAAGTCATTAGGTCACTAATAATCAATAGGCAATTTAGGGCCCTTTTAAATTTTCAGGATCAGTTATTTCTGGTAAATAGATCCAGCTACTTATGTTAATAATTAAACAAGATCCATATATTTTAAAAGGAGCATCTTTTTTAAGTAGTAAACAAATCCTATTACTCCCTAAACCTGGAAGAGATCTTTAAAACTCACCTTATCTATTTCTCTTTAGAACTACTTTTATGTATATATTGTTTCGAATCCTCACTGTCAAGGTGTTCTCCCTCATATCTGATAGGTGACAAGTCTCATTCTTTAACATGTTTGGAGATTGTCACCAAGATCAGACCTGGGAGGCGGAGAGCTCTGTGAATTGGATTTACATCCTTCCCATGTCCTTTGCATTGCTCTGTCTGATCGCATTAGCATTCATCACTGTTCTCTGCCCTTCATATCAGATACGTTCAACTGAAAGATAAATTAAAACTCAATAGAGAAGGATGAACAGTAGCATCAGACCACATGGTAGCCTGTGGAATCTTATTCTCACAAGGCTGTGTGGATATCTCTTCCGTCTGCCCGTAGTAAACTGCATAGTGACAGGAGCACACGACGTTATTGCTAATTCAGTAGCATACATTCACATAGCGTAAGAAAGCAAGTCAAAAGATAAGGGAATTTTAAGTTTTTGAAACTGTACCTTTCTGTTAATTAATTAGTTAATTTCTATGTTAACATCTCCATTTAATTAGCAAGCTCATAGTATGGGCTTAAAGCAGCTGTACATGCTTTGAAAATATTAACTCATTTAATCCTCTAAATGATCCAAGAAGTAGGTATTGTTATACTCATTTTACAGATGTGAAAACTGAGACCCACAGAAAGTTGAAGTAAATTACCCAAGTTCACATTGATAGTGAGCTAATGGAGTTGGATTCCAAACTCAGACTCATGGACTGCACATCCACGCTCCTAACATATCTGTGTCTATTCTCTCTCTGTGTTTTGCTCACGCCTGAAATGAGCATATGTGTATTTTATCCATTTATTAATTTATTCACTTATTTATTATTAGGGAAGTTGTGGGCTTACAGAACAATCATGCATCAAATACAGGATTCCCATATACAACCCTATTATTAACCCCTTGTGTTGGAGTAGTACATTTGTTACAACCATTGAAAGCACATTTTTATAATTATACCATTGACTATAGTCCATGGTTTAACTTAGGGTTCACTGTTCATGTTGTACAGGTCCATGGATTTTAAAAAAATTTATTCTGGTACTATATATGCAACCTAAAATCTCCCCTTTTAACCAGATTCAGATATATATATTTCAGTGCTGTCAATCTACATTCACAATGTTGTGCTACCATCAGCCCCATCCATTACCAGAACATTTCCATCACCCCAAATAGGAACTCTGTACATTTTAAACCTTAACTTTGCATTCCCTATTCCCACCCCACTCCCTGGTAACCTATATTCTAGATTCTGACTCTATGAGTTTGCTTATTCTAATTATTTTAATGGCATTATTGAGATATACATGTACCATACAATTCACCCACTTAAAGTGTACAATTCAGTGGTTTTCAGATATGTGCAACTATCCCCACAGTCAACTTTTAGCATATTCATCCCCTCAAAAAGAAACTCCTACCCATTAGCATCAACCCCCTAAATTCCCGTTTCCCTCATTCCAAGGCAACCACAAATCTACTTTCTGTCACTATTCAGGACATTTCTATAAATGGAATCATATAATATATGTTTTTCAGTGACTGGTTTCTTTCACTTACCATAAGGTTTTCAAGGTTCATCCATGATGTAGTAATTATTGGTACTTCATTCCTTTTGGTGATCAAATAATATTCCATCATACATTTACTTTTAATACTTGTAACACCATGCACAGTATTTTGCAAAATTTTCAGAATTACAATTCAAATTTGTATAGCCCTCACTTCCCCACCGATAAAACTAAGTGGAATTTAGGTGATCTACCATATATTTTGTGTATGTAACATCATTATCCATCTTTTGGTAATATCTGGATTACAGATAATTCTCAGCTCTTATATGGCTGTTTGGTCTTATAGGTGTAAATCTAATACTAATGTTGTCTATCATTAGCAGAGTCTGTGGGTTTTCACAATTAAAGCATATGAACTATTTAAATGCCTAAAGTTCATGTTTGCCTTATCCTGCAACATTCTCCTTTATAGTGTGTGTATGGTTGGATTTTATTCTGTATGCTAATCAGTTATCATGGGCATATCATTTCCAAACAACAGAATTCAGTTTCCAGAGCCCCAGTGGTCATGATAATCCCAGACACATTTGCAAATTTTCATAAATTATTACTGCCCCAACGAGTTTTCAAAGAATCTGCTAAACATTGATTATTAAATGCAAAAGTGCATTATGACATTTGACAGACTTAAATACAGTTTCATCAGTGAAATGCAAAGCTTAATTAGAAATCATATCTAGCACAAAAGCCATTAATATAGGAAATCTGGGTTATGTTTAATAATTAATCAAGACAAACACTGCGACTGTATGTTTGTGGAGATATTAGAAGCAGGAAAGCTAATTTTGTTGACATGTTACTTAGGGTAATTTAATGTCATTCAGATGTTGGCAGACTTTTCATCTTTAGCCCTAGGTTGGAATAATTATTAGGTTGAAAAAGCTAGGTTTTCATAATAACAAAAAGTCACCCAAAAGTACTTATGCTGTCCCTTGGAAAGATGAAAGTTAGTATAAATTCCATTAAAAATATCTTGTTCCATCACTTTTTGTTTTCTTTCTAAATTAAAGCATGCAGTTTCATTTCTTTGGAAAAATACTCAGTAAGCCTCTACTCTATACGGAGCAGTCTGCTAAGAACTTGGGGATGTGGGGTTGGAGTTTCACTAAACAGAGTTGAATTCGACATGGTCTCATCCATATCTCTTGTGGTCTAACAAGGGAAATCAGGCAGATAATCAAAGTGTCATAACTTAGAACGGAAAGCAAATGTTACATAATTAAGATTCTTGTGACATTTGACCTTAGCTGTGATATTTGACCTTAGCCTAAATATTCACTCTCCAGTGAGAAGAAGGGAAAAGGCATTCCATAGACAGAGAAGCATGAGCAAAGAAATGAAAATAAGAAACCAGGGGGAGAGAGAGTAGTTCATTTTGGCTTGAATAAAGGGTATATGCACAGAAGAAGTGACTTAAGGCTGGAAACAAAGGTTTTTGACATCATATAAGGGGTTGAATGTCAAGTTATGGCATTTGGCCTTTATGATAAAGGCCATATTGATAAATGATAGCATATATGATATACATGTGAAAAACGAGCTATTTTCAGTGTATGAACAGGGAATGATGTATATAGAATTCTGACTTCAGGAGACTATTCTGATAGGCCTGTGCAGGATGAATGAGATAAGCAAGAACACATATTAGGATATTCTTAAAATAGCCTGGGCCTATGTTTCCCATCGTGTCCTCAGAAGGCCTACCCGACAAAGTAAACCTCAAGGAGGAATCCAATGGTGACGTACGTTTGACTGAAATGTTACATCCCCTCCTTAAAGATTCACTATGTAAACTGGCTTATTGAAATTTCTGAGAAATCCTGCTGCTGGGAGAAAAAAACTCACGGAAGACAAAGAAACCCTGACTGAGAAGCACTTCCAGATGGAAGGACACTGATGGAACATGACAACCACAGGAAGCATGTGATCCCGGACTGAAAAACAGACATGGAAGGACAACTGTTGATGTCTGAACAAGACCTGTGGATTAGTTAATAGCACTGTACCAATGTCAGTTTTCTAATTTTTATAATCGTATCATGGTTTTATTAGATGCTAACACTTGAGGAATCTGGGTAAGGAATATTGGGGAATTCTTTGTACTATTTTTGCAAATTTTTGGTAAGTCTGAAATTACTTCAAAATAAAACTTCAGTGTGCTCACTTTGGCAGCACAAATGCAAAAAGAAACTTAAAATTAAAACATACACGCATATATACACACAAAACTACTGCATTCCTAAATGGTCTATTAGCATTGAGGCTGTTTTCTAAAGGAAACTCTTTTATATTTAAGGGAAAGTTATGAAGTATTAGTGGGAATGGAAATCAAAGGATACTCTAAAAGCCTTGCTGAGACATAGCAACTGACTAGGAGGGGAGATGAGGGAGTCAATAGGGATCTTCAGTCTGCATGTCTGAGAAGGCAGAGGTGCCTTTATATCAATAGAGTGGTCAGGAAAAAGAGCTGGTTTCAGAGAGACAGGGAGTAAATGAGTTTAGATTTGGACAGATGAATCTTCTCCATTCTTTCTCTTTACATTTGTTCAGGTATATAAGCATCCACATACATGCATACAAATATACATACACATATATGTGTAAATATATGTGTATTTATATATAACACTAATGACCTGTTTGTGCTAAAGAACTACTTTTTCTTGCTTTATCAATCAGTATAGCCTTGCCATTGGAAGAAATGGCTGGAAAAGGGAAATTAGACAAAGTTATCCAATACATTTCACAAGAAACCCAATATGAATTTTTGAGAACATGGATGTATTTTGCATCTCCATATTATACAGAACTAAATACTAGCACTTGTTTACCAAAATTGTTGGAATTCCCTATTTAAAATATGGTCCCTGGAGGTTCTCAGATATCTTCTCAAATTCCAGCATTCTACCATTATTGGTAAAGACATGGTTACTTGTATTCATTTTTCTACAGCCTTAAAACGCTATAGTTTCAAGGTGATCTTTTTAAACATTACATTCTCTTTGCCTAGTAATCAAATACATCCCCAGACCAAATATCAGATGAAGTGTGAAAACAGCAAGCAAATAGCTAAATACTATTCAACTTTTGGTAAAAGCATCAAGGTTATTGTCTGAGTTTTTACCTTTCATATAAATGTTTAGTTTCATGAGATCTTATTCAATATAATGCCTTACAAATTTAATTTTATAGAATCGTCAGGAAATGGATTGTTCTGGAATCCTAAATATAGCAATGGCTAGAGGTTAATCTTGAATGTTGAAACTGTAAATTTTAACATTGTTTAATTCAGTAAAGATAGAGACCAACTGGAGTGCTCTTGATCAGAGCCACAGTATAATTGCGAATGTGCTGTAGGAAGTGGGAGAAGGCAGTGGGTCAAGGCTTGAATTCAGAGAGAAGATTTAGAGTTGGAAGGACATAGTACAGGTAAGTACGAGATAAGGGAGGCCTGAGCTGCAGTAGTGGAGAGGGAAATGGAACTAAAGAGACATATGGGAGAGAGAGCAAGTCAGTTGTTGGCCACTTTTTAGATATGGAAGCAATGGAATGGGAAATCCCAAAGACAATGCTAAAGTTTTGAGCCTAGGTGACAAGTGGAATTCGAGTGATGGTAGAGAAAGAGGGAAATCATGAAAAGATAGTCATTCAGGGTAAGCGGGAGTCATTTCTTTTTTTCTATCACTTAATAAGAAATGATAAAAGAGTTTAATTGTAACCTGAGGAGTTAAGGGGAGTTAAGGGACAGTGCCTGGCAGTCAGGGAACTTGAGCCACCTTAAGAAGCATGAAACCCCATGGACTTGGTGGCTGTGGTCAAGGGTTCCTTGATTCCAAACTGACAATGTCAGATATTGTTGAGCAAGTCATGCCTACTTCTTCCTTCTATTGCTTACTTTCTATTTATTTTTTCCTATTTCTTCTTGTAGATGGTACTAGAATACAAAAAAATATTTTAATTTTGCTCCTTTTTTCATTCAAAGGGCATAGCGCTGCACTTTGGGCATAACAGGCTCTCAACGTGTATTACATAATTACTGATTTGTGAGACTTTGATATATATATATATATATATATATATATATATATATATATATATATGTATACACACACACCCAAACACATACGTATAGACATACAAACAGACCTAAAGAAGCTAATTATAGAGACTCAAAAGTGATATGGGGGAAATAAGACAGGATGCTGTGAAGGAATGATTTAGGGTATATTTTATAGTCTATGATTTACCTTAAAATACTTCAGCACATAAACAATGAGCTATGTTAGTTAGTATGTGTGTTAGTTTTACATACATACTATTGGGAGGGGTCAGTTGCAGATTGCTGGAAAAGGACAGAGAGCTGAGACTTCACTGAGCATGTAGAGCAAGCTTTGCAACAGGGTTTATGCTATTTGCTAATAAATAGCTGTATCTGTGTGGCAGAGTTTATACTGGACTTGCTTGATTTCTGGCAGCGAGGTTGTAGGAGAGTAAAACTTTGGCCTTTGCCTTCCTCTAAATATTGAAGGCCACTGATACCTATGAGAAAAGAACTTAATGATTAAATTATCAGATTGGTTTAGTCAATACTTTAGTCAATATCAGAGTAGCCAGGAAAGGCTTCTCTTAGGAAGATTTTGAGCTGAAATCCAAATGAAGTCATTTAAAGAGTGGGGCTAAGAGTATTTCAGACAGAGCAAACAGAGCAATTCTTGTGGCTGGAGCTTCAGGAATAAGGGGGAGAGTGAAGAAAAATGAAATGAGAGCAGTAGGTAGGGGTTAAGTTTTATACGACCTTGAAGATGTTACAGAATACAAGTTTGATTCTGAGACCCTGGGAAGATGTTAGAGTGTTCCGATCTGAGGGTGGCACGATATATTTTGGAAAGAAGATTCTAGAGCTGCTTGGAGAATGGACTGAAGGGGAATAAGGGTGGAAGAAAATACACCTGTTGTTAGGCTGCTGCAATAGACTGCATGGAGAGAAGATGGTACCGTCAACTTGAATGGGAGCAGTAGAGATGGAAATGCCTAAACGATAGTTCATCTAGGAGGAAAGGGAACGGTAAGTGAGGAAAAGGAAGAAATCAAGGATGGAAATTTAGGTTTAGAGTTTGAGCAGTGAGACAGATATGTTAAGGGTAGTTGTTATCTCTTCTCAACATGTAAAAGAATGGAGAACTAACATATTTTTTTAATAATTTCAATAATTAATCAGTGAGATCTTTCTAGAAATATCACAAAACTTACATCTTCAGCCTGAATGAAGCATCATCTAGAGCAGCAGTATCCATTCTCAGATTGGGACACCCTGCCACTTCAATAATTCAAAATTGACTGTTATTTGATAATGGCTTAAAGCAATTAGTGGAAAATCAGCCATTCACATTTGACTCAATGTAAAATTGTTAGTAACAAAGCCACTGGGAAGTGTTATTTTAAAAATTGATTAATATAATTAGCTCATTTGTTTAAAATTTGTATAAAATTCAAGCAAATATTTGTGCTGCATAATTTTGCTTAATAACAAAGATAATAAGAAAATACTGCAGACAATGATACATGAACAATTAGGATGTTCAGGATATATGATAGCTTTTAATTAATCAGCTAAGTGAATCAAATTAAATAGGAAAATGTGTGGTAGGATTACTCAGCTTGGTGGAAAGGGTTTAAAAGGCAGTGATTATAGTAATAATAGTAATCATACCAGTCATTTACTGGGTGTATACTTGTACCTGACATCTTCCTTCGAAGTGCTCTCATTTAATCATCCCAAGAGTAATGCGAGGTAGGTTTTATCATCTCTAATTTATATATGAAGAAACTGGGATATAAAGAAAATAAGTGTTTTGTCCAAGGTCCTGTGGTCAGTGATTGGAAAGGACGCATTGAACTTGGCTCTGATTATCCCAAAACTACTGCACTTACAGGGGAAGCTTCCTTAAGGCATAGAACAAAAGACAATATAGATACAAATGTATTTTTTAACGTATGCTTTGGAAAGACATTAGATTTCTAAAGTGTCGATTTGAAAATTCCACTCACCTATTTGATAATTTGGTTTAAGACAAAATCCTCAAATTTTGGGATTCCTGTGTCCCACATGTACTGGCCAGAGAAAACAGATTCTTTTACAAATTATTCCCATTAATGGAGGAAATCATCAGACTGATAATCCAAACCACTGGATAATTCTTCTAAGTGGGACTTTGGACAGTCTTTTTATGTTTGCATTTGAAAATGAAACTATTTTATGTTCTTTGACTACATAAATAACAAATAGGGAAATCAGAGAGTGAGAATTCAATGTATAGATAATTTCAGTCTCTTAACCTGGCATCCCTTTTCAACTTCTCAGTACTTCTTTCAGGCTTTATAGTAACGTTTAGACTGATGCAAAGCATCTGCTAAGGAGAATTCACCTACCTCCTAGTCTAGACCTGTGCTCTCATTTGGACTGTTTCTTTCCTGGAGCAGACGTGGTGAATTCAGTTTTGATTTTCTTTCCAAACAGTTGAGTAAGGATTTGTATCCGTGTAGGCAATACTAGGCTGTATGAAGAGGTGAGTTAATTGAAATTCAATCACTTTTATGTAATAGTAAGGTAATTATATTAACTTGGCTAGAACCAGAATTTGTCTTGCTTTTGCAGAAGATTGAATTGCAGATAATTGAATGAAAGAAAGCTTTACTCCATATTCAGTAAATATATCCCAAATATAAATTACCAGTCTATAAATATATGCATATATTCAATTACTAATACATGAAATTCTTTCATTTATTGTATTAAACCCAGTATTTCATATTCCTTTTCAGTAAATAATTTATTTCTACAGGATTATTTTTATTATTCAACTAATGTTATTTCATTGTTTTTAGAATATATTTGGAAGATGTGGTTGAAATTTCATAAAGTTTGGCTAAAATAATTATTCTCAATTGTTTGAATATTACTTTGCAAATGACTTGAGTCTTCACTGTTTGTTTTACTTTCATAGTAATTGACAACAAAAAATATTAATTGAGCAATAACTCTTGACTTGGCACTAAATAGATAGATTCTCCATCTCAATATAACAGATACATGACATGTTGATGCAGCCCCACACTAATGATCATTGGCGATTAGAATAATATGGAAAAAGAAAAAAATGATCTAACAAATATACTTATGTAACAATTATTACATGCAGGCATTGCTCTAAACTCTTCATAAAAGCTAACTCATTTAATCTTCCTAGCAATGCTATTATCATCCCCATTTTACAAATAGGTATACTAAGGCAAGAACATGTATATCTCTTGCTCAAGGGCACTCAGCTAATAAGTGGCAGAACTGAAGGTTGAAACCAGGTATTCTGGCTCCAGAAGGTATGTGCTCCAACACTTCAGTGTCTTGATCTTCTAACAGAGCTTACCTTCAGAGTTGGCTTACCATTAAGAATAAAGACATTTCAAATCTTTTCTGCAGTTCAGGGGTAAGAGGTATCCTCATCTCTGCTGCCCTGAACCAGATGCTGGAACAAGGACTTAAGTGCAGGTAGTTTGTCTGGAAGGCGATCCCAGGAAGTACAAGTGAGAAAGGAATGAGAAAAGCCAATAAAGTGTGAAACATAGACAGGTTATCACTAGGAACTATGGGGTTCAGCCCCCTGGGAATCCTCCAAGGAACTGTATGGAGCACACTCAGAATTCTCCCACTGACGGCAGGGGAAGCTGGAGTATGTATCCACCTAATTACATCCCTCTCTGGTTGAGGGTTTCCCTAGGAGTGATGAATCCCTGGCATTCCTGGCTCTCCTGCGTAGTGGCTGAGCATGTTCCATTGGGGCCAGAGAAAGCCCTTGGGGCGGCAAATCATGGAGACTCTGGAGCTTCAGATGGGAAGTAGCTGATGACTAGAACTGTTCTCCATGCTTCAGGTTAACCCAGAGGTGAGCCAAGAACAGGTGGGGCAGGGAGCCAGCGGTATATGCTACAGTCAGCGAGAGTGGACATCTACTATTCTTGCCATCTCAGCTTTCATGCTCCCATCTTTTGATAACAGCATCTCAGTTCCTTTTCAGTTAGAGGCTGAGTGTAAAAGCTCCAGTCTTTTCTTCTATGTGGCTGACCCCACTGCCTTCCAGCTCCAGAATTAGGCATGAGACCCAGGAGGCTCCCATCAGTATTTCCCACCCTGTGGACCAATGATTGGCTCAGGGACAGCTGTGTGAGGTAAGCTGGTCCCAACTCAGCTCAAGACTTCTCAACTATTGGGAAAAATAAACTCTTCCCTCCAGGGCTGCTGAATGAGGAGGTCATATGCCTGCAAATGCTGGCAGCCACCACCTGAGAGGAAAGCAGAGCTATAAGCAAGGGAGAAATACAGAGAAACAGAGAGGCAGGTGAAGTCCTGGATGGAGCCGTGCCTGACCAGTTCTACCCATGGACTTTTCACCTCCATGAGTCAAAAAATTCCCCTTTTTGGCTTAAACTGGTTTGAGGCAAGTTTCTCTCATCAGTTCCATGTTTTCACCAAAAATTTGAAAGCCTGAACAGTCTCTTAACTTTTGAGTGTTACTGTCTACTTACATAGAACCTCAATAGTTGTCACAGAAGGGACATTTGAAATCATCTAGCCCAGTCTCAAGGCACAAAAACACCCTCTACAGCTGTGGAGCAGCTGAAATGTGGTGAGTCTGAAACAACAAGTGCCATAAGTGTAAATTACATTCCGGAGTTTGAAGACTTGGTATGAAAAAGGGATATAAAGTATCTCATTGATAATTTTTCTATATCAATTATATGTTGAAACAAAAATATGTTGGAGTATTTATAGTATTCCAAAACACATTATCAGACATGTTTTTATATTTGTATTATATTCTTAAAATGTAATATTAAATAGTGTAAGTATATTATTACAACTAGTTTCACCTGTTCCTTTTTACTTTTTGAATGTGGCTACTAAACCATTTAAAATTACATATGCAGTTCACATTATACATCTGTTGGGCACTGTGGGTCTGTGACAAATGGTAAGACAGTGTCTGCTTGAACACACAGCTCATTAACCCTCAAGGCAGACCCATCTATTACTGGACTGCTCTAAGTGTTAAAAGTGATTTTGTGTCTGTAGAAACAAAATCCATCATCTTGGAACTTTTATCTATTGGCATTAGTTCTGCCTCCTGAGTATCACAGAGTGTCCACTCCTCATTTGCATCCAGCTCTTTTGATTTGTTTCCTAGAAGATTGCCATCCAAACTGTGTCCCACAATCTCATGTGATAGGATGTCATAGATATTTTGATGTATGTTGCTAACAAGATCCTGTAATTGTGTTGCATCCTTTTGAATCAGTAGCATTTGCCCTGAAAGAAGAAATGGGAAGACCCAAGTGGGCCTGCCGAAACCACCCTACAATAGGGCCAGTTGTGATTCTGAAGAAGGAGATATTGAATGCTAGAGTGATCAGTCCAAAGCATTTATTAGGGTGACTTACTTACAGAGAGCTGCAGCTACCTCATGACAGAGAGTGACGTTGCAAGTTCATTTGCATATCCTGCACCTATGGCAACCACTCTACAGGATATATATGTTTGAGGGATAAAGGTGGCTAAGCATCAGGGTTTGTGTGGAAGTATTGGGGAAACATTTTGGTATGTGATCTTTTTTCAAAACAAAATGCTCTCAGGGGAGGCTGCTCTCAAGGTCATAGCAACCAAGTTCAGGGTGCTTCCAGGGTGTTACAAGAGGGGCTGTCTGAGGAAGAGGGCCGGATGAAGTCAATCCTCCATCAGGGAGGAGAGGCTGCAGGTATCAAACAATTTGAATTAGCAACTGCTGTAGGTTAATAGCTATGGGTTTTGTTTTGTTTTGTTTTGTTTTATGGTAATAATGCAAAACCTGGTTCTATTTCCTGGTGAAGCTACAGGTGAGGAATAAACCTCTGCTTGAGACCTGGGACACTCTCTTTGCCCCATAAGGTGTGACCTGGAAAGAAGTAGAAGTTAAGGTGACCCAGCAGGGATGCTGCCCCTGCCCCAGTTTTATAATGGGAGATGGACATGGACTTGGAACTGAGAAGAGGACCATTGTCAAAAGGGAGTGACAGTGATGAGTACAGTTTCAGCATCAACAGAGTCTGTTCCAACATACCCTCCTCCAGCCAAGGCCTCCTGAAGGCCCTCTCGTTCCAAACATAGGTGAGAAAAAAAGCTAGCTACCTTGTCATTAGTGTCCTTAATGAAATACCAAGAAATTTGATTTCATTTTTAAATTTAAAAATCAAACAAATAGGGTGGAATGCAGCAGATTGCTACTTAAGTATGTCATGCAGATTTCAATGTTCAAGTTCTTGATGTGTGTTTTTATAATCAGATAGAAATTAAAATCTTTCAGAATGGGAAGTGGTGCTCTCAAAGACCATCATCTATGATTTTAACATTTTCAAAGTATTATCATTGAAAAGTTGTGGGTATTCATGCTAAATTAAGCCCTTTAAATTGGAATTCCTTTCATTTCAGGAAATGGACACTCTTGTAAACAAAACCACACTGTTCAAAACTGACTATTATTTTTCATTCCTTATTGCTTCAATTTAGATTTCATTGCTAGCCCCTAGAATCTGTATTATGGAAAGCTTTTTATTGGAAATAAATGTCCTATGAAAAAGTTAAATAGGACAAATTCAAAAGTCATTCCAGACACTAATGAGAGAATCCAGGTTTTGTGGACACAAGTGTCTGCCTCCAATTATCCAGACATGTAACTTAAGAAGTAACAAATTGTGTAATGATGAATGCAATTGAAAATATCAATAGGAACTAAGGCATTCTGGTGGCCTTTCACCCCCCACATTTGTCTCATTTCAATTCCTATAAACAGCTACAGATTGAAGTTCTGACTACATGATGCCCAAAACATTTCATTCATTTGATTCATTTAAGCCAGTTAATTCAGTATGAAAAAAATCACCAATGAATTGACAAGCTAATTTTTCTAAAACAGTTGATCAGACAGTCCTAGCCTAAAAAGGTTTTACAGAGACGGTCTGAAAAGTCAGGGCTCCAATCCCATTTCATTATTCTTTAAGTAAGTCATTTTGCTCCTTCCTTCCACTTAAAAAATAATGACCTTCGGCATCCCGTAATTCCTTTCTCCCCCTAGTTCAAGGAGTCTTCTCTTTCATCAAACCCAAAGTTTCTTAAATCTTTTAATCTAGATCAATTTTGGCCAATTAGAAAGTTAAGGTGATTCCCCTAAACAGTTTAGAAATTGAGTCATCCTTTGAAATGTCTCCCACTTTCCACACTTCCTCTTTCCACCACAAGGTGCAAAGGCACTGAGGTCCCTATTGAACCTTTCTCTAGGTGGTGGATGAGTCATAAGATGACCCCCAATGGTTCTTCCTCTCTGATATTCCCCTCCTCTTGAGTTTGGGCGAGACCTGTGACTTGCTTCTAATGAATGGAAGATGGAAAAGATGATGATGTGCCCTTCCCATGCATCTCCTACTATATATGGCAAAAGTGATGGGAGGCTGCAAACGTGCAGGGGAGACTGGAGAGGGCTCAAGCTCTCCAAACATCCCTGACTGACTGGGCAATTGCAACAACATGCACAGCAGAAAGTACTGTGAATACTGTGAAAGTACTCGGAAAACTTGAAAATTGCTTGAACTTTGAAGGCACTCCCCAACCCACACTCCCGCACATCAGCAGAGAGTAGAAGACTAACTACCCTGAGGAGTTTGAGCAAACCTCTGACAAATCATTGGCTTCTCACTAAAGTGTGCAGATACAGTGATGACCTCTAGGAATCCATTATAAAAAAAAAAAAAAAAATTTTTAAACAGAGCAGAACATGCATCAGTCACATACCATTTATTAAGCCCAGATAAATTATTTTTAAACAAAACAAACCAGGAACCACCACAATCTACAGAAGTAAAAAGCAGAATCCAGACCTGCTATGATATATTATATAAAATGTCTGGCTTTTGCAAAAATTATTAGACATGCAAACAGAACAAAAAAATATCGATCGATAGAAACTGTCTCTAAGTGAGCTCCAATGTTGTAGTTAGCACACAAAGACTTCAAAGCACCTATTATGAATATGTTCAAAGAATTAAAGGAAGTCATGTTTAAATAATTAAAGGAAAATAGGATGGCAAGGACTCAACAATAGGAAATCTCAACAAAGAAATAGAAATTATGAAAGAACCAAATGGATATTCTAGAATTGAATGAAATGAAAAAGTCACTGTATCATTCCAATAATAGATTAGAAATGTAGCAGAAAAAATCAATAAACTTGAAGAAAAGCAAATAGGAATTTTCCAATCTGATGAACACAAAAAAATTTAGAAAACGTGGACATATGTGAGACATCAAATACCAACATAAGTGTATTGGAATCACAGAGAAAAGACAGAGAAGAAAAAAAAAAAGAAAAAAGAAAATATATATATATATATTTGGTGCTAGTTTGAATCCAAGAAAAGTCTATATTCTTTTAATCCAGTCTTGTGGATGGGAGCTTTTGATTAGGTTGTTTCCATGAAGGTGTGACCCTCCCATTCAAGATGGGTCTTAATCCACTTGCTAGAGTCCTCTATGAGAGGATAAAAGGCAGAGACATTTTGGAAAGAGCTCAGAGAAACTAAGAAAGAAAATGCCCCCAGAAGAAAACCATTTTGAAACCAGGACCCAGAAGAATGGCCAGCAGACATTGCCATGTGCCTTCTCATGTGACAGAGGAACCCCAGATACCATTGGCCTTTCCTCAAAGAAGGTATCTACCTCTTGATGCTTTAATTTGGACTTTTCATGGCCTTAGAAATGTCAATTTGTGACCTAATAAATCCCCATTGTAAAAGCCAACCAATTTCTGGTATATTGCATTCTGGCAGCTTTAACAAACTGACAAATATATGTATAAAATGGCCCACAACTTCCCAAATCAAATTTGATGATAAAATTGAGCTTCAGATCCAAGAAACAAACTGAACCCCAAGAAGTATGAATACAAGGATATATCAAAGCTAAACTACTGAAAGAAAAAGAGGAAGTGTTGAAAAGCAGTAAAAGAAAATGCATCCCATAATAAGAAATCACAGTAAAATTAATGACTGACTTCTAATCAGAAAATAAAATGGAGGCTAAAAGAAAGCGATTGACATTTAAAATGCTAAAAGAAAAAAATGTCAACCAAGAATTCTATATCCAACAAAATGAAGGTGAAAGATGAAGATGAAATAACAATATTCCCAATTTAACAAAGACTGAGAAAATATGTAGCTGGAAGACCTACTTTACAATAAATTCTGAAGAATATTTTTCAGACTAAGAGAACCTAACACTGGTAGTAACTTAAGGGAGAAATAAAGAGCATCAAAAATTGTAAATATTTGGATAAATATAAAAGACTGTATAAATGTATTGCTTCTCTTTTCCTAATTTCTTTAAAAGATGTAAGATTGTGTAAAACAATAATTGTATTGCTATATTTCTAATATATTTATAAGTACTATATATGACAATAACAACTCAAAGGAAAGAGAGGGAAATAGAGCTATATTGGAGTAAAATTTTTATGAATAACCAGAATTGTCAGTATTAAACTAAAAATCAGATTGCAATAAATTAAGATGCAGCTTGTAATCCTTAGAAGTAACACTAAGAAAATAGCTTCTAAAATGTAGTTTAAAAATCAACAGAGGAATTAAAATGGTACAGTAAAAATTGTATTTAACAAAAAAAGAAGGCTATAAAGAAAGAACAAAGAAACCAAAAAGATATGAAACACAGATTAAAAAAAAAATGGCTAGATGGCTGGTGTAAATCCAAGAATATAAATACATATAATAAATGTGAGAATAAATCATGTAAGCATTTGCATTAATTCACCTTTTGTACTTTGGAAAGATCTACAAAATTGGAATAAATGCTTTCATCAACAGGTGGAGGTTGTCAGAATAAATTTTTTAAAAAGCAAGATCCAACTACATGCTATAGATAAAGGGTACACTTCAGATACAAAAAGACAAGTAGATTGAAAGTTGTAAGTTGAGAAAAGATATTCCATGCAAATAGTAACTGCAAGAGAGCTGAAATGGCTATGCTAATATTAGGGGAAAATAGACTTTAAGAAAGAAATATTTCTAGAGACAAAGAAAGAATTTCATAATTGTAAAAGCTTCAAGACAATATATATACATCTAACAACAGAATCCCAAAGACATTATGCAAAAACTGAGAGAATTGAAAGGAAACAGAAATTTCAAAAAATATAGTTTGAAATTTCAATACCCAACTCACAGTAAATGATAAAATAACTAGACAGAAAATCAGCAATGATATTGAAAACCTGCAAACACTAGCAACCAACTTGAGCTGATGTTTTAGAATACTCCACCTAACAATAGCATAATGCAAATTCCTTTCAAGAGCACATGGAACTTTCTTCACAATAGACCATATGTTAAGCCATAAACAAGTCTTAATAAATTTAAAAGGCCTGAAATTATTCAAAGTATGTTCTCTGATCAAAAGAAAATTAAACTGAATGAAAGCAACAATATAATATAGAATATAGTAAATTAGTGAGACTCAGCTAATGCAGTTCTTATAGGGAAATTTATACTAGAAATGGACATATCATAAAAGAAGAAAAATTCCAAATAAATCATGTAATCATTTGCATTAATTTGCCTTTGGTACTTTGTAAAGACCAACAAATTTGATAAACTAAATAGATTGACCAAGAGAAAAAAAGATACAAGACATAAATTACCAAAATCAAAAATGAAAGGAGGAAATCAATACTAACCTTACAGAAATTGAAAATTTTACAAAAGAATTCTATGAACAACTTTATGTCAACAAATTAGACACCTTAAATGACATGAACAAATTACCAAATTTGACTCAAGAAAAAGAATAAAATATGAACAGGCCAATAAACAAATAAAATGGCTTAGGAATTAAAATCATCCAGCAATGAAAAGCCTATGACCAGATAGGTTCACTGATCAATCCTATCAGCTATTTAAAGAAGAAATAACAATCCTTTATAAATGTTTTCAGAAAATAGAGAGAAGGAAACTCTTCCCAACTCCTTCTATTAGGCTGATATTAATAAAATACCAAAACCACACAAAAACATCCCAAGAAATGACAACTATAGACCAATATCCCATGTGAACATAGACACATAACTCCTTATTCAGAAATCAACATACTGAATCTAACAACTTAAAATAAGCATTAATTTCAAATTAAAACTCACAATGAGATACCACTTCATACCCGCTAGGATGGCTATAATAAAAAAGACAGATAATAATATATGTTGGTGAAGATGTGGAGAAACTGGAACCCTCTAACTTGCTTGTAGGAACATAAAATGGAACAGCTGCTTTGGAAAATGGTCTGGCGGTACCTCAAAAGTTTAAACATAGAGTTACCGTATAAACCAACAATTACCCTCCTAGATATATACCAAGGAAAAATGAAAACCTCTTTCCACACAAAAATGTGAATACAAATGTTGATAGCAGCATTATTCATAATAGCCAAAAAGTGGAAGCAACCTGAATGTCCCCCAACTAATGAATGGATAAATAATATGTGCTATGTCTATACAATGAAATATTTTTTTGGCAATAAAAAAATAATGGAATGAAGTACTGATAGATGACACAACATTGATGAACCTCAAAAACTGTACTGAGTGAAAGAAGCCAGTCATGAAAGACCTCATATTATATGATTCTATTTTTATGAAATGTCCAGAATACACAAATATAGAGAGACAAAAAGTAGATCAGCAGTTGCCTAGAGCTGGGGGACAGGATGGGGAGTGACTGTTAATGAGTACAGAGTTTCTTTCTGGTGTGGTGTGAAGGTTCAAACATTAGATTTTGGTGATGATTCACAGCCTTGGGAATATGCTAAAAATCACTGAATTTTACACTTTAAAAGGATGAATTATAAGGTATGTGAACTATGTCCCAATAAAGCCATTGAAAGAAAATGTATTATATAATATGACCAAGGGGGATTTAATCCCAGAAATGCAAGCTTGTTTAACATCCAAACATCCAGTCTTTTTCTGATTTTTTTCTGTTAAATATAATAGTGTAAGAATAGAGATATTGAAATATTTTTAGAGTGTTTTCAAGGGACATTTCATCACTCCTCTTTTTTCTTTTTGAGTTCAAGTGAAATAGGAAAAAGATACAGGCAACCTATAAATGGAAATCAGATTATGAGCTTTGTTCATCTTAGAGCCAATTGAAGAGCACGGCTTTAGATGGCCAACCAAAAGGGCTCCTTACTCCCTGCTTCTGGAGTTAGACCCACTCATACCTGGAGAATCAGACCTCCCCCACAGAGCAGTACTGGAAGAAGTGGTAGGCAGCAGACAATGGAGATTTCCTGCAGGTTGGCTGGCTCTCCCCATCTCTCCATATCATCAAACTAAGGGAAGGGCTGATGCTCCCAAATTCACCAGAGAATTTGTAGTCCTTCTGTTCCAGTTTGGTAATGCTGCCATTATGCAAAATACCACAAATGGGTTGGCTTTTATAAAGAGGGTTTATTTGGTTACAGTTTCAGTCTGAAGGCTATGAAAACGTCCAAATGAAGGCAGCAACACAAGCATACTGTCACTGAAGGAAGGCCAGTGGCATCCCAGAAAACCTCTGTTAGCTGGGAAGGCATGTGGCTGGCATCTGTTGATCCCAGGTTGTGTGCCAGCTCCACTCTCAGCCCTTGTGCATTCTTCAAAGTGTTCTCTTGGCTGCAGCACCTCCTTCTGTCTGTGAACACTTTTATAGGACTCCAGTGATTCGGTTAAGACCTACCCTGAATGAATGGGTAACCCCTCCATGGAAATTATCCAATCAAAGGTCTTGCCCACAGTTGATTGAGTCATATCTCCATGGAAACACTCAATCAAAAGATTCCAACCTAATCAACACTAATACCTCTGCCCCTACAAGATTGCATCAAAGAACACAGCATTTTGGGGGACACAATACATCCAAACTGCACACCTTCCAAATGCATTCAAAAGGAATAGTGGTTGGTGCCTCCCTAACAATCTCAAGTAGTCTTGTATAGCTACTTACACTAGACATATGAAAATCATAATACAATAAAAACTTGCTACAAAAATAAATGTTTGTAGAATGAATAAATGATTAAAATAGTCACATTCAATAATATGCTACTGCATTTTTTTTTTTTTTTTGCCCTACCTGGAATAAATGATTTTTTAAAAAAGGTACCTGCCAATTTTATACGTTGTGGGGAAGGGGAGCTTGGTGATCAGGACTTTCCAGGAAAATCCTGCCCCATCCCAGTACTCCTAGAGGATTGCCACAGACTTCCCAGGGTGAGTGGTGCTAAACACCTTCACAGAGTGTGGCCAAGTACTGCTTCACTGTATCTGCCCGTATGGAAGGATGCACATTGCATCACTTATTTAAAGACATAATCTTTGCTATGGGGTCCTAGGTGAATCAATTCAACCCTCATCATCTTGGCTTTTCATCAACAGAGGGGAAAGACATACTCAAGTTGGAATTCCAGCTCTGCCGCCATTCTGGTAGCAGATAAAATTCCACTTCTTCTATGAAGTAAAGATAATAATAGTGCCTTTCTTATGGGCCACTGCAAAGTTCAAATGAGATTGCTAACATAAGAAACTAAGCACAGAGCTTGGCACGTCATATGTCTTCAATAAAATTTAGCTAATTATAGTGATGTCACCAGCACCAACAACTCCATAAAGATAAATGAGCTCAGATTCACAAGATGTGTGGAACTCCTCTGAAAAAAAGTGTTACATAAACGGGAGCATTAAATATAATATTGTTATACACAGTTAATCAAAAGCACTGTCTCTTACTGTAAACAAAAACTTAAGTAACTGTAGATGATTTTAAATGAGATTTCCTTTTTCTGCTCTAGTGAAAAAAAGAAGCCTTTTCAAGTCAGTGCAGTAACAGAATAATGCACACCCTAGTACCTCCGGGATAGCTGACGTATCTAAACTTGTCTACAGTGGATGCTTAGAAAAGTTTAAAAAAAAATAAAAATAAAAATCCACAGAGGACCCATCATCGACGATCCAGAGAGCAGCAACAGAAGGGCACAGAGAGAATTGGTGTTGTAATTTCAGCTGTCAAACCACTAGATAAGCAGCCCGCAGTTTTGCATTAGAATGCGTTTGGTTATCCCATTTACAATGGGCTGGTAATCCTATAAATATTTATTGCCGGACTAAAGAAAGCAGCATAAGCTTTTACCCTTTGAGTAAATGGGTTCATTGAAACATGCACCTTGTCAGTGAAGTATGAAACCTGGTGATTTGGTTACTTCCTAATATGTTAAATGCCGGGCTGCCCTGGGCACACGTGAGCACTGTGAATGCATCAGAGGCACGTTCCTGGGGGACAATTGTGAGACAGCAGCCCCAAGTTCCTGGTTCCCAGAGGCCACGGTCAGCATATGCTTCACAGGGTGAGCTATCAAACCCACAGCTGCTCTCTCCCTCAACTGAAGCAGGACAGTGTGGAGCCCAAAGATTAGCAGATTTAACCTTGAATGGCTGGAAATCAGGATCAATCCCTTATGAATAGGCTGAATGCAAGAACAGAAGGAGAAAGGCAAAAAAAGGAAAATGCCGTGCCTGAGATGATTCTCTACCAGTGCACATTGCATAATGCTAATCCTTTACTGCAGACGCGAGGAAAGAAACTGATTCTTTCTCTGGAAGGGCACAGCATCACTCAAACAATATATTCTATTTCCAATTCTATATGCTACATGTGTCTAATAAACAAATGGCAAAAATATATCACTTATATATTTGCAGATCTTTTTATATCATGACTACTCCCAAAAAGATTTGAGGCAGCTAATAATGAAAGCATAAAAACAAAAAGACCAAAAATAGCTATCAATAAAACAAAGAAAACAATCAAAAAACAAGAAGGGGTAGGGAAAGAGATCACAAACTGCCTGCTGAGAAAATCCACCATAACTAACCATGACACTTAATTATGAACTTCCTTTGCAACCACAGCAAAGAGGGAAACTCAATGAGTAAATATTACTATGCTCTCATTTTTAAAAGTTATGATAATTTCTCAAAGCTACACATCAGTACACCATTTGTTTTTCTTGCGGTTGTTAGGATGAGCAATGGGCTCAGTGTTTCTGGATGTGTGTGTGTGTATGCATGTGTGTGTGTGTGTCTGCATGGTTCATGAATATTTCTGTACACTTTCAGGAAAAGCTGAAAGGCTACTTGTGAATTTGAGGATTGGGATTTTTAAGACAGGAATTCTAAAAGTGACACATTCCGTAATTTCCTCTTAAACATCTGTTGTATGTCTGGTACATTTCCAGGCACTAGGGATACATGTAGAGCAAGACAGACATGGTCCTGCCCTCACTGTGTTTACAGATGTCAAGAAAGAGATACAACTCTGATAAATGCTACCCAAAGTATGATGGATGAATACTTCTCCAGTCACAGATTGCCAGGAGATTCTCTCTGGCCTTAGTAACTCTAGCCTTTATCTCTAGGTGTCTGGAGGTGAAGAGGGCAAGTTCTATAGCTGGACTGCCTGGGTTTGAATTGCAGCTCAGCCAATTGCTAGGTCTGGAAGTTTAGCAAGTTATTTAGCCTCTCTGTGCTCCAGGTTCCTCATCTCTAAAGTAGGGATGACAGCCATACCTACCTCTTAAGGTTGTCTCGTGAGCATTAAATGGGGCTCCTTCCCATGGCAGTCACATGGTTCCTAGAGCTCACAAGCAGAAGCAGCAAGGTCTCCTGAGTGCTGGTCTTGGGATTCCCAAACATCTCTTATGCTACATTCCACTGGTCATAGAAAGTTACAAAGCCAATCCAGAGTCAAGGGAGGGGGAAACAGATCCCACCTCTTGATGGGAGGAGCTGCAAAGTTTTGGGGGCACTTTGCAACCTCTACATGATGGTGAGAATGAAAAGATAGAGATGGATTTCAGGTGACGTGGAATGTAAAACAAATAGCTCTAGTGTTTGGACATAGGGAAGTAACAGGAAAAGGAGAGAGAGGAGCCCATGAGGGAGGATACCTCATTTTCTGTTCTCAGCAAGCAGGTGGATGTTTTTGTAAATCACTTGGTAATGAATTGAGAATCAGCCCACAATTTGAACTACGATTTTGTAATATTTTATTATCATCTGAGGTTTTTCAAAGGTACTAATCAACTATTCAAGCTGGTTTGAGAACCATAGTTTTGATGCTATTTAAATGTTGTTGAATTTTCTTTGACTTTGGTGCCCAGGCTAAGACATAAATTACTTGTACAGGGTCCATTAGAATCAATTCCACATCTGCCCGAATTTATACCAGTTATCTTGCTGTTGCTACTACTGTTTATGAGCAAAACATGCCTGTCTGATTTTCTAGGAAATAGATGCAAAAGTGCTGTATTCACATGAACAATTCTTGGTACTCTCCATTTATCTCCACTTCCCCAGAAATTGCTCTGGAAAATCTATTGGCATCTTTCCTTAACTGACTACTCTTAACAGCATTAAGTGCCCATAGTAAGTAATTCCTTGTGTTTAAGAATTAGCTTATTCTAAGAAGGTGCAGGCTTTCATTCATATACTGTATGGAGGCTTCTCTGTGATGAAGCCATTGTCTATATTCATAACACAGATTCTAGAAAATCTGACAGCATTATCCCATCCTTACCAAAAGTTCTTAAAACTAAATATCATTGACAATATCTTAACCAATACAGTTATCTCCACATATTGAGTATGTGGTACCCTATCTTGTATCACGACGATGAATACAACTATAAAAATTACAATAATGTGGAACCCCTTACCCTCAGTCTTACCTATGTATATCAAAATTTGCTGGCTTTACAGTGAATACTCCTAAATATCTCTACCTATCTTTCTTTCTCCAACTCCCCAGTCACTGCCTTAATTAAGTCTCTGAGCAGTTTCTAAAGAGGTTTTCCTGGCTACAGTCTCTCCCCTCTTTGGGCCAGCCTCTATGCAGCCACCGTCTTTTTAAAATGCATATCTGATTTTGACTTCCCTACCTGAAGAATCTTAATATCTATATTTTACGTACAGGGTCCATTCCAAAGCAATATTTTCCATAGATTTCAGAACGAATTAACAGATGAATTTAAACCATCCTCAAACTTCCAACAGGAGTTCTTATGTGAAGGAAAAAAACACTTACAGAGAAATTGAGCTATTATTCCAAAAGCCTGACTATTTTCTTGGCTATAATTCAAGTTGCATGTTCAACAATTATTTAAGTGGAAACACAAGATATGTGTTGTGTCTAGTGCCTTAATTTTTTAAATTTATTGTTTAATTCTACTTTTCCAGGCTTACTTCATTCCACAAGTAAATGATGGAGAATGTTGCGTATTTTGTTATCACATGATTGCAGTCTTTCAATTTTTGAATTTTTGAGTTGTTTGGGATCAGTGTCTAAATTTTCAGGTGTCTTCGATTAATTAAAAGCATCCTGCATACCGGCCCATGCCAGAGATGGAGAGGACAATAAAACATGGCCCTTGCTTTCAAGGACCTTATGGCCCTTTAGATGGGTAGACCTTTAACTGGTGAGAGTAACTCAGTGTGATACATGCTAACAGAAAGTTAGAGGGCCAGGTATCAAGGAAGAGAGCAATGAAGTGATCTACTAAATTTGGTTCGATCAGGGAAAGTTTCACAGATGAGCAGCCACTTGAAGTAAGTCTTGAAAGATGAACAGAAACTCACAGACTCCAGGCTGGTAGAAGAGCATAAACAATTTTATGGAGACATGAATCAGCATGATATGTTGAGGGAAGCTTAAGATGTAATAGGAAAAGTAGAAGATGGCAGAGAGAAAGGTAGGCAGGTGCTAAACCATGGAAGGTCCCCTGTTCAGTGCAGAGCCCACAGTGCTGCACATGGGCAAGATATTCGGTTGAGCCACGTAAAAATGAGTTTTTGTAGGGCGAGAGTCAAATATTGTGATGTAAGTGATTCAAACTTCTCAAAATCATCACTGGCTCTTTAAACTACCTTCAGTTTTGGCATTTTGAAATGAGTTTGTCTAACCTGGCATGTTTGCTTATGAGAAAAAGAGCTCCACATTTAAGTTTCTCAAGCAAAGTGTGGTTTCCTGAAGGGAAAGACAAATGGCCATCCCAGGAGTCCAAGAACATCAACTGGATGCAACTAATTTCATGGAAAAAAGGAAGGACCCCTGTCTCCTGCCCCTTCCATGGCAGCCCCTCTGTTCTTTTCATTGATCGATTCCACTTTTCTTTCTCTATCAATTGCCTCCCTTGGCTTACTCATGGTTTCTGCTCCCTTGTGCCTTCAGCTTACTATCAACATTGCTCCACCAGTCTTTCTCTAAATCATGATCCTTTGGTCTCAGTTTGCTCCACCAACTGAGAAATTGTACTTGTTTCTGAGAGGATGGATCTAATTGACCCAGTTTGTCTTTTGACACGGGGCTATAGGTCACTGACCAGTTTATAATCTAACTGGCTCTCTTTGGGTCCAATTCCCAAATCACAGTAATCTGTTATTATGTGAATAAAATGACTACTCAGAAATAGGAAGTGTGCAAGGCAGGCCTGATGAGATTGGACCAGCCCTGCTCATTTCTAACAGTGAAGTTGGGGCAAGAGCCTGTGAGACAGTTCTGGGGGCCTGAGAGGGCCCTAAGCTCTGAAATTTAGTGCTCAGCTCTAAGAATCTCTAAGCAATGTATCTTTAATATCATTCCCCAGAATATCTATAATCCTCATCAAACCTGGCATTTCTGGGTTAAATAATTCTTACAATTGCTAGAGTTGGAGCCCAAGGGAGAGAAGAATTACTAAGTAAGTAGCAACAGCAAGGTGCCCTGTTTTATTAACCAAATCCTGGTGAGGATATAAGCAATAGCTGGCAGTCTCCCTTTTACACCTACCCACATTAGAAAATCTTGAGTATCTGCTTTTTGGATTTTAAAAAATTAAAGTCTCTCTTACAGTGATAACAAGTGAGCTGCAGTGCTGACAGAAGCTTTGCTCCCTTTTTTTTTTCATCTCTTATGTCTTCCTTTTGCCACCATTAGCAGCCTTTGCACATGAAATATGTTATTTCTATGTAGGAAATAAGATAGTTTGACTAGCAATAAATGGCCGCATAATGAGGTGATTATTTTTAACATGTGTAGATTCCAGTCTGGCTTCAATAGCTATCAAATAGAGCATGAGACACATATCATAGAAAACCCGTTTTCACTTCCTATGTGGTATATAAGTACACGAAAAATGTATTCAACTGTCGCTAATAAATGCTATTAATAAATAAGATGCCATCAGGCAAAATCAGAACTCAATAACAGTTCTTACCAGATAGTCCTCTACCCTGAAGCTATGCTTGTGAGAATCCCTCCTCCCCTTGCAAATCTACCCCAAAATACCACTCTTTCACCTATTGAAGTGTTCCTTGAGGTGAGGAGTTCAGGAGCAAGACTGAAGGATGGGGAATGAGAGAACTGAAGTGTTTTCAGTCTCAACTCTCCTCCTAGCTTCATTTCCTTCCTTCTTCATCTCTTAATATCTGTCAGTTTGAGAGAGGGGTTACCAATAACATGAGAACTCCTGCCAGTCACCTGTAGTCTAAGATACTGCATATAATTTAAATCTTCCCAGCACAAAGAACAGTCTAACTTGGTGGAAATGCTGTGCAGTTTCCTGACACAGGGACTGTGGGAGGAGGGATGGTGAAAGGCAGTGTGTCCGTAAAAACACAGCACTATCTGGGGCCAGTATTCTCACTGTCTCTTGGCTCCTGCTGCTTCTTTTACTGTCTTTCCCTCTTTTAGTTTATTCATTCATATATTGATTCATCCATCTATTCATCCATCAATTTATCCATCCGTCCATCTCTGCATCCATCCATCCATTTATCCATGCATCCTTCCATTTATCCATCCTTCCACCCATCCATCCATCCATCCATCCTTCCACCCATCCATCCATTTATCCATCCGTCCATCCATCTCTCCATCCATCCACCCATCCTTCTTCAGAACACTTATTGGGTACATTCTGTGTGACTTTCATGGTACAGAATAACAGAATTTACCACAAGACCACCTGTATCAAAAGTTATGAGGGGAAAGGTCCAGAAATTTGTATATTTAATAAACTCTACAGGTAATGCTTATACCCATACTTACCTGAGTAGCACTTACTTAGAGGCTACAAATAAGTATGACTTAGGATTCCTGTCACCCTTTAATTTTCCTTGTCTACCATTCAAATCATATTCCTATTTTCAGCTCCTCTCATAATTGTAAAACCAAACAAAAACAGAAGGTAATAATTCTGAAGTTTGTTTCTAACATTCAGAATTGAAGGAAATGCTAAATGTCAGAAGTTAGTGAAAAGAAAGATGTGATTTTTTTTTTTCCTTCCATGTACATGGATCCCTGAATTCTATCCACAAATCCCTTGGATGCCCATGGCCCTCATGTTGAGAAATGCTATAAACTGAGATTTTAAAGCAGGTTATGTAGTGGGAAAGGCATCTACTGTAGAATTAGCCAGTCTTTATCTTGAATCCAACCTCTAGAATCCACTAGCTATAAACCTTCAGCTAGAAGTTACTCCTCTGACTTAGTTTCTTTTCAGCTCTAAAATGTAATTAAAAGGTAATTAATAACTTAATTTGTCAAATGTTTTTTACATTTGATTAGTTAACATAAATAGTAGCCTTGATCATTGTGAATTTTCAAAATATGTTCATTATATTTTCTTCCCTCCATCGTACGTTAATCTGTGTCACTTATAGCATCTTTAGGTCCAGAAAATCAATACTATGTGAAATCACTTTAATCACATTAAATCCTATTTTTTACTGAACCAACTGTTTATTAATCACAGCTTCAAATTTTATATATTTATGTGTGCATGTATATATATATGTATGTTTGTATGTATACAGTCGATCCTCATTACTTGCAGATTCTGCATTTGCAAATTCGCCTACTTGCTAAAAGGTATTTGTAACCCCAAAATAAATTTGCATGGCACTTTCAAGATCATTCATAAACATATGCGGAGTGGCAAAAATTTTCCAGCTGAGGTAGAACAAGGCAGTGTTCTGCCTTCTTGTATCAGCTCCCATACTGTAAACATGTAAATGTGTCCTTTTCACAGTATATTTAGTGCCATGTTTTTTACGTTTTGTGCTTTTTATTGGCAATTTCACTGTTTAAAATGCCCCCAAGTGTAGTGCTGAAGTGCTGTCTAGAGTTCCTGAACACCAGAAGAGGTGATGGGCTTTATGAGAAAATACACTGCGTTAGATAAGCGTCATTCATGCATGAGTCAGTCTGATGTTAATGAATTAACAATATGTATTATATAAGGTGTCTTTAAACAGACACACACTGAAAATATGATTTTGTATTGATCGGTTGATGATAACATTGTGACCAGAGGCTCACAGGAACCTAACCCTGAATTTCTGCTGGGAGAAATGGTTGAGTACTCACTAATTTAGTGTTCACAGCCACCTTACAGAACATAACCAGCACAAAAAATGAGAATTGACTGTATATACAGATGGAGGTTTGCACGTGCATGTGTGTGGATATGTATACGTGTATATGTGCATGTGTGTGCATATATGATCTAACACTGAAATTTAGGATGCCTTATAAATCCACCCATATACAGATCCCAACCAAACCTCAGACCCTTTCAAAGAAGTGTATTGGTTTGGCCAAGAAAATAATTAGCTTAAATTCTCCCTCTTTAGTTTGAGGCTCCCCGAATTAGATGTTACTAGTGATTTTAAAGTCATCAGTGGAGGACAGATACTGCTGTCAGTCTCTGCAGAGTTGTCAAAGCTACTCAAATCAATCGGATGTTTACACTGTGAAAACTGTCCTGATGCTGCAGCACTTAGCTAATTACAGGCAGCCAGTCTTCCTCACACTTACGCCATTTGATGCCTAAATGGATCCAAAGATCTGGATTTTCCGAGACTATATTCTCCTAATACTTAGACCTCATGGACCAGCTGATCCAGGGGTTCCAGTCCCAGCCTTTCTTGTACTTTGCAGGGAAATAAGCCTACGCAAGTTCCCAAGCATTGTGTAATTTAATTTAGTGTAAAGGAAGCATAGGCTTTCTGTATGAGAGGAAACTACTTTTTTTCGCATACACACACACACATGCACTCAAACACATGCATTGAATCTAATAAGAATTTAAACAAGACAGTACAGCCATTACTCCAGAGAGGCTGTCATTCTGAAAGCTGTCCATTAGCACTTTTAGTGTGACTTTAGGCTGACACGACTGTGCTCCCAGCTAAGGGCAAGTTTCCCTCATTCAGTCACTTGGGTTTGTTTAAAGAGAACAGAGTGCCCTCCAAAGCAATTTGCTTGGGGACTGAAAGTTCCACTGTGATACATGAGGAGTTGGAGGAAAATATCTTCTACCTATTATTCCTTCTACATTTTCCATTTGACTCTCTCTTCAATTTATTCTCTGGAAAGGGCAGAATGTTTTGTTTCAAAAACGGATCCATCCTCAGGAGGCTTAAACCTCTTTTCTCACAGTTCTGTCTTTATCAGAAATCACTTTCATAGCTAAATAATAGCAGGTAAATTGATTTTCCAGGCCCTAAAGCTTAGACAAAAGAGGCTTCTTGTCCACTGAAAACTCAGGAAAACACAGTTTACAAATAATAAATGGTGGAAATCGGTATATTAGATTCCTTGGTCAAAGGTAAATCTAGTAATGGGCATGTTTAGGAAATTTGTAGGCACATAAGTTAGATGTATGGTTCTGTCAAAATCTGGCAGTGCATGACCAGTTTAAATCATCTTGGGAAAAATGGATCATCCATTTTATATTTGTAAAGAAGGATCCAAACTGCAGTGCTCTTTGGTTGTCATCTGGGTCTTATCCCAGACAGAGAGCAACTGAGCGCTCATTGCCTCGTGGATTTCTTCGGTGCCTAGCACGGTGTCTGACATACGGCAAGTTTTCAATAAATGTCAGTTGAATGAAGGAACAGACAAATAAAGGAGTGAAAACATTTTAAAAATTGGGTAACAGTGTCTCAACATATTGAAGACACCATAGCGATTGGGAATTTAGAAGTAAGGAGAGTCCCAAAATGGTTGAAAAGACGTATTAAGAAAACCTATCCACCAGAGGCAGTATCCCAACCACTAAATGCAATGCAAGAACTGGCCTTGGAAGTGCAAGGCTGGGCCCCTGGCCGAGGATACCAGGCGGCACCAGTTAGGAAACCAAGAGTAGGACCAAGGCATCTGCAAAAGGGGGCTGGAGGCCCAGGCAGCACACAAAGGCTTGGTTAGCAGAGCTGCTTCAGCATCAGAATTAGGGCTGATTAAATATTGTCTCTCTTGAGTTTAACGGATTTGGGAGCTGGGAATGGTGCAGAACTGCGTACGGGGACCTAGTGGATTCACACATGGCCAGCAAGAAGGATACAGAAACTGAGAACCAGACGGCCCCAAAGAATGTCAGTACTTTTCGGGCATATTTCCCACTCAAATTTAAATTGACAATATTGAATGCATAACCAGATTATTATTTCACATGTGCTAGTAATTGATTCTGCCAGTGTATACCTGCAGGTGGGAGGGAGTTTGTGTGAAGCCCTCCGCTGGAACTTGTTTGGAATATGAAGGAGTATGGTGCAGTGACTAAGTTTGCCAGGACTATGGAGTAAAACCAACCTTGCCTCACACAAACACCAAGCTTACCAGCCTTCTGCTTACCTACAGTGGTGGAATTCCACTTTTGCATTGAATTTTGTTATATAATCTCAGACATATTCCTATAAGGAACAATTCCCAGTAAACTGAATGAAAATCATGGTGTAGATCATTAAATAGACACAATCAATCCAATAGGGAGAATTTCAATAGAGCTGTCCTATCTCTTTAAACACTCACCACACAAATTTTTTGCTTGTTTCCAACTGTCTATGGTAGACCCAGCAGGAGTTATACTGGAGACTAACGCCTGTGCTTTGAAGGACAGAAGGGATAGTCTGGAAGGGAAGATGGGTGACGAGCTAAATGGTATATTGATTGCCTTCAGAATCATAGCTAGGACATCCCCAAAGCATGTATAATTCTTTCACTATATCATAAATCTGCATTTTGTTTATTAGACTTGTTTACTACAAATTTTTTAATTAGCATAATTATGCACTTGTAAACATATATAATTTGCAGATTTTTTACTATTATATATTTCAAACGAATAGAAAATAATGTAACTGATACCTTTTTATGCAAATTTAACAAACGTTAACATTTTGCCTTTTTTGTGTTTCAGGAATTTTTTAAAATAAACCATTACAGATATTACCAAAGCACCCTAGAATCCCATTTCCTCCATCCCTGCCTGGAGCCAGCCACCATTCTGAATTTGGTGTATATCCATCCAACTCATGCTCTTACTTATTTAATGGCTATGTAATTACTCACAATATGCAGTTGAGATTTTTAAAATTTTTTGTTTTGTGTTTCCTGTTTACCATGCTTTTTCCTTACTTTCTTTTTTCACCTTTCCTGTTTTCTATGATATTGATTGGTTTTCTCTATTCTTTCATTTCCCCCCTGCTAGATAAGGAGTTAAATACCTTTTTCAACCTTAAAGAGGCTACCCTTAAAATTTTATATGTCAACTTGAGTTTAAAAATCTAAAGGTAATTTATATTTTTATCTTTCTTTTGAACACAAAAAGGACTTTATAACACTTTAATTCCAGTTGCCCCTCTCCCATCTTCTGTGCTAATTTTGCCTAGTTTACGTCCATCTTATGTATAATGACCACAACTTAACAGCTAATTGTTTTTATAGTAATTGCTTACCTGTTTTTTTTTGTTTTTTTTTGTTTTTGTTGTTGTTTTGACATGCTTACCAATTTCTTTGGTCACCATAGCTTCTCACATACCATTCCTTTCATTTTATATTCAGTTTCCCTATTACTGAAGCCCATGCTTTAGTAGTTCTTTCACCACGGATTTATGGACAGTAGACTCTGTCTTTGTAGGTCTGAAAGTCTTTATTTCAGCCTCATTCTGTAACAATAATTTGGCTCAACAGTTATTCTAGGTCAACAGCTATTTTCCATATTAATCACACCACATGGGTAAATATTCGCAGAAATGTGTGTATGAAGGAAATAACTGACCTGAAATTTTCATGGGAACATTTTTTCAAAATAATTCCAACTCAATTTTTTTTAATAGTATTGAAAGCCTATTGTAGGCCAGATGCTTTCATAGATTTATCTCAGGATTCTTCTCAATCCTAGGAAATTGTTTTAAAAACCCAAGGTGGCCAAATAATTTACTCTTGATCACACAGCTAAGAAATAGCATTCATCAGATGAAAATCTGTCTTTCAGTTCTAAATCCAGTAGAGCTGCTGCATGAGTCAATCACATTTATTTTTATCTCCTCACTTATTTTTCTAACAGTGAAAGAAAACAGAATACTAATCATTAAAATACATAGCCTTTGGCCAATCTTATTTAATGATACCATAATTTATGATGTAGCCCCCAAAACTCAAAGATCAGGATCCCCATATGTCCCTGAGGGTTAGGGAAACTGTTCTGATTTACATGACAGACTTGAAAATTCAGCTGCTTACTCGAGTAATCATATTGATGATTTTTAGATTCAGGGTGGTTGCTCCCAATCACATGTTTTGAAACTGAAGAGTGGCAAAATAGAAAAATAAATGGCCTTTGAAATACAGAAGAGCCTTTACACTGGACAGACACATTTTACTAGTTTTATGATTTGAGGATATCAAAAAGCATGCCAGCGAATCCGATGGGATATTTGGTGGAGAAGGTCATTTCTGGAGTAAAAGTTGTTTGTTTGTTTTAATTTAAAGCAAGCAAGCATTGGCACTAGGGGGCCTGGGTTTCAGTCTGGATGCAGGCTCTGATTTGCTTTGAGAACAACCACAAGCTTCATGGGCTTCTGTTTTCTCATTTCTAAAGTGTAAAATTTGAACTAAATACCTGTCTTTTAATAGGTCTGCTGTACACTTTTCTATATACTGGACAAAATTTGATCCTTTTTATTTGGTGTCTTACTGGCCATAGGTTTGACTTACTTGTTTATTTATTTATTTATTTTTGCTTTTCTTCTTCTCTTTCCTGATTTCTGTTACATTGATAAAGTGTTATATATTCTTGGTATTTTTTTTTCTGCTCACTTGAGGCTATACATATGTTTTCCTCCCTTAGAAAATACCCTTATCATTTTTTAATGCAACTTTATTGAGATATATTCACACTCCATACAAACCATGTGAAGTATACAATCACTGGCTCACCGTATCATCACACAGTTGTGCATAGTCTCATGATCAATTTTAGAACATTTTCATTACTCCAGAAAAGAAATAAAAAGAAAAAAGAAAACGCAAATCACTCCATATCCCTTATCCCCCCTATTATTGACCCATAGTATTGGTGTAGCACATTTGTTACTCTTGATGAAAAAGCATGTACTAAAATGTTACTAACTATAGTCCATAATTGACAATAGGTACATTTTTCCCATATACACCTCTGTTATTAATTCCTTATAATAGTGTTGTACATTTGATCTAGTTCATGAAAGAACTTTTTTATATTTGAGGTTAATCATGGATCTGTCCACCTCAAGATTCACTGTGTAATACATTCCCATGTTTAAACCTCTAGCTTTCCTTCTGGTGATATACATGAGTCTAAACTTCTCCTTTCCACCACATTCACACACCACTGAACCCTGCTAATCATTTTCACAATAATGTGCTACCATCACCTCTCTCCATTTCTAAACTTTTAAGTTCAACCTAGTTAAGCATTCTGCACATAATAAGCAACCGCTCCCCATTCTCTAACATCATTCTATATCCTGGTAACCTATATTCTCTATTTTATGTCTATGAATTTACATATAATTAGGTCATATCAATGAAATCATACAATATTTGTCCTTTTGTGTCTCACTTATTTCACTTAACTTAATGTCCTCAAGGTTCACCCATGTTGTCATGTGCTTCAGGACTTCATTCCTTCTTACTGCTGAATAATATCCCATTATATTTATACACCACATATTGTTTGTCGGTTCATCTGTTAATGGACACTTGGGTTGTTTCCATCTTTTGGCAATTGTGAATAATGCCACTATGAACATTGGTGTGCAAATGTCTGTTTGCATTCCTGCTTTCAGTTCAATTGGGTATATACCGAGTGGTAGGATTGCCGAGTCATATGGCAACTCTATACTTAGTGTCCTGAGGAACCACCAAACCATCCTTCACAGCATCTGTACCACTTTACATTCCCACAAGCAGTGAAAGAATGTTCCTATTTCTCTACATCCTCTCCAACACTTGTAGTTTCCTGTTTGTTTTATAGTGGCCATTCTAGTAGGTATGAGATGATAACTTATTGTGGTTTTGACTTGCTTTTCCCTAAAAGTTAGTGAAACTGAGCATCTTTTCATGTGCTTTTTAGCCATCTGTATTTCCTCTTTGGAAAAATCACTATTCATGTCTTTTGCCCATTTTCTAGTTGGGTTGTCTTTTTATTGTTGAGTTGCAGGATTTCTTTATATATTCTGGATATCAAACCCTTATCAGATATGTGGTTTCCAAATATTTTCTCCCATTGAATCAGTTACCTTTTCATCCTTTTAGTGAAGTCCTTTGAAGCACTGAAGTATTTGATTTTGAGGAGTTCCCATTTACCTATTATTTTACTTTCATTTTTTGTGCTTTGGGTGTAAAGTCTAAGAAACTACTGCCTATCACTAGATCTCAAATATGATTCCCTACATTTTCTTCTAGGAGTCTTATGGCCCTGGTTCTTCTGTTTAGGTTTTTGATCCATTTTGAGTTAATTTTTGAATAGGGTGTGTGGTAGGGGTCCTCTTTCATTCTTTTGGTTATGGATATCCAGTCCTCCTAATACCATTTATTGAAGAGGCTATTTTGTCCCAGTTGAGTGGACTTGGGAAACTTATCAAAAATAAATTGACTAAAGATCTGAGGGTCTGTTTCTGAACTCTCAGTTCAGCTCCATTGATCAACATGCTTATCTTCATGCCAGTACCATGCTGTTTTTATCATTGTGGCTTTATAATATGCTTTAAAGTCAGGAAGTGTGATATCTCCTACTTCATTCTTCTTTTTCATGATGTTTTTAGCTATTTGAGTCCCCTACCCTTCCAAATAAAATTGATAATTAGCTTTTCCATTCCTACAAAGTAGGCTGTTGGAATTTTGATTAGTATTGCATTGAATCTGTAGATCAGTTTGGGTAGAATTGGCATCTTAACAACATTTAGCCTTCCAATCCATGAGCACGGAATGTCTTTCCATTTATTCAGGTCTTCTTTGATTTCTTTTAGCAGTGTTTCATAGATTTCTATGTGTAAGTTCTTTACATCCTTGGTAAGTTTATTCCTAGATATTTATTCTTTTAGGTGTTATTGTAGATGGATTTTTTTTCTTGATTCACTCCTTAGATAGCTCATTACTAGTGTATAGAAACACCTTTGATTTTTGCATGTTGATATTGAATCCTGACACTTTGCTGAAATTGTTTATTAGCTCAAATAGCTTTGTTGCCTGTTTTTTGGATTTTCTAAATATAGGATCATGTCATCTGCAAATAGTGACAGATTTACATCTTCCATTTCAATTTGGATGCCTTTTATTTCTTTCTATTGCCTCATTGCTCTAGCTAAAACTTCTAGCATAATGTTGAATAGCAGTGGTGACAGTGGGCATCCTTGTCTTGTTCCCGATCTTAGAAGAAAAGCTTTCAGTCTCTGACCATGGTGTATGGTGTTAGCTGTGGGTTTTTCATACATGCTCTTTGTCATGTTGAGAAAGTTTCCTTCAATTCCCACTTTTTGAAGTGTTTTTATCATGAAAGAATGATGAATTTTGTCAAATGCCTTTTCTGCATCAATAAAGATGACCATGTGGTTTTTCCCTTTTAATTTGTTAATGTGGTATATTATACTAATTGATTTCCTTTGTGTTGAACCACCCTTGCATACCTGGAATAAAATCCACTTGGCTGTGGTGTATAATTCTTTTAATATGCTGTTGGACTCTATTTGCAAGTATTTTGTTGAGGAGTTTTGCATCTATACACATTAGAGATATTGGTCTGAAGTTTTCTTTTCTTGTAGTATCTTTATCCAGCCTTGGTATTAGAGTGATGTTGGCTTCATAGAATGAGCTAGGTAGTGTTCCCTCTTCTTCAATTTTTGGGAAGAGTTTGAGCAGAAATAGTGTTAAATCTTCTTGGAATGCTTGGTAAAATTCACCTGTGAAGTCTTACGGACATGGGCTTTTCTTTTTTGGTAGGTTTTTGATGACTGATTCATTCTCTTTACTTGTGATTAGTTTATTGAGGTCTTCTGTTTTTTCTTGAGTCAGTTTAGCTTGTTCATGTGTTTCTAGTAAGTTGTCCGTTTCATCCAAGTTGTTTAGTTTGTTGACTACGGTTGTTCATACTAACCACTTATGATCTTTTTTATTTCTTCAGGGTGTGTGGTAATGCACTCCCCCTCTCATTTCTGATTTTATTTGCAGCTTCTCTCTTTTTGTCATTGTCAGTCTATTTTTATTGATCTTCTCAAAGAACCAACTTTTGGTTTTATTGATTCTATTGTTTTTTTATACTCCATTTTATTAATTTCTGCTCTAATCTTTATTTCTACCCTTCTGCTTGCTTTGGGATTAGTTTGCTGTTCTTTTTCCAATTTCTCCAGTTGTTCAGTTAGGCAGGTCATTGGTTTTAGCTCTTTCTTCCTTTTTAATGTAGGCATTTGGGGCTATAAATTTCCCTCTTAGCACTGCCTTCACTGCATCCCATAAAAATTTTTGATACATTGTGTTCTAGTTATCATTCGTCTCAAGATATTTACTGATTTCTATTGCAATTTCTTCTTGACACACTGATTGTTTAATAGCATGTTGTTTAACCTCTATATATGTGTTTATTTTCAAGTTCTCCATTTGTTATTGATTTCCACTATATTCTATTTGTATAATTTCAATCTTTTCAAATTTATTAATAACTGTTTTGTGCATATGGTCTATTCTGGAGCACTTGAGAGGAACGTATATCCTGCTGTTTTGGAGTGCACTGTTTCCATTTATTTTGTACTTTTGCAAAATCAAGTCTTGGGATCTAAGATGGCAGCATAGAGAGGTGTGGAAGCTAGTTAGTCCCCCTGGAACAACTAATAAAAAACCAAGAATAGCTAGGAAATAATCTGGAATAACTGTGGGGGGACAAACATGCCCGTCCACTCATCATACACCAACTGTAAGTAAAAATGGCAGATTGAAGCCAGGAGACCCCTCCCCTCACAGCCGGAGCTGCAAAGCCTCATGGTGCAAGAGAGATGCTCTCTCCCAGCAACTGAATATAGCTCCACTGAGCTCCAACTGGGGTTTTAATTACTGAGTGTGAACTGCTCACTACAAGCTACAAATCCCCAACAAGCAGACAGAGGCTTTGAGTGATGACTGACCTTGGAGAGCTGGAGGGTCACCATGGACTAGCCCTGGAGGAGAATTTCTGTCCCTGTTTCAGCTCAGTGGAGAAAGCCTCAGCCATTTTCAGCTCCCAGTGCTCTGACCCAGACAAGGGTAGAGATAGCACAGGCAGAGAGAGACCATTGAAATGCTAATGATCTCTCCCTAAGGGGTCTACCTTCTCTAAGAGGAAAGGGGTGGGTCCCGGCTCTACTACCTGCCTTCTATTCAGATCCAGACCCCAGAGCCTGGGGGAAAACAGCCATGGGCCACCCCTCCTTACACCAGTCTGGAATTACAGGCTGACAGGCACCACCTGCTGAGCAGAAAAGCACAGTGACCTGAGGCATCACAGGGTGTACCAATTTTCTAAGACTCACCCTCAGGGAAACTGGATACTGAATATTTCTTCCTTCTGGGACCTGAGCCCATTCTGGTCTGGGAAAACCTGATTGGGGTAACCAAGGAAACCATGCCTAGACAACAGAAAACTACAACCTACACTAAGAAAAATGAAGTTGTGGCCCAGTCAAAGGAAAAAGCTTACACTTCAACTGAGATACAGGAATTCAAACAACTAATCATAAGTCAATTCAAAAAGTTTAGGGAGGATATGGCAAAAGAGCTGAACCGTATAATGAAAACACTGGGTGTACATAAGGTAGAAATTGAAAGTTTGAAAAACCAACTGGCAGAGTCTATGAAAATGAAAGGCACAGCACAAGAGATGAAAGACACAATGAAAACATACAACAGCAGATCTCAAGAGGCAGAAGAAAGCACTCAGGAACTGGAGAACAAGGCACCTGAAAGCCTACACACAAAAGAAAAGATAGAGAAAAGAATGGAAAAATATGAGCAACAACCCCGGGAACTTAAGGACAAAATGAAAAGCAAGAATGTATGTGTCATTGGTGTCTCAGAAGAAGAAGGGAAGGGAAAAAGAGCAGAAGCAATAATAGAGGAAATAATCAATGAAAATTTCCCATCTCTTACAAAAGACATAAAATTACGGATCCAAGAAGCGCAGCATACCACAAACAGATTAGATATGAATAGGCCTATGCCAAGACACTTAATAAGCAGATTGTCAAACATCAAAGATAAAGAGAGAATCCTGAAAGCAGCAAGAGAAAAGTGATCCATCACATACAAAGGAAGCTTGATAAGACTATGTGTGGATTTCTCAATAGAAACCATGGAGACAAGAAGGAAGTGGGGAGATAAATTTAAGATGCTGAAAGAGAAAACCACCAAACCAAGAATCCTATATCTGGCAAAACTATTCTTCAGATATGAGGGAGAGCTTAAAATATTCTCTGGCAAACAGACAATGACAGAGTTTGTGAAAAAAGACACCTGCTCTACAGGAAACACTAAAGGAAGCACTGCAGACAGAAAGGAAAAGACAGGAGTGAGAGGTTTGGAAAACAGTTTTGGGAAATAGTAGCACAGCAATGTAAATACACTGAACAAAGATGACTGTGACTATGGTTGAAAGAGGAAGGCTGGGACCATGTGGGACACCAGAACAAAAGATGAACAATAAAGACTGGGACTGTGTAACTCAGGGAAATCTAGGGTGCTCAACGATTGTAATAAAAGATACAAATATGTTTGTACATGAGGTAGAGCAAATGAATGTCAACCTTGCAAGGTGCTAAAAATAGGGTGGGATTGGGGGAAAAATACAATCAATGCAAGCTAGAGACTATAATTAATGGAAACATTGTATTATGTTTCCTTTAATATAACAAAAGGCAATATACCAAAGCTCAATGCGTATGGGGTGGAGGGGGGAATAGGGAAAGGTTCTGGGACTCCTGGCATTGGTGACGTTTTCTGACTCTTTATTCTACTTTAGGTTAATGCTATCTCTCCTTTTGTTGCTTTCTAGCTATCAAGTTTTGTGGGGGTTTTTGTTTTTTGTTTTTTCTCTCTTTCTCTTTTCTTTTTGTTTTGCTTCTCTACCTTCTTTGACTCTTCCTCCTTCTTTGTGGAAGAAATGGAGATGTCCTTATATAGATAGTGGTGATAGTGCCGAATACATAAATGCGTGACTATACAGGGAACCAATGATTGTTTACTTAGGATGGAATGTATGGTGTGTGAACAAAACCATCTTAAAAGAAATGGGTTAATGAATAAACTTTGAGGGCACTATATTGAGTGAAATAAGACAGACACATAAAGGCAAATATTGCAGGGTCTCACTGATACGAACTAGTTATAATATGTAAATTCATCGACATGAACTATAAGTTACCAGGATATAGAATGAGGCTAAAGAATGGGGAGCAGTTGCTTATTATGAGCAGAATGTTCAACTAGGGTGAACTTAAATGTTTGGAAATGGACAGGGTGATGGTAGCACCTTGTGAGAATAGCTAACAGTGCTGAAAGGTGTGTGAAGGTGGTGGAAAGGATAAGCTCAGAGTCACACATATCACCAGAAGGAAAGTTGGAGGTTAAAAATGGGAATGTATAAAACAGTGAATCTTGTGGTGGACAATGTCTGTGATTAACTATACAAATATTAGAAATCTCTCTCATGAACTAGAACAAATGTATGACACCATAACTAGAAGTTAATAATAGAGAGGCATATAGGGAAAAAATATATACCTATTGCAAACTATATACTACAGTTAGTAGTATTTTAACATTCTTTCGTCAACAGTAACAAATGTACTATACAAAACTATGAATCAATAATGGAGGGGGCATGGTTAAGGGTGTGGGAGGATCTGAGTTTCCTTTCTTTTTTTTTTTTGTCTTTATTTCTTTTCTGGAGTAATGAAAATGTTCTAAAAATTGAAAAAAAATTAATTGTGTTGATGGATGCACAGCTGTATGATGGTACCATGGGCAATTGATTGTACTCTTTGGCTCTTTGGATAGTTGTATGGTTATTAGTTAGGGTTTTCTAGGGAAAAGAATCAATGAGAGGTATCTATGAATATAAGATTTATGAAAGTGACTCACACAACTGTGGGTATGCACAAGTCCAAATTCCACAGGGCAGTCAGCAAACTGGCAACTCCAATGAAGATGTTCGATGAACTCCTCAGGAAACGAACTGGTAACTTGTAGAACTCCTCAGGAAACGCTTTGCTGGTAAGCCAAAGAAGAAGTGAAGGTCCTCTGTCTGTCTTGCTTAAAAGTCTTCAACTGACTGATCGGATTAAATCCAGCCAACTGCATTCTTTCATTGTGGAAGACACGCCCTTCATTGAGTCATCAGTCACAGCTGCATTCAGTTGACTGATGATTTAATAAACCAGCCTGTTGGTTTATTAAATGGCCACAAATGTCCTCGCAGCAATGGTTAGACCAGTGCTTGCTTGACCAGACAGCTGGGTACTATCACCTGGCCAAGCTGACACGTGAACCTAACCATCACATATGGCATGTGAACAATCTCAATTAAAAAAAAAATATATATATATATATATATCTCAAGGCTCAAACATCTGTGCAGTTGCCAAACAGGTGATAACCTGTGGCAGAGTTTCACACTGCACAATCCATTATGATAGAGAAAGGACAGCAGTGGTTTTTATTTTTCTCTTTTGTCTATTTCCTCCCTCACTATGTCAAGATTGAGGTCTTGTCTTCATACCAAAGTTCAACTTTAATACCCAAATATTTAAATGTCTTTCTACCACTAAGAAAAGTTTCTGTCCAGAAAGATTGCAACTTTAGAAAGAGAAAGAGTAGTTTATCCCTGACTGGTGCTTTCCATCAACAGAGTGGGTGAGCTCATATAGAATGAGGAGGAGTTTTTGAGCAAGAAATGGAACTGGGGAGATAATACTGCTTCCTGGCTCAGTTGAATTATGTCCCCAGTTTTGAAGTGGTCATGAATTCCTAAGTCATATACTAGAGTGAAAGACAAATACCCATAAGTGTCGATCCACATCTTCAGCATGGAAACATAATCGATAAGGGTCTGAACTACAAATGTCCTTCCTGAGCTTCTTGTACTGGTTTCATTTGGAGTAGACAACAGATGGGATATTCCTGAGAAACCCACTATGCCAGGTTCTTCCCTCACAGGCCCGGAGTGTCAGTTTTACTGAATGATGCTAAGCCATAAAAAGAAAAACTTGGGGAAAATTGCTGTACATTAGAAAAAGCAACTCACAGAAGTTGTACTTTTTGAGACAATGCTCCCTATAGCCTTGCTATTGAAAAGACATAATCTCTAGGTACAGAGGCAGAAGACTAAAGAAACAGATTAGGGTTTGGGGAAAAAAAAATCCCTCCAGGGGGCAACCGTGGAAATCCAGTTTCTCATTACTAGTTTGCTACCCTGTGTGAATTTTAAATTGGGTTGAGCAAGGTGGCCAAATCCTTCTGTTATCAAAATGAAGCATACTGTCAAAAGGAAAAGGCACCAAGTGATCTATAGCGGCTGCTCTATTGCTGATTTTATCATCTTGATGGTAAGGCCTAATTTATTTCCTTTTGCTGGGATGGGAAAGAATATTTGAAGGATTCTGAGTAAAATGCATCAAAGAGAAAATTCTATTGGGAAAAGTGCAAAAATAGAGAAGAGGTGAAAAGATTCTTCAGTATGGCAGCATTGCTTCAATAAAAGCATTAATGGGGTAAACTGTATGCTGATCAATGTCTAAAGGATTTTACCTGAACATTTGGACTTGCATGTATATCATATACATGCTAATTTGGTGTGATTTCAAGGGTATTATAAGGAAAGTATCACAGAATAGCTACATGACCAAATTAATCTATGGAGGCCTAAGTAAGGACAGTCTAAGGAAGATTTGGGATTGAACCAAATTGGGGAAATGATTCTCCAACCTCTCTCATTTTCTGCACCACAATTGGAGGGCATTGATGTCACATTATATATGCCATTCCTGAGCAAAGTCTTCAACTCACAGTGTAGAATGTAGGCTGAGAACTCTTGGGATCAAACTCTATGGGACTTCGTTCCACTGAAGATGTTTCTCAGTGAAAACATCTTTAGTCACTGAGTGAAAAATAAACAGGTATCTGAGAAACTGTAGTCCATAAGGCTGTGTACAGATAAATCACCGGTAACCTGAATAGAAAATATTCCTCTAATGTATTTTGGGGCTGTTACGGAGTTGAAGTATAACAATTGCACATATAGTACCTATGAGTAGAATCATGATTTAAATTTGGTTTAAAAGCTAGCGTCATACTTAGGCCCTGAGAACTTTAGCAAAAATGATGGCACATGGTTGAGAAGGTGTGATCCACAGAATGGCTACAAATCATAATCTGGCACAAACCTTTCTTTCCACCCTAAGACTTCCACTTTCAGTTGTAAAACTCAACAGAAGTGCCACTCGACTGTAAAAGTTCCTTCTGCCTTTATAATCACTGTAGGTTTGCACATTTAGGAAAATAATTTTCTAGCAGATGATAAGGGGCAACTTCTTATCCTCAGAAAGATGACAATGACCTGTGTTATCTTTGTCTCATTTCTTAACTTAAAGGAGCAATGGTTAAATGGAAAAGACCTTGAAGGCTATTTGGGGGCCTAATCACATAAACAAAATGGGTTTTACAATATGCATTTATTTTTCTCCAAGTGTGTGTTTGAGTATGTGTTGGTGTGTGTAAGTATGAACTTAAAAATGTAATCCAGAAAAGAAAGTGAACAAACTTTTACTTATTTAAACTTACTTGAGTAAGTCTCAGTATTTATTACAGCAGCAGACAAACCCATGCTCAAAAATTATGATCAGCATTCTCTACAACTTCTAGTTTCTATTTAATTAAGAATTATTAAGTTCTCTAAGATGGTACATATGAAAATGTCCTTAGAGCAGGAGTCTCTTTTCTCTGTTAAATAAGATTTCCCATGTAAAAGAATTCTCTCCATTCCACAGTAACAAGGTTGATTTTGAACAGTTGAACATATAGAAGCTGAGATCCATTCCCTAATCTCTCCCTAATTGCCAAATAATAGGCACTGATTGCTCCAAGATAAAAAACTGATCTCATTAGTACCTGCTGTTTGGGTAGAGAGAAGAGAATTATATGTGAGGGGTACTATGCTTTTGGAAATAGTAATTAATTATACATTATTTATTGGAAATACAAAGCTCTCCTTGTACTGTAGCTAGGAAAACAAAGGAAGTGAGAACTTAAATAGCTGAGACATGCTGAATTATAATAAACTTTGGTCATTTGGCTCAAATCTGAGTTCCTCTGCTGGTTTGGATTTGTCTTTACATTCCTAGTCTCAAAATCTGTTCCCTTTCTCAGAACAGGCCATCAAGGTCTAAGAGTATAAGAGTATAGAAGGGACGGAACTGTCCTCCAGAAGGTTTAGCCAAGCTAAGCTGGTCTGGGTGGTTTAAGTTTCCTCTTACAGAGAGAAATAATAAATAAATGGCAATAAATAATCAGCAAACAATTCCTCAACATAAACCAAGGGGCCAGTGGCAATCGACATGGCAGCTTGGCACATGCCAATTCTGAAAAATTAAATTCTTTTGAGTCAATGTTGTAGAATCATAACCATGCCAGTGTCTTTGCTCACTTGTTTTTAACTGTTTGCTGGCGTTAATAACAAAAGTCTAGAAAGAAATAGGATCTTGTTACACACCAAAGAGAGAAAGTATTTTCAGTTTCCACAAGCCTAGTTATTTGTCTCCTCTGCAATACACACATCCTCTGTGCTAGGTAAAAATTTAGAAGAGAGAACTAGAGTAGTGTCTATGACCCTGATTTGCTCTCAAACTGCGATTTTAAAGTAACCATCAAATCTTCCAAATATGTGGTTGCCAAATGCTAGAATATGATAAATATGTACAGTTCACTTATAATTCTTATGCAATTCTCTATTCCACCTGAATTGGCCAGTTAGCAATATGACACAAGGAAAAATGCAGAAGGTCTGGGAGTGCCATCTGCTCATGGGTCCACCTCTACATCCATCACGTGAGGGGGTGGGACAGGCAGAGGTCCACAAGCATTTCTTTTCATTTAAATTGTGAAGGGTTTTAAACAAATATGAGAGTAGAGAGTATAGTATAAACAAGCCATGGTATATTCATATGAACAAACTATTGATATGTGTACCAGCACAGATGAATCTCAAAAGCATGGAGTGAAACCAGTCTCTGTTATTCTATTTATTTGGTGTTCTTGAAAAGACAAAACTATTGTCATAGAAAATTGATCAGTGTTTGTCTGGGTAATGGGTACGGCAAGGGTGTGGCAATAAAGTGATAGCACAAGGCAATTTTTGAGGTGATAAAATCCTTCTGTGTTCTAGCGGCAGGGGTGGATACAGAAATCTACACCTGTATAGAACCGTATACCCAAAGCAATAAAGTCTGTTTTATTGTATCATATTTTTTTAAAGGAAATAGAAAACTATGATAAAGTTCTAATATTTTTCTCTGCACTCCAATGGATTTTCACACATCGTAGCTTGAAAAACACTAGACTAGATAGCCCTTAAGTTCCCTCTTAGTAAAATAACCTGTGAGATAGTCAGGTTCCTATGACAGATTAAAAATAGCCAAAACTCTTTTGACAATTCTCCCACTGAGAGTTAGTGTCTTCTCCTTGAATCTAGGAGGGCTGTATGACTACTTTAACAAACAAAATACAGAGGAAAAATGCTGTGTCAGTTTCTAGGACCAGATCTTAAGAATTGAGAAATTAATAAATTGAAGAAATAGTCATTGTGTTCCAGTTACTAAAAGTAAAAGCCTCGCTCAAAGGAGGAGAAAGAATTCTAGTATGAACATATATTTGAACCTCAAGGTGTTCAAAGTAGGATCTCAAAGGCAGAAATGGAGGGATGTAAGATTCATGGCAGAACTTAGAAAATTTCTAGATACACTTTCAGAAGTCAATGTTTTCTTTGTTTTTTTGTTTGTTTGTTGTTTGTTTTGTCTTTACTATGGCTATGCATCACTTGGCACAACATTTTCAGTAGTCAATTGATCATTTGGTGCTGCTTATCAGTTAGTATTGAAGATTAATATTTAGTTATTACTGATTTCTCCCATCAAGAAATAAACAAATCCAGATTTACCCTCTGTAGTCAATAAGTTGAAGTGTGCCAGGACTGAATCTGAGTTTAGATATTGAACTTGAGGGTTGATGTAAACAGTAAATAACATTTAAAAGGGGACTGAATAATTAAATAATAAATGTGAATATACTCAACATAGATCTGGGTACATAATAAGGGCTCAATTAATGCAAAATTTGCCTTAAAGCCTCCTAAAGTTAAATTAATGCTTTTACTTCTTAGTCTCTCTTATCTATTTTTCTCCAATTTTTAAATATATGCTCACTCTTTATAGCTTGATACAACTACAAAAGTAGCTGTGTACAACTGTAAAAGTAGTTGTATTACTGAAAGCCTTGTGCCAGAAAATGAAGTATAAAATCCCCACTCAACCCCATGCCTAAAGTAAATGCTTTAATATAACATAAACTATTGTTTTAGATTTTGGAATAACACCTTATATTCCATAGCAGTAAAACAGAAGAAAGATGTAGCAAACTTAAGTACCATCTATCTTTCATCCACAAGTCTCAGCACTTGATGGTACATAATGTCAGTCTGGCCTTCTTTGACCACCTTCAAGATTCCTGTTTAGTGAAACCACAAGACAGAGCAGCAGCTGATCTTGTCAAGCATCTGGAATTACGTGGTTTTCCTGACAGCACTGAGACCAGGGAACTAACAAAGTCACTAGCTTGCACCAGGAGCAGGCAACAGGCAGACCCGCTCACTGATAGAGCCACTGGCTGCTTTTCCCACAAAGGGCTTGGCTCTGGCTGGCCTCAAGATCTCCAGGGTAATGTCCATTTTGGAGACTACTCTGGCGTGAACCAGTGTCCAGAAATAAGAGGTAGGAAACAGGGCTTAAGGGCCAGGACAGAATATAATCAGCACTTCGTATGTGCCAGGGGTTAAAGAGACAAGGATCTGGAGGAAGAACCAAGCAGAGAATGAGATCTAAACTCATTAATAAACAAACAAGCAAAAGGGGTTGTCTGGAACGTGGAAGTGTGATGGGTGCATTTATCAGAAGAGGCGGTCAAGGCAGATTCTCTTAAATCACTCGGAGGGGAGTTTAGAGCCAAAGTCCTGCCTCCACTTGACATTCTGACAAGATTCCACTATCTGTTTTCTAAGAAAACATTGGCAAGGAGTAGCAGGCTTCCAAAGTGTTAGTACCTTGTAAATGACATTGCATATAAGAACTGGAATTTATTTTTAATACATGTTATCTACTTTCAGTCTTCACAAACTTGCAATTCAAGTTTGAAGATGTTTGAAGTAGATCGTTGATTCTGTGCATCTTATTGAGACAGGGAATGTGACACCATGGCCATTTAAGGTTAAAGCATTTCTTCAATTTAAAAAAAATCAGCAATTAAGGACCTAATATTGTTTGACAACTGCTGAACTGGGTAGTAGATAGTCAATAATGTAGAGGCAGAGCAAACACCCTCAACATCAGTATTAGTCAATTTAAAGAGAGTCTCCTCTCTCTCCACCCTTCCCCCACCTGGAAATTCCAGTAAGATTTTAGAGTTATTTTTAAGCAAATTTTAACTGTTCATTGGGCAATTATTAATTCTAAATATAAATGCATGGCTTGCTATTACAGTACCCAAATATAGTAGCACCATTTTTGGTGACTGGACAATGATATTTCTATTTCAATTCTTTGACTCAGAACAGATACGCTAAAATGATATGCACTATCAAAAAAATTCACACAGACACACAATTTTGTAATATTTACATTTTTTTTCTAAATTCAGTATGCTTTGAGAGTTAATGGGGAAAAAACCCGAAGGAATTCACTCTGACTCCTATGCCGAAAATAATTTGAAATTGAAAAGCAATTTGTCTTAACTTAAACATGATCCAGTATACCTCCTCCCCTACCAAGGAAAATCCTTTTGGAGGGAGCTACTGGATGTTTGCAGGGTTGATATCAAGAGAGAACTTGAGTTCATATTTTTAATATTGGCTCGGTTGTGTACTCTACGTATTTACTAAGTGCCAAATGTTTGCAAGGCACATCCTAAGTGTTAATGAGAATTACAAAAGGAAGGATAAGTCCGCTTGACACTTAAGAAAACAAAACGTATATGGTTGTAGTAGTTATGTCCTACAAATAGAAGTGACAGGAGGTATCACAGTGAATGGGGAGGCAAAATTCAGAGTGCAGTCTCTGAACACCAAAGGAGGGACTCAGAAATTTAGAAAGAGACTCGTGGTTTTGGTGGAAACTTAATTAGAACTTGAGAGATGCAAACAAGTAAACTTGTATAGCTGAGATAACCCTCAAGCTATCCCATAATTTTATTTTTGGAATTTTAAATGTTATTCTGCCCCCCAAGTGTTGTCTATATATATTTGCACCCAGAACAATATTCATCATTGGGGATGTTGGTTGGAGGTAGGGTGCAGGTTGGCTACTGACTATACATAGGAAGTTTTCACATTTACAAGATTACAATTATTAGATGAAAGAGCTAGACACACTATTACATATTTATTTTAATTTACACAAAATAACCAGCAATAAAATCCAAAGAAATAAATTTAGGATGTACAAGCCAGTTTTTAATCATTACAGCAAAATGTAAACATGTATCAAAGTCCTTCAGCCAGTGCCAGACAATGACAATTCTGTTCTTGGAGTCTCCAGGGTAACTTGGATTCTTCTAATGGAAAGAAAACAAGTAATTTTTTATTAATATTCTTAGCTTTGTATAACTAGGGAGTAAATTTCAGCCTGCACTGGGTCTTATAGGCTCTTGGCTCCAAGCCAGAGCACCACAGAATGTAGAAGGTTCAGACATAATTTTATCCCCTTCTAACACATACCCACTCCCATCTCCCAACAGGCAGGAATCTGACAATAACTAGCAATAGAAATATAAAATCTTCTATCTTATTGGTTTTGATTCTGCTTCTTTCCTCCTTGTGAGTAACAGCTTACAACTAGAATTCCTCATCTATCATTAGCTTTATCTCCCTTATTTATGCACACTCGCGATTTTCTTTTTCAAACCAGCCTTAAAACATGCTAAAACTAAGACTATCTTATTCAAAGATTTTCAGAGTTTTTGCCTATATTAAAAAATAGACTCTCTAATTTGGGCAGATAATAAAAAATATATTTACAGCCTCCCCCTCCCCAGCCCCGAGGATCTGGGGGAAGGTGCGGATGTGTTGGACATCCTCACCTGGACTGGTGTTGATGTTGTCACAAACATCGGGACTGGCGGTTTGATGTGCTGAGCCCTCGAGCATGGGACTTGCCCTTATGAAGCTCATTACAACAAAGGAGAGTCTAAACTTGCATGTAATGGTGCCTAAGAGTCTCCCCCTGAGTACCTCTTTGTTGCTTAGATGTGGCCCTCTCTCTCTCTAACTGAGCCATCTCGACAGGTGAACTCGCTGCCCTCCCCCCTACGTGGGACCCGACTCCCAGGGGTGTAAATCTCCCTGGCAACGCAGAGTATGACTCCCGGAGATGAATGTGGACCCGGCATCGTGGGACTGAGAGTATCTTCTTGACCAAAAGGGGGATGCAAAATGAGACGAAATAGTTTCAGTGGCTGAGAGATTCCAAATGGAGTTGAGAGGTCACTCTGGTGGACATTCTTATGCACTATATAGATAACACCTCTTAGGCTTTAATGTATTGGAATAGCTAGAAGTAAATACCTGAAACTACCAAACTCCAACCCAGCAGTCTGGACTCCTGAAGAAAATTGTATAATAATGTAGATTACAAGGGGTGACAGTGTGATTGTGGAGACCTTGTGGATCACACTCCCTTTATCTAGTGTATGGATGAGTGGAGGAATGGGGATAAAAACTAAAGGACAAATGCGGTGGGATGGGGGGATGATTTGGGTGTTCTTTTTTCACTTTTATTTTTTATTCTTGTTCTGGTTCTTTCTGATGTAAGGAAAATGTTCAGAGATAGATTGTGGTGATGAACGCATAACTATGTTATCATACTGTGGACAGTGGATTGTATATCATGGATGATTGTATGGTGTGTGAATGTATTTCAATAAAACTGAATTTAATAAAAAAACATGAATTTAGTTCTTGATCTTTTTAAAGTTGTGTTTTGATATTTATTCTCACATTTTAATAAACATGCGCTGTCTTTATAAGCAAAAAAAAAAAAAAATAGACTCTCAAACAACTGCAGAGTGAGACATATGATCCTGTGTCTCTAAAATAGATTTGAGTTCCCTAAAAAGTCTCTTACAAATTAATAGAAAAAGCAAAAGATGTTCATATCTAAAGAAGCAGCAGTTTAGGTTTTCTAAATTATAAGTAAAAGGAAATAAATCTTTTTTAGAGGCCTCATTTTGGTTATTTGCTATGGACTAAGAAAAGAAAATCAAAAGTGGATTTCAAAGGGTAGAAGGTCAAAATTTATAAAATGTCTTCACCACACTCCAGAATCACATACTAGTTGCAGTACGTAGTATTACTCTCTAGATTTTAAACCAGATTGAAGGTGGAGGCGGGCATGCCAAATTAGTGATGTAGTGACAGTGACTACCAAGGCAAAAGCTGAACCATGAGCTCGAATGGCCCCCAACATGGAGATTATTGTCCTAGGTCATATAACAGGGCATCTTTGGCCTAAAAGATCTTTCTGCAATTCAACCTATTTGCATTTCTGCCCTGAGCTTTTAAAAGAAAGGATTCCATTATTTAGAGAGGGTGTAAGGGGATTTCTCCAGGTTTATAGAATGGAAAACTGAATACAAAATGACAGCATCCACAGAATAAAGTAGCCACACAAAAACTGTTTGTACCGATGCCTATGAAGGATGTGCTTTATTTCCAGGAATGGTAGGGATTCCAGATTCCTTTCCAAAAATATCAGATTAGCTGCTCACATTTACACTTTAGGTTAGCACTTACAGCAAAGTATGGAACCAGGGTAAAAGAAACGCTCTTTTTTAATCCAAGAATGGAGTGCAGGACCCTTTTTTGCAGAATGAGGTCCTTACTCCATTGCCCTGGACAGATACTAGTTTGATTATCAAATGTCCATACTCGGATGTGGGGGCCATAAGGTCCTGCAACCTCATCATGAGGTGCGTTCTTGGAAGAACTGAGAGCAGAGACATGAATGGACATTTGCACACTGGTGTTTATGGAGGCAGAATTCATGATTTGCTATGGGTGGAAGTGGCCTAAGGGTACACTGACTGAGGAACAGAATGGTGAACTGTGGTGTATGCATACAATGGAATATTGAGCAACTATGAGAAGGAGTAAAGTTGTGAGACACTCAACGAGATGAATAGATCCTATAGACAGCATTTTGAGTGAAGTAAACCAGAAACAGAGGCAAACCCTATAATCCCTCACCAATATGGACTAACTACAATGTGTAAACTCAGAATTGAATCTTAGAGCACAACCTAACAGGGAAATGATTATTATAATGGTCCCTAGATTGTAAGCTCTTACAGCAGTCAAATCTATTCCTGAATTGTAATGGGTCTCTCCAAACTCTGAGATGTTGATCCCTTTGTGTACAACCTGATTGGTCTCTGGAACATTGGGTATCTGTGTGACACCTGAAACTCAGAGCTAGAGCACGGCAGATATGAATGTCAGTATTAACCAGTACAGCAACTATTAAAAAAAAAAAAAAAAAATCTGAAAAAGAGCCCAGACTTCAATTAGAGATATGAATGAAGCAGATCTGGTTAAGACTAGTGCAAACTGGGCCAAGGAGCAAAAGTTGAAACTAACTGTGTGTTAAAACTTCAACTTCCATGTGAGACCAAGGGAAGAGGTGTTTATTTGGTTTAGGATCTATATTTTCTAAACAATATAACTTCTACAGTCAGTTTGTTCAAGCACCACAATTACATGGAACTTTGAATAGGAAGTGAGATATGGTAGGTCTGTATAGGTTAAAGTGAAATAACAACACATCCCAAAGTAATTTGGGTGGAGAATAAAAACAATATATTCAGGGGTCCCCTGAGGAGCTGGGGGAGGATGTTGAGGTGTTGGACTTCCTCACATGGATTGTTGCTGATGTTCTCACAAACATTGGGGACTGACAGCTTGATATGCTGAGCCCTCTGTTTTGGGGCTTGCCCCTATGAAGCTTGTTACTGCAAAGGAGAGGCTAAACTTGCTTATAATTGTGCCTAAGAGTCTCCCCCTGAGTGCCTCTTTGTTGCTCATATGTGGCCCTCTCTCTCTCTAACTAAGCCACTTTGACAGATGATCTCACTGACCTCCCCCCTACATGGGACCTGACTCCCAGGGGGGTAAATCTCCCTGGCAACGCAAGATATAACTCCCAGGGATGAATCTGGACCCAGCATCTTGGGATTGAGAACATCTTCTTGACCAAAAGGGGGATGTGAATTGAAATGAAATAAAGTTTCAGTGGCTGAGAGATTTCAAAGAGTCGAGAGGTTACTCTGGTGGACATTCTTATGCACTATATAGATAACACTTTTTAGGTTTTAATATATTGGAATAGCTAGAAGTAAATACCCGAAACTACCAAACTCCAACCCAGGAGCCTTGTTTCTTGAAGACAATTGTATAACAATGTAGATTACAAGGGGTAACAGTGTGATTGTGAAAACCTTGTGGATTGCACTCCCTTTATCCAGTGTATGGGTGGATGAGTAGAAAAATGGGACAAAAACTAAATGAAAAATAGGGTGGGATGGGGGGATGATTTGAGTGTTCTTTTTTACTTTTTGTTTTTATTCTTATTCTCTTTCTGGTGTAAGGAAAATGTTCAAAACTAGATTGGGGTGATGAATGCACAACTGTATGATGGTACTGTGAACAGTTGATGGTACACCATGGATGATTGTATGGTACGTGGATATATCTCAATAAAACTGAATTGTCAAAAAATGTCCATACTCAGGTCTTAACAGGCTGCTTTTTTTTTTTTTTTCTTGTTCTGTATTAGTTTTATCAAAACAAAAGGCCAAAATGTTAGAATTAAATGAAGCCTCCTTAAAGTCTGGGTAAAAGGAAGATTGAAGCAAAAGGGAAGAGGGAAAAAGAATTAGTGGTCAAAGGAGCTTGACTCTTTTTGGCATTGGGCACTGCAAGATCTGTCAGGGCACAGATGCATTGGACCTGGCTGTTGATAAACCCCAGGGTCCCTTCTTCTCCAAGAATTACACTGCCCATTACCCAGTCCATCTAAGAAGATCCCAAAGAGCCCCAATTTCTTCAGTACCAACTTACCTTTATACTCTACATTTGCAAGAAAACTTTGCCTCTACAGTCGATTTTCCTCCAAGACCCCAGGATGAAACAACTTGATATTTGTCTCGCCCCTGAAGTACACAACCATCAGTCACTGAAGAACAATTATCTGAGAATAGATTTAGAAATTTATTTGAAATTAAAAAAAGAAAAATTCTATCATGTGTTGAATTTTTTAGAATTAATATAAAGACCAAATGGAAGAATGCCTTTAGTTTTACGTATTTTCAATTCTCTTGTCTTACATTGGGTATATGTTTCATAGATATTCTCCTTATTAATACAGATTTTATGACCTACTGAATCACTGATATAACAACACTGTACCCAACAGAGCCGACTTCCTGTCCTATGTTTACTACCTCAGGGCTCTCTCCCTACAAAACATTCAACAAAAGGGATCTGGGGCCACTTGGGCTCACTTGTGTCCACCGTCCCACAGGTGGTACAATGCTGGACAGGGACAGGACAAACACAGGACCCAAAATGAATGGTGAGAGAGGATCGGGTCAGGAGTGAAAACTTTCTATGTGAATGATAATAGCATTTGTATTTATTACCTTTGTTTCTTACACTTATCCCAGAAGACATGAAATAAAATCAGAGAACAGGAACTGGGGTTTGGAGACTGCTGACCATGCATGATCTTCTGACAGGCAAGGCTTAGAGAAAGAGGAAACTGCCATTATTTAAGCAAGGATTGGACAGGGTGTGGGGGGAAGAAAAAAAGGAGTCACCCAGGAAGAAGGCAGGTATTGTTCAGATTGATCTTTGTTTACTACACACCCATGCCACCAGATTCAAGATCATTTTACTAAGTATCACGTTCACCCTGTTTTCTGTATTCTGTTGTTTTATTTCTAAACAGCCTACTTTGTGACTCTTAACTACACAACTCACCAGACTCCCATAGCTCTTAGAATATAGAGAGTGAATTCAGAATGTTAAATATCCAGGAATTTATTGTAACCCAGAATATAGAAAAACCCGACTAAGTACTTGGGCTTTTAAAAATCCATGTATGATCACACAGCTATGAAAGTAAAATAAAGATTAAAAACAGAAAAGTGGTATGTAAAAGGAAAAGGAAAAAACCTGAGTGTTTTCAACCAAGTAAAGGACAAATGTGTAACAGAGAAGCGTAAACTAAAAGAGCATTGACCAATGAATTTTCTTAGAAATCAATGACTTAGACAAGTAGGGCAAGATTTACCAAAAAAGCATGAGAAGTATGACAAGTGGTTCAGCGTTTCTATTTTTAAGAAAAAAGAATACCCCTTTTAGGTCCAGGGGTATTACAGGCAACAAGAATCTTTCATATGGGGCAGCCAAGCTTTGCCCCTGTACCACCTCTTCCTGAATATAGAGGAAAAATTCGCCTTGGGCTGATCCCTGAGGAATTTTTCCAGTTCCTTTATCCTAAAACTGGTGTCACAGGACCCTACATACTCAGAACTGAGCTTATCATGTATTTTCTATCCAGAGGAGTATATGTGATTACCCCAGAGACCTTCTCTACCTTATCAGCAGTAGGGTTGCTCATCTATGTAATTAAAAATATCGTGTGTCTATTGGACAGTTTGCTGATAAACTCAATGAGCAAAAAATTGTCCGACTAGAAGAGGTGAAGCAGGCTTCCATCAAAAACATCCAAGATACAATTGACTTCGAGACATCACAACAGGCACTGGTGCAGAAGCACCATTACCTTTTTATGTCCAGAGGAATAACATTGCTATGGCCTTGGAGGTTTCTCTCCAGGAATGGCTGCATAGAGCATACAGGGAAGTAAATAATCTCCTCAACTACCAGATCTCTGTGCAGAATATGATGCCTCAAAAGGAGCAAAAGTACTTGATAAACTGAGTGGAGAAGCACGTGGTGCAGAGTATCTCCACACAGCAGGAAAAGGAGACAATTGCCAAGTGCATTGCAGAGCTAAAGCTGCTTGCAAAGAAGGCTCAAGCATAACCAGCTCTATAAATGCATCTGTCTCAGTTGAGACAGCTAGAAACAGTTGATCGCGTAAATGGGAAATAGTTTATGTGACAAAATCTTTGTGTATTGCTGTCTACTGAAGTTACAGTGTACCTAAACTAAAAATGAAAAGTTTGAATTTAACATGGTAAGAGAATAACACAATCTACTGGGTCAGTAAACAAACAAACAAACAAATAAATATTTTAAAAAAGAAGAATTGATTTTATGCAAATATTTACATTCAAGTTTTTAAAAACTATTTTTCATAGGGTATTTTCTCACTATTAATAGCAAGGTTTAATTATGTTGTAGTGGGGGTACTTTATGAAATTAGAATACCAGTGATGAATATCGAAGTCATATAGAAAAGCATAATTTCCTTGCTATCTTTTTTCCAAAGTTAAAAGGAAGCTTAGTTTCCTTTTAAATGGCAAAATTTTATTATTTAAGTTAAATTTTTATATACCTTGCCCTCAAGTAAAATAGTCTCATTAAAGAAAGATCTAATTATTTTTTAACCAAAATCAAATCATATACACACCAGTATATATTGCTTTAAGGATAATGAGAGCTTCCATTTGCCTATTCCTGCCCCCTACCCTTAATAAATCATAATAAATGACCTACTAGGTCTTTCCTATGTATCCCTGAAGCTGTTTGTGGGTCTCACTCTACTAGATCCACATTTACAGAAACAGTCTCTATGTCCTTGGTGGCAGCAGTAGATACCACTTCAGATGCTACTGATTTGAGCAGAATAAAGAGGATGCAGCCAAATAAATGGAAGGGCAAAGGAGAATGAAATGTTTAATAGCTCTGTTCTCTGGGTGCTTTGTCTGAAAGAATCACTGTTGCACTTGACATCTGCTGCCATTTGGCTTTTTCATTCTGAATCCTGGAGCCAGACTGCATCTCTGTTTTGAAGGGAGAAGGGAGATAAAGGGGTATCCTCAGAAATGTCAGAGTTATTACTAAGTGCAACCTGTAAACCTCAGATGGGTGGGCAATGGTGTTTTATCTGTCTGCGTGAGTGCTGCTTGTGCGGGAAGCACCTGAAATAGTAATCAGAAATTATGTAAATGTTGGAAGAGATACCTATGTGATACAAAAGATGCAGATTCTTCCCAAGCACAGACCATGTGGGGTGGTGGAAGCTGGGTGCCTCAGAGGACTGAGGGCAGCTCTGGGCAGACATAAATGTCACCTCAACTCAGCCCCTTCCTGCCTGGAATTCCAGGCAGGGTCCATCGTCCTCTGAGCATCACTTTTCCCATCCATAAAATGAAATCCCACCACCCACCTCATGGGGCTGTAGAGAAGATTAATGAGATAGTGATGCAAAGTGCCAGTCTCCAGAAATGACAATCTGCCTTTTCTTCCCTTGCTTCTATTACGTGTTGACTTTGTAAATGATCTACTTCAAGAACTAGGCCAGCGGCCCCCTTATCAGAACCCAGCCCAGTCATATAAAGCTGAGAAAACTGGCAGAGGGTGTCTCTAAGTGCATTGTATCTGCTACCACTTTTTCCTGCTGACCAAGTTCCTGCTCAGACCCTGGAGAGATTTGAATGAATTTCTGATGCAGGAAGCACAAGTGATATGAGCCCAAACAGGTTTCATCTTGTAAGACAACTAATCCATTGGACCTGCCTACTATAGTAGTTTGAAGCTGTACATACCCCAGAAAGGGTCATGTTCTTTTAATCCATTCCTGTGGGTATAGACCTATTGTAAGTGGAACCTTTTGATTAGGTTATTTCAATTAAGATGTGGCCCACTTCATTCAAGATGGGTCTTAATCCTCTTACTGGAGCCCTTTATAAGAGGATAAAGGACACACAGAAAACCCACAAAGGCTCATGGAGAAAGCCCCAGAGAAGCTGAGCGAAACACCCAGAGAAGTTTAGAGAAAAAGCCACAGATGGAGAAGCCAGCAGCTAAAGCAACAAAACCTGGGAGAGGACCAGCAGATGGTGCCTTGTGCCTTACTGTCTGACAGAGGAGCCCAGGCTCACTGGTGACCAGTCTTCAGAGAAGGTATCATCCCGTTGGTGCCTTAATTGGGACATTTTCATAGCCTTAGTACTGTACATTTGTAATCTAATAAACCCCCATTGTTAAAAGCCAGTCCATTGCTGGTATATTGTATTTTGTCAGCTTTAGCCAACCAAAATACCTACCTAGACAGGTGGGTCTAGAAGAATTCTGAGGCCTCTTCATGGGTCAACAGAAGCATGTGACTTATCAGTGATGACTTCTGCCTTGGGTACTAAAGAGGGTTGTTGGAGTACCTTATTCACTTGGGACAGAATTGGGAACCTTATTCACTTGGAATCCTCAAAGTACAGCTTTAGTTCAATAATGACACAGACAGTCATCAACCAATGGCTCTATCCACACAAAGAGAGCACTGGAATGATTGAGAAATTCCTTGAACTGGGCGACAACATCAAGGACCCAATATCCAAAGACAACCCCAGTCTCTGATCACTGCTGCAGGAGGTTCCAGACCTACTAATAATATTGAATACCACCAGGGATATAAACTGATGGGCATGATTTAGTCCTTCATGACCTCATGGTTCTAGGGACTCAGGTGCTTGCCCAGCATCATGTGAAATCACAGAAACTCAAGGTTACCTTCTGGTGCTTTCAGCATCACTCCTAGCAGCCTCCCTCAGGCAGGCACACATACAGCTATACAAAAGAATAACAAAATGTACTGTTCCTGACACACAGATACCAGACTTTGAAATATATTCATACTTTTTAAGCCAAAAACCCTGCCAAACTTCTACCCTTCAAAATTGATCTTCTGCCAGGTACACACATTCACAATCAGTCAAAGATGGCATCCCTTGGGGAATTTAATGAAATAAATCTACAGAAGGGCCCATCTGCCCATTTATGTTCTCTCCTTGTCAAAAAGAGAATCAAAGATGCACATCTGCGCACTGAGCACCAGGTGTTAAATAAAATCATTGTCCAAAGTCAATAGCTTCTCATTGACCCTAACTTGCTGTCTTAACACAGGTGAACTACAGTTTACACCAAACAGGAATTCCTGAGAACACATAACTGGTCAAAATCATGAAAAAAAAAATTACAAAAGACCTAATTTTGAACTTATTATGGTCATTTTGAATTACATTAAATCTACTCAGCCTTTTCTGATCATGATTCCATTAGGCTATTGCATAATCTAATTTGGGGGTAGCAGTCTTATTTTTCTTTTCAGGACTCATGCAGAACTCTACAGCACCAGCCCCACTATGAAGAAACCAACTTGGTATGCTTCTCAGGAAATGTGCATGTGATTTGGCTTTGGTAGGTTCTTGGGACACAGAGTTCCTGGGTCCTTTGCACAGCACAGTTCTGGGTTGAGAGCATCCCTCAGTCCCCAAGGACCTTTGTTGCCTTCTAGAGGACTCCACTGGCCCATCTGTCTTTTACCCAATAATTTCCTAACATTTTTAACCTCAGAACTCTTTGTTCTGTTGCTCTTCAAATGAAATTTCCCCAAGAATTTCAATGATAAGACATAAGGTACAGCTGCTGACCTTGAAGTGAGAGGAGGACTGGAACACTCTCTGCTTGATGCCTTCTTTTCCCTCTCATTTCTCCCCATTCCTTTCTCTTGACAGTCCTCCAAAACACTCAAAGTTGCACAAAATACAATTTTAAAAGTCACTACTTTAACTAAACTCTACGCAGCAATCAGCTATTTGGGGAGTTGTCAAAGGTCTAGCAAGAGTTAAGCCTAAGCACATATAATTTAACATTAATCTTAAACAATCCATACTTATGCCGTGTTTTCACTGTAGAGGGCAGCTCCTGAGACAAAGCACTGGAACGCTGTCCAATCCCACAGCAAGGATCATACTGTCACTTTCTCTGTCTAAATATCAAATGTCCCTTGTCTATTAATCACCAGTTTCATCCTCGATATTTTTCAGCACCAACTGCCTTCTGCTCCCACATTATTCTTGGCAGCTGATGCCAAGGAGCAAACATATCTGGGCAATGAAAATTAACTAAGAGTAAACTCTAGGAAAGCCCTTAAGACCAGAAACCAGATTTGGATGTCCACTTCATATTTACATCTGGCTATAAAGCTGGTGGGAGGACAACTTCATCAAACTGTCCTAGGATTTCAAAAATTGTCCATCCCAGGCACATGAAATCAAGCATGCAGGGAACCTCATGGTTCACCTCTGTTTCCTGTTCCTTCTTTTAGGGCACTGAACTGCATATGGAGCTCCCCACTGAACATTTTAATCCACATCAACAACACAGAGAAAACAAGTTATTTGGGGCTCTGAGCAATGGCAGAGATTGTTGTATTTTCAATGAGACCCTCCCATGGGAGGCCAAAATCTGGAGCAATGCTAATGCCCTGCCTTCTTTGGGGCTGGACCATCGTTGTCTGCTGTGGCCTCTGGCAGTGAGGAATATGCCTTTCTCCTTAGTCTGGCAGGAAACATGTTGCACCCCCACCACCACCGCCGCCGTACCTTGTTGATTTGTGGAAGCTCCATGTTCACAACTGGTCTGCTGGGGGTTCCAGCTCCCCTGGCCTCACTATCTACGCAGGTCCCTTGCCCTGCTTCTCCACCCCAAACATCATCTGCCTAGATAAGCCAACAGAAAAATCACAAAAAGGGGCATTTCCCCTGGTTATGATTCCGCAAAGGGTTCCTGGGTATCGGTTAGACCAGCATGATGACAACCTCATATAATTTTTTAGTTTGCACCATTTTTTAAATGTAGTAAGAATTCATTGTGTTATTGGAATGGAGTCAACTTAGTGACTGTCTTGTAAAAGAAATAACATTCTTTCTTTCCAAAGAGGTTAACTTTAATGCAATTTTGTAATTTCTGATTGTACCAGCATTTTTGTTGTTAAACTATATTGCTATTTTCATTAGTAGTTTGCCATTTTGTTGATGGTTGCTATTGTGAATGAGTTGAGGATTAAACCATGGACGGGACTGAAGCAGTGGCCTTACTGTTATATTCTAAAATAACTTTAAATGAATGAAATGATAAAGACAGCAGATTCCTCTTAATGTGACATGAGGGAGCTGACTCAGGAACTTCCTTCACTTAATCTTTGGTGTCACTTCTGAAACAAATTGACTCTCTTGAAAGCCAGATGGTGCATTTGGGACTCCATTGTTTCCTCGTGTTATAAAGCCACACTTGTCCTAACTAAACTTCTACATTCACCATATTGTATTTACTACAATCTGTTTGATTGTAGTATTTTTGGCTATTGATACTGGTTGCAAAAAAAAAAAAATAGAATTGACCATCAGGAATCCAATTATAAAAACAATATTAATAAAACTAGACAGCTGTCCCTCTGTATATTAAGACAGTAAAAAATCATTTGTCTTCCCATTTATATGACAGATGCATCATGTAAATCATAGTCATGTGGAAGCAAGGAATACTCTAGGTTTCATGTAGTTTTCCATGTGCAAAGCAGTCCAGTTCTAGGAAGAAGGTAGTGAAGAATTTGAAGAAGTAAACATACTATGGAGCCAATGAATGAAATTGTAACATGATCACATAGAAAATCATAATTCTTTATAGGAAAGACAAAGTAAAAATTAAAATACTTTAATGTCGGAAATTAAAAAAAGATTTTAGAAAAGTGGTTTATTTAAAGAGGATCAGATATTTAAAATTTAAAATAAAAGGTACAATTGAAAAGTAATTTAAAACAGTTTCAGGAACCAAAGAATGGAAATATTTAGCATTTGTTATAAGATCTGAGTTTCCCTTCCTTTGTGCAAAAGGGTGCTGAAAGTCATGAAAAAAATCTTAGTTTACATAAAGTACATTCAAGAATTTTTTAAAGGTCACTGGAAATCATTTTTGAATTGGACAAAATAATGTTGAGTGATTTATAGCTTTTAGGAGAGACAGGATACAAGTCAATGACCTGAATAAATGGGAAAAATAAAGACTCAAGAAATAACACAGAGACTAAAAGAATTAAGAATATTCCATGGAGCAGTTAGATAATACAAGTGCAGATTTTGGGCCTCAGGTCAAGAAGAAGTAGGAGTTATTTTTTTCATATGTTCTAAGAGGAGCTAAGAAGCAGGTTCAAATTCTGATATGTCACTTACATACACATTAGGCAATTTAGACTCCCAGTGGCTCAGTTTTCTTATGTACAAAATGAGAATGGTAATATTTAGTTCAAAAGATTATTTTAAGGATTAAATGAGATACTGTATAAAGCCCTGAGCATAGCACCTGGCACAAAGTATGCAATTAATACAGTGTAGACACTGCAATCATTATTTTCACTGATGCACATACCAGGTACTAAAGTTCAGGCGTTGCTGGGAGAAACCAAAATAAGACACCCCCAGAAAGTCCAGCAAGAAAACAAAATGGAAGTAGAGAGCTGAGAAGAATTGACTGGTCGGTATCCATCCTAGCTCAAAAGATTTGAACAAAAAGGAACCTACAGCTTCCATTAATGCAGATGCTATATCCCTGCCTACTCTTTTCTGAGTATCCCTGAGACCACACTGCCAGCTTAGGAAGGAAATTCTTAGAGGACTGGAAGAGCAAATTTCCATAATAAATTTCATACTTAAGTGCACTCACTGCCCTGGAACAATAAATATCAGTTCATAATGAAGAATCCAATAGCCAAATGTTAAAATTAGATATTTAAAGCAGCACATTATATACTTTACATAACTATCCTTCACTAGCAGTCTAAAATATAGAATAAAAAGCTTCTCTTTGATTGCAGTCTCCCGAAATGTAATTGATCACTTGTTTGTATTATAGTCCTTAAACTTTTCTTTGCTATTCTTTAATAAACCTTAAACCCACTTCAGACTGCTCAGATTTGTCCTTCTCAAGAAGATGTATTTGTTTATATATAAATATCTACACTGAAATTTTAATAAATATATACACACATATGCACACACACATGCACAGAGATAATGTAGTACATCTAGCTGGGTAAGAGTAAAATGGCTTTAAATCATATCAGCAAATCACCAACTAAATCACTAAACAGATAGGAAACCTTGTATGGGATTCCCATGTCATTCTGAAAAGAATATACTAGATCTGACTAGAATTCATTAAGAGACCAGGGTGGCTGGAATTTGAAAAACGTCTTTAAAGGAAAAGGAAGAGAAGTGTGACTGTTAGCAAAGGAAGCAGATGTTCTCACTAGAATAAAAAGCCAAATTACAAACACTTAAGCTTTATAACAGTCTGAAGTAACCCTCTACAGTGCAGCATAGGAACTTTAGTGAAAGTAAAAATCATTTTATCACACTGGTGGTAGAGTATCTTTTTTCTTTTCATGTTTTCTTTTCATACATTCCCAGATCTTTATTTTCATTTTTTCCCTCGTGGCCTAGTCTTTGTTTCTATTAGAAGGTAGGACTACACTAGCAAAAGTAAATGGACCAAGACAGCATTTATCTGAATAACTCAAGCAGAAACCATTTATACCTGAAGTAGCAAGATGTGTTAGACAAAAGAGAATTTTTACTTAAACTAACCTCAGACCTGCTTTGATTTCAGGCTGAAAATAATATATAGATGAAACCCACAGTGCTATATTCCATTGAGTCATCTGGTGTTCCAAGTCATACCCTGTTGCGATAAAGCCAGCATTATCATTTAAGTGAATGTTTGCTTCTGAAGACCATTATTCAACTCTCATATTCTGAAAAGCTTGGTAAAGGGAAATTGCACGCATTCAACACTCACCAACCCTAATAAGCTCAGCTTCTAAATTCTTGGCTGAGTGTTTACTGGGAGGCCTGTCGTCAGCTGCCCTGTCTTTCAAGGATGTCACGTGAAGCTGTTCTATGACCTGCTGATAGATTTCAAGTAACGAATCTATAGCTGGACGAAGACACGTCCTGGGTTAGTATTCAGAAGGCCCCTCTTGCTGTAGCTCACAGTGGAGACAGGGGAGAAAAGTTTAAAAAAAAAAAAAAAATTGAAGCATTGGATCTTTTCTCCTTGCCCCTGTAGTTTTCTTCTGACAACAGACTCAATTGATGGGAGCTGAGAATGTGAAAGAAATGGACGAAGTCAAGAGAAAAATAAACCTGATAATGGAAACTAAGTAGAATGGGCAAATGGTGTGCATTTGTCTGTGTCCTCTGAAATGACCTTAGCTACGAATATTGAGGAAAAGAGTTGTTTAATTTTTCATTAAAGTATTTTTAAGATGAAACATTGGAGGCAAAAAAAAAAAATTATCATCTTATGGTGGTGCTTTTCCAATAGGCAAATTAATTTAGAAGGAACTGAAATGAATCCATCCAGGGAACCGAAATCAAATAGAATCCTTTGAATTTGAAAGGGATCAAAGGGAGAGTGGAAAGTTATTTCAAGATAAGATAATGAAACAAAATTTAAACACGATTTTAAAGAGACATAGTTATTCATTTCAGACTAGGAAGAATGGAAATCACAAAAGGAAACCCTCTCCTATTCCTGTGCTTAGCTTTGGAAAAGAGGTTTACAGGAAAAGAATTATCTTTAGATTTCTCTTCTTCAGCACAATAAGAATCATCTTGGGAAAGTTGGAGACAAAGACTTACTTTTGTTTTTAACAAGTTTGAATCACAGGCAGTCTTCAGAGGGAAGTTTTCAGGAATGTCCTCTGCTTAGCATGATTCCCTGCACTCAAGGCAACAGAAGATGCAGTTCACCCTGCTGGCATAAGATCTGTTTTTTCTCTTTCAAGCAGTGGCCAGCCCAGTTCAGAAAATAAATATATTGAGATGAAGAAAATATTATTCCCCAGACCTGACTGTTAAAGAAAAGGGCACCTCCAGGGCTGAGGCCAAGGGAGAGCGTCACACGAGAAGAGCCGAAGCTTCCGCAAGGGGACGGAGGTCAGGGAACAGTCCGAGGTGGTGGACGGCGCAGGGAAGGGGTGTCTCCTCGGAAACCTTCATGTCTCCAGTAAAACACCCAGTTTCACCAGTTTTCTTGTGAAAAATAGTGAGTGCAATCTGTATCCCATCTTGAATACCTCAATTGTGCTTTCTCCTGGAAGAAATTGATTTAGAAGGAAAATTAATAGTTTCTAATTTTATAAAAATATAATTAGCATCCATTTAAGGATTTAAAATAGAGCAAAATGTGCACCTGTAAACACAGGCCACAGACCTAGGAGACCAGGCTGGAGTGCAGAGCAAGCAAATGGCTGCAGTTCTAATAGGACTTGAGCCTGCACAGATAATGAGATGGAGTTTTCAGCCAAGTGTCCTAAATACCTGGGCAGGAAGACTACAGTGGTTTGAAGACACTGAAGACTACAGTTCGTGGGCAGCTGATGGGGTCCCCTGTCAGCTGTGCAGCTGAAAGTGCAAAACCCAGGGGCATCCACGTTGATGCTCGCTGTTCAGGGCCCCTTCACGCCAGGCATTAGGAACTAGATCCGCAGCTGATTTTGAGCCTTCTGGTTTCCTTGTGTGCTTTTATGTTTTGCATCAGTAAGAAAAGATAAGCCTGCCAGATGGCATTGTGGGGGAAAGGGAGATCTTTCGGAGGGGAGGGGGCAAATACAGTGAGTCAATACATGCTGCCCAGTTAACATTTTTTGTAATAAAATTGTAAGCTATTTAGTCCTCCCCAAGTCTGACATTTTTATGTGCATAGCACAGAATCCTTCATTTTCCCAAGAATAAATGGAGGAGGCTTATTTTTCTGTGAATTTATGATAAAAACATACAGAGAAATACAAAGAGATCTAACGGGAGACTGCATTTCAGCCAATATCAAGTATGTGAGATAAATTACTTTATTTAAACTTTTTTTTTTTTTTTGATGTTTTAGAATGCTGGGAGGATTTTTAGAATGGCAATGAATGGAGTAGAGGTTTGAAAAAAAGAATATATTGCTTTGTTAGTTCTGCATGATTTTTTTTTTTTTTTTTTTTTTTTTTTTTTTGGTGAAAGAATTCAGCCTTCACAAAATTCCAATGGAGATTATAGCCGGATTGATCAAATAATCCTTTTCTTATCAGTTAATATATCCCCTAAGGAAAAGTAAAGCCTAAATGTATAATTTTGCTGCTCTGAAATGAGAGTCACGCTGGGGGCCGCTGGCAGCTACACAAACCCTCAGTTAATACTTTGACTTTATATTAGGATGAATATAATATAGTTGTTGAACAGGAGGCTTCAGCCAACGGGGCAGTTCTCTGGGGAGTCCAAACAAGGGAAGGTCAGTGCTGGGCACGGCCCTGGTAAAAGCCCCGAACAGCCAGCTTGGGCCCACAATCCCTCCCTGGGCGGGGAGCAGTAGCCCTTTGTGGGAGTGTAGCTTGATTTCAGGTCATACCCATCCCCCGGAGCACTGTACACCTATTCCCAAAGAGAGGCCACAAAAGCTCCTTAATCTCTAGGGCCTCCTCAAAGTCAGAGATCTCCAGGATCTACCTTAAGACACCTATGAATTGAAGAGCACATGTCCAACACTCTTCTAGTCACTTGTTTATCAAAATTCGTTTACTCCAAACAGTTCCATTCATAGGCTAGATTTTATCAGCATGACCCTCATTTTGCAGAGTTGGAAACAGAGGTGAAGAGAGGTGAAGAACTTGCCCGAGTTCACACATCTAATAACTGCATCCAAACCAAAGCATTCAGAGGACTTTACCACCATGCTGAACACTGTCCAAGTGAAGCAAACAAACCAAACTCCCACCATTCCCTGATATCATCCAATGCCTCCAATCAGACTGTCTAAGGCAACCATGGATGGAGACCCTTTCTCCAAAGCGCCACATTAACTCCACAACATGAGGCGTTTTCATTTAAAATTAAATCTGGGCTCAGGACCCACCATTTAGCACAGAATGTAGATCTTATCTTTTGATAACAGAGTTTGGGATGAGTGTTAGTAAAGGAACATACATGGAGGTGAGAGATGTCTTCAGGAATTGCACACTTGGCGTTGAAGAGATCAATCCACTTCCCTTCAAAACAGGCATTTAAAATGGTTGACTTACAGCAGTTGGCTGCCCCCCCCACACACACACACACACCCAGTTCCCTCTATTTTATGATGAAGCTGAGGAAGGCTGTGGCTGGTGTAGGGATCCTACCCCTGGGGTCTTCAGGTAGGAGACACCTATTCCCACGTTCCTTTATCCTATGTGTCAGTTGACTGGGTCCAAAATCAACTTAATACTGGAAGCATAGAGTTGTGGCTAAGAGTGTGAGCTCTGGAGCTGGATTGCTAATCTAACCTTCAATTGAATCTTCATGTCAAAAATTATTTCTGTATTTAAATCAACCTGTATATTTAATTTGGCTACCTATACTCAACATACATATATTTAACATATATGTTAACATTTAGGCATCTTCAAAAGTGAGTATCTTTTATGACTTAGTTTTTTGGGACCTCATTTTCAAACTTTCCTAATCAAATTTATTTGAACCTTCTGTATAGTCGGTCCCTTCAATAATTTTTAGTAATTGGTAACATGGGCCTGCTTCTTAGCACTTATCAAAGTTCCTCACTTGCAGAGTGATGGACGATTTGTTTATGTGTTAGTCTTTATTCTGTATTCAACAAACAAGTTCTTAATGACCTCCTTTTACCTTCTGCTGCCCTCATCCAGGGAGTTCCAAAAAAGTATATTCAATTATTTATTAGACAAACACTGTGTGCAAGCACCAGAATAGGCTCTGAGAAAGTCACAAAGAAAAATAAGATGCACGATGAAAGTTTAAAGTCCTGTCAAACAACAGGAAACAAACAAAAGACTAGCAAGATAATACAATACATGACTATTGATAAAATAGGTAAGTAGGCCTGCGGTTCTTCCCAGGAAAGGATCATTACTTTCTCCTGGTATAATTTATTTCCTCCTTATATAAACTATTATAATTTATTGTAATTCCTGATCTGGCACTATTGTATAAATGTCTTTTTAATAATCAAAAATGATCCAATGATCTATGGAAGAGATGGAATTTGTCATGGATCTTGAAAATGGGCAAAAACAAGTAAGATGGTGTGTTATTTAGAGACAAAGAATAGATATGACGTGGAATTTCAGTGTAGGCTATGGTGGGCTCAGGAAGGCTTCGTGGCTGAGCACGTAGGATAACCCTCGATCGCCGGCCAGGATTTGGAGAGGAGAACTTGGCGAGCAAACATCTGACATGGGGACGAGCATAGTCTGACTTTTTAAATCGAGTTTGGCTTTGAAAAGAAGGAAAATGTGTTATTAATATTTCTAGTTAAAATTAAATCTGAGATAAAATATAAAGTGACAAAAGTAGAAAAACATAACCATGCCCCCTAAGATAAACAATTTGAAGACCAGAAATGGAACAGAACTCAAAGTGTTTACTGGGACTCACCTCTGTGAAGCCTGCTGGATTTTGGATCTTGGAACATAAAAAGAGGCAAAGAGTAGATATACCAGTTTGGATATATTATGTCCCTCCAAAAGACATGTTTTAATCCAATCTTGTGAGATATTTGGATTAAGTTGTTTCCATGGAAATGTGACCCACCTAACTGTGGGTCATACCTTTGATTAGATTATTTTCATGGAGGTGTGGCCCTGCCCATTCACCATGGGTCTTGATTTAATCACTGGAGTCCTATAAAGGAGCTTACAAACAGAAGAAACTAATAGCAGCTGAGAGAGAGTTTGGAGACGGCCCCTGAAAAAAGACTTTTGCTGAAACTTTGGAGATGCTAGCCTAGAGTTTGCTCCAGAGAAGCTAAGAGAGGACAAAAGTCCCAAGAGTAACATTTTGAAGAATGCAAAGGATATGAGAGAGGAGCTGGAACACAACCTGGGATCAACAGACACCAGCCACATGCCTTCCCAGCTATCAGAGGTTTTCCGGATGCCGTTGGCCTTCCTTTGGTGAAGGTATACTCGTGTTGATGCCTTAATTTAGACATTTTCATGGCCTTCAGACTGTAAATTTGTAACCAAATAAACCCCCTTCATAAATGTCAAAAAAAAAAAAATTAAATCTGAGAAATCACAGTGGAGTGGCAGAATGAAAAACTAAAATAATTTCATTTCCTTCAATACAATTTTGGTGAATTTCAAGGCAAAGAAAATACACATTATATGCACTATATATTCACATTCCCAATTAAAGTGTGATGTACAGGAATGGCTGTAAGAATAATTTATTATATTCTTATTTTGAGTAGGTCGTCAGTTTAGCTGCAAGTTTTAGCTGCTGGAACCCTTCATTACACTTCTGGAATCAGTTGATCCAAAGAGGCATTAAAATGTTTTAATAAGCTCCCTTGGAAAGGCAGCAAGCCAATATTTACTAAATTTTAAAAACACTGCCCAAACAAACAAAAAAAAAAAACACTGCTTTTCAAAGGGGATTATTAAAACATTTTAATGCTTGACAGCAAATACTTACATTTTACACAAAATAGAACTTTAGCTAAAAAATTTCAATAGTTCTGTCTTTGTTTCTAATTTTTTTCTTATTAGATTATTTCAATGAAAGGATATGTCACCCAAATACTTTCCTTCTTCAAGCTCACTGCCTACATGCAGCTCACAGGTAAAAACTTGCTATTCAGACCAGTTCTTCTTTTCAACCAATTTATGGTCCGTGAAGCTGTTTTCTAATTTATTGAGAGGGAATTTCTCTGCTCACAATTAAAGTGCTTAATTTCTCTCTGTGTTCCTGCTGCAATACTGTAGAAGGAGGACCCAGGTATGAAATGTATTCGAGCATAAAGAATTGCCATTCCAATGCATTAGTTGAATTTTCTTCTTCTCCAACTAGAATGCCGTGTAGGTGTCTCTGCTCTCCACGTGTAAGTGCTTGCACACTCACCACCAATAATCTCCCATCAACAAGTGAAATGGTATTTGGGGCCTCACAGCAGAGCCAGCCTGCTTACCCAGAAGAGAAGTGTGCATGTGACGTCTGTCACTCATGCCACCCCTCATCACCCATTAAATCTCGTCCCCACCCACCAGCTTATGTGAGAGGGCCAAGGCTCACCCCTTTAGGATTGTTAGATGCTTTAGCCCTTTAAAATTCTATCCTTTGACAACTACCAGAAGGCTGTCATTTCACTCTGCATTGCCAATGAGGCATCCAAGAATATCCAAAAAGGAGCAAGAAAGAAGAGAATTGAGGAGTTGGAGGTGTCTTGGAGGCCAATGGACAGAGAACTGGGATCAGGCATAAATGTGGCCAATGATAGCTTGACTTCACCATTAACTATGGAAAAACTATTCCAATTCAGCTTGGAGGAGAGACAAAATCTCTTCCTTGGTTACCAATTCACATGACAACTTTGCCATTTCTAAAATACAGATGGAATCCTTCCAAGGCCCTCTGATACAGTTTCTGCCTTAAGAAAGTGAATTACGCCCCCTCTCCCTTCTCCTCTTTCTCTCTCGTCATCCACTCTTCCTCTTCCTCCTCCTTATTCTCTTTCATCTCTTCCTCTCCTCTTTCCTCCTTCTTCTCTCTTCATGCAGTAAATATCATTTGGATGAAATGAGCACAGAGAAGGGGAGTCAGGAAAGTTTCTGCAGAAAATTACTTGAGAATCCATCAGTAAATGGATGAGGCTTGAATTCCTTCTATTTACAGAATTAAAACGTCTCAACAGCAAAAACAAGACTAGGACTGATGAATATGAATGAGATGGAGATTACAATAGTTTCTTATGCTACTTTTTTGCTCAGTTTAGCAAGGTTTATATGCATTCAGTACTTCCTTTATGCAGGATCACTTCATTAGTTTTCTAGAAGAAACATCCTCCTTAGGTATCATGTGAGGTAGAACCTTCCAGAATTTAAACACACACATGCAAGGAAAGGAAGCAGCATGGCACTTCAGAAAACATTATTTCACAGTCACAGTCTGCCATGGAAAGGTTAATGTTTCAGATGACATCTGCACAATCACTTTCTAAATCTGCTTCCATACTAGGTTTAGATTAACTTCACTTTACTTCGGAGCCATGGGGAGCAGAAGGCAGACATTTAAAAAACTATCATCATAGTAATGATGTGAGAAAATGTTCCTTGATCTAATGAACTGTGAATAAGATTTATCCTTACACTCTCTAAGCTGTTGTAGTTAGCCCCCTAGTGAAATTCTCAAATCAGAGGTTTGAAAATATAATTATAAATATACTTCCAAAGAAAATAAATAAACAAAGCCAGGTTTGTCACTCTAAGTCACGTAACAATAAAGTGAAATGTAAAGAGAAGAAAATCTTAAATATGAAGATTAGAAGGAAAAGTGTTCTCGTATCAAAAATCCCAGTTTCATTTGTATATTTACTCACATAGTCTTCTATTAACTCTCATAAATAAGTAAATACCCCTCCCTTCAGGAGGCTGTCATTAATTTAGAACGACAGACATAAAGGCACACAAGAATTAAGAAATGGTCATGAGAGGTGTTAGATAACGAAAAACAGCTCTGCTTGTTAGTTTCCTGACCTATAAAATAAAGGGGGAGAGACCCTAAACTCAATAGAGTCCGTTCCATCTTAAAAATATACATTGGTTTAAATAGTTGGCTTAATAAAGGGAAAATAAATTGTACCACCATTTCAGGCCCCTATAGACAATCAGTACTCAGTATATAAAGCAGTACATGGTTTTAAACGTGATCAAATAATTTCTCTTTCCCCAGATAAATGCAATAGATACAGGCAAATTTTTTAATAGAATTTTGTGCTCAAGGCACTGCCTCATCTCTTTCCCCCATCCATTCTTTTATTTCCCGGTTTAAACATTCCCATGCCAGTATTATAAAGGGAAAGACTCCAATGGCCTAGGGGCAAGGCAATAGGGTATGGGGCTTCCAGAAAACTTTGGCTGTTCTGTCTTAGGGGGCAGCAGCTACTCAGTTTTAGCTGACTGCAGACATGCAGGAATTCAGGCCCAGGTTTTCCTCCAGTTTCTTAAGGGAAACTAGAAATTTGAAATTTTTATGTGCAATCTTCCAAAATAATTGCTTATTTTGGGCAACCATTTTAACATTTTAAGGAAACAACATATGGACCAAATGTAGTATGTCTGTAGCCGGGATGTAAACAAAGGACACCAATTTGTGATGTTTGTTCCAGTGATTGAGGATGGACTGGAGAAATGAGGGGAAGCCTGTGGAATTTGCAGGTGGGACGTGAGTTACTACCTGTGTGTGTGTGTATGTGTGTGTAAACATACACACAAGGATATATACCACTGAGGAAAGTGAAAAGGGAAGTGGTCATCTAAGCACTTGATAGGTACATGATCAAAGAGCTGGAATGATGAGAAAGTACGGAACGTTTGGATGAGAAGGAAGAAATTTCTCCTAGCTAATGGAGAGAGAAGATTGAATTGGTAGTAAAACAGAGACTTGAATAGCAAGTGAAGATGGTTGTGTGAGCAGAAGATTCTTGAAATGTCTTGAATAATTACATGTAGATCAATCATAGATAAAGATTTGTGCCACCCAGGATATTTGCCATAAAAGATACTGCCAATGAATACCCAACACCCCATTAAATAGATTTAACTAAATTGCATCAAAACCCAACAAAACCCACACTTTCAAAACACATCTCTTCTTCATCCTCTTATTCATTTGTTGTCTATCATAAATATGAATGGAAAATCATGGAGATATGATTTAAGTGGCAAGACATTGGGGGGTTTTATTATTTGGATAGAGATCCTGGTGTAAAATTTTCCAGAAGGCAAGATAGAAAATCAGAATTGTGCTGAATGTCAATTGTGCATGCTAATTTCCATTCATAGACACGTATCTGATTAAATTCATATAATGCAGCTGGGCCCACTTTCATCCTTAATGAAAAGAAAATCTCACTCAAAGGACGTGAAAACAGGGATTGAAAATTTAGGGTGCACTTGAACACTGAGAAGAACTTAAGGTTCTCATATTACTCCATTTCTGTAAATTTCTTTTGTTTGTGCTTTGTTGTTGATGTTGTCAACAAAGGTAATATATCCTCTTAGAAGAAAAACTGCAGAAAGAACAGAAGGCCATGCCATAAAATTTAAAATTCCCTCCCTGCCCTAAACCAGGGTATTTGAGTTCCCCTCAGAGGCAACAACTTATTTTCATTCTTTGGATAACCTTCCAGAAATATTATGTGCATATAGTATCAATGAGTAATTGAATTTAACTGCATATAAATGAAAGTCCAATCGACAATTATTTAAAAAGTAAAGATTTGTTTTCTTCTTGTGTAAGAGAGGTCTGGAGGCAGGAAAACCAGGCCTATAATTTTGGCTCCAAGGTCATTAGAGACTCAGGCTCTTTTGAAATTTCTTCCTCATCATTCTTAGGATATGGTTTCATCCTCAAAGTCACCTGTTGATCACAATATAACTGCTAGAGTGCAAGCTATCACATCAGCATTCCAGGCAAGTGATAGAAGAACAAAAGGGCATGCCTCACAGCAGTCATCTCCTGGAAAGAACTTTCCTGAAAGTCCCATACCACATTAATTGACTAGCCCTATCTGAAAGAGTAGATTTTAAGCTGAGTACTTTACCACTCCCAAACATAGGGGTTTTGTTGGTAAAGAATAAAGGAAGAATGGATATTGAACAAGAAACCAACAATCTAACATAATATTCAAGTATATGTGTAGATGTATTCCCTGTGCCCACATTTTGTAAACAAATGGCATACTGTACAGCATTGCTTTTAACTCTGTCCTCCACATTCTTTAGATTTCATCAGAACCAAAACCAAGGACCAAACCTGGGGCTGATTCCTCCTACAATCCAACTCTGCCCTACCCCAACTGCTTGTAATAGCAATTGCTTCCTGCACTCCTCCCTACTTAAAGAGCGGTCTGCAAACCAGTTGCACTGTTATCACCAGGGAGTTTGGTAGAAATGCAGAATTTCAGGCCCCATCTCAGAGCTACAGAATTAGAATTTGCAGTTTAATAAGGTGTGCAGGTAATGAATATGTGCTTTCAGTTTTGAGAAGCACTGCACATACTCAGCCCTTCTAATGTCCCAGCTTAGTCATAGCCAAGCCTGGTAGTATATTAGGAGCCCTCTCCCAACTAGCTGTTGGAGTCTGCAAGAAATTCCATACCCTATCCTGGGTATCTGTACAAACCCTGGAGTAAGCCATGGCCAATGTGAGCATCAGTCTGTAGTACCCATACACATAATCTATTCCTAATTGTGCCATCATTCAGCAGCTCTGGTTCTTTGCCCTAGATTTCTTGGGCTGAGCTCTTTATTCCAACCCCCACTCCTCTTTCCCAAACTAAAAGATAGACTTCAATTCCAGCTGCCTGTCTCCTGCGTTTTGTATATCCCTTTCTCATGGAGCAGTCGTTGCTTCCAGTTTCCTTGACTCTTTTTACATGGCCTCCCTGGTTTTATCCTTATAACCAACAATTCTGAGAACCGATCACCACTCTGGAAACAAGATCCCAGCTTTCTTTGCCTTCTGAGTGAGGACTGTGGCCACTGACCATTGCCAGGATCGGAGCTGACTTTCACACCATCCTAAAGTCTGTTTTGGAGTCAGCCATTCCTCTCCAGATGCTGGGCAGATTTTCCCACCCTAAGTTTATGCCAGGTCTAGACTGGCCAGACTTGTTATCTTTTACCCAAGGGGAAATCCCAGCATAACACCCACACAGGGCCCTGCTGCTGATGTCAATACGTAACTTGCTGCTGAGTCCCACCTTTCACTTAGAGTTCTGAAGTCCACTGTGGCCACAGCAAGAATTGATTCCAGGTGCTGGGAGGAGCCAGACATGGGGGCTGGCAGAACCCAAGACTCTCGGTTGAGTTGGGGCATAAGTGTCAATACCACAGACAGGTATTGAATTTAGATGGAAAAAAAGACCATTAGATTTGGCAAAATGTAGGCTGTTAACCTTTAAGACAGCAACCTCAGCAGAAAAGTAGGGCCAAAAGCCAAATTGCAGTGAATTAAGGAAGGAGTGAAAGGCAGAGGAAGGGAGAGAGCTGATAACAAAATTTATTTCAGATATTTGTAGGTAGAAGGAAGAAGCCATCAGATGGAACAGAATCAAGTAACATGTTTGAAAGATAAGGTAGAACTAAACATATTTGAAGGCAGAAGGAAGAGAGTCTGTTAAAAGGAGATACTAGAGACAAACTCAAAAAAGCTAAATAAGAAATCTTTAAGAATCAAGATAATAAAAAATCTATTTGAGAAAGAGGGTTTATCTTTAAAGAAATGGGACTCCTGGTTCTAAACTGTAAGAAAAAATAAAGGAATAGATGTAGGAACAAAATACAAGGAGGCACGTCTATGGATATACTAATTGGTTCATTTTTCAGTCTTACATTCAACAAAGTAATAGACAGGGACAAAGAGTGTTTGGAGTTAGATTTGGGACTTTCATAGATTAAGAGAATTTTATTATAGAAAAAGCTGACAGAAACAATCTATTTGTGTATTCTCTTCATTTGAAGAGTTGGGAAACTAAATGAATAAGATAAACTGATTTGCCAAGATGGATTTAAAAGAATTTAGTGGCCAACAGGATTTGATACTATCTGGAAGAATCTTACAGATCATGAGCTAGAGATGAAGATGGGATTTTCCAAGTACTAGAAACTTGGCTAAGGCCAAGTGTGAGACTGAGGATAGAAATGAAGGCCAAAATTGAAGCTGAAGAAGTTAAAATTATTTTGTACTTACACATAGGGACTGGGACCCATGGTTCTGCCCCACTTTGTGACGAAGAGCAAGGACAAAGGACGCAGAAGCAGGAATGATAAGGAGTCAGGGTTTGGTTTAGGAGGTTGAATCATATACCCCAACAAACACACATTCTTAATCTTAATCTGTGTCCCTATGAGTGTGAACCCATTTTAAATAGGACCTTTTGAAGATACTGTTTGTAGTTAGGGTGTGGCGAACTTAACCACAGTGGGCTTTAATCTGGATTACCAAAGGCCTTTTATAAAGAGAATCCAATCACAGAAGCATAAAGTAGAGGACATCACCATGTGATGGGAGGCAAATGTACAAGCCAAGGAACCCCAAGGATTGCCAGCAGCCAGTGCCAAAAAGATACAGGCTCCAGGAGAAAGTAAGCCTTGCCAATAGCTTGATTTTGGATTTCTTCTAGCCTCAAAACCATGAGCCAATAAATCCCTGCTGTTAAGCCAAAGCCAATTTGTGGTGTTTGTGACAGAAACCTGGGCAAACTAAGACACTGGGCATGGTAGTCAATGAGCAAGAATGAATGAGAGTCCAGGGCTGTGGAAAGGGCAGCATAAAGAGATGCCCCCCCGGTGTCTCAGTCACGTGGGGAGTCTCTAATATAACAGACGTCGTCGTCTTCTCGGATTCTGCCTGGTAAATGTGAGGACAGCTTGGACTGTGTTAAAGGTACATGCCATTGGAGACTAAAGACCTGGGTTTGATTCCAGTTCCCACTACTAACTATATGATCTGAAACAAGTTATTCTGCTCCTTGGTTTCTTCATTCACAAAAAGAGAGAGAACACTTCTCACTTTACAAGTATATTGTACTGACTGAATTACCAAGGACTTAGCACTAAGTACCTAGCCCCACCTAGGTACTTAAAATTGTAGCTACCAATGATTGCATAGATCTCTTTTTCTAATGAAATGCAAACGTGCAATCATAATATGTAAGAGGAGATAGTCTGTCTTTGCGTACCAGATTATTACCTTAAAATAGCATACGATCTGCCCACAGAGGTATTCTCTATAATTCTCTAGAGTAATGAGTGAGCTCTTTGTCACAGCTCACCTCCCACCATGTATAAACGAGAAAACTATCAAACTTGGTGTTGAATATGTGCTTTCTATGGCCTGCACTGCCTGCTGATTCGGATTGCCATGGAGTTCTCTGATGCCACTTTTAAGATGCCGTGTCATCAGAGCTCATTAAACACCATTCTCTCCCACTGAGTTCACAAGGCACCAAAGCTTCTTCCAATACAACTTCTACTTTCAGGGCAGTGCAGAGACCGGCTCTAATGACCACAAACAAATGCTCAGGCCTTCCTCCTGGGTTGGCCCATGTGTCTGAACTGTTTCAGTCTGATGACTGGGCAGTCAGACCTATTGTCAATCATTCTCACTTTTAAACGTCTGAAAATAAAAGCAGAGGGGCATTTATTTTCACTCACAAGCACACAAAACAAAAAAAAAAGTTAGATCTTTCCAGCATCTAGAAATTTCACTGATTCCTGGAGTAAGACAATATATTAATCCAGAAAAAAAATGTTGAAAAAATAGTTTTTAATTTACTTTCCTTCAGCCTGAGCTCCTTACCAAGCCCAAATATCCCTTCTCAATGATAACCACACACCCAGCCCCAAATTCTTTCTGGAATTTGGTGCAAAGATACTTCACTCTGATGCAGGTTGACCATGGGGTCCTTCTGGAGAGCCTGAAATGCCCACCCTGAAAGGGCAAATTCTGGAACAACTAAAAGGCACTGAGCGCCATCTCAACCCTGCAGAATCACAGCCTCCTGTGAGATTCCACAATCAGCTCTACTGACCTGCCCTGGAAGCACAGGGCTCTATTTTAAATGTTTAGATCATCATGAAACAGCTTGGGTGTGGCTTGTATACCCAGACCCCATCCCCATCTTCCAGAAATCACCTCTCTGGCTTTCATCAATGATAGAGAACCAAGATCGTTGCCAGGATAACTCTTTAAATTGTCCTTCTTAGACCTGGGCAACTGTCCCATTTTTCCAAAAGATGAAGTCCATATATTTTAGAGCCAGAAAATTAACATCACCCTCCCCCCAAAATTGAAATGGATTATTAAATACATTGTTTGAGAACCCTAAGTAAGAAAGAGGATGTAAGAACCCCTAGAGGTCAATATAAATTCTGTAAGAGTAAGTCGTAGCAAGTTAACCCCCTTCATTTTGGACATGGTTACCACATCTTACTTGGATCTTAACATATGATGTGCCTGACTTTCAACAAAGCAGTTCACAATCACTTAAAGTCCATGACAATTATTAAGAATTTATGTTGTTAGGTAATATGGTGAATTAAAAGGTTGTTGAGGCACATTCCCTGACCTCAGGGGGATTATGATCAAATATGGACAAAAAAAAAAGAAAGAAAGAAAGAAAGAAAGAAAGAAAAGAAAACTAACTATAGTGTAAGCAGTCGGATACACAAAGGGAGGCAGCCAGCAAAGACTCCGGAGCCAGATTGCCTGGGTTCAAATTCCAGCTCTCCCACACACTAATTCTATGGCCTTGGATAAGACATTATCTCTGTGTGCCTCAATCTCCTCATATGTAAAATGGAAATAATTTCAGTACCCCCAAAAATGTCCATGACCTCATCTACAGAACTTGTGAATATGTTACTTTACATGGCAAGGGGGAATTAAAGTAATGGATGGAACTGAGATTCCTGAGAAGCTGAATTTGAGATGGGGAGATTAACACAGAGTACCTGGGTGGGTCCCATGTAATCACAAGGGGCCTTTCAAGTGAAGAAAGGAGTCAGGGTAATGTGTCAGAGTAATGTGATGTGAGAAAGTCTCTACCATCCATTGCCAGCTTTGAAGATGGGAGGGCTATGAGCCAAGGAATGTGGGCAGCCTTAAAACTGGAAAATGGAAGGAAACAGATTTTCCCAGAGAACTTCCAAAAAAGAACACAGCCCTGCTGACACCTTGAGTTTAGCCCAGGGGAACCTGGGTCAAACTTCTGTCTTCCAGGACTATAAAATAATAAACTTATGTAATTCAAAACCACTAAGTCTGCAGTCATTTGTTGCAAAAGCCATAGGAAACAAATACAGTGTTGTTGTGAGAATTAACTAAGTCAATATGTGTGAACAGTTGCAACAGTACCTGGCACAGAGAAACTCTAGATAAGTTTGTTTAGTAAAGAAGGGTGATAAAAGAGGTACAAAAGTCAAATATTCAGATGAGCTGCATCTAAGAAGGGTCATTTAGAACTGGAAGACACAACTGGAGTTTAAATCATATCAGCAGGTTGCAATGACTGGCATAAGCCCAGGCAATCAGACTCCCAAGTGCAAGTCCTTAAGCACTGTGCTACACTGTCTATTAAAGGAAAGGTTGGGAGAAGGATTGTTTGTGGAATGAGTTGCTGCAGTGGTGCATCCTGGGAACACAGGTTCAAGGTACAACAGAAACTTTCAGCCAATGATCCCTTTATTACCTGCATAGTGTAAAGAGAACAGAAAGGGCAAATAATCTCCTTGTCACTTATTACACAACACAAAGAGTCAAAAAGAGCAGGAGTCCCATCGTGGCTTGTCTCCCAGGGTAGCCAAAAGTGCTCTGGGTTGGGGTCAGTAGAGGGCAGCTCCACACGTCCCACTTCAGCCAAAGAAGAGAAAAACCTATACTGTTTGAGTGTGGTTTTTATCCGCCTTGGGGGGAGGGACCCTGCCACTGAGAATTCCTGTTCTGATAAGCATCTGGGGCAGCTGTTCCCAGTTACCAGGTTTAAGGTCAGGCTGGGTCTTTTCATTATGCTTAAAATCAACCCCAGGTTGTGGAGTGGCACACAATAGAAAAGGAGGTGGAGGAAGATGGAGGCATAGAGAGAAGTGGAAGTTAGTTAGTCCCCTGGAGCAACTAATAAACAGCCAGGAACAACTAGTAAATGATCTGGAATAACTGCTGGGGGACGACCGTGACTGTCCATGCATCATGCATCAACCTGAACTGGGAGGAATGCCTGAGACTGCAGTGTGGAATTTGTGAGTAGAAACTGCAAATCCAAGCTGGGAGCCCCCTTCCCCCATAGCAGCCCAAATAGCAAGGCCTCACTGTGATAGAGAACAGCACTCTCTGAACAAGTGAATATACCTCAGTCCAACTCCATCTGGGGTTTTAATTGGCAAACATGGACTGCTTAACGCAAGCTAAAAATCCACAACAAGCAGACAGAGGCTTTTAGTGATGACTCACCTTGAAGAGCAAGGGGACTTTTCTGTCTCAGAAGGGGTAGCCCAGAGGACCGGATGCTATCTCTGGCCAATGGGTGAAACTGGGGGCTGTGGAATGATCATGAAAGGGGCTCTCTGTCCCTTTTCTCTCTCTCAACCTGAGCAGCTCAGTGGAGAAAGCCTCAGCCATTTTCAGCTCACAGTGCTCTGACCCAGACAAGGGTGGAGACAGCAGAGTCAGATAAACAAAGAACCTGTTTAAATGCAAATGAAGTCCCCCTGAGGGGTATCTTCCTTAAGAAGAAAGAAGTGGTGCCCAGCTCTATGACCTGCCTTCCATTCAGAACCAGACCCCAGAGCCTGGGGGAAAACATTCAAAACAGAAACTAAGTGGGCCACACCTCCTTACACAAGTCAGAAGCTACAGGCTGACAGGCACCACTTGCTGGGCAGGTTAGGAAAACCACAGAGGTTTAAGGCCTAACAGTGTGTGTCAATCTTCTAAGACACACCCTCAGAGAAAGCAGATACTAAATATTTCCTCCTTCTGGGACCTGAGCCTGTTCTGGTCTGGGAAAACCTGGTTGGGGTAACCAAGGAAACCCGATGCCTAGACAACAAAAATCTACAACCTACACTAAGAAAAACAAATTTATGGCTCAGTCAAAGGAACAAACTTACAACTAAGATACAGAATTGAAACAACTAATGCTAAATCAATTCAAAAAGTTTAGGGAAGATACGGCAAAAGAGATGAAGGCTATAAAGAAAACACTGGGCGTAAATGAGGTAGAAATCAAAAGTTTGAAAAACCAACTGGCAGAATCTATGGAAATGAAAGGCACAACACAAGAGATGAAAGACACAATGGAGACATAAAACAGCAGATCTCAAGAGGCAGAAGAAAACACTCAGGAACTGGAAAACAAGAGACCTGAAAGACTACACACAAAAGAGCACATAGGGAAAAGAAAGGAAAAATGTGAGCAACATCTCAGGGAATTCAATGACAACATGAAATGCATGTATGTACATGTCATAGGTGTCCCAGAAGGAGAAGAGATGGGAAAGGGGCAGAAGCAATAATCAAGGAAATAATCAATGAAAATTTCCCATCTCTTATGAAAGACATAAAATTACAGATCGAAGAAGTGCAGCATACCCCAAACAGAATAGATCTGAATAGGCCTACACCAAGACACTTAATAATCAGATTATCAAACGTCAAAGACAAAGAGAGAATCCTGAAAGCAATAAGAGAAAAGCGATCCATCGCATAAAAAGGAAGCTTACTAAGACTATGTGTGGATTTCTCAGCAGAAACCATGGAGGCAAGAAGGAAGTGGTGCGATATATTTAAGATACTGAAAGAAAAATAAAACACCAACCAAGGATCCTATATCTGGTAAAACTGTCCTTCAAATGTGAGGGAGAGTTTAAAATATTCTCTGACAAACAGACAATGACAGTTTGTGAACAAGAAACCTGTTATACAGGAAATATTAAAGGGAACACTACAGACAGATAGGAGTGAGAGGTTTGGAAAAAAGTTTGGGTGATAGTAGCACAGCAATGTAAGTGCACTGAACAAGATGACTAAGAATATGGTTGAAAGAGGAAGGTTAGGAGCATGTGGGACACCAGAAGGAAAGAGGAAAGATAAAGACTGGGACTGTATAACTCAGTGACCCTAGAGTACTCAACAATTGTGATAAAAGGTACAAATATGTTTTTTTCATGAGGGAGAACAAATGAATGTCAACTTTGCAAGGTGTTAAAATAGGGAGGTATTGGGGGAAAAATGCAATCAATGCAAACTAGAGACTATAATTAACAGAAACATTGCATTATGCTTCCTTTAAAGTAACAAAGGCAATATATGCTAAATGCATATAAGAGGGGGACATAAGGGAGGGGTATGGGACTCTTGGCATTGGTAATGTTGTCTGACTCTTTATTCGACTTTAGTTTAATGCTATCTTTCCTTTTGGTGCTTCCTAGCAGTCATGTTTGGTTTTTTTGTTTGTTTGTTTTTTCTCTTTCTGTTTTCTTTTTCTTTTTTTTGTCTCTCTACCTTCTTTGACTCTTCCTCCTTCTTTGTGGAAGACATGGAGATATCCTTACATAGATAGTGGTGAGGGTGGTGAATACATAAGTATGTGACTATACAGGGAAGTATCGAGTGTTTACTTAGGACAGAATGTATGGTTTGTGAACAAAACTGTCTTAAAAAAAATGAGTTGATGAAGAAAGCTTGAGGGCACTATATTGAGTGAAATAAGTGAGACTCATAAGGACAAATATTGCAGGGGCTCACTGATATGAACCAATTGTAATATGTAAACTCATAGATGTGAAACATAAGTTATCAGGATATAGAATGAGGCTAAAGAATGGGGAGTGGTTTCTTTTTACAGAGCAGAACATTCAACTAGGTTGAACTTAAACATTTGGAAATGGACAGAGGTGATGGTAGCACATTGTGAGAAAAACTAACAGTGCTGAACTGTGCATGAATGTGGTTGGAAAGGGGAAGCTCAGAGTCACATATGTCACCAGAAGGAAAGTTGGAGGTTAAAAGATGGGAATGTATAAAACAGTGAACCTTGTGGTGGGCAATGTCTTTGATTAACTGTACAAATATCAGAAATGTCTTTCATGAACTGGAATAAATGTATGACTCTATAAATAGAAGTTAATAATAGAGGGGCATGTAGGGAAAAAATATACCTCTTGCAAACTATATACTATAGTTAGTAGCATTTTTACGTTCTATCATCAACAGTAGCAAATGGTCTATACCAATACTATGAGTTAACCACGGAGGGGGGCTGGTTAGGGGTATGGGAGGATTTGAGTTTCCTTCTTTTGTCTTTATTTCTTTTCTGGAGTAATGAAAATGATCTAAAAATTGAAAAAAAAAATAGTTGTGATGATGGATGCACAGCTGTATGATGGTACATGGGCAATTGATTGTACACTTTGGATCTTTGGATAATTGTATGGTATGTGAACAATCTCAATTAAAAAAAAGTTACCAAGCACGATTGCCAAAGGATGGAGATGGCCCAAGGGTCCTTCAGCTGATGAGTGGAAGGGTGAATCATGATCTATACATATGATGGAATATTGTGCAGCTGCAGGAAAGAGTGAAGTTGTGATGCATGCAACAACATGAATGAAGCTTGAGGACATTATGTTGAGCGAAATAAGCCAGAAACAAAAGGACAAATGTTGTATGCTTTCATTGATAGGAACCAACTATAATGAGCAAACTCTTAGAGTTAAATTCAAGAGCATAGGTTATTAGGAGAGATTGGGCAATCGATGCATAAGGAGTACAGAATGTTTAATAAGGCTGATTGTAAATGTTTCGAAATGGATAGCACAATACTGTAAGTGTAATTAGCAAAGCTGAGTGTGAGTATGGTTGAAAGAGGAAGGGTAGGTCATGGAATGCCACCAGAAGGAAAACTAAAGGATAAAAACTGGGGTCTGTATAATTTTGTGAAACCTAGACTGGACAATGATGGTAGTTAATTATACAAATATAAGAAACTCTTACATGAACTAGAACAAACATATGTCACTATTACAAGGGGTTATTATAGGGTGGATATGGGAAAAAATACAATTAATGCAAACTAAGATCTATAGTTAATAGTAACATTGTAATATTCTTTCATTAATTGTAACAAAGGCACTATACCAAAGCTAAATGTCAATAACACAGAGATCTAAGCGATAGGGTTTTTTTGTTTTTTTTTTTCAGAAGAAATGAGAATGCTCTCATATTGACAGTGGTGGTGAATTCATAACTATATGTTTATACCAAGAACCACTGACTGGACACTTAGTGTGGATTATATGGTATGTGAATAAAATGGTTTAAAAATAAAAAGAATGGGGGGGGATAAGGGGTATGGGATGTTTTATGTTTTCTTTTTTGCTTTTATTTCTTTTCCTGGAGTAATGAAAGTGTTCTAAAATTGATCATGGCAATGAAAGAACAACTATGAGATGATACTGTGAGCCACTGATTGTATACTGTGGATGGATTATATGGTGTGTGAATATATGTCAGTAAAATTGCATTTTGGAAAAAAAAGGAGATTGGGTAGCAGAAGGCTGGGAGAATGGCCTTGTGTTTATGACTTCCCCAGAGAAGGAGGTGTGGGTAGGTGAGGTCTGGGCAATGGCCGCTTAACAGACATCTGTGATTTCCCTACACTATTTTTTAACCCAGCAAAGACAGTACTTGACTTGAAGACTTGAAACTGTCTTTAGCTGCTCAAAGCACTCTTACATTCAAGGATTAGAGATTTTCAATGTTGATAAAAGGCCTACTTAAAAAATCCACTGTCCAATGATAGTGCAAAGCTTGCAACACAGTTATTTCTTTGTCCCTGGAAATGTTCAAGCACAGGATGTGTCTTCTAGAGGTGTTGAGTAGAGAGAATGCCCACAGTAAAATGGAAGTTGGTTCCAATTCCATTATCAGACCAAATATATCAGTACGTCATTTTAGATTGAGTATGTAAAGTAGCTGTTTTGCATTAGTTAAGCTGGATTTTCAGTTTGGGTCAGGGTGGAGGTCAGATGCAACACCATGGGAAACCGAGGCCATAATGCATGAGAAAAGAGAGTTTGTCACTCAGAGGTCCCAGAGAGTGAGGGACGTGTGGTTGGCTGTGGGGGCTGTGGGTGCAGGCAGGAGACCAAGGGTGGGTTGGGGTCCAAGAACCTCAGAAGGGGCATCTTTGGAGGGTCCCCAATCCCAGGGCTCCACATGGAAGAGTTAACAGCCACCAACCTCTCTGATGCATCAGATGTATCAGACTGTACTAGTCCTCCAGTGACGTTCTCCTCACCCCACCTGGTGAGGACTCAGACTCTCCAGGCCCAGAGAGAAGAGTATGGAGAAAGGCCTTCTCTGTCCTGCACTCCCCAGGGGCCACCTCCTGCTAACTTCAATTACAACCATTGCTGACCAGGGGTGTCTGCCTGCTGTGTGTGTATCACATCCAAATCAGCTGGAGCTGGATGGTCCTAATATTCTCCTGATGGACCCATCTCCACCACCACTAAAATCCTGGCTTGTAGAGTGGGACTTGAGTGGGTGCCCACCTTGCCCAGTGCAGACTGAGCCTTCTCTGCCTTGATTGCTCAAGCTCATGATGGTTTCAGGGCATCGTCAGGAGATGTCAAGTGCCAGAGCCTCACACGGTAACAAACCTCAGCCAGGACTACCTTCCAGAAGGTTCCCCACCAAGGTGTTAGAGGCACTGATTTTGGCAGACCAAGGCAGAGCACAAGCAGGGCAACCCAGGATTAGGGACATAGGTGGAAGGACAGAGCTTGTGGAAGGCTGTGGTCAGGAAATTACTTCACTTTCCTGAGGAAGGCTGCTATTGGGACAATGAAAAGCAGGGACTCATTTGCTGCAGATCTAGGATCACATGATGTCTCCATCCATCTCAGGGATCTTCCACTCCTGGACTATATATTGGGTAGACTAGGATTCCACCTCTGGACTCTTGAACACCTGCTTCACGGGGCCGGCCTGGAGCTGGGGAAGATGAATATAAGGAATCACTTGGACCAGAAGTTTATGTAAAGCCTGGTCCTCTAGAAAAATAAATGACCTCTTTACCTCATAGTTCAATATCCTATTCATTAATAATTAAAGGATAGCAGGGACCTTGAACTAACCAATATGGGAAAAGGTATCTTGGATGGTGACTTTATGAAGGCCTCGGTAACTTTCCCAGAAGTGGTGTGCCTAAAAATTCTTACCTTCATTGCAAGTTAATGCCTTTACCTCTTTGCTGACATGGGCCCTGGGCACAATATCTATCACACAGTGGTACTTGCCATGGGGTTGGGGGAGAGCCTGGAAAGGATAGGAAGGGGAGTAACCTCCCTGTCTTCTGATCTGGGCACTCAGCAAAATGCCTCTCTGGGATTATAGGAGGGGGATGGCTGATTGATGCTCCCAAGACTTTCAGGACAGAGAGACGATGTTACCCTCAGTTTGGGGGAGCACAAAGATTGCCCCACAGAACATGTGGTCAAGGATCTTTGGAAGGGATGACTGTTTATCTCTCTACCAAGTGCACAAATCTGGTGGGCATCATGGAGTTTGGGGCAGCGTATATGGGCTGGGCACCATGAGCCAGTGGTTTGCAGAACCACCATTTGGGCAGGTCGTGGCACATGGTGAAATGTCCATTTTACCAACCTCGGGGGAGTTCCCGTAGTCAATGGCCTGGGTTCCTCTCCACACCCTTGAACCTGGAGTGAAGGATCAGTAATGTCTTTTTTTTAATGCATTTTTAACGTATTTACATAACAGTGATAACTTTCAAAGTACAATTTAACAAGGGGTAAGATAGCAAATTTCAAAGAAAGTCATGGGTTCAGCTACTTCCATTATTGTAAAATACAGCATATATACAGAAAGGTGTTAACTTTTAATATACAGCTCAACAAGCAGTTATATAGGTAATTTCAAAAATTGTTATGAGTCACAGTTCCACAGTTTCAGTTCTTTCCTTATTATGCAATATAGGGTATACACAGAAAGGTGAAGACTTTCAAAGCACAATTCAATGAGTAGCCATAGAGCAAATTTCAAAGGATTTTATAGGGTACAGTTCCATCATGTCATTTACCTCCTTCCAGCTATTCCAACACCCCAGCAACTAAAATATATATATATAATTATATAAAGTTTCCATTTCATAGACCTTTGTTAAATTTTATCTTGTTTGTTGCTACCCTTTCCTCTCAATCTCTTTCTCCATCTTCAGGGGTGTCTAGGCAGTGAGCACCCTAACTTGTTCATATTGAAAGGGAGTGTAGACAGTATAAGGAAGAGGGCTGCATCTGATTGTTGCTCTTAAAGAGGCTGTCGGATCAGTAATCTCTTGCAATACTGACAAAGTGTAGTCAAGTTCTAGACTAGGCTTCTAGCTTTACTCAAAGGCCCCTTATAAAGATGCTGATGCACCTCAGTAGTGTGGCCAGTTCCTCACACAAAATACCCTGGGGTCTTCTCAAATTGGTGACCACGGCACCATCCTCCTCACTGTGACTCCTTATCAAGGAGGTGAATTCAATGGAATTAGGTGGAAGTGACTCCATCTGCTAATTCAGCCAATCACGGCATCAGCCACATTCTACCAGGTGGGGCTTTAAACATGCCTCTCAAACTAGTTAGGAAGCCAGCAAAAACCCTGTTTAATCATGGACAAGTGCACTTCCATTTTGTAAAAACATCTCGCCTCAACTTCCACAGACACATGAGAGCAAAGAATGCACATTGTTCTCTTAGTTTCTCCTGAGAGCTATAAACTCTGCATTTCCACATACAAGTCCATCTGCAACAGGGGCCAGGCAGGCTGCTGAGGTGCCCTGATTGCCACTGGGCGGCAGGAGCAGTGTCCACAATAGACGGCTCAGGACCTTGCCATTTGCAGGAACACCCTCAGCAGCTCCGTTACTCACTGAGACACCTCCCCAGTGAGAAGCAGGTGGGCAGTGGTGACAGTCAGGTGGACATGTGGGTCTGTGTGACCGCCTAAGCATGGGGCTCAGAGCATGGCCACTCTGACATCCACTGCCTTCCAAGGGGTGCTCTGGAGACCTCAGTTAGTGCATAAAATGTGGAGATGGACATCCCATTGTTGGGTCATGTGGTCCAGTGACAAGTTGGATAAGAGGGCCCATTGGCCAAAAAAAAAAAAAAAAAAAAGTATCTCCTGCGACACTGAGGATGCCCCCTAAATGGAAAGGGCATGGAAAGACTCAATAAACTCTAGTAATCCAAAGAGCAGATTCAAATGAGACATCAAGACAAGAGGTTGGAGGGGCAAGAGTGTGATGTCAACAGCTCAAGATGGGAACAAGGGACAGGTTGAGCAAGGAAGTCTGACACCAGTGTGAATGGACAGGAGCAGAGGGCTCCTGCCCAAGCCAGCTTTTACTCATATTTCCTGGGCCTGGCTCCATTTAAAGGGTCAGGCATGGAGGTGGCAGAGCTCAATATCACCTAGAATATCTATAAGTCCACATAGCTATGATGACAGATACACTCACCTAAGGCTTAGCTGTCACATTCTGACATCATCCCCAAAACAACTCTTTGCCCCCAAAATGTTTACATTAATCTGGCACATTTACAAATTCTGTTTTTGGTTTAAATCTAGGGTGGTAAAGTAGGTCAAGACTAGATGAATTTTTTTCTTGATAGAAACATTTTCTTCAAACGACCACTTAATGGTCAGTACAGTGACCCCACCAAGCCATCCACATACCATTGGAGAATTATTGAGTTTCACAGTAGACACCCAGAAACGTCAAGGATGATCTTAGAAATTATTTACTTAAATAGGCACCTTTTTTATTTCATTTTATTTTATTTTTGACAATGCAGTGACTCCACAACATCTTGCCACCAGAAATGCACTCTCTGAGAATAAAGCTCTTTGAGAGTCTGAGAAACATCTCTATGATATTGCTGAGCCAGTTTGTACAGAGCATCCGGTGTCACAAAAGAACATCATTAAAAGTCTTATCTTCCTCAGTAGAAGCCAGCAAACCATTTGTTTTCCATTTTGAAGCTGTCTACAGAAGTGCTTCCCATACACATAAGGGCAATAAATCCCCAGAGCCCAAATAAATGTGGTGCTGTGGCTGGTGTGCATTTTTATGGTCTTCAAGGAGAAAACAATATATTTCCATATTCATGGATTCATTTGGAGTCCGGAGTGCCAGGGGGACTCTTAGGAGAGTGAACCAAATGTCTTCAAATAATTTCAGGCTTCACTTGGCATAGGACACTACCATAAAGAGATATAACTCTAATTCTTGATTCCTGATGGAAACGTATGAACAGATTGATTAAAAACAAACAGGGTAGGTATTGCTAGGATTTACTCTCCCCAGAGTGATCCAAATAAATAAGAGGCTAGTCACTCCGAAGACTTCTTTCCCTGGGGATCTAAAGATCCTAGACTTCTGTTCTGCTGAACTTGCAAGAGGAAACAGATGGGCATGGGTGACCATTTCACAAAAAGACCCTCCTGGGAGCTATAGAGAAAGAAATGTGTCCACAGTGCTCTCTGAGATGAAACTTTCCACCTGCTGCCTGTTCTTCAGGCTAAGGGTTTTTTTTTTTTTTTTCTATAAACTCTTTGGAAAAGAAGTATAAGCCTGTTGTCTGACTCAAACTTGGGGATGAACCATTTGCAACAAAATGGCTGGAAGATACTTTTCCCATGATATTATTTTCCTTACTCCCTATAAAGGAACACCTGTAGCTTTTTTCGTATACTTCATGTACAGTTAATTCAAAGCGAAAAAAGTCTACTATCCCTTTTCTTTCCCTCTGTTTATGTTTCAACCATCTTTCTAAGGTAATATAGTCGTTGGTTTGTTTTTATGTTCACTGCATTACCCAGACAGTATCAAAGCAAAGCAACAAAGGTCTATGGACTCTATCACATGAAGACAAAAGCTACTGTTGCACACAAGCAGAGCTGGCCTTTACTTTGACCAAGTGACATGGCGACCCATGGTGGGATTTCAGGGTTGCCTACAAGCCTGAACTCTGAAATTCCTTCACTGCATTTCAGCTATACTGTATTCTCTCCCACCATCACTTTGAAATGTGATACTTCTCAACATTTATTTATTCAAAAGCATTTTATGAGTACCTTCCTCCTTTTCCCTCACATACATGCTCAGAGCTTGGTCCTCTATAGGTTTCATTCATCTGTCTCCAAATATGAACTCCATGAGAGCACTTTTTTTTTCTTTTTTATCACTTTTTATCAGTGCTGAATATAGTAAGTGCCCAATAAATGGGTGATTGAATGGATGGGATGAATGAATGAAATGGCCCTGGAGATCCATTACCATCGATTATCTGGACAAAGGGATCCCTATCCATTTACGCATTTAGGAGAGGCAATCCACCGTGGGCCTCTCAAAGACCCACAATGACCATCCCTGTACATTCTTTCTGGGTTGGCCAAAAAATGCAAGGTCCTAGTCACTCTTCACCTGAACCATTTTTCAGAGTTGTGTTAGCAGCTGGAAACCTTAAGGATGAGGTAATATCTCCCCTCCCCCATCCCTAACAAGAGTCGGCTTGCTTCTGTTTACTATAAAAGTGGTAAATCCCCCAAGCTCAGTGCTCCTCTCCTCCAGCACAATCTGCTATGTGTTCAGACTCCCATCGTGGGCCTGAGGGGCATGGAGAATCGTCAGCACATAAATATGCACCTCATGCTGCCTGCTGGGCTGTGAGAAATAAAATCCTTTGTCTCTGACCCAGCAACCTTGAAATAGTTAACAGGATAACTTGTTGGTTGGTAAGTGGAGTAAAATCCCAGATGCTGCACAAGTTCTTGTCATTAAGGTAGCTGTGTTCTCTCTTACAGGTAATTTAATACCTTACACAAATTAAGTGCATACAGATGCTTTCAACTCACAAACATTCTACTTAACGACTTTCATGGGGATAAAGCTCTATAGAGGAGTGACATGTGTTGGCCTCTGCCTGCCTCCCATCAACTGTCTTGGCCATGGCTTGCAGAGAGTCATCTTGGACTTGAGGGAAAAAATGGACTAACACAGAACATTTTAGACCTTGTGAAATAAATAGAGAAACTTTTATCATTGCTTAGGGATTCTCTTAAGCTTTCAAACTTAAATGCTGGTGAAAATGCTGGGTAATTTAGAAAAGCAGTTGAGGAGTTGTTTTTGATCAAGATGCCCTTTGGCTTCCATCAAACCCACCAATTTTTTCAGCTTCAAGCTAGGCCTTGACAAGCTGTTTTCTCTGAGTTCCCCAAATGAGCCTTTCTCATCCATCAAGTTCTCCTAAAAGTGGTCCCTTAACACACTCATGCCTTCAGAGATGCCTCATGTCTTTGATTCGTCCTTAATAAGTCCCACAGTTTGCAGGACACACAGCTGATGGCTGTCATCCTGGTGGCTGAATGTGTGAAACAAAATCCTGTTGATCCTCATACAAGAACCGCAAGCCAAAACAAATCAATCCCATAGTCAAATCTTGCTTGCAAAAACTAATCAATCCTTTACACAAAAAGAGGTGTTGGAGTCTAGTCCTATTTTATTTACATTCATTAAATATATAGAAGAAGGTGGAATTTAAACAGCCATAACTTACAAGACAGAGGGGAAAAAATGTTCTAAATAAGGTAAATATAGAAATGTTGGTTTTCATGAAAAGGAATAAAGGAGTCTTCAAAATGAATTATTCCCAAAACTTTATTAAAAACAGAGATAATCAGGAAAATTATTCTGATATTATTTACTTTGTTTGACTTTGTTATTGGAAAGGATGCACTTTATTCTATTTCTTGGAGAAAACCAACAGGGACTATTTCAACTCATACACTGGAAACCAAGAGCTGCACAACAGTTAGCCTTCTACAAATTGGTGATTAACATGATGTCTAGACAGGTTCATGAGCATAACATTACTAATTAAACAGCAGTTTGGTTAATCACGATAGCAAAAGTATTTTGGAATAAATATTTTATTAGTGTGTACATCAATAAAGCAAAAGTAAAAGGAAAGACTTAATTAATCATTTGTAATAATATTGAGATTATTGCTGGCAAAGTCTGTTTGAGGTTATAGAGAATGATCTAATGCTTCCAGAATGGCTTATCTTCATCTTAAACTGTTTCCAGCTAATGGTCCTCTACATTTCAATTACCTGGCCAAAGTTCCTTTCATGTCATCTATCAAGACAATATTAAGGTCCATTAGTGAACAATTGGATTTGACACATTTTCTGTTGCTATATATTGCTCTGTTCTTTTGAAATTCTTGTGAAACTCTCATATTTCAGCAGCAGGGAAACTGTCACTGCATGGGGAGGGGTAGTGGACTCTGACTGTGATTAAGAACCTGATATGACCTTCTGCCAATTAAAAAACTCATTATTCGGAAAGAGAGAAATAAACAAATTGCCCAGTTCTCTTTGGTATATAGACAATATATTTCTTCAGAAACACAGTTAGCCAAATATTTTTAACATAGTCCATGACCATCAAACCACAGGGAAGGAACGTAAGATAAATAAAACTTAATTAAAAACATATTTCAGAAAAAAAGTATCCAAATGTACTGGCCTCTTTTGGCTTCATAAAAGTAGATCTATGGAGAGGAGCTAAGAAGGCAGCATAGAGAGGAGTGGAAAACTGTTAGTGCCCCCCTGGAACAATTCATAAATGACCAAAAAACTAGTAAATAACCTGGAATAACTGTGGGGAGACCAATGTGACTGACCACTCATCATCCACCAACCTGAATTGGGAGGAGTGCCTGAAATCCCAGCATAAAATCTGTAAGTAAAACTGTGGACCCGCCCTGAGAGCCGAGAGCCCCTCCCTCACGGAAGCCACGCAGTGCTAGAGAGCAGCACTCTCTCAGCCCAGCTCCAAATGGGGTTTTAATGTTAACTGCTCAACACAGACAGCGAATCCTCAACAAGCAGACAGGGGCTTTTGGTGACAACTGACCTTGGAAGAGTCGGGGGACATATCTGTCTCAGGACGGGGAGCCCAGAGGATCGGGTGCTATCTCTGGCTGATCGGTGAATCTGGGAACTTTCTCTCCCTTTCTCTCTCTGTGGAGAAAACCTCAGCCATTTTCAGCCCACAGCACTTTGCACTAAAGAAAGCCTCAGCCATTTTAAAATCAAAACATTTTGATTGGCAGAGTCAGAGAAACAAAGAACTTACTTATATGCAGATGACCTCTCTGGAGGGGGCATAGCTGCCCAAGAGGAAAGGGAGGGGCCCAGGTCTACTGCCTACCTTCCCGGAACCAGACCCCCAAAGCCTGGGGGAGGGGAGCCATAGGCCACACCCTCTTACACCAGCCACTGGCTGACAGGTGCACCTGCTGGGCAGAAAGCATAGGTGTGTCAGCCCTCTAAGAAAAACCATCAGGGAAACCAGACACTGAACATTTCCTCCTTCTGTGACTTGAGCCTGTTCTCGTCTGGGAAAACCTGATTGGGGTGGCCTGAGAGGTAAGATGCCTAGACAACAGAAAACTACAACCTACACTAAGAAAAATGAAGTTATGGCCCAGTCAAAGAGACAAACGTATGCTTCAACTGAGATACAGAAATTTAAACAACTAATGCTAAATCAATTCAAAAAGTTTAGAGAAGGTTTCACAAAAGAGATAGAGGCTGTAAAGAAAACACTGGGCATACATAAGGCAGAAATCGAAAGTTCAAAAAACAACTAGTAGAATCTATGGAAATGAAAGGCACAACACAAGAGACAAAAGACACAATGGAAACATACAACAGCAGATCTCAAGAAGCAGAAGAAAACACTCAGGAACTGGAGAACAAAACACCTGCAAGCCTACATGCAAAGCAGCAAATGGAGAAAAGAATGAAAAAATATGAGCAGTATCTCCAGGAACTTAAGGATGAAACAAAGTAAAGAATGTACATATCATTGGCTTCCCAGAAGGAGAAGAGAAGGGAAAAGGGGCAGAAGCAATAATAGAGGAAATAATCAATGAAAAATTCCCATCTCTTATGAAAGACATAAAATTACAGATCCGGGAAGTGCAGCATACTCCAAACAGAAGAGATCTGAATAGGCCTATACCAAGACACTTAATAGATTATCAAATGTCAAAGACGAAAAGAGAATCCTGAAAGCAGCGAGAGAAAAGCAATCCATCACATACAGACGAAGCTTAATAAGACTATGTGTGGATCTCTCAGCAGAAACAATGGAGGCAAGAAGGCAGTGGTGTGATATGTTTAAGACACTGAAAGAGAAAAACCACCAACCAAGAATCCTATATCCAGCAAAGCTGTCCTTCAAATATGAGGGAGAGCTCAAAATATTTTCTGACAAACAGACAATGAGAGACTTTGTGAACAAGACACCCGCATACAGGAAATACTAAAAGGGGCACTACAGCATGATAGTAGAAGACAGGAGTGCATGGTTTGGAACACAATTTTGGGAGATGGTAACACAGCCATGTATGTACTCTGAAAAAAGATAACCATGAATACGGTTGAGAGAGGAAGGTTGGGAGCATGTGAGGCACCAGAAGAAAGGAGGAAAGATAAAGACTGGGACTATGTAACTTGGTGAAATCTAGAGTGTTCAACAATTGTGATAAAATGTACAAATACGTTCTTTTACGAGGGAGAACAAGCGAATGTCAACCTTGCAAGGTGTTAAAAATGGGGAGGCATTGGGGGAGGGATGCAATCAACATAAACTAGAGACTGTAACTAACAGAATCATTGTCTTATGCTTCCTGTAATGTAACAAAGGTGATACACCAAGGTAAATGCAGATAAGAGGGGGGGATAGGGGAGGCATGTTAGACACTATTTTTCCTTTTGCTGCTTTCTAGCTGTCATTTTATTTTTTTCCTCTTTCTTTTGCCTCTCTACCTTCTTTGACTCTCCCTCCTGCCTTGTGGAAGAAATGTAGATGCCCTTATATAGATAGTGGTGAAGGTGGTGAACACATAAATATATGACCATACAGAGAACCATCAATTATTTACTTAGGATGGAATGTATGGTGTGTGAACAAAACCATTTAAAAAAAAAAAAGGTTGATGACAAAACCTTGAGGGCAATATACTGAGTGAAATAAGCCAGACACACAAGGACAAATATTGCAGGGTCTCACTGATAGGAACTAATTATAATATGTAAACTCATAGACACGAAATATAAGGTACCAAGATATAGGACGAGGTTTAAGAATGGGGAGCAGTTGCTTAGTATGAGCAGAATGTTCAACTAGGATGAACTTAAATGTTTGGAAATGAACAGAGGTGTCGGTAGCAAGATGTGAAAATAACTAACAGTGCCAAATGGTGTGTGAATGAGGTGCAAAGGGGAAGCTCAGAGTCATATATGTCACCAGAAGGAAAGTTGGAGGTTAAAAGATGGGAATGTATAAAACTGAATTGTATGGTTGGCAATGTCCATGATTAACTGTACAAATATTAGAAATCTCTTCCATGAACCAGAACAAATGTATGACAAAACAATTAGAAGTTAATAATAGAGGGGCATATAGGGAAGAAATAAATACCTATTGCAAACTATATACTACAGTTAGCAGTATTTCAACTTCTTTCATAAACAGTAACAAATGTACTATACCAATACTACGAGTCAACAATTGAGAGGGGTTGGTTAGGGATATGGGAGGATTCGAGTTTCTTTTCCCTTTTTTTTTTTTCTTTTTTTCTTTTTTTTCATCTTTCACTTCATGTCTGAAGTAATGAAAAGGTTCTAAAAATTGAACAAAAATTAAGTGTGGTGATGGATGCACAGCTGTATGAGGGTACCAGGGGCAACTGATTGTACACTTTAGATCTTTGGATAATTGTATGGTATCTGAACAATGCCAATAAAAATTAAAAAGAAAAAAAAACTGATATGAGTAACTTAAATTATCAGTCAAGAAAGAGAATACATTTTGATTAAGACAAGATAGAATGCTTTTGTCTTCAGGAAACTGGCCTATCATAATCACATGAACCTTTGATATTCTACAAAATTTTCAGATAATAATCATAATTTTTCTCAAAATCTACCATTGAACAGAAAAAGCAGGAACACTTTCCAATTAAATCTGATATTTATGGTGGCACCATTCATCATATGGATGTGGCCTAAGGATGCATCAATAGATGAAGAGAGCAGTGAACTATAGTGTGTACATACAACAGAATATTAAGCAGCTGCAAGTAGGACTGAAATTGTAAGGCATGCAACCAGGTGAATGAATCTTGAGGACATTATGTTGAGTGAAATAAGCCAAAAATGAAGGGATAAATATTGTAAGGCCTCACTAATATAAACTAAGTACAATGAGCAAATGCTGAGAATTGAATACACAACTACATGGTGACATTGTGGGCTATTGATTGTATACTTTGGATAGATTATACGATGATGTGTGAATTATATCTCAATAAAATTCCATTGAAAAAGTCAAAAAAAAAAAAAAAAAAAAGGAGATCTATGACCATCATCCTATGCATTCCTTCTAACTTTTTCAATGTCCTGTCCTACCCCCAAACCTTTACTTGAGTGTCCACTGCACTTACTTGATTGATAAAATCAGGATCAAAAAACTGCATTTGTTGCTCAGTGTCAGCCATCTTGTCAACCCTTTGTATTCAGCCTGGATGAAACATGGATTAGAATCATATAAAAGTTTCCTGTAAAAAATAATATTACATTTTTTATCTTAAAGATTCTTTTGAAGGTGCATAGATTGTCATCCTTAAATCTATAAATAAAAAATAAGGCAATCCATAGTCCATCCATTGGCAGTTAATATTCTCCAGGCTTCTTAGAGCAAACAGATGGGTGCCAAACTAAAAATGAATAGAGTAAACTTAGATTCATGTCAAGATTTTCTTACCAGAATGCCTTTTTTTTTCACTGGAATGTGGTCTTCTGTTGAATTTTCAGGCTCTACTCCACCATATTAATTCTGTAAATTGCTATGTGAGATCAGAGTTTCAGCATGGCAAGTTTACTCTCCAGGGGCCTTCTCATCAAACTTCTAGCCTTTCCAGTAAATGGCAATGGACCCAGGCATGCCAAACTGAATGAGCTGATGTTGGAAAGCACCACAATATTCATTCCCTGCCAAAGAAGATAGCAATGTGCAAATATATATGTTAGACACCATTTTCATCTCAGAGGACATTAATGAAGAGAAAATAGTAATTCACTTCACTTTAAATCAACAAAAAGTAGATGTGTTATGCTTTCTCAAAAGAATAATGGTATATTAGGACAGTAGAAAATAACATTCATTTTTCCATTGGGTTATTATGAAGGCCTTAGAAAACTCCTACAGCATTCAGTCAAAACATTTTGATGTGTCTTTGCTTACCTCCCACCACTATAGTGATTAAAAAAATAATGGTTGTGAACTTTAACTTGAGTTTGTTGTGGAAGAAAAAAATAATGAAATACAAAAGCAAGCAAGTACCTATGGGCTACCTATCCAATAAGCAACTTCCAAGATAAAATAAGCAATGCAATATGTTAATTTATGTCTATAAGCAAAGTATAAGTACTGGTTCAGAAATTTTTCAATTGTAGCATGATTCATCCATTCTGCTACTACCCTTCTACTTGCCAGGGTAACTGGAAAAGACCCAGAACATCAGTCACATCATATTGGACAGAAGGAGTCCCTTGATCAGTTTGACTGAAACTTGTTTTAGCTATTTAGGTCTCAAAAGAAAACCTGTTCTGTCTATGTGTACATCACGAACTCAAGTCCCCTGACTTCAATGAACTGTCTTTAAAGAAAAAGGACGACCTTTAAAGTAAGTTTTCTGAAGTAGGGCACACATCCAAAGGACAAAAAATAAAACAAAATAGAGCATATGAACTGAATGGGGTAGATAGGATAATCCATGGGTATATGGGAAGAAAATATTACAACTTTTATTTCCATTTTTTTAACGAAAAGCCTAAGGGAAATTAACTTTCAGCAATATTTAACATGTGATTCAGTGCTGGTAATCTCAATATGTCTACAGACCAGAAAGTCCCACGTGTGCTGAGGTTGGCAGTGTCCTGTGGGGGAGCAGGAGCTCCGCAGTGTGAAGGGATGAACAGTGACATTTGTGTTGAGTATACTGAGATGAATTGCAATCTTTGTGTGTGTGGTTAAGTAGATTTACAGATTATGTTGTCTAGTTTAATACAAGTAGTTCTCACAAAATGGTCATAAGGTTATCAGGTTTCCTGCAAGACTCCAGGAAAATAAAACTAACTATGGACCAGTGAATATCTAATGAATAAGAAGATGGTAGCACTTAACAACCCACCTTAAAATAGGGAGATTACCTTGGATTAACAAGATGGGCCCAATGTACTATCCTACTTGGAGTTATAAACTCTCTGTCAGCTACAACACAAAATGAAACCAATGATGATCTAGTCAAATTGATGACACAATACCTCCAAAACGTGAAATTTTTAGGAAAATGATTTGAAACAAATGTGGTTTAAAGTAATTATGGATTGCTGGTGGATACACATGGTAAAGATGTAAAATCATGGCCTAGATGTTCACACACTGAACCAATGCTAGCAGTTTTGTCCTTAGATTAAATATAGTATTTCCAGAGAGATGCGGATTGATGTTCAATGTGACCTCTTGAAGTTTCCTTCCAAGTCATATATTAAAATTTAAGTAATTTCCCCAATACTGTGTCTCCATCTCCACTGTGGCCTAAACTGTGCAGATGTAGTAGGCAGAATAATGTCCCCCAAAGATGTCCACATCTTAATCCCTGGAATCTGTGAATATGTTAGGTTACACGGCAAAGGGAAATGAGTTAAGGTTGTAGATGAAATTAAGGGGGCTAAACAGCTCACCTCAAAATAGGGAGATTATCTTGGATTATCTAGATGGGCCAATGTAATCACAAGGGTCTTTAAAAGTGAAAGAGGGTGGCAGAAGAAGGAGCACAAGAGAGATAGGCAGCGTAAGCAGGGCTAGACCCACTGTGGTTGGCTTCGAAGACAGAAGGGGCCATGAGCCAAGGACTGTGGGCAGGTCCTGGGGGAAACAGACTTTGCCCAGAGTTTCTAGAAGGAACATAGTCCTGCCAACACCTTGATTTTAGCCCAATGAGACCCATTACAGACTTCAAATCTCCAGACCTGGAAGATAATAAATTTGTATTGTTTTAATCCACTAAGTTTGTAATTTGTTATAGCAGTAATAGAAAGCTAATATAATAGTGTTCTTGATTTATACACAAACACACACACACACACCCCTCAGGCAAAGACCACCGAAACTAGTAAATTTCCTTGTTAGCAAATGTTTTCCAACATATGGTTTACCAAGAAAATATCCCAACACTATGAAGCCACCACTATTAGTTGGTGACATAAAGAGAAAAAAAATTGGAACAAATATACCAAAGGTTTAGTATAATCACCCCATAAGACTTCATATAAAGTAATAAAAATCAAGTCAAAGTAATAAATGGGCAAAGGACTTCTATAGACAAATCACAGAAGGAAAAATATAAATGACTAATAAAATACGAAAATCTTTCAGAAAAAATAAAATTAGTACAAATTAAATAAATGAAGAGATGCCATTATATATTGTACTGATATATATTTTTAATTAAAATACCCTACACTACTGTGATGGTTAATTTAATGGTCTACTTGGCTAGGTTATGATGTCTGGTTGTTTGGCCAAGGAAGCACTGGCCTGATTGCTACTCTCAGGGTATTTCATAGATGGATTAACATCTATAGGCAGTTGACTACATCTACAGCTGATTGCATCTATAAACAACAAGGAGATTGCCCTAAGCAATCAGTTAGAGATCTTAAATAAGAACTGAGGATTTCAACATTCAAAAAGAATTTTGCCTATTCTACAGCCAGCCAGCTTCTCCTGGGGACACAACTTCACCTTCATTGGAGTTTCCAGCTTGCTGCCTGCCCTAAAGAATTGGACTTGCCAATCCCCGTGGTTGCATTGTGTGAGCCAACTCCTATTTTTGTATATATATAATTATCCTTTCCACATCACAACTTTCCCCATCTTGGTTTCAGTATACCATGAGTCAGCATAAGAAACTAAGTGGGAATTTTTTAAGAGTTTTGTGGAAGCTGCAGATGACACCCAAAGGCCAGCAGACTGCCCACAAAGGCTAGAAATGTGAACGATTGTTGTAAAAAAAAGGCATTCCGTAGACTCTGGCATCATCCGAGCAAAGGCTAAGTCCTTATATGATTTCCTAAAGGAAAATGAAGGTGAAGGGTCTACCCCTATGGATTTTCAAGCCAGCAAAGGCTGGTTTGAAAAACTTTAAAAAAGGTTTAGCCTATGCAATGTAAAAGTGACGGGAGAGGCAGCATCTGCACAAGAGGCAGCTAGGGAGCTCCCAGAAACCCTGAAAAAAAAAATTTTTGGTGGATTTTCCAGTTTGTGTGAGCACCGCACCCCTAACCACCTCCACGTGGAAGGGATAACTGAATATACATATACATACATATACATATATACATATATATACATATCGATAGATAGATAGATAGATAAAGATACATATATATCCTGATGGTTCTGTTTCTCTGGAGAACCCTGATTAATACAACTACCATTGCCATTCACTACTGAGGTAGAAGAAAACGAGATACAAACCTTTTAAAAAAAACCGTCTAATAATGTTTAAATAAAAAAACCATTAAAATGTTTCTGGTGCTCCTGGTATGAAAATTCTACCTCTGGGAATCAGGTAATCCAAAGCACAGAAAAAGCATTCTGTATGAAGATACCTATTCATCACAATATTATTTACAATATGAGAACTTCAAAAACAACTTAAATGCCCAAATAATAGGAGATTGCTTAAGTACATTATGGTATATTTAAATGATGCAATTTTATCTAGTAGATAGTTAAGCTTATGAAGAATATTAACACGGGTCATAAGAGTATAACTGTGGTATAAAGCAACTATGGATAAAAGGCACCAATAAAGGACTGGAAGAAAATCTATTAGGAAGTCAGGAGTGATGGGATTAAGGCCATTTCTTTCTTCTATATATAACTGGTTTATTGAATGAGCTGGATTTAGTAAATTACAATCAGAAGGCAATTCGATTCATTCTCCCACTCCTCCTTCAAGTGCCCTCTGTGAACTTGTTCTATCTCACCCTTTGGGTCAGATTTCAGACAGAACTTACAGCTCTTAGGGGAATTCTCAGACATTAAAAATTCTGGTCTAGGCCAAGGCAAACTCTGGTGCACTCAAAAACCCTCCTCTGCTTGGGCCTGACTGCAGCTTTCAGAGCTGCAGTTCAGAAGGGCACATAGTTGCTTTGTCCTCTTCTCACCCGCTTTTCTGTGGTCCCACAAGCTGCTGTTTGAGCTCATTCCAGGGATGGAGTGGAAGGAGGAGGATGGGAGGAGAAGGAAGGAAAAGGACTCCCTTGAGACCTGTCATTGTAATCTGCAAGGAGGGCTCCTGGTGGGACCTATCCCAGATGCTGATTCTTTGTACTGTGGAGGAAGTCCTGTTGGATGGGGCCCTACTCAAGAGCAGCCCAGCTAGCGTCCTTCAGAAGGCTGCACCCCTGCGCTGAGGGCCCACACACTTCCCTACCCTGCCAAGCCCACCCCAGCCCTGTCTCTCCTACTCTGCCACCAGAAGCCCCCTCTTCACAACCCCTCACCTTATGACTTTTCCAAGTTTGAGTGAAGGGCCAAATCCCCATGATCCCCAAATTATAAGAAACATATAAAGCTCCCTAAGTGGTTCTCTGAAGTACCCCCTCACTTGATTGAGATGAGAGGAGGCTTCAGCACCTGGCACCTCTCTCAATAAGACCTTCTAACTCCCTGACTTCTCAGCCTCTCCAGGACTCCTCGGCCTCCAACCGGACAGCCCTGAGGTGATGACCAGCTCGGGGTCTTAATGTGCATGGGTAGCCGGAAGCCCCAAATATACTGTTCTTTGCAGTGGGAACTTCAGCCTTTGACACTGGGACTATCAAAAAGTTTGCTTTTCAAATGTTATTTTATAAGGGGAGTGGAGGTAGAATACAGACCTTAACAATGGAGAGAAAGACAAGAAAATAGACTATAATAGCTCTTGAGGTATCTGTTTTTCATGCCTCTCAGAGTCTTATCAGAGTAATTTTAGACTAGACTAGATTCATTGACAGTTTTGTCCTCTAGGAATTGCAATGTCTCTGGCTCCATGGATTAGAAATCTTCTCACTATAAGTGCAGAAAACAATATGAAAAGCTGGAAAGCCTACCCTCTGGTGCCTGCATTTATTCTTTTAACCATTAGTATGCCAAATAAAAATGATCTTTTCTGTTCTATGTTATGACTACCTAATGACCTAGAAATTAGTGTATTTCCTTAAGATATAATTAATAAAAATATTTAGTATTTAAATAGAATTTACACTCTAGATCATTTTAAATAAGTCAATTATTGGTATTTGATTTATAAATAACATGTTTTGATTCCTTTTGTGGTTATTAAACATCAAAATACTTGCAGTAATAATGACTTCTGGTACAAACTGCTCTATAAATAAATAAAACTTAAAAATATCTGTTCTGAATAATCTGTGGTAATTTAAAACTCTAAGAACTTTGAGTCTAAGTGAAATAGGTAGATATTGTTCTTTTTTCCCTCCATTCTTGTGTATTTTTTAGAAAGCTATTAAAACTAAGGAGAAATGAGAAGGCTTTTTAAAATCACAGCTATAATTTTTTAAAATATTTTTTTCTATTACACATCCATAGCAGTTATTACTACACTATATCTATTGGATTGAGTACCATTCTTGGATTGTGGACCACTTAGCATAGATTCTTAAAGTCCTTTTTCTTTTTTTCCTTTTGCAGTTGGTTGGTTTTGTGTATGCCTGTTATGTGATCAGTATTTTCATGGAAGAAGAGGACACTTGTAAGTATTCTTATATCTAACTTGATTTATTTTGATTGAGACCTAGCAACCTAAACTAATTTATAGAATGCTATGAAATCTTTCATATTCAGAGTTTTCAATGATTGAAATCAGCCTAATAAAGTTCCAAGCAAAAGTTGGCAAACTAAAATGCAAATAAATAAGATAGCACTAAGTACCATCACTATCCATCCCAGCCATGTGAGAAAGGCACAGACACCTAGAGGTCAGTATCGTTGCATGTCTTAGTAACTTTTCATCTGACCTAAATATTATGTGAATAGAAAATTAGGGGTTGTTTTATCCATCACAACTGTAAGTATGCTGGTTGCAAAATGCTGAAGTCTGCAATAATAGGAATAGTAGCAATACAACAATATAGTACAGCAAGAACTACTTGCATATAAAAGTACAAAAGAATGGTATAAGAAAACTAAAAATAACAACCTTCAAGTTGGGCTGTAAAAGAAAACGAATGACAAGAGATGCTGAAAAAGAATTCATGGGATTCTAAGAAGTTAAATCATGTTTTACCCACACACCCAACTAAAATACATATATGGCCTGAAATTATGTAGCTAGAGACTTAGCAGCACAGTTCAATAATTTGCATTTATTGTGCTCCTGCTAATGGGTAAGGGACTCTGCTTGGCTCAACACTGTTGTGAGCTCATATGACACCAAAATATTTTTTAATTTATTTTTTAATTGTTTTAGAGAAATAAAATACACCCAACCAAACCAAAGATTTGCTTATATTATTGCAGTTATTCCCTGAGTTGTAAAATTGACTCTTTAACAAAATGAGACATCATACCTTCTTTCTAAAGAACAACTCCAAAAGGGTCTGATGAATGCTTGCCACCAAATAGATGCTCTGCATGATATGTGACCTGGAATTCATGGACAATGGGATCTCACCATGATTTATTGGACCAAATGGAAGAAATTTTAGACCCTATGACCAAACTCATCAGGCAGTGGAAACAGGCAAACACATGGCGTCATACATTCATGCTTATTTGGTTGTTCGGTGTGTTTTTTTTAGATGTCAGATAAGTCTGAAAGTTTCTGATATTTCAGAAGTACAGTTGTAATTAAAACAGTTTCCACCATGAGGTTAACTTCAAAAACTCTTTCCAGGCATTCCATTATTAGTTGCATAATCTGACAGAGTCAATATATGGAAGGCTAGCAGAATGCTTTCTACTCACATCTAAGACTGCACCATAAAAAAAAAAAAAAAAAAAGAGTGGTAACCCAAACATTTCTAATTGCAACTGTATCCTAAAGGAAATTACTGGAACTTGGTCAGAATAAATACTTAAAAAATTGATACACTGACAAACGCCAGCTGAATTCCTTATAAGGTACTTCTGAGTGGATACCAAAAGAGTCCCTTTTGTCCTTTTGTCTCTTTCTTTTCCTTCTCCCTGAATTAGTTAGAGGTTCTCTAGAGACCTGTACTCAGTCCTACCTTACTGTGTGAGAAAAGGCTGATTAATCAGTACTCTAGTTTCTATAGTAGAATAAATATATAAAGTGCTTTCCTTAAGGCTTATGATTTTAAGCAAAATTGGTCATTACAAAATGACATACGAAATAAAGTGGCTCATCTAAATTGCATAAGCATTTTTAGATCTTCCATCAGTACTCTGTGATAATGCCAGTATATGTAGATTGTATGGCTTCTGGCAGATATTGTGGTTCCATTGACTTTGGTGTCTTTAATTAACTTAAGTGTCTCCATAGAAATCTCTGAATCAGCTATTTTCATGTTCACCAACCTGGGATTGAAGCAGCTGCTAGCAAGCTATTCTATAATGGTTTAATTCTAGTGTTTGCTATTAGGGCCATACATTAAGTTACTGCAAGTCATCTGGATATAGTAGTTGTGTTGCCATCAATTCAAATAATGTTTAGAGTCAGAAAGAAGGTTGGGTGCTCAAATGCAAGCAAGTAAACCAAGACCAACCTGAAATGATGAGCTGCTGGAAGAGAGGTGACAGTGAAAAGCAATCAGAAACCTTTTAGTTTGATAGTTCTCAAAAGAGGGTAATTTTACATTTTTATTGGAAGAAGTGGAAATCCAAAGTGCAGTTGTAATTACATTGTCCCAGAGTCTTTAAAAGGCAGATATGAGCACAAAGAAATGTCTGAAACCAAATGCAGTGATCTCAGAGACTAGCACAATGCGTGCCAACACTTAGCTTTTAGGTGCAATAATGAATTGCCCTTTGGATATGATGCTACTAACCCACAGTCAGGAAGACACATCCTTTGAATTGTTTTTCCAACAAATAAACATAAAATAAGAAAACAATACTGGTAACTTCCCAATTTGTCTAAGTATACTTCTGGAAAGCTTATTCTGAAAGAAACTTCAGACAATGAATTGTAATGTCACAGTATTTTGTCAGACAAATATCATTTATCATTTTGATTCCTTTTCTGAGTAATGAAAGTCTCTGCATTATTCAAAATGCAAAGGTAAGCTTTGTTCTTGAACTGAAACCTGTCAGCCAGGCTTAAAAATTAATAACAGCCACCTGCTTTCCTCTTCTGCACAACTTAAGTGGTTCTATGGGACTAATATTTCAGCTGACAGACACTTCTGAAGGATAATATGCTTGAGGAAACATTTATTTCCAGCCACCCATCTTCTTAGTTACCTTTCAGCCTCTTTTGCTAACTATTTCTTAACAAAGCTTCAATTATAGGTCAAAGACAATGCAAGGAAACACCTAGCAGGCAGAGTACTAGATGGCTTCAATGCTTTCCATCACTCATGTCATGAAAAAAGCCTATTTTTACCTCTTCCTTTCATTTTTTATTTCTTTTTTTATATCTATACATCCCTATGAACACTTTTGTGAAACAAGGATATTTGCAATCCATAATCATCAAAACCTGTCAACATCTTGTTTGTGAATCATCTATTGCTGAAAACGAACGTGGGGACTTGTTACTATCTTGTCGGACTTACTAAAAAGAATGTTTTTAATTCAGGCAAGTATGGTGGCAAGGCAAAATATGCTGAAAAATATTATTAACTTACATAAATACTGCCAGACTTTTTCAGAGGATCTGCTGCTAGCACTACTCCTATTTATCTTAGGTTGCAAACTGCAATTGTGACATCTGTTTGGGCTTACAAAGAACATTGTGTATTGTCTGTGTTGGACGATGGGAGAAAAGTATGTTGAAATCCCTCACAGTAACTTTTGAAAAGGAAATGAACCTCCTAGATATGGGTTGAGTATTTTACATTGGATGGTTCAAAATAGTTCTTTATGCAACCATTTGACCATTGCTAGTATACTTTTCAGAAAATTTTCATTAGAAGGAAGCATGATTGTTGGGAAAGCATTGCATATCTCTACTGCCCTTGAAGCTTCCTGCTGCCTGGTGCTTATGTATTTGCCTGTCTGCCCCTAAATTCCTTTTAAGGGGATAAGGTGACATCACCAGAGTAATGTGTGAATTGCCTGATGCGTGTGAGATGAACATGATGTGAACTAGAAATAAAACTTTCCCGTCTCCTCTTAAAAATTTACTAGAGAAGCCAACAAAAGGGAAATTGGCTAATTTTAATTTTAATTTCCAGATTTTCCTCCCTTATTTTGTAATATATGGGAAGCCTATTAGAAATAAAGTGACCAAAAGGGAAGGCGCAAAGGGAAAGAGTGAAAGCAGCAGGAACTTGGATGACTCTCAGAATAGGGAATCAAATCATTGTCTTGTGACTGTGTCATATATGGATATTTGGGGATGATTGAACAGGAGAATTTTGTGATAGTCAAAGACAGGAAAATGCAGGAGACTCAGATAAAGTGATCCGATAGTCATAGTCAACGTTGCAAGGGAGTCAAAGTTTTGGTCCAATGAGCCATTAAGAATCCACTGCTTCTCAGAGAGTATGCAATTCTTTCAGTAACCACCAGGTTTAGTTCCATGTAACTATCCTAAAGACTGAGTTCCTAGATATGGGTTGAGTATTTTACATTGGATGGTTCCTGCCTCACCAGCGCTTAGTTTAGAGCCTGAAGCGTCCCCCTTTATTTGCTGAGACGGCTCTGCCAAATAGTCACTAAATAGCAAGCTAATCTTTCCACTAGAAAGACATTCTATGAAAGCAAGATCTTTGTTTTGTTCCCTGCTATAACCCTAGAGCCTAGAAGAATGCCTTGCCCATAGAATGCAATAAATATTTGCCGAATTTATATTGTTTAAGTAAACTCATTTGGCCCAGCACCACGTTTTTCCAAATGGGTTTCAAAGCCCCAAGGTTTGATCAGATGATACTCTCTTATGTTTAGACTGTAGTGAGATGCCTGATACATTTACAAATACTTATGGAGGCCCCACATTTCTTTTACATAATTGGCTGGATTTTAGTAATTTTGAAGGCCAAGTAATAGGGAAATAGAGTGAACCTCCACTGCGCCACCTAAGAATAAGAACTTGAGTTTGTAGACTCCTGACACACCCCACCTAAGGGAACAGGGACCTGGAAGGCACAGGTACCCACCGAGTAATGGAAGTACTTGGGAGTGGGCTCAGTGGCAGAATATGGCTGAGGAGAGACCCTCTGTAAGAACCAGGAGCAGCAAGGTGGTGACCTTGGCCAGCCCACCCATGGGAAGGTCAGGAAGCACAGAATAAGACACTATTAGTTAAGGTTCTCTAGGGAAACAGAACCAACAGGAGATATTTGTGGAGATGAGATTTTATAAAAGTGTCTCACATAACTGTAGGGATGCATGAGTCCAAATTTCATAGGGCAGGCAGCGAATTGCCAACTTTGATGAAGGTCTTCAATGAACTCCTCAAGAGAGACTGGCTGGCAGAAGTAAAAGTTCTCTCTCTTCTCCCATAAGAGTTGAAGACTGATTGGGTTAAATCCAGCTTATTGAATTATTTCATTGCAGAAGACCCTCCCTTCTTGAAGTAACTAGCCACAGATGCAATCGACTGACTGATGATTTAATAAACCAGCCTTCTGGTTTGTTAACCAGACAGAAATGTCCTTGCAATAACGGTTAGGCCAGTGCTTGCTTGACCGATACCTGGGCACCATCACCCAGCCAAGTTGACACATGAACCTAACCATCACAGACCCCAATTACAGTTCTGCAGTTCAGAGACAGGGTTCCATTCCTTGGGTACATTATGAAGATGGCCTTTTCCAAGAAGAACATCATTAGCACAAATACCCAAACCAGTGTCCCAGGTGGGGACTCTCCACAGGGGCTGGGTAGAAAAGTCCTCTCCCTGCAACTGGCTCCACAGCCAGAGCTGAACTCATAGTGAAGTGGAGCCTACACTAGAGCCTTCACTAATTCAGAACTCCTGTCATTCACCATGACTAGGACTCTTTCCAGCCAAGTTTCCACTCTCCTCATTTCCTCCACTCCAGCCCCGTAGGTTTTTCTGCATCCACCAGACTCTAACGCTTTGGGCCTTTCAGCGCTGCCTCCTCCCTCCACTGACCTACTAACTTACATACTATATATTACATTATGTTATGTATTACATTATATATTCCTTCAGATCTCAGTTCAACTGTCCCCTTCCCAGATTTAACCACCTCCCTCCAACTTTCCCCAGGCTTCTGTTGTGATGCACTTTCAATGTACACTGTACCTTTCCCTTGGAAACATTTAACACAACTATAATTTTTAAGTCATTATATGTCCCAGGCCTACCCCATTTCCTGATAGAATGGGCACTCGGTACAATATTCATTGAGTGAGTACTGAATGACTAAAGGCATTATCAAATGGACTCAGATGGACTATTAAGTTTCCACTGGCAGAGGCTCAGAGAAATTTCTCCCTTTTCTATTCTGTGTCTCCAGGTATATGCCTGATGACCTTGTCACCAAGGTTACATCACTTGGGCATATTTCTCAGCTTTTTCCTCAATCCCATATCCACTCAGTCATTCCACGAGGCACCTTTATCTCCCTTCCGTAACCAGTAGCACCTACATATTCTTTAATCACCTTCCCTAAGACGCCTTCTTCCCACCACCAGCCCTGTTAACCTCCCTCCCCCTGCCTCAGGAAACCCCAAACACATCTCTGAACTGCATTCAACTTACCTTTTAGTTTCTAATTAGCTGCACAATCCCCCATAAAATAGGGGAATCCTGTCTTACCCACCCTGGGATCTCAGGATCTGGTTCAGTGCATGGAACTTTGTAGGAAATGAGTACATATTTGTTGTACAAAATATATAGTAAGGAAAATGCCCCCAAGTCTTTTCTTTATCTCTCATATCTCTCTCCTTCCTTGTGAATATTTGTTTCCCATTCCCTGCATGGTAGGAAAAAAATCTGATTATTTACAATAAGGTATAAATGTTTTGTGAACTTACATTCCCTGGAAAATGTCACTGGCTAATCAGAGTTCCCTGCTTTGACAGAAAATTACTACTTGCACACAGAGATTCCCTACACTGGAGGTTTTAATTTGCTATGTTTCCACTTGAGACTGGGTGTTAGAAATTATTTACATGAAGGTGGTCCAAGCTATGTGAGCTTTATCAAGCCATGTTACCTCTCTGGGCCTCATTTCCCCATGAATAAAATGAGGGGTTCAGAGCAAAGGCCCGTACAGTTAGCTAACACTGCAGTTCTTTGGTGCTCATAGCTGGGGGTTCATTTCAAGATGCAGAACATCATGTTTTCTTCTTCACTGATTTACAAATGGTTGACATCATTGACATCATTTGAAGCCATCCTGCTCTCTCTGCTCTAGATGCATGGTCAATGGGATGTAAAGCATCACCGTCACCCCTAAAATAACTCCTCCACCTACAAGCCTGCCTCACCCGTAATCATAGCACCTCCCTCCTTCCCTGTTTCACCAGCAGCTCCAACCTCTGTGGTGTGTCCTCAAGTGGACATGAGAAAACGAAGGTTCTGCCATCCAGATGATACAGAATGAAAGATAAGGGCTTGGGGATCCAGATATGAGGATAGTAGCAAATGAAAAAGGTCATACCCTCCCGGCCACCCTAAATGCACAGTAAGAAATAAAAAGGGGGGAGGGGAGGGACTGCAAGGATTTTATGAGAATCCTTTGCAATGGTTTTATTCTAGGTTATTAATGGTAAAGTTTTGGGGGAGGGTAGAGAGCAGCTGATAGCATTCCAACAGGATCCCCCTGTGTTTCCAATTTAACTCTAAACCAATACTCTAATCCCCACTCTCTCCATCCTTCCACTGTGCAGGCTCTGCCCACCCACTGTGGGCCATGTTGATCCTGCATTTCCCAGCATCTGTCCCAAAACTGCCCACTGGCACTGAAAAGAAGCACATACTTGCATCCACTGTCCCTGATGCAACGTTAAGGTGTCTGTGGAGGGGCCGCTACCCAGCTCCGCAGTCCTCTACCTGTTCCCAGTCAGGGTCTTCGCCAGGTCCTTTAAACAGCAGGGTTAGAGCTGTCAGTGTCTTTGATATGGTAAGTCCCTACCCTTCATTTTAAGACCCCAGGCCAGGAGAGGTTAAGTGATTCCGAGCCCCACACTCCTCCTCGCCCACACCCTCAGCAGATCGCTTAGGCCCCCTCACAAAGAAAACAGAAGCCAGCGGGGAAGGACGCTCCCATCCCATCTGACCTCTCCTTATCCCTGATCATTTTCTTCCTCACTCAGGGAGAAGGGACTTCCTTCCCTCCTGCCACTATTCAATCATCTTTCAATATGTCTGTCTTTCTTTCTTTCTTTCTTTCCTTCTTTCTTTCTTTCCTTCCTTCCTTCCTTCCTTCTTTCTTTCTTTCTTTCTTTCCTTCTTTCCTTCTTTCTTTCTTTCTTTCTTCCTTTCTTCCTTTCTCTCTCTCTCTCTCTCTCTCTCTCTCTCTCTCTCTCTCTCTCTCTCTCTCTCTCTCTCTCTCTCTCTCTCTCTCTCTTTCTTTCTCCCTCCTTGCCTCTCCCTCCCTCTTCCTCTCCCTCTCTCTGTCCTTCTCTTACCACCCCCTCATTTCTTCCTCCCACTGGTTCTTTTTCCTCAGCTTAAAAACAAAGTCACCTAGAAAAAAGAAAAAGAAAAAAGAACTTACCCTCGACTCCCACTGGAACGCATTTAACTTCCCTGTCTCTAATGCTTCTTCTCTTCGTGTGCACACTTTTCTAGGAAGTAGTGCAGACTCGCACCATCCACTGTCTCACCTCCCACTCCGTGCTCAGGCCACTGCCCTACTGGCTGCCCCTCCCGGAGGATCACTAAAAATGCTTTCTCTAAGCCCAGCCATGACCTCCTCACTCTCAGGTTCCTTCAGATCTAACCAAGTGTCATTACAGTTGATGGCTTTGGGCTCTGTTGGCTGCTGCCTCCTTGAAAATGTCCTCTTCTGGCTTCCCAGGCAATCGCATCTCTTGACCAGCACTTATTTTGCCAGTTATAAGTTTTCTCTAATACCTTTAGGCTAACTAAGCAAATTTCTGATGCAGTCAGGGATAACAATTTTTGAACCCTTGCCCTACTGCCTTTTGGAGTGATTATTTCTCAGTAAGTCCTTAAAAAGATTAATTAACCATTATAGATTATACTCACCCTGTTAAATGGAAGTATTTTAAAGTAAGACCATTCAATAAAACAGATGTTTATCCTTTTTAGAGAATAAGATGGCACTAATACAGAACTATATCCTTGAACCAAATATTTGAATTCCTGGCAATCTGATTTTATGATTCCAGGAAAGAAATATCATACAAATAACTGGCAATAAAAGACATATATGGTGCATTCATCTTCATGTGCTTTATATGAAATATTTTACTGGCCAAGAAATAAAGTAATTTAGTGCTCTTTCTGGAATTAATATCCAAAACTGGAATCTGAATCAAATATGAAAATAAAGTAGGGGTTAGGGGAAAGCATTTTTCTCTCCTTCTAGGTTATCTAGAGTACAAAGTAAATTAATTCTAAATTATACCTTGACTGGCCTTTCAGTCTTGACCATATTTTTGCTTCATAAAATAAAGCAGTTATTTTCCTCAGACCTTTAAGTTTTACCTTTATTTTATGCCCTTGCTAAGCAAATTAGAAAAGCCATTATACTTTCCTTCTGTCTCCCTTTCCACCCCCTTCTCTGATTCCAAGAAAAATAGAAAATTTAGATTAGAGGTGATGTTGGATCGCAAAGACAGTTTTCTTTGCCCAGAGTTCAAGCAACTGATACACTCCTAAAGTAATGTTTCTCAAGCCTTCTTCATTCAATACCACATCACAGATTTTGTAACAGCTATGCACAAGTTCATATTAGAGTCTGGTCAACAATTCATCAAACCCATTTGTTTGTTCTCCCAGGCACACAGCTAGACTGAATTTCTGAGCCTTGGAGCAATTAGATGTCCCCTGGGATTGAACTCTAGCCCATGGAATGTGTGCAGAAAGGATGTGCCCGCTTGTGGACCTGGTCCCTAAATAAATTCCACATGTGATTCTCCATGCTCTTCCCCTTTCTACCTGATGAATATAGGCAAGTGTAGAATCTCTGGAAACCACATGTTTAAAATAGTAGAGTCACAATGTAGGAGATGGCTGGGTCACTGTGTCATTGCTTGGAGGAAAGTTGACCACTTACTTTGAGAGTGGTATGTGTGATAAGGGTCTTTGAGAGGCCCACAGAGCTGAGGCTACACAAGAGGGTATGGTCAGGGAAGGGACCCCAAAGGTGGAGACCCTTGAGCAGAAACTGGCAGATGTTCTCTCTTCACTAAAGGAGAAACAGGGCATTCCAGCCATTAAACCAATGCACAAGTGCCTCCTGGGTGCTTGGGAATATTTCCTAGGAGACGGCATTAAAGCTGACCTGATGGATGAGAAGGAGCCTGTCAGACAAAGGGTCAGGAGAAGAGCATTCCTAGCAGAAGGACATGCTAAGAAATCGCTTCCTAAAGGAGGCGTCAGTCCAAGCAAAGATTTTGACTTCAGGAGCCTCTTCATCCTGGATGCTCTGGAGGGTCAAACTGGGCATCTGTGCTTTCCTGATCAGCTAAACCTCAAAAGAGTAGTAAACCAAATGGCAGAGTTTACCATGAACTTAATTTTAAACCCCATATTGAGCAGGCAAGCTATGTGAAAATATTGAAAGCATACCACTAATTTGCATGTTGTGAACAAGGAGAACATACAGCTCGGACTTAAGTTTTGTTTTCTTTTCCTTTGCTTTGTATTTGACTCCTTTTCTATTTATTCACCTATGTTTTTATTTGGAAAAAGTAAATTAAGTCTTTTTCCTTTTGTTCCATAAAAGCACCCTTCACTTTTTTTTTTAACTGAGGTGAAATTCACATAACATGAAATTAACCTTTTTAGGGACAATTCAATGGCAGCTAGTACATTCACAATGCCACGCAACCACCACCTCTATCAAGTTCCAAAGCATTTTCATCCCTCCAAAAGGAAGCCCTGTACCCATTAAGCAGGCACTTCCATGTCCTCCATCCCCTGGCACATGGCAACCACTAATCTGCTTTTGTCTCTATGGATTTGCCTATTCTGGATGTTTTACTCAAGTGGAATCATACGATATTTAGCCTTGAGTGTCTGCCTTCTTACACTTAGCATAATGCTTTGGAAGTTCACCCATATTGTAGCATGGACCAGCTTACATCTCTTTTTACAGCTAAATAATATTCCATTGCATGAATACACCACATTTTGTTTAACCATTCATCTGTTGGGAGACACTTGGTTGTTTCTACCCTTTGGCTATTGTGAATAGATCTGCTAGATACAGCCATATTAAAGTTTTTGTTTGAACACCTACTTTCAATTCTTTGGGTTACATTCCTAGGAATGGAATTACTGAGTCATATGGCAAACCTATCTTTAACTTTTGGGGGAACCAATAAATTGTTTTCCAAGGCAGCTGCACCATTTTACATTCCCACCAGCAATGTACAGAAGGTTCCAATGTCTCCAACATTTGTTATTTTCAGCCACCCTAGTGGATGTGAAGTGGTATCCCATTGTGGCTTTGATTTGCATTTCCCTAAGGACTAATGATATTGAGTATCTTTTCATGTGTTTATTAACTATTTGTATATCTTCTTTAGAGAAATGTCTATTAAATCCTTTCCCCATTTTTTAATTGAGTTTCTTGTCTCACTGTTGAATTGTAGCAGTTCCTTATATATTCTGGATATTAGATCCTTATCTGATATATGATTTGCAAATATTTTCTCCCATTCTGTAGGCTGTCTTTTCACTCTCTTGATGGTATCTTTTCATGCACAAAAGTTTTAAATTTTGATGAAATCAAACATATCTATTTTTCCCTTTATTGCTCATGTTTTAACATCCTATTTAAGAATCTATTGCTAAATCCAAGTTCCTGAAGGTTTACCCCTATGTTTTCTTCTAAGAGTGCCATGGTTTTGACTCTTATATTTAAGTCCTTGAACTATTTGGAGTTAATTTATATACATGGTGTGAGTTAGGGATCCAACTTCATTCTTTTGCATGAGGATATTCCATTGTCCCAAAACCATTTGTTGAAGAGGAGATCTGTTTCTTCTTTTTATTTAAGAAAAACAAAGACTCTGAGTTACTGGTCTTAAAGTCAAAACCAGAGTTTTGTATTGACTGTATTTTTCTCCTAACTGAAACAAAAAAGATGCAATGAAACAGGTGAACACCAAAGTTTCTTTAGGACTTTGTCACTGTGCATTTTCTGATGTCCATGAAGGAGGCTTTTGTGTACAAAAAAATCTATTTGTATCTACTCAGGTTTTAAATTGCTTGGCATTTATTAAAGTGACAAATTTTTTTACACCTGGTTTTTCTTACCTCTACATAGAAGTTTTAGTAATCCATTTAAAATCTAGTAAATTTTAATAATAACTTTTAAGATCACCTTCAATTACTATTTGGCATATTTAAATTCAAAATTCTAAACTCTTTTAAACAATTTGTTCCACTTATAACCTGAACTAAAGTCCCTTAACCATTTTAACCTGCATTCATGAATTTACTGTAATTATCATTCTTTTAAAGTCCTTCAAATGGAAGCCATTTGAGAGAATTTACCGCAATTATTTTTAAAGTCCTAATAAAAAAAACTTTCATTGTTTTATAAAATATTCAAATCTAATTAATCTAATAAAGTAAGCTTATACAGAAATTAAATCTCAGATTTTCTTAAATATAACATTATAGCTTGCAAATTAAGTAAAATGTTCTCCTGTCTTACAAGAGTAAAATCAATTACCCAATTTTCAAATTTTGAATTGGATTTACTGGATTAATCTGTCAGATCTATTGTAATCTGTCTGATTATGCTAAGAATTACAAAGCCTTTAAATGCTAAGTAGATTTTCTCAGTGATTACAAAAACCTAATCTGAACTTCAGAAAAGAGATTTAACACTATGGATTTGGCCTCCTTCATTCTCTTTCTAGTTAATCAATTCCCTATGTTGGAAATACACTTTTCCAATAAATAAGTGCCTCAAACAACTTGAGGGTGCTACATGTCCAGAGGTTTGGGACCGGGATGCAGGACCTAAATTCCAAGGGATCCTAACTTTCCACTAAAGGTCTTGTGAGCTCTTTTATAGCCATTGGAACAGGAAGGGTTTCTTTCTTTCCATCTCCTTCCCATGTGATTAACACAGCAGCCAATAACACCAGGTCTCTGGTGGCATTAGATTTGAATGGACAGAAAACTTTATTCCTATTGAGAATCTTTTTTTTTTTTTTTTGGTTGGTTTTATATGTCTTAGTTCATTTAAAACACTTTAATGTCTTCCCATCCAGCTCAAAAGACACTCTGTTGACATTCCTTTTGTGTCTTTCAACCATATCACCTGTCAGAATACTCTCTGTGTCCTGGATAGGTTGCCAACTTTTATAGACATTTAAATACATGTTGCATTCTGCTTTTCTCTCATATCTTTCTTGCTCTGAAGTCTTTGACCTGTCCAGATCTAAAAGTATTTATCACCCAGATACAACATATTATTGTTTAATTTTAGAGCTTTCAACAAGGTTAAATAGCTGATCCTTCACTGGTTTATCGATTCATTCATTCATTCAAAAAAAAAAAGTTGTTGAGGGATATATGTCTTTTAGACCACAAGGATACAGAGATGAATAATACTTGGTCCTTTTCCCAGGCGATCGTAAGTGAGCCAGGCATGTAAATAAGTACAGAAGATTGAAGTACAGATAATGGTCTGTATAAAGTGAATTAGATGCACAGAATAATAAGCAGAGGCTGGCTGCATCTCAGGGCATCTGGAATGGCTGCTCATAGCTTGTGAACATGGTCCCCTAGAAAGAATATGACATCACCAGGAAAGGAATAAGGAAATGCATTTTAGATACAAGGGAAAATACCCCCAGAGCCACAAAAGCTTGAGGAAACCATCAGCTATGCAAGAAAGCATGAGAAATCCTACTCAGGAAATCATGTGGAGTTGGGCATATCCAATTCACTAAGTGAGTGATGGGGTCAGTCTTTGCAGGACTTTGGAGTCTGTCTTACACCAGTGATTTCCAACCTATTAGAGAATGCCAACATTTATATGGCATCCTGTCATAAATAAATTACTCTTTCTCCAGCCATAAATGACTGACACAGAGGGCCAGCTACCCAAACCTTTTCCAGTGCACACACACACACATGCAGGCAGTGAGGAGATCTGTATCTTCTCACATCTGTATACTCATGTCACACCAGGTATAACATTCTGCTGGTGATGTGGAACAAATGAAGGAAATGATATAACAAGGTTGATATAAGATGAATCAATTATGTGATATGACAAGTATTGAGAATTACATAAGATTCAATTCTTTGCACAACAATTCATACAGAAAAAAAGTTATAAAGAGATCTGAGTGAGAAAATGACATTTTTGGATAGGTTTTTCTAGGAAAGGAGGAACCAAAATTAGTAATAAGAGCTATTAAAAAAACACAAATATCAGGATGGGGAGGGGATGTCCAAAATTGTGGAAGCAAACATGAAAAAGAAATTACAGAAGCACTTTAAAGATGACAAATATTTGTCACTTGATTTACAGAGCAAAATAAAACATTGGCTCATTTAAATTAGAATACAGACATATATTGGGAAAAGCTTGGGTATCTAAGTAAATATATATTGCAGAAGGAACAACTGTAGCTGTTAAACAGAATTTCAGAGCTTTTTTTTTGCTTTCTACCCTGTTGAACATTATTTTTCCTCTCAGCCCTTCCATTCTGTTTCATGGACCCCAAAGAGATTTTAGAAAACCATTATTCTCATATTTACATATTTTCTATTAGAAAATTTTAAAGTAGGAAGAAACGTTAGCACCGATTATGGGACATAACTGATTCCAGAGATCTGTACTCACTAAGGTCAGAGATGCAGCTAAAATAAAATGTAGAAAAGCTCCTCCATAAAAGGTGTTTTCAGGAATTGTTTAAAAGCTTGTTTTCTCCACAATAAAAATGCCCCTCCAAATGACCCTAGAAAAACTGACACAAAAGTCTTCAGACATCTGAGAGTAACCAGAAAATTACAAAAACGTTGAAAGGGACTTCCATAAAGCCGGACTCTAGTTGATAACCTTAAAGCTGCCACATCATCAAATTACTGAGCTACTGATGGGGAGTAACTGAGAGGTTAAGAGACATGTACTCATCGGCATCATGAGATTGAGAAAATCTTGACCAAAAGGGGGAAGCGAAATGAAACAAAATAAAATTTCAGTGGCTGAGAGATTTCAAATGGAGTCAAGAGGTCACTCTAGAGGGCATTTGTATGTGTAGATTTTAGGGTATAGTAATAGTTAGAAGGAAATGCCTGAAACTGTTGAACTGCAACCCAATAGCCTTGACTCTTGAAGATGATTGCATAACTGTGTAGCTTACATGGGGTGACTGTGTGATTGTGAAAACCTTGTGGCTCACACTCCCTTTATCCAGGGTATGGAAAGATGAGTAGAAAAATGGGGACAAAACCTAAATAAAAATAGGGTAGGATGGGGGGGATGGAATGCTTTAGGTGTTCTTTTATACTTTTATTTTTATTCTTATTTTTCTTTTTTTAGAGTAATGAAAATGTTTAGAAATTGATTGTACTGGTGAATGCACAACTATCTGATGTACTATGAACTATTGATTGTACACTGTGGATGACTGTATGGTATGTGAATATATCTCAAACTGAATTAAGAAGAAAAGAGAACATGCACTGGAGTGAAATAGAGCACAATTTGGGTAGCTTTTAAAGAGCTAAGTAACTTTAAATAGAATAGAAAATAGACTATTGAAGACGGATACTAAAGTAAGAAAGGAAAAAAACTAGATACTTTTTTCAAACATGAGAAAATCAAAACTAAAACAAGAGGGTGGGTAGGAGCGGTGGCAGCAGGTGAGTTCTATGCTTCTTGATCCAGGCAATGCAATTCTTACAACCAAAAACAAGAACAACCTCCGAGGCAGTAGATGCTTATTATCATCAGAGCACTCCCATGTGACACCAGAACCAGGTTTCCTGACACAAAGATCAAAGACAAAATACTAAAGTGAGCAAGGTCCAGAAGGTTCTTTCAAAATAACCAGAGAAAGCATATTGCTGCATCTAAAGGAGCAACACTGGAAATGCTGAGAAAAAGACATTTCACGCACTTTGCACAAAGGGGATATATTAGCCATAAAGAATCCCACGGAGTGACCTGAAATCCTGAGAAAAGAGCACAAGATTCCCCCTCGGGGTTTATGTCATTGGGGAGGAAAGGAGAAGAGATTGAAAGCAATGCCAGTCAGAGCTGAACAAATGGCAAGCGAGGCTGTGATGCGTGCACACAGGCAGGTGTCGGCGCAGCCCCGGAGAGACAGAGAGGCAGTGCTGCCACGGATATCCACATCCACAAGCTCTGCTTCCACTGAATTTGATTCACAGCATCTTCATACGGGGAAGATTCCCCTCCACAGTAAAAACGCTTATTGATGATAAAACCTCCAAGCTTCAAAATGTGGGGGGGGACTAATCAGTTTCACCTCCTCCAAACTAGCTGCTCTTTCCAAATATGAGAAAATCGAACCAAGCACAACTTCAACACAAGTCCCTCAAAGACAGAAGACCCCTCTTCAAGGAAAAGAAAATGCTGGAATTCTCACAAATCATTATGGTACCCTAAGCTAAACAAAGCTTTTTGTAATTTGAGAAATCAGTAGTTGATGGAAGTATGACATCAGAATAAGATAAATATCTAAATAATATCACTACCAGCCTGCTGTTTACTGCATGCTTTGTATGCCAGCCTGACACCCTGTGAAAAAGGCACTGTCCTCATTTTATATCTGAGCAAATTGAGATTTTTTCCCAAGCCATACAGCTTGTATGAGGAACTGTTATTGAATCCAGCAATTTCTGAGGCTAAAGTCCATGTGCTTTCCAATATACAGTAGTGCCCTTCTTTTCAACAAGATTAATAAAATACTTCATAAATAGGCAAAGAAAGAGAAATTGGTCATTCAAAAGATTAAGACCAGACACTGATATTTAAATAGTAAGGGTAAGAATATAAATGAATGGCACAATGTAAAGAAAAATAATGGGCTCTGGAGAGGCATATGTAATTTAGCATGCCCAGTGATCTCGCTCCAAATTAGTTGTCTTGTTTAAGCAACAGAACACTCCAAGATGTGCAGCTTATCATTAGAAACTCAGGATCTGATTCAAATTTATGAAGTTGTAAAAGCAACCAACAAAAACTATGTTTAATTTTAATAGTTGGAAACTTCTAAATAGCTACAGAATGAAATTAGAAGAATCTGCCCATTATTCAAGTCTGGCTGGATAAAATGTAAGAGACTGTGATTTAAGACAAATGTGGGCATGACCTTTGAATGCAAAAAGGTTATTTCCCTTCTTTTCACAAATCAGACTTAGCATTTCTTCCCCCTGGTAGACTGACCCTAGTCACTTCCAGGAGAGCTCAGCCACCTCAATGACTTCTCAGCACCATCAGAGCAAACACGGGGAGTCCTGTCTCACCCCAGCACTGAATCAGTGGGTTGACACAGTGGTGCCGGCTGTGAAAGGTAAAGGTGTCCCGTCCACTTCTTCCCAGGTTTAACTGCTGGCATCACTGAGTTGTGCAATGGTCCCACCATGGTCCCACTTGTCAAAAATTTCTTGCCCTTGGCTGTCAGCTCATTGCATGCTGTGCAAGGAGCAGTGGAGCCTGGGACCCTGCTCCAACATTCTGTGCATAATAACTGCTGCTTCCTTTCTGTCTTCCGTATCTCATGCAAATTTGTGGCCAATCCTAACTCACAGCCATCCAGAGAAGGTTATTCTGGGAAACACAATCCCAGTTTAGGTAAATTGACACAATACAAAACCAATACAGATTTTAATAATAAAACTGAAACATAATGTTTTTGAATGTATCCAGCAGAATCTCATATGTCATAACAATTTAATGCCCATCATTATCCATTTAAAATATACCTAAACAAGCTGTAACTCACAGGTGAAACTTGAAATCATTCTGTTTTCTTTTTGGAACTTTTTGGAATTTTTCTATTTCCCCCATAAAATTCCATCCACAAGTAATACATTTATTCTTTAAAGTTTTTTTTAATCAGTCTATTATACTTTTCTGCAGTAAAAAAACAGATGTTTAGAGATTGAAATTTTGCTCTCTTAATGTTATCTTTTCATGAATAAATTTCTTAATTTGTATAGCCCAATTATCAATCAAATATTAAATTAGGAAACTTCATGGTTAGTGCTTTTTCTATGTGCTGTTTAAGAAATCTTTGCCTAACCTAAGGCCATGAAAATATTCTTCTATATTGTATTTATTTATTTCTTTGTTTTTGTGTCTTTCACATTTTGATCTATTGATTTTTATGTATAATATGAGGTAGGAGTCAACATTTATCATTTTTCTCCATATGCATATCCAATACCCAAAACCATTTATTAGAAAGATTATCCTTTCACCATTGCCTTATGATGGCACCTTTGTCATAAATCAAGTAGGTGTATTTTTGGACTCCATTATGCTTCATTTATTTAATTGTCTTTTCTTGTACCAAGAGCATACTCTTAATTACTTTTAACTTCATAGTAAATCTTGGTGCCTATTGGTATATTCTCCAACTTTGTTCTTCTTCAAGATTTCCTAACTGATTTTCACATAAATTTTAGAACCAGCTTTTTAACTTAAAAAAAAAAAAAAAAAAAAAAAAAACCTGCTGTGGATTTTTATTGGAATTACATTGAATCCACAGATCAATTTATCCATAGAGCTTTACAGTATCGAGTTTCACCACCCATAAAAGTGTTATATCCTTCCATTTATTTAGGACTTAAATTTTTTTTTCAATAATATTTTGTTGTATTCAATGTTGACAACTCACAAATCACTTTAGATTTATTCCTATAAATTAATATTTATGTTTTTCCTGTGACCAGAAGATTCAAGGGTTAAAAGTTTTCTTTGGATGGGGTTATACCACCAAATATTGCAAGTATTTGAGATATCTCATTCTAGCAATAAGCAGTATTTATGTATTCATATTTAATATGAATTCATGAACTTATTGAAACAAAACTGCCTTATCCCTCTCACTAAGAAGTGCATTTCCAATAAATATTTCATTTTATATTTAGGACTTATTCATCAAACTTTGCAAAACACTTATGTTTGCTCAGTCAGGTTGGCGGCCAATAATTGCACTCATAACCCCATCCAAAGAAAACTTTTAACCCTTGAATTTCATGAACATTATTTTTAAAGTACTACCAGCTGATGAATCATTGTGTTCTCTAATTTTTTTTTTTTTTAAAAAGGAGAGTTAAAAGCCACCTGATTTGCAAAAAGATTTGTTGCCTTGTTGTTAGAAGCATTTATTTTCTCCACATCATCATAGGTAATTAGAACTGCCATTTTGTTTGGTGCCTTGGAGGCTTCTGCAGCCAGGTAATGCACAGAGTAGGTTTCCAGATGGTGTGGATAAATGCCTTTCATTGCAGAGTTGAAAGAATTGTGAAAGGGGATGAGAGAACCAAGAACCAAAATGACCGAAGGTACTTTCTCCTACACTTACCTTTTGGAATTAAGACCCTAGAAACTCATCTCATTTACCTTTTTGAATTAAGGCTCTTGAAATTGACCCCTTAAGCCAAATATGCCTACAGGTCTTTGGGAAGTCTTCACATGCCCCCAGGGCACTCACCCCCAGTTTAAAGACCACTGTCCTATTGCCTCCACTCTCACTCCTTGGGACCAGTAAGAGAATCCCAGGCAGAGCTGGGTTTGCTTCCAGGCCCACCAGATTCTCCACGAGTTCCCAGTCAGTGTTCACCAGACTGAATCACCCTCAGGGCCAATTGAACTGTAAGAATTCTCCATCACAGTAACTGGGATTGATGGGGAACAGGACGGAAGTGAGTAGAGTCCATCTTACATGGCTGTTACCAAGTCAGAAGAAGGAACAATGTGGGGAGATTCTGACCTAGACAACAAAGTCTCTGGGACTGCTTACTCCACTCTTCCGTCTGGGGCTGATTATCCTTAACAACTCATTGGTCCTGGGTGCTTCTTCTTTTCTGTCTCATGTGCTTCCAGAAAGATGGAAGAGGTTTTAAACTTCTGCATCATAAAAAGAGCAAAAATAGTAGTGATAAATCTTGCATTTGGGAGTCATCTGCCCTCTTGACCATCTCTTCACGTTCTGAAAGCTATTTTGGGCAGGTGATAGCTGCAGCCACAGCCTCCCTGCTGGACGTCAGCAGGTTTTAAGGCAATGCCAAGTCCGTTGTTCTCTGTAGATCCATCATGGCGCCCCTGTGGCCTCTTGGTTGGTTGTAAGCATCCCTGTCCAGGGCACTGGGTGGGGCACAACAGGTCATACCCTCTGAAAGCTCAGGTTCCTGGGACAGGAGTCAGCAGCCGATCAGTGACATTGCAAAGGAGCTCGTTTCCTAGTCATGTGGGCAGAGTTGAGTAGAGTTACCTCAGCAATAGCTGAGCTCTCCTAAAAGCCGCCATTATTTCTGGGGTATTGCAAAATCCTCTGTGCAGCCTTTTTTTTTTTTTTAATTAAATTCAGTTTTATTGAGATATATTCATATACCATACAATCATCCGTGGTGTACAATCAACTGTTCACAAAACCATCATATAGTTGTGCATTCATCACCCCAATCTGTTTTTGAATATTTTCCTTACACCAGAAAGAATCAGAATAAGAATAAAAACTGAAAGTAGAAAAGAATACCCAAATCATCCCCCACATCCCACCTTATTTTTCATTTAGTTTTTGTTCCCATTTTTCTACTCATCCATCCATACATTGGTTAAAGGGGTGCTATCCACAGAGTTTTCACAATCACACTTCCCCTCCTTGTAAGCTACATTGTTATACAATTGTCTTCAAGAGTCAAGGCTACTGGGTTGGAGTTTGGTAGTTTCAGGTATTTACTTCTACCTATTCCAATACATTAAAACCTAAAAAGTGTTATCTATATAGTGTGTAAGAATGCCCACCAGAGTGTCCTCTAGACCCCATTTAAAATCTCTCAGCCACTGAGAGTTTATTTAGTTTCATTTCACATCCCCCTTTTGGTCAAGAAGATGCTCTCAATCCCACGATGCTGGGTCCAGATTCATCCCCAGGAGTCACATCCTTCTGCAGTTAAGGGCCTCCACCGCTGATGTCAAGCTTCTATCCTAGCTTTTTTCTTAGGAATTCATTTCATGGAACAAGTAAATCACAGCATAACGGCCCCGACATGTGTGTTTTTAAGGCCTGAGCAAAGCTTCCTTAAGATGTTATTGCTGACTTGGCAACTCGTAAGATAAATGCTTGTTAGAAGAGTCTAATGACTACACAGTGGGAACATGGAGAGACCAGAAAGAAAGCAAGTGAAGAATAACTAGATTACTTGATCGTCATCTTCCCAAGTCTTCTCTTTTTTTTTCCTGAGCTCAATTCAGTGTGACAGGGGCTCAGCATTTCTCAGTTGGGTGACCCAGCAGCATGAAATATGGCTGAATTAGAAACCAAGAGCCACATTCTGGTTAATGAATTGATGAATTTAGTTAAAGCTGGGACACAAATGACAGCCTGAGTGTTCACTTCGAAAAAGCATGTATTAACTTTTGGCATATTGAATCTAAATCTGAAGTTTCTAATCTGCGGTCCATGAGCACAGGGGGCAGTGAACCCCATGAAATAATATGCAAAATTTTGAGTGGCTGTAGAAATGTGCACTTTTTTACAAAGGGTTCCATAATTTTATGACATTATAAACAAGGTCTGTGGTACTAAAATAATAAGAACCATGGCTAACTGCTTTTAAAACCTTGCACTTTTAAATCCCCTCCCCTTCTCCATTTTTCTAACAAATGCATACCTGTGACATCCATGGGGCTGTGACATGTGCTTTGGGGAAACAAACATGAATCAAAGATCACATTTTAATCCTAATGAAAAAAGAAAAAAAAATTAATATATTGAGCTCCCCTCATGGGCCAGCCAGGCACTAACCTATATATTATACACATTTTCTTATTAATCTTTATGGTAAATCTGTTGCAAGTTACCATTAACCATCATGGCATATTTTAAGTTCCAAAAATGATGGCAACAATATTTCTCATCCAACATGCCACTCCCCCCATCAAGAAATTGTCTCTGTTCCCTCCCTTTGAATCTGGTCAGATTTGGTGACTGTCTTGAGTTTGGTGGAAGTGACTTTATGGGACTTTTGAGGCTGTCAGAGAAAGCCACTCAGCTTCTGCTTGGCTCCTTCTCTGTCTCTCGGGTCATTAAGCCTTGGAACCAGCCATTCTGCTGAGAGGACAACCAAGCCACAAGGAGAGGCCCAGGTGGAGAGCAGTGGGTCCCCAGCCCTTAGCCCCCACTAAGCAACCAGCCACCAGCCAGCACCAATTTGCCAGCCATGTGAACGTGCAATCCTGGAAGCAACTCCTCCAGCCTTCTCTCAAGCACCGCACCCACCATTGCATGGAACAGAAATGAACCTTCCCTGCTGAGCCTCTCTCAAATTGCAGATTTCTCAACAAAATAAATGATTAGTATTGGTGTAAGTCACTGTTTTGGGATGGTTTGTTATGTAGCAAGAACCAGAGCAACCACCTTGCCTATAAGAGCAAACTGAGAGAAAGACATTCAATAATTTACAAAGCCAGTAAGTGGTAAAGCTGGAATTCAAAACAGGATCTGCCTGATCTAGTAAAGCCAAACCAAGAAGACAAAGGAAACAGTTGTACCTATATCTGTCGCTTTTTATGTCTTCAAAATAAAAAGAGGTTGAAGAAAATAAGACAAAATGTTAACATCTATTTAATCCTTATGGTGGAAATGTGGGTATCTCTCATGTTATATATATTAGAAATGTTTTATAATTTAAAACTATCTTTTAAAAGATAAAAGCAGCCCACCCTCCCCCAATCAAGATGGCAGAGCAAGATACATCAGGGCTCTGCCTGTACAGAAACTTTGAACAACTGGCAAGAACTGGCAGAAACATCTTTCTACAAGATCCAGAAAAGAGATAAAGGATTAGAATGACAGAACAAGCACCAAATCAAGAAAAAAAGCCCCTTAAAAGTGGTAAGATCTCATAGCCCCCTGGCTGGCCCCATCCCCACCCTTCGCTCCCACTACAGATCCCTGGTACCAGTTCCAGAGGGAACACAGTAACCCTTGTGCACATACTGGGAACATATCTATTTGGCCAATGTTTCTGGTGGTGGCCTGAGAGACTCGCTGTCCCAGAACTTGCCCCAGAGTAGATGGCAGCTCACCAAGCTCTTGTATAGAATGCTTTGGAGAGCAGTCAAGCTGTGTTGCCTGGGGCAGGGGATTGCTCACTGTAGGACATACAGCATAGTGCCCAAGGGGACAAGGGAACTCTTTCCTAGAGAAGAGGAGGCATTCATATCCATGTGAATGGGGGAATTCCTAGGGCCACACACATATGCCAAATATAAGAGGAATGCACAGAAAGGTTCAGGAAGGCCTGTGAGTTTTGGCTTGGAGCTATTCTCCAAACTCTGAAGGAAGAAGGAAGGGCAAAAGTGGAAAATAGTATAATTGGTGGCTATGGGTATGGGGGGGGGGGTGTTGTTGGAGTTTTTTTGTACGGGGTTTGAATTATTTTTGCAACTGTCCTGTAAGTTTTAAATTATTTCAAAATAAAAAGTTTTTTTAAAAGAGAAAAGCAAAGGAATTTTCTCAAATTTAAAAATACGCTCAATTAAAATCAAACATATGTAATTAAGCTCCAGACATCAAAAGTGAATTAAACTCAAAAATGTGTAAAGTTGCCGTACTTTTTAATATATGAAGTATAATAGATGAGATGCATATGATAAAAGAAGACTTGTTTCTATTTGCTCAATTTTCCCTCATTTAATCCTGTTTGTACACATCGTGTATCTGTTCTGAGCTTCCATGTGAGAGGAATCTCAGAAATCCACAGAGGTGTGCATAGATGTAGAGAAAAATAGAATTAAATCCTCAGAGGAAGATCCACATGTCACTCAGGATTTATAGTAAGCACCGTCTTCCCGTTTGCTAAAGCTTCCATTATGCAAAATACCAGAACTAGATTTGTTTTACAAAGGGGATTTATTAGGTTAGAAATTTACACTTTTAAGGCCATAAGTGTCCAAAGTAAGGCATCAACAAGAGGATACCTTCAATGAAGAAAGGCCGATGGTGTCCAGATCACCTCTGTCAGCTGGGAAAGCACGTGGCTGGCATCTACTGGTCCTCTGCTCCCAGGTTCTGGTTTCAAAATGGCTTCCTCCAAAATGTTCATGGGCTTCTGTCTCTCTTAGCATCTCTCAGTTCTCTGCTTGGTTCTCCTGGGGTGTTTCTTTGTAAGCATCTGGAAGTCCTCTCTTAGCTTCTCCAGGACAAACTCTGGGCTTCATCTCTTAGCTTGGCATCTCCAAACGTCCTTCAGTCTGCATCTCCCAGTGTCTCTGAGCGTCTGAGTCTATGTCAGCTCTTAGCTTCTCCTGGGGGCAAACTCTGGATTACATATATTAGCTTCTCTCCAAAATGTCTCTCTCAGCTTCTCTCTCTCCAGTGAACTAATCAAGACCCACCCTGAATGGGCAGGTCCACACCTCCATGGAAATAATCTAATCAAAAGGTCTCACCCACACTTGGGTGGGTCACATCTCCATGGAAACAACCTATTCAAAAGATTCCACCCTAATCAAAAAACTAATAGTCTACCCCCACAAGATTGCTTAAAGACCATGGCTTTTGTGGGGGACATGATAGATTCAAACCAGCACACACCAGAAGCATCGCCATAGAATACGGGAACCATTAGCACCTAGAAGCCCTCGGAGAACAAGGAGAAATTCTCAGAGCTCAGAGTGCCTCTTGCCATAGCCCCTGAAGGGCTGGGATCTTCAACTTCACATAACCTGTAATGAACTGTTTGTCATACAGAGCCGCCAGGTCAGCAGTCAGCTGCCTTGCACATGTTCTATCCCTAAGAGCCACACAGGGCGGGAGGGAATCTGTTGCTTTAAATTCTCCTTTGCTTATGTATAAAATCAAACAGGTTTGCAGTGGCAGGTGGGGAATTGAGTCAGAGCACTGAATTATCCAAAGGAAACTTTGTTACGGCCTCAAGTTTCCTATGGTCAAATAGAAAATTTTGTCTCTTTTAGAAGTGGAAAACAAATCTGTATTTGTAGAGTACAGTGTTGCCATAAATCTAGTGTATCTCTGTAATTTCTTCAGTTCAGTGAGAATCCTTGTCAGGAATTTGCAACGACTAGAGCAAGTAACCACAATGAAACAATTACAAGCAACGTTATTCCTTCCAAGAAGTGGTTTGGCTGTGCTGTTGGAAGCTGGCACAAGAAATAGATTTGAAAAGGACTGCAAACGAAGGCATTTCCTGGCTGCGGGTTCTCCCCGGGGGATCTTTTATAGTAACACCTCGGTTCCAGTAATGGATGAAGACAGGAGAATGGATGAAGAGAGCTCTGGGTAACTGGCTTCTCTGGAGAGTTGATGCCAACTATTAATTGTGCTGATCTTTTATTCTAAAATATGTTTTGCCTTCCCAGGCTTTTGTAACCAGAGCATATGTATATCAATTTCACCTGCCTGCAGATCACACAGCAAGCTGCTCCTTGGATGTTTCTTTCCCTGTCCCTGATCTCGTCCCCAACCACACTTCTGATAAAGATCCCTACATCTTTGGTGTCCTGGCTGTTATATCCACAGATTTCATGGGGTATATGCATTATAAACTTGGCCATGCCTCTTCTGTTACCTCTCATCTTTCATTGAGATCATCCTCTTATTTCTACTGAAGAAATTCCTTATTCAGCCACTTCTCTTCTCATATCTTTCTCATGAAAGTGACTTTTAGGATCCACAGTTGCTTTACATTCTTAACAATGTACTATGACTACCTTTCTACAAACTGGATCAAAAGCTGAAAGTCTTCCCTATTGAGTTGTTTTCAAGTCTTTTGTTGCCATCATTTTTTAATTCCATTGTTTATTTTTAACCGTGTAATATCATTGGGAGAAAAAAAAAACTCTCAGACTCTGTAAACCCATCCTCCATTTATGCTTCAATTCATCCTTTTACTTGCTTATCTTCCTACCTTGGTGTGTCAGGGGTCTCCAAGACCTCCCTTAGTGTCAACGATTCACCAGAAGAATTCAGAGAAGTCAGAAAAGCTGTTATACTCATGGTTATGTTTTATTACAGTGAAAGGATAGAGATTAAAATGAGCAAAAGCAAAAGGAGCATAGGGTAGAGTCCAGAAGAGACCAGGTACAAGCTTCCAGTAGCCCTCTCAGTGGAGTTATATGGACAGCACTTAATCATCCCTGTAATTATGTGTGACAAGTTTGGAGTATTGCCAAACAGGGACGCTCACCTGAGTCTTGGTGTCCAGGGTTTTCTGAGGGACCATTACATAGGCATGGATTGCCCATATGACTGACCTTAGAAATCAGTCTCTGACCCCTTCAGAGATCAAACTGATACAGCAGAGTCCAAGACCCCCACCATAAATCACATTGCTGGCATTAACTGTCAGATACTACCCAAGGCTCCAGGTAAACAAAGGCACTCTTATTAGGCAGGACAAGCCAGAGGCTTAGAGGTTATCTCCCAGGAACCAGGAATGGGCTAGTGCTTTCTTCGGACAAACTCTGACCTAGAGAGCTAACCCTTTTCTGCATACCTGGTAATGGAAAGTGTTGGTATTTGTGTAACAAACTATACTTTTAAACGTGGAAACACCATCATCTGTAGACTTGTGGGCTTTGGTTGCCTGAAAGCCTCTTTGCTCTCTTCCACCTGTGTCAGCACAACCATGAAAGGCTCTGGATGTTTTCAGTGTCATCATTACAGACATTTCAATGATTCTTTTTTAATAGTCGGATTTTTTGTAATCTTGCCTAGTTCTGCAAGGTTGATAATTTAATTTTTACCTCTATGTGTAAAATTCTATTTCTAGAAAGTTCCAAAATTTACAGCACATTAAAATTCTGATATGCAGAGAAAATGTAGCTCATTTATTTATATTGCCAAATGTCCTAGTTTGTCCCTGTTTACACGAGTTGCTCTCATATCTTCCCTGGGTTACTCTTAGTCCTAAAATTTTTGGTTTTTGAACAAAATATTATTATTAGTGCTTATGTTAGAATGATCTAGGATGGGTGCACAGACAGTACACTCAGCTTATGCTGTGGTCTCATTTGTGTGAGACAAATGTGCAATGAACACGATTCTGTTTTAACCCATAGTTAAATCTATAAGAAAACCAACAACACCCCTCTCTTTTCTTCCATACTTTTTTTTAGGTTTTATTTTATTTTTTTATTTACTTTTATTGAGATATATTCACATACCATGCAGTCATGCAAAGTGTACATTCAATTGTTCACAGTACCATTATATAGTTGTGCATTCATCACCAAAATTAATTTTTGAACATTTTCATTACCACACACACAAAAATAACAAGAATAAAAATTAAAAGTGAAAAAGAACAATTAAAGTAAAAAAGAACACTGGGTGCCTTTTTTTTTTATTTTTTGTGCCCCATTTTTCTACTCATCATCTATACACTGGACAAAGGGGAGTGTGGTCCATATGGCTTTCCCAATCACATTGTCACCACTCATAAGCTACATTTTTATACAATTGTCTTCAAGATTCATGGGTTCTGGGTTGCAGTTTTTTCCTCCATGCTTTAAGGACACAAGGCAACTAATACCTTCCTTTCAAGGACAGCATCAATCACTGATAAAAAGATATGTGCTGCGATAGCGATGGCTAGACATAGCTAACTCTATCCAGTCTCAGGATGTGGGAGAAGTACTGGAAGTAGCAACCCTTCCAGCAACTCAAAACTCCAGGCCACAGCCAAGAAGGTCCAAAGAACATGGAGAAGTATAGGTTAACGCACTGACTCCATTAGTGGAAGAAGAACTTCTCAAAGGGTTGAAAAAACGATACCAGTATCATATCAGTTCATCAGATGCTTTCAACAAAAAACTTGTTCATTTATTTTCAATAATAGTTTGATTTTTCTTTTGTCCAATTCATGGACTCAAAGTGAAACTTCTAGATATTCCTTCTTTCCCAGGTAAAACTTTTGTTATTATGTTTTTCATTGAGATAAAATTCACATAGCATAAAATTAACCATTAACTATTTTAAAATTGTCCAATTCAGTGGCATTAAGTACGTTCACAATGTTATGCAGCCATCACTAGTTGCAGAATTTTTCATTACCCCAAACAGGCAACTCATACACATGAAACAGTCACTCTCCATTTTCCCTCTCCCCCAACCTCTGGCAACCACTAATCTGCTCTCTGTCTCTGTAGATTTGTCTATTCTGGATGTGACATATACATGGAATCATACAATATATGGACTTTTGTGTATCACATCTTTCACTTAGCATAGTGTTTCCAAGGTTCATCCACGTTGTAGCATGGATCAGTACTTCATTCTTTTTTTTTTTTTTTATGGTCAAAAAACTTATATTTAGAATTTGCCAGCTGGACTCAGTTTAGATGATCCCAATTTTGTTGGCAACATCCAAAGCATCATAGTCAGGAGCCAGTCGAACATATGCCTTCTTCTCTCCATCAGGCCTGATCAGGGTGTTGACCTTTCCACGTCAATGTCATAGAGCTTCTTCACAGCCTGTTTGATCTGGTGATCGTTGGCCTTGACATCCACAATGAACACAAATGTGTTGTTGTCTTCAGTCTTCTTCATGGCTGACTCAGTGGTCAGGGGGAACTTGCTGATGGCATAGTGGTCAAGCTTGTTTCTCCTGGGGGCGCTCTTCCGAGGATATTTGGGCTGTCCTCTGAGACGCAGAGTTTTGGGCCGCCGGAATGTAGGGGAAGTGCGGATCTTCTTTTTCTTGTGGCTGTGGACGCCTTTCAGTACTGCCTTCTTGGCTTTCAAAGCCTTTGCTTTGGCTTCGGTTTTGGGAGGGGCAGGGGCTTCCTCCTTTGCTTTGGGCGCCGTCTTCGTGACTCATTCCTTTTTACAGATGAATGCTATCCATTGCGTGAATAGACCACATTTTGTTTATCCTTTCATCAGTTGTTTCCACCTACTGGCTTTTGTGAATAGAGCTACTGTGAACTTTTGTGTACAAGTCTTTATTTAAATAACTTTGCAATTCTTAGGGGTATATTCCTAGGAATGGAATTGCTGGGTTACTGTTATATCATTTAAAATGTTATGATTATTCAATTAAGAAGTAACTATTAAAGATAAAATTATTTTTGAAGTAATACTACAAATGCAAACTTTTTGTGTTAAAAAAACACAACTTAGTATTCTTACTAAATTAAGAATCTTATAAAACAGAAATATACTTGGAATTCAGGTGTGCATGTAATTTATAACTCCTTCCCCAAAAAGCTGCTCTACGTCAACAGTGAAAACAGAAACTCTAGTTTTCAAAATTTATACACAATCACAGAGTAAATAAACTAGAATTTTTTGTGATGAAGCTGATTTTGAACAGTTAAGAAGAACTTTGGCATGACAATAAATTGTGTCTCTTTGCTTCTCTTCATCAATCCGAGTTAAGTACATTTCAGCCTTTGAAGATCTACTTTGTAAATCAATATTGTTTCCTATAACGGTTGTGAGCATTTTTATAAATGTTTTCTACATTTTGGTTGCATTGCATTCAAGATCAGTTGAAAAGCAAATCAGATTATTCAGCTTTTGGAGCTTTTAGTAAACTGCAATAATTGAAAACTTATTAAAAGGAAAGGCCAGGCTGATCTTCAGTTGACCATGGCAGGATGGAGAGGCTGGGGGTGCAGCCGGAGGTGGAAGGCGGTGGAGAGGAAGAAGAGGGCACTGCCCGGGTCGTGAATATCAGGGCAACTGGGGGCTCGCTGGGTGTGCCAGGGCCTCAGGATGCCCAGCGGCTCCCCTTGTTGAGTTCAGCAGAAATATTTGGTGGTTACCTACAACTATGAAGCCAGGAAACGTGGAGTTAAGAAACTTATGAATGTCAGAGGTGCAGAAGAAAAGTATCCACCGTGTTATTAGTTAGTGGAGAAGACTTGACCTGTTACAGAGAGAGATGTCATATAAGTTTACAGAGTTATTGGAAGAATTTAGCTCAGTTGTTGAAAGACTTGGATTTGATGAAAATTTTGTGGTTCTAAGTGAAATGATTAAAAAGAGACTACAACAGCTTCAGAGTGATGAACATTCTGCAGTCACTGTATCAGGTTACATATATAATAATCAGTGTGTTGCCTATAAAACTACCAAACATCTTGAAGCAATGGGTATCAGTAGTGTGCCTGATCTCCAAACCTTTCATTCCAAAATATTAGAGAAGGAATTGGAATTTCAGTTGCTCAGCGTATCCGGAAGCTCAGTTTTGGAGAGGATAACTCTCCTGTGATGCCCTCAGGACCACCTCAGTCCTTTAGTGAAGAAGATTTGTTTAAAAAGTGTTCATCAGAAGTTGAAACTAAAAAAAAAAGGATTGGAGAACTACTTGGAACTACTTGCCAGACTTTTCTAGGTATTCATCTGAGAAGCACTGTAGCCATGAGAGTCGCAGTGCCCCATTCCATCCCATGTGATTCAGAAGTTAGGGACAGGGAATTATGACATGATGACCCAATGGTTGATGTACTTATGAAGCTTTTCAGAAATATGGTGCCTGCGAAGATGCAATTTCACCTTACCCTTCTAAGTGTGTGTTTCTGCAATCTTAAAGCACTTAATACTGCTAAGAAAGGACCTGTTTATTATTATTTAACACCGTCATTATCAACAACTTCATGCTCTGGCAAGCACAGTTTTAAAATGAATGACATTCATATGGAAGATTATTCAAAAGACAAAGAAACAAACTAGGATTTTCTACCAAGTGGAAGAATTGAAAGTACAAGAGCTGGGGGGTCTCCACTAGATACTACAAATTTTTCTAAAGAAAAAGCCATTAATGAATTCTTACTCTATTCACTTCCAGAGGGTATTCACCAAGAAGTCTTTAAATAGCTTCCAGCAGATGTTCAAGAAGAAATCTTTTCCGGAAAATCTAGAGAAAAATTTCAAGGGAAAAGAAGTTTGAATTGTCCATTACGTGCCTCCAGAGGAGTATTATCTTTCTTTACTGCAAAACAGATGCAAGATAATCCCTCAAATCCTGGAGACCACTTATCCAGTAGCAAACAGGTATCCTCTGTATCTCACTGTGAACCAGGAACACCAGGCTTAAATGGTTAGTAGGTTCTCTTATCTGTCTAGCCACAAGGATTATCCACATTATTTAGACGGTGGATGAACGAATGAGTCCAGGGCCTAAGGAATCTCAAGGGTTTCATTTTTCAAATACAAACCCTGCTGGGTCTGTTTTCCATTCATTTCCAAATTTCCAAAGTGAGCAACTTTTCCCCAAAAATCGCACTACAGATAGCCATAAGCAGCCCATAGCAACAGGATCTCATCATGAAGCACTTACAGAAAATAGAGAGCAAGATTCTGTAGGGGAGAAAATTACTTTTCTTTCTGATATTGATCCTGAAGTTTTCTGAGTTTCCAGAAGAGGTACAAAAAAAGATGTTGACTTTGAGTGGAAGACATCAGGATCTTATTTCCAAATTTTACATAAATAGGCATGTTCAGAAAAAAGAAAGGTCTAAAAAGCAAGGGAAATACCATTGTTCTTCTCAGTTTAGCAGTTTCCTAAGCTTTTTTAAATTAAACATTATCAGATACAATATTCAATAATGTAGAAATCTAACGCAAAATGTTTCCAATAAAGCAAGAAGAGTTAGGGGAAGTAAATTCCTGTACAAAGAATAAAAATATTCATAACAAGAAACAATGTGAAATATTATCTCCCTCTTGCTTCTAAAATTATTTTCTATTGCTTTTCAATAAAAAATATGAATATCATGGTCAAAAAAAAGGAAAGGCTAATATTGAAATTTTTTTCACAAAAGCAAGAGAGGAACTAGACAAATTAAATAATGAGAGTGCAAATGTTATACAAAATTTAATTTTAAAATTTTATGATTTCCTTTTGGAAATCTTTACTTGAGAGAGGAATCTTTTGATGGAGCTCCTATTTTTAATTGAAAAAATTCTGCACCAGAATGAAAAGAGGTTGATTTGAGAAGGCCTAAAATTTTGTAGGCTCTATATGTGCTGCAAAGAATCATAAATAAACACATTTTATGCTTTTTTGTCTTATGAATTATTTTTGTCAAATAAGGATACTCTGAATGAAGGTAAAATTGTTGTACCTGGGAAAAGAATTGGCCTAAAATACATTACTTATATCTTCCATTTAGCTAAATTTTCTTGCACCTATCGAGAGAGTATTTCCTCATTTCAAAGTACTGTGATCCCCAGAGAAGAGTCAATTAAAGTGCCAACAAGTTCAAACTCACTAAGTATATAATGAAACACTGAAGAAGATTGCAGGCAAATTTATGGAAAATGTAAAAATAAAATCACATTGAAAAATATTTATATTTTATTTGTACATATATATACACACATTCTTCCCCAAAATCCTAATGATATGGTGTATTAGAGACAGAGATGGCTAGCAAGCAGAATAAAGTATATGAATGTATATCAAAAATAATGATTCTGTTAATATTACATTTTAATGTTCAGATGATCAATATAAAGAAGTTTTATTTTTATTTGTCTTTAGTATCTATGTGGATATATGTTATCTTTGATCTTTAGAAATAATTTTATTTGTTAATATAATTTACAATTACAATCCATTTCTTCAAAAAAATATGTATTTATAATTTTATTTTACCACTCCCATTAACTTCCAGAAGTGTTCCACAAATACCACAGTTGTTCAGATTTTAATCAGTCTGATCCTCCTTCTAAACTCCCACTCACTGGTTAGCAGGGTGGGGGAATAGATATTTGGTTAAACATCTAATTGAATTAAAAATTTACTTCAATCTGATCATTCAAATGGTCCTTTGAGGCGCTTCTTACTTTCTCCGGGAAAATGTTGGCATTGTCTCAGATTGGGTCCCTCCCACTGCTTCTGCCCCTGCCGTAGTATCTAGGTAATTCATATGACCTAGTAGGTAAAGGACTGGTTTCAGGGTTTTCTTTTCTCCAGGAGGGATGCCCCTTGTCCTCCCCAGTTTTGGGCACTTTGCAGCCCTCCTAAGTTCATGTGTGCATCTGGGGAGCTGGTGAAGCTGTGACTGACCCAGCCTTATTTTACCTTCTCCAAAGAAGGAAAAAGGACCGGGCAGGTCAGGTGTTGGCGAGAGTGGCTAGAGCTCTTCAAAGCTTCAATACATCTACTAGACTAATTCATCTCTCTCTAAATCACAATTCACTTACATGCTTCTTTAGCTGAGGCGACAACATAATGTTCTCATACTATGAATCTGAACACACACCCACACCCACGCAGTTTCCTTCCGTAGAGTTCAGTGTCCCTGTATGCTTATATAATGGTTAATGTTATATACATTGTATTGTACAACCAAAGCTTAGTTTAAAGTAATTAATATTCTTAATGGAACATAACAAAAAAAGTAAAACAAACTAAGACTAGTCATGGACATTAAGATTGGAAAATAAGTACTGAGGCTTTGATCAAAATAGAAAGCAATTAAGAATAATATTACACAGAATAGTGAGTATTTCTACAGGCTGTGAGACCAGGGAGAAGATGAAACCTTTGTAAAAGGCAGACACTGATTTCTCAGGGATGGCTTGTGGACAAAAGGCATGAAATAAATTATGTGGCCTCTCGGAGGCTTTCCTAATGATGCAATAAATAATTCTAAGAAAAAAAAAATGGATTCTGGCAACACAAAGAGAAAGTATATCTTTTCACATATGGGGAGAAAGAACACATCTGTAAGCCTAAGGACAAACTCATTATTTAAAATCTAATATTTGGTTACTTCGTTTTTCACAGATGCCAATAACAACTGTGATTTTTCAGTCCCTAAGATTCCAAGATCTTCATGTTTTTCTTAAAATTTCCCCACTTTTTGCCTATTGACAATATTTTTATAGGAGTCCTTTTGTTAAATATCTATTTTTTCCACTTTTATGGTAAACATATTTTTATTAATGTTATTTTTATGTGTTACATTTTAAACGCTCAGTGTGATCTGTAGTTTTTGTTTCCACATTTATTTATATTGGGCTATGTTATATTTTCAGTTGATTTCATAGGTGGACTTGATACACACTCCTACTACCAGGATCATGTTGAGTTAAAGCCTGTTAAACCTGTAAGTAAAGGTGTGATGATATGGAAAATATTAATCCTTCTAACTTGGCCAAAACTAACCAAACCTGAAATACTTTGGACCTGCTCCTACTAATCCTTGGTTTAATTTCCCACTCATATTTAAAAACACACCTTTCACAAGTAACCCAACATTATCGTGATTATTCATTCCAAAATGGATTTGAAGTAGGAAATGTGATTTATATTTCTAAAATCATATTTTTATTTTATTTTCCTTGTCAGTAGTTGATTGCCAAATTGAAAAGGGGGGTTGGATTATGTAGTCTCTTTAGCAGAAGAGAAGACTGACTGTGTGTTTGGGGGGCAGCATAGCAGAGTGGAAAGGGACAAGAGTTGTAGGCTCCATGTGTGTGGTCCCAGGTAAGTTCTCTGACCCCAGTGAGACGTGGTTCTATCATCTGTAACAGGGTTTCACATGAGGGAGAGGGATGGATTAAATGGGATTATATATGCATATTGTATGTCAAGTTGTCTATTACATGCCTACAAAAGAACGGAAGCTAGATAATAGTGATTATTAAATTCAACTATTTGAGTAACATGTTCAGGAATGTGTTTTCTATGTCCCTAGAAGACATGGAAGGAAATCAACAACAACAATAAAGCACGTAAAACAACAGATTTCAGTTGAGTATTGTGATGGTTAATTTTACATGTCATTCTGGCTGGGTTGTAGTATCCAGCTGTTGCATCAAATGCCAGCCCACTTGCCACTGTGGAGGTATTTCAAAGATGAGGTTAGCATCTACAATCAGCTGACTTTAAGGAAAGGAGATTGACCCTCCATAAAATGGCTGGGCCACTTCCCTTCAGTTAGAGGTTTTAAGAGTAAGAACTGAGGGCTCCAGGGAGCAGAAGGAATTCCGCCTCTAGATGACACCTTCCACTTTCTTTCTGAGTTTCTAGCCCAAAGAATTCAGACTCAAGACTTCACTATCACTCTCATCAGAATTTCCAGCCTTCAGCCTGCCCTATGGAATTGGGCTTGCCAGCCCCCATAATCACTTAAACCAATTTCTTATAATATAATAGTAATATATACCAAATATATAATTATGTATAATAATACGTAATATAAATATATATACATATACATTTGTCCTGTTGGTTCTGTTTCTCTGGAGAACCCTGACTGATACAAGCATAGAAAAAGGATTCCTGGTCACCTGACTGATAAAATACTACAAAACAGGGAAATAGATATAATGACTCCCTGCCTAAAAAATTCTAAGCAGCAAATAGAAAACTCCATAAAATAACAATAGCTATCATGTGCTGAGTACTTTACATTCATTAGCTTACTCAATCCTCCTGAAAATATTCTTAAGTACTAACTAATATTCCCTCTATTTATAAAGGTTAGGCAACTTTGCCAAAGTCCCACTATTAGTAAGTGGTGGAGCTGGGAGCTTTCCTGGCTGATAAATCATCACCCTGCCTGACGTTGTGCACTTACATATATGATCTCCCCATTCTTTCAGCCCAGTGTTCTGTAATTTCATAATGATTGTGCAAATTGTGTAAAACAGTCCTAAACAATTTATCTGAGTAACCGGTAGAGCAGATATGAATGAAAGGCTTCATAGGCTGCCTCTTTGCCACGGGGGGTCCTTCCCAAATCTGTAATACCACTCGCCTCACCCCCCTCAGCTTTTGGGGGACAAAGCTCTGAGAAGCCTGCCCAGGTCCCCCACCACCCCAGAAGGGCAACTGGTGACTGAGAGAAGCTGAGCAAGTTTTGTTGCAAATAAACCCAGAGACTCAAGCTCTTTCTAACCTGGAGAGAATGACAAACTGAGTGGAATTCATCATGAACATGAGCTGGGGTGGGGGGGATAACTACTTGGAGAAGAATTGAATTAATTTTATTCTAGCAGAATGATCTAAGGGAAACATGGCTCACAAGCTACACAAAGCAGCGAAGTGCCGATCACAGGCTAGATATTTGAGTAAATTCTGGGTTCTTAAAATAAATCCAATTTGGCAACAGTCACCCTATATAATAAGTGCAGGACCAGGCAGCCACCACCTCATGACTCAATGCTACTGAGTGCTCAGTAAGTGATGTGCTCCAAAAGTTGACATGGATTTGGGGAACTTGGAAGGGATTATGCGAATAATAAGCTGACCCATGCATTAGAAGTGAGAAACAAACTGAAACCATGTCTGGTGCTGACTTGGAGTCTTTATATATTTGTTATGTGATGAGAAGATGATGAATTATTTCCTCTCCACTCTTAAAAAGTAACTCAGCAGAGAAATTGCAAGTTAAAAAAAACATTGGTTAGCTTTAAGAAAGATCTTTCCATTAAGGAAGTTTCTTAAAAATGGCAATTGATTAATATTGATAATAGAATCTCCTTTCTTGAATGGACACATGTACACTTGTGTATCTCAAAAGGTTCCTCCATGGCTTGTCCTAGAAGCAAATGACTTCAGTTTATGTTTTCTGAAGTCCCTCCCAGCTCTGTGAATCAAGAACATATACTACATCCTTTAAGATCATCAAAAAATCTTTGACCAACTCCACTATTTTCTCAAAGGATTTCCTCAACAACCCTGTTCACTGCCAAACTCTCACATTCTTCTAGCTGAATCTAGCAAAAATTATGGGCTGTAGAAAATAACAGAAACAAGTTTCTGCTTTGACATGTTATGCATACTATTATGTCAGATGAAATGTGGAATGCCTTTCAACCATGAAGGTGGCAGGAGTCTGAAAGGTCAAAATAAACCTGAATTAATATCATTGCATATGAAACAACTTAAGAGGTCAGCACCTACACTCCCCCCTGATATGCAAATATTGAAGCATTTATCAGTCAGTCTGCTTGATTTCTTTTGATAAGGCCATTATATTGGATGCTGCTGTACCCAGCTCAGCAATGCCGTATCAAAATCCAGCAACAGCTCAGAGAAACAGCCAATCTCTTGTATTAAATCATTAGAGCAGGGAATAAATGCTGTTTTTTAACTTTCATTAAGCCACTTTAATCTCTATGGAGTACAAAGCCAGATTTTATGAGGAAGTTACTTTATTAAAGGGGATCAGGAGAATCCTTAGCTTACCTCCAGGTATGTATGTAGACAGGTAGCTTTCTACCTTAGACAGGTAGTTACAAGCAGACATTCCATTCACAGGTAATACCATGGAGTTGTACAGGAAGCCTCATTTCTCAGGTTTTGATTGTGTTTTTGCTTGGAATCATAAAACATACCTTTCAAGTGCTGACAGTCAAATTGTGAATAAATCGGTATATTTTTTGGCAGTGCGGTTGTGGTGGAAGTAAAGCAGTTCATCTGTGGTCTTGGTGTTTTGTGTTTTGTCTCTTTCTTTTTAAAGTAATAATATCAAACTATCAAGTCCCCCTGATTAAATAAATCGGCTTACCTCAGTTAACCACCTTTTATTGATTACTTACAATGTGTGTACTGGGCACTATGCTGGGTGATGGGGATATAAAAATAAATAATAAGTGAACTTTGACCTCCAGGAGCTAATGGTCTGGGAAGACCTACATGTAAATTAATAGATAAAAAACTAGGTCTCCAAGGCAATTTTATGCAGCAGGTGGGGTGATTAATTCTCACATGGTGTTACATGGTGTTTAGTTTCCTAAGTGCTAAAACAAATATACAGTGGGCTGGCTTAACAACAGGAATTTATTGGCTCAGGGTTTCAGAGGCTAGAAGGCTTGTTTCCTGCCAGGGTCGGTATCTTCCAGCTGGGCTGGCAATCTTTGGGGTTCCTCGGCTTTTCCGTCCCATGGCAATGCACATGGCAACATCCACTCCTTTCTCTTCCAGGCTCTGTTGACTTCCAAATTCTGGCTGCTCCCCGTGGCATCTCCTTTCTATCCAATTTCCTTTTCTTATAAGGACTTCAGCAATATAGTTTCAAGGCCCACCTTCATTCTGTTTGGGCACACCTTAACTAATAAGGTCCTATTTACAGAATCCACAGGACCAGGTATTGGGAGCTGAAGATGCCTTTTTGTGGGACATGATTCAATCCCAAGCATTTGGGGAGGGGTGGCTTTACTACAGAGATGTTGCCTAAGCTGAGCTGACTGTGAGAAGATGAGAAGGAGTCTGTCAAAAGTAGAAGAAAACAGGTATCCCAGCATGGAGGCTTCTCTGCCACTCTACAGAAGACAAAACTGCAGGGTGTCCCTATTGTATTCTGACATTTGCCATAGCTCTCACATACAGTGAGCAAGCCTCTAAGGCAGCAGACATTTACAGAGAACACAAGTCTTGACAGCTCCCACTGGGGGCACTAAGAACCCCTCAGTGGTCATTGCTCCACCATCTAAGTGGCATCACTCTTTATGCCTGGAGCTATAGAAATTCTTCTGGTAGTTTCCTCTGGGTCTGGCCTGGGGATGTGCAACACACAGGTCTGCCTGTGTCAGGGCCAGCACTTTCCACAGCTGCAGGGGAGAGTAACTTCCAACATGTCCACACCTGGATCTCTCCAGAATCTCCTCCATTGCTACCCCACCCCAACCCAACACTGCCACCGCCTTTCATGAGGAGAAGAACAAGGATTACTCTTATCATCTGAACACAGAGCAAAGTGATCAGTGGTGGCTTTGGTGAGGACATCTACCAGTGATTTACAATGGAGACACAGGAACCCCAAGGCGAGAGAAGCAAGCGAGCAGATTTACCCCCTCGGGAGGAAAACCAGGGTGGCACAAACCCATACAGCTATGAAAAAGATATAGTATTTCGGAGAACATCAAGTGAACAACTAAATCACTTTAAAGCCTGTCAAAATCATAACTGGGATATTTCCATCAAGATGGTTAGCCACAGGGTAGAGGGAAATTTAAGCTCCATGTTGCTGTAATTCTTTGCATAAAAATTAAGATGGGAAATTTTGAGTCAAATACACATTACTACAATAAAAAGTTTAAAAGATAATTAGACCCGGCAGTTTATCCAAGAAAGACAGCAGTGGAATTCCACAACCAAATTCTGCAATAGAGACAGAATCTGACCATGTTAGAGATGTCCCCGAGGAGGGTGCCACATGACTGCAGTTAAGAAAGACGTGGTGATGAAAGCCAACCCTGAACTTCTCCCATCACGTTCAGCCAAACTTTGTCTAAAACTTCCAAATGAGAACTTGACTTTTCTCTGGCGTCTTGATTTGTCTGAAGACCTTTGCTGGAGGCTAATTTTTCCTCTTGAAAAGAGCTATCTGTTCGGTGGCCGCTGCTGATTGAGTGTGTAATGCCCATTTCAGGCCAGCCTCCTCAAGCTCCTCCCATTTGTGCCTGCCCAGCTGGTTTTCTGCCTCTAGCTGTCCAGGTTCAAAGGAAGCTTCCTTCTGACTGTCAGGCTATGGGAAATAGGCAGAGGTGTACTCTAGTTGCTCTTGCCTGAGAATAGCTGTTTTGTATCAGTGTCCTCCTAAATTGGTGCCAGACTATTTTGCATTTACAGTGTCTGGATTGAGAACCAGCTAGTAGAGTAATTCAGGCTCTATCTGTGTGTGTGCACACATGTGCATACATGCAGCACACATGCACCCAATGTGGTGGTGGAGGCGGGGAGGTGAGACTGATGTGCTTTAAACCCTGATTTAAAAACCGTCAACCAATAAAAAAAAAAAAAGAAAAACATCAAACACTGGGAAACTGCAGCTGAAGGAGTCTGGAATCTCTAAACTGCATTTACTCCGTCACGCCTGTTTCTGGACCAGGCTTCTAAGAGTAATAAAATGATAACTGTCTGTCTTTATCCTGTTTTCATTTGTCCTCAATTGGCTCTCACACCGTAATATTTATCTAGAGGGCTGCTGTGTTGTGTAAAATTCTGCATTTGTCCATCCCCCGGGAGCATCCTTAGCTGATGCACGGTTCCCCTCACTGAGCATGGAGGCTGTTCCCCGAGTGTCTCCATCTGTCTGGAAATGGAAGGCACTTGCAGAGGCCTTAACTCCCGGCACTGTCTCCAGAGTGTGGGGTGTCCGATCTGGGGGGCTCTCAGAGGCTTTCTAGAGGGCTCAGAGGAGAGATGTGCTGCCCTGCTTTCCGCCTTGCTCAGCACAAAGGGGCCAGCACTTAGAACTCATTTCTCTCTGCTGCAGTGGTGCTCTTTCCCTTTACCACTGGCAGTAATCATTTTCTGATCCATTCATAAGAAATTGTCATACCATTTCAGGAGCTACTGTAGGGGCTTGCCCTTGTCTGCAGCCATTGGACCCTGCAACAAGGCAAGGCTGTATTCTGTGGCTCGTTTGGTTCAGAGTCATTATCACACTGGTCAATCCAGGAACCACTGCCCCCAGCTGGTCCTCCAGCCACACATAAGAGGGTCTGCAGAGCCCAGTGGTCAGACGTCAGTCCTCAGCCCCACTAGGGGCACAAAGACATTCTCTTTTGACTTGTGGCCTCATTCACCATCCCCAGCATCTTATGGAGTCTGGTTCTGCTGCCTCATGAAGTACATGAAGTCTTTTCCAAAAGGAGAAAGCCCCTCTCTGAAATTCCTGGCTTTCCCAGAATCCCCAGAACTTTCTAGGTACTCGTCACTGATGCCAGTGGCAAAAAAATAGATTTATGCAGTGAGGTTGCGATATAGTCCAGCCCCCTTCTCCTCCAAAAAGAAAATTAATCAAGAGGAACATAAGTAAAAAACAACCTCATTTTCCTCTGTTTCTAAGAGAAAGTGTCCTCTGACTTCAGAATTAAAGGCAATGAACATAAACCAAATTTTTTGTTAATACAAATTTTTCATTTCATATGCACATCAAGAAATATGTAAAATTCCCGTGTTTTACCTGGTTCTGGAAAGAAACCAGACATAAGAAAGAATGCACAATACACAAAAGAAAATGAACACACACACACACACACACACACACACACACATACACACACCAGAAGTGATACAGACATAGACAAAGAAAGGCAACAGAAAAGAGACAACTTAACAGGCCTATCAGAAGACACGGCTTGAGATAGCCTCACTGTCTTATTACTTGATTCCGTTCTGCCTTCAGAGCAGGTACTCAAGGTAACAACTAACATATTTACAAACATCACCAAAAAAAGAAAAAAGAAGAAAGAAAGAAAAAGAAAAAGATATCTCAAAACTCAACCTGTTCTACCTGGACCCATTGATCAATCATAGCACCACTCAAAGTGGAACAAACAGACATTATGTGCCTCCAGATGTGATGCAATGAGAACTGCACACCACCACCTAGGAGGTATCTTGCCTTAAAGTCAAGCCTGAATCTGGGGATGATAATATAGGAATCATATGAATAGCAGAGTAAGTTAAATCTCACCACAGGGAAGCAATCAGCCAAATCCAGAATGTGAGAAATGGTAGAGGGCAGGTGATCCATTTTCCTTTAAAAATGATTATCATGAAAAAAGAAAAAAAAAAAAAAAGAGGAAGAGAAGCTGATACTCATTAAAAGAGATTTAAACAGCATAATAATCAAATACACTGTGTGTACCTGGTTTAGATTCTGATTCCAGCAAGTCAACTGCAATAAAATGTTCTTAGACAGTCAGGGAAATGTGAATATAAATGGATATTAAATGACATTTAAAAATTCTTGTCAATTTTGATAGGTGTACTGATGGATAAATGAAATAAAAAAAAAAAAAAATCCATGTCAGTTGCACAGAGTTTGGGCTAATTCCTTGTTGTGGGGGGCTGTCCTGTGCTTTGTAGGATGTTTAGCAGCATCCCTAGCCTCTACCCACTAGACATCAGTTACACTCCCCCCCCAAAAAAGAAAAATTGTCACAACCAAAAATGTCTCCAGACTTCCAAATGGCCCCTGGTTAAGCATCATTGTGTTAGAGATGCACGGAGATTTGTTGAGGAAAGCAGTGACATATGTCCGAGATTTGCCTGAAAATACTCTTGGAAAAAAGTTGTGGGAGATAGATGAAACTTGATTACCGTAATTTTATTTTAGCTGAAGCTGGGTGATAAGTATGTGGGGGTTCGTAATACTATTCTCTCTACTTCTGTGTATGCTTGATTTTTAAAAATAAATCTGTTAATAAAACAGGGCTTCCAATGTGATTTCCTTTCAATGCCTCCTCTCAAGGTTGCTTCATTGTCTTTTTCCAGTGGGGATCCAGTCAAATGTTCTTCTCAGTGGAAAAGGGCAGATTAATGAGCCCTCCCACTGCTTGCATGGGCCAGTGGCTGGGATGACCTCACCACCAGCAGGCAGAGTTCCCAGCACCTGAAGTAACACTCCCAGAATTTCCCCATATCCTAGGAACAAGCTCAGCCTATGTTGCTACTTCTCTGATCCTTGCTGCTAAATCTGAGGGCAGAAAATCTTTGCTAGAAGCAGACTGACATTAAAGATAAATGTAGTGATGTCTAGCAATTACCCAAATCCCCACCAGTACTGCCACCAACCAACAAAGAAAGACACCTTCCCTTTGCACTTTATCTCCCCTCTTGAAGGGGTCCCTGTGTAACATGGATGGCTGAACTTCAGGAATCTGCATCTCCCTTTTAACTAGAACATTGAATAAAACTGTAAAACTGCACCATTAGGATCTCATTCCTTTATCTTTCAACTTAATTGTCTATTAAAATCAAAGGAGCAAAAAGAGTAGACAGTAAGGGTATTATTCAGAACTTAGAGAAAAAGAAATAGATCTGAGAGTGTGATGGAAAGATGGGGAGAGAACTGAAAGACTCTGACTGCTGAGGTGTGGATCAGGAAAGATAATTTACTGAGAGAAGAGGGGCTTCCAAAAAGTGAAACTGGAGAGTTGGAAATTTTTTCAACTACTTCAAAATCTAAGTAAAAAGGCCATTCCTAGCTATAGTGAGAGTCAGTGAACTGAGTTAATGAAAGAGAAGTTGCCAGATGCAGATAGAAAATAAGTATGAAACACAGTCCCTAGTGGCCTGATGCGTATATTTCAGTTGGAGGAAGAAAACTTACAGACTTGCATGAAACAATTAGAAAGCAATTAATTGTGAAGATGCATGCTGTTAGCTCCACAAGGGGCACAGCTAATAGCGTAAGAGGTGCTATTAGCAAGTTGAGAAAGCAATGTTGCCTGAGGTAGAAGTGGAATTCTTTACAGAAGAGAAGAAATTTAAACTGAACCTTCAAGGGTGAGTAGGATTTGGATCTGCTAAGACTTTGCCCTTGAGAGAAAACAGTGCAAGCATTCAAGAAACATCTATTAAGTATCAACTGCAGCAGGCTCTGTGTTGGGGGTGAGGTTTACTGCTTAGTGTAGAATGAGGTATGTGCAGAGTCTTTGTCAAATGTAGGTGACTAGAGATGGGGCTGGAATGTAGGTCAGTGATTGGGTGTGATGAAAGCCAGACTTTGGGGATTCTTGAGGAGTCAACCAACAGAATGCTGTAGGAAGATTGGGCTGGGGGAATAACCTGTAGTTTGGAGATGGTGGACAAAATACTACACTGTCATCTTTACCCCAGATGCAACCAATGGCAATAATTCGACAAGACTCCATCAGTTGTGTGGTTGGCACTTCTCTCCCAGGAAGTCAACCATGTGCTCTGATGTTTACACCTGACCGCCACCACCCTACTCTGAAATGCAGGAAGGCCCAAGTGTTTTGCTTTCTTATTGCCACAATTATAAACCCAGACAGCACTAGGCACACCCAATAGCTTTATTGCATTTTGAAAAGGCTGGTTGAATCAAAAGGGAATGGGATTTTTGATCTTGAATTTATTTAAAAGTAATTCATATTTTCCATTTTAGGTCGAAATAAGTAATGACATTGACTCTGAAATGCGGCTGCTGAACTTGGCTTAGGAAGCAAAGCACCACAGACAGCCCCTCTGTGGGCCCTGCCCTGCCTCATCTTCCTTCCAGAGGACGGACTGTGCCTCCCTGCTTCTCCACAAATCATGGAGTTCTCCAGTCACAGCCTGTGTATTATTAGCATTGTCGCTAGATGAGTTGTAGGTGCTTGGGTGGGTATTTTTTTAGTCATCTTCTTCTTATATGAATACCTGTAAATTGTAAAAAAAAAAAAAAAAAAATTGTTTTTTAATTTTTTAACAATATTTAATGTGAGGCATGCAAAACAAAAATGTAGATTTCTGTGAAAATCTTTTTCAGTCAATTCTAAGAGAACTATTGGTGTGTGTTGTTGAGATGGTAAACCAGTCTTGCTGACTGATGCAGTAGCGGTTCTATATGCCTGACGCAGTTTGTGATGATGGGCATCACCCACGGATGCTGGACATGATGGTAAACAACGTAACAGCTCGTATGTCGGTAGAAATGGTGGCTCTGGCTTCCAGACTGGTTATGGTCATTTTTTCAATACCACAAGGCAAAACAAGGCATCTTCCTTTGTTCCCAACTTTCTAAAACCGAGAATAATGTTATGGCAATCTAAATTTTCAGATTCATGCATGATCCCTTGCTTTTCCTGTGTCCTGCAAAGAATATGTATCATAGGCACAAGGAAGAGTAAAATGATTAGTAGAACACTTTACCCCTTTGGAAAGAATAGGGTTATCTCTGAGGTTCATATTTGTTACTCTTTATCCCACTCCTGACACAGGTGTTAGACCTAAACCTACAGCTTATCAGCTTGTGGGATGGAAATCACAACCATAAATCTGCAATAAGGAACTTTCCTCTTAAGATATTCAAAAGGAGTGATAAAATAGTGTGAAGTTCTCTTTAAATACTCCTAAAGAAGATATTTATGTTTGTGTTACATCGATTTTTCTTTCTCCTACCCCATCCCGTTAACCAAGGAAGTGTTACAGGAAACAATGTTCTGTGGAAAAGAGAACTGTCTTGAAAACACATCTCATTTGTTTCCCATTCATATCTCTCAACTACAGTTTCCCATAGGAAAGTAAGTTTTTCTCACTTTGGATAACAACCAAAGCACCTCCTGTAGAATACTAAATTGTGCCTATGCACATCCTTTCGTACAGAGGATCTTATCATGGTCCATATATCTCTAAGAAGTCAGTCTACAGACAACCTAAAATTGTATGTACGTTGTTGTATGTGTGTAGAACTCCATTTTTTCTTCTTTTTTTCGGTTCATGGATTTCACCAGAGTCTGTTAAGAATCAGAACTTAATGCAACAAAGTCTGGCATGTTTTCCCCCAGTTTATGACACCCACTGTGGGGTTTCCAGAGACCTTTTCTACTCAGGAGCTCTAGACTGTGCCCTGTGGTCAGCTTACATCACGTTGACTACCCTCACTCGCCATCTTTCTAAATAAATCTAAATTCAAAATGAAGACACACTTGCAGGGGGCTTGGAAGTCAGGGAACCCACTTGCCCGTTCCACAGCTGAGAGAGCTGAAGCCTGGACCACTCGGTGGCCCTGCCCAGAGTCCTGCACTTGCACAGAGGGGCAAGACCTGGGGCCAAATGAAGGAGAACTTGGAGGGTAAACATTTGAGTTGAGGGTCACAGTTCCACCACTGTGGCCTTGGGAGGTATTTGACAACATGGCACTGGAGTTGTCCTCATCTATAAAATGGAACTATATTGCCTAATTCACAGGGTGAAGTGAGGATTAGATGAAAAAATGTTAGAAAAAATAATTCTCTGTAAACTGTGAAGCACTATACAATTGTAAGAGGCAGTGACTATCAGGAAATGCCAGAACAATCAGCTGACCCTTTCTGGAGTCCTTGCTACACACCCAAGTGTTGTGAAAGCCCATGGGAACAACTCCTCAAAGTGTCCTAAAAAGCAGTTTGCAAAACAATTGCTCATGTTTAAGAGATTTGAAACAATGCAGACTAAAACTGCATTTTTCTCAATTAAAAATTACTTTTATATTCAAATTCCGAAACTAATACATATAATTATTATGGAGAAAGCCAATAAAACATCAAAAACATAGAAAAACAGTAAGACAGAAGGATAAAATTAATATTTAAAGTTGTCATTTCAACACACACACACACCAAAACATAGTTAACATTTTACAGAATGGTGCCACACTCACCTTTTATTACTATTTCATCTTAATGTGAATTTGTACACATTTCTGAGATGCACTGCAGAGTCCTAGATCTTGCCTAACTGCAGATAACAGATTTGAGGGGTAAATCCTCACCTTAGTGATTTTCAATGAATATTCAAAGTAGGCAACTAATTAATATGGTATGTATGCTTTATGTTTTAATCTTTCTTCACTTAAACAATGAAGTTATAGCTTTATCATTAATCCCCACTCCCAACAACATATAATGATTATTCCAAAGTTTTGGAAAATTTGCCACTCATCCAAGAAAAGTTAAATGGATCTCCCACCACTTCTACTTCCCTCTTTCCTTCTCCAAGTCTCTGGTCCTCCTGGCTACTTTTAAGGGGCTCTGTTAGCAAAGCACTAAGCTAACATGTCCCCAAGTACCTTTGCCTTCCACCTACCATATAATGTGAGAATATACATCCCTGAAACAGAAACGTAGGTCCATGCCACTTCAAATCTGAGAGGCTTTTGGCTCATTTGTTTTGAAGGTAACTTGACATCTTGCCTTAGCAGAATATGGACTTCCTTCTTTCTCCCTTCAGAAAAATGAGCCCTGCTATTTCCTGTAGACCTAAGGAAAGCAGCCAGTTTCAAGAAGCTGTATCTAACAGGATATGGCAAGGCTGTCATTTGTCTCACTTACTGAATGGGACGCTCCTGATTGAGAGGAATTTGTCCTCATTAGATTAGAATCAACAAAAAAGCACATTGCCATGCTGAGGAAAACGATCATGAGTCTTTGCTAAACTGAGAAGCAAATAGAAACCAAAACTGTTGTTTGCAATCTTCGCAGATTAGAAAGGAATCTTGTGGAGAATAAGCAGATCCTCCTTTTATACTTAATTTGAAAATGTATGGTGTTTGAGACATGTGGACACAGTATGGAATGAATACTCTGGTGATTATTTCCTAAAAGAAATACTCTCCTACCATTTCTGAGTTACCTTAGTATGTATCTAGGAGAAAGTTTATAGTTACTTAGAATTCAAATGTTCTAACTTGACATTTTAACCCAAAAGTTAAATTGCTTTTGAGTGGTAGCAGAATTAAGTAGGAGAAAAATACAAATTATTGATGTTTTTAAACCTTGAAATCTTGAGTGCCTGTTTCTCTTGTGTCCTTCCTATTTAAGAGTTACCTGTAACCTTTGTTTGAAAGGAGATCTGTGGAAGTATCTAAGAACCATGTTCAAATACCTGTGGTACATAGACCCACAACTTTAGGATGATATGCCTAGAAGTAGAACTGAAAAAGGACATCACTGCTCATGTAACTTCACAGTGTCCAATGCAGAAAGGAAGCATGTGTATTTTAAATATTAGAAGAATGCATTTATCAATAAAGAAATAACAAAAAAATGGAATCATCAAAAAAATTCAAACTTTTGGGCATCCTCTCTTTTCCTCCTGACAGAGACCAGTTTCTCCAATGAGGGCTAAGAAAGAATTTGTAATTCCATTTCTGGAAGTGCAGAAAGCTTCTTAAATATTGATATTTTTAAAAAAAAAAAAAAAAAAAAAAAAAAAAAAAATGTGGTATCAGGTAGAAAATGAATCATTTTCCCTAGCATGCCTATAAAGGGGAAGTCTTGTGCTAAATGCTGAACATTAAACAAATTGAAATACTCTACAAATTCAAAATATCCTTTGGCTTTAACTTGAGAGCTAAATTAAGTAAAAATAAGATAAGGAATATGAAAGGAAAGAAAGAAAAAAAAAGGATGGGTGAGAAGGAAGACAGAGAAAAATAAAAAAAAAAAACACTTGGAAGAAGATCATGAAGTAGAAAGCCCACAAATTAAGTGCTTCTTTGATTGACTAAAAATATCGAACCATTTTCCATTTAGGGCATACTCTTCCTTTCCTCTTCAGAGTTGTTCAGCTTTTCAAAACAGTTTGAAGAAACCAATCGTCTAGGTCTTCTCATAGAACTTGCTTTGGCAAACTTGTCAGTGTGCATTAGTTAGGATTAGGTTTATCTACAAGTAACAAAAAAGAAGCAAAGAAAAATGACAGTGGCTTTAAAAAGAGAGAGGTCTATTTTTCCTCATGTTTCAAAATTTGGGAAGTAGCAGAGTTGCCCCCAGGGACAGGGATCCAGGGACCCAGGCTCCTTCTATCCTGTTGCTGCCATTCTCAAGATCATGATGCAGCTCATGCTGGCTGCCAAAGTTCCAGCCATCACTTTTGTGTTTCAGCCAAGAAGAAGTAAAAAAAGAGACAAAGAAAGTCACTTCTTTCCTTTAAGGAATTTTCCTGGAAGTTGCACATGCTCTTTCCACTTACATCCCATTGGTCAAAATTTAGTCCACCCCAAATTTAGCTGCAAGGAAAGCTGGGAGTTGTAGTCTCTTCTGAACAGTATTGTGCCCATCTAACAATCAGAGGCTTCATTTCTAAGTAAAAAGGGGAGAATGTATATTGAAGAATGCTTAGCAGTCTCTGCCGCAGAGTTCAAACTAATTGGCATAATTTATTGGAAGAGGTTTTTCAGCTACTTTAAATAAAACACAGTATAGAAAAATAATATGTATGGATACATTTTTCAATACTGTGAGGAATTTAGTCATTGACTTTGTGGAATGAGAATTTCTACCTCATCTTGTTTCCTTATTCAGTGGTTAGACAAGGAAAACAAAACATACAACAACAACAACAACAACAAAACTATGGTGCTAGACCCTTCTGAGTTTCCCATAATTCTGCAGAGTATAGTTTAGCTTTCCTTCTCTGGAAATTGAATCTAAAATTCAAGAGCAAATCTAATGTGTGGCTTGGTCCTCACTGTTCTGCTAAAAAATAAATTAATTCTTCATAACACTTCAACTATTTTATTTTGGCAGCACCTTTCTTTTCTGAATCGATTAATAAGTGTCATTATTTTCTTGTTATTTAATTCAATAAACACATATGGGCATCAGTGCTTACAAAGATGGGGCAGGAGATTTAAATGAAAAGAATATTGTCCTCTCTTTTATTTCCTCTCAGTAAAATTTGGGCCTGTGTTAGCCTTCATCTGTTTTTCTTCATGAACATATTATTGGCTAGAGTGGATGGATACTGTAAACTACTAGTAGTCTGTTTCTCTAAAAAAAAATACAATTGAGAGAAATTAAAACATTTTGTTGTAATTAGATTTTGTTGCACACTTTCCTTCTAGGCTGTGTGTGTATGTGTGTGTGTTTGAGAAAGAGAGAGAGAGAGACATTAGAGGGAGCTCTTCCAGGTAAGACTTGTTAAATAATATCCCATGAAGTGATTTCAGTCACTGGAAAATGTTGGTTATGTTCTCCTCACACCTTGTGCCTGCAAATCTGGTAGCTGTCACTGGTGATTTAAACAAAGATTGCTTGACATAATTATGTGGTGCACACACATCTACACACAAACTTCTACACTTGTGTATACACTTCACTAAACAATCACATTGTTAAAATGCGCCATATGACCCATTCCCTTAAGGGATAAGTAGATTATTTTAGGGAGTGAAAGTTAAGAGAACGAGGATGCATAGTTAATGTGTTATTTATCTACAAGATGAAGTTTTAGAGTTGAAAATCAGCTCAGATTACAGATGCGGAGATTTAGCTGCTGCGGCTTGCCGGTGTCCACTGGGTCTCCATTTGGTGGCCATCAGCTGTTACTTTTGCTTGTTTCCTGCAGCTGACGCCTTCTATCCTGCTCTCTGCCCCTGTCTTGGAGGCTGCAGGAGGACCCCTGACGTGTGGGCTTGCTTCCTCTTCTCCTCCCTCTGCTTAGGTCTAAGCCTGAGACTGTCCCCTTCCATCCTGCCATTTCATCTTCTCCAGGCAAGGAAGAAAACCCAGACCTCAGACCCCTGCTCTTTGCTTCCCAAGAGGCAGAACAACTTAGTCCTGGCTACCTTCTTCTTTCCTTACTCATGATTTAAACACAATTCAACGTCCCCTAGTCCAGCCTCCTTATGGTTTCTCACCAAGCAGCAGGCAGGTCATTTAGTTTTAACTGCTGGACATCAGTCCCTTCTAAAGATTTTGTTCCTGAGGAAATGATTTTGCAAACAACTGCTTAAAGTTGCTTTCTAACTGCCCCACATAGTTTCATTTCTACTAACCCTCTTTTTTAAAGTGGTGCTCTCTACTCATTCTGGCTCCTTAAATCTCTTTTAACCCTAAAATTGCAGTTACTGAATCCAGTTTTATGAAATAGTTCACTAGGATTGCCTATCTAATATGAAACCAGTAGTCTAATCATTGCAATTATTCCCATCACATTCAGATAGTGATACTATTAACAGCGTAATGTATGTAGAAATGTTAGTTAGCTTTCTGGTTACTTTATCAGAACTTGGATTGTTGTGCAGCCTTCTCTTTGCACTGCCCCACAGTTTTATTACTACAAACTGTCCCATTTAACCCATTTATTCAACCACTGTCTATAAATATTGATTTTGATTCTTCTATGTCTTTTCTTTTTTTGCCATGCCTCTAAACAAGAAAAATGGTTTTCCTTGTAGGCCATTTTTAGGCAAAATATAATGTATACAGAATCAGTGAATACGCGGGTGATTATTTCCTAAAAGAAATACTCCGAGAATGGAATTTCAGGCCATTCAAGCAGCGTACTTACATTGTCTCTGTAGGGCAAGCAAAGCCTATGTATTCCATTTTTTTTTTATTATTTTAAATCATTAAACTTGTTTAATGTGGTAGATGAAAACAAATCAGTTAATTGGTTTTGAGACTTTTTAACACCACGAGGAATGCCACTGACTGATTACAGAATTCAAATACCTGAAGTTCACCCGGATGTGGGAGGCGACCGGCCCTTCGTGAAGTTCTCTTTGTGCTCCTCCACCTGCAAAGGCTTTGCTGAAGACTGAGCTTAAGTCACGCTGGTCCCACCCATCATTTTCAAGAAGGAAGTTTGGGTAGTGGTTTCAGGGAAGGGTTGAGAAAGCAAAATTTCGGTCCTCTTTTATTCTTTCCTCATTTGTTTCAGGGCCCAAAGCCATCAACCTTCCTTGATTTCATTCTGCTTGAATCTCACATTTCCACATCTGAAAATACAATGTCATGTAATAATTGCAATATCATACAAAATTGGAGAGTGTTCAGTAAGTTTTCCCTGCAGATCGTGGATGCCAGAGTATTCTTAGAATTAGTGATAGCTGTAATAAGAATATGTCTCATTTTCTTTTAAAGATATAGATATTCCTTTGTATCCCACATAACTCAAAGGAAATTCGGGTGTTAACACTTCAAAGTACTTGTAAGTCCTTAGAGGAAAATCTGAAGTGAAAAGTCTTAATATCGAAATGCCTGATGCAGAATAACAAAGCTATTTCTCACCCTTGGTAGAAATATATTACTCCCACTGAGACCTTCTAAATCTGAAGACATTAAGGAACATCTGCCATTATAGGTAAAAAGACCAAAAAATCATCAATGTCTTCCTGATTGTGCTTACCTTTCAAATGTTTTTGAGACTTCCTTTATATAACAAGAACCTTGCTCCGTGGCAATCACATCAATCCACAACCAAACTGAGAACGAAGAAACAAACAAAAAAGGTCTCTGGCTATTCCAATAGATTAGATCCTAAAGTAATATCCACCCTGAAATTCCTGAGCTTTATTCATAGAAAAGTTGTTTAACCTTTTATTTAAACCCTATTTACTCTTTTTAAAATTATTTTTATTATGGTAAAGTGCACATAAAATAAAATTTACCATTGTAACCATTTTTAAATGTACAATTCAGTGTCATTAAGTACATTCACAATGTTATGAAGCCATCACTGCTAATTAGTTCCAGAAATTTTTTATCACCCCAGACAGACAACCCATAAACATTAAGCCATCATTCCCTATTCCCTCTCCATACAGCCTCTGGCAACCACTAATCTGTTTTCTGTCTATAGATTTGTCTATTCTGGATGCTTCATATAAATGAAATCATACAGTAAGTAGCCTTTTGTATCTAGCTTCTTTTACTGAGCATAATGTTTTCAAGATTCATACATGTTGGGCCAGGTATTAGAACACCATTCCTTTTTATGGCTGAATAATATTGCATTGTATGAAACAGAGCACATTTTGTTTATCCATTCATCTGTTGATGGACATTTGGGTTGTTTCCACCTTTTGACTATAATGAATAATGCAGCTATGAACATTCATGTACAAGGATCTATTTAATTCCCTGTTTTCAGTTATTAGGGGTGTGTTCCTAGGAGTGGAATTTCTGGGTCATATGGTAATTCTATCTATGTTTAACTTTTTGAGGAGCTGCCAAACTCTTTTGCATAGGAACCAAACCATTTTACACGCCCATCAACAATGTCTGAGGGTTCCAGTTTCTCCACATCCCTGCCAACACTTGTCTTTTCCATTATTTATTATAATTATTATTAAGCCTTACTAGTAGGTATGAAGTGGTATCCTGTAGTTTTGATTTGCATTTCCCTAACAACTAATGATGTTGAGTATCTTTTCATATGCTTTTGGCCATCTGTATATCTTCTTTGGAGGAATGTCTACCCTTGGCTCATTTTTTAATGTCTAACCTTGGCTTGTTTTTTTGTTGTTGAGTTTTAAAGGAGTTCTGTATGTATTCTGGATACTAGACCCTCATCAGATTTATAATTTGCAAATATTTTCTCACATTCTGTAGGTTGTCTTTCTACTCTCTAGATAGTGTCCTTTGATGCACAGAAGTTTTTAATTTTGACAAAATCCAATTTATCTATTTTTTCTTTCGTTGCTTGTGCTCTTGGTGATAAATCCTATTTACCCTTAATTACACACTATTATAATTACCTTAATAAAATAATTTTCAAGCACAAAATAGATAGGCAGAAAATTAGAAAGGTGGAGAGAGTATAAAATAAGCAGAAATACTGACAGTAATTAGAAATACTATCTGTAACTAAAAGAACAGAGACAGAATGCTAATAAAATCCAAACCACAGTTGTATGGGGCCATTTAAGGTAAGAGTGAATACACTAAGCAGTCTCAGAAGGAAACATAATGTTCACAGAACAGCATTTCATTCCTATTATGATGATTCCAGATTATCAAAAAAAGCTTATTTGTGTGAACTAGGAACGGGTACTGCTTACTCAAGGTACTTTCATCTGTCCTGAAATGATTGTAACTATTGATATTTATTAAAATAAGACTCTTTCATTACATCTGTCAGAAAATTGTTCTAGTAACCATCCAGACCTTCAATGTCTACTATTTGAATGACAGCCCTTAAAACATAGCCTTGCTGTACCCTCCATAACCTGCACAGCAGTGGTAAGGTCTTCTTAGTTGGGTTGATATGAATTACATTTGGGAAAACTCTCCATCCAAAATGGTCAAAATAAAGATGCTTTAGGTATCTTGGTGGATAAAGCATCAGTAATACCAAAGTCATATTCCCCGAATGCTCTGAATAGGAACCGTATTAGAATGAGAAGCTATCTCCAAAAAACAAATCGATTTTTAAGATTGTGGGCCCTGGCCTCAGTTGTCTGGAATTTTCTCCTGCGGTAAAATTCATTCCCACTTGTCTCTTCTGATAGAATGTCCTGGTTTTTATCAGGTACAAAGATATCAAAGTCCTGGGTATTTTCCACAGAAAATTTGGGAAGTGTTTTTGCAGGAAGCATGGGTGTGGCATGCTTTTACCATGGGAAGGAGTTAACCTCCACAATATCTTGCCCATGTTCACCAAAAGAAACATCCTTCCTGTCTCTTTCCTTGCCTGTAAGCAGCCTGTGAAAGGAAATCTCTTCTCTGTTGATAGTAGCCAGGGTCAGATGGTTTCTTCCTCAGTCGTGGATAAGTCCAGTTTGCTCTTTGGTGTGTAAACTGACATTAGCCAGCAGATGTTACTGATGATGAAGTTTCCCTGCAGGTGGCTTCCATCTCCGCAGGGGGTGAGCCAGCTGCTGTGATGGGACAGGCTTAGGTGGCCTCCCTGAAGCCCTACCATGGCACGTTGTGGCTGCTGGGCTCTTTTTTCACGGCATCCCTACTGAGAACCTGCCACATCTCAGGCACTAGGGACAGAAAGAAAATAACAGAGAGTCTGCTCTAACGGAGCTTGTGGTCCAGCTGTGACCAGGTATAATAACCTGAAGCCCCTGATGAATGCCTGCCGGGAGGCAGGTGGGAGATGCCATCCACCGCCATCCTTCTTCCAGATTCTGAGCCCCAGCAACCCCAGGAGGAGAGAGAGCCCATTTGCAGCCTTACTCTCCTCCCTGTATATTCATCGACACTTAGTGAGTATTCAAGCCAGGGGAGTGAGAAAAAAACCAACTACACATTTATTGCCTTGAGTTTACAACAGAGATCCTAGTACTTTTCAGGGAAGGCTGTGAGTTATTTTCCTTGGGTTCAATTTCCAGAAACAACACACGTTCACTCTATGATGCTAAAGTCTCGCTGTCCGTGGACTGCCGCTGTCTGTCTGAACAGATGTGCCATGTTTGTTGTTATCAATGTACAAAAAAGCAAATCAACAAAATGGACCACCTATTGCTCAGGACCTGACAGATGACAAAACTGCCATTTCCAAACAAACCAAAGCAAAGCCTGAAGGACCTCTATCTAAATCTGCAGGAAAGACCGCAAGGCCACAGCTCCTAACAACTAAGGCAATTACGGCCACTGCTTATTTCAGTGGTATCAATGCATATTTTTGATACTAAATCTTTAGTGATCTGAGAGTCATGCCATAGGGTCACTGTCTTAAATAAATGCAAGAAAAGACAACTAAAAGTACAGGAACTCACTAAAGGAGCAAGAGCATTGCTCAAAAAGTTGCCCCATGCAATTTTGGTATAATTGCAGAGTCTGTTCAACATGTAACAGTTTCTTTGTTATTGTCCTTGACGAACTGAGTATTATTATTATTTTTATTATTATTAAGAAGCTCAGTGGCAGTCTTTAAACGGTGAAAGTGACTATTAAACCTCTTTTTATTGCTTTGCTCAACAGAATGAAAGTTAGTTTGTTCTCACATTTGTAGTACCAACTCTGCCATCCTATGGAAAATTTTGGAAGTACCTAAAAGAGGTCGTTATCTTTCACAGGCCATGATCTGCTGGTAAGACTTTGAACCTCCAATCTATTTCTACATGTTTTCACCTTTAACATTTTGACCAGCAGAAGTAATTAGAAATTCTTTCAATCTTAATCAACTCTTATATTGCCTGCCAGCCAAGGTGTGTCTCACCCCTGACATCAGAACACTATGTAAAAATCTGGAATGATACTTTGGACCAATATGAATTTCTACTGCCCTGTAGCACTGTGTAGTGACATCGCTGTATACTAACTTCTTTTCTGTGGATTTCAGAACTACCAGGTATCCATTAATTCAAAAAGTTAAATCCTATCAGGAAAGATTTCATATGATGTCTGTAGCCTGTGAAAAATGTCTTTTTTCTTATATAAATGGTAATCAGACTTGTTTGCACAATTACTTTGTGCATCTGTTGAGTGTATTATATATGAATATCATACTCACATTCTAAAGTGCCGATAAAGTATTACTTAATAGAAACTGCATTCATATCTTTTATGTCCCTATTGACCTTTTGATTCCAGGTAAATTTACAGTGTAGTTAGCAGTAACAGACTATTCTTTTCAACCATGAATAAAAATGTACGTTGAAATAGAAGATGGCCACTGTTTTTAATAAGTTTTCCCAATTAATTTGGAAAATGTGTATATCTTGAATCTGAATCAGATTTCAGGTTGCCACTCCTCTGTTCCATACACAAATAAAAGGTAAGCCCAGGCTCCATGACTATAGGAAACCCAGTCCCTTCCTCCAGAATTTCTGAACATCCCTGAAGAGGGTTTAAATGTCCCACAAATCCTCCCCGCTTGTTATTTGTCACTGCCCACTGCAGACAGCCATCCTGACCTTCCATGACAAGGACGTCTGACTTTTTTCTAAGGGCGTCTTGCCACACAGCTCTCTCCAGGCTGCTTCTTCCCAAACCATAACCTCAACTGAAACAGACTTGGAGAATGAATAAATTTTACTGAGGGTTGCTGATAAATAAGGGAATTGCATCCCAGAAAAGGAACGCTTAAGGGTGGGCCTCAGATATCAGCGAACCTAGCGTGCATCTGAGCTCACCTTCCCCAGGCAGTCTCCACCAGCCCCTCTCTTCTTACGCCACCCCCACCCCTGTTGTCCTGTGACTCCCCATGGGATCTGCACTTTGGTGTCTTCATTTCCTTGGTTGCCACAAACACCCTTCACCTGACCCCAACTAGGAAGCAAAACCCCCTTAATGTCAGATTAATCTGTACAGCAATTAAGAGGATACTTCATTACTTACATTATTTAACAGAGTACTTAACATCTGACCTGAAGCCTCTACACTTACATTGCAGCCCCAGATCAGGGCTTTTCCAAGCGATACGTCTCTGGACCCAATTGACTGAAGCCTCATGTGGGTTCATCCCCAGGAAAAAAGAGGGAGAAGTGGTGGGGTACAGGGGAACTCTATTACCTTTGCAATTTTCTCCGTAAATCTAAAACTGCTCCAAAAATAAGATAAAAGTTTACTAAAAAGTGAAGGTGGTGATGAGGGAACATGTTTCAGTGGCATATTTCAGCTTCTACCCTTAGAGACACAAGCATAACATAAACAATTCTGAATTATTTGCCCCATTTCCATTTATGAAAGAATCAAATATAGTCTAGTCTCAGAGAACCCATGCACTTACAAACAAACTAAAGAAAAATTTAAATTGTTGACCTTGTTGTCTTTTCCTTTATATGGCCACTGGAATTCCCATGCCTAGTTGGACAAACAGAAGTCCTGTTAGATGTTGCTATAATTTAATCATGGATATGAATTTAAACAACATAATGACATACATTCTTTCCCTGCTCTAGGCATATGTTGAATTTTCTTTTTCTTTAATTTTTTACATCTGTCAAAATAAAAATATCTGCAAGCAAGTTTTTAGGTCAATGCTGATGTTGTCCACCAGTACAGTAAATATAGTTTCAAACTTTCAAACTCCAAAAGCCTTTTACTAGAGTGCCAATAGAGTAACATCATCATATCAAAGCACTGCTTTATTTATGGTGTCATAGTTGTCTTTTAAAAAAGGAAATCCTACAGAGAAAATTATCTTGATAATCCATAATACTGAAACAGTGGAATGCCTGATGAAAGAAAAAAAAATTCAAATTAACATGTCAATTCTTACTTGTTCCTAGTGGGGTTCTGGGTGTTTTGTGTGTGATCCCCTTTGTTCCATGCTTGTTTCACCTCAACTCTACCGAAATTAACTTTATCATTGTTATTATTTTTATTCACATCTTTTAAAATTTAAAATTATAAATAGATGCTAGGTTCAACTTGTATAGAGAAAAGTTTCCATTAAGTTTCATAAATAAAGAACTACATTTGGGAAGTTTTTCAGTAGATATAAAAATGAAAGTTGAGTGAAACAATGGACAAAGGAGAAGGAACAGAAAAGTCCAGACAAGAATTAAACTACATAGGAGGTTGGAGGTAGAAAAAAGGACACAAATGTAGAATTAAAAATAAAAACTTATTTACAAGAACTACATTGCCTGGAAGAAGGAGGGGCACTCTCACCAGCTGGTAGATGGAAAACCCCTCCCTGCCCCCAATTTTCTAATACATTAAAATCACAAGCTCTCTTTCATACCTGAGTCCTTCCTAATACCAACACCAAGAACTGCTTTGCGGTTAGCAGGGGAGGAGGGGCTTGCGGTACCCACAGAGGGTGGAGGAGACCTTGTAACAATCAGGAGGTAAGACTAGACGTCATGATTTTCAGCCTGGGTGGGAAAGAGGCAGGTGTACTTTCAAAAGCTCTGTTTAAATGGGTTCTGATAACATGTGTTTGAAATGGGTCATTGTACTGACCAGTAAACCTTAAGATTTGTCATTTTGTTGAGCCTTTTTTTTCCTAACCACAGCCACGAAATGCTCATAGTTTATAGGGGAGAGACTGATTTCTTCAATAAGGTTCATCCAATCCCCTAGCCTGAAACTGAAGGTTCCAGAGTGATAGTGCCACTCTCTCTCCTTGAGGGGCAGTGTGTCTTCATTCTGATTAATGAATGCCTGCAACTAACGAAAGTCATGGAATCAAAGGCTGGGCAGCCCTCAGGCCCTTTGGGGGGAAGCAGCAGAAAGACGAGGTGCCCCTGCAGCTCCTCCCAAGGTCAGCCCCTTCCCCAGGGTCCCAGGCCAGGGAGGGAGTCAGAGGCCAGTTGTGTCAGTTTGAATGTATTATGTCCCCCAAAACATCATTATCTTTGATGTGATCTTGTGTGGGCAGACGTATCAGTGTTGATATTAGATTGTAATTCTTCGAGTGTTTCCATGGAAATGCACCCCACCAACTGTGGGTGATGACTTTGGTTGGATAATTTCCATGGAGGTGTTGCCCCACCCATTCAGGGTGGGTCTGAATTAAATTACTGGAGCACTATATAAGCTCAGACAGAAGGCGCAAGCTTGCTACAGCCAAGAGAGACACTTGAAGAAAGCACAGGAGCTGAGAGAGTAGCTGCAGATGAGAGACAGTTTGAAGACAGACGTTGAAAGTAAACTCTCGCTCCCGAGAAGCTAAGAGAGGACAAACACCCCAAGAGCAACTGAGAGTGACATTTTTGAGGAACTGCATCCTAGAGAGGAACATCCTGGGAGAAAGCCTTTTTGAAACCAGAACTTTGGAGCAGACGCCAGCTGCATGCCTTCCCAGCTGACAGAGGTTTTCCAGACACCATTGGCCATCCTCCAGTGAAGGTATCTGATTGCTGATGTGTTACCTTGGATGCTTTATGGCCTTGAGACTGTAACTGTGTAACCAAATAAACCCCATTCAAAAAAGCCAATCCATCTCTGGTGTTTTGCATTCCGGCAGCACTAGCAAACAAGAACACCAGTCTAGGCCCTACACCCTTGAATCGGGCCCAGGTGTGTGGACAGGCTGTTTGTCATCCTAAGGCGTGGACTCAGGCAGAAGTGCTCCTCCCACCTGGCGGCACCCCAGGGTGATTACTGGTCAAGGAGCCAGATGCACACTTAAGGCATCATCCATGTTTTATGGGGCTCCCTGTCCCTGGGAGAGGCAGTGAGGTGTGCTGAGGGCAGGGCTGCAGTCCCAGCATTGCCCCAGCCTGCTCTGTAACCTTGAGCACATCCTTCCCCTCTTTGGGCCTTTGTCTCCTGCTCTGTAACACCAGGGGGTAGACTAGATGACTGCTCAGAGTCTTCCAAATTCTGTGGTCCAAGATTCCTTTCCTTATTCTAGGACCCCCTTGGGCTGGGATGAAAATATCAAAAGGACATCTTAAAGCAGGAAGAGGAGGGCAGACAGGGGTGGTCTCAACCCCCAGGGGGAAGTCGGAGTGGACTGCAAAGGTGCAGGTAGGCAAGCAGGCAAGACAGAAAGATGGACAGACAAGGTGCCAAGGAAACAAGGAGGAGGGTGGCCTGGGCAGAGAAGAGGGCTCCAGAGCCCAGACCATACAACCTCCCAGCTGCATTCCCTGCCCTGCCAGAGTCAGGGAAGACACATCCAGTGTGTCTTGGGGTGGGGAAAAATGGCTTTCTTAAAAAACAGTTTCCTATGAAGCATCAGAAAATCTCAGAGAAAACCTCAGTAAAATTCCCTTCCCTCAAATATTTGGCATCAGCGGTGGGGCTTGCATGACTCACTCTGGCCCTGACCTTCCTATTGCTGTGGCCCCACTTCGCCCTCAAGAGAGGGGTGAGTGGAGGGCAGGAGTTTGCAGGTGGGCATTGAGCTGTCCCTGGGTCCCTGTCTGGAAGCTCGAGTCTTTGATAACTGGGCAGGGGAGGAGGGGATAAGCAAAGCATTGAAGGGGTGGTAGAGGGTCCAGTGGGCACCTTCATCACCGAGAATTCAGCCATGGGGCCACTACTGCCAGGTGCCCATTCTTGGCCTTGGTGATGAGAAGCTCTGAGCCAGGGGTGAAGTCAATAATGCCATCCCTGCCAGGGCCCCCTGCAAATGTGATGCTGCCCTGGTTGATGTTGATGTTTACATGGTCGGCGCTGAGGGCCGTCTTGGTCAGTGAATCAATTACACACCTGGCAGTGTGTCTTCATTCTGATTAGCGAATGCCTGCAACAGAAAGTCACGGAATCAAAAATCAAAGAATGTCAGCACTTGGAAGATCTTAGAAATCATTGAGTGCATTCGCTTCTTTCAAAACATAAAGGAAGCAGAGTCATAGAAGGTTTATTTGCTGTAAGTCACAAATGTTGGGGTCTGACCCAAGTCTTTTATAACTTACTGAGACTTTGTCTAGTGCTCTGATGAGGACAATACACTGTCCCCTGCATCATAATTTAGGGATTCTGGTATTTCCCTGCAATGAAAATGGTAGTTCATGCATCACTTATCAGTCAATTAAAATTCAGCATAAATTAGCAAGGTTGTACGAGACCTTCAAATTGGCCAAGACGAACCACCCTCTGATGCTTGAACCACATCTAGATTTCCACCAAATGATCAACTATATTTCATTTCAACCTCCTAAATCAGAGGAAACTCACTTAATCTTACGGATCCCAATCTACCTTCACAGAATTCTGAATTTTAGAAAGTGCATTCATATATTCAGCCAAAATTTATCTCTGTACAACTTTAAGATAGCAACAGCAAGAGAGAAAAAATTTAATCCATTCTTAAGTGAAAACGTTTCTAAAAACCCTCATTAACATGTACTGCTTGAGTTTTCTCTACTCTCAGCAACAAAAAAAAATCTGCGTTTGCTTCCAGTTTCTCAGGTGATATGGTTTAAGATTCCCTCACTGTTTCTACCACCTTTGAGTCTACCCCAAATCACCTTCGTCATTGTCAAAACGTGCTGCCTGGAATGAAAAACAATGCTTCTGCTTTTGACCAGTAAAAAAAAAATGTTTCTTCCTTTCTCCTGCTTTTTGAGTAAACTACTTAAACAAACATGAATGATTTCACAGCTGGTTTATAAAAATTAATATAATGAGGAGCATCAAACCTTCTAGATCAATGGTCTTCAAAGTTTTTTTTTAATTTTGAATGTTTTATTTTGAAATACTTTCAAAATTACAGGATAGTTTCAAAAGTAATACAAACCCCACACAGAGAACTCCAACATATCCCTACCCACATACACCCCAGATACCCAGATCCACCAATTTTAACATTTCATCACATTTGCAGTATCATTCTATCTGTCTGTCTGTCTGTCAGTCTGTCTGTCCACCCATCTATTTATCAATCCATTTTCTAAACATCTGAGTATAGATTGTATACATCATGCTCTTTGAACACTTAATACTACCATATACATTTCCTAAAAACAAGGATAGTCACTTATATATATCCACTTTAAGTACAATTATCAAGTTCCAGAAATTTAACACTGATATAAAGCTTACTGTCTATACTCCAATTTTTTCATGTCTCAGAATGTACTTTTGAGCCTTCTATCCTCCCTTATTAGATTACATCCAGGTTCAAGTATTGCCTTTAATTGTCATTGTCTCTTTAGTTACTCTTTTTTTATTATTATTGTGGAAACGTATTACAACAAAAATTTTCGCATCTCAACCACTCCCAAGCATAACAGTCAGTGGGATTAATCACATTCACTGTGTTGCAGTACCCTCACCATGGCCATTACTAAAACTTTGCCATCTCACCAAACAGAAACCCTGCACCCATTATGCATTAACTTCCCGTTTCCCCTGCCACCGGCCCCTGGCCACCTGTACTCTAATTTCTGTCTCGATGAGCTTGCATATTCTCAACATTTTCTTTTTAGTTACCATGTAGCTTATATTTAACATCCTAAATCTGTAACAATCTCATTTGCTTTGATAACAAGTTAACTTCTATAGTACACATAAACTATGCTCCTCTACCTTTCCATCCCTCCACCTTTATGTTGTTCTTGTTACAAATTACATGTTTATACACTCTGGGTCCAAAACCACTGATTTCTGATTTCTCATTATGTTTTATATGTTTGCCTTTTAGATCTTGTAGGAAGTAAACTGTGGAGTTAAAAATAAAAAATACAATTGTACTGGCAATTATATTTGCCTTTTACCAGAGATCTTCATTTTTTCATGCTGGCTTTGATTTATTATGTATTGTCCTTTCCTTTCAACCTGCAGAACTCTCTTCAGCATCTCTTGTAGGGCCATTTCTAGTGAAGACAAATTCTCTCAGCTTGTGTTTACCTGGGAAAGTCTTAATCTCTCTCTCATTTTTGAAAGACAGTTTTGCCAGACATTGAATTCTTGGTTGGCAATGTTTTTCCTTTCAGCACGTTACATTTGTCATCCCACTGCCTTCTCGCCTCTATGGTTTCTGATGAGAAATCGGCACTTAATCTTACTGAGGTTCCCTGCATGGGACATTTTGTTTCTCTCTTGGCTCTCAGAATTCTCTTCATCTTTGGCATTCAACAGTTTGATTATAATGTGTCATGGCATGGGTCTATTTGGGTTTAGCCAGTTTGGAGTTCATTGAACATCTTGGATGTATATATTCATATTTTTGTTAAATTTAGGAAGCTTACAACCATATTTCTTTGGATATTCTCTCTTCATCTTTCTCTCTTTCTTCCTCTTCTGGGACTTCCACAATGTGTATATTGGCATGCTTGATGGTGTCCCACAGGTTCCCTCAGACTCTGTTCACTTTTTTCCATTCTTTCTTTCTTCTGCTCCTCAGAACAGATTATTTAAATTGTCTTATCTTCAAGTTCACTGATTCTCTCTTCTGCCAGCTCCAATCTGCTATTGAACCCCTCTAGGGAATTTTTAATTTCTGTTACTGTAGTCTTCAGCTCTGTTTGGTTCTTTTCACAATTTCCATCTATCTATTGATATTCTCTTTGTGTTCATCTATTGGTTTCCTAATTTCCTTTAGTTATTAATCCATATTTTCATGGAACTCTTTAAGCATATTTAGGACCATTTTTTTAAATTCTTTGTCTGGTATGTCCCAGGTCTGATCCTGCTCATTGACGGTTTCTAATGCTTTAAACTCCTTTGCCTGGGCCATCACTTCCTGTTTCTTTTTATGACCTGTACCTTTTGTTGAAACCTGAAATTTTTAATATTTTAATGTGTTGTCACTGCAATTTAGACTCTGAGTCATTTGTTCCATAAGCTTGTATCCAGCGAGTGTTATGACAGAGATTTCCTTGAAGGTCAGACACTGAAAAAGGGGGCAAGGGGGCAGTAGAAGACCTTCCTCAGTCTTTGAAGACTGACCTGTTTGAGTGCTTTCCTTCAGAGCTTCTTCATACAAAGAGTTTGGAGACTAGCTCCAGGCCAAAGCATAGGGGCCTCCCTGATGCTTTGGGCACATGCTTCTTTTCCTGTGCATGCACTCATGGCCCTAGGAATTCCCCCACTTACACAGAAAAGAAAGCTCCTCTTCCCTAGGAAACAGTTTCCTCAAGGTCTGGGCACTGCACTACAGCCAGAAATCCCTTGCCCCAGGCAACCAAACTTGACTGGTCTCCCACAGTGTTCTGTAGGAGATTTCAATTTGCTGCCTTCTACCTGCAAGACAAGTATGGGAAGGTGAGTCCCCCAGGCAACCACCAGACAGATTGGGCCAGCTACACGTGCTCCCAGTATGTAGATGAAGGTTACTCTGTTCCCTCTGGAACCAGAACCAAGGATCCTCACAGGGAGCGTGGGCTGGCTCCTCGCCAAGCTGGGGAGGGGCAGGGAAGGGGCCAGCCAGGAACAGGAGAGCCTACCACTTGTTAGTGGGCCTTTTCCTTGATTTGGCACCCACCCTGTTACTTAGTCCTTTAACTGTTTTCTAGAGTTTTGAGAAAGGTGTTTCTGCCAGTTCTTGCTGGTTGTTCAAAGCTTCTGGGTGGATGGGTGAGGAGCCCTAAGAATCTTACTCCACCATCTTGATCAGGGCAGGACCCTTCAAACTTTTTGCATTACTCACTACTTAGAGTAAAATATTTTGAGTATACACTCCCAATACAAATACATTTATTTTGTGTACAAATTATATACCTGTACACCTTCCTGCATCTCAGTTTCTAGTGTTTAAGATTGGTGTGATTATAATGGTAATTGGCTTTTGAGAGAATTAAATGAGTCAACACCTGTAAAATCCTTAGAATATTGCCTGGCACATAGTAAGTACACAATATAAGTAATATTATCAGTGAGGGACTGGATCAGGCTGCAAATAACAGAAATCCTGACAAATATAGGCTTAAATAATAAGAGTTTACTTTTTCTCACATAACAAGAAATTAGGAGGTAGGCAATTTCTGACATAAGATATCAAGGCTGAGCTAAGGTCTCTGTAATTCTCCTAGGATTGCCTTCATGGTCACAAAAGGGATATTGCAGATCAGGCCATCGTGCATGCTTTCCAGGTAGTGATAATTTTAGTTTTCAAGCTGTGGCAAGTGACATGTAAAAAAGTGGCAGAATGATGGGATAGAGAGTAAACGGATGTGAGGGGTGCCCTACCCTATAGACAAAGCAGCCAGATGATGCCTCAATGAAGAAGTCACAACTGAGTACAGACCTGAAAAATGAGGTGTCGGTGTTGAAAAGAACCTCAGGAGAAGCCTTCCAAAGTGAGAGAAGAGTACATGCAAAGGCCAAGAGATGGGGAAGAGGAGGACGTGTTCAAGGACCTGAAAAGAGGCTGCTGATTGGAGAACAGTTGGAGGCAAGAGTGGAACCAGATGAAGCTGAAGAGGTGAGAGGTGAGAAGTAGTTAGTTGGATCATTTACAGCCTTGTAGGTCATGACAAGGAGTTGAGATTTTACTCAATGAGAAACCACTGGAGAGTGTTAGGGCTTAATTGTCAGTGGGTAAGTCTAATCACCTCCAGCCCTGCCTCCCTTAGGTAACAAATACCAGCAAATACTAGGAAATGCATGCATCTTTAAAACTCAGCATTGTTGGCAAATACTGTTGGTGCTGTACGATTCCTCTTACTTGAGTAGAAATCAAACTCAATTTTATCCCTCCCTGCCTTTGTCATTTTAATCCCTTGAGAATACCTGCCACACCAACCCACGGCAAAGTATGTGCTTGCTCAGCTCACTGTGACAGATAATCACCCCTGACATTAGTCAATAGCTGGAAATGGAAATTCAATCATCAAAGATGTTTCTGCTTCCAGATTATGTAGAAATGATTTCGTTAAGTTTGCTTTCAAAAAGTATTTTACCCAAATGCTGATGCCTCCTTAAATGCTTATGTTAAAGGGCTCTAATTAAAATCTACAGGGACTGAAACATCAGCACTAATGGTGCCTGTCTTTATCATTTTGGTGATAAGAAATAAAAGAAGACTGGCTATCTTCAGTAAATGCAATCCTCTTAGAGCTCTTTAATTGAACAGTTCCTCAAGGGACAAAGTATTCTGAGGAATAAAACCTGAGAAAGTAATTTCCATGGTTTCTAGGCATTGTTACAGAGCAAATATCTTCATTTGCTTTCCCTTTCCTTTCTTCTCTGCCCTTGCTTCTTCTCATCTCTAATCCTTCTACATTTCTTAGATTTGTGGCTTTCCCTCTCCATGTTATTTTAGTCCCTAATTACAACACTAATAACTCCTTCTATTTGAGTCAGTGAAGTTTCTCAGAGACTGAGTTTCTAATCTATAAAATAGTCTGACACCTATTCCATTTGGGTGACAGAAAGATTCAAGGATGACGTGACAGAATACGTGTAAAACAGTGTCTTAGTCTCCCGGCTGCTGTGACAAATTCCCACACAATGGGTTGGCTTAACCATTGGGGTTTATTGTCTCACGGTTTGGGAGGCTGGAAAGCTTGTTGCTTCCCAGGGTTGGCAGCATTCTCACAGCCTAGCAGACCCTGTGGTTCTTTGACTTCCCATCACATGGCAATGTCCTCTCCTTTCTCCTGCTTATAAAGCACTACTGTAATCTGGATTAAGACCCAACCGCATTCAGTTGGGCCACATGTTAACTAAAATAACATCTTCAAGAGATCCTATTTACAATGGGTTCACAACCACAGGAATGAGGATCTAGACAAAGAACATATCTAAATTGGGGTACATAATTCAATCCACCACAAGTAGATAACACAGCAACCTTTTATTACAAATAGTTTTGTTTAGTATTTTTTTCATAGTAACGAGAATTTGTTTTATTAGGATTTTACCAGTATTGAAGACAAATAGAGGATTGGGAGCAAATCACATTGTCTTCATACTTTAAGCTCTCATAGAATAATAGTGACTGTCTTAATCTGAATTTTTCCACACATTCTACAAAAATCATATAGGTCCACAAGGAGGGTAAATGATGCCATCCATAACATTCTCTAGAAACACCATATAGCCTCTCAGTCAGTAGGGAAATCTCTCACCCTTGGCCCTTCTCTCTTTTCCACCTTTCCATGATCCCTTGGTCTCCCTAATCTTCTTGCTATCCACACTTGCTTCTTTGCACTTAGCTTCTAGCATCAGTTCTGGTCAGGCCCGGTGGTAGGGTTGGGAAGAAGAGGATGGGAAAAACACTATGCTAAAAGAGTCTTACTTTTTCTCTTCCTTGAGTTGCATGACCTAAGGCATACCTGGGTTGTTATCTTGTGGCTTAGTAAGGAGAGAAGGAGGGAGGGGCTGGTAGATAGCCGGGTAGGAAAAGCAACTCTCCTACCTCCTTGAGATAGCAGCAGCTGTTGTTACAAGCAAGTTAAGAGCTAGGAAGCAAAGCATTCCTCCAAACTAAAGAAGAGTCAGCTGGAGGACCTGGTTAGACACTAAATTCTAGGAGGTGGTAACTGGAGATGGTGAACCTTAAAAAAGCATTAGCAGGTTCCGTCTCCTGCAGTTATCGGAAGTGAAAGCACTGAAAGAGAAGATTGAATCTGAAAAGGGGAAAGATGCCTTTCCCATAGCAGGCCAAAAATTTAATTTATGCAGGCAAAATCCTTAATGACGATAGTACTCTCAAAACTTATAAAATTGATGAGGAAAACATTGTGGTGGTTATGGTGACAAGGTCCAAAGCAGTGACAACACCAACACCAGCTCCAATGGGGCGATCAAATCCTGCCACCACGGCTATAGTTCCTTCCTGCACAGCATCAGCTGTGGCTCAGGCCCCAACCCTGTCCCTGCTTTGGCTCCCACCTCCACACCTACATCCATCACGGGCATCAACGATACCATCTTCTGAACCACACAAGACAAACTTGCAGAAAAGCCAGCAGAGACACCAACGGCTACCAGCCCAGCATTTTTCTTTGTCAAACCCTTTTGAAGATGCAACAATTGCACTTGTGACAGGTCAGTCTAACAAGAATATGGTAACTGAGATCATGTCAATGGGCTATGAACAAGAGAGCAAGTAATTGCAGTCCTGACAGGCAGTTTCAAGAACCCTGACAGAGCAGGGGAGTACATTTTGATGGGAATCCCTTGAGCTAGAAAAAGTCAGACTGTGGGTGGACCCCCCTCTAGCAGTAGTACTGGGGGTACTCAATTGTCAGCTCCAGCTGCAGCTGCAATAACTATGACTGCAACAGTTACAACAAGTTCTGGAGTACATCCGCTTAAATTTTTACAAAATCAGCCTCAGTTCCAACAGTTGAGACAAATCATTCCACAGAATCCTCTCCTGCTTCCCGCATTGTTACAATAGATAGGTCAAGAGAATCCTTGGTTACTGCAGCAAATTAGCCAACACCAGGAGCATTATATTCAGATGTTAAAAGGACCTGTTCAAGAAGCTGGTAGTCAAAGAGGAGGGGATGGAGGTGGCAGTGGAGGAATTGCAGAAGCTGGAAGTGGTTATAAGAACTACATTCCAGTGACGCCTCAGGGAAAAAAAAAGCTGTGGAAAGGTTAAAGGCATCAGGATGTCCTGAAGGACTTGTGATACAAACATATTTTGCTTGTGAGAAGAATGAGAATTTGGCTGCCAATTGTCTTCTACAGCAGAACTTTGATGAAGACTGAAGGGAACTTTTTTGATCTCATACCTCACACCAGTGCATTGCACTGGATTGTCTGAGATGATTTGGGCTCATAGCCACAATACTTTGTATGAGGTAGTAGCTTGCTGGGGGCGGAGAGGGAGGGATCTAAGGCACAGGGCAGGGATTAATACAGCACATGTCTGCTTATTAGCAGACACTGCAGATCCACCCAGTGTGTGAAATATTGTACAACCATACATCAGCTTTTCCAGGTCTTTCTTTCTTCTACAAAATAATAGGTAGCTTTTCCTAGCTTTCACTGTTTTTAGTGTACTAGAGCCAGAAATCTAGTGTAATGTACTGCTTTATATTTCTTTGACTTAACATTGGTTTCAGAAAGAATTTTTGCTACTTAGAATCTACAGTCTGTATTTCATGGCAATGCTGAAAAATGACTTTGTGGAATTGGACAAATTTTTTGGAGCAACTTTAAACAGAAATGCCAAATTATTGACAGTTGTTGCTGCTTCAAATGAGTATAAAATTAATGTGTAAGGAAGCCCATTCTTTTATGTTAAATACTTGCAGGGGTGAGGATAGGGAAGAAGGGGTACCTTTTCTTAAAATGAAAATAACTACTGCTATTTTAAAACTCTTGATCATTGAATGTGATAAGACACTTCTAACATTATTTGAGAAGCTGTACAAGTAGAGGCAGAATTATTTTCCTGTTTACAATTTTTTGGTTGGTTGTTTTCAGGAAAAAAAAAGTTTGTAGGTGTCTAATTACTGTTTACTTCATTGTTACATTGCAATAAAAATTTTAAAACAACCGTTGCATGTTTGCTTTTGATGTATCCTTTTGTGAATTGAATACTTTGGTGGTCAATGGAGAAACACAACATTCCCTCCCCTCTGTCTTCCCCTTCCTGAAGCAGAAATATCTTTCACATCAGCCAGTCATGAGTTCAAACTCCTGCCTTCTTTTTTTAACCAGCAAGATGCTGATTCAGTCAAAAGTAATGCAAAGGTTTCAACACCAGGTTTCCAGTATTTGTAAATGTTTTTTGTTATTAGATAAGAATGTATGACCATTAGAATCATTATAATTATACTGCTTTCAAAAAGAGATGGTGGATAAAACCATATCCAACACTTCCTATTGCATTGGAAAATCATGCAAAATCTTCTGGAATGGTTGGGAGATGCAGGTGGAAACATGCTTTGGAATATATACACTCAAGATATCTCATGGCAGAGATTTCAAATAAAGTCTAGAGGTCATTCTGGAGATTATTCTTATGCATTACATAGATATCCCTTTGTAATTTTTAGTGTATTAGAATAGCTAGAAGGAAATGCCCCAAACTATTGAACTATTGAATCCAGTAGCCTTCATCCTGAATATGATTGTACAACTATATAGCTTATATGATGTGACTGTAATTGCGAAAACCTTGCGACTGACAGTCCTTTAACAAGATCTTACACTTGTACTCATCTTACAATCTTAAGATGAGTAAGAAAACAAAGAGAAATAAATAAATAAATAAATAATGGGGGATAAGGGGTATGTGATGTTTTGAGTGTTCTTTTTTGTTTTTACTTTTATTCTTATTTTTATTTATTTTGGAGTAAGGAAAAGTTTTAAAAATTGATTGTGGTGATGAATGTACAACTATATGATGATACTGTGAACCACTGATTGTACACTTTTGATGAGTATCTGGTATGTGAATATATCTCAATAAAATTGCATTAAAAAAAGAAAAAAAGGTATCTTATGGTATACTAAAAGAAAAATCTTAATAGAAAGAAAAGAAGGAGAAGAAGAGTAAGCCATAGCTCATAAACCATGTTATCTAACTCCAGGTCATTGTGTTTATTTCCTTACATTATTCCAGACCCCTTTGTAAACTCCTGTTTAAATGCATGCATTGCTTGAGGGAGTGTAAATTGTAATATTATTAATATAAATTTGACACTATTTATTACCATTAAACATACACATGTCCTTTGACCCAGCAATTCTGTCTAGAAAATTATCCTACAGATATACTTACGTACTTGCAAAAAGTTATTCATTGTTTTCACTGAAGCATTTTGATAGTACAGAAAGATTAGAAACAATCCAACTACTTATCAGTAGAAAATTGGCTAAATAAATTACAGTACAACCAAACAATGGGTCACCAAGCAGCCATCAGAGAAGAATGAGGAATATGCGTACTGGAGGGTTTCCAAGATAGAATAAGGGAAAGAGCCATGTTCAGGAGTGTGAGCAGCATGCCACAGTGTTCATGCAAAGAAGAAAAGGGAATCACGTGTTTGTCTAAGTATAGAATGTCTCTGAAAGGATACAAAAGAATCAGTTACACTTGTCATCTCTGGGGAAGGAGAATGAGTGGCTGGAGGATATAAACAAAGGAAGAAGACTTTTTATGCTTTTCTTTTTTACCTTTTGGATTTTGTTCCATATAGTATATACAACCTATTCAGGAAAATTCATGTTGATAAATTAATTGATTGATTGACAGATTGATGACAAGTTCCAATCTTAAACTAACAGGGCTATCTAGAGAAGTCTTGGCTCCTCTTTTGAGCCAGAACATTCAAGGAGCAGAAGCATTTCCTTGAAGTGGGGAAAGTATAGGAATTGTGCTTTCTACTTTCCCCCACCCACTCCCCAGCTGGAAAGTATCTTTCAGACACCAACTTAGGAGATTTTAGGTTTCCTTTTACTAAGGAAAGTGGCATTTTCATTCATAAACAATGGGACTCTGTTTTCTTACAATTTCTTTGGCTAGGCTTAAAGCTCAGGAAAGTAAACACAAAAAATGCACGAACCATAAAATTAAGCCTACATCATTAGGGTATTGACTAAGGCCATTAAATTTGTCCTGTGAGATATAACTAGCAGAGTAAGACTTTGATGATACTGTGCAATTGTGCCTAAGGTAGACTAACCCAAAGTAATGATAGTGCAAACGGCGTAACTGAAAAATGTGAAAAACTACTCAAGCTTTCCAATCGGTATTTACATTACCACATTCCCATCCTTAATAGCATAAGCGAAATAGCTTTACAGATGCTTAATGCATCAGGGTTCAATAAATCTGAGGGGAAAGCAGATGGCGTATGTATGTCTGAGACCATTTTAATATTAAACAAATAAACCATAATTAGACAGGAGTGGCAAAGGCATATCCTGTTGCCAGCTTAATAGTGGGAAGAGGATATTCCAAATGTTGGTTCTCTGTTCTCTGTCCTCTTCAGGAGTTCATTCAAAATCGCACTGGCCAGAGGCAAATGAGGCTGAGATAGCCACAGAGTGAGAACTCACATTGTGGCAAATACAAATGTTAGAGTGGACGGGTTCTCAGCCCTTGCTTGGGAAGGAAAGAAGGACCTGTGCACTGCTTGGACTTTGTTGTGTAGAGTGTGCAACTGGGGTTTCTGCTGAACTAGAGACTGAGAAAAGCAAAGTTGATCTATATAAGAAATGTCATAGAGATACATGGGAAACAAAGACTGGGGCAGGAAGAGGGAAAATTAGGATGAGAGACTGGAACAGCAGAAAGGAAAGGAATTGGAGTAATATCAGGGACTTTAAGAAGAAGGAATGATGTCATATTGCATTTTGACAATGCAGTCGCCCCTCCTCCATAAACTAATAAATTAAAAAAATTGTTTAAAACTCCAACTAAAGATCTATATTATTATCCCTTGGTGCTTTGGGGAGTCAGACTTATAGTTTTGTTTTTTGTTTTTTTTTGTCTTTTTTTCAGTGCATGATGCTGCATTTTAAGTGAAAATTCAAAAAGCCTCAAGTTATGTGGTTGAATTACTAAAATTGAGACTCTGAGCCCTGTACACTCTTTCAGTATATTTGATGCTTGGAACCAATGACATCAGCACTTACTGATTGTGGTCAGAGGGCTTTAAAGACCTTTGGGCTGCCAGGATTTAGTTATTTATTTCATGAAAGAGACCATATGGGTGCTATCTTGTCTAGCAGAGTCTTATCAGACTTAGAGGGTTATGTCATAAAGTAAGCATCAAACAAAAGTTAAGTGTAGTCAAAATTTACTTTATAAATACTGTAATTCACCCCTCAAGTACACTACTCATCATTGACTGGGCACTCAAGTTCAGCCAGCCAGGAGTTTCTCTAGCATTGGATGCATGGTCATTCCTCAGTTATTTAAGGGGCATCAACCACATGGAGGCAGGGGTCTAAGCCCCAGGCATGAGGCAGCAAACAAAATGAAGCCTCTGCCTCTGTAAACAATATCATAGTTCAGGAGGCAGGAAATAAGTACATGAGCAAGTAAATAAAATTGCATCCGATAATTTTCTGTCCTAAGTAGGGTAAGGAGAGGGGCCACGCCAAGGAATGTGTTACTATTTTATGTAGAGTGGTCAGAAAAGTCTCACGAAGGAGGTGGCATCTATGTAAAGATGGGAAGGAAGTAGGGGCATGAGCCAGGCAGTCTCTGGGAAGGAGCATTTTAGATGTAGAGTAGTGCAAATGCAAGTGTCCTGTGGTGCAAGTAAGCTTGGAGACACAGCGAGGCGGTCAGCGGCAAGGCTGGTGTGGAGTGCAGAAGGGCAGATGGAAGGAGATGAGGACACAGAGGTTGGAAAAGTGGGTCCTGGCAGCCTCAGAAGCCTGAAGCTCAGAAGCTGGTGGGCTGCTATTCTGAGTGGTTGCAAGCAATTTAGGGTTTTAAGCAGATGATCAGATAAAACTGAATCCTGTGTTGAAAAAGAGATTATAGGGAAACAAAAGCAAAAACAGGGTGGTGGGGGAGACGACTGTTGCACTAATCCACGTGAGAGGTGGCCCGGACCAGCACGGTGGTGGCAGTAGTGGATGGAAGTGGTTAGATTCTGTGGTCACCAGGGACAAAACCATCAGGAGAGTGAGTTGGTTCAGTTCTTTCCAGTGGAGGGATCAAGCTGTCAGCCCTGGACCTACGGATCAATCTCTGCACATTTACATGTGGCAAAAACACATCGTGAAGGGATGCAGAATCAGGTACTCATCAAGTGTTAATATATAGAATATCTGTCAAAAAATTGAACTTGCTCCCAATCAGACCCATAGCACTAACTTCCAGTTTCAAGGAAATGAAGCCAGCAGAGGAAAAGTTAAATGACACCCTAAGAAAACAAACAGACAAAATAAGAATGTGGGACATTCTGAAGGACAACTGGCTCAGCTTCTCCAACAAGGCGATGGAAATTAAAATAATAAATACAAAAAGATGGAGGGCAAGTTCAGGAAGTTTTCTGCCTCCAGCCCTGTGTCCCCACTTAGCTGCCACAGCACTTTCTGGAATCCACTTGCCCTGAGTGGATCACCTGTTCTCCTTGAACCTTCTCTGTTCCTTGACCCTGGGTTGCTATTCTGTTCAACGCATCTGGGGGTACAGAATTTCTTTGTATGCCTTTTTTTTTTTTTTTTTTTTTTTTGGCTTTTTCAATGGGGATTTATTAGTTGCAAATTTATACTTCTAAGGCCATGAAAATGTCCAAATTAAGGCATCAAGAGGTAGATACCTTCTCTGAGGAAAGGCCAATGGCATCTGGGGTTCCTCTGTCACACAGAAAGGCACATGGTGATGTCTGCTGGTCCTTCTTCTCCTGGGTTCTGGTTTCAATGGCTGCCTCCAAATGTCTCTGGGCATTTCTCTCTAAGCATCTCTCAGCTTTTCAGAGCTCTCTCCAAAATGCCTTTGTCTTTTATCCTCTCTTAAAGGACTCCAGCAAGGGGATTAAGACCCACCTTGAATGGACTGGGTCACATCTCCATGGAAACAACCTATCAAAAGATCCCACCCACAATAGGTCTGCCCCCACAAAACTGTTTTAAGAGAACATAGTCTTTTTTGAGGTTTTGTATACTTTTTGCAAGTTTCTGTAAGATTGAAATTATTTCAATATAAAGTTTTTTAAAAAGTAAGTTTCCTTTATGAAAGGCAAGGTTAAATGACTTCTATGCATAAAAAATGTAGGAAATCCTACAGAGGAAAAAAATAAAAATTAGAAGCTAGACTTTGTCATGGAAATGTGTTAAAACAACCTAAGCCAGAGTCCTGGCAAGGTTCATGGAATTCTGGAGGCCCTAGGTAGGAGTGATGAGACCTGAAATGGTAACACTTTGACAAGCTTGCAGAGCTCAGCATCAGTTCAGCCTTTAAGGTACAGTCCAGCACTAGGGCACCGATTGTGTGGTTTCAGAGGCACCAAAGACACCCCATAGTTTGTCAGACCTTTCCATTTGAAAGCAAAGAAGAGTTAAAACCTTCAAACGTTGAGGACTGGCAGTTTGGTGTGCCGAGCCCTCTATCTTGGGACTTGCCCTTATGAAGTTGTTACTGCAAAGGAGAGGCTAAACCTGCTTATAATTGTGCCTAAGAGTCTCCCCGAGTACCTCTTTGTTCCTCAGATGTGGCCCTCCCTCTCTAGCTAAGCCACCCCAGCGGGTGATCTCACTGCCCTCCCCACTACGTGAGACCTGACTCCCAGGGCTGTAAATCTCCTTTGCAACACAGGATATGACTCCAAGGGATGAGCCTGGACCCAGCATTGTGGGATTGAGAAAATCTTCTTGACCAAAAGGGGGATGCAAAATGAAACAAAATAAACTTTCAGTGGTTGAGAGATTCCAAATGGAGTTGAGAGGTCACTCAGATGAGCACGCTTATGCACTATATAGATAATACTTTTTAGGTTTTAATGCATTGGAATAGCTAGAAGTAAATACCTGAAACTATCAAACTGCAACCCAGTAGCCTTGACTCTTGGAGACGATTGTATACAATGTAGCTTACAAGGGGTGACAGTGTGATTGTGAAAGCCTTGTGGATCACACTCCCTTTTTCCAGTGTGTGGATGGATGAGTAGAAAAATGGGGACAAAAACTAAATGAAAAATGGGGTGGGAGGGGGAGATGATTTGGGTGTTCTTTTTTTACTTTTATTTTTCATTCTTATTTTTACTTTTTCTGGTACAAGAAAAATGTTCAAAAAATATATTAGGGTGATGAATGCACAACTATATGATGGTACTGTGAATAGCTGATTGTACACCATGGATGATTGTATGGTATATGAATATGTCTCAATAAAACTGAATTAAAAAAATAAAAGTAAATAAAAAATAAATTAAAAATAAATAAAATAAATAAAACTTAATGGTGGTAGCAGAGCAGTAACAACCCTTACTCATCTGATCCTACCTGTAAATAGCTGGTTTGGGATAATGCCTTCCTGAAAATTGCATATTGTAATTGCCTTACTCTATCACCTCTTGGAATGTTTTCATTTATGCAAAGCAGAAGTCTGCATGCCTTAGCTCTGCTATTTTAATTGCACCATTTCAATATCAGACTGACTCAACCATCATTAATTAAATGTGCACATTTGATTATTTTTTCTAAGAATGAACCATCACATAGAATATGGAAAATGCCTATATACACAAAAAGGAAATATGGATTAATAATCCTACTAAGCCCTTAGGAAGCAATTAAACAGTTGCTAGAGCTAATAAAATGGCTCAATAAAAAGAACAGGAACAAAATTCATATGCAAAAATCAAAAGAATGCCAGTATGCCAGCGCCCCCACACTAAAAAAAAAAAGAAAACTTGTTACAAATTTTAAAGGAAGTCTTGTTCTGATGAGTCCAAGGAGGGCAGGTTTAAAATTTCCTATTAAAAATAGTAAATATTAAATAAATAAGTCCCATTGAGAAATAACAATAGACAAAAAATGGGAATAATACTAATAAGAAATGTATATGAAACTACTTTTCTGAATTAAAAGAGAAAAAAACATTAACATTGTTATATGAGAAAAGCTAAGCATTGTAAAGACATCAGTTTTTCCAAATTAATTTATAGGTTTATTGTATTCCCAATAAAATCCACATGAGGGTGAGGGAGAGGAGGGAGGGGATTTTGAGGACTCAACCAAACAATCCTAAAATTCATCTTAACATATAAACAGGAAAATAGGAAAATATATCAAAGCAAGTTCTTTAAAAGAAAAGCAATAAAAGGGTATTGGACTTGTATTAAAATATATTACAAAGACATCATAAGTAAACTATATAATAAACACATCGTAGAAAATCAGGAGAAAAAAAAGAAAACAGAAGTAAAGGGGAAGAAGGAATTTCTAGGCTTAAAGAAAGAAACAAAGGAATTAAAAGAAAAAACTGAAAATTTGACTTCATAAAAAGAAAAAATCTTTTATGCCAAAGGAAAAAGTATATAAAGGCAACAAGAGACTGATATTGTTTTTTTCTATAAATACGACAAATAATGGTTAAAAATATGTAAAATGTCATGTATCAAGTAAGAAAAACATTGAGAAAGTAATGAAAAGCAATGGGGATGAATAGTTAATTCACAATATAGGTAGAACAAATCTCAAACTCATCCAATACCACTAATTAAGAAATAAAGATACTATGATGTGCCTTTAGTCATTAACTTCAAATGAAAGAAAGTGGTCAATTATAATATTCAAGATTACTGAGGGTTTCATAAAATTAGTGTGATAATATATATTGCCAGATACACTGTAAAATATTTTGACCCTTCTGGAAAACAACTTTGCTATTTGACTCAAGAGCCAAAATTTCCCAGTAATCCCGTTTTGGAGACTCTAGTTAAGGAAATGATTTGAAACATGAAGAAAAAAACAAAGCATGAAAATGTTAAACATGGAAACATTCATTATTGTCAAAAAGTGTCTCTCTAGGACCTTGAAGACAACATGTTGAGTGAAATGAGAGAGACACAAAAGGACAAATATTGTATTATCTCACTGATAAGAAATAATTAGAATAAGCAAATTCATAGAGGCAGAAACTGGAATACAGGTTACCAAGGGCCAGGGTGAGGATAGGGAATGGGGAGTTAAGGCTTAATTGGTACAGGGTTGGAAAAGTTTTGGTAATGGATGGGGGTGATGGTAGCACAACATCATGAATGTAGTTAACACCACTGCATTATATATGTTCAAAAGTGATTTAATGGGCACAAAACCTCAATCAAAAATAGGTTGGGATGGGGGGCTGATTTGGATGTTCTATTTTTATTTTTATTTTTTATTCTGATTCTGATTCTTTCTGGTGGAAGGAAAATGTTCAAAAATAGATTGGGGTGAGGAAGGCACAACTATAAGATGGTACTGCGAACAGTTGATTGTACACCATGGATTATTGTATGGTATGTGAATATATCTCAATAAAACTGAATTTCTAAAAAATGATTTAAAAGATTGTATGTTATGTGACTATATCTCAATAAAATTGCATTTTAAAAAGTGATTAAAAATGGAAATTTAAGGTTGTATATATGTTACTAGAATAAAATTAAAAAAAAAAAAACAAGCACTGTGCAACACAATGAATCTTAATGCAAACTATGAACTATACCTAATAGTACAATTATAATAATATGGTTTTATCAGTTGTAACAAAGGTACCAGACTAATGCAAACTGTTAAAAATAGGGAAAACTGTGTGCATAAATGGGATATATGGGAACTCTGTATTTCTGCATGATTTTCTGTATACCTAAACCTTCTTTAATAATTAAAAATATATATAATGTATACTACAAGAAGAAGAAGAAGAAAAAAACCTGTCCATCCAGACCAGGTTTCCAACTCCCAGAAGTCAGCTGGGGAGTCAGACCCGGGTGTTGCCTGACACCGTGAGACCACGGAAACGATGCCACCCCGTCTTGGGAAGATGCTGGGTTCACGAGCAGGGCTGGTGGTCAGTCTCTGCCGCGTCGCAGACAACGAGCAAGTGCGGTGGTCAAGGAGACGCGCCCTCGCACTCCCACCACGACGGCAAAGCCAGTGGGGATAAGCTCTGTTGGGCCTTCGGTCCACGCGGGAGGAGCTGTGCGCAGATGGATCTGAATCTTGAACAAAAGCTCCAAACCCGGGCACAGACTGAGGGCTGAGCCCAGACGCTGGGTGACGCGGCCGTCCAGGGGGGCTTCGGCCTTCACGGACAGCCACCGGGCCAGGGGGGAGGCGCAGAGGCGCGCTGCAGGCGGTGAGAGCCGCCGTTTTCCGGAAGGCGTCCGTAAGTCTGGTGATAAGCGAAGGCAGGTCAGAGGAGAAAGGAGGAATTCCCGGGGGGATCGGCCGCTCCGAGGGCCGCCCAGCGGTGCCTGGTGCAGCGCGGACGGCGCCGGCTGCAGGGTGGCGGGCCAGCCTCGAGCCCCCCCCCCCCCGAATCCTCAGGATGTTTTGAGAGGGTTAACTCGTCCACACCGGGACGAAGGCCAAGTTCACAGGAACGGAATCGCACTGACCCCCCCTCCGTGCCTTCCTTGCCCTCTGGGCTTGCTCTGGGAGAATCTGGGTCTCGGGCGGGGCCCATGGGTGCCCGCCCCCACCCAGACGGAAGGGCTGCCCTGACCCCCAGCAGCTTGAGCTAAGTAAATGGTTGCTATTTTAAACCACTAAATGGGAGTGGGTGGGAGAGTCGTTACATAACAAAAGTTCTGCAACACCCAGAACCCCTCGATGGGGTATGGGGCCTGCAGACACGTGCAAGCCAGGTGCCTGCAGGTCCAGGTGCCGCATCAGGCTGTCACAGGGGACCTCAGCCGGGAATGGCCGTAAGCAGAAGCCCACTGAAAAGGTGGCAAGGAGTTTTATCTGATCGCCCCTTGCAAATATTAGGGGCTCTGAGGAAACCTGGCCTTCCAGTCTTCCTTCCCTCTGCGCATCGGAGTTGGGAAAGGGTTAAAAGACAGTAATTATTTTATTGTCTGTTAAAGTTGCATTTGAGTTGCGTTAAACACAAGACCTCTTACCACTGTCCCCTGCATTACTTACTCGGAGAATGTTGGGCTGGGCAGCCTACCCTAAGAGGGGAGGGGCGGGAGTTCTACCCCCCAGCACGGACTGCGTGGAGCAGAAGATCACGTGGGCAACCCGGACTGGAGCCTTTTTACTTCACTCAGTGAATCAAAAAGCCAGACTGACCACCCCAAAGACCCGTAAGCCCAAAGGGGCTGGATAAGAAGGGAAAAAACAGAATATCGACCCCTGCAGGAGAGACTGGAGGGAACACCGACAGAGGGAGGAGTGTGTCGTGAAGAGAGCTGATAGGTCCAGAGCAAATTTAACATGGGAATCTGTAAAGGAGGCTACCACCTGGGCACTGGGAGAAGAGGGGTTAAAGTTTCAGCCTGTGCGGGCTTTAGAGTCCCAGCCTACATGCCCAAAGTAAGTAAAAATTGGTAGCTTTTACTGCTGGAATATCTTGGAGTCATTGAAAATAATAGCGTTAAGTCTTGACTCCATATGTTTGAGATGGACAGACATGCCCCAAATCGCAGGCCTGAACTCAGGTCAAGTGAGCTGCACCCTCCCAGTGGAGATCCGGGCTGGCATCCTGGTTCCTGGCACGGAGGAATTTGCCTGCATGTCAGTCTGTCTTCCGTGTAGTCCCTAATTCTGCATTTCATTTTCCAGTTACTACATGGCTCCTTCCTTGTTTGCTTTTGCCCTTTCTGACTCACCGCCCCACACACACACCTCCCCCCGTGTACTTCAGCTTGGCTCTCCCTCACTCTCTACTTTGGATTGCGACAAGGAGAGTACATGTCCTGTCTGAACGCAGATCCACCTCCCACAATGGCCAATCCTACCTGACAAGGTCAGTACTTGGGCTGGGTCCTCCCATCCTCCCACAGGGCACGGATTCACTCAGCTAGGATGGCCACGGAGCAACCCAGAAACAAGCCTTTCATAAAGACTAGTGAAAGAAGCTGGACACAAAACAGTATTTGCAACTATGTGAAAACGTGCTGAGGGGAAAGAATTGGTAGGACTCTTTTAATTAATTTTTTTTCTATTATTTGTTACCTTCTAAACTCTATTTTAGGACTGTTTAAACTTTGTTTTGTACAGCGTCTTCCCTCAAAATTAGGATCAATCATTATCTTTTTATATCAAAGTAATATTCAATTGTTCTTTAATTATACCAAAAAATTCACACTTATTATTTGTTAGCCCCTTTGTCCCTAGGTAGAGACTAGTAAAGAGGAAAAAGTAAATGTCCATCCGCACTTCAATTTATTTTATACTATTGGAGAAAGGACAGTTTTAACTATTGACAAAGTAAAATTGCTATTCTAGCTGCGCAATGTGAAAACTTTTTTATTGTGCTATTTGACTTTATAAAAAGTACATGAAAAGGATTTTTCTAGGAAATTGTAAAAGAAAAGTGTCTACTCCTGGTTAAAAACTTGAAGTACAATTGTAAAGAATATGAAGTGGTCCAAATATAAGCAGAAATTTTCATGACTAAATGATTGAGTGGTTTGCCCAAAATTCACAGTGAGGACATGGCAAAAACAGGACTCGGTCCTCCATGTCATGACTTCCAACACTCTTTCTACTTTTGCCTGACTAGGAAGTTGGATGGGAGATCTGACATATGAACCTGGCAAGAAAGAACTGTGATTATAATTTACAAACAGTTCGTGTAATGAGGGGTAGGGAGGAGAAAGTGTGATCACACGTCCGAACTAAAATAAATACACTTCAGGCTACATTATTAGAAATACAGAGTCTTCCCACTGTCGACCACAATAATCTGAGTTCTCTTCCCTTCTGAGATTCTCTGATCCTCTCAAACCCTTGTGTTCCTCCCTGGAAAATGACCAGGATGCAGTAAACTGAAGGCTGAACTACAGCAAAAGATGATAAAGTGGAATTGTAGAATTCTAAGAAACAGACTGGCTCAAAATTAGGCTTTGGAGAAATTAAACGTCAGAGAATTGGTAGCCTAAAACATGCCTAATTTATGCAAAAAGGAGCAAGTTCAATAAGAAAACTAATGATCAGGCACTTTTCCTTAAACTCAAAGAGGGAACCATGTCATGTTTGAGAGTGTATCAGGTTGAGACACTAACCTTTAGGAAAAACTCTAAACCATGTCAATGTTGGTTTAAAGTGCTACTACCCAAACATGTTGGAAGCAATGTAGTTATTTTAGATTATTTGCTTTTCTTATCTCTTTGTTTTGTTTTGTTTTGTTTGAATTGGTTTTTTTGATTGTTTTTAATTTTTTTAATTTTTTGATAAAATAAAAAAAGCTATTGCATTATTTTAAAAAATAAAATAAAATAAAGTGTTCCTACCCATATTTTTTCTTGTAGTAAACTGTTGGAAGAACAGTTCTCTGTTGAGTTGGTGCCGCCTGCAGGCCTCCCCAAAGCGTCTCTCTTTATACAAGACTCTGGTTCTTTACTCACCCAGGACTAAAATTCCTCTAGTCTGGAAGTTGCCCAGGTAGGCAGGAGGGCAAAGGGGGATGGGGTTTGCACACAGTCCATGCATTTATGTACATGAAAGTGCCTGGCCTTTAAAAGACGCTTAAAACTGTTTCCTTTCATCAAGCCCTTCAAGGCCTCCTCATAGATCAGAGTAGAAAACATCCAGTATTTGGTATCAATCTATGTTTATAAATCCATTAGTATTTAAATAAAGATAGTAATTGTATTATTAAATGTTCTTTAGGTTTCTGTCAACATTCTTCTATTCGAGCTGGTTGAATGCAAACACAACCATTTAAGCATTAGGTTAGCTGGTTCTGTCCTGACATCTAGTGTTGCTGATTCATAACTGCAAAATATTCCAGCCGATTTTACCCTACCATTGGAATGCAAGTGTAATGTGGAGTAAAGACTTCACTCATTTTAGAAAGAAATCTGCTAAATGAAATAAAAATCGAAGTTAAATAACAAAGCTTCCAAGAAGCAGAAGACCTTTTTCCCTTATTTAATTCTTCCTACATGAGAGAATTCTTAAATAGTGTATTTTCTTACTATTCCTCTGAGTAAAGACAGAAAGACCCATTGCGTAGGTATGGCTGTTCAATTACTGCAAAAAAGGGAGAACTGTGGGAAGGGGCACATACTGAGGCCCTCCAGATAGATGCCAGGTGCTGTGCTTGAGTCCTTTAGCAAGAGTTACCACTGCCTTTTTAGGAGCTACAGGGCTGTGCCAAGCAAGCCATAGAAACTTGACAATGTACTGAGGATTTTTCTACTCTACACCCATCAAAAAAATAAAAACTAAAAAAAATAAATCTGGTGCGAGCCACAAGTTCCATAAGCTTGTGGGCACTAAGAAATATCTGGCCAAACAGAAACGAGTAACAGGGCCTGCGCTTTAAATCCAATATCCCATTTCTAGTTGGGACATTTCCACAGGTAAGAGAATGGAAAATGCTGGAGATCAGAAATTTGACTCTTGTTATCCTAGACACTACAGTCAGCTTTAAAGAGTTTGACACTCACCTAATCCTCCTTTGATTCTTTCTTCCTTTTCCTTCTCCCAACCCACCTAAATTCCCTCATTCGCACTTGTCTTTCAGCCTCTTGTCTGCCCTACTTCCAACTAAGGTGCCTTCTCTGGTTTATGGCACCCAAATGTGGCAAGGTAGGAACACACATCTTTTACTCTACCTGCCTCCAGCCACTGGCACCCAGGTGGTCACCCCACCCTCTCCACAGGATCCATACCATGTCAGGGAGTCCTCTGGAGGTGGCCACTCCTAACTTCTCTAGGGGCTAGCTAGACCATTGCTCAGCAATAGCAACAGACACTTCTAATCCATGTCCTCTCTTGCCTCCATCAATGCAGTGACATCAGGACACTCCTTGGAGGGACATGTCCTGCCTGAGTAAGACAGCTCTTCTCACTTGCCCACTGGCCCCTGGTGGCTTGTGTGGAAAGCAGGGTTGTGTCAACATGGAAAGAGATTGCTTCTTGAAATGCACTGATTACAGAATAAAAAGTCCAAAGGAATAAATGATTGGAAAACCATGAATTTCACATGAGCAAAAAATGAATGTTATTTTTCTTGCATTTGTGGTCATCACCAATGAAGCACATTAAGAGTAATGGGAGTAACTGGAAGTCAGTATTAAATAATGTTATTAGGGAACTGCATTTAAATATTGTTATTAGGTCCATATTGTTTCAACACAAATAGGTTCTGGACAGCCCTGCCACTGTGAGCAATAAGTGTGACTACCTTTTTATAGTGTTGAGTTATGAAATTAGCCAGGAATGGCACATCTGACATTACAGACTCCACAAAGAATCTTCACGTGCACTGACAGAAACAAAATCTGACACATTTCTATTAAAGTTCCTTCTTGGCTGACTACATGTATTTTAATCCCTTCAATTTCTATACTGTTTGTCCTGATTGCCTAAGGATCATGGCTTATTTCCACATCTTCAGATTGGTGTTCTTTATCTTTCTGCACATAAAATCATTCCTCATCTCCTCCAATACTCGACACTTTCCTAATCACTCTGTTTCTGCTTCTCCAGCAGTAGCTCTGGAAGACCAAGAACAGATGATAAACGTGAGCTATCAGGTTTTTATATTATTTACTGAGGACCTACACTGTGGGAAAAAATGTTCAAGACACAGACTCTTGTTTTCAGGACATGCACACTCTCACTGCGGAGCCACGCAGAGTGGAAAAGGAAATGCGTCTATGCAACAAACACTTCTGATCCTCAAAGACAGGAGACATCACTGTGAACTGGAGATAGAGTTTTCAATAGGGATGGGGTGAGTGGGTTCAGGGTAGTTTATTTCTAGACTCAATGAATTAGAAAAATAAAATATTTGTCTTTTCAACAAATTTATTTTTTTACAATCTTCACATATACTCTGAAATTCTGAAATACACTCTGATTATTTATTGTCCCCACTGTTTGATTATCAAATGTGATAAAAACTCATATACTGAATGCAGATTCAGTCACATCATAGAAAAGGAATCTCTGTGGCTTTCTATTATTGCAATGAATAGCAAGTTATTACAAAGATGAATCATGGAATTACCCAAAGTTGTTCTTTTAACATGCCAAAGGCTTTCAATCAAACATATAACACTGCTGAAATGAAGAAATATTTCCAGTGTAAGTCGGATGGAATTGATAAATCAAGGCTTTCTGCTCTTCCTCCTGAGAATCAAAGCAATGATTGTTTTTCCTGGCTGCAAGGAAAATTAAGTGTTAATTAAAAAAATAATAAATAGGGTGATAAAATTTTCAAAGGTTTACTTTATAATATTTCTTCCTACAATTATTAAGTGGGAAAGTACCACCAAGAGGACAAATGCTTGACAACATTTCTCCCACCTAGAGCAGCGTCTGACCCTGGCACAGCCACGCACGGCCGCAGCAGCTTTGTTTGCCCTGCACCAGATGGAATGGGGTACGGGCCCCCCATTCACCCACACACTTGATAAGTGACTACTTGGCACAGTGCCTGGAGATGGAAGTATAAACAGGACAAAGTCCTAATGCCCAAGAACTTTAGTTTAGCAACAAATGCAAAACTGCACATTGTAATGTTTGTTTATAGTATATCTCCACTGAGATGCCACAAGAATAAGGACAGAGAAACCAGCAACACTGAGGCAGGAGAAGTGAGGCGCAGGGCATTTTCTTCAGAGATGGCAGAAAAATAAAAACCAAGGAGGCCTGCTGTGGCCACAGTGAGGATTTGGTGTGCTTAAAATGTAGATGAGTGGGGCTGACACCTTGCACCTTATCCCAAAGTCAAAAAAGGGAAACACAGGCTCTTATGACATTTTGAAAAAGGATATTGGAAGATAAAGACCAAATAAACAGCCTGTTCTGTGATACTACTACAACAAACTCTGCTTTGCCCTGTTGCTGTCTCATTCACACAGGCTGTTTTCTCTCCTAAACACTCCTAAACATGGAAATGTTTCTTTGAACTAGTATTACATATAAGATTTTTTTTTTTTTTAATTTGGGTTTTTAAAATTTTGTCCATTTTGATTTGGGGGTGACAAGCATGAACTCAGTAAGAAGTACTTGACTTCAGAGAACAAGCAGGAGGGTTGATGGAAATTAAAAACTTAGGGCAACCTGGGTGACAGGATTAAAACAAGGCTCCCTGAAGTTTTCAAATGGCCATGGCTCCCCAGAGTGAAGCCCTATCCCTCACAAGTTTATATCTGTACCTCTGCCTTACACCAAGATCACTCAATTAAACGATAAGCATCTACAACCAAATTCTCAGTTGTATCCACAAACACAATCTGACGTGAAAATGTCTGTGTTTTCATCTCCCAAGGCAGGCAACACTTAACCTTTTCCAGTGCCTACAGACAGGCAGTCTTAAAATCAGAGACCATTTATATCATTGTCTTGAAAAAATAACATCTATTTCTCAGAGGATTTTTAAATTAGAGCATAATTCTTAAAAAGAAGATCAATAGGTGTTAATATCCAAGAAAGGAACAAAAAAACGGACTCAATATTCTTTACACCGTTGTTCAAAAATCCAGCCCACTTTAGAATATACAATACTGTTAGATGAAATAACTGTCCTGGTTTTACATGCAAACCCAATAGCTCAATTTCAGGGCTTTCATATTATTTAAGATTTTGTCTTTTTTTTAAAAGTTAAACTCGTAAAGCTTAAAAAACATTTATAGAACAAAAGAATACATAAAAGTTTAGATGAGAACAATTGTCTTCAAAATGTATCTACTAGAGTGATAAAATAGCATAGATCTATATACATTACCTTCACTGACAAAGAACTCTGCTAAATAAAATGCAGTCTTCACAGCGTTAGGGGAATGGGGAATGCCTTTTTTTTTCTTCCATTCATAAGGTGCTTTCTCTGGATGCCACTGGACACCATAGATTGGATATTCATAGCCTACAGAAAGAACACCAATGTAGTAAGTAGTTAAGAATAGTCTAAGATGTTACCTATACTTATATTCCATGTCTTATGCAAGACATTATTTTTATAACTCACTATGACAGACAAAATAAATACTTTCTCAGACACAGACCAAAGAATTTCAATTCAAAGACAATGTGTAAAGCCCCAATAAAAAATTTCATTGATTTTCAACCTTCTACAATTTGCAATATGATTCACTTCTCCAGAAAGTCACAGACTAAAATATTTGAGCCTTGGAATATATCCCAGTTCAACAGTTAAGTACACATTTTATTAGTGACACAAGTTTCCTCCATTCTGGGTCCCTCTTCCCCCATTTCATCCCATATGTTCCCCTACCCCATAATGACTTATTCGCAGGAAAATGAACTACACCAGCACTCGTGGCGTCCTTTGATGTGAGCCAGCTTGTCTCAGTCTCAAATGTCTTGTCTCAGTCTGTGGAATGATTTCATGATTCCATGGTTACAAAGAATTTAAAAGCTAGTAGGAAAGACTCCTGGTAACATAATTCAATTATTTTTATAATTTTTATATGGGTCACTATATACTGATAAAGGGCTCAATTCAATAAGAAGACATAACAATTGTAAGTATATATGCACTAAGAGCAGAGCCCCAAAATATATGAAGCAAATATTGACAGATTTGAAAGGAGTAGACAGCTCTACATTAACAGTAGGAAACTTCAATACACTACTTTCAATAATGGATAGATCATCTAGGCAGAAGATCAATAAGGAAACAGAAGACTTGAATGATACTCTATACCCAATTAGATCTAAGAGACACAAAATACATCACCCAACAGTGGCAGAATACATTCTTCCCTAGTGCAAATGGATCATTTTCCAGGACAGACCATATGTTGGGTAAAAAAAAAAAAAAAAAAAAAAAAAATCAATAAATGTAAAAATGTTGAAATCATACAATGTATCCTCTCTGGACACAATTGAATGAAGCTACAAATCAATAACAGAGGGAAAATTGGAAAATTCACAAGTATATGGAAATTAAACAAGGCACTCAAGCAACAAGTCAAAAAAGAAATCACAAGAGAAATCAGGAAATATTCTGAAGCAAATGAAACTGAAAACATAACATACTAAAACTTGTGGGAAACAGCAAGGACAGTATTGAGTGGAAAATCTGTAACTCTCAATGCTTACATTAAAAAAAAGAAAATCTCAAATCAGAGGCCTAACCTCACAACTGGAGGATCTAGAAAAAGAAGAACAAACTAAAACCAAAGAAGCAGAATGAAGAAAATTACAAAGATTAGAGTGGAGATAAATGAAATAGAGAATAAAAAATGGAGACTATCAATGAAACCAAAAGTGGGGTTTTTTTAATGATTAATAATATCAACAATCCTTTAGCTAGACTGACACAGAAAAAACAGAGAGGATGCAAATAACCAGAATCAGAAAGGGAGGACATTACTACTGACCCCATGGAAATAAAAATGATTATAAACAAGACACTATGAACAAATGTATGCTAACAAATTAGATAACCTAGATGAAATGGACAAATTCTTAGAAACACACAAACTACCTACACTGACTCAAGAAGAAATGAAGACCATAACAAACCAATAACTAGCAATGAGATTGAATCAGTCATCAAAAACCCCCCAACACAAAAAAACCCAGGACCAGATGGCTTCACTGTTGAATTTTACCAAAATTCCAAGAAGAGTCAACACCAATTCTGCTCACACTGTTCAAAAAAACCAAAGAGGAGGAACACTTACTAACACTTCCTTATCAGGCCAACATCACCCTCATACTAAAGTCAGATGAAGATACCACCAGAAAAGAAAATGTCAAACCAATATCCTTGAGAAATACAGATGCAAAAATACTCAACAAGATATTAGCAAAATGAATCTGTGCTGGTGTGGATCTGTTATGTACCCCAGGAAAGGCCATGTTCTTTTAATCCAGTCCTGTGGATAGGACCTTTTGATTAGTTTGTTTCCATGGAGATGTGACCCACCAAACTGTGGGTGAGGCCTTCCGATTAGATTATTTCCATGGAGGTGTGGCCCTGCCCATTCAGGGTGGGACTTAATTAGATCACTGGAGTCCTTAAGAGATCTGAGAGCCCACACAAATCCAGATGCTTAGAGACACTTAGGGTTGTAGACAGAAAGAAGTTTGGAGATGCTAAGCTAGGAAATGAAGCCCAGAGTTTGCCCCGGAAAACCTAAGAGATGACCCCCAGACACTTAGAGAGAAACACCCTGGGAGAACAAGCAAGGATGCACAGGAGCTGAGAGAGAGAAGTTAAGAGAGACAAAGCCCAGAGACATTTTGGACAAAGACATTTTGAAATCAGAACCCAGGAGCAAAGGCTCAGCAGACATCAGCCATGTGCCTTCCCCACATGCCACACATTCTGGACACCATCGGTCTTTCTTCAGTGACGGCATCCGCTTGTTGATGCCTTAGTTTGGACACTTTTATGGCCTTAGAACTGTAAATTTGTAATCTAATAAATCCCCCTTATAAAAGTCAATTCATTTCTGGTGTTTTGCAAAACAGCTTTAGAAAATCGGAACAATGCAGAAAAGGTATTTGAAAAAATTCAGCAACCCTTCTCACTAACCACTTTTAGAAAACTAGCAGTAGAAGGAAACATCATCAACATTATAAAGGGCATATATGAAAAACCCATAGATAGTGTCATATTCAAACATGAACATTTGAAAGCTTTCTCTCTAAGATCAGGAACAAAGCAAGGATACCCAGTCACCACTGTTATTCAACATTGTACTGAAAATTTTGGCCAGAGCAATTGGGCAAGAAAAAGAAATAAAAGGCATCCAAATTGGACAGGAAGAAGTAAAACTTTTCCTGCTTGCAGATAACATGATCCCAGATAGAGAAAATCCTTTAAAAATCCACAATGATGCTACTAAAGGTAATAAATGAATTCAGCAAAGCAGAGGGGTACAAGATCAAGAAGCAAAAATCACTAGTGTTTCATGCACTTGTAATGAACAATCTGAAGAGGAAATCAAGAAAAAAATTTCATTTACAATCACAACTGAAAGAATCAAATATCTGGGAATTTAACCAAGGACACAAAGGACCTACACACAGAAAACTACAAAACATTCCTAAAAGAAATCAGACAAATAAATAGAAGGACAGTCCATGTTCATGGATTAGAAGACAAATATTAACATGTTAATTCTATCCAAAGTGATTTACAGATTTAATGAAGTGAAAATTCCAACGCCCCTCTTTGCAGAAATGGAAAAGCCAATTATCAAATATCTTTGAAAAAGTAAAGGGCACTGAAGAGCCAAAACCATCTTGAAAGAGAACAAAATTGGAAGATTCATACTTCTCAATTTTAAAACTTATTACAAAGCTACAGTGTTCAAAACAGGTTAGTACTGGGACAAGCATGGACATATAGACAAAAGGAATTGAACTGAGAGTTCAGAAATATACCCTCACATCTACGACCAACTGAGTTTTGACAAGGGTACCAAGTCCACTCAATTGGGAAAGAACAGTCTTTTCCACACACGGTACAGGGAAAACTGGATATCCACATGCAATGAAATAAAGGTGGGTCCCTACCTCATACCAAACACAAAAATTAACTCAAAATGGATCAAGGGCCTAAATATAAGAGTTAAAACCATATAACTCTTAGAAGAAAACAGAGAGAAGCTTCTTCAAGACCTTGTGTTAGGCAATGGTTTCTTAGTCTTTAGCACAAACACATGAACAATGAAGAAAAAATAAATGAAAGGGAACCCATCAAAATTTTAAATTTTTGTGCATCAACATCAAGGGACTTCATCATGAAAGTAAAAAGACAATCTACAGAATGGGAGAAAAAATTTGGACACATATCCAATAAAGGTTTAATATCCAGAATATATAAGAATATATAGGAGAAACTAAGATGGCGGCTAGCTGAGATAGGGTGAAAAAAACACCTCCATGAAAAACACTACCTAAAAACCAGAAAGTGACCTAGAATACCGGTTACAGCGATGTGCCAGCTGGACAAGGGCTCCTAGCTCCAGAGGGGTCGTATACTTGGTGAAACCGGGAGTCTGCATTCTGAAACGAGTGAGTAAGCTGGCTGGAAGACCCGCAGCTGCACGGCGGGCTGGGGAAGCCGGGGTTCAGCGTTTGGAGACCAGCTGGCTCTTTTAAAAAAAAAAAAAAAAAAGGGAAAAACCCAGGAACAGCTCCAGCTATGATTATGGGAACCACACAGTAAAACACAGCAAGAGGGGGCTGGGCCGGCCTCTCAGTGTCTGGGGGAACGGAGTGGAGAGCCAGAAGCAGAAAGAAACCCCGCGGCTAGCAGCTGGCTCCCTGGAGGGCTGGATAAACTCCTGCCCGGAGCCGTGCCCACAGCCCAAAGCCCCGCCAGTTGTCCTGGAGCTGGGAAGGAGGAAATGTGCGAGGAGGAGGGGGCTGAGACGCCCTGTTCAGCCATTTTTGCCTCAGGATGAGAGCGCGCCGCCGCACGGCCCGGCGGCCCGGGGCTTCCCTTGAGGGACGGCGCACACTGGTCACATAGCACGGCATTCCCTTGGCTGAGCTCCTGGAGGACGCGGCTGGGAGGGGGGATCTGCTTGCAGAACCCAGGGACGCTACACCAAGTCCGGTGGTTTGTGGATCAGTGAGAGAGAGGGTCTGGGGCTGAACTGAAATGAAGGCTTAGACTCTTGTGGCGGCCTTGAATCTCCGGGATCCTGGGGGATTTGAACATTAAAACTGCCCTTCCTCCCTGGCCACCCATACACGCGCCCCACATTCAGGGCAGACAGCTCCAGCAACACACCCAAACTAAGTTCTCCAACTGAACCCACAAGAATCATTTCCCCACACACCACGGGAACAAGGTTGAGAACTGACTTGAGGGATATAGGTGACTCACAGACGCCATCTGCTGGTTAGTTAGAGAAAGTGTATGTCACCAAACAGTGTTCCTGAAAAATCAGATCGATATCCCTTTTTCTTTACAACTTGAAAGAACCCTATCAAGCAAAACAAATGCCAAGAGGCCAAAAACAACAGAAAATCTTAATGCATATGATAAAACCAGAAGATATGGAGAATCCAACTCCAAACACACAAATCAAAAATATCGGAAGATACACTGTACCTCGCAAAATTAATCAAAGAACTGCAATCAAGGAACAAAAACATGGCAAAGGATTTAAAGGACATCAAGAAGACCATGGCCCAGGATATAAGTGACATAAAGAAGACCCTTGAAGAGCACAAAGAAGACATTGCAAGAGTAAATAAAAAAATAGAAGATCTTATGGAAATAAAAGAAACTGTTGGCCAAATTAAAAAGACTCTGGATATTCACAATACAAGATTAGAGGAAGCTGAACAACATCCCAGTGTCCTAGAAGCCCACAGAACAGAAAATGAAAGAACAAAAGAAAGAATGGAGAAAAAAATCGAAAAAATCGAAATGGATCTCAGGGATATGACAGATAAAATAAAACGTCCAAACTTAAGACTCATTGGTGTCCCAGAAGGGGAAGAGAAGGGTAAAGGTCTAGAAAGAGTATTCAAAGAAATTATTGGGGAAAACTTCCCCAACCTTCTACACAATATAAATACACAAAGCATAAATGCCCAGCGAACTCCAAAGAGAATAAATCCAAATAAACCCACTCCAAGACATATTCTGATCAGACTGTCAAATACTGAAGAGAAGGAGCAAGTTCTAAAAGCAGCAAGAGAAAAGCAATTCACCACATACAAAGGAAACAACATAAGACTAAGTAGTGACTACTCAGCCGCCACCATGGAGGCGAGAAGGCAGTGGCATGACATATTTAAAATTCTGAGAGAGAAAAATTTCCAACCAAGAATACTTTATCCAGCAAAACTCTCCTTCAAATTTGAGGGAGAGCTTAAATTTTTCACAGAAAAACAAATGCTGAGAGACTTTGCTGATAAAAGACCTGCCCTACTTCAGATTCTGAGGGGAGCCCTGCCGGCAGAGAGACAGGGAAAGGAGAAAGAGATATTGAGAATTTTAACAGACATATATAGTACCTTACATCCCAAATCACCAGGACACTCATTTTTCTCTAGTGATCACAGATCTTTCTCCAGAAGGGACCATAAGCTGGGACATAAAACAAGCCTCAAGAAATTAAAAAAAAAAAAAAAAGAATATACTCAAAGCACATTCTCCAACCACAATGGAATAAAAATAGAAGTCAATAATTTTTGAACTGTAATTCCACTATTTACTTTCTACATGATATAAAATACACAAACTCTAAGGACAAATCAGTGGTTTTGAACTCAATGTAAAATATGTAATTTTAGACAACTATATAAAGGTGGGGGAATGAAGGAGTATAGGAACATAGTTTATGTGTCCTATTGATGTGAAGGTGGTATCAAAGAAAAACAAGATTGATATGGAGTTAAGAGGTTAATTTTAAGCCCCACAGTAAACACAAAGAAATTATCAGAGAATATAACCATAGAGATGAAAAGTAGAGTTTGGGTTAAGAGAAATGGGGGAAGGGGCAATGGGGAGTTAAGAAATGAGTGTAGGGTTGCTATTTGAGGTGAAAGGAAATTTCTAGTAATGGATGGTGGGAAAGAGCAAATCAACATTCTAAACGTGATTAATCCCCCTAATGAAAGGCTAGAGAGGAGGTGGAATGGGAAGATTAAGGCTGTATATGTTTCCACAACTGAAAAAAAAAAAAGACAGTCTAACTAGATGACAGTTGAATGCTAAGGATGAACTTGGATGGGACTGGAGGATAGAGGACAGGTGGCTCAAAGGGACACAGTCGAGATATAAGGAAAAGGAAATATAGAATGTAAGCTTTGTATCATTGTTGAATCTATTGTACTTCTTAGCTGCGCTTAATGGTATTGCATAAAAGAATGTGTTTGTTCATGGGAAGTGTATACATGAATTATAGTGTATGTTCAAGGATGTGTGCAGCTAACTCTCATATGTTCAGAAGACAGAGCAATAGATGATGGATGATAGATAGTGAGGGAGCGAGGGAAAGAAACAGCGATGTGACAGCATGTTAAAGTTGGTGGACTGAGCTGTCGGGGGTGGGGGGTCAGGGTATGATGGAATTCTGTGTATGGGGCTAATATTGTTTTTACAACTGTTCATATAACTTTGAATTTATTTCAAAATTAAAAAAAAAGAATATATAAGAAGTCTTATAACTCAACAACAAAAAGACAAACATCCCAATTAATAAATGAGTAAAGTCTTCAATAGACATTTCTCCGAAAAGGATATACAAATGGCTTAAAAAGGACATGAAAAGATGGTCGACATCACTAGCTATTGGGGAAATGCAATCAAACCACAATGAGTGACATTTCATACCCACTAGAATTGCTGCTACAAAAAAATCAGAAAATTAAAAGTGTTGGAGAGGATATAGAGAAATAGGAACACTCATTCATTGCTGGTGGCAATGTAGAATGGTGCAGCTACTGTGGAAGACAGTTCCGCCGTTCCTCATAAAGCTAAGTATAGAACAACCACATGACTCACCAATCCCACTACTAGGTGTATACCAAAACAACCCAACCGAAAGCAGGGACTGAAATAGATATTTTCACACTGATATTCATAGTGGCATTATTCACAATTGCCAAAAGATGGAAGCAAGCCAAGTGTCCAACAAACAATGAATGGATAAACAAAATGTGGTATATACATAAAATAGAATATTATTCAACATTAAAAAGGAATGAAGTTCTGATACACGTGACAACATGGATGAACCCTGAAGATATCATATCGAGTGAAGTAAGCCAGACACAAAAGGACAAATATAGTATGATCTCACTGAGATGAAATAATTACAATAAGCAAACTCATAGAGTCAGAATCTAGAATATAGATTACCAGGGGCTGGGTTGGGGGTAGGGAATGGGTAATTAGTGCTTAAATTGCATAGACTTTCTTTCTATTTGGCTTGTTTGTAAAGTTTTAGAATTGAATGGTGGGTGATGGTAGCACAACATTGTGAATGTAATTAACAGTACTGAGTTATATATGTGAATGTGGTTAAAAGGGGAAATTTTATGTCATATATGTTACTAGAAAAAAATTAAAAGAAAAAAACATAGGACTGTAAAACACAGTGAACCCTGTTGTAAATGATGGACTACAGTTAATAGTGAAATTATAAAAATGTTCTTTCCATGACTTATAATAAACATACCACCCTAATGCAAGGTGTTAATAATAAAGTGGTGTAGTAGTTTGAAGCTATATATACCCCAGAAAAGGACATGTTCTTTTAATCCATTTCCTGGGGGTGTAGATCTATTGTAGGTGGGACCTTTTGATTAGGTTATTTCAATTGAGACCTGACCCACCTAATTCAAACTGTGTCTTAATCCTTTTACTGGAGTCCTTTATAAGAGGATAAAACATATACAGAAGCTAAGAGATGAAATTAAGAGAAGCTCACAGAAAAAGCACCGAAGAAGCTGAGAGGAAGCCACTGAAGCCAGAAGCTGGAAGCAATGACACCCAGAAGGACAGGCAGATATCACCATGTGCCTTGCTATCTGACAGAGGAGCCCAAACTCACCAGTAACCTTTCTTCAGAGAAGGTATTGTCCTGCTGATGCCTTAACGAGGACATTTTCATGGCCTTAGCACTGTAAACTTCTAAGCTAATAAATCCCCATTATTTAAAGCCAGTCTATGCTGTATATTGCATTTCAGCAGCTTTAGCAAACTAAAACAGGTGGTAAGTGGGAGAAAAAAAATACACCCTAATGTAAACTAATGACTATAGCTGATAGTACAAGTATAATATTCTGTCATCAATTTATAACAAAGGTACCACACTAAGGCAACGTGTTAATAATAGGGGGTATGTATGGGAACTCGGTATTTTCTACATGATTTTTCTGTATACCTACAACTTCTATAATAAATAAATGTATATATGTGTATATATAATTATAATTATAATATTTTCTGTGTCTCACAATTCTAATATCTAAGGTTGGTGCAGCTCTGTTCCTGTGTCTATTGTTTATGCGAGCTCTCACTCATGGTACACTGCTTCCTTGTACATTAGTGATTTTCTTGTTTGTGAATTGCTCATTTTCCTTAAAACCTTACATGTGGAAATTCCTTGAGGCCTGAGATGAACATAGGCATCTCCAGAGAAAATTATTATTTATATAATTATCCATATTTGCTTCTGCCATGCACGTGGGGGCACTACCAGTCTGAAACAACTTTAAACAAAATTCCTTACTTTGGATTTATCGAATGACCCTGTTAATACAAAGCAGGTCATACCCGGAGGCCAGGCTGTGATTCTAAATGCTCATGGCATTATAAACACCACGCCCCACTTAGGGCCAAGGTTCAAGATGGGCAATTCTCCTTGCAGTTCTGCAGACAGGATTCCAGGTGTGTTTTTAGGTCACCCTTACGCTGAAGTTATAGCATTTCAAGTTCTGCTCCATGGGGCACTCTTCATGTAGAGGGCCCTGAGCTTTTTCCCCAGTTCTGATTCAAAAACAATGCTGGCTTAAATATGCCTCCAACTCTTGAGGGCTTTGGGCCTGAGTATATTTATTTTATTTTTTGCCATTTCATCCATGTATTTAGGAAGGTGTTTTCTATATGCCAACTGCATATTTTCTTGTTGTGTGGAGGCGAATCTGTTAAGGTACTTATTCTGCCATATTGCTAGAAACAGAAGTCACTTTCTCCATTTATTTCTTCATGTCCCTCCCCCATCCCCATCCCTTTCTCTTTACTCTTCCTCTTTATTCCAGTCTAGAAAGTGGCTGTGGTGGTTTGGAACTGTGTGTACCCCAGAATATCATGTTCTCAAAGCTAATTTATTCCTGTGGGTGTGGACTTACTGTAAGTAAGACCATCTGATAAGGTTACTCCAGTTAAGGAGTGGCCCAAGGTGGGTCTTAATCTTCTTACTGGAGTCCTTTATAAACAGGATGAATAAACAGAGAGAGAGAAAGCCATGGAAACAAGAAGCTGAAAGCAACAAAATTTGGAAGGGAGAGACAAGCAGACACCACCAAGTGCCTTGCCATGTGGCAGAGAAGCCAAGGATCACTGGCACCAGTCTTCAGGAAGAAAGCATCGTGTTGATGATGCCTTGATTTGGACATTCTCACAGCCCTCAAACTGTAAGCTAATAAATTCCCACTGTTAAAAGCCAACCCCTTTCATGGTATTTGCTTTAAGCAGCCTAGGAAACTAAAACTAAAACAATGGCCGAGGACAAAACACATTTCTGTCTCCAAAAATGCCCTGAGCTCATCATTGGCCTCCATCTGCAGGCCCCAAAGGAACATGATTTTATTTGTAAAAAACAGAGCTATAATATCAAAATTAATAAATATAGAATTAGAAGTGAAATAAACGTATATATTCTACAGTGATACATACCTTCCATTGTTGAAATAAATTTAACGTTGTTAACTGTATTTGTAGTTAATACATTGAAAAATTTCCTCAACTTTTCATTTGCCGTAAAATTCTACAGTAAAAAAATAAAACAAAATGATTACTTCTGTAGTTAATCTAAACTCATTCAATTTAGTGTGTTTTTTAATGTGATACCGTCATGGAAAGGCTCCACTTGTGGAAATTTGATGTCAGAGGTTCTACAGCTAATGCCTGCAACAAGTCACCAGGAAAATTCTGGAACATTCTGCTATGCTTTGCAGCTGCAATCATTTAAACACAAGAAAAATTATTTAAACACAAGAAAAAATAAAATCCACTGAAGTCACTTATCTGCAGCCAAATAGAGGCCACCATTAAGACATACTCAAGCCGAGGAAATGATAAGCAAAATGCATCATTCCCACATAAGTATTTCAATCAAGCACTAAATGTGTTTAACATACAAATTCAAAATGCTCCAAACTTAAGCACTTTTCTTCTAGAATGTTAACATAAATCAGTAAAGTCCTTTTAATATGAGAATTAGCAGGCTAGCCATTAGAGTAAGCAGAGAATCTTAACTTGCGTTTCCGAGATGGCTCTGGGGAACACAGGTAAAATTTTCTGTGTGTATATGTTTGTATTCCCAGGAAAGGATCCAGAACTTTCAAGATCTTTTCAAAGGTATCTGGGACTGGAAGGTTAAAAATACTAACAATTTAGAAAAGAATCATTAATCAGGCCAAGAAATTTCTACTTAGTAAATGATAACACTGAGCACTGAAGGCTCTGGAGTTAGATGCATAGACTCAAATACCAGCAAAAGGATTTTTATAAAAAATCCTGATGGTGTTCAAGGCCTTGATTCCAGATGTCTCTATACCAGGCCCCTCATTCTTGCTAAAGTTTCATGAGAACCCCAGTAGACTTGAAATATTCATTTTTGTATATATTGGGTTTCTTTAACATCTACAACCAAAACAGTCTGATCTAATATATATACTCCCACCCAGTTCTTAACAATTATTAAATGAGATGTGAGAACGAGCTTCAAAACTACAAAGCGTTCCTTAGGCACTATGTATGACTACTATTACTTCCCTCCTCAAACCCTTATGAGAACAAGAGTTGGTAGCATTCATTTCTGAGAATTCAGAGATCAAGTCACCTGCAAGAATCATTATCTACTTACACAGTCCAGGGAAAGCATCAACACTATGATAATAGTAGCTAACGTTTCCTGAGACTCATATTTAAGGTGCTTAGCACAGTGCCTAGAACACACAATCTTATTTAGTCCTCACAGACACCTCTAAGAGGTAGACCCCTTTGGACAAACGAGGAAATTAAATCTGAAGGAGGTTAATTGATTCCCAAAGGCCAAAGACACAAGGCCAGGACTGAAAACCAGGTCCAATTTGAGAGTTCTTAATCACACATAGTCCTAAGATCACTATGCAACTAGCCATACAGAATCAAAATTCAAAATTCCTTAAGCCATTCTCTTATAAAACGAGTACAAAGGTGATAATTTAACTTGTTTAAATAAATTGAGAATTAATAAATGTTAGGAACATTTCTGACTCTGGTATTTGCTACTCTCTAATACTGCCCAGTAAGTATTTTTTAAAGGTTGAAAATAGAATTCTTACCATCAGTGAAGTTCAGTGCCAGTGTCACCCCGACAGTATCTGTGAGAGTTAACAAGGTTTCTCCACTGACCAGAAATGCAAGCTCTTCAAATCCAAGGCATGTACCCCACACAGGAAAATAGCTTCCAACATCAAAACTCTTTGCACAGTGAGAGAAATAGAAAACTAAGTTTATTCAGTACTTTGCAAAAACAAAAATTATACATCTGGCTTGTCATTCTAAGGCAGGCACCTGACTTATGCATGGACTTCTGAAAGATTCTCCACGATCTATGAGTGGGTAGCCACTTAATCTCTCTTTAGACCAAAAACTCCCAAACAATAATTCAGTTTTAACTAACAGAACTAAACTCAGCTGTGCTGGGAAAAAGGCTGACAGCTATCAGTCAACTACCAAACACACACCAGAACAACCAGGGACTGCAAATATCAAAGACAATGCTCAACAGATGCCACTGTACATCTTCTACAAATCTCGACACTGAGGATAATGGTCTAATTTTGAATACACCATGAAATCCTTCCCCTATGATCTAAGAATATATGGTAATAGCTGCATTACAGCCCCTTCAGTAAATCAGATTTAAATCTGAAGGGATTTAAATTTCCAGTGACTGAATTTACAGATTAATCACTTCTCAGGGCTTCTTCAATAAGAGCTTTGGGAACCCAGGGCTGGAGCTAAAGAAGAAGTTCAAGGTTAGTCACTGAGTTTTTTTCCTTTGCTCCAAAATATTCAAGCAGCTAATTAAATAAATAAATAAAACTTTGGGTCTTCTGGATAGCTGGCTTTTTCTTAAAAAATTAAACAAGCTGGTTACGCAAGTCTCTATATGTGAAGGAAAAAGAGTAACTGTTTTACAACATTCATATATATTTCCCAAATGCATTTTAAATTATTCACATTGTAAAATTTCAATGCTCTTCACTAGTTTTTCAAAAAATATCCATTGAGTGAGTATCCATTGAGTTAACTGAAGATTAGACTCACATATGCTGACAGTTACAAAAACTGGTTTTAACAGTAACTTTCTAAAAGATGAGGCTTTCTTGCATAAACTATAAAATCTAACCTAAGTCACTTATTTTAAATGAGGAAATTGGATTTTGTTTTGTTCCTCACTGAGAAAAACAGAATTACATTAATTCCTTTGCTTCCTGCCCTAAGGTAGGATTTTAACACGTTATATACAGTTCTGACAAATTTTATTTTTAGAAGAGTTTTAGATGTTAGTTTGACAGGTCTTACTGCATTGATTTATAAGGAACACAGAACAGAACTTAACTGTTCTCTGCTTCCGTATGTGCCACATTTAATTTTTCAACTAAGTGTAGTTTCCTGACTGCTGGAACTACAATTTTATTTGTTGTGGATCCTCCACACAGCCTAGTGGAGCCAAGGGCATGGAGTTCACACCGAATAAATCTAACAGATTAATCACTTCTCAGGGCTTCTTCAATAAGAGCTTTGGGAACCCAGGGCTGGAGCTAAATAAGAAGTTCAAGGTTAGTCACTAAGTTTTTTTCCTTTGCTCCAAAATATTCAAGCAGCTAATTAAATAAATAAATAAACATTTGGGTCTTCTGGATAGCTGGCTTTTTCTTAAAAAATTAAACAAGCTGGTTACGCAAGTCTCTATGTGAAGGAAAAAGAGTAACTGTTTTACAACATTCATATATGTTTCCCAAATGCATTTTAAATTATTCACATTGTAAAATTTCAAAGCTCTTCACTAGTTTTTCAAAAAATATCCATTGAATGAGTACTGAGCATATGGCACTATGTGAAACACAATGAAGAATGCCTCCAAGGACATCAGAACTGCAATATTTGGTGAGACACAAACAGATAACTTCAAGATAGTCTATCTTTTAAAATAGAAACTCCTTAAAAGGCAGGGACCTTGTCATAGTACAGAGTTGGTGCTAAACAAATGTTTGAACAATTGGACAACAAAAAAGAGGGGGTAGAATGCCATTCCAGATGGCATTCCAGTAGGCAGAGAAACTTTTATAGAAGGGGAATAGCACCTTAGCCTTACAAGATGGTTAAGATATAAATCAGGGACAGAGTACAAAGAAACAGACAAAATAGATTAAAATGTAGGAGGATACAGACTGTATGCTGGGAATACCAGCTGGCTTCAATCGCTTGCATAAGGAAATGCTACAAAAGGTGGGTTGTGGGCACACTGTAAAAGGTCTTGGCTCAAAGACTATAAAAGGTTACCAAGTAATTAGATGGACTAGCCATTCAAAGTTTTTAAACAAGTGTCTGCCAGGCTAAAAGCAGCTCTTTTGGGAAATATTTAAGGGGAGTGGGCAAGAAACTAGGGCCAGAAAGATTCAATAGAAAATTGCTGTTAATAGTTCAGGGAAGAAGGAGTAAGAGTCTGAGCTGTGGTGCAAAGGCAGGCCCAACGTGAGACACTGTAAAGAAGCTGCCGGGAAGCTCTGCCAGGGAGCTGGATGTGGAGGCTAGGACAACGCAAGTGCAGGTCAAATAGGAGTGCATGACTGAGGAAGAAGAGCAGATTTCAAGGGGAGCAGAGTGCTATGTCTGAGCAACGCCCAGTACATAATAAACATATAAGAAGACAGAGAGAGAGACTAGAACTAAGAAGCCACCCTGAGGACCTGTTCCACATCAGCTGGTACAAAGAGACGGGGCCGGGTCAGCAGGATTCTGGGTGTTCCCTGTGAAGTCCGTAACTTCAAATGAAGTGCACAGGGAAACAAGTGAGGGCAGCTGCTGGTTGCTAAAGAGTAGGCGCCCCAGAGGTAAAGAACATGAGGAGGCTGCTGTAACTGTACAGGAAGCATTACTCTAGGCTTACAAAAACAATTCTCCACATGGAAAAATCACACAACTCCATCTGGATTAACAAGCAATAACTGATACTTACCTGTATGGCCAAGTTGTAAAATGTTTTGGCCACTCGGGCATAATCTGAGTTCCTGAGGTCCACGCCTCCTCCAGGGAAAAGGATACTGAAACAACATCAGACAGGATACTTTCTAGTCCCACGGGAAATAAGTAGTCTTTTTATTTTAGAACAATGTTTTCTTTATTCATAAGCAGTGATACCATTAAAGAAAATCAGAAAACTAAGGCAAAAAAAGAAAATATAAAATACTTCCAATCCTACCCGTTCAGAATCTTCCCTCATTAACAACACTTTAGTGAATATTCTTCCAAATTTTTGATAAACAGGTTTGTTTAATGAACTAGAGTGTGGATAAATTAAAGGCAAATAAATGGAGGAGAGAGTACACAGATCTATAAATGAAACAGATAATTGAGATAATGCTAGGGTTTAAATTAAGGTGTTCAATGATGCCAAAATCAATTGCAGGTCCGCAAATGTGAGTGGGTTTCAGTTCACAAACAATACTTTTTACTAGACTTTTTACTTTTACTATAAAGAACAAAATGGTTGTAAAAATATATGTAGGCTAGAATTAAATATCTAGGAAAACTGAATTCTAAATTACCACTCTGTGATCTCTTCAGAAATAAGCATGTGTATGAGAAAAATTTGAAAATGAATGCAATTACAACTCTAGAAAATTCTAAAGCGAAAAAGGAGAGCATCCCAAACATCTGATTTTATTTTAAAGTGAGATACAGAAAATATTTACCATGTTTTTATACCAACTTTTAAAATTAAACTTAGAATTTCCTAAGAGTTATTGAAATAACCAGGGATATTCAAAAGAGACTGCAAAAAGTGGATTAAATATTGCATTAAAATTTTGAAAATATTTATATATTGTCACAATAATGTGAAATACCAACGTTTGTTGTTCATTCAACAAAAATACTCTGCTGCTTAAATGAGTCAGGCTTGATTCTAGCTCGGAGACACAAAGATGAGTGACCTTTGCTGGTAGGAAGATCACACTGTAGTAGGAAACACAGGTATAGAAACTATGAGGTAGAACATGTGCCACCAAACCACAGAGAAAACCCTACAATTAAAAGCGGCTTAATGAAGACTAATTAGCAGTAATCCCTTTTATTCATCCAGTATTAAAAAGATGCCTCTGAAAAATTTCATACCTTTAGCCCAAAGTCCTTTCATAAAGTAAAAGCTAACTGCCCCTCCCAGTTGGTCAACTCCCTTGGAGCAAGGTTCTGTTTTTTCACCTCTGTATTCATCACAAAATAGCTGCATATTAGGGCCTCAATGACCGTGGCTTTGGAGTTGCACTGGTATTAGAGTACTGCTCATTTTCTGGTAAGACTCAAAACCAGTTAATAATGCTCCTGGATTTTCCATTTCAGATCTTGGCCTTCAATACCTCGGCCAAGGTCAGAGGGAGTAAATGGAATGGGAGCTGGACTCCCTTGTCAATTTAAGAACCATTGCTGCTTTCCACAAAGACACAACGACAACTGGACAACATGACAATCAGGAATACTTGTTTCATTCTCGCTAACTACTATTTCGATTCCTTTCCAAATAGGAATGCATTTGGGGTGAAGGAGGGGAGGAATAAAGTGATTCAAAAGTATATTTTTCAGGCTTTACCATTATGTTCCAGCATGGACTTATCTTTGTACATGTCAAAGGAACTGTAAATGTTTTACTAAATTGAATTGATTTTATGGTAAATATTTACTGAATTCAATTGAACTGAAGGCAAATGATATTTTTCAACATAGTGTTTTAAAAGATGAAGTAATAAATGAATAGTTTGTAAAAGTACAATTAGAAGCTTTATAGTGAAAAAGGCTCCCCCTACCCCACCCCAAATCAGAAGCAACCATCATTAAAGTGCATGTGCTGACCTGGTAGAAATACACTACTGTATATCTCCTCACTTTTAAGAAAGTATAGCAGTGATGGTAAACACAACAATGTGAATGTAATTAATTATATATCTGAAGGTGGTAAAAAAGAGGAAATTTTAGGTGGTATATATGTTGCTAGAACAAAAATTTTTAGAAAAGCAACCATAAGTCTGTATAACATAAATGGTAGACCCTTAATATAAATTATGGACTACAATTACAGTACAATTTAAATAATTCCCTCAATTGTAACAAAGGTAACACACTAATGCAAAATGTTAACAATGAGGGTGGGTATATGGGACCTCTGTATTTTCTGCATGGTCTTTCGGTAAACCCAACTTCTCTAATTTACAAAAAAGCAAATGGGCAGTATACTATATATACCATTCTGTGCCTTGATTTTCAGAAAACAATATCACAAACAATATCCAAAGTAGTACCTCTGGAGATCCTAATTTTTTTAGCATCTGCACAGTATTCTATTCTAGTATTCCTGTATTCGTAGTATTCTATTACATACAAATTTTATCAGTTCCCAACTGATGGAGTACTGAAGGGTTTCTAAACTATGGGTATTACAAGCAATATTGCAATGCATATGTTTGGGATTAAGTCTTCTCACAGGAGAGAATGCATCTGTAAAATAAAAGTCCTTCTAAAGGTTTTCCTGGGTCAAAGAACATGTGCATTTTTAATTTCAGTAGATATTGTGAAATTTCCCCAAAAAAAGGCTATGCAATTTATACTCTCATTAATAAAGTAGGAAACACTTGTTTCCTCATACACTCACCCTAGGGTATTAGGAAATTTTCTGATTTCAGCCAACTTGATAGTTAAGAAATAGTTTTTAATTGCTGTAATTAGCTTACCTTTCATTATGAGTAACACTGAATATTTTTATATGCTTAAGTCTTTTTCTATGAGCTAATTATATCCATTGTGATCAAGCTAGGGATAGAAAATTTTCATCCAAGTTCAAGATAACTAACCAATGAACTCAAACCTAGGACTTAGAAATCTCCAAAGGAAGCAGTATGCTATGCCATTCAAAGTGGCTTGAAACACTTAAAACAAGCATTAAAAGAACAAAGATTATGCTACACATTAAAAAAAAATTATGCATGTCTAAGTAACATTTATATATTTCCTAACCTGCCTTCTCCTCTTTGCAGGACTTGTGCATCTCTCAACAAAATAATCCCTATAAAGAACTCAGAAAACTACCATGTTTTATCACTCTAAAATAGTTATATAAAAACACATACAGTTATGTGGTTTCTTTTTTTTTTTTTTCTTTTACAAAAGCACAGATTGGTATGTAGATACTCAGACAATGTATTAAACCAATGCTCCCAACTTACCCATTAATAGATTTGAAAAGCTTTTCATAATCTTTCTCTGTAAGATCAACTCTGAAAAAAATAAAAATAATTACAAAAATATGCATTTCCAAAACATAAAAAAAAGAGTAAACCTCTAAATGAAATTACCACATTAATTTTAAAAAGCCAGACGAAAAATAATTCTTAAATACAGGAAAAATTACCTCTCCATTTCCTAGAGGTGTTTTTTTCCAAACTACAAGAAAGCCACTTAGAATTGTATTTTTGTTTTGCTAATCAGTCACTAAACATGTTTTTCTGCCGTCTGTTATTTAATGTTGTGAAGTATGTGTTAAAAAGCAATATACCTTAAAATGAACTTCTTGGGAGCCCAAATTGGGTGATAAGATTATACAGAGAAAGCCCTGAGAACCCTTCAGAGACAAAAACAAACAAGCATACAAACAAAGCCTGCACTACTTTCTCTTTGAACTCCCTCTTGTTATCTTTTGAAATTTGAATTCCCCCACCCAGGTAGCTGGCCCAGGCAGCATATCAAGCCCCTGGTTCATTCCATTTGACCCAATACAAGTTGAAGCCTACCTGCCCTAAACCTTCCCCTAAAAGAAGGAAAAACCCTCATCCAATCAGTAGGAGTCAAGCAAACTTCCTTTTTATGTCTATAAAAGTCATATGTCATCCCCGGAACCTTGACGCTACTTTCCTTCTTGCAAGTAATCTGGCTTCCTTTGCTGCAGGAAAACTTCAGTGTCCCGAATAAAATGCTGTAGTCTGTAAACTCGACTGCAATTTGTCTTTCTACACTGGCAATAAACCCGCCTGCTGACAGTCACATTCTCACTGAGTGCCTCCATCATAAACACCAGCATTGTGCAAGGCATCCAATTTCCAAATTTCTGTCACTCCATCTGTTTCTTCCTTCCAGGGCCCCAGCATGCTATTAGTCATCTAGTCTTCTGGATTTTTTATAAGTACATTTACGTATCAATCCTGTCACCACCACCAAACAAGCTCTCATTGCTCCCAAGAGTCCCTAAACTGGTCTACCTGCCTTCTGTCTCTCCTACTTGATTAGCATTGACTATCATCCTAAAAGAAGAGCTTGCATAAAAAGCTTCTGTGATCAAAATGTTGAAACACTGATCGGTGCACCAGATAAGATTTCATTTGAAAAATACAATCTGCTACTAAAAAATTTTAAAGACCCATGTCAAAAGTAAATGCTGAAATAAAATCAGAAAAGAGAGCGGGGACATTACTATGAATCCTGAAGAAATTTAAACAAATCTTAAGAACAACTGTATGCCAACAAACTAGACAACTTAAAGGAAATGGACAATTTCCTGGAAACACTTGAACAACCTAGACTGACCTCACAAGAAACAGAAGACCTCAGCAAACCAGTCACAACTAAAGAGATACAATCAGTCCTCAAAAAACATCCTACACATAAAAGCCCAGGGCCAGATGGCTTTACAGGGGAATTTTACCAAACTTCCCAAAAAGAACTAACACCATTCCTGTTCAAATTCTTTCAAAAAATTGAAGAAAAAGAAACACTACCTAACTTGTTTTATGAAGCTAACATCACCCTAATATCAAAACCAGATAAAGATACTACAAGAAAGGAAAACCTCAGGCCAATCTCCCTAATGAATGTAGATGCAAAAATTCTCAACAAAATACTTGCAAATAGAATCCAAAGGTATATTACAAGAATTATACAACACGACCAAGTGGGGTTCATTCCAGGCATGCAAGGGTGGTTCAACATGAGAAAATCAATCAATGTAATACAACACATTAACAAATCAAAAAGGAAAAATCAAATGATCATATCTTGATAGATGCTGAAAGAACATTTGACAAAATTCAGTATTCCTTTTTGACAACAACACTTGAAAAGGTAGGAAGTGAGGGAACCTTCCTCAATATGATAAAAGGCATATAAGAAAAACCCACAGCCAGCATAGTACTCAACAGTGAGAGGCTGAAAGACTTCCCCCTAAGATCAGGAACCAGACAAGGATGCCTGCTGTCACCATTATTACTCAACATTGTGCTACAAGTTCTAGCCAGATGTTTCAGTTTGCCAATGCTGCCTTTAAGCAAAATACCAGGAATGGATTGGCTTTTATAAAGGGGGTTTATTTGGTTACAAAATTACAGTCTGAAGGCCAGAAAGTACCCAAGGTAAGGCATCAACAAATGGGCACCTTCACTGGAGGATGGCCATAGGCATCCGGAAAACCTCTGTTAGCTGGGAAGGCACATGGCTGGTGTCTGCTTGCTCCCAGGTTGCATTTCAACATGGAGTTCTCCAAATTGTCTGGATCAGCTTCTAACAGCCATCTTCAAAATGCCTGTCTCAGCTACAGCAGCAAGCTCCTTCTGTCTGAGCTTATATAAGGCTCTAGTAGACTAATCAAGGCCCATGCCAAATGGGCGGGGCCAAACCTCCATGCAAATTATCTAATCAGAGTTATCACCTACAGTTGGGTTGGCCCATGGAAACAACCAAATCCAAAGGTTCCAACTTAATCAACACTAATACATCTGCCTACACAAGATTGCATTAAAGAATATAGCTTTTTCTGGGGGACATAACATATAGAAATCAGCACACCAGAGTAACTTGGCAAGATAAAGAAATAAAAGGCATCCAAATTGGAAAGGAAGAAGTAAAAATGTCATTATTTGCTGATGCTCTGATCTTATATTTGGAAAATCCTGAGAAATCAATGACAAAAATTTGAGCTAATAGACAATTCAGTAGAGTGGCAGAAAATAGACAAATTCAGCAGAGCAGGATACAAATTAATCCACAAAAGTCAATAATGATCCTATATACTAGTAATGACCTAACCAAAGAAGCAATAAAAAAAAAAAAAAAAAACTCCAGTCATAATAGCAACTAAAAAAAATTAAGTACCTAGGAATAAACTTAACCAAGAATGAAAAATACCTCTATACTGAAAACTGAAAAACATTAGTAAAAGAAATCAAAGAGGACACAATTATGTGGAAAGCTATCCCGTGTTCATGGATAGGAAGGCTAAATGTCATTATGATGTCAATTCTACCCAAACTGATCTACAGATCAAATGCAATTCCAATCAAAATTCCAACAACCTACTCTGGCAGACTTGTAAAAGCTAGCTATCAAATTTATTTGGAGGGGAAAGGGGCCTTGAATTGCTAAGAACATTCAAAAAAGAAAGACAAAGTGGGAGGCCTTAAATTTCCTGACTTTGAAGGCTATTATAAAGCCACAGTAGTCAAAACAGCAATGGTATTGGCACAAAAACAGATATATTGACCAATGGAATCAAATTGAGAATTCAGAAATAGACTCCCAGATCTGCGGTATACTGATTATTGACAAGGCCCCCAAATCCACTGAACTGGGACAGAAGCGTCTCTTCAACAAATGAGGTTGGGAGAACTGGATATCCATATCCAATAGAATGACAGAGGGCCCATACCTCACACCCTATAGAAAAATTAATTCAAAGTGGACCAAAGACTTCAATATAAGAGACAGTATCATAAAACTCCTGGAAGACAACATAGGGAAACATCTCCAAGATCTAGTATTAGGAGATCACTTCTTAGATCTTACACCCACGGCACAAGGAACGAAAAAAAAAATAGATAAATGGGGACTCCTCAAAATCAAGAGCTTCTGTACCTCAAAGGAATTTGTCAGAAAGGTCAAGAGGCAGCCAACACAATGGGAGAAAATTTTTGGAAATCATGTATCTGTTAAGAGGCTGATATCGTGCATATATAAAGAAATCCTACAACTCAATGTCAATAGTACAAATAGCCCAATTATAAAATGGGCAAAAGATATGAAAAGACATTTCTCCAAAGAGGAAATACAAATGGCTAAAAAACACATGGAAAATATGTTCCTCCTCACTAGCTATTAGGGAGATACAAATCAAGACCAAAATGAGATATCATCTCACACCAATAAGAATGGCTGCCATTAAACAAACAGGAAACTGCAAATGCTGGAGTTCATTGCTGGTGGGACTATATAATGGTACAGTGACTACGGAAAAGAGTTCGGTGGTTCCTCAGAAAACTACATATCGAGTTACCCTGTGATCCTGCAATTCCACTTCTAGGTATATACACAGAAGATCTGCAAGCAGTGACACGAACAGACATTCACACACCAATGTTCACAGCAGCATTGTTCACAATTGCCAAGAGATAGAAACAATCCAAGTGCCCTTAAACAGATGAGTGGATAAACAAAATGTGGTATATACACACGATGGAATACTATGCAGCAGGAAGAAGGAACGAGGTCCTGAAACATACAACAACATGGATGAACCTTGGAAAGATAATGCTGAGTGAAATAAGTCAGACACAAAAGGACAGATATTGTATGTTATCACTAATATGAACATCCTGAACAATGTAAATCAGTGTGTTATAATGTAAGATCTAGGGGACCTACAGACAGACAGAAGCTAGTGAAGGGGGAATGATTACCTAAAATGTACAGACGTGTTAATGAGGGTAAACTTAAAGCTATGGGGTGATGACAGTTCATTAATGGGATTATAAGTATCAGCACTACACTGAGAGGAAGATTGAAAGGGGTTGTTTAAAAGAATATATTACACAGATTAGCACTACAAATATAAATAGTGCCTGCATGTCTACCTCTAAGGTATTACACTGGTACAGAGTTAACAACAGAGTGGTATATGGGAAAAACTATCCATTGCATATTATAGATTATATTTAATAGGAATACCTTACCAGCACACACCAATACTAGGGATAAATAATTAGGGGCTGATAAGAGCTTTGGGGTGTTTTGTGTTATGATAGTTGTTTAAAATTGAGAGGGATGATGATTGTACAACTAAGTGAAGATAATATGAGACATTTATTGTTCATCTTGGACAGAATATATGCTATGTGAAATGAGGAACCCCCTACTTAATAAGTCAAGCCCTTGATATTGAGGCTTGCTCTTGTGAAACTTATAGCTGTATAAGGGAGGCTAAGCCTACCTATAATCATGCCTAAGAGGCACCTCCAGAGAACCTCTTTTGTTGCTCAGATGTGGCCTTTTCTCTCTAAGCCCAATTATGGAAATAAATTCATTCACTTCCCCCCTACGTGGAACATGACTCCCAGGGGAGTGAATCTCCCTGTCAACGTGGGACATGGCTCCCAGGAATGAGAAATCAAGGGATTGAGATGCCTTCTTGACCAAAAGGGGAAAAGGAAGGTTATAAAATAAGGTTGCAGTGGCTAAGAGATTTCAAATAGAGTCAAAAGGCTATCCTGGAGGTTACTCTTATGCAAGCTCCAGCTAGATATTCCAGATGGCCATAGTATGCCAGGCCCTAATCAACAGTAATCCCAAAATACCTAGGTCCCTAACTAAGACACTATAAAAGTTTCACTCACTAACTTTATTTTTCAGAAACTTGAATCCTCCAGAGTGTTCCTATGCCAGATAAATCCCAAAACCCAGAGGCTACAGTCTCTTCAAGAACATCAAACAGATGCGTCCCCCTTTCCCATAATGTCAACACCCCTTTTCAGTATGAACAAGTTAGGGTGGCCACTGCCTAGACATACCTAAAAATCAAAAATGTGATTAAACAAGAGGAAGGGGTACCAACAGACAAGATAGGATTTAACAAAGGATTACGAATCCTGAATCTTTATATAAATATATTTTTTTAGATGCTAGGGTATTAGAATAGTTAGAAGGAAATAACTGACATGGTGGAACTGTAAACCATAACATTATTTGAAATTTGCTCTACAGCTACTCATTAAATTGTACTTTGAAAGTTATCACCTTTTTGTATATATGTTATATTTCACGATAAGGAAATTGCTGGAACTGAGGAACTGTAACCCATAACATTCTTTGAAATTTGCTCCATAACTACTTGTTAAATTGTACTTTGAAAGTTACCACTTTTCTGTATATATGTTATATTTCACAATAAAAAATATATAAAAAAAAAAGTAAATGCTCATCTTGGGGTAGAGACAGTTCAATTAAACATGAAAGATCAAGCAAAGAAGACAATCCTTATGAATCTAGACTTGAGATGATTTCATGGAACAATTCTGTAATATTTGCATTTTGGTTATTTTAATGTCCTACTTGAACCACACTTTCCTTTCTCATAAATTTTAATGCAAAGTTATTTATGAAGACAAGTTTTACAGAGTAAATAAATAGTTGTGTTTTGTGGGTGAAATCACTTATAATTGATAAAATGGTGGTGCTGGGAGAGTCTACGATTCACCAATTTTGGCTGACAAGATATTATAAATTCAACTATGAAAGTCAAAATATGAAATGGATCGTTTTATTCTTACTGGATCATTTTGTAACCAAGAAATTATGAATTAACAAATGATTATGATTACTAAATCATTATATAGATATTTTTTCTTTCTATATCATAGAATAGCCCAAAGTTAATACTGGTACTGATCAAAAGCGGTGGGTTCTCTGCCAATGCGCTCAAATGACCAATTCCTGAGAACGAGTTTATTGATTGGTGTGAAGCAGGAGATCAGATGGCCTATGGGCCTGAAAAAATCTGTCTCCCTGAACTGCAGTTAACTGATAGCTTTATAGTATCATAATGGTTTTAGTATAATGAGCACAATGGCTCGAGATAACAAGGCTAGAGATGATCTAATCATTGAGCATGCACAGATTGATTACATGCTTAGTCACAGAATGTATGTAATAAAACAGTGGCCTTGATATGATGATGGGCGTGATTTAGTGCTACAATGAGGTACAGGTCACTTATAGTTTAGAGTTTAAGCTGCCGCCTATGTCAAGCGGACCAATTTTGGTTGGATCCAGCTTCGTCCAGCAACACAGTTTTGTAATTGGGGTGGGTTAGTTCTGGACTGACTCAAAGCCCTTCATCAATAAACATTAGGGGCTGTCTTTAGGGATCATAAGACTCAAAAGTTGAAAACCAGGATAAGGGGGTATACGTGACGGTCAGTCACAAGGTTTTTACAATCACAAGATAAAGGCTATTACAGTTATACAACCATTATGAAAGATTAAGGCACCTGGATTACAGTTCAATAATTTCAGGTATTTTCCTCTGGCTATTCTCATATACTAGAAAGTAAAATAGAAACATCTATATAATGATTCAGTAAACATAATCATTTGTTAAATCCTAACTTCTCCATTACAAAACCTGAAATTACTGAAACTCAACTAGTCTCAATCCTGCTTACAGTTAATACTGTCATGTAATTCTAGCCTGGAATCAGCCCTGTTTATACTAGATATTGTAATAGTAACAACTCTATCTCCCCTTGCTTGAATTATAAAAACCCTTAGACTAGGCACACAGATTTGGGGGCTGATTGGCCATCTGATCTCCTGCTTCACGGGTAGCAACAAACTCTTTCTCTCTTTGAAACAGCCAAATTATGGATCGTCTCTTATGGGCATGAGGCAGAGGACTCCACATTTGTTCAGTATCAATTTTATCGCAAAAATTATGTCGTTCCTTTAAAACTGCAATACCAATACTTTATACCAAAGCAACACTGCTACATTAGTCCTTTTCAAACTTTTAAAGTAGATTGTGAAGGTATTTTAAGAGTCATCTTCTATGGTGGTTATGGTAGCATAACATTATGGATGTAACTGAAGTGTTCATTTAAAACTGGTTAAAAAAGGGGATGAGGGGATGCATTGAACAGTACACTTTAAAATGGTTAAAGGGGTGACTTTTACGTTATGTGGATTTTAATTCAATAAATAAAACAGAAAGAAAAGAAAAGGCCACCTTTTAATAAATTGTTCCTTGATTCCCTAAGTGTCCCCTGATCCTAATACATGGAATAAAGCTGGTTAGGTTGTAGATTCTTTTACACCAGTATTTTCATGGTGTCTATGACGAGCACTTTTTCTGGGGTCAAGGAAATTATCATTTCATTTTTGATGCTAATGCCTGTGGCATACCTTGATAAAGCATATAATTTTTATATACAAACCATACCTTATTGGTACAACTCTTGCACCTGCAGACTCCAGATACTTTACATAGGATGCAGCGATATAGTATTTTCCAAGGTTCTGCAAACCCTTACTATAGCACTTCTGCATTAATACTCCTAAATGACCAAAAAAAAAAAAAAAAAGGTTTAGTTTCAAGCAATTTCCTTTTTTCCCCTGCTCAGAAACTGTAAAATATTTTCACAGAGAAAATGTCAATACTTTACTCTTTCAATTCAAAGAATTAAATATGAAGCTTCTCCTGCAAGCACAACCACAGACTTTAGGAAAGGGGGGGGGGGGCTTGCTGAGTTTTCAACACATCAGGGAGGCAAAACAAGCCCCCAGAACAGGTTTACAATACCAACAGCATTCTTTGCACAACCTTAGACCTAGAATTGAGCTCAGAGTCCAGATCCCTAAATCTGGAAGCAGGTGGATCCCTTCCCATACACACCCAGGGTCTTTTACCATTTTACTTTCTTTTGTTTCTTTGACAACAATGCAGAAGAGTGAAAATATCTTTTGTCCACATCTCATCAACATCACCAACACTACCCTCACTCAAGTAACCAACATCTCAAATCCTAGACTACTACAAAAGCCTGTTAAGAGGTTTTCCTATATCCTTTCTTAAACATCCGCTACAACTCCAATCAATTCTCCACATGGAAGCAAACCTGATCATATCCCCTTTCATTCATTCATTCATTCAACACATATTATTGAATGATACCATATGACAGACACTGCACCAGGTGCTGGGGATACATGAATGAACAAAACAAATAAAAATCCCTGCCCTACGGGCTTCAGTTGCAGTGGGGCAAAGGGTGAGGAGGACAAGCAGTAAGCAAGATAAAAACGTAAAATACATGGTGTGATGAAGTGCTCAGGAGAAAAAGTAAAGCAGAGGAAGCAGATGGGGAAGGCAGTTCTCATCAAGAGGGTGGCGAGGCAACTCCCTCCCTGAGAAGGCAGAACATGATAATTGAGCCAAGATGTCAGAGAGGTAAGAGAGTAAGATACATGCAGATATCCAGGGGAAATGCAGTCCAGGGCTGGGCAACCCCAAGTGAAAAGGCCCTGAGCCAGACGTCAGCTTGGCCCGATGGAGTCATGTGAGTAGGACAGAAAGCAGTAAGAAATGAGATCAGCGCCATCACAGGTCAGCAGGGGTTACCATCTTGCTTAAGCACTTCAGTGGATTCCCAAACTTCTATCCACCCTACAAGGCCCTGCCTGTGCTGTCCCACATACTTCCCTGGCCTCCTCTCCATCCTTGCCCCTCCTCTCTCTGTGCTCAGCCACAATGACCTTTCGGGGACTCGGGGGCTGTGCCAGTTTGAATGTATTATGTCCCCTAGAAAAAGCCATATTCTTTGATGCAATCTTGTGGGGCAGACATATTAGTGGGGATTAAGTTGGAATGTTTGGATTAGGTTGTTTCCATGGAAATGTGCCCCAACCAACTGTGGGTGATGAATTTGAATGGATAGTTTCCATGGACATGTGTCCCCACCCATTCAGCCTGGGCCTTGATTAGTTTACTAGAGCACTATATAAGTACAGACAGAAGGAGTGAGCTTGCTACAGCCAAGAGGGACACTTTGACTAATGCCCAGGAGCTGAGAGAGAAGCTGCAAATGAGAGACAGTTTGAAGATGGCCATTGAAAGCAGACCTTTGCTCCTAAGAAGCTAAGAGAGGACAAACACCCCAAGAGCAAGTGAGAGTGACATTCTGGAGAGAAGCTGAAGCCTAGAGAGGAAAGTCCTGGGAGAAAGCCATTTTGAAACCAGAACTCTGGAGCAGATGCCAGCCACATGCTTTCCCAACTAAAGCAGGTTTTCCAGACACCACTTGCCATCCTTCAGTGAAGGTACCCCCTTACCTTGGACACTTTATGGCCTTAAGACTGTAACTCTGTAACCAAATAAAACCCCTTTAGAAAAGCCAATCCGTTGCTGGTGTTTTGCATTTCCACAGCATTAGCAAACTAGAACACTCAAGATTTCTTTACTCCAGACCTCAATTTCCATGGTTCTTTCTTTGAAGAAATTTTTCCTTCAATTTGTTTCTTCTCCATCCCCTCCAGTCCAGACTGAAGTGGTTCTGTTTATACAGATCTTGCAAAAAATGTCCTGGCTTAGCATGAAGCATACAGGGTCAAAACTGTCAGACAATAGGACTTTCCACAAATCCGTTCTGGATCACTCCATCTCCAGTCCTGACTTTGTTCTAGTTTACTAATGCTGCCGGAATGCATTATTCAGCCATAAAAAGGAATGAAGTCCTGATACATTCAACAACATGAATGAATCTTGAAGACATCATGTTGAGTGAAATAAGTCAGTGTATGATCTCACTGTTTTGAACAAGTAGAATAAGCAAATTCATAGAGTCAGAATCTAGAATATAGGTTATCAGGGGATAGGGAATGGGAAGTTAAGGCTTAAATGTACAGGGTTCCTATTTGGAATGGTGGAAATGTTTTGGTAACGGATGGTGGTGATGGTATCACAACATTGTCAACGCAATTAACAGCACCGAAACAGATATCTGAATATGATTAAAAGGGGAAATGTTAGATTGTATATAGGGTAACAATAAAATTAAAAAAAAAATCCATGGAATTACATTAAACAAGCAGTGAACCCTAAGTTAAACCATGGAGGATAAAAAATAGTACAATTATAAAAATGCGGTATCATAAAATGTAACAAATGTTCCACACCAATGCAAGGTTTTGGTGGTTGGTGGTGTAAGGGAATCCAGTAATTTATGCATGATTGTTCTGTAAATTCACAACTTCTCTGACAAAGAAAAAAATAAAAACAACAATTTTTAAAAAGGCCCTTTGGATACCTTGGAGAATCTAAGCACCATTTTAAATAGCTATGCAGTAAGGCATTCCAAGTTCCAAATATTGTTACAGAATCTATATGTATATATGAAAAACGGTCATCTACTTTCTGTTTCCTTACAGAATACAGGATTCATCTTCGTGGAAGGAAAAAAAATAGTATGAATGACATGACTCTACAGCTAAAACAAAATCAGTCCAAATTACTCATACATAAATTACTTTTAGCAAATTTTAATCTCAGGTTGATTTTTCCTGTCCTGTCTCAGATGTCTGTTCTGGTAATACAAACTGATTTTATTGTTTTTAAAATACACATTTGCTGCAAACAAAAAATCCCATTACGGATCATACATGCCACAACTGCCCTCCACTGCTGAAGATGACAAAGTCCAAGGCATAACTTAATTTCTTGATTATCAGGTCGATTCAATTTTTATTGAAATTCGAAAAATACCATTCGTGTTCAGAAATGGTTTAATTTGTAGAAATTCCTAGCTGTGTGTAAAAAGAAAAATGCAATTCCGCAGGATTCTTTACAGTGCACCCCTCCCCTCTTCCAACTAAGAGCCAGATTAACCGAAGTGAAATCAACGAGGAATTTGGTACAATTCAGAATTACCCAAGCGGTGTCTTGACCGATTGTTACTTTTACGTAAAAATGAAAGCACGCATCACAGCCCGGTGCTCGGGGTCATTGCCAGGGAGGAAAGAGCTGGAGCGCCGCAGCGGGAGGGGGGTCAGCTCTGGCTCCGCACACCCTTCTTACCAATGACGGGCCGATCACTGGGCGGTAACAGCTGTAAGCTCGCCGCTCCGCAAAGGAACAGGCCCAGCAAGCACAGCAGCCGGCCCTGAATCGCCATCGCGCTCGCCGCCTCCCGCCGCCGTTCAAAGGTACCGAGGCCTTTTGGGGGACGTCGCTGGCGGCGCGAGGGGCGGGAGCGCGGCACCGGGGGCGGGGGGCGGGGCACAGCGGGCGGCGCCCGCAGCTCGGCCAGGGCTCCCGGTGGGGGCCTTTGGGAAGCGCGGGCTCAGCGCGCGTGCGCGGCGGCCGTGGGCGGGGACGGGCAGACCTTGGCTCCGCCTGAGTGTGGCGGCTTCTCTCTCCGCCGGCGCTCCACACTGACAGACTGTCGCGCCCAGCGGCCAATGCCGAGACCCTGGAAACGCGGAGGTTGTGGTCGGAGTGGCTTCCATGGCCTCTGAAGCCTCCGTTTCACCTGGATTATCCATGTAGCCTTAAGTAACAAAGCTGGACGACTAGACCAGGTCCTCGGCCGTGGGGAAGCTCCGAGTCCGCTAATCGTCTTCCAGAGGCTGGAAAGAGATTCGACATGTCGCCTGGGAAGTTTGCGCCCCCTGTAGCGCCCAAGTGAACGCCAGGGCCTTCACTGTAGCAATGCTTGCAGCCGAGTTTGACGCTCCAGAGTCTGATAAAGAGACTAGGATTGTGCGGGGCGAGGCGAGGTGGAGAAAGGGCAGAGTAAGGGAAGACGGCGGGAGGGCGACGGTGGCGAACACGTTCACCCGCCTCACCTCAGAACTGGTTCGAGGAAGGCGGCTCCTGGCATCTCCTGCAAAGGGGCAAGCCAAGCCGTGCCCCAAACCATGCCCACCCATGATAAATTTCACTGTGTGCACCAACTACAGCCTTGTCTGACTGACCTATATAATTGTTTTGAGGTTTCTGTTTAAAATATTTAAAAAGATTTTGAATCACTAGACCTTGGGTGGAAAGGTTGGTAAAAGTGGGAACATTTTTCTTGCATTGTATGACAACCTAAATATATATGTATATATGGATTCTTTCAGGTAGAAATTATCACGTACAAGTGTCAAGTTAAATTCAGAATAAAATTCATTCATTTAAAGAATATTTGAAAACCTATTCAGTGCTAAGAATTGAGGAGGAAAAGATGAATTGGACAATGTTTTTTTTTTTCACAAGAAGTTTACAGTTTAATAAGGAAAAAAGAGATGTGACAGAACATGACTGTGGAGAGAACAAGGGCAAAGTTTTCTTTTTTTTAAGTGAAAACTTTTTTTATTAAAACAAAATGCACAAGTTTTAAGAATTAAAAATATACATGGGTATATTAGGTATTTCAGTTCCCTGGGATATATCATGGCTTTCACTGGCAAAAGAGGTATTTGGATGGAACATTTTAAGTAGTGCTGTAGTGCAATGAGGCTGGAAAAGTAGGTTGTTGCCAAATTTTGGAGGTCCTGAAACATCACCCTGGTGCATTGGACTAAATTCAATAGGCAAAGCATAACTATTAAACTTTTTAAACTGTGGAATGAAATTACTGGGCACAACTCTTGTTCTAATTGCCTTGCTTTAATGTTCCTATGGCTTACATCTTTTAAGTAAGGAATGGGTGTTGTCTTCATGGTAGTCATTGTTGACTTTGAGCCAAACAGCCAATTTAGTTAACTGGTTTTGTTTTTTTGTTTTTTATTTTGATTTTTGTGTTTGCTAATTTGCAGGTTCTTTGAACTTTGTTGTTGTTGTGCCTTTTTTTAACTGCTTTTTTTAAATTAAAGTATACTTACATACCATACACTCATCAAAAGTGTACAGTTGTTCACAGTACCATAATTGTGCATTCATCACCACAATCAATTTTCAAACATTTTCATTACTCCAAAAAAATTAAAATAAAAATAAAATTAGAGTAAAAAAGAATTTCCAAAACATCCCATCCCCTCTTCCCCCTCTATTATTCATTTAATTTTTGTCCCTATTTTTCTACTCATCTGTCCATACACTGGATAAATGTAGGGTGAGCCACAGCATTTCACGATCACATGGTCACACCATGTAAACTACATAGTTATACAATTGTTTTCAAGAATCAAGGCTACATGGCATCATGGGACGGAGAACATCTTCTTGACCAAAAAGGGGATGTGAAAGGAAATGAAATAAGCTTCAGTGGCAGAGAGAATCCAAAAGGAGCCGAGAGGTCACTCTGGTGGGCACTCTTACGCACACTTTAGACAACCCTTTTTAGGTTCTAAAGAATTGGGGTAGCTGGTGGTGGATACCTGAAACTATCAAACTACAACCCAGAACCCATGAATCTCAAAGACAGTTGTATAAAAATGTAGCTTATGAGGGGTGACAAGGGGATTGGGAAAGCCATAAGGACCACACTCCACTTCGTCTAGTTTATGGATGGATGAGTAGAAAAATAGGGGAAGGAAACAAACAGACAAAGGTACCCAGTGTTCTTTTTTACTTCAATTGCTCTTTTTCACTCTAATTATTATTCTTGTTATTCTTGTGTGTGTGCTAATGAAGGTGTCAGGGATTGATTTGGGTGATGAATGTACAACTATGTAATGGTACTGTGAACAATCGAAAGTACGATTTGTTTTGTATGACTGCGTGGTATATGAATATATCTCAATAAAATGAAGATTAAAAAAAAAAAAAAAAAGACATAATGCTGAGCAAAATAAGCCAGGCACAAAAAGAGAGATATTGTATGTTACCACTAATGTGAATTCTGTGAAAAATGTACAATGTTTTATACTGTAGAATGTAGGGGACCTAGAGATACCAATTAGTGGAGGGGGAATGATAATCTAATAAGAACAGATAAACTATGGAGGGTAATCTCAATGTTATGGGAATGCTCAGGAATGATTATGGTTTGTAAACTTTCTTGGATATAGTAAGATCATGTTGGAAGCAATAGAGTTATTTTAGGTTTTTTTTTTCTCTTATTCCTTTGTTTTCTTAGGGGTTGTTAATTTTCTTGGGGTATGGTAGGAACATGTTGGAAGCAATGTAGTTATTTTAGATTATTTGTTTTTCTTACTCCTCTGTTTGGACATGGTTTATTAATTTTCTTGGGGTATGGTAGGAACATATTGGAAGCAAAGTAGTTATTTTAGGTTATTTGTTTTCCTTAATCCATTGCTTTGTTTGAAATGTTGTGGGGTTTTTTTGGTTGTTGTTTGCCTGTTTGTTTTTAATTTTTTGATAAACAAAGTTAAAAAATTGAAAAAAAATCAGTAGAAAAATGGGAGTAAAAACTAAATGACAAATAGGGTGGGATGGGGGGATGGTTTGGGTATTCTCTTTTCACTTTTATTTTTTATTCTTATTCTGATTCTTTCTGATGTAAGGAAAATGTTCAGAAATAGATTGTGGTGATGAACGCATAACTATATGATCATACTGTGAACAGTTGATTGTATACCATGGATGACTGTATGGTTTGTGAATATATTTCAATAAAACTGAATTAAAAAAAAAAAAAAAAAAAAGAATCAAGGCTACAGTTTCAAGTAGTTCCTTTTAGCTACTCCAATACACTAAAAACTGCAAAGGGATATCAATATAACACATAAGAATAACCTCCAGAATGACCTTTCCACTTCATTTGAAATCTCTCAGCCACTGAAACTCTATTTTGTTTCATTTCGCTTCCCCTTTTTGGTCAAGAAGTCTTTCTCAATTCCACGATGCTGGGACCCAGCTCATCCCCAGGAGTCATGTCCCACGTTGCCAGGGAGATTTACATCCCTGGGAGCTATGTCCCATGAAGGGGGGAGGGCAATGAGTTAACCTGCAGAGTTGGCTTAGAGAGAGAGAGGCCACATCTGAGCAACAAAAGAGGTTCTATGTGGGTGGCTCTTAGGCACAATTATAAGTAAGCTTAGCCTCTCTTTTGCAGGAAAAATTTCATAAGAGCAAACCCCCAGATCAAAGGCTCAGACTTCTAAATTGGTAGTCCCCAATGCTTGTGAGTATATCATTAAATCCCCAGGTGGGGAAATTTAATATTTCTACATTTTTCCCAAGGGAAAGTTTGGACATATTTCTTGATGTATTTCAAGAAGAGTGAATGCAATGAATCTAGTTTGGCAAGAAGTAATGTTAATCTAGAAGGGTGTGATGAAAGATATTGTTAGAAGCTCTAAATGCCCTCTAGTTTTGAGCATGATTGAATAGACAAAGAGCCTTTGTAAATATGGATTTATGATGCTGGCGCAAGTAAGTATTCATAAAGGAAAAACTATAAATTACTACCTGGCATTATACATAAAAATAAACTCCAAGTAAACTTAAGATGTTAATATAAAAGGCATATTCATCATATTATCATAGCCATCATATTGACGAAAATGTAAATCTTTGATAATACCAAGACTAGGATATAGAGAAATGAGTATTCTCTAACACCACTGGTAGAACTATAAATTGTTTTGACCATATTTTGAGAGCAATTAGGCAATATCTGGTAAAGGTGAAGATGCATATATTCTATAGCTCAGCTCTTTTCAGACACAAGTATATACCCTAGAGAAGTGCTTGCATGTAAAAACAAAGAAACATGAACAGGGATGTTTTTTGCAGCATTTTTTGCAATAATGAAATACTGGATGCAATCTAAATGACCATCAACAAGATTATGAATAAATTATATAATTTAATATGCTATTAACAGCCATGAAAATCAATGAATTGTCACAACTTATTAACAGAGATCAATCTTTTAGTAAGAGATAGCAGAGAAAAATTGTACCCAGATCTGGAGAATAGTAACTGTCCAAATCAGAATCTGTCTCTCAAAAAAAACCTATAGGATACAAGGAAAGCAAAATAAATAAATAAATAAATAAATAAATAAATAAATAAATACATACATACATACATACATAAATAAATAAAACAAAACAAAATAAAAACACTCATGCACCATGCCTTCAGCAATATTAAGAGACAGAGGATACCACAGACCTCAAATAAAACAAAATAAAATAAAATAAAATAAAATAAAAACCCTCATGAACCATGCCTTCAGCAATATTAGGAAACAGAGGATACCACAGACCTCAAATTACCAGTAAATAAAAACCAAAATCCAGCAAAACTTCCTCTGCTGCTGCAAGACTCTGGATGTGGAGAGTGGGGTAAGCAAAGCTTCAGAAAATCTTGAGAAAAGAGGAAAGGGGTGTAGATTATATTGACAAAGCATAGGCAAATCAAACACTGCCAAAATATGGAGCACAAGCTGGGGTTTTGGTAGGTTAGAGCCCTGGCTATAAGAAAGGGACATGAAAATGAGTAGGATCAAAAATGGCAGCTTCAAATAAGAATAGCTTCTGAGGGAGAATCAGCAAAATTGACAAGGGGTAGTGTTCCTTAAAGACATAGAATAAAGGAAAAGAAGGAAGCAAGGTAGTAAATTAAGTCTCCTAAACAGAAACAAGTCACACCATCACTCCACCTCACTACTGCATACATACTACTACAACTACTGTAAAAATTGTCTACTAAAGGAATTGTACTTCACTATACTGGTGGAGGAAAACAATTTCAACTAAAACTCCACAGGTAGCCTATATTAAATGCATACAAACAAACATACATACATTCATATGTGTATACATACATACATAAAACCAGCACAATCCAAAACTATTAAAAAGAAAACAGAATGTGAACAGAAACATTTCACCTAATGCAAATTCTTCCCCTAAAAATCAACTACATGGAAAGAAAACTGTAAGCCAATCTCCAAACTAAAATTAAATATCCCCCAAACAATCATTAGATGATGTATGTAAGTCTGTGGGTGTGTATCAAAGGTAGGATCAAAAATTCAAAAAATAAAAATAGAATTGCACAAAAACATGAAAAAATGCTGCAAAAGTAGATAAAATCAGAAAAAGAACTTGAAGGAAAAGACAAAGCCATCTTAAAAATGAAGAATTACCAAGGCAGAAAAGATTCAAATAGAAATTTTTTAAAGTATAATAAAGAAAGGAAGGAAAAAACCAAGGAAATGAAAATTATATAGATGAAGAAGTAAAAAATGGTCAGAATGAAAGTGCTGGAAATGTAAGACAGGCAAAGAAGGTCTAATGTACTTATTATTGGAGTCTTGTAAATGAAGGAAAAAACAAAGCAATGGCATGGGATTAATATTTATAAATAGAATCAAGGAAAACATTCTGTAAAGAAGATAAAATTTGTAAAACTGACATGGAATGATCAAATCTGAGACTTATCCTAATAAAATTATTTTCTTCAAGGGAAAAGAAAAATAATCAGAGCCACCAGGCAAAGTAGTCAATTTACATATAAGGGTAAGAATATTAGGATGGTCATAGACTTTTTAAGAGCAACATGAAAAACAAGATGACAATGGAGCAGCATTTTGAAAAAAAAGACAAAAGTAAATTCTTAGTCAAAGACTCTGTATGCAACCATGCTGTACTTCAAGTATTGAGGGTATAGACACAGTTTTGAACATGCTGGAACTCACCCACAAAGTACTGTATTCACATGCAGTAGTTGACCTTCCTGGAAGGTCAACTAGAAGATGAGCTCCTTCCAACCAAAACTGAGTGGGGAAATTTAGCAAACAAAAAAAAATTAAAAAATAAATAGATAACAAGACAATGAACATTTAATATATTTAATGGTGGAGCTAAGCATGGGTGAGATCATGGGACAAAGAATAGAACGTAAGCATCACATTCATCTGCCAAGTAGAATGCAACTAAAAAATGAGAGGACCTTGAGAGCTTTTTAGGAGGTTCTAACATGGGAACACAGCTACTTACATATCCTTGACCAAAGGACAACTCTACTGGAGTTGGTCATCCTCTTCAACCAAGCTCACAGCTTTGGGAGGGACACACATGGAGAAGTGTGTGTGTGGGGTGGGGGGACACTTGCCTAGCCAACCTGATCAGCTGATTTAACCTTGGCAATCAATGAGTGGCAGATGTTGGAGCCAGATCACCCTTACATACAATTTCTCTAATAATAAGAATAATAATAAAGAAAAAAGAAATGAGAGGAAAGTAAAATAAAGTTGTTAACTGTGTATAGAAAATGGGCCAGAGTCAATGGTTCCATTTTAAACTGACCAGACAAGAAAAAGTCAAGTAAGAAACAAGTCATTAAGGCATGATAAAGTTACACATAGATATATGATGATAGATAGATTCATGTGAAGATATATCCTATCTCAAACAGAGAGACTACTAGGGAAAAAGGAAATCAGTGCAGTTTTTTGTAGTTTTGTGGGATTGGCAAAAAAATATTGTAAAATATAAAGCACATAGCCAGTTTTCCCATTTGACATGTGCTGACTTCTGGGGTGGTGCCAGAGTGGGGAGGGCTGGGTGGGAAAGGCAGAGCAAAACCTCCGATTGTCTTACAGAGCATCAGAGACAAAAAGTTCCGTTACAGGGGAGGGGTCTGCAACAAACACACAACCAGTGTCTTCAAGACGTTTCCAAGATTTTGAACCCTGAAAGGGTAGGATGCTGATTAAGTTAAAAACCTATAAAAAGCAGACATTTCAATGCTGAGAAAAAAGGGAATAGGCAGGATGTGAATCAAAAATCCTGAGGAACGAGGATGAACCAGATTTGAGATGAGTGTGCCAGTTTGAGTGTATTGTGTCCCCCAAATGCCATTATCTTTGTGATCTTGTGTGGGGCAGAAGTTTTGGTGCTGGTTGGATTTGCTTGGAGTGTGCCCCACCCAGCTGTCGATGATGATTTTGATGAGATGTTCCCATGGAGGCGTGGCCCCGCCCATTCAGGGTGGGCCTTGATCAGTGGAGCTATATAAATGAGCTGACTCAAAGAGAGGAAACTGAGTGCAGCTGGGAGTGATGTTTTGAAGAGGCGCAAGCTTGCTAGAGAGGAGCGTCCTGGGAGAAAGCCATTTTGAGGCCAGAGCTTTGGAGCAGACGCCAGCTGCCTTCCCAGCTAAGAGAGGTTTTCTGGATGCCATTGGCCATCCTCCGGTGAAGGTACCCGATTGCTGATGTGTTGCCTTGGATGCTTTGTGGCCTTAAGACTGTAACTGTGTAGTGAAATAAACCCCCATTTTATAAAAGCCTATCCATCTCTGGTGTTTTGCATTCTGCAGCATTAGCAAACTAGAACAGATTTTGGTACCAGGAGAAGTGGGGTGCTTTTGCTGCTGAGTTTGCAAATGCCAAACATGTTGGAACGGCTTTTTAAATGGATAAGGGGAAGATTCTGGAAGAATTGTGAGGAGCTTGATAGAAAAGGCCAAAACTGCTTTAAAGAGACTGTTTATGGAAATATGGACTCTAAAGATACTTCTGATGAGGACTTGAGCAGAAATGATGAATGTGTTGTTGCAAACTGGAAGAAAGGTGATCCTTGTTTTAAAGTGGCAGAGAATTTGGCAAAATTGAGTCCTGGTGTCAGATGGAAGGAAGAATTTGAAAGCGACAACCTGGAATACTTAGCTGAGGAGATCTCCAGACTATGTTTGGAAGATGTCCCCTGGCTTCTCCTTGCAGCTTATAGTAGAATGCGGGCAGAGAGAGATAAACTTAGAACTGAACTCTTGGGTTCAAAGAAACCAGAAGCTGATAGCTTGGAAAATTACAGGCTTCCAGGGGGTGGAATCCCAGAAGCTACAGCTCAATGTGAGGATGTAACCAAACATGGAACCCAGTCACCATTTCAGTACAAGCCAAGATTGGAGATGGAATTATCCAGAAAGGATTTGTGGAAAGTCCTATTGTCTAATCGCTTTGACCCCTGTGTGCTTCATGCAAAGCCAACAGAATTTTTGCGAGATCTTTATAGACAGAGCCATTGCCGGTCTGGACTGGAGGAGACAGACAAGGAAAAAATTAAAGGGAAAATCTCTTCAAAGACAGAGCCATGGAGATTGAGGTCTGGAGTCAGGAGGTCTCGGGCTGGGAGAGCGGAGCAGCCCACACGCATGGAAAGGGTGAGTTTGCCCTGGAGGTCGAGGGCGGGCTTTCCGCCTCAATGCTCTTGGAAGAGTTTTGCCATCTGAGGTCCCAAAGAGGGTGAGCACATTCCCAGGGAATTGGGGAGAGCCTGGCTGCCACCACACTGTTCTGAAGGGGTTGAGCGTGTGCCCCGGAGGTGGAAGGGAATCCGGGAGCTGCCCCGATGTTTGAGGAGGGTGGGGCTGAGAAGGTGGTCTCCCCAATGTGTGGATATGTTGGAGCACTCACCCAAGCATTTGGAGAGGAAACAGCTGCCAAAAAGGCCCTTGGGAAGGGTTAGGCTCCCGCTCTCTCAAGCCCCAAGGATGCAACATTGTTCTGTAAATGACTCTCAGACTTTGAAATCTAATGGAGTTTGTGATGCGGGTTTTAGGAACTGTTTTGCTCCTGTTAACCCTGTTTTCCTTACTGTTTCTCCTTATGGCAATGGAAATGTTTATCCTATGAATGTCTGTCCTTTGTATATTGGGAGCACATAACTTGTTCTAGGTTCACAGATCCACAGCTAAAGGAACATTATGCCTTAGGATTGGCCGTGCCTATAATTGATTTTGATGGGATCTTGTACTTAACTTTTGTTACTGAAATGATTTAAGTTTTTGTGATATTGTGATGGAATGAATGCATTTTGTATTTGGAAAGCTAATGTCATTTTGGGGTCCAGGGGGTGGAATGTGCCGGTTTGAGTGTATTGTGTCCCCCAAATGCCATTATCTTTGTGGTCTTGTGTGGGGCAGAAGTTTTGGTGCTGGTTGGATTTGCTTGGAGTGTGCCCCACCCAGCTGTCGGTGATGATTTTGATGAGATGTTCCCATGGAGGCGTGGCCCCACCCATTCAGGGTGGGCCTTGATCAGTGGAGCCATATAAATGAGCTGACTCAAAGAGAGGAAACTGAGTGCAGCTGGAAGTGATGTTTTGAAGAGGAACAAGCTTGCTAGAGAGGAGCATCCTGGGAGAAAGCCGTTTTGAGGCCAGAGCTTTGGAGCAGATGCCAGCTGCCTTCCCAGCTAACAGAGGTTTTCTGGACGCCATTGGCCATCCTCCGGTGAAGGTACCCAATTGCTGATGTGTTGCCTTGGATGCTTTGTGGCCTTAAGACTGTAACTGTGTAGTGAAATAAACCCCCGTTTTATAAAAGCCTATCCATCTCTGGTGTTTTGCATTCTGCAGCATTAGCAAACTAGAACAATGAGTCTTACTAAATCTGCAACCCAGCCCCAACCCAGCCCAAGACCTAGATGGATTAACTAGCTTCCCTCCCTTTCTGGAAAAAAAAGAAAGAACATCACTGGTGGAATGTATTGCCTGAAGCCTGTACAGTTAAACAAAATGTCCAACATGCAATAAAATATTGCCAGATATATGAAAAAGTAGAAAAAATATAGTAATAATCCAAAGAGAAAAATAAAAGTGAAGACATATAGATAACTGTGATACTGAACTTAGCAGACAAGGCTTTTATTTTAAATAAAATATGATTACTTTAATATAAAGAGATGGGCAAAATAGGTGAAAAAAAGTTTTTGGCAGAGATTTGGAATCTACATAAAAAGAATCAAATCGGCCTTCAAGAATCAGAAAAATTCAAGATCTGAAAATAAATAATTTGTATGGGTGTAAGAGCAATCTAGACATTTTCAGAAGGCAGTTAAGTAAAATAGAAAACAGAAATATCCAAACTGAAGCAAAGAAGACAACAAAAATGGAAAGCCCAGAACAGAGCAGGATAAATATATGGGGCAAAGTGAAAAGTTCTACATGCATGTAATTGGAGTTCCAGAAGAAGAAAAGAGAGACTAGATCAGAAACAATATTTCAATGGATAATGAATGACAAAAACCCAAAACTAATCAAATATTTCAAAAAGCTCAGTAAACCCCTAACAGGATAAATACAAGGCAAACTACACCTAGACATATCCAAGGTATACTATTGAAAACTTCATATTTCACAATTTTTAAGAAAAAAATTTAAACAGAGAGAGAGAGAATCTGACCTTCTGGTTTTAAACCTGATCAAATCTGGCCTAGAGCCTATAAATAGGTTTTCAAATCTGTTGATGACATTTATACCATTTAAAAATTCTCCCTAATGTGCCTTAAGCATAATGTCTCATTGTTTCATATGACAGTTTTTAATGTAAAACATGACACCATTATAGGATCCCATTTTACTAGAACCCCTCTTCCCAAGACAGTAAATCTCTATATTAGCAAAAAAAAAAAAAAAAACAAAACAACAAAAAACTATATAAAAATTTTAATAAGATTAATTATTATGAAGAATAAGTATCAAAAGTGGATACCTAGAATAAACTATATTAAATATTAAACAAAATCAGAGAGAAAGCAAAAACAAATCACCATTGGAATTTTGAAGAATGAAACAAAGACTAACAGAGCTAACAAAAAAATAAAAAATAAAAATAAAAATGTGAGTCTATTGACTTGCCTAGCAAAGGATCACCCACCAATGAAGAAATTCACTGAGTAGTTTGCCTGGAAGGAATTGGCAGGGGTTTTAAGTAATAGAAAGAGGTTGGTCCTGTGGTTATTTTATTTAAGGATTGAAAACTAGCACTAAGGATAGGACAAGTCCCATTATTGATTGTCTTTTCAGAGTTTTCAGTAGGCTTAGCAAGGGTCTATTGGAGCAGGAAGGGAGTCTGGTTCTCAGGCCATGAACTTGATAGATTAATATACAGAGGCTCTAAGTTCCACACGTTTCTCCAAGGTTTAAAAATCTAGTACAAATGCCAAATGTATAGCTGAGATCCCAAGCCACTTTTTGACTGATACCCAGTCCTCCACAATATAAAGGTATTTAGCTATGACTGACAACTTCTCCAGAAGGAACTTTTACCTTTGGAGCTGTTTAAAGACCACTCAAAATTATGAAGCCCATTTCCAATAATTTGTTTTTCTTCAATAACCTAACAGTATCATCACCTCTGCCTGGGCCTAGGATATATTTTTCCCATTCTCAAGAAGGACAACCTTTTATTTCTCTTTAAGTATAGACCTATTGGTTTCTGGGTGTCTCGTCCTAATTTTTTATCAACTATTTACCTAAAATAATTCAAGTGCAAGTTTTTCAAGCCAATTTTTTACCTAGGAGGTCAAAGAGGAGTTTTTACCACTGACTACATTCTTGCAGGCCATTTGTTGCTGTTGGAAACATCAATGAATGGTCAACCACACAGAGTCCAGCTCTTTGTCTAAATGCTATAATGTGTCACCAACTGCCTGCAGATCACCCTGGCTCACCCTGAAATTTGCTTAGCCCCCTCTGAACCTCCCTGTTTAGGTATTTATTTCCTCTCCCCTGCTCCTGCTTCTTGTAAGCCTTGAGATCCAGAACAGCAGTGGTTTGGTGGACAGGAATATTCCATCATTCATCACTGCATATGTTTCTAGAAAGCGGGAAACCAGTCCTCTCATTACAAGTGTTCTGGTTTCTCGAGTCTGAGCAAGGTTGGGGGAAATGTCACTGTCTGACACTAGGGTTATTATGATGACATGGCCCATCTCCTCAAAGGGAGAGAGCTCCCTGCTTAGCAAGGACCCACTAAGGAACTCGACAGACTACTGGAGGAGGGGAGGGTGGAATAGGGAGAGGAGGAGGCGATACATGAATAAAGTTAAGAGAATTATCAATTATGGTGACTAAATGTACAAATATAAAAACATTGTTACATGTGGGGGAACAAATGAATGTCAACCTTGCAAGGTGTTGAAAAAGGGATGGTGTTGGGGGAAAATATAATCAAAGCAAATTGGAGTCTATGGTCAACAGTAACATTGTAATATGCTTCCATTAAATGTAACAAAAACCATATATATCAAAGCTAAACATGTATGAGAGGGGGGTATAAGAAAGGGATATGGGATTCTTGGTAGTGGTGGTGTTGTCTGATCTTACTATTATATTATATTGTATTGTATGGTATTTTATTTTTATTTTCATTATCTTTTCTATTATTATTAAAAATTTTTTTCATAGTAATGAATATGTTCAAGTGCTGATTGTGATGATAAATGCACAACTATTTGATGATACTGAAAACAATTGATAGTACAGTGTGGATGATTGTATGGTATGTGAATATATCTCTATTAAATTTTAGGAAAAAATATAAATAGGAATAAAAGTTCCAGAGAAAACATGGAGAGTGGGGAGGTAGAATGGTGTAGCCTATCTGGAGAACAGTGTGGTGGTTCCACAAGAAACTAAGTATGTGGGTGTCATTAGCTCCTGCAACATCATTATGGGGTATGTACTTGGAAGATCTGAGAGCAGGGACAAGAATGGAAATTTGCACACTAGTTTTTATGGAGGCAGTATTAAGAATTTGCAATGGGTGGAGGTGGCCTAAGGGTACATCAATTGATGAACAGAGTGGTGAACTGTGGTATATGCATACAATGGAATACTGAACAACTGCAAGAAGGGGTGAAGCTGTGAGACATGCAATGAGATGAATAGATCCCGTAGACAGCATTTTGAGTAAAGTATGCCAGAAATGAAAAGATAAATATGATAATACCTCACCAATATGGACTAACTACAATGAGTAAAATCAGAATTAAATCTTAGAGCACAGCTTATCAGGGGAATGCTTATTGTAATGGTCCCTAGATGGAAGCTCTTACAGCAGTCACATCTCTTCCTGAATTGTAATGGATATCTCCAAATTCCAAGATGCTAATCCCTTTATGTATAACCTGATTGATCCCTGGAACTTTGGGTATATGTGTGACACCTGAAACTCAGAGTTAGAGCTTGGCAGATATGAATATCAGTATTAGCGCACACAGCAACTGTTAAAAAAAAGCTGAAAAAGAGTCAGATTTCAATTAGAGATATGAATGAAGCAGATCTGGTTAGGACTAAGACAAATCAGGCCAAAGGGTAAAGGATGATACGGACTATGTTTTAAAACTTCAACTTCTGTATGAGAGCAAGGGAAGAGATGTTTATTTGGTGCAGGATATGTATCTTCCACAGCACACTAAATAATTTAATTTGTAAGGTCAATTTATTCAAACACCATAATTACATGGAACTTTGAATGGTAAATAAGATCTGGTAGGTTTGTATGGGTTAGTGTGAAATAGCGATACATCCCAAAGTAATTTGGGCAGAGAATAAAAATATGTATGCAGGGCCCCACTGAGGAACTGGGGGGAAATGCGGAAATGTTGGATGGCCCCACCTAGGTTACTATTGATATTCTCACAAATATTAAGGACTGACAATTTGGTATGCTGAGCCCTCAATCTTGGGGCTTGCCCTTTATGAAGCTTGTTACTACAAAGGAGAGGCTAAGCCTACTTATCATTGCACCTGAGTCTCCCCCTGAGTACCTCTTTGTTGCTCAAATGTGGCCCTCTCTCTCTAGCTAAGCGAACTCAGCAGGTGAATTCACTGCCCTCCCCCCTACGTGAGACCTGACTCCCAGGAGTGTAAATCTCCCTGGCAACACAGGATATGACTCCCAGGGATGAGCCTGGACCCAGCATCATGGGATTGAGAAAATCTTGACCAAAAGGGGGAAACGAAATGAAACAAAATGAAGTTCCAGTGGCTGAGGGAATTCAGATGGAGTCAAGAGGTTACTCTGGAGGGCATTCTTATGTACTATATAGATATCGTTTTTTAGGTTTTAATATATTGGAATAGCTAGAATTAAATACCTGAATCTATCAAACAGCAACCCAGTAGCTTTGATTCTTGAAGACGATTGTATAACTATGTAGTTTTCATGAGTTGATGGTGTGATTGTGAAAACCTCATGTCTCATACTGCCTTTATCCAGTGTATGGATGGATGAGTAGAAAAATGAGGACAAAAACTAAATGAAAAATGGGGTGGGATGGGGGGTATTTGGGTGTTATTTTTTACTTTCATTTTTTATTCTTATTTTTATTCTTTCTGGTGTAAGGAAAATGTTCAAAAATTGATTGGGATAAAGTAATTTGGGCAGAGAATAAAAATATATTTACAGGGCCCCACTGAGGATCTGGGGGAAGGTGTGGATCTGTTGGACTTCCTCACCTGGACTGATGCTGATGCTGTCACAAACACTGGGACTGGTGGTTTGATGTGCTGAACCCTCTATCATGGGACTTGCCCTTATGAAGCTCGCTACTGCAAATGAGAGGCTAAACTTGCATATAATTGTGCTTAAGAGTCTCCCCCTGAGTACCTCTTTGTTGCTCAGATGTGGCCCTCTCTCTCTCTCTAGCTAAGCCAACTTGGCAGGTAAACTCACTGCACTTCCCCCTTCATGGAACCTGACTCCCAGTGGTGTAAATCTCCCTGGCAATGCAGAATATGACTCCCAAGGATGAATCTGGACCTGGCATCGTGAGATTGAGAATATCTTCTTGACCAAGAGGGGTATGCGAGATGAAACAAAATGAAGTTTCTGTGGCTGAGAGATTTCAAATGGAGTCAAGAGGTCCTTGGTGGACATTCTTATGCACTATATAGATAACACCTCTTAGGTTTTAATGTATTGGAATAGCTAGAAGTAAATCCTGAAACTATCAAACTCCAGCTCAGTAGTCTGGACTCCTGAAGACGATTGTATAATAATGTAGATTACAAGGGATGACAGTGTGATTGTGAGAACCTTGTGGATCACACCCCTTTTATATAGTGTATGGGTGGATAAGTAGAAAACTGGGGACAAAAACTAAATGAAAAATAGGGTGGGATGGGGTGGATGATTTGGGTGTTCTTTTTTACTTTTATTTTTTTATTCTTGTTCTGATTCTTTCTGATGTAAGGAAAATGTTCAGAGGTAGATTGTAGTGATGAATGCATAATTGTATGATGGTACTGTGAAAAGTTGATTGTACACCATGGATGGTATGTGAATATATCTTAATAAAACTGAATTTTTTTAAAAAAAGCATTATTGATGGGACACACACCAGAGGGTCAATCAAATCACTCTTTAGGTATTGGAACCTCTTCAGGATAGCATCTATTTCCATTTAGTGCAAACAGCTAAGTGTAGTAACAACAGGAGTAAACGGGACTTGCCTTTGTGGGGGCAGGCTGTGGCTCATTAATCACAAAATATAAGAGGCCTCTCTAGCATCTCCCAGGCAGGGCTCTATTAGCTGCAAATATAACCCAAAGGTTTGGGAGAACCACCAGCAATAAGGGTCCCTTGAGCTAAACCAAGCCCTAGCTAGTTCTCCTTGGTTCAGAGGAGCATGGGAGAAACTGGTAGGAGCAAACCCTGGTAGGAGCAAACCATGCTCCTATAACCATGCTAGAAAGGTCAAATAAACCATTACAGAGCTTAGTAAGATGAGAGCAGCAGGAGTGCTCAGAATCTGGCTACAGAATCTCAACTCTGTTGCCTCCTATAAGTGTCTACTGGAATGATGAAGCCAAGTTTTTCCTCCTAAAGTCATGCCAGGAGCATTTCTTTCCAAGTCCTTTACCTAGCATGAAATCAATGTAGTTTGCCCCAAATCCAGTGGAAACATATGGAAGAGAATCAAAGGTTTAGAAGTTGTTAAGAAAGGAAAAAACAATCAAAACCAGAATTTGATATTATATGTTTAATATAGATTGAAAAGAACAAAAAATTAGTATTAAAAGGAGCTAAAAACCTCCAAAAATAAGAGAGAATAAGACTAGACTTATTGTCAATCTACTCCAGCCCATTTCCATACTTTTCCTTAAAATGCAATTTTATTGAGATATATTCACATACATACAATCATCCAAAGTGTACAATCAGTTGTTCAGAGTGTTATCATATAGTTGTGCATTCATCACCACAATCAATTTTTTAAACATTTTCATGACTCCAAGAAACAAAAATGAAAATAATAAAAATAAAAATAAATAAAAAAGAATGCCCAGAATACTCATACTCCTTTCCCCCATTATTCATTTACTTTTTAAAATTCAGTTTTATTAAGATATCTTCATATGCCATACAATTGCCCTCAGTGTAGAATCAGTTGTTCACAGTGCCATTATATAGTTGTGCATTTATCACCACAATCAATTTTTGAACATTTTCAATACCACCCACAAAAAAGAATAAGAATAAAAATTAAAGTAGAAAAGAACACCCAAAGCATCCCATAACCCCCATCCGTCTCTATTATTCATTTACTTTTTGTCCTCATTTTTCTATTTCTCTGTCCCTACATTGTATAAAGGGAGTGGGAGCCACAAGGTTTTCATAATCACTCAGTCACAAAGTGTAAACTGTATAGTTATATAATCATCTTCAAGAATAAAGGCTAATAGGTTGCAGCTCAACAGCTTCAGGTATTTCCTTCTAGCTATTCCAATACACTAAAAACTAAAAAGAGATATCTATATAATGTGTAAAAATAACCTCCAAAATGACCTCTCAACTATATTTGAGATCTCTCAGCTACTGAAACTTTATTTTGTTTCATTGCTCTTCCCTCTTTTGATCCAAGAAGACTTTCTCAATCCCATGATGCCAGGGCCAAGCACATCACAGCAAGTCAGTGTTCCACATTGCAGGGAGATTTACACCCCTGGGAGTCATGTCCCACATAGGGGGGAGGGCAGTGAGTTATCTGCAGAGTTGTCTTAGAGAGAGAGGCCACCATCTGAGCAACAAGAGTTTCTCTGAGGGTGACTCTTGGGCACAATTTAAGTAGGCTTAGGCTCTCATTTGCAGTATCGAACTTCATAAGGGCAAGCCCTAAGATCAAGGGCTCAGCCTTCTAAATTGGTAGCCTCCAATGCTTCTGAGAATATCATTAATTCCCCAGGTGGGGAAATTTAATATTTTGACATTTTCCCCCAGTCCTTCAAGGGGGCTTTGCAAATACATTTTTATTGTCTGCCCATATTAGAGATGTTTTGGGGCTTCACACTAATCTATACAAACCAACCAGATTTCATTCCCTATTCAATGTTCCATGTAATTATGTTGTTTGAATAAACTGACCATACAAGTTAAATTATATAGTGTGTTACAAAGAATATAGATTTTGAACCAAATAAATATCTCTTTCTTTGGTCTCACACAGAAGTTGAAGTTTCAGAAACACCATCAATATCATCCCTTTATCCTTTAGTCTGATTTACCTTAATTCTAACCAAGTTCATTTCATTCATATCTCTAATTGAAGTCTGATCTCTTTTTTTAGACCCCTCCACATTTGCTGTTTGGGGTAATGCTGACATTCATAGCTGCCATACACTGACTCTGAGTCTCAGGTGTCACACAGATACCCAAAGTTCCAGGAACCAACCACATTATACACAAACAGCTCAGCATCTCAGAATTTAGAAATAACCACTACAAGTCAGGAATAGATATAACTGCTGTAAGAGCTTACAATCTAAGTACATTTACAATAAGCCTTCTCTTGATAACCTATCCTCTCAGACTCAATTCTCAGAATTTGCACATTATAGTTAGTCCATATTAGTGAGGCATTATGTTTTTCTTTCCATCTCTGGTTTAGATTACTCAACATACTATCCTCAATGTCCATTAACCTCACAACTTCACTCCTTTTTGTAGCAGCTCAATATTCCATTGTATATATATATACCGTAGTTTGCCATTCTGTTCATCAGTCGGTGTACCCTCAGGCCACCTCAATCCACTGCAAATCATGAATACTGACACCATAAACTCCACTGTGAAAATGTCCATTCATGTCCCTCTTTTCAGTTCTTCCAAGTATATATCCACTAACCGAGTTGCAGGTCCATATGGCAACCCCATGTTCAGCTTTCTGTGGAACCACCACACTGCCCTCCAGATGGGCTGCACCATTCTACTTGCCTGCCAATGGTGATTAGGTACATCCCTTACTCCACATTTTCTCCGGCTTGTGGAGTTACACTTGTAACCCTCTGTTTATGTTTTAGATGGTTTTACTCACACACCATACATTCCATCCTAAGTAAACAATCAATGGTTCCCTGTATAATCACATACTTATGCATTCACACCACTATCTATATAAAGATGTTTCCATTTCATCCACAAAAAAAGAGGAAGAAGAAAAAAATAAAAAGAAAAGAAGAGAGAAAAAATGATAACTAAAAAGCAATAAAAGAAAAAGTAAAATACAATTAAAAAGTCAGACAACACCACCAATGCCAAGAATCCCATACCCCTCCCTTATATCCCCCTCTTATAGACATGTAGCTTTGGTATATTGCCTTTGTTGCAATTAATGGAAGCATATTACCATGTTACTGTTAACTATAGACCCTAGTTTGCATTGACTGTATTTTTCCCCAATACCACCCCATATCACCTTGCAAAGTTGACATCCATTTATTCTCCCTCAAGTAAAAACTTATTTGACCATTTAATCACAGTCATTGACCACTGTAGGTTTCACTAAGTTATATAGTCTTGGTCTTTATTTTCTGTCTTTCTTTCTGGTGTCCTACATGCCCCTAACGTTCCTATTTCAACTGTACTCACATTCATCACGTTAAGTGTACTTACATTATTGTGCTACCATAACACAATATTGTGCTCCAAACCTCTCTCTTCTGTCTTTTCCTATCTGTCTGTAGTGCTTCCTTTAGTGTTTCCTATAGAATAGGTATCTTGTTCACAAACTCTCTTAGTGTCTGTATGACTGAGAATATTTTAAACTCCCCCTCATTTTGAAGGACAGTTTTGCTGAATATAGAATTCTTGCTTGGCAGTTTTCCTCTTTCATATCTTAAATATATCTTACCTCTGCCTTCTCTCCTCCATGGTTTTGCTAGTCTTATCAATCTTCCCCTGTGTGCTGCTTTGGATGTATTATGTCCCCGAAAACACCATTATCAAATGCCCAATTTCTAACCTCTTTCTATCTCCTGATAACCTGTGTCTGAACTTTAAATCTCAAATTTAGTCATTAATGTTAATTCATATTGGTGAGTCCATAGAGTATCTGTCCTTTTGTTTCTGTCTAATTTCTCTCAACATAATGTATACTGTCTACCATTTTGACTTTTGTAAATTATATGTCATATTTTATTTTCCCTCTCTCACGCTTTTTACTCTCACTGATAGTCTTCATTTCTACTCTCTTCTCTAAACCTCTCTCTCCTGCCTTTTCCTATTTTCCTGTAGCATTCCCTTTACTATGTGCTGTAGAGCAGGTATCTTGTTCACAAACTCTCTCAGTGTCTGATTGTCTGAAAATATTTTAAAATCTCCCTTATTTTTGAAGGACAGTTTTACTGGACATAGAATTCTTGTTGGCAGTTTGTTTTTTTCCATATCTTAAATATATCCATGTGACTGTCTTCTTGCTTCCACGGTTTCTATTGTGAAATCTTCACATAGTCTTATTGAGCTTCCTTTGTATGTAATGGATTGCTTTTCTCTTGCTGCTTTCAGAATTCTCTCTTTGTCTTTGACATTTGTTAATCTGATTATCAAGTGTTTTGTAGTAGCTCTATTTGGATCTATTCTGTTTGGGGTATGCTGCACTTCTGGGATCTGCAATTTTACGTTTTTCATAAGAGATGGGAAATTTTCAGTGATTATTTCTTCCATTATTCCTTCTGCCCCCTTTCCCTTTTCTTCTCTTTCTGGACATCCATGATATGTAGATTCATGTGCTTCATGTTGACATTCAGTTCCCTGAGACCTTGCTCATATTATTCCATTCTTTTCCCTGTTTTTTTCTGTGTAAGATTTCAGCTGCCCTGTCCTCCAGTTCATGAATCCTTCCTTCTGCCTCTTCAAACCTGCTGTTGTATGTGTCCATTGTGTTTTTCATCTCTTGTATCGTGCCTTTCATTCCCATAAGTTCTGCCAATCATTTTTTCAAACTTTCAAGTTCTTCCTTGTGTTCACCCAGTATTTTCTTTATATCCTTCATCTCTTTTGCCATATCTTCCCTCAATATGTTGATTTGATTTTTGAATTGATTTAGCATATTTGTTTAAAGATCTTTAATTAGTTGTTTCAACTCCTATATCTCATGTGAAGTGTAGGTTTATTCCTTTAACTGGGCCGTATCTTTGTTTTTCCTATTGTGATTCTTAATTTTTTGTTGCATAGGCATTTGGTTTCCTTGATTACCCCAATCAGATTTTCTCAGACCAGGCGAGCCCAGGTCTCAAGAAGAGGGGGTAATCAGTATCAAGTTTCCCTGTGGATGAGACCCAGAAAGTTGTCAGACTTCCCTGTAAGGCCTTTAGGTGCTGTGCTTTTCCTATCCTGCCCAACAGGTGGTGCTTAACAACCTGCAACTCTCCACCAGTATAAAGAGGTGTGTTCCCTTTAATTATCAGTAGATCCTATCCCTGCCAGGGACTGAGAATGTCAGAAGCCAGGCTTATATTGTTTCTGTTTTTTTTTTTTTCTTTTCCCAAGTTCCTAGGGTCTGAATTCTCTGAAGGAGAGCAGCCATTTGAGCTGGGGATCACCTCCCCCTTTTCTTAGGGAAGATAAGCCCTTTAGGGATTTATCTCCCACACTTGACTTCTTCCTTTGTCTGTCTGTCTTAACACCCTTGCTTTGGTCAGTGCTGACAACTGAAAATGCCTGAGGCTTTCTCTAGTGATCTACTTCGAATGAGAGAAAAAGGAAAAAAGAAAGAAATCCCCTTTTCAGAGCCAGTCCCCAGACCCCTGGTCAAGAACAAGAGTTGGTGCCCGGTTCTATGAACCCCTTTTCCTGGGACAAAACCCTTTTCCTGTATTCTGAGCTCAGCCAACTCCAAAAGCCTCTGTTTTTATTTATTTACATATTTTTATTTTCCAGCAGCCCTGCCTTCTCTCTGCTGGGAGAAAACTTTGGCTTATTTTCCTGCTTGCTCTGGGTTTGTCTGTGCTCATCGCGTGTATTCAGTAGTCCAAATTAGTTAATTAAAACCACAGTTGGAGCTTGGTTGAGCTACCCTCCCTTCTTCCTAGCAGACTGCTTCTTTTTCCCACAGGAAAGTGTTCCAACTCAACATGCCATGCCAGTGGGAGAGGGGCACCAGCTCCACAGTTTGGGGAACTTAACTTACAGTTCTTATTCTGTAATCTCAGCTGTTCCACCCATTCCAGACTTTTGTACGATGTGTGTCCAGTCACGATATCCCCCAACAGATGTTTCAGTCTATTTACTAGTTGTTACTGGCTATATGCTACTTGTTCCAGAGAACTAATTAAATTCCATACCTCCCTAGCCACCATTTTGCCCCACCTCTCCCATTTCCATATTTTTTAAGGAGTGTGGATCCTGGAAGAGATCTTTGGCTTTGCTAAAAGGGGGAGGGCTATTATGAGTGGAGACAACAATTGGAGAAGCTTGAAGAGTAAATTTCTGTGCTTAAAAGATGGGTAGAGGAACCGCAATGGAAAAGCCTAATAGGAGAGCGGTGGGAGAAGAGGAGACTGAGGCCAAAGAGAAAGCGTGTTAAGAGGTACATTGAGATTTTTCTGGGTGAGCAGCAATTTGACCCTCTTTTCCATTTTTGCATGTGTACCAGATGTCAACATTATCTATTAATGTTTTCATAGTTAGATGATGTGTCTGTGTTGGATATGAAATTTTGTTTTTAACACAGTGACTGGGTGAGAGCTAGGGCCAAATAAAGAGCAGGGTTACATGGTTACATGGCAGCTCTCAGTACACAGCAAGGTGCTGAGTAAAGCTGGTGCATGAAGTATGTCACACCCCTCCCCAGAATTCCTCTGTTGATTACACACAGAGCAGCTGCTGAACTGCCAGGGACTATTTAGGTGGCTTTTGTCAAAGACAAAAACTGGACAAGTCAAGAGATTGATTTTATCGAGCCTTTTGCAATAGGAAGAGGACCCCAGGACTGAAGACGGAAGTGTCTCAACAGGCTGGTGTTGCTTAGATTTCAGGGGGAGGGGAAAACAAGGGGCAGTTGGGGTGATTTACGGTTAGGGAAAGTCACTGCCATCAGAGGAATTCTCAGTCAGTTACCTAAACAGGAAATGTTTTTCCCACTACTTAGGTAGTTTCAGATGACAAACAGTTCTAACCAGCTAATCAATCAATAGACAAAGAATGGAAATTTGGAGGATCTATGTCTGGCATCATCACCTTTTAACTACTATGGAATATTTAGACAATAAAGCAGATACTTGACCACTGCCCAAGATTATATATATGTACACATATATATGTATATGTGTATACATGCATATGTACATATATATTCATGTATATGTACATATATATGAATATGAAATTTAAAATCAATTAATAGGTGAAACACAATTGGCTATGATATTTAAAACAGAAAAGGAGAGAAGTTCGAGATAAAAATAAAGCCCAATAGATAAGAACTTAAAATTGTAAGACAGTGAACACTGAGAATTAGAGAGAAAGAGGAGAGAGAGAGGAGGGAGGATGTCAAGTCTGAGGCCTTGAAAGGAGGAGACTGAAATAGCACAATTTCCCAATAAACAATATTCCAATTAGCATGGGGCAGGGATTCACCACCCCAGAGAGTCTGTGTGGTTGTCCCCCGATGTCCCCTAATGGCTACTGCCCAGTGTTGGAACAGGAAATACCCCTGGGTCAGGTTCCCACCAGGTGAGGAGTGACCCTGTGTAGACACTGGGTTAGCCACACATTATACAAAGATGCAAAGGACATTGTCTGCCTTTATGAAGTTCACTTCCCAGTTGCAGACAGGACAGGTAGGCGGCTAAGAATTCAGTGTCCTCAGGGCTGTATTAGACAACCTCACAGAGGAACGCTAGATGGGAAAAAATAATTCTCAGTGGAGACTTAGAGAAGGCTTCCCAGGAGTGACAGCTGAGCAACAATGTGGAGACAAGTAGACAGAGAAAGTGGGAAGGGACATGTGGCACAGAAAACAAGAACAGCAAAGGGCTAGAATACAAAATTCACATTCCTTACCTCCCTCCTCTCTCCCCTCCAACCCTTGCTACAGATTCTTATCTTCTGGGAAGGGGAGCTATTTTTACAAAGTGGTGGGGAGGTTGGTGTGCCTGGCGTAGGTGGGGCAGGAAGCCTGCAATGGGAAGATGGAAAAACAGGTTGTGCCTGGGTGTGTGGAGCCTTGGGTGCCAATTAGAAACCTGCCCTGCTTGCAGGGCTGCCTTCTCCACAATCCGGGAAGCAGACCTTGTAGAAGGGAGCCTGGCAACAATGCGGGGTGGGGAAAGGAGATTAAAGGGAGAGAGAACGGGAAACTGGCAGTCCTAGGAGGAGGCTGCTGCAGCAGGTCAGATGAGAGATGAATAGCCTCAGAAATAGGTCAGTGTCATAAATTTCCAGGTAGGTCTGATAGAATCTGGTGGCCATTGAGCTCCAGGGGTTGAGGAATCCGGTTTCATAGGAGCATCGAGGCGACATGAGAGGTGGACTTTATAGGCCCGTGGGTCCAACCTGATTCTGGCCTGGGCGACTCCTGGCAAGGAATGGAAACTTAGAGTTCAGTTTCTCCCCTCCTATAAATGTGGACATCATGCCACTGACCCCCTTTTTTGGAAAGGATTGAATGAAGCAATGTATGTAAATCCAAGATGGTGCCTGGCACAAACTAAGTAAGCTGTGCACTTTTAGTACCCCTCCGCTGACATTTGAGGCCTCCGCTAATTTGAACCACATTGCTCTTTCTAGGCAAATGGCCAACTCTCCATCACCTGGCTCCAAAGAAATAGGGCTATTTACTATTTCTCACCCAGGCCCTCTTCTTTCTCATCTCTAGGTCTTTGCTGAGGCTCTGTCTTTTCCTGTACTATCCTCCTCCCTCTCCTCATTTCATATCGCCATCCAGGAAAAGCTAACTCACCTGAAAGGCTTGGCTTCAAACACTGCCTCCCCTAAGAAGTCATCCACAATTATCCCAATTGGAAATTATCTTTTTTTCTGTAAAACTCCCAAAGCACTTCATTTGGATCCATTCTTACAACCGTGACAATACACTGCACTTTGCCTTGCTGTTTTACACATATATTGTCTCTCTCCTAGATAGCATCTGGTTAATTTAGCTACTCAATAGTACTTAGTTCAGTGTACAGTGTTATCAAAAGTAGATGTTTAATAGTCAGACTGATTGGCCCAGTCAGAGAAGAAGAAAGAACAGGCAGTTGCAAGCTAGCTGTGCGGGCATGAGGAAAATGGCATATGTTCTTGCTAACCAGAAAATTAGTGGGGATGTACTTTTGCTAACCTAATTTTATTGTGTCACAGGATAGTATCTCTACTGAGGAATCTGATAATGAAGATGCTGACTCTTTCTCTCTCAGAGATCAGACAGCTGAGGAGAGTTGCTGCTCTCATATACCACCTGATGCTTTCTGTTCTGATAGTGAAGAACCAGCTATTCCTTCTGACACAGAAGCATATTTAACAGAACTTTTACCCCAAAACATTCAAGTACAATTTCCAAATGATAAAAAGTGGAAAGGCCTTACTGTAATAACCAGGACAGATGATTCATATCCTTCAAGTCCTATGTTAGAAGATTGTACTGAGGGAAAAGCTAAACTTGCCTAAGTCAAAAAGGAGGAAGTGAAGGACATGAAGTAACAGCTAAACTAACTATAGAATGAAATAAGAAAACTATACTAATAAGTTACAAATAAGTAATAGCAACCTCTCTTCTAATTTTTAGTTTTTATATAAGTAAAAAGTATGTTATATTGCCCTTACGGAAGTTACAGCTTAATTAGAATTTTTTTCAGTAAACTTTTGCAGACATTCATGGTTAAGTTTGAATCTCTGATAATGCCGAGTACCCTCCTTTGTTCTTGAATCACCCGTAGTTCACCACGCGTAGTTCACGCATAGTTCATCACCCATGGTTCAAATATTAAAACAACAAGATTTAATTGAATATATTCTAAATCTGAAGTGCTATAAATACTCTGTAACTCGCACAAGGGGGGAGCTCTCTGATTGCATATCCACCTGCCTCTGGAGGAGCAGGAGTTCCCAGGCTTGGTAATGTATAAATTTATTTTTACATTGTAAACTTGTTCCTTTAACCTTATGGGCTCCTTCAGTAAAATGTGTTGAAGTTGAATTCTTGTTTTGAGTGCTCTTTACTTTTAAACTATTGTCTGTCCCTATACTCTTATTTGAGTGGGAGGTTACTTGATGAAACCCAAACCAGCTGAATCATGACCTGATAAGACTCAGGTCTTTTCTAATGGAGATCACAGGTTTGAGGTGTAAGGAATAGAACCCGTGACAATTGCCATCATTTCCAGTCCTTTCTTTGTAACTGAAAGTTCCTCCATAGCACATAGGTATGGCAAAATTCACAACACATAAGGCCAGTGAAAAGGGCTTCAGACAACTCCTGATTAGTTTTCTGGGCTTTTTGTTTGTTTGACTTATTTTGTGATCTGCAGACTTAATGTAGGTGAGTGGCAAAGATGACACTTGCCCCAGGACTTCAGTGCTATTTCTGTAAGAAAAATCTACAGTTTGAAAAATAAAGCCATGGATCTAGGCTACTAGCATATTGTTTCAAAATCAAATTATCTGTTGAAGTGGTGCACTATGGCGTTTTATTTCTGCTTAGAAGTTTTAACCTCTTAAATATGCATGGCTTAGCTTTATGTAATTATTGGTGGTTCCTTTACCCACAGCAAATTACATTGTTGAATTAAGCAGCAGAGAAAACCAGCCTGCTATTAAAACTTTTAAAGAAAAAAAAAAAACAAAAAAAAACTGGCACTTGTGTAATAGATAATCAGATGTGGTAAAATCTTTTCTTAGGTATTTCTGTAAGGAAATCCTTAGTAGATTTTAAAAAATAATGCCTATTATTCATATTTTAAAATTAGAAAGAAATGACATACCATGGTTTATGTGAAAGATGTTTATTTTCTTTTGAACAATATTAAAACACACAAATTACTGGACAGTTCAGTAACAATGAGCACACGATAAGGTTAACCTTTTAAAAGGCACTGCTGGTACAATCACAGTAACGTAATATAGATAACTAGACTGAAATTTATCTTGCTATCTTATAAAATTCCCTGCTCTTTTCACATTGTTCTTTTAATATTTAGTGGATTGTTGAATTTTATAAACATTTCAAAGTCTCATGATAAAAATTCATTAAAAATTGTTTTAATTCTATTTACTATTAGTTAATCACATCATCAAAGAGTCAAATTTAAATGACATTTAAAAATATTATTCTTTATTCCTCTTGTAAATTAATCATTTCTATTTGTTCACAGTTATAAGAAAGTGTTTTAAGTACCCAAATGCAAATGAGGTAGAACTTTGTGATGTAATTCTTCTTCTGGGAATGAAAGTTGGATAAATCAAGAGGTTTTTGTTATTGTTATTGTTCGTTTAAACTGATTTTGTTTTGTTATTTTAATTATATAATTTAAAATTTCTTTACAAAAGATCTTACAAAATTTTAAGGAAATTAAGCAGGATCTTTTTTAATATAAAAATTGTAATAACTAAAGTTAGCTTCCCAATGCTAAACCAAAACCAAACTTGTTCTTTAAAGAACATTCACAATTAGCTTTCAATTTTACAATAGACTTACATACAGAAAATCATAGGTATCAGTTCACCTGATAGATTAATTTTCTTACAAAGAAAATACTCTTCACATATCCTTTCAAAAAGATACTATTGTATGATTAACAGTGAAACCCAAATAGTTGAACAAATGTTGAATCCTTTGTTCTTTCTTTGTCACATTTAAAATAAAATTAAGCAATTGCAGAACACTAAGTATAAAATCATGTCATAAAGAGAAAGCTGTATTGAATATGAGGGTTGAGATTATATCCTACTCAATAAATGAAATATTCTTAGACATAAACTCCTGTATAAACAGCATATTTTAGCTACTGTTGTTTTTTTTTTTTTTTAAGTAAATATGAATTACAGGTTTTGGCTAGAATATTCTGATATAATAGCAAGACCCAAATTATTTCATGCATAATTTGAAAAAGACTGCATATAATTAACAGCGATTTTAAAAATGTAAACATTTTTTTTCCCTTCTGTAATGGTGTTATTGTTCAGTTACTAGTAGGGTTCACATATAGGACTACTAAATTCCAGCTCTAAATCCCCCCATAATTATGATAAGAGTAACTCTAAACTCAAGCAAAATTACATTCTTGATTTGTCTGAAAATGCAAAAACAGTACTGACAGGCCATCAGCTGTGCCTAAATATTTTCCAAATTATTTTTATCAATTGAGTCAACATGAGTAATTTCAAAGAGACTTATAGATACTACATACAGTTGTTTATGGGATATAGATGCCACAATCAAAAGTTTCTATGTGCAAATGTGCTAAAATAGAACTTTGGTGAGATAACTATCTTGCCAGATCACAGAAATAACTGTAAAATGTACTCAGATTTTAATTTGAATTTTAATCTAATCTGACACCTACACAAAATGAATGTTAATATGTTTTTTTAATCATTGACTTTTGCTAATATTTCTTTTCAATGGACTTACATTTTAAATTTATTACTAAACCAATGTAATCAGAGAATTTGTTTAAAATGAAACTTTCCAGAAACATATGAGACATATATGGATAGCTACTTTAGAAATAACTTCTATACAATCTCTCAAGTGCAAAAATCAGGACTCTCTTCTGTGCTTTTAAGGAGTCTCCTGTTAAATTGATGAAAGATAAAGAAAATGCATTGAAAACTAAAAATAGTCCCAAATATCCATGTGGCTCAAGCCTGAATTTTTACATTTTTAAAGGTCAATCAGACAATCATTATTTAGTCTAAAAGAGTCTCTCTTTTGCCTACTTTCATGTAAATAGGCAGGAACTCACTCACATATCTTTAATTAGGAAGACATTCAATTAAATATCTTCTTCTTTCTCAATGGTCTCAGAAATGCTGTGGAGATAATCTTCAGACTTCATTATAAAATTTGTCCACTCCTGACAAATGTCCTCCATGGAGAAGTCTTCGCCACCATATTCCAGAGGAAGAATGCCTGGGAAATGCTGAGTTAAGCTTTGTTTGTAATTGTACCCATGCATGTGGATCTGAAAGAGCCAAAATGTTTTAGAAGGTATCCCTGACCCTTCTCAATATACTAGATGCATTTCCAGTGGAAAATCAACAACCCCCAGAACAGGTGCTCTAATAACTTTGAAGGTAGAAGGGCATATATAGGTACCACATCCTTTATTCCTCTGCTTATGAATCTAAGAATTTTACTGATGTTTAGATTGTGTTGCTTATGAATCTAATATTTTACTATTTTCTTAGACTTGCATTCTTATAACTGCACAAGATTTATAAAAAGATACTCTGTTCTTTCAAAAGTAGATTTTTAAACTCAAAATTATTTTTTAAATTCTAACCCCTTACGTACAAGTAATTCTTAGCAAAAATATCTAATATCCTGGGACTATTCTGTAGATGCTGAAAATGTATTGCCTATTACTAGCTCACATAAAATAGAAGCATTTATCTGAGAGAACAATTAGGCATATGAGGAATAATTTATGTGGTATCGTTGATGAATACTTTTCACTAGTACAAAAATTAAAGAGGCAATTATGATGGTTGAAAACCTCAAATTTTCAGATATTTTAGATTATGAAAATTGATCGCCTAATGCTTTGAGGTTAAGACAGAGATTTGGAAACTTGAATCACAAGCACATCTCTCTAAAAATAATAGTAACAATCTTTCTCAATTTGCTAGGACAAAATTCTCATCTATGCATTAAAAAATCATTTTAAAGCCCTTACTATGTGCTAGGATATGGGGATTGAAAGAAGAATGAAACAAGTTTTCTGTACTCAGGAACCTTATGATCCCTATCCTTGATTTGTCCTGAAATGTTTAAAACATTATCAATTGATTGAGAAGAAATTCTACCATCTCTACAACAAGAGGGAAGTAACATTTATAGGTCAAATAGTTGAAAAGGAGAAAGTGGCTAGATTGGTTTGTTCTTCCTATTTTGGCATGCTTATTTCATGCCCATTAACCTTCATGAAAGGCTATATCTAATTTCTTAATTTCTTATTTCTCTTTTCATTTTTACTCATATTCTCCTATTTATTACATGTAGTTTCTTCTTGTTGTTTTTATTTGTTTAGAATATAAACAAAAATAGAAATACTTATTTTTAGATCTTTCAAAGTTAAACAGAGGACAGCCAGCTACCATCAAGCTACACCAAAGAGAGAAAAAAAAATGAGCATGCACACAAAAATGGACTTAAAAAAAAACCACCAGAAGGAAAAGTGAGGGAACCATCTTCACGAAAGCAGATAATTTTAGGGTGGTTCCTCTTGAAGACAGGCAGAAATACCCCCTCAAAAGAAGCTCTAAGATCATAGTTTTCTGACCGGGTATACAATGTTGCATTTTCTTATTATGAAACAATGTGTCTTAAAATTCTGAATATGCTTTTATAATTCACATTATCCCTGTTTACATTTAAATAATTTCTGAAATTTGAATTGTCAAACACTTTTGGAAACTGTTTTGTGTTTGCCAATGTTTGCCACTACCCTCTATAGGGAATGAACCCTTTTGTACTTGCTGTTTCCCCACACAGCCTCACTAACCCACTATATGATTGATAATTAAAACATAATAGTAAATTTTAATTTAATAAAAGTAGCTGGCTTTTTAGATAATTATTCAAAACATCACGTTAATGGGGGAAAATAAGAAGGCAATCCTTAAATGAAAAAGGATTAGAATCTGTGATGTTTGGAGGTTTTATGGACCATAGAAAAGATCATGTTCTTTAAAGCTGATTCACTCCAGTGGGTGTAGACCTACTGTGGGTGGGACCTTCTGATTAGGTTATTTCAGTTGCGGCACGTCCCAGGTGGGTCTAATCCTCCTACTAGAGCCCTTTATAAGAGCTTGAAATAGAGAGAAAGCACAGAAGCTGAGAAAGAAAGCCATGAATGGAGCAGCCAGAAGCTGAAAGCAACGAAACCTGGAGAGAAGGACCAGCAGACACCATCATGGGCCTCGCCATGTGACAGAGGAGCCCAGGATCGCCAGATCGTATGTTGATGCCTTGATTGGACATTTTCACAGCTTCAGAATTGTAAGCTTATAAACTAATAAATCCCCATTGTAAAAGCCAACCCATTTCTGGTATACTGCATTTCAACAACCTTAGCAAACTAAAAGAGAATCCTTGGTGTAGAGGAAGAGTGACTTAAGTATGTTTTTACTCACCCGTTGCTTAATTTTTTCTGTCAGGAATGGTTTAATCATGGAAAAGACAGCCTGGAAAATTATCGGCTCATTCACAAAATGGATGCCACGAACTTTTAATGGAAAGGAATCCTTTTAAAAAATAAAGAAAAAATCTTACTGCTAATGAAGCATGAATAAATGAATAAATATTGCAATTATATTCCTCATGACAAATCCATCTTTGAATACTTGCTGTACTTGCAGGATCCAAAGTGATTCCATTTTCAAAACTATTTATTCCATCAATACAACAGCCTGCTTTACAATTCACTGACACTAAGTTAAGAAAAGTTATCTGAAAAGGTTTCTTCCTGTAGCGTCAACAACTCATTTTAAGAAACACCTAAATCTTTCATAAATAAGACCCAAGAAATCTCTTCTTCAATTACATATAATAGTCTTTAAAGAACCAATGTGTAATTTGAAATTTATATTACATTTCCCCCCAATTTTTTATTTTGGAAAAAAATTGCAACTTTCATAAAAGTTGAAGGAATAGTACAATAAACACACACTGTTTCAAGCTTTTGGCATGAGTTTTTAACATCAAAATAATATAGACTTACTTAGAAGGTTTAAAACATACAGAGTTGAAAGAAAAAAACCTCAATAGTTTCCCTACCCAAAGATGTATTATTAACATAGGGACTTTTCCTTCCAGATTCTTTCAAGTGAAGCTTTTTCCTATACATAGTTTTTAGAGATGTATCATTAATTTGCAGTTTTTTCCTTCCTTTCTATGTGTAATTATATTTTAAACATAATTACTAATATTCTCTTTCAATAATTTGCATCCTGTTTTGTCCCATTGATATAATACAGTTTTTGCAAACATCATGAGTTTTATTGCTATTGCAATAATCCATCAAATAATGTCCCATACTTTAAGAAATCATTTTCCTATCTCTGGATGCATAATCTGTTTCCAGTCTTCTTCTGTTAAAAGTGATGCCCATTTCTTCCAAAAAGAAAGAAAAAGAAAAGTGACGCCGCAGTGACTATCTTCATGTATAAAAGGCAATTCTAAGCACAATTTTTACATTCAGCTGATCAGCACTGGGGATCTTGCTTCACTGCTTACTAACTGTGTGTACCTGAGCATCAAGCTGTCACCCATCTGACATAGTTTATTAGTCTGTAAAATGGGAAATCCTTGGTGTAGAGGATTTGGTGTGTACATTAAATGATGATGCATTTGACATGCTTAGCAAAGCATCTGGTACATAGTAAGCTATTATTATTATATACAAAGCCTGTACTATATTAAAGATTTTTCCTTAGCTAGGTTTCCAGAGGCACAATTTCTGGGTAAAAGATGAGGATCGTTTTTAAAACCTTTTGATTTCTGAAAGAAAGGGATCAATCTGAACCTACCAAAACTTAGGTGTGGCAGTTTTACTGCACTGTTGCTATAAATATAATTTTTGAATCTTTTTTTTTTAATTTAGGACAAAATTTTTAGTAACAGAAAGAAGTAGTCATCTCATGGTTGTTTTAATGTGTAAATCCTGTGATGACAGATTTTGAACATATTTCATAGTGTTTGCTGCCAACATTTTTTCTTTTATGAATTAATATCCTTTGACATTTTACTTCCTCTTAGCATTATTGAATTCTATGTGTCATTTAAAAGATTTCATTTAATTTTCTAATAAATGTGATATTGCTTCTCTTTGCCTAGCATACAACAAAATTAAAAACTATTATCTGGAAATACTATACCTAACAGATAAAATATAAAAGTATTCACTGAACACTTACTGTAAGCACTGCAGCAATGTTCTTGGCTACAGAAGGGGTAATTTGCAGAGCATGAGAAAACTGCCAGTCTTCCAAGTCAAAGACAGCCTTGATTCCATTCCGTTGAGTTTCTACCTCCTGTACAATAAGTTCTGAAGTGATTAGACTTACACGAAACGCATCATAAGCTGTGAAAACTTTGGGGTCCCAGTGTGCTAAAAAAAGAAAGAAAGAAGGAATATCATTTCTCAGTATTGTCTAAAGAATCAGAAAGACTTACAAATAAAAACTAATTCTTTTTAGATTTAAAGGATCAGTAGAAATAAAACCGTGTACAAAGTTCATGAATTGAATATGAGATCAAACTGGTGGGCCAAGAAAATGTGTCTACCTCCTCAAATCCCTAGATAAGAATGGAGTTTTAAGAGTATAGGGAAATAGGAATGGTTGCAGGCTAGAGTTGATTGGTAGATGAAACCAGAGTGCAAAATGCACAGGACAGGGCTGAGGCTAGAGAGGGGAATGGCTCCAGGAGTGCTCCAAGGTTAGAGGTGGTGGGAAAGGAAGAGAGGAGGTCTGGAATATAAACAGCAGTTAAGCCCTGTAGTAACCAAAGAGGTTGCTAAGAGAAATGAAGGAGGAACAGACAGGCAGGTTGACCCCTCCAAAACCCCTCAGTGACAAATCACACAGAGTCGTCATCTGCCTACAGGCTGGATCAAGAAGGGTGGACTTTGGACAAAAGAGCCCAGCAAGCATCCAGGTGGCTGCCCACGCCCAGGAGACACAGAGACTACCTATGCTAAGAAGAGGATTTGCTAATATTCTGGTCCACACATCTTCCTCTTCTCCACCATTCCCAGGGCAGGCCACAGTGTACAGGAATGACAATAATGGACAGGCCAGTAGGTAATCAAAAAAAAAAAAAAAAAAAAACAAAAATTGCATCAATGAAGAATAATGTTGAGAAAAAATGACATGGGGGGGCAAACTCAACAGCAAAAGTACAATTAATAAAGTGGGAGACATTAAAAGAAATATAATAATTTCCAAGAGAAAAAAAAAAAGATACTGCAGGTGCTTATTATAAGAACAAGCTCTTGCTTTTTAAAAACAATCAATTTAGATCTCAGAAATAAAAATAGGATAATTCAAGCAAAAAACTCTGCAGATTGGACAAATGAGAGAAAAGACACATCCAACAAATGAATAGTGGTTTGGAAAATCAAGCTGAGGAAATCTCTCTGATATCAGCCCAAGACAGCCAAGAATTGATATGTATGAATAAAATTAAGGGATAGGCAGCTAGATCTACAGGTTACCAGGGGATGGGATGGGCATAGAGAAAAGGGAGTTTAGGCTTAAAATGTACAGAGTTCCTATTTGGAACAATGGAAAGGTTTTGGTAATGGATGGTGGTGACGGTAGCACAACACTGTGAATGCAAGTTAGTGCTGAAATATACATATCTGAATGTGGTTAAAAGGGGAGATGTTAAGTTGTATATATGGTAGTAGAATGAAAATTTTAAAAATTAAAAATCCATGGAAATGCACCATAAAAACAGTGAACACTAAGTTAAACCATGGACTAGAGTTAATAGTACAACGAGAAAAATGTGTTTTCATCAATTGTAACAAATGTACTACACCAATGCAGGTGTTAATAATAGGGTAGAATATGGAAATCCTGTATTTTATGCACATGATTTCTCTGTAAATCCACAACTTCTCTAATAAAAAAAAATCCTGAAAGAGAAAGAGAGAGAGAGAGTGCTAGACCCAGAAGTTTCAATATCTAACTAATAAGGGTTCCAGAAAGTATTAATACAGAGAATAGAGAAAAGAGGAGAGAGGGACGGTGTGCTGGTTTAAAGCTGTTATGTACACCGAAAAGGGGATGTTCTTTTAATCCATCCCTGTGGAAAGGCAGACCTATTGTGGGTGGGACCTTCTGATTAGGTTGTTTCAATTGAGATGTGACCTAGCCCATTCAAGGTGGGTCTTAATCCTTTACTGGAGTCCGTTATGAGAGGATAAAAGACAGAAAAGCTGAGCAAGCTTGGAGAAAGAGAAATGCCCAGAGATCCAAGCACAGAAAGGGAATGAGCCAGAACCTGGAAGCAATGAAATCCGGAAGAGAAGAATCTACAGATGCTGACCATGTGCCTTCCCATGTGATAGTTCCTCCAAGCTGCCATTGGCCTTTCTCTAGAGAAGGTATAGTCCTGCTGATGCCTTTATTGGGACATTTTCATGGCCTCAGAACTGTAAATTTGTAAACTAATAAATCCCCATTATAAAAAACCAACCCATTTCTGGTATGTTGCATTCCAGCAGCTTTAGCAAACCGAAACAGACAGTAATAGAAAAAAAATGTTCAAAGCTGAAGAAAAATTTAAGTCTTACAATTAAAGAGTTCCATGGAACACCTAACACAATGATATATATATATATATATATATATATAAAACTAAATAATGGTAAAATTTCAAAATACCAACGTTTCCGGCTTGGACAACTGGGTAGAACAGGTGGTACCATTTATTAAGATAAGGAACACTGGCAGAGAAGTGTTTTTGGAGGAAAAGATCATCAAATGTGTTGGACATGTTAAAATGGTGGCTGTGAGGCATCCAGCTGGGTACAGCTGGAATAGGGAGCTGCCGTATGGGGTCCCAAGGAGAAGACGGAGAAAAGATAAAAATCTGGGAATCATTTGTGCTTATGCGGCAAACTCAGGAAATGTCTTAGTCCATGTCTATCTGATGTTACAGTACAGAGATAAAGTAGCAGAAAAAGAGGAAGCTGAGGTCAATGTCCTAAGGAGCTTCAGAACTTAAAGGGTAAATAGAATTGGTGGTGCCAGCAAAGGAGGACAAAAAGGAGCACCAGCTAAAATAAATCAGGAGAACAAGGCATCAGAAAAGTCAAAGGAAGTGGTCATTTCAAGGAAGTTGGAGGTCAAGTAACTTAGGAATACATGTCCATTACATTTGGTAAAAAGAAAATCACTGATGATTTTTTAAGTTCATTCCAGTAAAGAAGTAGGAGTGAAACCAGTTCAGAGTGGGATGAAAAGGAACTGTGAAAAAGTATGAATGAAGACTACAATGAACTTAAGAAATCTGGCTGAGAACAAGAGAAGGGAAGATGGAGGCAAGAGGGTCTTATGGGGTTAAGGAGGGGTTTTCGTTTTGTTTTGGTTGGGAGATCACTGACAGATTTAAATATTGATTGATAGCATCTAGTAGCAAGGAAAAAGTTGAAGATATAGAAACAAAAGGGATAATCAGAAGTATAGGATTCTGAAGAGGCACAGTGGAATTGCCCTCACTTTTTAAAAGTCTCAGATTCTTGGTGAGAATTTAAATAATCAACCCATGGGGAACCCTGCTCATAAATACTATATTACTTCAGACACAGGCTGAATGCTACAATGATAAAAAATATGAACAGAACAATTGAAAGTTTGCAGATGAGAAAACTGTTAATAAAGTAAATTTCTGAGCCAGTCAACCTGGGTGTATAATCTGTGCGGTCCCATACAGTAACCATTAGCGCTGTGCAGCTATTTAAATTTAAATTAATTAAAATTATTAACATTTTATATTCAGTTTTCTAGTCACAGGAACCACATTTCAAGTGATTAGTAGCCTCATAGAACAATTTTATCATAACAGAAAGTTCTATTGGACAGCCCTGGAATAGACTTCAAGCTCCTTTAAGGCAAAAAACATGGCTTAAAATTTTTGTTAATTAATTTACTTTTTATTAGAGAAGTAGTAGGTTTCAGAAAAACCATGAAGAAAGTATACAGTTCCCATATAACCCCCTCACACACACACAGTTTTCCCAATTTACTCTTTGTGTTAGTGTGGTACCTTTGTTACAATTGATGAAAAACATTACAATTATACTATTAACTATATTTTAGTTTACAGTAGGGTTCACTGTGAACCCATTCCTATGGATTTTTTTAAACTTTTATTCTAGTAAAATCTATATAATAACTTAAAATTTCCTCTTTAAACCACAATCAAATACAAATTCAGTGGTATTAGTTACATTTAAAATGTTGTGCTACCATCACCATTATCCATTACCCCAGTTTTTCCAACACCCCAAGTAGAAATTGTACCAGTTAAGAATTTACTCCCCATTCCCTACCTCCACCCCAGTCCCTGTATTCTAAATTCTGTGGAGGTTTCTACATAACTGTATTCTAAATTCTGACTCTGAATTTGCTTATTCTAATTATTTCATATCATACATTTGTCCTTTTGTGTCTGCCTTATTTTACTCAGCAAGATGTCTTCAAGGTTAATCCATATTGTTGCATGTATCAGAACTTCATTCCTTTATATGGCTGAATAATATTCCATTGTATGGATACACCACATTTTGTTTACCCATTCATCTGTTGATGGATTCTTGGGTTGCTTTCATCTTTGGGCAACTGTGAATAATGACACTATGAACACCATTGTGCAAATATCTGAGTCCCTACTTTCAAATTCTTTGAGGTATATACTAGAAGTGGGTGGTAATTCAATACTTAACTTTCTGGGGCACCACCAAACCTTTCCATAATGGCTGCAGCATTTTACCGTCTTACTGATAATGAGTGAGTGTTCCTGTTTCTCCACATCCTCTCCAACACTTGTTATTTTTCATTTTTTTTTTTAATGGTTACCTTTTAGTGCATGTGAAATGGTATTTCATTGTGGTTTTGATTTGCATTTCCATAATGGCTAACGATGTTGAGCATCTTTTCATACGATTATTGGCCATTTGTATATCTCCTTTGGAGAAATGTCTATTTAAGCCCTTGCTCATTTCTTAATTGGAATATTTGTCCTTTTGTTGTTGAGTTGTAGGATTTCTTTATATATTCTGGATATTAAATCTTTATCAGGTGCGTGGTTTCCAAATATTTTCTCTCATTCTGTAGATTCTTTTTACGTTCATGATGAAGTCCTCTGATGCACAATGTTTTCAATTTTGATGAAGTCCTATTAATTTATTTTTCCTTTGGTTGCTTGTGCTTTTGGTGTAAAATCTAAGAAATCAATGCCTCACACAATCTCCTGAAGATGACTTCTTATGTTTTCTTCTAGCTTTATAGTTTTATTTCTTATGTTAAGGTCTTTGATCCATTTTGAGTTTAATGTTGTATGCGGTGTGAGGTAGACATCTACCTTCATTCTTTTGCATATGGAGAGCCATTTTTCTCAGGACCATTTGTTGAAGAGACTGTTCTTTCCCCCACTGAGTGGACTTGGTGCCCTTGTCAGAAATCAGATGGCTTAAAATCAGCACTTAATCTTATTGGGATTCCCTTGTGCATAGCACATTGTTTTTCCTTTGCAGCTTTCAGAACTCTCTCCTTGCCCTGGACATGACACTTTCACTACTTTGTGTCTGGATGTGGTTCTCTTTGAGTTTATCCTGTTTGGGGATCATTGGGATTCAGAGCACTACAGACTCTGGGAGAAAGCATGCCTGGAGATACCATGATGCTGAACTTCTAGCCTCCAAACTGTGAGACAATAAATTCCTGTTTAGGTTAATCAATTTTTGGTATTTCTCATAGCAGCCTTGGAAAACTAAAGGATCATCCTATATTTTGATAAAATAGAGGTTTATTCACTAAATAAAAGATAGGTAGTTTGCTAAATCTAGTAGCCCTACCCCTAAGGAACTCAAGGAACTTCTTTGCTATTAGCTCATCGATTTCCTATAACAATGGTGGAACAATAAAAGAACAGAAAAGTCATTATTATGTGTGTTTTAGACACTTTCATGATTAACCTAGTTTTGACACATAAGCTGGAGCAAAAAACAGAATCATTCTCCCCAATTTTCTGATACCTTTTCAAGAATTAAATACAATTCTTCTTATAAGATAGCAACTGGTTAAGGAGTTACAGGCTGGAATCTTTTCTATAAGTATGCAGGAAACACAAATATACAACTATATTAAGGTTCCCTCAAATCTTTACAAATGTAAACATTTCTGTAAGATTTGACTTCCCAAAACTCTGCTCATGAAATGTTGGCTATCTTTGACCTTTCAGTGATGCCATAAGAGAGTGATGGCTGCAGTGCGAGCCCTTCCCATTTATATATCAGTTTCAATCACACACACTGTCCAGGGAAGATCCAGAAGTTATAGGTCACTAACCTACAAGAAACAAGAGGAAAAGCTGGTGGTGAAAAAGGGAAGCCATGAGAAGGAAGTGTGCAAATGGAACACAGCTTCTTCAGCAATTCCCTGGGCTGCTGCTTTCCCACTGCATCCTACTTCATCCAGAAGAGTGAGCCACTTGCTCCTCAGCCTGGGCCATTATTCAACTAGTCAACCCCTCATCTCACAATTATTTAAAGAATACCTATGATGTGCCAGACCTGTCTTAGGTGCTTGGGGTACAGAAGTGAAGAGAACAAACAAACATCCCTGCTCTCACGGAGCTTATATTTTTATAGTTCAGAATTCTTCCTCATATTTCCTACTTGGCATTTAAAAAAATACTTTCCCTTGATCTTTTTTCCTCATTCCTCTTCTTTGTTTTCCTTTTCTCTAATTTTATTCAGTTGACTGTATGGAAGAATGGAAGTAGGATTTTCACTGGTTTTTCTTAATTTTCTCACAGCTGCCAAAGTTTTATCATATTCGGGGGACATGGATTAAAACCTAATAATTAAGGAGTTAATGCTTAAATTGTACAGGGTTTCTGTTTGGGTTGATCGTAGTGTTTTGGTAATGGATGGTGGTGCGTGTAGCACAATATTGTGAACATAATTAACAACACTGAATTACATATTTGAACACAGTTAAAGGGGGAACTTTTGGATTATATATGTGTTACTAAAATAAAAATTTAAAAATAAAACCATAGGACTCTACAATACAATGAACCCTATCGTAAACAATGGACTATAGTTAATAGTATTATTTTTAAAATGTTCTTTCATGAATTGTAACAAATGTACCACACAAATGCAAGGTGTTAATAATAGGGTGGTATAGGAGAATTCTGTATTTTATGCAGATTTTCTGTAAACTTAGAACTTCTCTAATTTAAAAAATGGGAAAAAATCTAAAAACCCTAATTCTTAAAGATGGGCTCACTCAAGCTTTTTATAGGACAGGCAATAAAGAAGAAGAGAAGGAGGAGGGGGAGGAGGAGAAAAAGAGCCATGTACTGCTTACCAATTCTGTAAATAAGAACTTTGCTGCCAGTGGGATCCCTGGATCTCAAGACTCCAAGGTAGCCAGCCTGCAGAAGGCCAAAGATACTTCTAGGGTGTAGATCTGCACTTATTTCTGGGCATTCTGCTCTCCACTTATAATAGTTTTTTAGTAACTGAAAAATAAAATAAGAATTATCTTGATAATTAATTATTAAAACCAGATGAGTTTTAGCTTACATGGTAAACATTGTGTGAAAAGGAAGGAAAGCATTGGCATGATAAATGAATCTTGACATCATTATGTCATGATTTTCCTCTGGAACATCTTTTTACCTGTAAAAACCAAAAGTTCTCTTTCTTAAGGATAGGTATTAATCACAGACTCACGCTTGAGTAATTTTCAGTTGTCACATGTGGTAGACAGTTTCCAAAGATAGCTTCAAACAATTCCCTCCCTCCTGGTATGCACAAGCAACTCCTTCCATCAAGAGGATCTATCTCCCCTCCCCTTGACTCTGAGATGGCCTTGTGCCATGCTTTGACCAGCAAAATGTGGCAGAAGTGACACTGGGTCAGTTTGCAGCATGAACCTTTAAGAAGCCTGGAATCTTCTGCTTCCACTCTTTTTGAGATCTGGACATCATTGACAGCCCATGTGGCAAGAACCCTGGAGGAGGACAGAGCAGTTTTTTATTCTAGCCTTAACTAAGTACCCAGCTGACACCATGTGTAGCAGAGATGAGCTGACCTCACTGATCCCAGCCCAAACTGCAGAATGACAAGCAAATAAATAGTTGTGTGGGAAGCCACTAGGTATGGGGGGGTGACTTGTTTTTCACCAACAGATAACTGAAGCACCAATTTTAGTCTTCTTTAAAATAAGGAAAAAATAGAAATCAATCAAACGAATTAATTCAACAAATATTTCTTGCATTACATTTGAATCACAGCTGTGAACAGAATAAAATCTCTGCTCTCACTGGGGCTGACCAGTTAGTGACAACTGGTTTATTCCAGGCTGTGCTGTGTAATATAAAGCTCCCAGATTCTGCAGAAAAACCTTGGCGCTGCCATTTATTATCTATGTGATCTTGGGTAGTACTTAACTCCTCTGAGTTTTGTTTCCTCTAATATAAAATCCAAATGCCACCTTGTAGCGTTATGTATAAAGCACATGTGGGTATCACATGATTTGTGATAGTTAGCATTGCTTTTATTAGAATAGGGAAATTAATTTGGATTAACAACTCATCCAAGTATTTAGTCCAGTTTTATATTAAAAACAACTTTAATCTTTCGATTTATAATTTCATTCCTACAAAAAGGAGCTAAATCAAAGATACAAAGGAATATCTCTATACCATTGACATACCTTCTACTAACAATACACAAAAAAAGAGACTTTAACTGTTTTAGTGGCATGTATTTAGAGATCCAGAGGAACAGCACACCTGGGTATTAGATCCTGGCAAAATATGGCTTGAAGGAAGCCCACTTGCTTCTCTTCCAAAACAGCCACCAAAAACAGTTAATCGACATATGCAAACAATACAAATGTTGCCAACGTATTGTAGACAATACTAAAAGCAAATTATACAATTTATACTTGTTATATTTTCATTTTCTTCATGATTTTCAGCATACCCAATTTTTCAAAGCTGACAAAATATTTGTTTTGCATTTGAAGCACTCTCTGGCTTCATATGCTTAACTGAAGTTCGGACAAAAGGAAACGACAGATTTAATATTTGACGACATAGTGGCATACACGTGGTAACTATAGCAATGAAAGTGTTACGATCTGAAGGCGAAACTACCAATGATAAAGAAAAGGAGAAGAGGGTGAAATACTCTGAGTCTTGGGAACTGTCACTTGCTGGGTAAAGGAAGACGCTAGTTGGGACCACGGCTGCCACGTGAGGGAAGCACGGGCGGACAAAGTCACGCATTGGTCTCCCTCTCTTTCTCTCTCTCTCATTCCTTCATTTCTGCATTTAATAAACTTTTCCTAGCTGTTTATGAAAAGAAGAGTGCTGCTAAGGGTTAATGCAGCAGAGAGGTAAGAAAGAAAAAAGTCAGTAAATTTGTCAACAAGGAAATAATTGGTGACCTAGATAGCAGTTTCAAAAATCGGTAAGAACAAAAGGCCCATTGTAGATTTGGATATATTCATTTCACTTCTGTAAGATGCATTTCCCTTCTCCCCCTGGCTTACTATCCTTCCTCCAGGAGTACTTGCCACTAAAAGAATTAAAGTCAGTATGTTCTGTGTAGTTCGTAGAAGGTATGTCAGTGCTATACAGACGTCCTTTTGTATCTTTCAGTCAGACTAAGTTCACAGCATTTTACAATGCTCATTACTTTTCTGACCGTTCCCTCAGATGTAAAAAGCCCTTTTAATTCTGATTCAAACAAGTGCGGAAAGTAGCATATTTGCTCCTATATAGAAATCACAGTTTTATTTGCCCATGGAATGTTAAAAGTCGTGGTTTCCTTCAAAGGGATCCTTTAGGTAATAGAGGCAGGACCTTCAGCTCGTTCATCTCTATAGAGTGCTGGGCACCCAGCTGGCAAGTACGTGTGTTGAATCAAAGAATAAATAAATGCATGAATAAACCAACAGGATCCACACATTGGAAAAACTAATTTTTGTAAAGATGCACAAATCATTCTCATACTTCTGGCACCTAACTTTCGCAAATGGAAGGATCTTAACCTGGACATCTGATTGTGCCTTTTCCACTCAATAATTGAATTCAAAGGTCCAGCTGGCATAAATAAGTTACATAAATGACATAAATAAATTGCTTCTGAGCAATTCTCAAACAAACCACTGAATGTCCTCAAACAACAAAAATAAATTGACTGCAAATGAATATTCATGACTGGAAGGTACCTGTTTTGTACAGTGTAAGTAAATAAATAATTATAACCTTGTGTTTTATTTTAATTGTATTTTATAATAGATTTGGTTTCTTCCTACATGTCATTTACTTTTAAACACAATGACAACCACCGTATTTGTGTCATTTTTAGGGTTTAATGGCATTGTTTCAATTCCTCCTCTCAGCCAGCCTGAGCAGAACTATTGTTGCCCCGTTTTATAGATAAGAAAACTAAAGCTCAGAGCAGTTACACATTTGTTCCAGGGCAATAACTATCAGCAGCAGAGCGAAGACTGAAACTGACAGATGACAGGCTTAATTGTATTTAAGAAGCTATGTTTAGAAGGAAATTAGCAGGAGAAGTCAATGGAATTTTAAAAGCTAGAAGTCTTTGGGAAAAACATGAAAATAATTGAAGGATAAAAAAACTTATCACATGGATCAAAAATAGTAGGAACTGTGCTATTCGTTTTTGAAAGACAGGAGTCCATAAAAATATGCTGAACCTAGAGTGGTTAAGAGGTGCTTGTATTTTAAGTTCATTGTTTTAAACTGAAGGGGCAAGGGTCACAGAGTTGAGAACACATGCTCTGGTTCAACCCAAGTGCAAATCCTTGCTCTGTCACTTAGAAGCTGTCACCACCCAAGTGGGCTCTTCTGCCCAATCCACACAGAAGTCAACACTGTGACACCAGGATTTCGAGAAAAAGTATTTATTGTGTAGCAGGTGGCGGTTTCAAAGCTATGTGATTTTGGACAAGTTACTTCAGTTTCTTCTAAAATGAGAAATAATGATGTAATCCACAAATCCCTTACTTACCAGTGTGCCCAGCACTCCCTAACCATATTGGCTATTAGGATAAGACAGCCTCATTAATTCATTATAACTTCAAATACAAAACTGGAATAACAGGAAATTTCATTGAAACTGAGGTACTAATCAAGCTTTCTTCATACACCAAAACTATAGGGCTTTTCTTTTTCATTATGAAAAATGAGAGCTTGAGTTTCATTGCCTTTGTAGAGAAAAATGAAAACATAGTTTCACCCTTTTACCCTTTTCCTTTCTTTTCCAGTTGGCAGAAAAGTAAGACAGCAAAGAATTCACACACAGAAACTTGATTTCTATCCAGTGGATTGAGACACAATCTTGCTAGCTGATTCTTAAAAGGCATGGTGCAGTGAAAACAATTCAGTCAAATAAAGAATACAGAAAGAAACGTATCACAGAGCCTGGAGGTAAATTATATTTCTTTTTCTATTTAGACACTACTTTAAAAAAGCAGCCAAGATGAAATCAGCACGTCATATACTTGTTAATATTAGTTATCTCTATACATACAAATGTTTAAGGTCTTTCTCTATGTACTCTTCATAGAACCTCAGTGGCTGATGAGTAAACATTAGTTTATTACTTGTGATTTTAGAATACCTGAGCATCCATCTGACAAAGCAAAAATAAATAAAGCTGATTCCCATTTCACTTACTACATCAAAATATATCCAGGTAAAATGGGAAATGTTTTGATGTATATAGGCTACCACAACAAAAACCTTAAATAATATAAAAAACCCACCTATATCAAATAACTAAGGCTGTGTTCAGAGGAAAATTCATATCCTTAAACATTTATATTATTAAAGAAGAAAATAAATATGTAAGTTGAGCAAACAAATAAATAAATCCAGGTAGATAGCAGATTCCAAGTTTAAAAAAAAAAGAAGCCATAAATTACTATAAGAAATTTGGGGATAGGAGAAGAGTTTATAAAACCCAGAAGCAATCAAGAAGCATTCAAACCAATTACATTTGATTACCTAAAAAAGCTTTAATTCTGCATAGAAAGAAAACAGTATGAACAATGTCAAAAAACAAACAGCTATGACAAAAGACTATTTTCCTTAATTCATAAAGATATTCTATGAATCAATAAAAGATTATAATATCCCAACATAAAAATGAACAAATGGCAAAAACAAACTGGAAAAGAATTAATTTTTTTAATACATAAAAGATGGGTAACATCACTTCTAATTAAAAAAGTGCATATTATAATAACAGTGAGAAACTATTTCTCATGAAGCATACTGACAGAGCAAGTTTGATAATGCTGTGTAGGTGATAATATCAGTGTGAAATACTGGTGCAAATTCTTTGGATTGATAGCTTGGTACAACCATCAACATTGAAAAATGCACATTCCACTTTATCCAGCAATTGTGCAGGTTGAGCCTATCCTATAAAGATATATTCTTTTTATCCATAAAAACAAATGTACAAGGACGCACTACCCCAATAGAATGCCTGTTTTGTGATGGTAGAAATTGCGTTTGTCCTGTTTACTGTATCTGGTCTTGTGTACTGCCAGACAAACTGTACAAATTCAAAAAATAACCACTGATTTAAAATGCTGAAAGCAAAAAAAACTACAAAACAAGATTTCTATATCTGGCAAAACTGCCTTTCAAAAAACCAGGGAGAGATTAAGATATTCCCAAACAAAAGCTGAGAGAGTTTTGTCACCACTAAACTGGCCCTACAAGGGATGCTAAAGAGAGTTCCAAAGGTTGAAAGGAAAGGACAAGCAGTAGATTGAAGCTACAAGAAGAAATACAGATCTCTGGTGAGGGTAATGATGGGTATTTTTAAATGCCAGTACCACTGTATTTTTGGGTTTGTAACTCCACTTTTTACTTCCTACAGGATGTGAAAGGCAAATACATAAAGTGTAATGATAAATCAGTGGGTTTGGATTCATAATATATAAAGATATAATTTGTGACGAACTACATAAAGGTGACAGAACAAATGGGTATAGGAACAGTTTGTGTACACTATTGAAGTTAAGTTGGTATCAAAGTAAATGAGATTTTTATAGATTTAGAATGTTGAATTTAAGCCCCAACTACAAAGAAAATATCAGATAATATGCAAGTGCACAGAGAAGAAATTAGAATACAGGTTGTCAGGGGCATGGAGCAAGGGGAATGGGGAGTTAATGCAAAACGGTGAAGGGTGTCTCTTGGGTAAGATGGGAAAATTTAGCAAAGGTGGTGAGGACACCGCAGCATATTGAATGACCCTGATTCTACTTGAATGGTATGCTTGGGGGTAGTTGAGATGGGAACGTTTATCTTATATATGTCCCCACAATCAAAAAAAGAAAGAGCAACTAAAGAGACAATGAGAATTAAAGGAAATACATAATCCTGGATGGGATCTAGCAAGGGAGGAGAGAAGGTTTAAAAGGACGTTGCTGGGACATATGAAAATATTGGAATATAGACTATAAGCATTATATCAATATTAAATTTCTTGAACTTAACTGCATTTAGGACGGATACATAAGTGAATATCCTTGTTCCAGGAAATGAACATGGCAGGATTAAGTGTACAAGGAATATAGTACATACAGCCTACAATCAAGAGCTCAGAAAATGGACTGATAAACAGATGGATGGAGAACCAGACCGAAAGACAGATAGATGGACGGATAGACAGATGGATTGAAAGGTTGATGGAGAGAAAGATGGAATGACACAGAAAATGTGGTAAAATGTTAAAATTAATAAATTTGGGTATCTTGGGGGAGTGGGGAATAGGGTATGGTGTAGTTCTATGTATAGGGTATGTATTGTTTTTGTAATTGTCCTGTAAGTTTGAAAGTATTTCAAAATAAAACATTTAAAATTAAAAAAAATAAAAATAATCACTGATTTTAGGAGAAGAGAACATGCTGAAACTCTAGACCTGGTAGCTATACAGACCTCAGCTCCTGGAATCCTAAATGGATGTGAAAGAGCAAACCCATAATCACAACAACTCAGCTGTGGTGTTAATGTTCCCTCCCTTCTTACAATAGCTAAGAGGTTCCTATTCTTAAGTGGGTTTTTAAAATACATGCATATCGAGTTACAATTCAAAAAGGAAGCCCTTTTGAATACCGTGGTGATTTGAAGCTGTGTGTACCCCAGAAAAACAGGTTCTTAAATCTAATCCATTCCTGTGGGTGTGAACTCATTGTAAGTAGGGCCTTTTTATGAGGTTACTTCAGTGAGTGTGTGACTTATCTCAGTCAGGATGGATCTTAAAACTTATTACTCGAATCCTTTATAAATGGAATGGATTTGAAGAGAGAAAAAAAGCCACGGAAGCAAGAAGCTGAAATCAATGAAACCCGGAAAAGAAGGGAGAAACCAGCCAGCATCACCATATGCCTTGCCACGTGACAGAGGAGCCACAGATCGCTGGCAGCCAATCTTCAGGAAGAAAGCATTGTGTAGAAGATGGCTTGATTTGGACATTTTTCCAGCTTCAAAACTGAAAGATAATAAATTCCCATTGCTTAGATGGAGGTGGCCTAAGGGTACATCAACTAATGAACAGAATGGTGAACTGTGGTGTATGCATACAATAGAATATTGAGTGGCTGCAAGAAGAAAGAAGTTGTGAGGCATTCAGCTAAGTGAATGTTTCTTAAGGATAGCATTTTGAATGAAATAAGCCAGAAATGAAAAGACAAACATTATAATACCTCACTAATACGGACTAACTACAATGTGCACACTCTAAGAATTGAATCTTAGAGCACAGATTATCGGGGGGGGAGCTTATTGTAAAGGTCTCTAGATTGTAAGCTCTTAAAGCAGTCACATCTATTCCCAAGTTGTGATGGTTATCTCCAAATTCTGAGATGCTGAGCTATTTTGTATAACCTGGTCAGTTCCTGGAACTTCAGGTATCTGTGTGACATCTGAGACTCAGAGCTAGAGTTCGGCAGCTATGAATGTCAGTATTACCCCATACTGCAACTGTTAAAAAAAAAAAAAGCTGATGAAGAGTTCAGCCTTCAATTAGAGATATGAATGAAGCAGATCTGGTTAGGACTAAGGCAAATCAGACTAAAGGGTAAAGGACGATGTTGACTGTATTTTAAAATTTCAAGTTCTGTGTGAGACCAAAGGAAGAGATATTTATTTAGTGCAAAATCTATAGTTTCTAGTAGCACACTAAATAATTTAACTTGTACGGTCAGTTTATTCAAACACCATAATTACATGGCACTTTGAATAGGAAGTGAGATCTGGTTGGTTTGCACAGGTTAGTGTGAAACCCTGATACATCCCAAAGTAATTTGGGCAGAGAATAAAAATGTATTTGCAAAGCCCCCTTAAGGCACTGGGGGGAAATGTGGAAATATTAAACTTCCCACCCGGGGATTTCCTGATATTCTCTGAAGTATTGGGGACTACCAAGTTAGAAGGCCAAGCCCTTGATCTTGGGGCTTGCCTCTATGAAGCTTGTTACTGCAAAGGAGAAGCTAAGCCTACTTATAATTGGGCCTAAGAGGGAACTTTTGTTGCTTAGATGTGGCCTCTCTCTAAGCCAACTCTGCAGGTGGACTCACTGCCCTCCCCACTACATGGGACATGACACCCAGGGGTGTAAATCTCCCTGGCACCATGGGACATGATCCCCAGGGATGAGCCTAAACCCTCATCATAGGATTGAGAAAGTCTTCTTGACCAGAAGGGGGAAGAGAAATGAAGCAAAATAGAGTTTCAGTGACTGAGAGATTTCAGATGGAGTCAACAGGTCTTTCTGGAGGCCATTCATTGTGTTATATAGATATCCCTTTTTGGTTTTTAGTATATTAGAATAGCTAGAAGGAAATATCTGAAACTGTTGAACTGCAACCCAGTAGTCTTGATTTTTGAAGACAACTGTGTAACTATGTAGCTTACACAGTGTGATTGTGTGATTACGAAAACCTTGTTGCTCCCACTCCCTTTGTTCAGTGTATGGATAGAAGAGTAGAAAAATGGGGACAAAAATTAAATGAGTAATGGGGGGGATGGTGGATATGGGATGTTTTGGGTGTTCTTCTTTACTTGTATTTTTTTATCTTATTTTTTATTTTTTTGGAGTAATGAAAATGTTCAAAGGTTTATTTTGGTGATGAATGCACCACTATATGATGGTACTGTGAACAATGATGGTACACTGTGGATGACTGTAGGGTATGTGAATATATCTCAAGAAAACTGAACTGAAAAAAAAAAATTCTATTGCTTAAGCCAACCGCTTCATGGTATTTGCTTCAGCAGCTTAGGACACTAAAGGAAATATCATATTTTCTCTGACAATATTTCACATTTAAATATAGTTTTGAATGTTTTCAAGAAGAAAAGAATCATATTAGAAGGCAGCTTATGGTTGAAAGTCTTTCAATTCAGGCAAGTTTCCTACGAATCCCTGTTACACTATTTCCCAGCAGATGACTCTCCAAGCCTGAGCAAGTTTTTCTATGTGCTTTATTTTCCTGACCTGTAAATTAAGGAAAATATTTTCAACATAAAGTTATTGAAACTAACATACAAGGCAGTACAGTAAAGTAATACTCAATAAATGTTGCTTGCTATTTTTAATAAAAATAATAATAATTGAATGAAGGAATGAACAGCATTCACGGCTGCACTCCATTGGCTGGTAACAACACCAAGGTCCAATGGCAGAAATTAATACCTGAAATTATTGAAACTCAACTAGTCTCACCCTTGCTTGTACTTACTACTGTAATGGTTATTATAGCTTAGTCTTGTCCCTGTGTATACCTACTATTGTAATGGTAACAACTTCATCCCCACTTGTTTGAATCCATAAAAACCCTGAACTCCTTAGACTGGGGGAGACAGATTCTTGGGCCTTTAGGCCATCTGATCTCCTGCTTCATGCTTAGCAATAAACATTTTCTCTCTTTGAAACCCGGGTGTCATGGATTGACTCTATGCACATCGGACAGAGAACCCACTGCTTTTGTTCAATACCATACATGCTGATGTAGGATGACCCCTGGGATAAGTCACGTAAGAAAGGCAAAGTATAAAACACACACATATGCTTGTGCAAGCATAGACTATATCCAGAAAGGTTAACAAGAAATTGTTAACAGTAACTAACCCTTCTGGCAAACCAAGATTTGGGGTGGGGAAATTTTTCATTCTTTACTGCTTTCTATTATCTGGATTATTATTATTATTCTGCTTTCTATTATCTGGATTATTATTATTATTCTGCTTTCTATTATCTGGATTATTATTATTATTATCATCATCATCATCACCACCTGTACTCATTATCATCATCATTATTACCACCTGTACTCATTACTGCTTCAATAAAAAATTAACAACAAAAAAAATCTTACAGTGAGACACGTTGGAATTCTGAACTATAATAATGTCCCTGCCTTCCAACTAGCTAGGTGACAATGAGAAAATCACTTGGAGAAAGGACTGGATCATGTCTAGCTGCGCTATGTGCCACGCATTGTGCTGGTCACGTCTTGTTCCAATCTTAATCGGTTCTTGTTCAGTCCTCGCAACCTGTCGACTGAAGTAGGCGTTCCTCCGGTTAAAACAACAGACGAGGATGCTGAGCCTGCAGTGACACTGCTAGTCAATGGGGAACTCAAGGTCTAAATCCCACTTTCGGATCCCTGTCCATCACAGCCTTTCTCACAGCCTGTAACATACTGTTTCAAAATATATACTGGCAACTTCACTGTCTTGACACTTAAATATTACGATCAATTATACTATTTTGCTAGGATATGGCTTCAAAACCTCGGTTGTACCAGTAATTTCATTCCCACCCCACCCCAGCCCTTAGAGTTATCTGCTGAGATAAAACTTAGCAGATAACTGAGCAAGGTCTGAGCTTCCTACTTCTCAGCTGTTACTTTGTTGTGTATCACAGGCTATCTTCCAGCGAGGAAAAAAGGCATTTCCTCCGAACTTGATGGGCTGGGGAGACTCATCTAGGGCACTTCTGACAGTTCCCACGTTAGGAGAGTTCCAGTGTTTGGGGGTCAAACGGGCCATCCCCCAGCGGGCTCCGGCACTGCCTGGTTTCTCCCGTTTCCAGGGCCCGGAGGAACTGCACTCACTGGCGCCCGATTTCTCCGAAGCCCCGCGGCCACCGCGCGCGCCACCCAGTGCGTCGGGACGCGCTCCGCCGCCGGGTCCTCCCTGCACCTCGGGCTTCACCGGGCTCCGGCGAAGCCTGAGGCACCCACCCCGGACGTCCGACGGGGAGCGGCTGGGAGGCCCCTTACCCGCCAGGCCAGGTCCAGGTCGAAGTCCCGGGCGCGCAGGAACCGCAGCAGAAAGGCGTCGGACAGCGGGTGCGGCGCGAGAGGGACGCCAGCCGCCAGGGCCCGGCGCCGCAGCTCGGTCAGGCCCGGCTGCAGCAGCGGCGAGTGGTCCGGCAGCGCGTTGAGCTGCACCCCTCGCCGCTCCCCGGCCATGCCCGCCGCCCCACTGGGCCGCCGCCGCCAGCCGGCCGGGAAAAGCGCGCACCCCGCGCCGCGCTCCGGCCCCTCCTCCGCGGCCACTGCCAAGCGCACACCCGCCCCCGCCCCGGGAGTCCTGGGGCCCCAGCTGCCGCCTACGAGGGATCCAACCTGGGGTGGCCTCGCTGGTGCCAGTCTAACCTGAAAGCTTTAGAAACCCGAACCTTTCCCCGGGGAGGAAGTAAGAGGTGCTCAAGGCCAAGGGGAAGATGTCAGAAAAAGTTGAGATGGTTGGGATGTTTCTCATGGCATCGCCCTTGGGATAAGGGCTACCGCAAAGGGGTCAACACGCTTATTTACTGAGACATATGCAGTTAGAAGTCTGTCTCTGACACAGAAGACCTCGTATGTACATTCAGAATAAAATTAATAAAGATGAATATGAAAAAATATCTTGTTAAGGATACATAATCAAAATATTGTGTTTTAAATTCATTTGAAGAAATGTTTTGCCCTATAGGTGATGTAACCCATTGGATCATAGGTTCATCTATTTCAGGTTCTTTTTTTTTTTTAAGGGATAACTTCTCCCTTTTTATAATTTAATTTTGATGTTTGATTATGTAAAACATTAACTGACTCCAGAGTCAAACAATACAAATGAAGGTACACTCAGAGAAGTTGAACTTTATCCTCTCCACTCTGTTCCTTCCTTCACTATTTTTTAGCATTGATTGATGCTTCTATTTTTCTCTTTTAGGGAACAGAAATAAATATGCATAGCTAGTTATATTATTCCCTTTTTAATATAAAAGGTAAAATAATATAAATACCATTTCTATCTTACTTTCTCTGCTTAATATTGGAGAGACTGTGTGATTCAGGGCCTCAGCAGGAAACAGATGGTGACTCCAGGAGCGTTGGAATGGAGTTTGAAGAAGGGGACTATTCAACTGATGTGGGCAGAGAAACCACCAAAGGAAGGTGAAGTATACCAGAGTTAATACAGTGGCACCCACCATGGGTCCCACACCTGAAGGAATAAGAGGAAGGAGCAGTTCTGGAAGCTTTAGGAGAGAACCACCTCCAATTGTGGCACAAATTCTTCACCCCACTCTGTATCCCTGCCTTTCACCCTATGACTTGCCAGTTGCTCTCATGAAAGATGTGAAGGCCACATCCTCACACCTTGACTCTGAGCTGGTGTTCCAGTTTGCTAATGCTGCCATTATGCAAAATACCAGAAATGGATTGGCTTTTTTAAAGGGGGTTTATTTGGTTACAAAGTTTCAGTCTGAAGGCTATGAAAATGTCCAAATGAAGGCATCAACACAAGTATACCTTCACTAAAGGAAGGCCAATGGCATCTAGAAAACCTCTGTTAGCTGAGAAGGCACGTGGCTGGCACCTGCTGATCCCAGGTTGTGTTCCAGCTCCACTTTCAGCTCCTGTGCATTCTTCAAAGTGTCTCTCTTGGCTGCAGTACATCCTTCTGTCTGTGAACACTTTTATAGCACTCCAGTGATTCAATTAAGACCCACCATGAATGGGTGGGGTAAGATCTCCATGGAAATTATCCAATCAAAGGTCTCATCCACAGTTAATTGAGTCACATCTCCATGGAAACACTCAAAGGATTCCAACCTAATCAACACTAATACATCTACCCCACAAGATTGCATCAAAGAACATGGCATTTTGGGGGACTCAATACATCCAAACTGGCACAGCTGGTGAGCCAAAAGGAGTAGCAGTAGTGATACGCCAGTTCCAAGCATAGGCCTCAAACTCCTCCTTTGTTTCCATTTGCGCTCTTGCATCTCTGCCCTCACCATGGAAACATGCTCATGCCAGCCTGTTGAAGGATGAGTGGTACAGACCGCAGAGCCAAGTGCCCTAACTGGCTTAGATAAAGCTGTTCCAGATCAGCCAGGAAGTAAGTTGATTCTCAGACAGCCAAGATCAGTACAGTTAGCTGGTCAGTCTCAGCTAATCCCAGATGCATGAGCAATCATATTTATAGTTGTAGCTGTTTGTTTTGCAGCTTCCTTGGCAATAGATAACTGATACACAGTTCTTATGGCCTAAATTGATAGTCAGCTACCTTCAAACACCGCCCATTTTGTGGTCTTCTTATTGTTTATCAGTAGGACAGAATCCTTTACCCATGGGGTTGCCCAAACCTTCATTCTTATAAGCTCTGAATCTTTGGTGGTCCTGTCTTTGTTGGGTTTGTGGAGTTTTTATTGATTAGGATCACTACACAAAGAGCTCCCTAGTGAATTTCTCGGGCTGCAAACATAGTCTGACTTGCTCCCCATTGTTTAGCAGAAAATTTAGTAATTCAGATCAATCACTCTGGCCAGTACTGTGACCCTCTTTTCTGACTGTTGACTCAGAGGCAAGAGAAGCCACAACTGGCCAGGGGACAGTTTCAGCTTCCAATTGACTGGAACCATAACTGTGTTCCCTGGAGAAGGAATTCCTCCTTGGGAAGTAGGACCTCTAAATCCTGAGAACCAAAGCTTTGGGGTTCGGTAAGCAAAAATTCCTTAAGTAGGTAATTAGATACGATAGTAAGAGGAACTATACTCATTTCCATCTCTTGTTTCCTGTATTCTGGCTTTAAAGCAGTGATGTTGATGTACCATATATTGGCCACAAGTTTAAGGTATATCCTACATCCTGTAATACAGTCACAAATTCTGTGGAATGCTGTACTCTAGTTGGTACCATAACTGAGTCTTAAGTTGGTTCTTTCAGGTCAACAGCTTCTCAGTGATGGGGAGGGTGAAAAAATCAGTGGGTCCTGGTATGAGCCCTTTGCTACACTTCCAGTGCCTAAAACGAATTTTACAGTTCAGGGGTGATGATGTGTGGGATACAACAATGATGGAATAAGGCTTCTGTGAGTCCACCAATAGTGGTGCTGCTGGAGCTGTTTTGGGGGAGAAAGCAAGTCTACATGTGAAATAGTTTTCTTCTCTATGAGGACATATCACTGCCCTTCTCTGATGGAGAGTGGACCAGCAGCTGGATGGTCTCTGCAGGGAATAGTGCCCTATTGACATTCAGTGTTAGCTCACATTGTTGGCAATTGGGTGCTTAGTAATGGCAATAGGCAGATCAGATTTGGTGAAGAAAGGCCATGTGTTTTTTTTGTTTTTTTTTGCTGTTTTTTTTTTTTTTTATTAAATTCAGTTTTATTGAAATAATTCACACACCATACAATCATCCATGGTAAACAATCCGCTGTCCACAGTATGATAACATAGTTATGCGTTCATCACCACAATCTGTCTCTGAACATTTTCCTTACATCAGAAAGAACCAGAACAAGAATAAAAAATAAAAGTGAAAAAAGAACACCCAAATCATCCCCCCATCCCACCCCATTTGTCCTTTAGTTTTTATCCCCATTTTTCTACTCATCCATACACTAGATAAAGGGGGTGTGATCCACAAGGTCTTCACAATCACACTGTCACCCCTTGTAATCTACATTATTATATAATTGTCTTCAGGAGTCCAGACTGCTGGGTTGGAGTTTGGTAGTTTCAGGTATTTACTTCTAGCTATTCCAATACATTAAAACCTAAGAGGTGTTATCTATATAGTGCATAAGAATGTCCACCAGAGTGACCTCTTGACTCCATCGGAAATCTCTCAGCCACTGAAACTATTTCGTCTCATTTTGCATCCCCCTTTTGGTCAAGAAGATACTCTCAGTCCCACGATGCCAGGTCCACATTCATCCCCGGGAGTCATATTCTGCATTGCCAGGGAGATTTACACCCCTGGGAGTCGGGTCCCACGCAGGGGGGAGGGCAGCGAGTTCACCTGTCGAGATGGCTCAGTTAGAGAGAGAGAGCGCCACATCTGAGCAACAAAGAGGTACTCAGGGGGAGACTCTTAGGCACCATTACATGCAAGTTTAGACTCTCCTTTGTGGTAATGAGCTTCATAAGGGCAAGTCCCATGCTCGAGGGCTCAGCACATCAAACCGAGAAAGGCCATGTTTTGAGCCCACGTTCCTGACACTACGGTCACTTTGTAATAAAACCCATTGAGCAGGAAATGCGTTGCTTGGGGAAAGAGGATAAACATCATCCAGAGGATGGCTCGTCTTATCCTCTTGTTTATTAACAAGAGGTGAAGGCCTGTTGGTGGGCACTTCTCGCCACCTTTCTACCAGAACTCCTTGTCGCCAAAGGGCATTTCTCTTCACAGTCTATATCCATCTCAAGAGGTACGTATCAGTCTGCCTTATCCTCAGTCCTCCAGATCTGTTCGTCCCAAGTCCCTATCCAGACAACCGATTGGCCTCTACCTTAGATCTGAGTAGGTCATAATTTCAGATCTTCTCTGCTCCAACATGAAGTAGATAAGCAGATCTACCCAAAGTTCTGCATACTGGGAAGATTTCCCTTCACTACCGTATTTCAGGGATAAACCTGGGTGGGGATGTCATGGAGCAGTTGTCTGCTTCTAGCTGGTACAAGCATAGTGTAGACCCATTCATCAACTAGACCATGCTTTTTCCTTCTCCATTAATTGGATCTAAGGATTCCCCCAGAAGGCCGTAGCTGTGAGTTAGGGGAGAGGTGGAAAAGTAGCAGGATCAGCTACCAAATGGGTCAGAGCCATGTGCTTATGAAATTTACCTGTGCTTCTTGACCTGCTATGGTTTGGTTTCATTTATAGTCTTTCCATTTGACAACAGAACATGTCTGCTGTACACAGTCAATTTTATGATTTAATAGATCAGACATAAAACCCAGTTAATGATGGGCAATTCAGGTCGCATAATTACTTGGAGTCCCATGGGCAGGCCTACGTCTCTACTAGGTCCTAGTGGCAAGCCAGGAGGTGCCTTTCAAATGGAGAAGACCTGTGAGCAGAACAGGGTATGGCTTTACTGTAAAACCCTAGAGGTCTGTGCTGTGATTTTCCTAATGGGGTGTCTTTGTCTGCCATAGACCTTTCAACACCATTGGGTGGGGCATAACGCCCCCTTGGCAGGGAAGTTGATAGTGCAGCCTGAACCTACTACAGAGCCTTTTCTTGCTTCATACCCCATTCGACACTGGCAGCCTTATAGCTGGATGCTAACTGCATTGGAGCAGCAGGCTCAAATATGGCAATATGCTGCCTCTAGAATCCAAAGGGGCCAATTAGATGGTGTGCCTCCTTCTTTGCAGTGGGTAATATGAGCTGCGGGAACTTTGTCTCACTTTAGAGGGAATATCTCAACAGGCCTCAGGCTAGAAACCTCATTGATGTGACAGCCTTGAACTACTGTGGTGTTCACCTCCTGTCCTTTGGTGTGCTATGTCTTACTGAAGTGTTTCATTTATTGGCTGTATCCTGCTTGCCATACCCAGTAACAGGCCAGTGTGCTGAATATTTTCCATTTCCTCCTCCAGATGTACCCTTCACTCTTCTCCATCCTTCTCTTTGTATTTGTGGCTGGCCTCTATCAATTTTATTCATGCCCTCCCTCACCCTCTGGCTTCCAGGTGAGATTGGCCAATGGGAGGCACCGACAAGAGATGGGAGGAGTTTGATGTCAGGGTAGCTCTCTCTGGATTGCATTCGGTTGACTGTACCCATCCATCAAAGACCATACTTCCTGTCAGGCAGCTCACTGTGACAGCTACAGTTATTCTCTCTGGGCTTCCATAACTACCCCCACCCTTGTCCCTTCACATCTAAGGGTGGTAATGTCTTTGATTTCACATCCCTTCTTTCTTGGTTTGCCTGAGCTGCTATCACACATACCATAAACTGGTTTTGGCTTAACAAAACAGGAATTTATTGGCTCATGATTTTGAGACTAGCTGAAGTTTAAAATCAAGGCATCAGCAAGGCAATGCTGTCTCCCCAAAATCTGTACCTTCTGGTGCTGGCTGCTGGCAATCCTTTGGGTTCCTTGGCTTATATCTCTGCTTCCTGTTGTTGCATGGCGCTGTCCTCTCCTTTCTCTTCCAGGTCCCTGCTAACTTCTGGCTTCTCCCTGTGACTTTCTCCTTATAAAGCCTCTAGTAATCCAGACTAAGACCCACCCTCATTCAGTTTGGCCATACCCTAACTAAAAATAACATATTCCAGAGGTCCTCTATAGGATGGGTTCATACCCACTGGAATGCAGATTAAGAACATGTCTGATTTAAGGTCCATAATTCAATCTAAGACACTTTCACTGTTGTAAACAGTCCCTTTATTAAATTATCCTAAATTATCCAGTTTGAGTATATCATCTGTTTCTGGTCGCAACCCTGTCTGACCAACCAGTGTGGGATATCAAGGTGATCAAGTTATCTCTGGACTATTTATGTCAGAAAGCAGGAGAGTTTGCACAGCCCTGAGGTAAGGACACAGTCTCTGCCACCTGAAGGCAAATGACTTCTGGTTTTCTATCCTGATAGGAATCAGAGAGCTTTTCCTGAGTCAATAGTACAGTGATTATTTGCTTTCAATTAAGAAACTACCTCTAGAACGTTAGCCACAGTTGGCATCACCACCCAATTAAGTTCACAATAATTCACAGTTATCTTCTAAGACCCACCTGGCTTTTGCTAGCCAAAGAGGCAAGTTGTTCCCATATCTGCAGTTACCCAGATATATGGGACTGCTCTTGGTTCCTATCCTGGCTGGGTAAGGGTGGAGAGGGCTTCTATTTGGCTCTTCCTACTAAAAACAGTACTTACTCCAAGGGTCAAGGAACCAATGTGGGGAATCTGCCAGTTACTGAAAAGTATTTATTCCTATTACATGTTCCATGACTGAGGAAATGGCCATGGGGTTGGTCTTGTATCCTATCAGATCCATTGTAAAGTAGACTCAGGCCAGGATTCCATGTATCAAGTGATAAGCCCCACTCTGACTGCGACCACGATGGTGTTCTGGGACTCTGAGGATTAGCTTCAGCTCAGAGCCAATACTGTTATCTCTCAGAAGCTCTGGGTATGTCTCTTTCCCCCTTGCTCTGTCACCCTGATGAATGGTTGCAGGTCCCTCTGGGATTAATTGGGAAGAAGGTTCACAGAACACACCTGTTGCAAGAAATGTCCTCAAAGGGACTTTGGGTTCCCCCTCAATCAAGAAGATCCACTTCTGTGAACTGGCTTAGGTCTTGGAACGGGGTTCTTATTTGTCTATTTCTGAACCATGCATACCATCCATTAGCTGTGCATTAAAAATAAAAATGATTCTGCTTGTGAGAAACATATTTCACATATTGCTGTCTAAGCACTTATTTGAAAAGTGGCATGAGTTAATGTCTGCATAAAATTTTCTTTAAACAGAGACTTATATAAACCTACTTTGTACCAGACAATATTCTAAGCTCTTTACAAATAAAACTCATTTAATTTTCACCACAATCCTATGAGGTAGATTCTATTACTCCCTTGTTATAATTGAGGAAACCAAGGAAGAGAGAAGTTAGGTAACTTCCCCCAAATCACAGAGCTGGTAATCAGTTCAGTAGGGATTGGACTCCACAGTTCATACACTTGACCGCCATGCTCTGTTGCCTCAAATATTTTTCACGTGAATTTAAATTGTGGAAACCAAATCATTTTAATGTAGAATTGACTAATTGGGTCAGTGGAGTTGTCATTATGAATAAAAATAACTATTATTAATACATACCATTTTGCCAGATATTGTGCTAGATGTTTTGCATACACTGTTTCTAATCTTCAGAGCAGTGCCACAAAGTGGGTAATATTATACTTACTTAGAAATGAGGAAATTGGGTCTTAAGAGATTATTGCTATGACACCAAATGCCACTTAACTCATGAGCATAAGAAGATCAAACCCAGCTGCTGACATCATGTGTTAGTGGTGCTCAGTGTGTACCCAAGCAGCTAGCATCTCAGCAACACTGTGAGCCTTTAGACCTCTCCTTCTGGAACATGTTTGACTCCTTTTAAAATCCGATAGCTAAGAATGAATCCCAAGGAATGCCTCTGCTTTAGTCACGTGTACACCGTCGGCTCATCTCAACTCACAAAACAAAATACTGACAGGTTCTTCTATTAAATGTTATTAAAGATGATTCCCTCTTTCTTTTGGTGACGTCAAAAGGCTCTTGGCTTTGGAGTCAGATTCTGTTTTTCACAAGATGTGTGACTCTAAGGAAGTACTGATTCGTGGAGGCTCAGTTACCTCCTCTCTGAACAGGGCTTTTACTTTTTACCTCATAGGGATGTTGTAGGTAAACCCTCTATGAATTTAGGATGACAATCAATCTTCCATTTCCTCAAGATCTGTACACATCAGATAGATTCATAATGTATATTTTATTTCGACATGCTGAACTATTCACCCATATTTTTTGTTTTATGACTCTGATTTTGACCTGACTACTAACTTAAATTGATTAACTTTGGGTCTATGACTTTTGTATCCCTGTCCCCAGATGAATTGATCTCAGTTTCACTTGGACTCTGTTTTGATAACTGTCCTTATGTGACCTTAAACGGTGACGCCTAACTCCCTCCCCTGTCCCTGAACTTTATTTCATTGCCTCTGAGGGCATGTTTTTTCCACACTTTAGGTCTCTGAAATTGGAAGGTATCTTTGAGTTAGCAGTCAGCTTGTCTGGCCACCCAGGAAGCCAAAAGGGAAGAAGGTGGCCTGGTGTCGTGAAGAAGCAGGAGGCCAAGAAGGTGGCAAATCCCCTGTTTGAGAAAAGACCAGAGAATGTTGGCATTGGACATCCAACTGAAAGGGAACCCAAAAGGGGACCTCATCTGCTTTGTCAAAGAGCCATCCTCTATAAGCAGCTGAGAGCCTCCCCCCCCCCCACCATCAGCCTTGGACCACCCAAAGCTACTCAACTGCCGCCTAAGGTGTCCCACAAATACAGACCATAGACAAAGTAAGAGAAGGAGCAGAGGCTGTTGGCCTGGCTGAGAAGAAAGCTACTGGCAAAGGGCATGGCTCCACTAAGAGGCTGCCTGTGCTTGGAGCAGGGGTGAAAACTGTCACCACCTTGGTGGAAGGCAAGAAGGCTCAGCTGGTGGTGATTCCACATGACGTGGTCCCCATTGAGCAGGTTGTCTTCCTGCCCACCTTGTGTCATACAGGGAGGGTTCTCTACTGCATCATCAAGGGAAAGGCCAGACAGGGATGTCTAGTGCATGGAAAGATCACACCACCATGGCCTTCATACAGGTTAACTCAGAAAACAAAGGAGATCCAGCTAACAGATACAATAAGATCTGCTATCACTGGGAAAGCGGTGATGTCCTGCGTTCAAAATTGGTGGCTTGCATTGCCATACTGGAAAAGGCAGAGGCTAAAGGATTTGCCACTAAACTGGATTAAATGTACACAGTTATTTTTCCGTACATAGAAAAGAAGTTTGCCGTCAAAATGAACAAACAAAACAAAATAAAAATTGTTCTCGGTGAGGCCACAGTTGTAACACAGTTGACTTTGCATACATCAAAAATGTCAACAGATTGGCAGAGGGGTGTGAGTGATACAGAGGCAAACCTAGAGTTAAAATGGTGTTGCAATCTTTTAATTTCCATGAACCAAAAGGTTGTGTGTACAAACCAAAAGGTCCTGTGGAAGCGGTGAGGGAGTTGGTGAATCAGATATAATTATCAAAATTCCCAATGTCAAAATAAGTAGTTCTACTTAATTAACAAGCTGGCTAAAGATTCCAAAACCAGTGAAGCTTGGTTCTTTTGAGGACTCGTATCAACATCAAGATGTTGCATCTTGATGGCCCAAGGACCAATATCATGTAGAAAAACATGCACATGGATGACTCTGAATTAAAGATGATACAAAAGAGTTGATCTCTGGACATGAAGAAGTTTTAGACATATATTAACCAAAATATTTTTTAATACCATATTTCATTGACTCTAAGGTGCCATACCTTGTAAGACAATATTTTTCAAGTATTTATTAAGAAAGTAAAAACTCTGCCAATTAAACTATGCTACAATGTTCAAGCACCACTGATAATAAGATACTTCCTGATTTCAGTAATGTAAAAATCTGGAGCGAAAATGTGTCTTAAACTTACTGAAATACAGTATTTTCCTTTTTATGTATTCATAAGAGTTATTGAGTCAAGTGTGATAAAAGTCTTTAGGTCTGAAAGAGCTACTTCTTTAAATATAAATTAGGTGATAAGAAATCATTGTATCATAATGCTTTTCTTTCTAAGTGATACATAAGATAATTATGCACTTTACAGTGAGAATTTGTGATAAAATACTGTTATCATCTTTACCTGAACTCTTGATTCTGGTCACTTCCTTGTTGGACTTAAATTATGATTCTAATTCCTGCTTGCCAGTGTACATATCCCTGGTTTTGACTTCGCATTTAAGAGGGACAACATAGAGTCCTGACAATTTGAATTTACTAATTCTTTCATTTAAGACATTTTGTGGTTGCAGGTGGCTATGGAGGTTCTATTTTGCTGCTGAGTTTTAGACATGAACTAAGTTTTGCAAGTTCTGGTGATTTCTTAGCCAGACACTTCTAGTCCAGTTCTTTAATTTAGCAAATTATAATCTGGACAGTCTTTCCCAAACTTGCCCAATAATTAGAATATTCTACTAGGGCTTTTGTTAAAGACAGAGAATACCAGCTCCATTCCAGACCTACTAATCAGAATCTTCAGGGAAGAAATCTAGAAACTTGTCTTTTTAACAGGCACTTCAGGGGATTCTCAGGATAAAGGAAGCTGGGGAAACACTAACTGCAGATGATCTATTCTATCTCCCTCACTTACACATTTCATAAAAATGGATGTAGGATGATATCCACCCTCCATCTTCATGAGTCTGTAATGAAGATAACATGGAGCTGTCTGAACTCTTCAAGAGATATTTGCTCAATCCATCTAATTGTTTTTAAAATTAACTTTTCTGAGTTCCACTTAGCTTAGCTCCATGAATTCATATCCTTTGTGGGGTAGCTTTTAATTCTGGTCTGTTAAAATGCCCCCTAGTTAAGGAAGTAGTGATATGAAAAATAACCTGTTATGTCGGCACCTGCTGACATCATCTCTGGTGGCCTGAGTTTTGACTATACAGGCACAGGGACCTATTTTGTAAGTTCTTCAATACAGAACTGGAGTTTTCTGGTTGTTGCAGCTGCGGTCACCCTAAACTTCATTTCTGCAGAGACCTCTCAGACATTTCTTGCAAACCACAACAGGACAAAAACCACCAAATCTCTTAGGAAATCTAGCTCATAGCTTTGGCCCACATGGCTTTGTTTCTTAGTAAAGTCACCAATTACAGGTGCAAATTATAATTTTGATAAACAGCAGAGACGGGCGATTAACACTGAGCTTCTTCAACAAATCAGCTCCTTGAGAAATCATGTCTGTGTGAGCCAGCACCTTTGCAATGCAGGACAGACGACGGCCATGCAATTTAGTATCGTCTCTATGTTAGACTGAGGGTCTGTTCTTTACATTACATACATGCATAGCACTTAGCACTTACCATGTGCCAGGGATCATACTTTATATATCATGTCTCTTACACACTGGCAGTTTTTTTGAGAGAAATCATGTAAACATTTGCCAGTGGCATGAGTTCATTTTACAAATATTTGTAGAATGTTTTCTGTGTGCTTGGCACTGTGCAAGGACACGTGGAAATTCATTTTAGAATCACCGAGCTAAAACAACTTTTTTGAAACTTATGTGAGAGAAAATCATTCCCTCTCTCTTCCACCGCTAAAAAGCAGAGGAAATGGACTACTTTCTCAGGTTATCAACTTCCTAGTGCTAGAAACATTCTGAGTCTGGGAAACTAAAATTTGCTGTCTCTCCTATGATAGGTTAAATGGTGGCATTTATATGGCTAACATTACATCTGTTAGAAAATCTGAAAGTCTTCTTTGTCCTGAAAGAGCTTCTATGTGGTAGAAAACTCAAATGAACTTAAGTAGCTACATCTACATAGTACGTGGTTTGTATAATGATCACAGAGAAAAGTCCCTTCCCTGGTCAACCAGGCAGGATGATGGCAGCAAGGTGGAGATGGAGAAAGGAATTTTAACAAATATGAAGGAAATAATTTCCTGAATTACAGCCACAGTTATTATCTAACATCAGACTAAGAATACAAAAAGTGCCAAATTGCATTGCTCCATAGATAAATGTTAATACATAATTTTCCTGTTGCGTGAAAATCATTTACATAAGATTGTCTGGGATTAGGAATAAATGTCAGCATGTGAAGTTTTTAGAAGGAATGACACAATCAGGCATCTGAACTTTGTTTATTCAATGCTGGCCTCAAGTACACCACCCTGCATTGTAAATACCCAAGGACCAACTCGGGCATGTGTTTACTTAGACTTGCCCTTTGAGTTAGTTCCGGAGATCAGTTATGCAAATTAACTTTTGTCCCATTTGCCAGGTTTAAATAACACTTCAAAATAGCATTTGCTTAAGTTTGTCCTACATAAAATGGGTGTTGTCATGATTTAAATTTTTCCAATATGCACTTCTGTATAAAACTCTTATTTTCACACACCTTTAACAAAGCTTGCATAGCTCAAAATGAAAGAAAGAAAACACTACTAATTGCAACTGGTTAAAAAGAAAGATCAAAATTATTTGTTGGCAAGGGTCTTAGGAAACCAATATTCATGTACACAGATGGGGGGAGTGTAAATTAGTACCATCTTTCCTGACTGTTTGGTAATCTTTATCAAGAGCCCTGAGAGCAAGTGTGTGCAATTTGACCCAGAAATTTATCCTGAGGAAATAATCAGGCAGAAATGCAAAGGTCTACATGCAAAGATTCACTGAAGGGTTGTTGAGCTTAGAAATATCTCACTAAATTCTTAAAATGTAAGTCTGGGTGGTGTTGCCACGCAATCCCCCTGTCAGAACATGAGAAGTGAGAGGAGAGAGACATTCCCCTTGCTCCAGGAGAGCTGACAAGTAGCTGTGGTGTCCATCAAACTGGTAGGACAGCGCCCTGGGGAATGTGCAGGGTTCAGCCTCTTTGTGAGGACAGATTTCCAGGCAGAGTCGTTGAGGCCAACAGCAGCTGTCTGGCTTGAAGCAGTGGAGATGGCTCCAAGGGCAGCCTCCACTGTCTGTGAGGGTTGTCTGTGCCCTAGGAAATATTTCGGGGGTGGGGAAGGGCTTTTCAAGGAATTGGCAGATTCAGGTAATAATATAACATGACCCGATTTGTATCTACGGATATCTGTATCCAGGCAATATCTGGATATGGGAATTGCATGTATAATAATAAGCTTTTAAGTATACATTTGGCAATCACAGATTTAATATTTTTGGATTCCACTGTTGATTCAACAAACATAAAGAGCACCTACTATGTGCCAAAAACTATTCTATGCTCTAGGGCCACAGATGTCAGAGGCTACTGTTCTATTTTTGGAATCTGACTTGAAATAGCCTATTAAATTGATTTTTGTTATATATAGATCACATTCTCCAGTTTTGGAATTTAAAATATTTTTAAGCTATAGAAATAGCAATAATTTGAAAATTCTAGACACTAATATTAACCAATTTTATTCTTGAAATAGTATGTAAATGTATCATTTATTCAAGTTTCAAATAGGGATTTTTTTCCTACAGACGTGTTCTTGCACATTGGAAAATAAATGAAGAATGCAAATTTATTTTCCAAACAATTCACACTTGTGAACAGGAGAGGCTTATGAACATATGCGTTGGTTGCATATTATGATTTTTGTGTATTCTTCTAGTATCTATTACACGGCAATCAACTTGATAAATGCAGCTGGTGTTTAATTTCAGGTTAAAGCTTGTTTAAACTTTCAAACGCTCCTTAAAAACTGTACAAGGAAGTAAGTTTCTTTTCATGCCTTAACTTCCAAGAAGCTTAAAGCGATACTGATGGGGTTTGAATCCTGTCTCCCACAAAAGACGTGTTCGAGTATTAAGTCACATCCTTGTGGGTGTGAACCATTTGTAAACAGGACCCTTGAAGATGTTATGATCAGTTAAGGTGTGGACTCATTTGTGAATATCCTATTTAGGTCTGGCCAAACTGAATCCTGGTGGGGCTTCATCCTCATGACCAGAGGCCTTAAAAAGAGAGGAAATTTGGACATAGTCAGAGAAAGCCAAAGGAAGAAGCCAGAGAGGAGAGAGATCGCCACATGACAGAGCACCGCCATCGCCAGACTACTACCAGCTCCAGGAAAAAGCTTGGCCTTGCTGACATCTTGATTTTGGACTTCTGGCCTTCAAAATCATGAGACAATAAATTCTTGTTGTTAGGTCAACCACTGTGGTGTTGTCATAGCAGCCTTAGCAAACTAAGGTACTTACCCAATGCCCAAGTAAGGTCTTTTATTATGTATCTCGTTTCAGGTCTTTGTTATATATACTTAGGTTTTCTTTAGGTAATTGTACCTCTTTATGATTTTTTTTTAGTCTCTTAATTGCCTGGTTTAGCATGACAGTTAACTTGCCCTGTTGGCAGTGTACCACATGAATCTGTGACCTACTCTTCCCGGACATGCAGCTGGACCATGTTTCCCAGCCACCTTCCTCTTGCAGCTGGATGGATCAAGTGACTGGATTCTGACCAATGGGATGCAAGTAAATGTGACCATTCAGGAAAAAAGACACTTGTTTAGGCATTTCAAATATAGGAAATTTAATGCCAATTGTTGCTTGCACAGGTGTTACAAGAGCTGAGAAAGCAAAAAAGGAGTTTAAGGATGAAACATGGAGAGTAGTAACTACAGAAAGCAGCTACCACCCCAGGACCAGAACATAGGAAGGAGGTGGTATCACCAGGGCCCGGAACGGTGGGAGAGGTGCCATCTGGCTGGTGTTGGGACCACAGAGGAAGGGTCCTTTAGCTGGTGCTGGAACCACCAAAGGATAGAGGAAGTTCACACGGCACTGATGGAATCCTGATGAAGGGAACCTGCCTCGCAGGCGCTAGCACCATGGAGGGGCATCTGAGCACTGATGCTGGGACTGAGGAGGTGGCCGTGCTCAGTGGATGATGGGGTGACTAAAAGATGCTCTGCCATAGTCAACTGTGCTAAAGGGTTAGTGACTGAATCAAAGGATAAGTGAGTCCCTTTTCCTCTCCTCCCACCTTCCAATTGCTGCTAGTATCTCATTGGTAGAAGCCAACCACAAGCCAGCTAGCAAGGTAGTCTAAAAATGAAGATTGCAAGGTCCCCACCCCATGACCAATATCCATTACCCTAACTTTTTCTCGTCTCAGACAAACTCCTTATCCAATATGCCATAACTCCTTCTACCCCTTTCACCATCCCCGGTCCCTGGTAACCTATAATCTACCATTTGTCTCTATGAAGTTTGCTTCTAGGTATTTCATATAAGCAAGATTGTACAATATTTGTTTTTTTGTGCCTGGCTTATTTCACTCAAGATGATGTTCTCAAGTTCATCCATTTGTAGAGTGTATCAGACTTTCATTCCTTTTGATAGCTGAATAATATTCCATTATAAGTACATACAATGTTTTCCTTATCCATTCACTTATTGATGGAACTCACATGGCACCCATCTTTTTGGCTAGTGTGAATAATTCTGCTATGAATGCTGGTATATAAATATCTGTGCAAGCCCCTGCTTTCAGTTCTTTGGGGTATAAACCTAGGAGTGGAATTGCTGGGTCATAAAGTAATTCTACATTTAACTTCTTGAGGAACTGTCAAACTGTTTTCCATAGTGGCTGCAGCAATTTACATTTCCACCAACAATGTACAAGTGTTCCTATTTCTCCGTATCTTTACCAACATTTGTTATTTTCCATTTTTTAAAACTAGTAGCCATTTTAGTGGGTGTGAGGTGGTAGATATCTCATGGTTTTGATTGGTGTTTCCAAATGGCTAATGATATTGAGCATCTTTTCATATGCTTATTGGCCATTTGTATGTCTCATTGGGAGAAATGTCTATTCTGATCCTTTGTTTCTTAACCGAGTTCTTTGTCTTTTTGTTGTTCACGTGTATGAGTTCTATATATATTCTGGATACTGAACTCTTCTCAGATATATGATTTCCCAATATTTTATCCCATTCTGTTGGTTGTCTTTTCACTTTCTTGATAATGTCCTTTGATGCACAAAAGTTTTTAATTTTGATAAAGTGTCTATGTATTGCTTCTTTTGTTGCTTGTGATTTTGGTGTAAAATCTAAGAATCCATTGCCTAACACAAGGTCCCAAAGATATTTCCCTATGTTTTCTTCTAAGAGTTTCATAATTTTAACTCTTATGTTGATCCACTTTGAGTTAATATTTTATACAATGGGAGGTAGGGGTCCACTTTCATTCTTTTGCATGTGGATATCCAGTTTTCCCAGCACTATCAGTGGAAGAGATTATTCTTTTCCCATCAAGTGGAGTTGGCATCCTTGCCAAAAATATGTGGGTTTATTTCAGAGCTCTTTATTCTATTTCAAATTTCCTAAAGTACTATACTGTAAATTAGTATGGTCCAGGTATCTCCAATTCTCCAAGAATCTCAAGGTAATCAGGTGGATATATGTCTGTTTGATGTTTATAATAGAGCAATGCTTATAATATCATTTAGTATTGATCAATTAATTTTCTATAATATTTAATAGACTCCCACTTCCTTAGTATAGCATCAAATAAGCTCTAGACTTGCAGTGAGCTGATTGTTTTCATTAATTGGTAGTGACAAGATGAAGAGATTGGGAGGGGGAAATGAATGACACCTTGAACTCCAAAACAGGATAAAAAGTTTGAATCCAGTGGATTAAAAAAAATTATAATAAATAAATTCCACTGTACCGCCACCTAGTGGAACTTTATAATAAATCAATTAGTTTTCTTTTTTTTTCTGTCAGTCCTGGAAACAAGGTAAAAGGTAAAGAAATGAAACAGGATTCATTTAAAAGGTAGCTGAATATAATACTTCCCAAGGTGATCAAGAAGACTAATATGGTCCATTTCAAATAGGAAGAAACTTTATACTTAAAAAAAATCCTAGTTTTTCTGATTATAAGTTGAGTCATACTCATTGTAGATATCCTACAAAAAATAAGAAAAAGGATACTAGAATAAAAGTCATTCATAATTCCACTACTCCAGAATGTATATCTCTCCAGACATTTTTCTACATCAATATGTACACATTTATATTTCAAATGGGGTTTATGCTATGCATACTGTTTTCATTTAACACTTCTTTGTTTACACCAAGGTATTAAATATTTATTATAACTGTATTTCATGGATGCAGACAGTAAAAATGCAATCCATTTAAAACACATATAAATTGAACATCTACTATGACAATTAGGAAAAGCAAAAACTTTGAAGAAGAGAGTCTTGAGTTTGGGTCTGAACAATTTCATGTATTAAATATGCAACCTTGGCTGGTACTTAAATTTGTTGAATGTCAGTTTCTTCTGAATAAAATGGGAATAAAGTCAACTTCATAAGGTTAATAGGAACAAATGATACATAGTGCCATTAAAATAACTAGTACACAGATGATCAATAAATAGCGACTATACTTTTAAGTTCATTGATGTAAACTAAATAGATACAAAAATTGTTTAGTTATCATGGAATTTCATTGTATGGTTACTAGAATTAAGTTATCTATCATGGCTAAGACTTGAAACTTCTTTATAACAAAGAACATTATTAGAATTTGCTTAAAAATTAAATATTACATCAATTCAATAAAACATTAAATTTTTACAGTACATGTAAAAATTGTAAGTGATGGTCTATAATTAATGGTAAAAATGTTCTTTCATGAATTATAACAAATGTATCACACTAATGCAAGTTGTTTATAATAGGGTGGTATATGGGGGCCTTGTATTTATACATGATTTTTCTGTAAACCTAAAGCTTCTCTAATAAAAAAATTTAAAATTTTGTTATGTATATTTTATTGGAATGTCTAAAATTAAATAAAAATGAGAATCAAATGTATACAATTTTATGGAGTTGTAAGCATGATGTGGCTCAGCTTTCACCACTATGTAGGTAATTACTCTATATCTAATATTATGACCCATCAGAACACATTTCAGGAGTTTTTTGTCCATGAACATATTTAAGATATCTTAAAAGTGAGGCTAAACTATTCATATTGTTACATCCTTTTAAAAATTTTAACTAAATGTTTATATGGTGAATATTTTCATAGTTTCCAATATTCCTTTATTTAAACTATTATAATCATTATCTTTATTTATGCATCTTTACATATAAATCTAATTATTTCCTTAGGATAGACTCCTTAGAAATGAAACTGTAGAAATAATGCCAGTTTTAAAGTAGAAATAACAACAAGTTCCATGAGGGCTCTTTTTTTTAGCATCACTCCATGAAGGCAGATGCAGGGGAACTTAAAGCAAATTCAACTGAAGCGTTTCTACGGTGGTCAATATTAAGCTACCAAGAAAGTCCCTTTTCTTCTAATCTAGCTAGATCCAAGAATTGAGTTTAAATACCTGACAGTATATTTTCTATTTTAAGTCACATTCCCAGAAATAGCCTCTGAGAAGGCGCTCTGCACGCAGGAGGTTTATTAGGGCACGTGCTCCCTGGTAGGGGGTTCGGGCAGTAAGACGAGCAGCAGCAGTAGAACTGCGGTAGGGCTGCCGGAGAGGCTTCAGTCAATCACCAAGCGAGCTCTGGAGCTGGATTACCTTTCAGAGATCGGAAAGGGGACTGGGCCTGTGCCCCACAGAAAGTGGGTCTAATTTCCCCTTTGGCAATTTCGGGAGGGAAAACCTGAAGTGGGGAGGGGAGGGTCTGAGCAGCACACTACAGCATCCACGACAGAGTATAAATTCCCTAGTCAATCCCCCCCAAACATTACTTCTCTCAGCAAAGACTTTAATAAAATCTTAGCAAACAATAAGCTTGACAATTTATGCTTGACCATTACTGGAAGTGCAGATTTTCTGTTATCAGTTAAATATAGACTCACATGTGTGAACAGACAATTCAGAGAGTTGACATCCTCTGTGAAAACTGAGAAGCCTAACAAAAAATTCGATCTGAATAAAGCCCACTACCTTCCCAAGGAGGTAGATGAGGCAATGAAGTATGTTGAAGGTTAGGTTGGGATTCTTAGATAATTTTTTGTTTGTTTGTTTGTTTGTTTTCTAAAGCATAAGTAAACAAGGGCTTGCAGACCCTGAAATTCCACTCTACATGGCATGGTCTGAAAAGCTTCAGCCTGCAAAATCAGGAGGCAGTTCTAGGATTTTAAGCTTAACCCTGCTGGAATAGCAAGTAGTCACTAAAGACATATAAATAATCTGCAATATATGCAGGAGACTAGCAAATTAACAGCATTAGTATTGTCAAGACTAAGACAAGCCATAAAATGCACCAAAAACAGTCATGAAGGTGCTCAAATGAAGTTGTAGTGAAGTTTCTTCATCACTGTTTTGTTTCTTAATTTCTTCTACAGATACTAATGGAGTCAGAGAAATTTTGCTGTTTCTCCTGAGTTTTCTCCTTTAACAGGTATCTGTCATTCTCTTCTGAATTTCTCAGTCATCCCCTTGGATTTTCAAACAAAACTTCTCCATTTCTTGGATATTAGAGTGCAATTGCCAACCTTCACGTTCTATATTGATATAGTTTCCATGCAACTTGCCTAAGATTCTGCACCTTTCTTACTTTTCAATAGTTATCTGGTGCTTTCTCAACTTCTCCAGATTAGTTGGAATACTATGTTAATGAATCCCCACAGCTGGTTTAAGGTGATATAATTTCACTTTTTTGTTGTCTTCAGAAAGGAATTCTATCTTTTCTATTTGCAAAGGATTTTCTTCTTCACTTGATGTAGTCATCAATAATCCCTCCAATTGTCAGCAATTCTCAGTGTATCCTTGGTCCATCCGTCACGTCATGTCACCCTGCTGTGTTCCAGCTAGGCCTTTTTTGCCTTCTTCTCCCTCTTGGGTTCTCATTTCTGTAAGCCAGAGCACATAAATCATAGCTGCTAAGTACATTCTAAATGCATTCAAGTCTAATTCTATAAGAGTAAAGAACCATTTCTTGTTTCTTTCAAAGAAGTAACCTAATTCTGGCTACAGCACATCCTGATAATCTGTATTACAAGTTATCATTATTTTTGCATTTTTAAAGTTATTTATGAGCTTGAGCATTTTTCACAAGTTTATTGGTCATTTGGGCGTCTTCTCTTGTGAATTACTAGCCATTGTCTTTGCTCATTTTTCTATTGATAGTGTTTTTCCTCCTATTGATTTGTACTCAGTCTTTAACCACTAAGGATATTAACCCATTTCTCCCAATCTGTGACTAATTTTTTAAATAAAAAAGTAGAGAAAAATCATGACAAAAATTACCTCAAATTTAACTTTTGCAACTGAGGTCAATATTCTTCCATCACTTATGGCATCTTTTTAATATGTTTATATTTCTGCCCACAATTTTACTATTCCTCTAATCTCCAAGGCTGGAATCTTCTAAGTTAACTTTTTTCTCTACAACATCCCTTATGTTACCAACCAATCAGCAGGTTCTGTCATTTCTTTCTTCAAAATAATGCCTCTCTCATTCTCCCTGTTGCTTTTACTTTTTTCCCACTGCCTCTTAAGTCCCTCTTTTCATTCTTTAAACAATCATAGTGGTGCCATCTCACTGGACTCTTTGCCTCCAGTGTACCCCAATGATAAAAAAAAAAATCTAACTTTACTTGAAAGGATACCATTTAACCTTGGGGGTGACCTTGAGCTAAGGAGAAGGAACTATCTATTCCACAGAAATTGTGAGTCTTAATGTGTTTTCAAGCATGTGAAAAAAGCCTGATGATAGTATCGTTTTAAAAATGTAGATGTACAGGCCAAAAAAGGATCTCTAGGAGTAGAATTACACAATCCAAGAATTTTTCAAGCAAGTTGACTGGATTATGTAATCAACACCATTCATTTTACAGATGAGAATGCAGAAACCCAGAGAGATTGAGCAATTTGTTCAAGGACACATATAATTATTATGTACTTATAAATTATATATATTATAAAATGGACAAGCATTTTAAAAGAATGATATAAAGAAGAAATAAACACTTTAAAATCATTTTATTTTATTAATGGTACCAAAAAAACCCTTTTTGCTTACTATTAATATTTTTGGTAAGTCCTAAGTGAGTATGCATCATCATTTTTAAAAATTATGGGTCATCACTTTTTGATACAGCAATCCAAAAGTTGAGTTGCCAATTCAGTTTTATTTTGATAGCGGTTATAGAATTCTTAGATTATAAAAAGATGCTTCATAAAGATATGTAGATCTGATGCTTGTTTTTCAATTCCATCCATTTATTCAAAAGTTTTAATTGAAAATCAGTTAGTAAATGATTAATTAGTTAATATCAATTAACTGCTCTTGAGAAGTATTTGGAAGGTGCTACACTGTCAAATATTAAAACAGTGTTTGAATCTCACTGAAGTGCTTCATTTTAAAGTGGAAGATTTTTAAACAAGTTAGAAAAATCACCTTCCAAGTTTTCTAAGTGTGTGTAAGAGAATTTTTATATGTGATAAATTTATATCTACTTCAAAAATAAAATTACATATGATTTCCCAGTATTTGTTTTCCAAATATTTTTGCTTCCATTTTGTAAAACAACAACTTTTGTATTTATGCTTAAAATGTCATAGGAACAGATTTAAAATGTGAGTATTTTTAAGTATCCACTAGGTGGAGGAATACGGATGGTCACATCATAAAAAAGGCCAGCAAAGTTAGAACTCTTGTTTTTAAAACTTTTTATTGAAGAATAATATATACACACCATGTATAAATAATTAATTGCAAATACATAATAGATAGACCTTAATGTTAGTGCCAAAATTATAAAACTTCTATAAGAAAATATAGGAGAAAATTTTGTGACCTCGGTTTGGGCAAAGCTTTCTTATATAAGACACAATTAGCATAAATAAACATAACAGGTAAAATTGATAAATTAAACTTAATCAAAATTAAAAACTGGTCTTTGTCCAAACGGGGGAAATGAAAGGAAATGAAATAAGCTTCAGTGGCAGAGAGATTCCAAAAGGAGCCGAGAGGTCACTCCGGTGGGCACTCTTACGTGCAATATAGACAACTCTTTTAGGTTCTAATGAATTGGGGTAGCTGGTGGTAGATACCTGAAACTATCAAACTACAATCCAGAACCCATAAATCTTGAAGACGATTGTATAAAAACGTAGCTTATGAGGGGTGACAATGGGATTGGGAAAGCCATAAGGACCACATTCCTCTTTGTCTAGTTTATGGATGGATGAGTAGAAAAATGGGGGAAGGAAACAAACAAACAGATAAAGGTACCCAGTGTTCTTTTCTACTTCAATTGCTCTTTTTCACTATAATTATTATTCTTGTTATTTTTGTGTGTGTGGTAATGAAGGTATCAGGGATTGATTTTGGTGATGAATGTACAACTATGTAATGGTACTGTGAACAATCGAATGTATGATTTGTTTTGTATGACCGCGTGGTATGTGAATATATCTCAATAAAATGAATATTAAAAAAACTGGTCGTTGAAAGACACTACTATGAAAAGGAAAATGAAAGCCACAGACTGGGAGAAAATGTGTCCAAAACACATATCTGATAAAGGACGACAAAGTATTTGAACAGGCACTTCACCAAAGCAACCACAATGAGACACCACTTCACACCTGCTAACAAGTCTAAAATTAAAAAGCCTGGTGAGGAAACAGAGAAAATAATACTTGCAAACACTGCTTGTGGGAATATAAAATGGCACTGCCATTTTAGAAAAATAGTTCAGCAGTTTCTTATAAACATAAACATATACTTACCAAACAATGCAGCAATCACATTCCTACATACTTCCCCAAGAGAGATTTAAAAAAACATGTTTTCACAAGGGCCTGTAGGTGAATGTTCATAGCAGTTTTATTCACAATAGCCAAAATCTAGAAAAAAAACCCAAAGGTCCTTCAATTGGCAAATGGATAAACAAATTGTGGTACATCTATAAAAGATACTACTCAGCAATAAAAAGGAAATGATATACTGATACGTGTGATAATATGGATGAATCTCAAAAGCATTACAAACAATGTTACATAGAATAACCTACATTATAGTTATTTTCCAAGTGTGAAAAAGAATATATATATATATATTCTGGAATGTCCTCATCCCCATCATTTGCCTGGTGATCCCCTGGAATGTCCTCATCCCCATCATTTGCCTGGTGATCCCCTGCTTATCCTTCAAAACTCTCCACCACCTTTATGGCACTTTCCTTGATCCTCTTAATTGAGTTAATGTTGCTTTCCTTTGTACTACTGCTACACCTTGTGTCTATGATCTTACATTTCATGGTGAATTCCAATTATTCATCTTCTCTTGGGCACAGTGGAGGCCTACCTAAGTTCCATAAGAAGAGGGCTGCAACTTAGTCAACTCTCTATCCTCAGGAGCAAGTACAGCATCTGACACAAAATAAGACTACAATAAACGGGTCCTGAACTGAGAGGAATGGCCTGTGCAGAGACAAACATGTTTCCATATGTACATGTGCATCAGTGAGTGCACATCTATGAAAGACAGTGTGTGATAAGTAAATACGTTTAACAATATAATTCTGTATCTAATGGTGCCTTATCTTCTTCCTCCCTGAGAGCTAACATTTCAGAAACTAAAATTTGTGTTATTTGACAAGTTGTCCAGTATGGTCCAGGAACAGCAGGTTGAATGAGAGAGTCAAGCATCCCTATGTTAGGGCAGGCTCCGTCTGTCCATAGAAGGACATATGAGACTTTTGGGGTAGATGGCCCAGTAGGGAGCTCTAGGACTCAGTCCTTCCAGCAAAACAACTATTAAAGAGACGGGAACTGTCTGGAGGCCAGAAGAACACTGTGCAACATCCGGGGAAGAGCAGGAGGGAGAGTCTGATAAACTGTCATAAAGGACAGTAAATTGCTCTCACCACATTCATCCTCCACTCACATGGCAGGCCACCCTGGGGTCCAGTCCTGCCTAGCTCACTGCTGACAAAAAGGGACATAAAGACCCTCTTCCCCAAGAATAAGGATGTGCATGATCGATCACTGTTCATGGCTTTTGATTAGTGAATTTGGATTGCTGGGGGCTCTGAAGCCAGCTATTGTTTCAGCCGTCCTGGACAAAGGTGGCAGCAGTCATTGCTTCAACCCTCCCTGGAGAGCGGTGGTGGTGGTGGAAACTTAAAGATGCTGCTCTTCCTCGGGGCTGCGGGAGACAGTTGGCTGAAGGGCTGCATTTGCTGGGCAGGCCAGGAAAGCTCAGCTTTGGGGAGCCGTCAGAGAAGCTTTAGGCGCCCCGTCTTGTTTGTATCCCCAGGTCACTTTGGAGGGGGTCTGCATCCTACATGTGGGTCCCCAGCCTGGTTTTGTCTGAGAAAGTCTGACTTGGGAAAGTCCTCTCTGGGGTGCCCCTCCTCCCAGAATTTGCCCTCCAGTCAAAAGCAGCTAGAGACAATGAAAGGAGTATTTAAAAAACTACAGAGGCAGACAGTCTGGCACAAAGACCCTCCTGTTCCAAACACCCAGAAAAGGGAGGTCTGTGTCCTGGGAAACAGAAGGGACAATCAAGCTCCTGTAAAGAGAGGAACTCCGAAACAGCTAACAAGCACAAGCCCAGGACAAGACAGAAGCCCAGAAGGACAGGAAAAGCCCTGCACACTGCATTCACCTAGGCAGACCTTCCTGAAAGGAGGGCTGAAGCTCAAGAAAAAATCTGTTTTATCACCTATGGGTTATAAAACCAAGAAACAGACATCTTAGGGAATAAACCCCAGAGTTAACATTTTAAAATATTAAAATATACAGCATGCAACAGAGTACAAGACAAACAAAAAAACAGGAAATCATGGCCCTTCCCAAGGAAGAAGATAAAAATACAAAAAACACAAATGAAGAAGACAAGAATGTGGACATACCAAACAAAGCCTTTAAGAAATGACTCTAAAAATGCTTAAGGAGATGAAGGAAAGTATAGAGAATGAACTAAAATATATCAGGAAAACAGTGATTGAGCAATATGAGAGTCTAAGCAAAGAGATAGGAATTTAAAAAAGGAGCCAAACAGGACTACTGGAGATGATGACCACGATAACTAAAATGAGAAATGCCCAGAAAGATTTTAAAAGCAGATTGAAGCTGACAGAAGGAAGAATCAGTGAACTTGAAACCATGACATTTGAAATGAGTCGGGCTGAGGAGCAGAAAGAAAAAAAGGGAAAATAGCCTAAGACAGCTTATGGGACACCATCAAGTGACCCATATATGCACTTTGGGAGTACTAGAAGAAGAGAGAAAGGGGAAAAAGGAATAGTCAAAGAAATAATGACAGAGAACTTCTCAAACACAGCAAAAGTCATGAATATGCACATCCAGTAAGCTCAGAGAACACCAAACAGGAGAAACATGAAGAAAAATGCACCCCATCGTACATTGAATACACTATCAAATGTAAAGGACAAGGAAGAGTTCGGAAAGCCACAAGAGAGAAGCGACATGTTCTATACAAAGGAGTCCCAATCAGTTGAGTGCCATTTCTCATCAGAAACCATGGAGGCAAGAAGGCAGTGGGTTGAAATACTTAAAGTGCAGAAGGAAAACAACTGTCAGTCAGGAATTTTATACCCAGTGAGACTCCCTTACAAAAATAAGGGAGAAATTGAGGCATTGCCAGATGAACAAAAGTGGAGGGAGTTATCACTACTAGACCTGCCCTACAAGTAAGGCTAAAGGGAGTTCTTCAGACTGAAAGGAAAAAAGATACAAGGCAGTGGTTCAGAGCAGCATAAAGAAATAAAGATCTGCAGTAAAGTACCCTTGAAAATAACAATTTAAATAAGCCTTGGGAGAAAAGGGAATTAGGCAAAGAAGGGGATGTAGGAATCATAGTATTAAAGGATTTCCAGGCAGAGGGAAAACCTGTGCAAAGATTTAGAGTTAAGAATGAGTGTGGAACATTGAGACAATTCTAAGTGATATAATACGTCTAGAAGGTAGGAGCTATGTTTATGTGATTGTGGGAGGTAGGAAGGAAGAATACGAGAAGACAGATATGCAGTGGGCTGGCTCAAGATGCAGGAAAGTGTAGGAAAGATTACAACTTTTATTTATGTTTATTTTTCACTCATCTTTTACAAATTTCTTCTTACTATGTAACTCTTATTAGACCTAACATCAGTACTGTAATACAAATATATACATTATAAAAAAATTAATTTGGCTATTTTGGAGATGAATGTTCCAACTTGTTTTTCTGGTTAGAATAGGGGCTCAGTGAAGTTTGGAGACAACTGCTCTAGGTGAAGGGGAACCAAGAGGGAAGTGCGGCAACAAGATCTGGAACTTTGGCAGCAGGGTGGGAGATGGACTGCAGGGAGCAAGCCTGGGGGCAGTTCACAGGCGTTAGTCACTGTGAGAATTGATGAGAGCCAGAACTAAGGAAGTAGCAGTGAGAATGGTGAGAGAGGGACATATTGGAGACATGTTGAAAAGGTAAAATTTGAAGCTTGGTAGACTGACACTTTGTGGAAGGCAGACAAAAAAGAACAGATTTCACGGCAGTGAAACTATTCTGTGTGATACAGTAATACTGGATACGTGACATTGTGCATTTGTCAAAACCCATAGAACTGAATGCATAAAGAGTGAACCCTACTGTAAACTATGGATTTTAGTTACTAATAATAATTATCTTGGTTCATTGATTGTAACAAAGGTACCACACTAAAGCAAGATGTTAATAATAGGGGAAGCTGTGTGTGTGTGTGTGTGTGTGTGTGTGTGTGTGCTTGCACCTAAGGGGATTAATATGGGGCTCTATACTTTCTGTGCAATTTTTCTGAACACCTAAAACCACTCTAAAAGTAAAGCTTATTATTTTAAAAGAAGAAGAAGTAATGGAACAAAAAGAAGAGGATGAATAATGTGTGAGGCGATTACAACTAAATGGCCAAAATAAAATGTCAAGATGAAGAATAAACTAGTTTAGCAATATTACAGGATAAATATCTTTGTGTAGGTCAACTTTTATAATATTTGTTTTATGGAAGAATGAATTTTAAGTTCCAAATTTCCATCTCACACAAATAAAACACCATAAATTTGTTGGAGAGTGCCAACGCAGATGTAAATCAAATTATTCTGATCAAAAGAAACATTTGAGATGTAATGTGCAAGTGGTTTAAACTTCTGAATTCATTTACATTTGTAAACACCCTAAAATGGTGTGAAAGATAGTGACCTAATGACAAAGGCACATAGTCTGTACAACTTTCAGACAACCCCCACCTGGCCTCGACACAATATAAAGCTACAGAGATGTCTAGAAATAGACATAGGGTGTAGAAGTGAAAATATTTTTACTCTCAAACTATCAGTCATTGCAAGCTAATTTGGAACACACGACAGAATGCTACTTTGATTAATGGCTAGCCTTTTTCCCCTTTTAATTTTGGGCCTAAATATATTCCTTTACCGTATTTTCCAGCCAACTTACCTAGCAAAGAAATAATAATATAAACATAGCTTTTTTGAGCCCAGGCCACTGGTATTCTTCCATTTGCCCTCTATGCTCCAGTGATACTGGATGTTAATTCTGAAACATACTCTTCCCTCTGCTTTTTCTCTCCCTTACATCTTGCTTGGATATTTCTTCTTACTTTTCATATTTTAGCTTAATCACAATTTCCTCAAGGAGGTATTTAGTGCACCACTAAATTAGTGTAAATACTTTTGCTATAGGTTTCCACATACTTCCCTTTGCATAACATTTATTTGATTTGCAATTATTTTTTAAAACCTGCCTCCTCACTAGACTGTAAGCACCTTGTGGGCAGACTCACTGCCTGGCATGTGATCACCACTCAGTAAATATTAATTGAATTAAAATTGAACCAAGCATATAATCAAATTAGGGCAGAAACTCCACCCACAAATTTGGATGTGCAAGAAATATAACTAAATTTCCACAATTCAACTTAATTTATATTTTGAGGCATCATTTCACCAGACTGGCAGAAATTTTATCATAGTCAATTCAGTGTCTCCCTCCTCTCTTTGTCTCATGATTGTATACAGCCAAGGCACTGAGATGCAACTCATTTATCCTCAATGTCATCTGTCCCCTCGGTCACTTGAGGTATCTATTTATGTTCCATCACCCCTCTGGGCCAGGGTTTCTCTCCTCTACTTCCCTCCATTTGTGGGTCCATGGGACTCACTATGCCACACAGGGATCCAGGGGAACTCCCCTGAAGCTGAGGAAGCCTGCAACTGCACAACCCGCCATACAGTCACTTCCTGAACGTCGGGTTCCCCTGCCTCCCTGGAGCCAACCGGTAAGGCAAATCTCCCCTGTGCTCTTTGATCTCCCTCACACACCAACCTGGGGTTTTGCTGCCTCTGACATTCTTAGGGAGATTCACAAGGCATGTTCTAAGTACTGTGAGATTGAATCGTCACAGACTAAACAGCACAGTCACTATCTATACAGTGTGAGCTACTACCTGGTCATTAACATCACACAGGGAATGAAGAAAAAAATGGTCTTAGTAAACAGCTCAAAAATTTCATCACCCATAGTGATTTTTACTTTGATTTTACTAATTAAAAAATTAGAATTTTTTTAAAGCCTACATGTGTAAGCAGTGTATAAAATGCTTAAAATACATGAAGATTAGTTAGTTCATAATAAATAGTATTAATACAAACATATAGGTAAAGCATTTAATAGTTTCAGAGTAATTTTCAATGTGATGTTTTTACCTAACCCTCAAAACAATACTAATATATTTCCACCACTTTAAAAATTAAGAAATTGGAATTGAGAGTGTTAAATACTTGCCTAAGGCACATTTAATGAGGGAGAGTTGGGACATGAACCCAGGTTTTCTTAGTAAAATTCTGGAGCTCTTGCCACATATCTTGGCGTATATATTAGGGTTCTGAAGGGAAACAGAACCGACAGGAGAGATCTGTAAATATGAGCTCTTTATAAGAATTGTCTTATAAGGTACTTATAAGAATTGCCTTATGCAATCGTGGGGATGGGCAAGTCCAAATTCCGTAAGTCAGATTGCAAATTGGGAGCTCCAATGGTTTTCAGTGAATTCCCTAGGAGAAGCTGGCTGGCTGAAGTAGAGATGGGAATTCTCTCTTCTGACTACTGAAATCATCATGTTTCCTTTTAAAGCCTTCAACTGATTGGATGAGAAGTCTCTCGTTGTTGAAGGCAATCTCCTCAGTTGGTTGTAGATGTAATCAGCCATAGATGCAATCAACTTACTGAAGATTAAAGTCCATGAAATATCCTCAGAGTAACAATCAGGCAAGTGCTTGATTGACCAACAAATGGACACCCTAATCTGGCCAAGTTGATGCATGAACTTAACCATCACAGCACATTTGAATATTTAATGATGATGATGATGATAGCTGCTAACATTTATTGACTCCTTACCTTGTGCCAAGGGCAGTCCAAGCACTGTACATACTTTATCTCATTTAATCTTTCCAAGAACCCTAAGAGTTAGGTACAAAACCAAACACAGATGGTAAATAATTTGCCAAAGGTCACATAGCTAGTAAATGCCAGGATGCAAACTGAGGAGGTCCCTCTCCAGAGCCTGACCTCCTAAGTATATACTGCCTCCTTAGCCTGGTGAGGCCCTCCTGGCAGTCTCCAGTTCCAGGTTGTGCTGGTTTGAATCTATCATGTACCCCATAAAAGTCATGTTATTTTAATCCAATCTTGTGGATGCAGAATTATTGTGGGTGGGATCTTTTGATTAGATTATTTCCATAGAGATGTGACCCCACCCATTCAGGGTGGGTCTTAATTAGTTTACTGGCATCCTGTATGAGAGGATAAAAGGCAGAGACATTTTGAAGAGAGCTCAGAGCCGATACAGACTGAGATGCTTGGAGAGAAAACTCCCAGAGACATTTTGGAGACAGCCATTGAAATCAGAACCAGGAGAGAAGCTAAGAGATGAAATCCAGAGTTTGTCCTAGAGAAGCTAAGAGAGGACTCCTAGACATTTGGAGAGAAATGCCCTGGGAGAAAAAGGCAAGGATGCACAGGAGCTGAGAGAGAGAAGCTAAGACAGAAGCCTGGAGACATTTTGGAGAAAGCAACAGAAACTAGAAGCTGACCCAGGAAGAGGCCCAGCAGACTCCGGCATGTGCCTTCCCATGTGAAAGAGGAACCCCAGATGCCATCAGCCTTTCTTCAGAGACGGTATCGTCCTATCGATGCCTTGATTGGGACCTTTTCATGGCCTTAGAACTGTAAATTTGTGAACTAATAAACCCCATTGTAAAAGCCAGTCCAATTCAGGTATTTTGCACTCTGGCAGTCTTAGCAAACTGGTACCAGGTCCTCTTCAGTGTAGCAACCTGCAGCCTGAGTTCTCGTTCCACCATTCCTAACCAATGTGAAGGTGTTTATCGGAACATTACAAATCAATATATGACTACCCAGAGACTTTAGGCAAGTTACTTCATATTTCCCCAACTCAGTTTTCTCATCTGTAAAATGGAGATACACACTTGCAGTGAGGGCTAAATTAAATAAAATATGTAAATCACTGAGAACATATCTGCCACATAACTGGCATTTGGTTAATGTGAATTTTCTTCCCCTTCTCAAGGGTCGAGTTGCAGGGCTAACAGATACCTATTGGCCAGGGTAGGGAATAACAGTGACCCTGGGGCTAAAGTTGCCTGGACCAGAGAAAGTTCCCCTTCCTAGCTCTTTTCTTAAGCCACACCCTCTCTGTCCTTGCACTGTATCTTGACCATCTGTTTAGCAATTCAATGCAGCCCTTTTCCTGGTATGTTGCAAAGACATGCCAGGACCCCACAGGACACTTGCTCTCACATTTACTCTGGACCAGTGTGTCTCAGTTTTCAATGTACATGTGAAAGGCTCTAGACCATTGTTCAGTAGAACCTTCTGCAGTGTAGATAATGTTCTATATCTGCACTGTCCAATACGATAGCCAAGAGCTATATATGGCTCAAGTACTTGAAATATGGTAGCACAACTGAGACACTGAGATTTTAATTTTAATTAATTTAAATTTAAATAGTGACATGAAGCTAGTCACTACTATACAGGACAGTGCAACTGTAGATGTCACCTCAACAAGTAATTTTTTATTTCTATCCTCTTATTCACCAATTCTATTACACCAGTTTTCACTCTTTTAGTGAATGTTCTTCATCTCATGTCTTCCCAAATCCCAAGAAAATCTCATCTCTTCCAGCATTTTAAAATTCCACCTTTATGTTGGTCATCAAACACATAGAATTGGCCCCTGTCTTGAGAAAATGTGTGCTTGACCTTGGTGCTTCTGGTTATAGTTCTAGCTCTTTTTTTTCTGAAAAACTTCCAGAATTAATACTTCAGAACACGTGTTAGTCATTTTCTTAACCCCTGCAATAGAAATTCCCTCATGATTACTCTACATGAATTTCTCTCTTGAAAGCTGGCAATATTGTCCTTATAATAAAATCGCAATTATGCCTTCTATATTTTCTTTACCTTTTGCCTATATTTTTCACTGCTGACACCTTCCTCTCTAAACCTGTTCTCCTTTGTCTTCTTCAACACTAATTTGGATTGCCTCTTGCCCCACTTTGCTCCCTTGCTGGCTCATTTTCTTCCTTCCGGGTCTTCACTATCGGCTTTTCTCCAGATTTTGGTCTCAGCCTTCTGTACTTTACTCTTCAGAGCCCTTTTGTGGGAAAGTGCTTCCATTTTCTTTGGTTTCAGGAATCTCCTTGATGCTGATAACTCCCAGGCTTACTATTTCCAATCACTTCCTTTCATCTGAAGTTCAGTTTCATACTTTTAATTGTTGGTTTGACATTTTTACTTCGTTATCTGCTACATTTGTCTTGCAAAAAAGAAAAAAAGCACATTCAGTTTCCCCTTTCAACTTTTTCTGCCTCTATCCATGTGATCCCTATCCTCCCAGAACCTTGGGATGAAATCTGGGAGTCTTGCTTGACTGTTCTTAGTACACCTTCCCTTATACACAATCGGTGCTATGATTCTTCCTTTAAAGTGACTATTTTAGCCATCTGTTCTTTTTCATGTCCTTGGCCTTTTCTGTAGGCTCTCCCGGATTATTATACTTAACTCCTCTGGTCTTTAGGACTCCGGTTCCTCTTTTTCTGCTGACCCCTCTTTATCGTGCTAAATGATTAAGTAAAACATGAATGTCATCCTAATTCATGATGCATCTTGTCTAAATGCCTTTGTGATTGTCTCTTAGCACTGCACAGAAACTAGCCCTATTACCCCTTAGTTCTGAACAAAGACTCATTTATCTGGGCAGTCTGGCTTTTGTTTTGTTTTTTGGATTTTTGTTGTTTATTACATGGACTTATGACCCTACTTTTTGTCTTTTTTATTAGAGAAGTTGTGAGTTTACAGAACAATCTTACATAAAATACAGGATTGCCATATACCACCTGTGTCGGTTTGAATGTATTGTGTCCCACAAATGCCATTTTCTTTGTAGTCTTGTGGGGCAGACGTTGCTTGGAATGTGCCCCACCTGGCTGTGGGTGATGATTTTGATGAGATGTTCCCATGGAGGCGTGGCCCCGCCCATTCGGGGTGGGCCTTGATCAGTGGAGCCATATAAATGAGCTGACTCAGAGAGAGGGAACTCAGTGAGTGCAGCTGTGAGTGATGTTTTGAAGAGGAGCAAGCTTGCTAGAGAGGAACGTCCTGGGAGAAAGCCATTTTGAGGCCAGAGCTTTGGAGCAGACGCCGGCTGCCTTCCTAGCTAGCAGAGGTTTTCCGGACGCCATTGGCCATCCTCCTGTGAAGGTACCCGATTGCTGGTGTGTTACCTTGGACGTTTTGTGGCCTTAAGACTGTAACTGTGTAGTGAAATAAACCCCCATTTAATAAAAGCCTATCCATCTCTGGTGTTTTGCATTCTGCAGCATTAGCAAACTAGAACAGATTTTGGTACCAGAGAAGTGGGGTGCTTTTGCTGCTGAGTTTGCAAATACCAAACATGTTGGAACGGCTTTTTAAATGGATAAGGGGAAGTTTCTGGAAGAATTGTGAGGAGCTTGATAGAAAAGGCCAAAACTGCTTTAAAGAGACTGTTTGTGGAAATATGGACTCTAAAGATACTTCTGATGAGACCTTGAACAGAAATGATGAATATGTTGCTGTAAACTGGAAGAAAGGTGATCCTTGTATTAAAGTGGCACAGAATTTGGCAAAATTGAGTCCTGGTGTCAGATAGAAGGAAGAATTTGAAGGCGACAACCTGGAATACTTAGCTGAGGAGATCTCCAGACTACATTTGGAGGAGGTACCCTGGCTTCTCCTTGCAGCTTATAGTAAAATGAGCGGAGAGAGATAAACTTAGAACTGAACTCTTGGGTTCAAAGTAACCAGAAACTGATGGCTTGGAAAATTACGAGCTTCCAGGGGGTGGAATCCCAGAAGCTACAGCCCAACATGAGGATGTAACCAAACACGGAACCCAGCCACCATTTCAGTACAAGCCAAGATTGGAGATGGAATTATCCAGAAAGGATTTGTGGAAAGTCCTATTGTCTGAAGGCTTTGACCCCTGCATGCTTCATGCGAAGCCAACAGAATTTTTGCGAGATCTTTATAGACAGAGCCGTTGCCGGTCTGGACTGGAGGAGACAGACAAGGAACAAATTGAAGGAAAATTTTCTTCAAAGACAGAGCCATGGAGGTTGAGGTCTGGAGTCAAGAGGTCTCGGGCTGGGAGAGCGGAGCAGCCCACATGCATGGAAAGGGTGAGTTTGCCCTGGAGGTCGAGGGTGGGCCTTCCGCCTCGATGCTCAGGGAATGCGTTGCCATCCCAGGTCCCAAACAGGGTGGAGCACATTCCCAGGGAATTGGGGAGAGGCTGGCTGCCACCACACTGTTCTGAAGGGGTTGAGCATGTGCCCGGGAGATGGAAAGGAATCCGGGAGCTGCCCCAATGTTTGAGGAGGGTGGGGCCAAGAAGGTGGTCTCCCCAATGTGTGGATATGTTGGAGCACTCACCCAAGCATTTGGAGAGGAAACAGCTGCCAAAAAGGCCCTTGGGAAGGGTTAGGCTCTCGCTCTCTCAAGCCCCAAGGATGCAATGTTGTTCTGTTAATGACTCTCAGACTTTGAAATCTAATGGAGTTTGTGCTGCGGGTTTTAGGAACTGTTTTGCTCCTGTTAACCCTGTTTTCCTTACTGTTTCTCCTTATGGCAGTGGAAATGTTTATCCTATGAATGTCTCTCCTTTGTATATTGGGAGCACATTACTTGTTCTAAGTTCACAGATCCACAGCTAAAGAAAAATTATGCCTTAGAACTGGCCATGCCTATAATTGATTTTGATGGGATCTTGTACTTAACTTTTGTTACTGAAATGATTTAAGTTTTTGTGATATTGTGATGGAATGAATGTATTTTGTATTTGGAAAGATAATGTCATTTTGGGGTCCAGGGGGTGGAATGTGCCAGTTTGAATGTATTGTGTCCCCCAAATGCCATTATCTTTGTAGTCTTGTGGGGCAGACGTTGCTTGGAATGTGCCCCACCCAGCTGTGGGTGATGATTTTGATGAGATGTTCCCATGGAGGCGTGGCCCCACCCATTCGGGGTGGGCCTTTATCAGTGGAGCCATATAAATGAGCTGACTCAGAGAGAGGGAACTCAGTGAGTGCAGCTGTGAGTGATGTTTTGAAGAGGAGCAAGCTTGCTAAAGAGGAACGTCCTGGGAGAAAGCCATTTTGAGGCCAGAGCTTTGGAGCGGACGCCAGCTGCCTTCCTAGCTAGCAGAGGTTTTCCGGACGCCATTGGCTGTCCTCCGGTGAAGGTACCCGATTGCTGGTGTGTTTTGTGGCCTTAACACTGTAACTGTGTAGTGAAATAAACCCCTGTTTTATAAAAGCCTATCCATCTCTGGTGTTTTGCATTCTGCAGCATTAGCAAACTAGAACACCACCCTACCACCGACACCTTGCACTGGTGTGGAAAATTTATTACAATTGATGATAGCACATTTTTATAATTGTACTTTTTTTTTTTTAACAGTAACTACCTTTGTTACAATTGATGAGAGTATTAAAATAGTACTATTAGCTATTGTCCATAGTTTACATTAGTATACTTTACCCCATATACCACCCTATTATTACCACCTTTCCTTAGTGTCATACATTTGTTATAATCCATGAAAGAACATTCTTATACTTGTACCATTAACTATAGTCCATCACTAGAATAGGTTTCAGTGTGTTACACCATCCTATGTTTTATCTTTTAATTTTTACTCTAGTAACATATACGACCTAAACTTTCCCCTTTTAACCACATACACCTATATAATTTGGTGCTGTTAATTAGACTCATGATATTTCATTACCACCACCACCATCCATTTCCAAACCTTAACAATCAACCCAAACAGAAATTCTGCACAAATCAAGCCTCAAATCCCAATTCTCAAAACCCAATCTATCCCCTGGTAAACTATAATCTACTTTGCTTATTAAAATGAATTTGCTTATTATAATTAGTTCATATTAGTGAGATCACACAATTTGTCCTTTTGTGTCTGGCTTATTTTACTCAGCATAACGTCACACAAGTTTCATCCATGTTGTTGCATGCATCAGGACTTCATTCTTTTTTACAGCCGAATAATATTCCATTGTATATATCTACCACATTTTGTTTATCCATTCATCGACTGATGGACACTTGGATTAGTTCCATCTCTTGGCAATTGTGAATCATGCAACTATAAACATTAGTGTGCAAATATCTATTCGAGTCCTTATTTTCAATTCTTCTGGGTATATACCTAGCAGTGGGATTGTTGGGTCATATGGTAATTCTATACTTAACTTCCTGAGGAACAGCCAAACTGTCTCCCACAGTGACTGCACCATTTTACATTCCCACCAGCAATGAATGAGTGTTCCTATTTCTCCACATCCACTCCAACACCTGTATTATTCTTTTTTTAATAGTAGCTATTCTAGTGGGTGTGAAATGATATCTCATTGTGGTTTTGATTTGCATTTCCCTACCTGTTTTGAGCATTTTTCCATGTGCTTTTTATTCTTTGTATTTCTTCTTTGCAGAAATGCTTATTCAAGTCTTTGGCCCATTTTAAAAGTGGGTTTGTCTTTTTATTGTTGAATTGTACGATTTCTTTATATATTTTGGATGTTAAACCCTTATTGGATATAATATTTGCCTCTTTCTTCAATTCAGCTTCTGTGGAGTCCTTCTCCAGTCTTTACTGTCCTCCAGTTCTAAGCAAGTGGAAATTGCCCTTATATTCGCTGCATGTCTGTTGAAATATTTTCAGGGGATGTCTTGCATTGCCATGTTGATGACATTATCTCCGGGCTGTCTGGTTTTGAAATCAATTAAACATATATTCATTGTGCCAGAACTGTACTAGGTTCTGAGAAATACAAAATAATGATGATGATGATAATAAAATAATAATAATTCCAGTTTTCAGGAAGTTCAAATCAAATTGGAGAGATAGGCTTGTTTAGTTAAATTGTACTTATAAGTTAGACTGATACTTATTGTTTAAAAAGCACTTGGGGGATTTGAGGAGGGAGTAATTAACTTTGGGTGGTGTTCCAGTTTGCTAATGCTGCCTGTTATGCAAAATACCAGAAATGGATTGGCTTTTATAAAGGCGGTTTATTTTGTTACAGTTATAGTCTTAAGGCTAAAAGTGTCCAAGCTATGGCGTCAACAAGTATACCTTCATCGAAGGAAGGCCAATGGCATCCGGAAAACCTCTGTTAGCTGGGAAGGCATGTGGCTGGTGTCTGCTCTGGAGTTTTGGTTTCAAAATGGCTTTCTCCCAGGACGTTCCTCTGTAGGCATCTGCTTGTTCCTGGGTTGCATTCTCCAAAATGTCTCTGTAAGCTGCAGCTTCTCCAAAATGTCACTCTCAATTGTGCTGAGGTCCTGTCTGTGAATTCCTTTATACTACTCCAGTGATTCAATTAACACCCACTCTGAATGGGTTGGGTAACACCTCATGGAAATTATCCAAACGTTTCACTCACAGTTGATTGAGTCACATCTCCATGAAATACTCAATCAAAGGTTCCAACTTAATCAACAATAATATGGCTGCCCCCACAAGATTGCTGTGCTGTTTTGAATGTATTATGTCCCCCAAAATGCCATTATCTTTGATGTAATCTTATGTGGGCAGATGTAGATTAGATTGTAATTCTTTGAGTGTTTCCACAGAGATGTGACCCACCCAACTGTGGGTGATGACTCTGACTGGATAGTTTCTGTGGAGGTGTGGCCCCACCCATTCAGCATGGGCCTTGATTAGTTTACTGGAGCACTATGTAAGCTCAGACAGAAGGAGCGAGCTTGCTACAGCCACGAGGGACACTTTGAAGAACACACAGAGAGCTGAGAGCAACTGAGAGTGACATTTTGAAGAGGAGCTGCAGCTAAGAGAGGACAAACCGCCCTAAGAGCAACATTTTGGAGAACGCCATTTTGAAACACAAACTGGGAGCAAGCAGATGCCAGCCATGTGCCTTCAGAGCTAACAAAGGTTTTCTGGATGCCAATGGCCACCCTTCAGTGAAGGTACTCTATTGTTGATGCGTTACCTTAAGACTGTAACTGTGTAACCAAATAAACCCCCTTTATAAAAGCCAATCCATTTCTGGCATTTTGTATAAAGGCAGCATTAACAAACCAGAACAATTGCATTAAAGAACATGGCTTTTTTCTGGGGGACATAATATATCCAAACTGGTAAGGTCAGAGAAGACTTTATAGAAGTGACAGCTGGACCCTGAGGAATGGAAGCATGGTAACAGGTGAGGGAGGGTATTCTAGGCAGAGAGGCTGGCCTAAATAAAAAGATTTTTCCCCAAGCTGCCCCCTCCTGGAAGAACAGTAGGGATCACAAACTTGAGATTCCTTTATAGAATTATGAGAACTGTGGCTTCCAAGACTGTTTAATCAGTGTTGCTGAGTAATTTTAAAAAAAGCCCCTTTCATAGCTATCTACAGTTCATAATTCTCTGTTATAAACTGGACCACCTGCAGTTACCCACCTATCACTTCTCAATGCGCTGTCACTCTTGTCAATGTCAGAATGTATGCAAAAGAATTCCTGCAAGCTGTAAATCAGTATCCAAATGAGGTGTCAATGTAGACATGTTTTATCTTCACAAATTCATGAAGTACTTTGAAGATAAGGATCATCCCATGTCTCTTTTGCATTCCCCCCAAAATTGCCTCAAAATGTTCTAGAATCACAGAAGGCATTTGTTGACTAATAAGAAATGTTTTGTTATTACTAAGAGAGGTCTTTGGATCAGTTTCAGGAGTTTTCCACACTCAATTTTATTAAACAGTGAAATTTAATATTCCTTATGCTCAATGTTTTAAAAATCCAGTGATTTTTAAATTTTTGAATAAAAAACATTTACAGGCATGATTGTATTTTTATAATCTCAATCTAATTTAATTGTTCATGCTAGATTTATCAGAAATTTCACTGTTTCCATTGAAGTTTCCATTTCAAAGAAATCACTTCTGAAAAAAAAAAAAAACAAAACTGTGAAATTCTTCAATAGTTTTTACCTTAAAATGAAGTTTCCCTTTAAAAAATGTTTCACTTTGTCCATCTGTGAAACTCAGGGAAGCACAAATCTCTTATTAAATAGCATGCCAGTCTTCAAGCTTACGGTGGGTTTAGTATTGATAAAAACTTGTAATTTCAAAACATATACTTTACATCTGATTTTCTTATAGGCTAGGAGGTTATTTCCTGTGTTTTATTACCCAACCACTGTTTTTAATCAACTATAAATGATAGACTTGTTTAATCTACACATTGTTTTCTAATATACTTAACTCTCTCACAGCCATGGTATTCATATAAAATTTTATTTAATGATGTAGTATTATAATCTGTACCACAGGAAGGGAGAGGAACCTTTAATCATCACTTACCATATGTCAATCACTGTGCTTGGCACTTTAAGTATATTTGTATGTTTTATGAGCTAATTCTTCTTTTAAAGCTTTTTATTATAGAAAATTTCAAATATATAAGTAGAGAACATAGTGTAAAAAACTCCAAATACCTATTCCCTAGGCTCAACAGTTATCAACTCACAGCTAGTCTTGTTTATTCTCTAATTCCCCAACCCCTTCTCCCCTTCCCAACCAGATTATTGACACAAATCCCAGAAATCACATAATTTCAACCGTAAGTATTTTATAGCTTAAATTCATGGTAACTTAAAATTATAGAATATATGGAAAATATAGAAAGTCACAAAGAAAACAGATATTATATGAAATGATCCTGTATTAATATTTGGATTTATTTGTTATTTTATGCACAGAGTACATTAAAAGATTGGAATCATACTGATTGGAACTTCCCTTTTCATTAAACATTAAAAGTATTTTTTACATATTTTTAAATATTCTTCAAAAATATGTCTAATGACTTTTGAAATTCTAATAACTTTACTAACACAATCTCATTAATAACAAGTCAGGCATGCTATTTATTCATAATGTCTGCCAAATCTTTTTTAGTGGTGTGACTGTTTATTTATTTATTTACAGATAAGCTTTTTATTTTAGGATGATGTAGATTTACATACACTGTAAGAGCACCCCAGATGCTGTGTACCTTTTATTTAGTTTCTCCCAATGGTAACATATTGCAAACAATAGTACAATACCTCTAGCAGAGTATTGACAATGATCTACACAAGACACAATATTTCCATCACCAAAAGGGCCCCTCCTATTGCCCGTTTACAGCCACACCCACTTTCCTCCCAATTACCTCTTGAACTCCTTAGAAACACTAATCTATTCACCATGTTTATAATTTTGTCAATTCAAGAATATAATGTAAATGTTATGTAATTTCTTAGGATTGGTTTTTTTTTCACTGAGTGTAATTCCCTGGAGAGTCATCCAAGTTGCTATGTATGTCAATATTTCTTTCCTTTTTATTGCTGAGTAGTACTCTATGGTATGAATGTACCAGTTTGTTTGACATGCACCCATTGAAGGACACATGGGATTTTTACAGTTTTTTTTTTTTTTTTTTGGCTGTTATGAACAAAGCTGCTATAAACATTCATGTACATGTTTTTGTGTGACCAAAAACTAATATAAAACTAATATACTAGTTTAGTTTCCTATTGTTGCTGTAACAAGTTCCCTGCCAGAATCTTAGTGGCTTAAAACAACACAAATTTATTATCTTAGTTTTGGAGGTCAGAGATCAGACCAGAGGTGCTGGCAGAGCTGCCTCCCTTCTGGAGGCCCTAGGGGAGATCTATTCCTTGCCTTTTCCTTCTAGAGGTACCTAGCATTCCTTGGCTCATGGCCACATTGCTCCGAGCTCTGTTTTTGATGTCATACTTCTTTCTTTCCTGCCTCCTTCTCACAAGACCTTTGTGATTACACTGGGCATATCTGAATAATCCAGGATAATCTCCCCATCTCAAGATCCTTAACTTAATCACGTCTGCAAAATGCCTTTTTCCATGTAAGTTAATATATTCACAGGCTTGGGGGCCATTATTCAACCTACCACAATAAATTTTCATTTCTCTGGGATAAATGCCTGAGTATAACTTCTGGGTTATGTGGTAGTTGGACAGTTAGTTTTACATGAAAGTGCCCAACTGTATTCCATAGTGCCTGTATGACTTTACATTCCCACTCACAATGCATGCAGTGCAGTTTCTCTGCAACCTTGCCAGAATTTGGTATTGTCATTATTTTTTATTTTAGCATAGGTACTAATAACTTAGATGTGTACCAATAACTCATTGTGGATTTAATTTGCATTTCTCTAATGGCTAAAGATGTTGAACATCTTTCATATGCTTATTTGCTATCCATATATATTCTTCAGCAAAATGTCTGTTCATGTCTTGTTTGCCTTTTAGTGCAAATAAAATTCTGAAGTTCTTCAGAAACAATTTCATCAGGGCTAATACCAGAATTAGGGGATTCTTTGGGTAGATTTTTGACCTGCATCTTTGAGCAAATTTAGGGCAGTGGTTCTAAAACTTTGGTGTGCATGAGAATCATCTGCAGGCCCTGTTAAAACACAATTGTTGGGATCCAACCTGAGTTTCTGATTTTGTAAGTGGGAGGTGAGGCCCTAGAGAATCTACATTTCTAACAGCTCACAAGTGATGCTGGTGCTCTTATTCCTGGAGCACACTTTGATAACTGCTGCTTTAGGGAAACCCTAAGGTTTCTTGAGTTATTTTTTGCTGTGTTTTTCTTGTCACTATATATTTCCCTGAGTAAATATGGGAATGAATGAAAAAGCTGTGCTCAAGTGCTATGTAAGGGGAGGGAAAGGATGGGGGCCTTTAAAAAGAACACAAAAACCAATCTGATGCATCCCAAAGTAATTTGGGCAGAGAATAAAAATGTATTTGCAGGGCCCCCTGAGGAACTGGGGGGAAGTGCAGAAATGTTAGACTTCCCCACCTGGGTTATTACTGATATTCTCACAAACACTGAGGTCTAACAATTTTGGAGGACGAGCCCTTGATCTTGGTGCTTACCCTTATGAAGTTTGTTACTGCAAAGGAGAGGCTGAGCCTACTTATAATTGTGACCAAGAATCACCCCCACAGAACCTCTTTTGTTCCTCAGATGTGGCCTCTCTCTCTAAGCCAACATTGCAGGTAAGCTCACTGCCCTCCACCCTGCATGGGACACGACTCCCAGGGGTATGAATCTCCCTGGCAACTCAGGACATGACTCCTGAGGATGAGCCTGGACCTGGCATTGTGGGATTTAGAAAATCTTCTTGACCAAAAAGGGAAAGCAAAATGAAACAAAATAAAGGTTCAGTGGCTGAGATTTCAAATGGAGTTGAGTGGTCACTTTGGAGGGCATTTTTATGCGCTATATAGTTATCTCTTTTTAGTTTTTAGTGTATTGGAATTAGGAAATATCTGAAACTGTCAAACTGCAACCCAGTAGCCATGATTCTTGAAGACAACTGTATAACTATGTAGCTTACACGGTATGACTGTGATTGTGAAAACCTTGTGGCTCACATTCCCTTTATCCAATGTATGGACAGATGAGTAGAAAAATGAGGACAAAAATTAAATGAAAAATAGGGTGGGATGGGGGGGATGGAATGCTTTGGGTGTTTTTTTATACTTTTACTTTTTTTTTTTTTGGAGTAAGGAAAAAGTTCAAAAATTGTGGTGATGGATGCACAACTATATAATGGTATTGTGATCAGATGATTGTATACTATGGATGATTGTATGGCATGTGAATATATCTCCATAAAATTGAATTTAAAAAAAAATCAATCTGAGGTCCAAATGGACCCCAAATGGAGTTTATGGTTTTTATGGATTCAAACAAGGGGAAGTGGTGTTGTTAATGATTATAATAACAAGTAACTATGGAAAAACAGCCATTACAATAACAAGTATAAACAACTGTAGTCAATGGTTACATACTGCCTTCTGCTTCAAGGAAACTGAGCCCACTGCCCCTGCTACTGTCATAAACTTCTGGTCTCCCTCTCTATTGCTAGTCTTCTGTTCTCTCTTCCCTATTATATATAACTTTGAATAAAGTCATCCTTGCCTGATTAGCACAGTCTGGTGCAATTTCTTCTATCACAGTACCAGTGTCAATTTCTTAGTTTTGATAAATGTGCCATGGCTATATAAGATGTTACCATTAGGGGAAGCTGGGTGAAAGATATGCAGGCACTGTCTATACTATCTTCCCAACACTTTTGTAAACCAAAAATTAGTTCAAAATAATAATAATAATAAAGCTTTTATTTTGATACAGAATTTTGAAGATCCAAACCCAGTTTCTGATTCAGTAAATATGGGCTGGGCCCCGATAATTTTCATTTGTTATAAGTTCCTGGAGATGCCTAAACTGTTAGCTTCAGGGCACACTCAAAAAAGCACTGCTTTAGGGAAATCCTAGAACTACTTTAAGTTTTCTGCTCCTTTTTCTTTTTGTTGTAAATTTCGTGCAGAAAATACAAGGAATGAAAAGTTGTTGGCTTTTCTGTTTCAAAGCAGTTTTTAACTTTTTTTGGGGGGGCGGGGTGTTAGTCAGTCAGTGTCCTTTCCAGTAGTTTTACCTTGATAAAAGAAAAGCTTTTTGAACTTCTAGGAAGATGGCTGATTAGAGTTGTGGGGTGCACTTCTCTCCCAGAGAAACAGGGAGGGATGGGCAGAAACTGTCTGGAACAACAGTTCTAGGGCTCTGGAGATCGGGGGGAGTGTTGTGCAGCATCCAGGAAAGTGTGGGATGAAGAGGTGGAGAAGCTGCAGTGACAGATTCTAACTCTCTCAGCCCAACCTCAACTCTCAGGGAAAACAGCCTCAGCTGTCTGATCCTTTTCTGGTGAGTGGCTGCAGACTGACAGGGCTGTGTAAATTCACTTTCCCAAGTACAGGGCAGGTCACGGTCCAGCACTGTTTCAGCTTTTGACTGGTGAATTTACTGCTGGGTTCAGTGGTTTCACCCAGCCTGGCCAGGCATTGCTGTGCCATTGTTTCAACCCATGCCAGGGAGCTGGCAGAGAGATAATAGCAGCCTGCCTTCTCAGAGCTGAGGGGGATAGGCTGCCAAAGAGCGGCATCTGCTGGGCAGGCAAGGAATTTGCACACTTGGGGAGCAGAATTAAAGGCTTTTTTGGCATCTTTACTTGTCCCTCTCCCCAAGATCCTGTGGAACTGGTGTGCGCTTCCTTAATGGGTCCCTGGCCCTGCTTTGGTTGGGTAATACTGATGAACCAAGTGTCAAAGAAGAGCATTAACACAAAACCAATAAACAACACAATCTTAGACAAGACAGAGAATTCAATCTTCAGAGTAAACTCATCAAGATAAACTGATGACTAGACATCAGCAAAAAATTACAAGCCATACTAATAAACAGGAATATATGGTCCAGTCAAAGGAGCAAATTAAAAAGTCGGTGGAGATACACAATTTGGAACAACTAATTAAAAATATTTAAACGAATCTCCTAAACAAATTCAGTGAGATGGATAGAGTTATAGGATATTAAGAAGATACTGGGTGAGCAAAAAGAAGAGTCTGAAAGCATGCAAAGAAAAATAATGGATTCTATGGGAATGAAAGACACAATAGATGAATTAAAAATACACTAGAGGATTACAAAAGCAGATTTGAAGTAGCAGAAGAAAGGACCAGCAAGCTAAATGACACGGCATCTGAATTTGAACATACAAAGAACAGGGAAAGTAAAGAATGGAAAAAATTGAGCAGGGTCTCAGGGAATTGATTGACAAAACAAAGCACACAAACATAAATGTCATTGGTGTACCAGAAGGAGAAGAGAAGGGAAAAGGGGCAGAAAGAATATTTGAAGAAATAATGGCCAAAAATTTCCCAGCTTTTATGAAAGACATAGATATTCATGTCCAAGAAGTGCAATGTATTCCAAACCAAATAAATCTGAATAGACCCTCTCTGAGACACATATGAATTAGAATGTCAATTAGACTGAAATTATACAAATGCCAAAGATAAAGGGAGAATTCTGAAAGCAGCAAAAGAAAAGCAATTCATCACATACAAGGAATGCCCAGTAAGACTAAGTGCTGATTTCTCATCAGACCACGGAGATGAGAAGGCACTGGTATGATATCTTTAAGGTACTGAAAGAGAAAAACCGCCAGCTAGGAATTCTCTATCCAGCAGAACTGTACTTTAAAAAGGAAAGAGAGTTTAAGACATTCACAGATAAACAGAAATTGAGAGAGTTCATTAACAAGAGACCTACCCTAGAAGTACTAAAGAGAGTGCTGCAGACTGAAAGGAAAAGACAGGAGAGAGAGAGGCTTGGAGGACAGTGTAGACTGAAGATTATCAGGAAAGGTTACACAGGTAAAAAGAGAGACAAACATATGACATATAAAAGCCAAAGGATAAAATGGTTGAAGTACTGCCATTACAGTAATAACACTGAATGTTAATTGATTAAACTCCCCAATCAAAAGACACAAGCTGGCAGAATGGATAAAAAAAAAAATGTGAGCCACCTCTATGCTGCCTACAAGATACTCATCTTAGATGAAGGATACAAATAGGTTGAAAGTGAAAGGATGGAAAATATTATTCCATGCAGTAACCAAAAAACAAAAGCTGGAGTAGTTATACTAATATTGGACAAAAAAGACTTTAAATGCAGAGCTGTTATAAGAGACAAAGAAGGGCGTTATACATTAATAAAAGGGGCAATCCACCAAGAAGAAATAACAATCATAAACATCTATGCATCTAACCAGGATGCCCCAAAATACATGAGGCAAACATTGGCAAAACTGAAGGGAGAAATAGAAGTCTCTACAATAATAGTTGGAGACTTTAGTACACCATTCCCATTGACAAACAGAGGATCAATAATGAAACAGAAAATTTGAACAGTATGAGAAATTAACTAAACCTAACAGATAGAACAATGTACTCCCAAACAGCAGGATATACATTCTCTCAAGTGCCCAGGGATCATCCTCCAGGATAGACCACATGTTGTGTCACAAAACAGGTCTCAACACATTTGAATAGACTGAAATTATACAAAGCACTTTCTCTCATCATAATGGAATAAAGCTGGAAATCAATGACAGGCAGAGGACTAGAAAATTCACAAATTTATGGAGGTTAAACAGCATAGTCTTAATCAGTGGGTCAAAGAAGAAATTGCAAGAGAAATCAGTAAACATCTAGAGAAGAATGAAAATGAGAACACAACATATCAAAACTTACAGGTTGCATGAAAGGCAGTCTCTTCAACAAGTGGTGCTGGGAGAACTGGATATCCATATCCAAAAAAGTGAAAGAAGACCTTATACAAAAATTAACTCAAAATGGATCAAAGATGTAAATATAAAAGTTAGATCCATAAAAGTCCTAGAAAAAAGTTAGGGAAGCCCCTTTAAGATTTTGTGGTAGGAGGTGGCTTCTAAGACCTCACACCCAAAGCATGAGCAACAAAAGAAAAAGTAGATAAATGGGACCTCCTCAAAATTAATATTTTTGTGCTTCAAAGGACTTTGTCAAGAGGGTGAAAAGACAGCCTACTCAATGGGAGAAAATATTTGGAAACCATCTGATAAGTGTTTAATATCCAGGATATATAGAGATCCTACAACACAATGATAAAAAGACAAACAACCCAATTTAAAAATGGGCAAAAGCATCCCATTCAGAAAGTAGCAGGAGCTGCAGGGAGGTGGGGGTACAGGGGAACACAAGTGGAAGCAAGTGAGGAAATGTTCTGATTAGCTGACATTGTTTCCGTTTTACATATGGCTGTGTGTGAGTGATGGCTTGAAGCTGTATGTATCCCAGAAAAGTTCATGTACTTAAAACTAATCCATTCCTGTGGGTGTAGACTTCTTACGGGCAGGACCTTATGATAGGTTATTTCAGTTGAGGCATACCCCAGTGGGTTTTAATACTCTTGCCGGAGTCCTTTACAAGAAGCTGAGACAGAAGGATTCAGACAGAAGCTAGAAACTAAGAGATGCAGAAACAAAGGAAAACACACAGAAGCTCAGAAAGAAAGCCACAGATGGAACAGCCAGAAGCTGAAAGCAAAGAAGCCCAGAAGAGAAGGGAAAGACCAGCAGATGCTGCCATGTGCCTTCCCATGTGATGGAGGAGTCCCAGATCACCAGTAGCCTTTCTTCAGAAGGTATCATCCTTGTTGCTGACTTGATTTGGACATTTTCATAGCTTCATAACTGTAAACTTGTAAGCCCACTGTCAAAAGCTGGCTCATTTCTGGTATATTGCATTTCGGCACCTTTAGCAAACTAAAACAGAGAGTCTTACGAAGTGGCGAGCAGATACACATTTGATTAGTATGGTAAGGTAGTCCATTCTGAAACCTAACATTCCTGGAAGGAAGCTACTTTTGTCACCAGGTGCTGGTTATCAGCAACTCTTTAGGGTGTGTTCTGTTTTCTTGGAAAACCCCTTCTCCACAAAGGGAGTCCCTCCCAGCAACACCTAATGCAGGTGGCCATTTTATTTTACTTAATCACCTTAAGCATGATATTTAAGGATACCTTCCCTCTAAAAATCCATCATTTAATCTTTGTGTTCAATTTTCCATCTTTGGTTCTCTCAATATGTTATTTCAATCACAAAAAAAAAAAAAAAAAAAAAAAAAAAGCTTTGCAAATTTTGATTTAACTGGCAAACTCCAAGATAAGACAAATGCTACAAAGTGGCCAAGTGAATCTGGTAAATTTATGACTAACTAGTTATCCCTCACAATTCATTCCCCTGTGCTTCTCTGTAGTAGTAAACTCCCTGATTTTTAGCTGGGCACAAGGGTACCCAGGATACATTTTCCGGTTTACCATCAACTAGGTCATTTCAGAAGACCACGTTCTGGCTATTAGGAGGTAGGTGGAAATGGGGAGTGCAATGTCTACAAAGCGCTATTAAAGGCAAGAGAAATATGCCCTTTTATGCTTTATTTTCTGCTAGTGGGAATGTGATTACTGACATAGGTGGAAGAGTACTGATGAGGATGATGGAGCAATAAACTAGAAGGAAGCTGGATACCTGACACTGGCAGCCGAAGGCCTGGAGTTACTATCTCTGGACCTTTTCCATGGGAGAGAAAAATAAACTTCCATATTTAGTTTCTGTTATTTGGACATGATGTCTCCTGCAGTAGATCCTAATCAAACTGATACAAGGGGTAATGTAGAAGTGGAGGACCAGTGCTTATAGTTGCCTAGAGTGGAAGTGCAATGCATAAGCACACAGATGACTGAGGGGCAGATGGGAACTGAAATCCAGACTGCTGTCTTTTTTTCCAAGTTTTGCACTGTTGAGATTGAGACAGCAAGCCCTGTGGCAGAGAGCACCTTTGTCTAGAATCTACCCTAACGCAGCACTTTCCCATAGTATCCCTGCATATGTGCAGTGACCTTAGAGATGATTTTAGGTAGTTCCCAGATACACTTAAAAAAAAATGCTAACTTTTAATTAAACGTGTTTATATCAGATTGTAGTTAGCGCTCCGTTCTTCAAGTTCAGGCCCCAATGCTGCGAAGAAGGGCTATAAAGGAGGAAGTTGTCTGCTGAAGCACAGGAATGAAAGAGAACAGCAGCTCACCAGAAAATCACATCATCAGGCAATAGAATACAAGCTTTGGAGCAACCAGCCTGTGTTCAAATTTTGGCTCTCACAGTGACTGTGTTATTTTGAGCCTCACTCTGTGTCAGTTTTTATAATAGCCCTTAACACAGAAGGTGGCAGTGAGAATTTAATGTTTACTACAGTGCTTGGCATATAATGAACACTCAGTAAATGCAAGCTATTACTATCACTCTGGGATTCATCTAGCAAAGGAACAAGGAACTAGTTGCCCATAGCCATGATTTGTTGAAAGCTGATTCTGTGCCAGGAATTGTACATATATGACCTTATATGACCTTATTTTATTCATGAGGAAATAAAGGCTAAGAAAGGTAAAGTGACTTTCCGAAGATTCTACAACTAATTCTAATCCAGCTAGAATTCAGACTCAGATTGGTTGCATTCCAAAGCCATGCTTTTAACTAAGATAATTAAGGAACAAAGATAAGGACTGCAATATTTCATAAACTTCCTCTTGCACATTCTACGTTTCCCCACTCGTGTCATGTAGCAGTCAACACACCTAAAAAGTCTATATAGGAGTGGAGGATTGGGAAACGGGAGATGGTAGTCTGGGGGGAGTCTTGGGAAATGGCAAGTGTCCTTAGCAGAAAAGAGCAAGATGAGTCTCTGGGATCTGTGGCAAAGAACAGGAGACACAGAAAGCTGATTAGATCAGAGAAATGCCTCATGGAGATATACATGTTAACAGCGCCCCATCGAGAAAAGTTTCAGCTCTATCATTCAGTTCTTCCTCAAACATTGTTACATTGTAAACCATAAAGTTAACCCTATAATTCAGTAACTTTATACTTTCCAAGTTATTATTTTTCTGATGGCTTCAAGGTATAGAAAGGACTTGGTTAGTTATCTTCTTAAATGGAGTCCACAATATCACAACTCAAGAATCTTTGCCTTTATCGCAAAGATGTTATAGTCCAACAAACGTTTCAATATGTTGCAAATTGGCTACCTTCGATTTTGCAGATTCGTAGAAAAGTAACTTTACTAGTTTACTGAAACTGTAACCTTTCACTCCGTTTAGGATCTAAAATCCGTCCTGTAGGTCCTGTATGTATCTTTCCCAAGCCAACTTTATCCAGTCATAAAAATCAACCGGAACAAAACCAAAGGCTTGAGGAGAGAGGCGAACACAGTCCAAACAGAAGTTTCACGAATTGGGTGGCAGTTTGGCTACGGAAATGACGGTTGAATTGCAAGTTATTCTTATTATAGTCACGGGGCGTGGGGAGAACGAATCCTGGCCAACGCACCTATTTTACATGTGTCAGTGCTCAAAGCTCACACCCAGCCACTTTCGCTGCTCGCGTTGACTCGCGGGGACGGCTTGTCAACTCTGTCTCGAGGGCAGGTGACTCACCAGGGCTAACCGCGCGGCCTTGGATGGCCTCGGGTGGCTCGTGCCGAGGCTCCCGCTCACCGGGGGGGCGTCCATCCTTCCGGTCCTCGCACCCGGCCCCCGGCTCTAATATCTCCGGCCGCCGCTGCCTCATGCCCGGGCTTTCGACCTGCCCAGAGTGCAGTGGAATCTAGCTTTGGCCGGGCTTCTCGCTGCCACCCCCTGGCGCGCCCTGCAGTCCCGGAGCGGGCTTAACCTCTCTCCCGCGAACGGAAGGAATCCTGGAAGTTCGCGCACCCTCCCCGGCGCATGCGCCTGACCCGGCCGTGCAGTCTTATCTTCCGTGACGCGGCAAAGCGGGGGCGGAGCCAAGGTCGGTAGCGGGAGGGCGGGGAACTAAGAGCGAGGTGAGCGCGGACGTCAGAGTGGAGAGCGGAAGGTCAGGGAGGCTCGGAGCGGAAGTGACACTAGGGAGTCGGTCCGCCATTGTGGACCCGAGAAGCGGAGAGCGAGGGGGGAAGAGAGCGTGCAAACGGACTAGACGGGCGCCTTCCGCCAACAACTGAGTGCGAGTCCTTCGTTTTTGGTTTCTCAGCGAGCGGCGGCAGCGCGGCGGCTAGAACAATCTCTCGGCTGAGGGCGGCAGCCAACTGCTGTGAGTGCAGGGGGAGAGGCCCAGGAGGCGGCGGCGGCGGCGGCGGCAGCAGCTCTCGGGTTGCGGTGAAGAATGTCAGCCACTAGCGTGGATCAGGTGAGGGAGCAGAGGCCCCCAGGCTTGGCGAAGGCCCGAGCCCCGGGGCTCCACCCTCGCGTGAGGCTTCGGCTCCTCCCCGCCGCCGCCGCCGGCCCCATAACGGTGCTACGGGCGCAAGTTGCTGCGGTGCTGTCGCCTGGTCCGGGGCTTGCTCTGGCCCCGGGGCCTGCGGCGAGGCAGGCGGGCGCGGTGCCGTCGGGGAGCGGGGAAGGATTGCTCCTAGGGGCCTTAAGGTGCATCCTGAAGGCTGAAGACGTGGGGATGAGCCCAGGCGACCTCCAGGAGATGGGCCCCGAGTGGTGGGTAGGAGGTTTAAAGGCTGAGGGGCATTTGGGAAATTGGTGGCTGTGGAGGATGTGGTGGGATTTACTCCTACGCGGATTGTTTAAAATAACTTGTTTTTGGTAATGTCTTTGATTAATACGCTTTCTCTCCTTTTTTTTTTTTTTCTCTCTCTCTTTACCATACCTTTGGACTTGATGTTCAGAGACCTAAAGGGCAAGGAAATAAAGGTGAGTTTGGATGTTTTTCTTATTTCCTAGTGTTGGCTTGGTATTACTTTGAAATGTATGTGTGTGTGTGTTTTGCCTCCCCCCTCTTTTTTTTAAATATAGGGTTAAAGTAGAGAAAGATCATGGCAAAAGCAGCCAAATATCCCAACTTCAGTAGTTTCCTACTTTGAAGCCACTTTTGTAGAAATCAGAGTTGTACAAGAAACAGTTTTCTCAGTTGTATTTCCATTAAGGAGGTATTTTTATGAAGGTCGTGGTTTTTGTTAATGTTTCAATTTATTTTATTATTTAACTTATACCACAAAAATTCCTACATATTTATGTAGAAAAGTATGTTTTCAGGTGGACATTTTGTTCCACTTCTGTTTAAATTGGAAAATGAAACCCACATAATATTCCATTCCACATTAATGAAAATTGTTATACTGTTAATCACTAATTCTGTTGAAATCAGTTGCAGTGAGCCAACAATATGTGAGAACTCAAAGCTCAACAGGCTCTTCACCTTGCTATGTAGTCTTGATTGCAAGCTTTGACTCAATCTGGAATTTTAGAAAGGACTGGGAATGAAATTATTTGTAAGTTTTCTACCAGTATTATATGATTTATCATTAGTTTCAGTACCACTGAAAGCAGTGTTTTTAAATAAGTGTATTTTCTAATTTTAATATGGACTAGTGCAGTCAGCTGACTGAAACATTGCGACATTAATCATGTGACGTTAGTAAGTGTAGAACAATAGCTGTTTTCTTGGGACAAGGCCAGTTAAATAACATTACAGCCAGTTATGTATTTATAACATTTTGTAATAGGTTTTGAAATTACACTATTTAGAATTGTGCTTCCTGTTTTTTTATTTCAGTAGCCAAGTTTTACTTAGAAAAGATCTACAGTAGTGTTAGCTGTGAGTTCATTGACTTTACTGGTGCTCTTTAAATTCTTAAGGTTTTTATTTGCTATTGCAGATTTGGTTAATTTGAAATTTATCAGAAAGTCAGTGTTCTTTTTTAGGAATTAGATTCTGTATACATAGCTTAGTTAAAATTTTTGTGCTGTACAATTTATGTAAGAATTTGTACATTTCAGATATATGGTGCTGTACTAGGTAACAAATTTATTGCTTTGTTTTGCTTAAAGATGTGTTTTCTTGCAATATATAAACATTTAGAAATTGTAATTTTAGATTGTAATTTTTTTAATTGGAATTTAAATTTTATTTTTAGAATTTTCTGTGTGATAAGCATAAAACTAAGAATTTGCTGCTGATTTGTTTTAAATGAGTTTAAAACATTTTGTAAATTTAAAAAGAATGATTCATTAACTTATTTTTTGCTAGTCTGTCCGTTAGGAAGTATGTAGGCTTGGAGATATGTGAAATCTATGGTCATTATTGCCTAGCACAAATTATTTTATCCTAGATTTGTGGGGGGGTGGCACTTTGCAAGGCTATTTGAAATGCTAATTGTTTTATATTATCTGCTTTAAAGTAAGTAAGCAAGATCTCTGAACCTAATAACTTGTTGGACTAAACAAAATAGAGTACCTACAGCATTGTAAGCCAGTATTGTATGACTATAAGTTTGATTCATGGCATAGTGATTTCACTTAAGTATATCCCAATGACATTTTTGATATTATAAATTATTAAAAATTACATTATATGTAGACTATAAATATATTTGATTACTTAAAAATTTTTAATCCATGAGTGGTACTCTGTTAGGTGTATTTAAACACACACACAGTGTTGATCTGGGTAGATCTTTATTCTGATAAATTTTCTTTCATTCTTCCTTATTGTATAATTCATAGTTTCATCCATGGCTAGAGTGATGGACTGGGATTCCCAGGAGACTTGAGTTCTGATGTTGCCTGTGGCTACTGAGTTGCCTAGTGAGCTTGGTCATATTTCACCTTTTGGTCAGAATTTCCCCCCTGTCTGTTAAATGAAAGTAGTAATTCTAACCATAACCCCCATTGTATGTTATAAGGGGTGCTGTAATTATAATAGATATAATCCATTGATCTAGTAGCCATTATATTTCCCGGATTTCTTTTTGCTTCCCTCACCTCAGCTATTTTTAAGATACAGTAATAGTCCATTGCCTAAGTCATGGCAGGAGGGGAAAACCATTGGGCTTAAAGTATGTAGTCATTTAAATTTCTTTAGAATGATAAAAGCTACAAGTGCACCGATCCTCGTATACATTACTTGTGTTTTATACTTCTGCAGGGAGAATTACAAGGGAAGGCAGCACCTACAGTAAACTGATATAAGAGCTGTGGATTTGAGAAAAAAATTACTGTGCCTTAGTGATCTTGGTTTTAAAGCTAGTAAAATTGCTTTACAATTATTCTGTTTACTTTTATGAAACAGAAACCAAAGCTAGTTTTCTTGAACCACGGCTTCAGTGTGCTAGTAATCTGAGTAGTAGACTTGAATTCAGAACTTACCAAGCTTTATGAAAAGTGTATGTCCCTGAGAAGTTGGTGTCAGCTAAATTTATTAAAGCATAATCCTTTTCAGTTGACTTATTGTAATTTTAGAGATGCTGTGTTTTCTTTTCTGAACTATCTTCACTTTGCAGTGATAGCCTAACACCTGGCTTTGTGTCTTTGATTTTCTGCTAAGGGTTTTTCTGTATATCCTTAATTAACTTAAATGTGCTAAAGGAGCTATAATTTGAAAGAGATTCTGTATCAGTCTCTTTGTAAAGCAAAATATTTTTACTTTTGTAAATAGCGATATCCTAGGTTTGCCTGTTTATAAGTTTGATTTCTTTTCTTAATTACAGTAGTCCCTATGTTAAATACTACAACTCTTTTTATTATCCTTGGCAAGGTTGGTACTGAAGGATAGTAGAAATTTAGGGATTATTGTCTCTTGGTCCACAGTTTAATATTGACTATATAAATTTTATTTATTTATTAACAGGTAGAAAATTTGCTTGCTGGATTAAAGGTGTGATATTCCTTTCCCTGAGGGCACCAAGAGTGGAAGTGTCAGATCCCATACCTCCTTGTAATCTCAGGCTTTGCTGCCTGCTTTATCCTATTCTTTAACTTTATAGATAGACAAATATATGGGAAATTTATCTTTTGCTGCTTCTTCATCCATCCACTTCCAACATGGGGACATGTGCATCGTTTCATATAACTGCAGTTTAAAATAATTAGCTTAAAATTGGCGTTCTAATGTTTCAGAAAAGTAGTGGAAAATGCCTTGTATTTTGGCACTATTCTGTCGTATTCCCTCTGCAGCTTTCTCTCCAGAAATGATTTCAAAGCACTTTACTGTCATTTTAGGCTTAATTTTATTATTAGTTCTCAAAACATTCCAATAAGGAGATAGAGGGTACATGGTATTGTCCCTGTTTCTGTAGGTGGGAAAACATGATGCACAGATCTGTTGACTTTCCTAACTTGATGTAGTCAGGACCAGAGCAAAGAATCACCTGGCTCCTAAGGCCCATGTTCTGTCTTGATTTGACTCTGCTGCATAGAGCAGAGGAAACAGGCGAAGGATCATGTAAGTCATCTGTTCTTTTTTCCCTGAAGAACATCTGCAGCTTACGGAATGGGCTTGGATTTCATTACTATTTAATGGCTTTCAGTCTCCAAGATATCAGATTATCATTAAGTAGAGTTCAACAACTAAATTCTTGAAGACAGTTGAATTTCTTAAAGAAAGGTATGCTTCTGTAACTCAAGGGCTAGCATTTTATTCTTATTCTAATTCTAATTTAATGCAAATTGCTTGTCAATATGCATGAAATGCTTTTAATAAAACTATTTCTTCCTTGGAGTGATTTATTTCTTGAAAAGTGAGTTCATTTTTAGACATGTGTATCATTTAAAAATGCATTTATTTAGTATATGAGAATATAGATTTCTCAGTCTCAGCCTTTTAGAGTTAGAAGAAGAAAGGATGTGAGAAAGGATGTCAGCATAATATATATTTAGATAAATTTTAGGTGTTTTTTTGACCACAGTAGCAGTATGCACTAGATTTCTGAGAATCTAATGAATACTAGAAATAGTTGTCATTTTGAAATGGTTAGCTGTTTCAGATATGGACTAATATGTACTAGTGTAATAGTCTAATAGTGAAGAATTTTTTTCTAAGAGGTAATAGACCATGCATGACTGACTTCCTTTGTTGAAGGAATGGTAAAACCAGTGGTAAAGGAGAACAGGTATGTCAGAGATCCTTGGACTGAAATGATTAGCACCAGCCTTAAAATGGCATCAGAAATAACCTAAGGTACCCTCTTTTGTTTGCATTCCTACAGACTTGATGTATTTAAACTTGTGGGAGCATATTGGCTCAACTCTGGCTGTGATGCGTTTTATCAAATACAGTTAAATGACCCCATTGGAACCAGGATCAAGTTGACCTTCAAGTTGCTTATGTGGCCTTTGAGGGACAGTGTGGTATCATGAGATCCACTTTGAAGGCTTCAGGGTTGCTTCTTAGTGAGATCACTTCTTTGAGCAGTGACTGCTATTCAGTGCACAGCAGAGAACTAAGTATTTCAACATTTATGTGCTTTCCTGCCACAGTTAACTCATAAAAATGAATCTTCAGTGATCTTAACTCATTGGGAAAATTAGGAATAATAAAAATGCTCGATATTATAGAGGAACATAGAATTTAAACCCATCCACCCCCCCACCTTAATTTGTAATACAATGTGACACTATTTTTTAGCAGTAAGTCTTCAGGTATTGATTTCTTTTTGTTTCTAAAAGATTAGTCAGCATTCATCAGGAATACTTTTTTTTTTTTTTGGCATGTTTCAGAAGTAGTTTGGAATAATACAACCACATCAAGTTTTAGCCTAGTAAAACTTTTCTGTTTATATTGTCTTAAAGTCATTTTTCATTCTATTTGGATCTTGAAATTTGGTGCAATAATAATACCCAGGATTATTGAGCACTGTCATTTAACCCTCAGATGAGATGAGGTAGTTACTATTAAATAACCTCCTTGAACAGCTAAGTAGAGGGTTAGAGAGGCTAAGTTACTTACTGGACATCATCCAGCTCCTGAGGGGTGGACTTGGGATTCAAACCCAGAACCTTTTTAGTTCTGAAGTGTGCTCAAAAGCACCCTGAGATACAGCATCCAGAGAATAACTTTATAGAGCATTTATGGAATGACCCTTGAACAAATGTGGCACTATAAATTATTCTGTCTGGTTTTCCCATGTGTTGCAAGAGTAATCATGGTTTCCTTTGGTGTATTAATTTTATTTGTCCTTTATTGTGAAAGTCTTTGTATTTTTTGGTTTAAAATTAAGGCCCATTTTATTTAGATTTTTCGTAATTATGTTTATTCATTGTGATACTGTTTCAAGTGAATTTTAGCTACTTGAACTGCTGGCATTTATTTTACTTTTGGTAACTTTAGTTACCAAGAGAAAAAGAGTCATTTCATTCTTTATTACCTTGATTGGTCTAAGTAATATAGACACTTAAACGAAGGTAGAAAATATTCAGATATCTCTGTGTCTACAGCACTACTTGAAGTAGAGTTTAGATTCAAATACAGCATTAGAGAACCCTTTCAATGCTTTCGTATAACTGTTTACATACTTGGTACAGTGTTGGGAAGTTGGGATATTTGTTTTTTGTAATGGCAAGTATGTATAAAGTTTGTGTTTGTAGTCTTTGACATATATATGACAAGATTTATAAGTTTTTGTGGGACATAAATTTGTATCCAAAATAAAGTTTATACTAAACAGGGTTCTTAAGTGAAAATATGAAAATAACTCAGGATAACTTTTTCTGAGTTAGTTTGAACTATATTGAAAGCTATAGGTTATGCTGTTGGTTTCATGAAGATTGATTCAGCACATCTAATTCAAGCATGTTTTTTTAGTTTCAGTACAAAACGGTTCGATTCATCAGAAAGATGCTGTAAATGATGATGATTTTGAGCCATACTTAAGTAGCCAGACAAATCAGGTAAGTCTTGTGATAGTCCCATATTTCAGGAGATTAAACTTTTATTAGAATTAACTGATTTGAAAAATAGATATTCTAATTGAATGCGATTAACCCATAATATGATGTAATTCGTCTAGTGTGTCTTTCTAGTAGTGAATAGCAGTTGCAGGTGTATGGCAAAAGAGAGTTCTCTTTTAGAACTTATAGATAACTGAAGAATATATTCTGAAATATAACAATTTGAAGGTGAACATTATTTGTATATGTTATGGTTAGATTTATTTTTTTGGAATGTTCAAAAAATTTAATCTTTTACTGACACTGCCGTATCGTCATAGCTAAAGCAAATTAGAAGTTTTAATATCCCAGAAATTTATGGGAGAAAACACTCTTCTGCTTGAAATTTTTGGTTGAATGTAGTGTTTTCTGTTTTGTAAGGCATTCTAATTTGAATTTTATTGAGAATTATTGAAAGTATTAATATAATTTGGAAACTTTAGGGAATAAAGTATTTTTGTGCATACTTGTTTCTATATTTTGGAACGTGGAGAATTTTTATTAAATCAAGAACTTGCTCTAAGGCTCTTGTGTTTGAGTTTTTCATAATTACATAATCTTGTATACAGTAATACTTTAGATTTAAACATTAAAAAACAATTCTGTTCTTTAGTTTCTGTGTAGTCTGTTTCTGTTCATAAAAATGTCACTAGAAATTTTAAAAATATATTTTCATTATTAGTTTCTTTGGAGAAAACTTTCTGAAACTGCTTTTGTTGTTTTACTGAACAAATGATCTAAGAAAAATATACATTAAAATTTTAGCCTTTAGATTTTTTGAAATTATAAAAGAACATGGAACCAAATATTATTACAGAACATAACAGTATAATTGTAGAGAATATTTGAAGAAAAAGTGGCCCCCAGTTTGGAAAATGTCAAATTATTTTTAGGATTGTGGAGAGATGTGGTTATGTACAACCTGATCTACCTCTTGGTTGTTTCTCCTTAATCACCACCTCCTATCTGCTGAGTTACATGCCTCGGATACACTGGGAAATAGTGAATAAATGAGAAAGAATAAAAACTGCTGCCATAATCTATGAAAGTCTGGCTACTCTTAAAATTAGAACATTGATTTGATGCTTACAATCTAACTTCATGATCTCGATAACTAATTTACTTTTCCACTTGAAGTTGTGAGAAAATATATCACTGGAAAGTATGGGAAGTTTATTTGTTGTAAAATGTAAAGCAAGTTTTAAAAGAAATATAAATTTATTATATTTGGGCTGACTCATACAATAATCTCAGTTAACATCGCATATGCCTATGTTTTCCAACTTTTTTGAGGAATTCTGTTATTGCGAGTAGATGTTTCCCCCCAAAAGGACTCCATGATCAGATAAGTCTGGGAAATTTATCTGGGCTAAACAGTTGAACCGATTTCTTTACTACTTGGTTTCAGAATCTTGACATTGTAACATAAAGTGAACCTTTAAGAGGGATTTATAACATGAAGCTCCTCTAACTTGTTTGTTTTAACTCTGTTTTTAAGGAATTTTAGTTGACCATAAAATACAATTTGGGAATTGGTTACCTGAAAGAATCCTCTTGTTTTCTCTGGTCACAGATACTTTATGATTATTTCTGTTTGCCGCAGGGCTTAGAAGATTTGCTTTTTGACATTCTTCATGTTTCCAGGGCTGCCTAGGTACCCTCCTGTGCTGGAACCAGAGCCTTGCTCTCCTTTTTATCTGTTTTATATATTAGAATTCTGCATAAGATTTTATTCATGAAAAACTTAACTATTGGAAAACCATTGTTTTTTTTTTTAAATTTAACATTTACCCTAATGAACCCAAATGATATTTTTAAATTGCATCATAAAAGATACCTTGTGTTGGGCAGAAACACCTATAAAATATTTGTTTTAATGTGATATTCATATACTTGAATCAACAAACCCATCTAATATTTAAAGAGATTTAAAGTTTGATTCCGGTTAGTCTGTAGTCTACCTTTCTCTTCTTGTCAGTGCTGAAGTAGACTGGTGGGGTTTTTTGGTGAAATACCTCGAGTAATTACATGCAGATTTAAAGTTATGCAAGTATTTAAGTTCCTTTTTAATTAAAAAATTTTTCAGCCTCATATACAGTAGTATGTCTTTAAAATTATAGATAACAAAAATGAAAATGTTAAAGGGAAAGCAGTTGAATGTTTTCACTAATGATTTAAGTGGTTTTCTGCGTTTCAGATCTAATTCACATCAAATGCAAGGATACTTTGTAAACATTTCTTGGCCTTTCTACTTATGTGGTAGCATATTTCTCCTATTGTATGGTGCTCAATTTCTTAGGGAATAATTTTGTATAGTAATTAAAAAAGCAAACGTCCCTCCTTCGGATCTTAAAATTAGGTTTCCTCTGTAGTTCTTTAGAATAATAGGTAATTAATTGTAAAGTTGAGATTTTAATTGGCACTGTTTTAGTTGCTGCGTAATTTATGCATATATATTTGAAGAAAAAAAATGGGAAATTGAAGCTCAAGCTTCTCTTGTATAAATAGAGAAATAAATTCTCAGTCCCGCTTATCAGAAAAGAGGTTTAAAGAAATAAAAAAATACAATAACATTTTAAATTTTGTTATTTTCTGTCTCTGCTATCACTGCTTTTAGTTCAGGTTTTCATTATCTGACTGTTACAAACATTTCCTATCTATTTACCACACAGGAGTCTTCTTAAAACTTGTTTGATTGTGTCAATTGCCACGTTAAATAATGAACCACAGCTTCCTGTTGTGGATGCATTTATTATATGAAGGTCCTTAAATGGTTCTGTTCTCACTGTACCCTCGTCTTTTGTCAGTTTTCCCCCCTAACTTATTCTGAGAAATAGAAATTATAATTATTTTCTGAAAAAAAATTTTCTGGATATTTTCTTTCATGATTTAACTTATTTCTAAATATGTTTTTTTGTATACACACTCATGTATGTTATTTCCTCCACGAAATCTTTTTCTGATTTCCCAGTTATTTGCTCTCTTCTCTTCTTACTAGTGTACTTCTTGCTTTGCTTCGTTTGTACTTAGATTACAGCACCTTTCGCATTAGGGTAATTTTGTCTTCTCCACTAGACTGTGAAGTGCTTCAGGTTAAAGACCATGTTCTTTCCTCTTTTCTGATACTGGTGCAGTATCTGGCAAATAGTAGGCAATCATTATATGTTAAATGAATGAATGGATTCATTTATAACATAGAATTAGGGGATAAAGACTTAAGGCTGATGATGAACTATTCTGGTTGAGTATTATTACACCTTTTTCTTAAGACAGTCTTATGGTTAGATATGTACAGGTGATACTTTTCCAAAGTGAGATGATATTTTTAAAAGATTAGAAGAAAATACGTATAAACATTAAAACTAATGAACATCCCTTAACTTTTTGTTGTTAGTTCAGAGTGTTAACAAATGGAAAAATGGGTTGAGAACTTTGCTTTGGGGAATTTAAAATAAGAACGTCTATATCAATTAAGTGAATGATAAGCATAAGCCTGCAAAATGATACTGACTTTTGCAAGGGAATATTAGTTGTTCTGACTGGATATTAGCCAAAATTTTCACCTTGCTTAAGTACAGATTCTCAAGTTCTGTATAATTTTTTAAGGTCATGCCTAAATTGAAAATTGAAAATCTATTATTAGGTGTTTATTTGGCAAAAGAAACCTATGTTCAAAGGAAATCCTTAAAATAGGTTTTATATTGGCTAGTAAGAAATATGAGTTTTTTTTTTTTTTAAATAGAATTTGGTGCCTTAATTTTTGACAAATTATTATTATTAAATGCATGACCATTTAACATTACTCAGAGTGAAAGTTGGTCGAATGGCAGTGATTCTGAAAAAAAAAAGATATACAAGTTTACTATTTCTGAATTTAAAAAAATTGGGCAAAAAGATATGTTTATTGTATAAAATTTGGAAAGTAGAGGCAAATACAAAGAAAGAAAAAAAAGCACCTGATATTCCAATATTAGGAAACCATAGTAAGAATTTTCTTTTGTTTCTTTTTCAAAATGAATAAAGCAAAACAAAACAAACTGGGATCATACTATAGTCATCATCGAGAATCTGTTTTTCTTCTCAGAATGTGAGCATCACTCCATTTTTTCTTTATGAAAGCACAATGTTTAATTGCTGAACTGGGTTCCATTATATATATATATAAGCTGTAATTTAATAATTCCTCTACTGTTTGATGTCTCCAGGTTTTAAAAAATTCTTACCAGCAAATTTTTTGATACATCAGTTGCTTACAATACAGCTGAGTGTAAATGATAAATTTGTGCCTGTGAAGTTTATAAATCAGCATTTTGTAGAAATTGCATTATTTTAAGTTGCAGTTTTAAGCCAGAGGCGCTGGCTCTTAAAATAAAAATAGCTTCCTTCCCCCACCTACCCCCAGAAGAACCTGCAAGTAATTTTGTAATAAGTATTTTAAAATATGAATACTCATCAACTTATTTTTATTTTGATAAGATTGGATTTGAAATTTTACTTCTGTGTATCTAGAACAGTTTATCTAGAACATGTATTTAACATTGTTTGCATTTAATCTTTCAGGTGTTTATTTCCCTGCTGTTAAGAGGACATTTCGCTACTGATTATCTTCTTTTGTTTTCCAGAGTAACAGCTATCCACCAATGTCAGATCCATACATGCCTAGTTACTATGCTCCATCCATTGGATTTCCATATTCTCTTGGGGAAGCAGCATGGTCCACGGCTGGAGACCAACCCATGCCGTATCTGACAACTTATGGACAAATGAGTAATGGTGAACATCATTATATACCAGATGGTGTGTTTAGTCAACCTGGAGCATTAGGAAATACCCCTCCATTTCTTGGTCAACATGGATTTAACTTTTTTCCTGGTAATGCTGATTTCTCTACATGGGGGACAAGTGGATCTCAGGGACAATCAACACAAAGTTCTGCTTACAGTAGCAGTTATGGCTATCCACCTAGTTCTCTTGGGAGAGCTATTACTGATGGACAGGCTGGATTTGGCAACGATACTTTGAGTAAGGTGCCTGGCATTAGCAGTATTGAGCAAGGCATGACTGGACTGAAAATTGGTGGTGACCTGACAGCTGCAGTGACAAAAACTGTAGGTACAGCCTTGAGCAGCACCGGTATGACTAGCATTGCAACCAATAGTGTGCCCCCAGTTAGCAGTGCAGCACCTAAACCAACCTCCTGGGCTGCCATTGCCAGAAAGCCTGCCAAACCGCAACCGAAACTTAAACCCAAGGGCAATGTGGGAATTGGGGGTTCTGCTGTGCCACCACCACCTATAAAACACAATATGAATATTGGAACTTGGGATGAAAAGGGGTCAGTGGTAAAGGCTCCACCAGCCCAACCAGTTCTGCCTCCTCAAACTATAATCCAGCAGCCTCAGCCATTAATTCAACCACCACCATTGGTGCAAAGCCAACTGCCTCAACAGCAGCCTCAGCCACCACAACCACAGCAGCAACAAGGACCTCAGCCACAGGCCCAGCCTCATCAAGTGCAGCCCCAACAGCAGCAGCTGCAGAATCGCTGGGTAGCTCCTCGAAACAGGGGAGCAGGCTTCAACCAGAACAATGGAGTGGGAAGTGAAAACTTTGGTTTAGGTGGTGTTACTGTCAGCGCTTCACCTTCTAGTGTAGAAGTGCATCCAGTACTGGAAAAGCTAAAGGCCATAAACAACTATAATCCCAAAGACTTTGATTGGAACCTGAAGAATGGGCGTGTGTTTATAATCAAAAGCTATTCTGAAGATGACATACATCGCTCCATTAAGTACTCTATCTGGTGTAGTACTGAGCATGGGAATAAGCGTTTGGATGCAGCTTACCGTTCCCTGAATGGGAAAGGCCCACTCTATTTACTCTTCAGTGTGAATGGTAGTGGACATTTTTGTGGAGTGGCTGAGATGAAGTCTGTTGTGGACTATAATGCATATGCTGGTGTCTGGTCTCAGGATAAGTGGAAGGGCAAATTTGAAGTTAAGTGGATCTTTGTCAAAGATGTTCCCAATAACCAATTGCGGCATATTCGTTTAGAAAACAATGACAACAAACCAGTTACCAATTCAAGGGACACTCAAGAGGTACCCCTAGAAAAAGCTAAGCAAGTGCTTAAAATAATTGCCACTTTCAAGCATACCACCTCAATTTTTGATGACTTTGCACATTATGAAAAGCGTCAAGAAGAGGAGGAAGCCATGCGTAGGGTAAGAATACAGTTATTTTTGCATGTAGGATATTTTTATTGGGGTGAGCACATGGACTGGTGTTCTTTAATCCTTTTAATATTACATTCTGAGTTTAGAACTCTGCAGGAAACCATCTAATTAGCCTAAGAAACAACTCTACAGACACTCTCTGTGTGCCCCTTCTGAATCATTTCCCCCTTCCTTCCCAAGGGTAAACCTTACTCTGAATTTGCATCCTGCCTATTCTTCATTGAGACTCACTGAGGTCATTGAGCCTCAGCATTCATCAAACTTGTACAAAATAGTGAGGGTTTGATTATTTTAGAAGGCGCTTTAGGGTTGGGAAGAGTATGGGTTTAGAATTAGACAGCAGAATTTGATTTCTGATTCTGTTATTTACCCCCTATAAAGACACTTGGGGAGACTTGCCTGGAAGTTTACATACCATTTGTGCTTGTATCGAGTTGGTCAGAATTTGGTCATAGGGCTACACAGGGGCAAGGCAGGCCCAGGGAATGTTTTCTGTCCCAAGCTATAAGGGAAAATTGGGGTCTTGTTCTTAGGGACCCAAGGGAGCAATGAATGTTGCGGTAGCCAGCTAGCAGATTTTTCTTCTCAAATGAAGCAGGGGTAGAGTTAGAAGCTCCTCTAGCAAATAACCTTTGTTATGTGGTAAACCCCTGTAAGAAAATAGGATAAAACAGGAACTTTAATTCTCTATCTGAATGTGAGGTGTCAGTGATACCCCTGATTTGCTTCTGCATGTGAGCTTATGTCTTGTGCCTTCTTAGTTGTCCACAGAAGGGGGAAGTACTTCAAACAACATTGCTCAGTGGTGGGGCAAGTTGAAATAATGATCTTAGAGCAGTCATTTTCAAACTTTAGGGTATGCGTAAAAATCTCTTGGGATTCTTCTTGAAAATGTAGATTCTTGAGACTTATCCCAGGAAAATCTGATTCATTGTATTAGATATGGGACCTGGTAGTATATATTTTTAACAAGCATCCCTAGTGATTGTGATGCTAGTGATTGCTATATTGAATTGTTATAAACTTTGCCTTGGAATAGTAAAAATGGCTTGAGGCCTTGCTGAACCTTTTAAATGGATTCCTGGGGATAAATTTAATTTTCTCTAATAGAAAGGTTTCAAAGGAGCTATGTCCAGGAATAATGCACCTGTATTTTTAAAAAAAATGTTTTCTTTATTAATTCAACTAAGTGGAGGTAATAGTCTTCTGCATATGAAACTCTAGTCAGTATTCCAGTATGAAATGTTTTGTATATGTGAGTAGTATCCTGCCTCAGGTCTGTTTCTGTATTATCTACTATAACTGTTTTTGGGGGGCTTTCTTTAAGGCTTTATGCCAAGAAGTTGCTTTCCAGAGGGTGGATTGTCTTTTTTGATGTCTCACAAGGACTTCTATGGTGTTTTTTGTTCCCTCTATTTAGCCTCACTCACTGGAAAGAGGATTGGATTTGGAACTTTTTGCTAGCCATGTGACCACATTCAAGTCTCTTAACTTCTGTATTTGTTTCATTGTGTGGCAGATAGAGATGAAACTGGTACAAGGTTAATCATAAATATAGTAGATGAATATGGAAATTAAAAGATGTAGTAAAATAGAAAATGAAATATGAAATTGTCCAGCACCTTGTCTTGCCCTGGTAAAAAGTGTTAATTGAACAAAAGAGTTTGGTGACATACTTTTAGTACCTATGTACTAAAACTAGTACTCCATCAGGTTATTTAAAATTGCACTGTTCATGAAGATTAGGTAAGTAAGATGGTTCACTTGGTGTAAGCAACCTTGTCCAGAGCAGGGTCTCAGTAACTATTTGCTGACTGAATTGCATGAATGTATTGGGTAATATCTTCAAACACCTTTGTGCTCCTGCTCTCTTCTGTTCCAGTGTTCTCCCCTTTGCCCCCCAAAGTCGGGTACAGTGCATTCAAATTCAAGAAGAGTTGTAATTACTTTGGTCAGTGGAAGGATGGTAAGATGTAATAAGAAACAAAAGTGCTTCTCAGTAAACGTGTCAGACTTTAATAAAAAACAAAAAGTATTGCTATTTCATGCAGCTTTTTGTGTTAAAATTATTTGTTCTTTGAAGATTAACAGAACTGGAGTATGTTGAGTATTCACTTGCGATAGATGTATAATTTGATAGGCATGAAAGAATGTGGGCAGTAGTCTAGGAATGTTTTTCAGTTCTGGAACATTTTCAGTTAGCATTATTGAGCATCTGCTATCTATGAGGAATAATACTTTCACTCACGTAATTTCTGCTTTATTGAGATTTCGTTTAACTTTAACCTTTTGTGCCGTGAAATTCATTATTCTGTTTAAATAAAGCCAATAACAATTCATGCATTCTAGTGGCTAAAAACTAGTTTTGCTCTATAAGTGTACAGTCTGAGAATAAAACATAGTGATCAAGAAAAGATTCAAAGTATATGTATTTGCATCTGGTTGCATCAGGTCAACTAGATTCTAACCTGGTTCAGTTAATGGAATGAGGATGAACACGTGGATATATTAGAAAATTCATAATCATACTCTACAAAGTAGGATTAAAAAACGTGTGGAAATGTTGTTTGTTCATTTATGTATGTTAACTAAGAGACCAAGTCTTTTACAATAATTCTGACTGAAATGAATTATTGGGGAAATTTTGAGAAGAAAGGCAGTATTATTTTGCAGTAATAATTCTGACATGCTTTAGTTAACTATTTTTAAAACATGAATATGTTTACAAGCCTTAAGATTAACAGCAAGAAGATAGTTTAAAAAGGGCCTCCTTAACAGTAGTAGACCAAATAGTTAATCTAAAGTGAGTATATTAATGTAGTTATCTTCCTTCTAATAATCAGATTGAGATTTAATAAATATCAATATGATCTTAATATTTTGTAAACAGTATAGTTTCTTACAGTTTATCATGATTATAGGTCTATTATCATAACTTAAAGGTTGAGTATTTTTTTATGTTTAATCTTATGGAACATGTAAATGCTTCTTGTTAAATTATGCCATAAGCACTTTAATTCTACAAACTGAAGTAATTATTATTTTCCTGGCACTAAGTTAGGGCCCAGTTATTAATAAGACATGTTTTTTTCTGATACCATTCTTTCTAACAGTAAAGCCATGTATTTAAATAAATTCTATAATGTGTTGGAAGCATTCAACAGGGAGTGAAGAGAATTGGGGAAGAGTCAAAGTGACATGAGACATTTAAGTTGGGTCTTGAAATGTTAATAGAAAAGTGAGGAAAGTGTATTTTAAGTGAGGGCATTCCAAGTTAGGTAGCAAAAAATAAAAATGGCTTTAGCTAAGGTTGAAAAATGAATTTTTGGAGAAATTGAAAGAGTCAGTCACAGGACCTAGTTACCAGCTAAATGTGGGAAAGAGGATCAAAATTTACGTTTTCCCAAAGGTGAATATCTTTCTGACTTGGGGTATAGTAGGAATTCTTAAGACATAAAAGAACAGTAACTGTAAAAGAAAACATTGTTAAAATTGATTAGATTAAAATTCAGGTCTTCGGTGCATCAAAAGATGGCTTTAAAGAAAGTAAAAAGACAGGTACTGGAAGAATTTTGAAACACGTAATCAACCAAAGATTAATATCAAAATTTATATAAAGAACTCTTATGAAACAATTTTTTAAAAAAGATAAATAATCCAACTGAGAGATGGACAGAAGACAGGGATAGGTATTTGGTGAGAGAGGAAACATACTACCAATAAGTATATAAAAGGATACTCAGCCTTATTAGTAATTAGGGAAATGCGAAGTCAGGTAGTCTTCTAAAATTACTATAATTTAAAATTGGGCTGTTCTAGGTCCTCTAACCTGATCCTAGTCTAAATCCTGTACTTGAAGAAAAAATAAAGGCTATAAAGGACATTGTAGATCAACTGACAGAATACTGTTACTATATAAGAGACTATCCTTAATTCTTGAGAAATGTATCCTGAAGTACTTAAGAAAAGAGTCATAATGCATGCAACTTACTTTCAAGTGGCTTAGAAAAATATAAAGCAAATGGGGAAGAATATTAATAATAGTTGAATCTGCAGAAAAGGTATATGTGTAGTCTACATATTATTCTTATTCTTCCTAATAGATTTAAAATTCTTTCCAAATAAAAAGATAAAGTAAAAAAAAATCCACCTACACCAGTGCACATAGCTTAAGTTCAATCATTCCTCTGTATTACTATACCACCAATATATTTATCCACTCTCTGCTGACGGGCATTTGGGTTGTTGCTGGTTTTCTGCAATTATCAGATGTACTCCTGAGAACATTTTGTACATGTCTTCTGGAGTAAATGAGAAGTTTCTCTTGGATATAAAAGGTATATGAATGTGCCAAAGTGACTCTCCAAAGTGGCCATATCAATTTATACACTCATCTGCAAATGTATAAGAGATCTTGTTGATCTATAACTTCACCAGTACTTGATACTTCTTAATTTTTCCAATTGAATGGATATAAAATAGTATGTTATTGCATTTCCCTAATTACTAATAAGGCTGAGTATCCTTTTATATACTTATTGGTAGTATGTTTCCTCTCTCACCAAATACCTATCCCTGTCTTCTGTCCATCTCTCAGTTGGATTATTTATCTTTTTTAAAAAATTGTTTCATAAGAGTTCTTTATATAAATTTTGATATTAATCTTTGGTTGATTATGTGTTTCAAAATTCCCCCAAGATTGGGAAGATTTTTTCCTTTGCTTTTATTTGTTTATTTAACTTACTTTTTAACTTTTTATTTTGAAATAATTTTAAACTTACATGACAGTTGTAAAAATAATACAAACCCCATACAGAGAACTCCATCATACTTCCACCCCCAGATACCCAGATCCGACAATTTTAACATTTTAACTTCTTTTCTCTCCGTGCTTTCTTTCTTTCCTTCCTCCTTCCCTCCTTCATTCCATTTTTCGAACATTCTATATTCCAGTTTTTTCTTATGTCCCAAAAATGTCCTGTCGAGCCTTTTCTTCTCCATTCTTAGATCCCTGGATCCAGTATCATGTATTACACTTAATTGCTGTTGTCTTTTTTTTTTTTTTTAACTTGTGGAACCAGGTAAAACATAAGTCTTCCCATCCCAAACCCTCCCAAGCATACCATTCAGAGATATTAATCACATTCACAGTGTTGGAGTACCTGCACCACCATCCACCACCAGAACTAACCCTTCACCCCAAACTGAAACTCTGTACTCTTTTTGCATTAACTCCCCATTACTCCTTCCCCACTCTCCAATAACCTCTCTCTACTTTCTTTTTCTTTTTTTTTTTAATTTTATTTTGAAATAAATTCAAACTTACAGGAACAGTTGCAAAAACAATACAAACCCCATACACAGAACTCCAGCATACCCCGACCCCCCTTCCCCGATACCCAATCCACCAACTTTAACATCCTGTCACACCACTATTTCTTTCTTTCCCTCCCTCCCTCCCTATCTAACATCTGTCATCTATTGCTCTGTCTTCTGAACATATGGGAGCAAGCTGCACACATCCTTGAACAAACAATATAATTCACATATACATTTCCCGTGAACAAGAACATTCTTTTATGCAATCACATTAAGCGCAGCTAAGAAGTTCAAGAAATTCAACATTGATAAGCTTACATTCTATATTGCCTTTTTTTTTCTTCTTATGTCCCAACTGTGTCCCTTTGAGCCTCCTCTCCTCCACCCTCAGATCTCATCCAGGATGATCCTTGGCATTTAATTGTCTGTCTATTTAGACTGTCTTTTTTTTTTTTTTTTTTTTCAATTGTGGAAACATATATACAGCCTAAATCTTCCCATTCCACCCTCTCCCTAGCATTCCATTAGAGGGATTAATCACGTTTAGAATGTTGCAGTGCCATCTACCTTCCCACCATCCATTTCTAGAAATTTCCCTTCACCCCAATCATGAACCCTACACTCATTTCTTAACTCCCCATTGCCCCTTCCCCCACTTCTCATAACCCATACTCTACTTTTCATCTCTATGGTCATATTCTCTGATACTTTCTTTGTGTTTACCATGGGGCTTAAATTTAACCTCTTAAATCTTTAACAATCTTGTTTTCTTTGCTACCAACTTGACTTCAACAGGACATGTAAACTATGTTCCTATACTCCTCCATTCCCCCACCTTTATGTAGTTCTTGTTAAAAATTACATATTTTACATTGAGTCCAAAACCACTGATTTATCATTACAGTTTATGTATTTCAGATTCTGTAAGAAGTAAATAGTGGAGTTACAAATCAAAAATACAGTAGTATTGGTATTTTTATTTACCCTGTGATCTTTACTGGAAATCTTTATTTTTTCATGTGGTTTCAGTCAATTGTTTAGTGTCCCTTCCTTTCAGGCTGCACAATTCCCTTTAGCATTTCTTATAGGACTGATCTACTGGTGATGAAGTCCCTCTGCTTTTGATTATCTGGGAATGTTTTCATCTCCCCCTCATTTTTAACCTGCAGCTGTTTGTGAATTTTCTAAGTCTCGGATGGTTGTTGACTTCTATTTGTATTCTGTTGTGGTCAGGGAATGTGCTTTGAATAAATTCAATTTTTTAAAATTTATTGAGGCTTGTTTTATGTCCCAGCATATGGTCTATTTTGGAGAAAGATCTGTGATCACTAGAGAAGAATGTGTGTCCTGGTGATTTGGGATGTAATGTTCTATATATGTCTGTTAAATTTCTCTGTATCTCTTTCTCCTTTCTTTGTTTCTCTGTCAGTAGGGCTCCATTTAGTATCTGAAGTAGGGCAGGTCTTTTATTAGCAAAATCTCTTAGCATTTGTTTGTCTGTGAAAAATTTTAGCTCTCCCTCAGATTTGAAGGAGAGTTTTGCTGGATAAAGTACTCTTGGTTGGAAATTTTTCTCTCAGAATTTTAAATATGTCATGCCACTGCCTTCTCGCCTCCATGGTGGCCGCTGAGTAGTCACTACTTAGTCTTATGCTGCTTCCTTTGTATGTGGTGAATTGCTTTTCTCTTGCTGCTTTCAGAACTTGCTCCTTCTCTTCAGTATTTGACAGTCTGATCAGAATATGTCTTGGGGTGGGTTTATTTGGATTTACTGTCTTTGGAGTTCGCTGGGCATTTATGCTTTGTGTATTTATATTGTGTAGAAGGTTTGAGAAGTTTTCCCCAACAATTTCTTTGAATCCTCTTTCTAGACTTTTACCCTTCTCTTCCCCTTCTGGGACACCAATGAGTCTTAAGTTTGGACGTTTTATCTTATCTATCATATCCCTGAGATCATTTTGGTTTTTTTAATTTTTTTCTCCATTCTTTCTTTTGTTCTTTCATTTTCTGTTCTGTGGTCCTCGAGGTCGCTAAGTCATTGTTCACCTTCCTCTAGTCTTGTACTATGAGTATCCAGAATCTTTTTAATTTGGTCAGCAGTTTCTTTTATTTCCATAAGATCGTCTTTTTTATTTACTCTTACAATTTCTTCTTTATGCTCTTCTAGGGTCTTCTTCATGTCCTTTATATCCTGTGTCATGCTCTTCTTCATGTCCTTTATATCCTGTGCCATGCTCTCATTGTTTATCTTTAGTTCTTTGATTAATTGCTCCAAGTACTGTGTCTCTTCTGATCTTTTGATTTGGGTGTTTGGGCTTAGGTTCTCCAGTATCATCTGGTTTTATCATATGCTTTAAAATTTTCTGTTGTTTTTGGCCTCTTGGCATTTGCTTTACTTGATAGGGTTCTTTCAGGATATGAAAAATACCAGTCTCTAATTTGTCAAATCTACAGCTTGGTGGCGTACGCTTTGTCTAACTAACCAGCAGATGTCTGCGATTCACCTTTTCCCCTAAAGTCAGGTCTCCCTAACTTCGTCTTTGTGGTGTGTGTGGGTCTGATTCTTGTGAGGTTCATTTGCTGCACGAAGTTTGGGTGTGTTGTTGGTGCTGTCCGCTCTGAATGTGGGCCATGTGTCTGAGTGGTTAGGGAGGCAGGGCAGCTTTAATAATCAAACCTCCCAAGTTTTCCTGGAAATTTAAGGCTGTTGCAAGAGTCTAAGCCTTCGTTTCAGTCTTGCCACAGATTGTGTCTGCCGCCGACCCACAAGTCCTTGGTATTGGCATAGGGTGCCTGGGATTTCTGAGTGGGTCCCCCTTCTCAGCTGTGCTATTCCAGGACCTCTGCCGAGGGAAGGCTGTGCCATGTCACAAGTGCGCGCCGGCCCTCCAGGGAGGCCTTGGGCCGCTGGCCCTTGCAGGGTCGTTCCCAGTCTGCTGTAAAGATGGCTGAATGTGGCATGTTAATTTCCCCCTTTTCACCAAGCCCCGCCTTCTCAGCTCCAGGACAGTTAGCTGTGGGTGCACTAAAGGCCACTGTCCATGGCTGATATTGTGGCGTGTGCACAGTGCTGTGGTAAGCACTCCCCGTCACACTGGGACCCATGGCGTGGCTCTGGGCTGTGGCCCCAGGCCCAGGCAGGAGTGTCCCCAGCCCGCCAGGAAGATGGCTGCAAAGGGCGTGGTTTCTTTCTCCTTTTGGCTCCCCTCTGCCTTCCTGCCTCCGAGACAATTAGCAGCGGGTGTGGGAAGGGCTGCGTTGCTTCACTGCACAGTTCTTGCCGCTGTATCCATAGCCGCTCCTGGGTTTTTTGTTTTGTTTTGTTTTTTTAAAAGAACTAATCCATCTCCAAACGCCAACTCATGGTTTCCCCACACCACAGCGCGGCCGCGGGACTTTCAGCCGGCTCACTCACTCGTTTCAGAACGCAGACTCCTGGTTTCATCAAATGCACGGTCCCTGTGGATTTAGCAGACCTTGTCTGGCTGATGGATCGCTGGAACTGGTGTTCTGGGTCTCTTTCTGGCTTTTATCTAGTATTTTTCACGGAGGTGTTTTTTTTGCCCTGTCTCACCTAGCCACCATCTTAGGTTCTCCTCTACTTTCTTTATATGTTTGCATGTTGTCTGATATTTTCTTTCTGGTTACCATGTTGCTTAAGTTTAACATCCCAAGTCTGTTAACAATCCTGTTTGCTTTTATAGAAAGTTAACTTCGATAGTATACACAAATTGTGTTCCTAGACCCCTCCAGTTCCCCATCTTTATGTATTTTTTGTCATACAGTACATGTTTTGTATATTATGAGTCCCAGACCACTGATACATGATTACATTTTGTGCATTTGTCTTTTAGAGTCTGTGGGAAGTAAAAAGTGGAGTTACAAACCACAAATACTGTACAATAGTACTAGTATTTATATTTACCAGTGTCATTATCTTTACCGGAGATCTTTTTTTTTTTCTTCAGGTGGCTTTAGTCATTTGTCTAGTGTCCTTTCCTTTCAAGCTACAGAACAGTGTTTCCAGATATATATATATATATATGTATATATATTTCTTGGTTGGCAGAGGTTTGTTTTCAGCACTTTAAATATGTTTTGCCACTGCCTTTTTTGCCTCCATGGTTTCCAATGAGAAATGGGCATTTAATCTTATTGAGGTTCCCTTGTATGTGACATGCTGCTTTTCTCCTGTAGCTTTCAGAATTTTCTCATATTTGGCATTTGACAATTTGATTATAACATGGTGTGGGTCTATTGGCATTTATCCTGTTTGGAATTCATTGAGCATCTTGATGTGTATATTATTGTTGTTTGCTAAATTTGTCTTTGAATATTTTCTCTGGCCCTTTCTTTCCTCTCCTTCTGGAACTCCCACCAATGTGTGCATTGGTACACTTGATGGTGTTCCACAGATTCCTCAGGCTCTATTCACTTTTCTTCATTGTTTCTTCTTTTTGCTCCTCAGACTGGATGATTTCCATTGTCTATCTTCAAGTTCTCTGATTCTTTCTTCTGCCAGCTCCAATCTGCTGTTGAACCCCACTAGAGAATTTTTAATTTCTGTTACTGTGGTCTTCAGCTCTGTTTGGTTCCTTTTCATAATTTCTATCTCTCTTTTGACATTCTCTTTGTGTTATCTTTTCTGTTTCCTGGTTTCCTTTAGTTCTTTGTCCGTATTTCCTTTAGCTCTTTGAGTGTATTTAAGACGATTATTTGAAAGTCTTTGTCTGGTATGTCAGGTCTTATCCTCTTCATTGATGGTTTCTAATGCTTTAATCTTCTCATTTGCCTGGGCCATCACTTCCTGTTTCTTTTTATGTTTTGTAATCTTCTGTTGAAACCTGAGTGTTTTGGTATTTTAATGTGTTCAGGCTGGAATTTAGATTTGGAGGCGTCTGTTTCTTAAGCTTGTGTGCAGCTAGTGTTATTACAGAGCTTGCCTTGAATGCCAGGAGCTAATTAAAAAGAAAAAAAAAAAAAGGAAAGGAAATAAAATACCTTTCCCAGACTTTGCAGATTAACCTGTGAGAGTGTTGTCCTTCAGAGCTAATATATACATTGAATTTAGGGAATAGCTCGGGCCAAAGTTTAGGAGCCTCCCCAATCCTTTCTGTGCATGTGTCTTTTCTTGTCTTGGGCATGCACATGTGGCTGCAGAAATTCCCCCATTTACATGGATATGAATGTCCCGTCTTTCCTCGGAAACTGTTTTCTCACAGTCCTAAGCACTGCACTCTATGTCCTATTGCCAGCAGTCCCTTCCCAAGCAGCCACTTGATTTCTGTCCCACAGCGTTCTATGGGAGATCTCTGTGAGCTACCTTCTATACACAGGGCAAGCTCTGGGACAGTGAGTCCATAAAGCCACCACCAGGCAGATTGAACCAGCATTCATGCTATCAGTATTTGCATGAGAGTTTCTCTCCTCCCTCTGGAACCGGCACCAGTAGCCCCCACTAGGAGTATGGGCTGGCTCTGCATCCAGCTGGTGAGGAGTGTGGAAGAGGCCAGCCAGGGCAACAGGAGATCCTACTGCTTTTGTGTGGCCTTTTTCTTGGTTCAGCACCTCCTTTGTTACTACAGTCCTTTAACTGTTTTCTGGAGCTTTTGGAAAGATGTTATCAATTCTTGATGGTTGTCCATTCTGTGGGGTGATGGAGCCCTCAAGTTTCTCACTATTCCATTTTGATCTTGACAGGGTTCTCTTTCCTTTGTTTTCATATAAGTTTTGTAGTTTAACATTTTATATTTAGTTTGTGATTACTGTAGTTTTCTTCCATGTCTCTTTTCCCCATGTTAATGTTTTTCTTTAATTTATTGAGCATACTTATAATAGCAAGCAAGAACTTAAAACATTTATGTTCTTTCTGTCATTGCTGGCTGTGTTTCTGTTGACCTTTTTTGTGGTTGTTTTGGCAGTGGAAGAGTTCCCCTGGTTGTCTTCCCAATTGTTCACCAAGGGAACTGCATGATATGTCCTGTCTACCTACAGAAAATTTAGAAAGTCTGACCCCCCACCCCCATTTTAGGGTGAGTGGTTCAACTGCAGAGGAACTCCATGCCAGTTATTTTTAGAATTTTATAGTTCTTTGTTCTTAGAGTTAAACAGGTAATTTTGATATATTTCGGTAAACTGTGCTTGGTGAAAGAAAAACCAAAACAAACAAATCTTCAGGGAATAGACGATTACTTAAAATACAAAAAAAAATTGTAATTTGTGTTTTTAGAGAAGTTTCCTTTGTGAAAATTGTGGAGAACCTGAGGGTGTTCTTGGAAATTAGAAATGTAATTGCCGAAGTAAAAGAATCAGTGGCAAGCAGATTAATAAAATGTTCATGTTGGAATCCAGTTGATAACTGAATTTCAAATCAAAGAGATCACTTAAATGTGGAATAATAGAGTTGAAAAAATATAAACTGTGTGGTAGAAAGAGAGGAGTTCGAGCATCTCTCTGGAGGAGTATTAAAAGAATATAGGGGGAAAATTCAAAGGGGGAATAAGTAAAGACAATTTTCTAGAGCTACGGAGTACACTTTTTTGGATGTCATGGGATTCAAGTGACCTGCAGGATTGTTTAAAATTTTTTTAAAAAATTCATTATCTACAAAAGAAGAATCAGACTGTTGCTGGAATTCTCTTCTACAACCCTGAATACTCAAAAGTAAAACCTAAGTTGGGGGAGGGAGGAATGTTTTATAGAATTATATCGGGAAAGATGAATGTATAATTAAATCAGTGAAGTGTGGGCGCATGAGAGTTTCAAAACTTAAAAATTAAGAATTTTTCAGATGTACAAGAACTCAGTTACCTCCCTTACATGAAAAAAATTACTTGAAGAGATACTTTAGAACGAGAAAGGAATTCAAGAAACATAACATCATGTATAATGCACTAGTAGGTGGGTAAATTAGAATACATAACTCAGCAAGGGCCTTATTGGTGTTCGGGGTTGGGCAAGTCCTTGTTGTCTATGGCTCATTTAGGGACTTACAGCATCTTACCCTGTCTACTAAGAGTCACTACGGTCCTTCATTCCTGACAAACAAAATGTACCCTTAGTTGGGAACCATTGACTTTGAAGTGAAAGAAGCTTTAAAAAAAAGAAATAAAGAAAAGAAAATATTTCCTGCTAATCTTTATTCTTATTGGAACAAACAGGCTGTATGAGAACAGGACTTGCTTTGTTTTCTCCTAAATTCCTAGTACCTAGACAATTGCCTGCCACTTAAATAGATTTTTTAGTAAATCTGTGGTTTGAATATTATAGAAGGTTTCTTTCCTTATTGAGCCAGTCACTGTACTTTGTTTAGGAACTATTGATAATTTAAGTTACATAATAAATCCTGTTTGTTTGTTTTTTTTCCATTTGTAGAAATGGGCAGTAGAATATAAAGGATTTAATTATAGTTAGAATAGAATGTTAATAGAGTGAGAAGGCAGTTTAAGGAAGGGTAAATAAATGCACTGATTTTCTTTTTTGAAAGTTACAGACACTTGTATAAAGTTGATAAACCAATGAATAGTGCCTTCAGCATTTTATTTAAAGTTGTAAGGACAGCCACTAAAAGAATGAAAAATAGTGTGGCTTTTAGTATAGGGAAGGAGAAGAGAAATGGGAAGTAAATTCAGTGTGATAAATGACTCATATACAATGAAGAATTGAGTATCTCAATTGATAAATTAATTAAATTAATTTATCTATTAGTATGCTATTTAAATTTATATTAGTAGACCATCAGAGAAGTTAGAATTAGAGGAGAGTAGATTTTTACTTTTTAACTTTAACTTGTTTTTAAAAGAAATTATTTGCATACATTACTTCTGCAGTAAAGCTGGCAAATAAAGAAAAGAAAGAACCAATATGTAGACCCTGTGCATATTTGTCCAGGAAAAATTCAAGTCATCTACATTGCAGTTAGAATCTATTTTTATTTTAGATAATTTGTTTAATGAAATTTTACCATTGCTGTACTGAATGTGAGTCATGTGGATCCTACTATATTCTTTCATTTTCATTAAATCCTTTTTGATCAAGAAGCATCTGAGCTGAGAGTTATAATTTGATTAGCTGTTTTAATTCTACGTAGGAATAATTAAGAGTTTTCAATTGCCTGTAACTTTTACATGAGCTTCAAAAATAAGGCAGTTACCTATTCCCCCAGAAAGATGGAGCCCTGCAGCTTACACAGAAATAAGTGAGGCTTAATTATACTTAAGTCCTTAAATATTGTTATTAGTTTCTAGAATCTGTTTCAATCATGTGTGCTATCGTTATATTGTTAAATATTTCCAAAGGCTAAATTTTAATACCTGATAATTGTTTCCTATATTTGGAATAATTTTAATTTTAAGTTGAGATGATATGAAGTCTTTCTCAAAGTGCCCAAGTTTGTGTTAACATTTAAGAAATTATTTTTAACAATAATTATCCCTGCAACAACAGTAAACATTTCCCTGATAGTTGTATACTTATTTTCCTTAAGTGGAACATTTTTAGTCTTCCCACTAATTAAAGTACAGTTCTTAGGAAGAAGAGAGTGTTGAAGTCTCTATTTGCCTACCTTTTGGTAAGCTTTTTTGTGGTCGTGGTTCCTGGTTGCTGATGAAGTTGATGATAATTAACAAACAAATTTAGTATATAGAATCTTAATTTTCCTTTTTCATTGTAAGATTTTGTGGAGTATTTCTCTGGAAATAGTTTTGGGCCTAGGATGTGAAACACTTCAAGATGCCATAAACTTCTGTGTTACATGTTTAAGTGCATAATTCTCTGATAAAGCACTGAATGGCATTTATTTTGAATAGTCAAGATGACTTCCATTTGTATTGCAGTAGTAGTCTTTGCTGAACTCAGTAAATATTCTTTAAAGAGTCCGGGTGGGAAAGGAGGAGGTGCTTTGATTAAAAAAACTCCATAGTGCTCCAGTCCATGCTGCTATGTTACGTTATGATGCTGATGAAGAATTTTATGAGGTTTTAGTAAATGAACTCTGTCCAACTCCAACTTATCAGGTTAATTGTAGATCTTTTGGAGATATTTTTTCCATGCTATAGTAGTAAACAGTCATTGCTAAATTGAATGGCGTTTCAGTGATTTCATTTAATTATTTTTCCTCAGCAAGAAATACATGATGACTTAAGCATATATATACATAAATATGAAATATCTTAAATTTCAAGGAGAAACTGGTTATTGGATTATTCTCCTGTTTATTTTTAAAGTATGACATGCAATGTCTTAATTTAGAATAAGTTTTTCCAAGAGAAAAAAAAGCTGTAGCTATTGAAGAACAGATTCATTCTGCAGTAAGTGTAAATTGAGGTGCTTAACTAACTTTACCTGTTTCTTGGAGTGGCTTAAAATATTTTTTGTCTGTAAAACTTTCCTTTATTCATGCAACGAATTATTGACAAAGAGGAATATGCCATAGTTACTTTCCTTGATGATTGTGGATTTATGCCAAAATTTAAGTACTGAGGGCATTGCTGCCAGTCAATCAAATGAGCATAGTTAGTGCTTATCTATTGTGAATTATTATATAAGGTATCTATTGCTGCTGAGCAAATTCTCCAAAACTCAGGCTTAAAACAGCAAAACTTTTACAGTTTCTGTGGGTCACTGTTCCAATTTGCTAATGCTGATGTTTTGCAAAACACCAGAAATGGATTGGCTTTTATAAAGGGGGTTTATTTGGTTACAAAGTTACAGTCTTAAGGCCATAAAATGTCCAAGGTAGGCATCAACGATAGGGTGTCTTCACTGGAGAAAGGCTGTTGGCATCCAGAAAAACATCTGTTAGCTTGGAAGGCACGTGGCTGGCTTCTGCTTGCTCCTAGGGTGCATTTCAAAATGGTGTTCTCCAAAATGTTTCCCTTGGGGTGTTTTGTCCTCTCTTAGCTGCAGCTCCTGCTCTCCAAAATGTCTCTCTTAGCTGCTCTGTTCCTTCCATCTGTGAACTCCATTATACGACTCCAGTGATCCAATTAATACCCATGCTGAATGGGCAGGGTAATACCTCCATGGAAATGATCCAATTAAAAGTTTCACTCTCAGTTGATTGAGTCACATCTCCATGGAAACACTCAATCAAAGTATTCCAATCTAATCAAGACTAATATATCTACCCCCACAAGATTGCGTCAAAGAACATGGCTTTTTCTGGGAGACATAATACATACAAACCGGTACAGTCACCAACCTGGGCCCAGCTTAGCTGGGTCTTTGGTTTCAAAGTCACAAGGCTGCAATCAAGTTATAGGCTGGGGCTGGGATCTCACCTGAAGACTTCACTAAGGATGTGCTTCCAAAACGCATGTGGTTGGCATGATTCAGTGTAAGGATAGTTGAGCCGAGGGCCTCAGTTCCTTGTTGGCTACTGGCGAGAGACTATCCTCAGTTATTTGCCACATGAGCCTTTCCCACATAGCAGCTTGCTTCATCAAAGCATGCACGCTGAGGAGGTAATAGTTAGCAATGTTGAAGACTATAACCTAATCACAGAAGTGAAGCTTGTGCTCAGGAGAAATGTGAATACCAGGAGGAAACAGATATTTGAAATCTGTGTTAGAAACTGCCTGTCATAACTACTTTTAAACCTTTTTCATAGGTAGTGTGTATGATTGTGTATCAAGTTATTGTACATAATTTGAATTTGTGCTGTTCTGGATAGTATTGTTCATGATTATCATGTCTTTAACATTTTTATTTTTAAACTGAAAGATTAAAGTGTTGTTTAAAGTTTTTGCAGTTTTGTTACCTTTATTTTGAAATAAAAACAATACAAACCATACAGAGAACTCCAACATTCCTGTCACCGCTCGTGCCCCTTCCTCACAGATACCCATATACACCAATTTTAACATTTTGCCACATTTGCCATATCATTCTTTCTAGCCATCTATCTGCCTGGCTATCTATATTAATCCATTTCCTAAACACTTGAATGTAGCTTCTACACATGATACTCCTTGAACGCTTCATGCCAGGTACATTTCCTAGAACCAAATTCACTTACGTAATCTTAAGTACAGTTATCATTCAAGAAATTTGGCATTGCTATAAAGCTTACGGTTAATATTACAATTTTCTCATATGTCCTAAAAATAATGTCCTTTGACATTATGAGCGTTTTCTCCTCCCTTATTAGATTCCATCCAGGATCATATATTTAATTTGTCTCTTTAGTTTTGTTTTTTCAATTATGGAACCATACATACACAACTTAAACTTTCCCATCTCAACCAAACATACAATTCAGTGTAATTAAACTCATTCTCAATGTTATGGTATTCTCACCACCTCCCATTACTAAAACTTTCCCATCTCCCCAAACAGAAAATTTATGCCCATTATGAATTTACCCCCAATACTTCCTGCTCTTGGCAACTCTATATTCTAATTTCTGTCTCTGTGAGCTTGAATATTCTCTAGTGTTTTCTTTGTAGTTACCATGGAGCTTAAATTTCATATCCTAAATCTATAACAATTTCATTTACTTTGATACTAACTTCACTTCAACAGCATATACAAAGTATGTTCCCTTACACCCCTCAGTCAGCCCACTTCTATGTAGTACTTGACACAAATCACATATTAAAACATTATGAGTTCAAAATCATTGCCTTTTAGTTTCTATAGGAAGTAAGAAGTAAGAGTTACACACCAAAAACACAGTAGTACTGGCTTTTATATTTACTAATGTCATTACCCTCACTGGAGATCTTTATTTCTTCATGCGGCTTTGATCTATTATCTACTGTCCTTTCCTTTTTTTTTTTCTTTAATTCATTTTTATTGAGATATATTTGCATACCATGCAGTCATACAAAACAAAGCGTATATTCAGTTGTTGACAGTACCATTATGTAGTTGTGCATTCATCACCAAAATTAATTTTTGACATTTTCATTACCACACATACAAAAATAATAGGAATAAAAATTAAAGTGAGAAAGAACAATTGAAGTACAAAAGAACACTGAGTGCCTTTTTTCTTTTTTCTTTTTTTTTTCCTTCCCCTGTTTTCTACTCATCCATCCATAAACTAGACAAAGGGGAGTGGTGTCCATATGGCTTTCCCAATCACATTGTCACCCCTCATAAGCTACATTTTTATACAATCGTCTTCAAGGTTCATGGGTTCTGTCATTTAATTTTAAAAATTTAATCTTTATCCCTGGTGAATATAACTTTGATTGGGAGTATCAAGAAGTTGAGGTAAATTTTTTGAGATCAGTTTGGTAGTCAACAAAGACATTCAGAGCTTAGAGTATTGTATGTTCAAGTATTCTAGAATGGCTAAAACTTGGAAGGAGTACAGGAAATGAGAGAAAGTTAGAAAGATAAATCAGTTAATGAAACCTTTTTTAGGCATTTATTGAGCAGAATACTCTGTGATAGACACTGAAGGATAGATTTCATTAAGATAGTACTGATCTTCAAGGAGGTAAAATCTGGTAGTATCGAGTCATATTTAAACATATTTATGTCTCTAAGTTAACTGCACTTTGAATTGTCACTTAAGAAATAAGCGAATACGTGTGTTATATGAAGATAAGCTTTGTGTTTTCAATTTCACGTGATATATCAAGGCTGGTAAAACCTTTTAATAGTGTTTTGTTTTATGTTTTTTCTTTCCATTTTTGTTAGTACAGGTAAGAAATTATCTCCATAAAATTCAGCTTATGTGGTCTGTAGCAAGTTAGTATACCATTTACTAGAGGTTGAGTTAATCTCTTCATTATGGGAGATCCCCACCAGACTTTACTAACCATATTATAGTCTTAATTCTGAGAAAAACTGACTTTACTGTTTCTTGGCAAAAATCTTTGAATTTATTGGAAAAATGTTTTAATGCTAGTATCTTAGACAATATTGTGCTCTCTGTTGCATTCAAAGTAACATTTTATGAGGGAATGGAAAAAAGTGTTATAGAATCTATAGTAAAGGAACTAGGATATTCAGAAACTACTATTCAGCAATTCTACATGTGAAAGATAATCTGGAATATAATAATTTTATTTTCATTTTATTATAAGTGTTCAGAACTGACACCCAGAATATGAGTAAGTGGATTCCTTTGCTTGTCTTTAAGAGCTTCTGTTGTCATGTCCCTGATTAGGGAAGTAAATACTCTTTTTCTGACTGTTACTGTACTAGCACACATCTTCTATTTTAGTCAGGCCTATATCACTTTACATTTAGATCCTACTTTTCTTTTCTTAACTGTGTTTCCATATTCAACAGGTGGATATTAAAGATTTGTGAGCCACCCAAAGATAAATAACCCTTTCTTTGTAGAGCTCAGTCTTGCTTGGGGAGACAAACATACAATTTCTCTGAGGAGTGTTCTGTAGTCTTCAGTGTTGAAGACTTGGCATGTCTGTTGTTAATTCTGTTCCCTAAGTATTTTATAATTTTTGGTGCCATTATAAATGGAATTGTATTTTCAACTTTAATTTTCTAGTTGTTTGCTGCTAAATTATAGAAATAAAGTTGATTTTTTTATATATGTCCTTTTTGTATCCTGTGACCATTCACCTATTTCTTGTAGTTCTAATAGAACATTCTTAGAATTTTCTACCTAACAATCACATTTTCTGCAAATAGAGACTTTTATTTTTTACTTACTGATCTTTGTTTTTTCCTGAGATTTTTACTTTTAATAGTGTTACTTAAATGTGAAATTAAGTGAAAATGATAAAAACCAAAACAAACTATGCATAAAAATTAATATGATGGATGATGATATTTTGCTGAAACTAAATCACAACTCAAAACCTGAATTTAGTCCTGACTCTTAGAGCCATGTTCTTATTCTCTTTTTGAACTATCTAAACTGCCCTTTAAATTTCTTCCTAATTCTTGCTTTGTGTAGGTACACTTTGAGGTTATTTGATCTTTGTTTGGCACAGATGAATAATTTATATTTTGAGACTTCGTCTGTTCTTTTCTCAGACACAAAACTTGGGCACTGGAATCTTTTGGGGTAGTTATATATTATAATGTGATCATGTAAAGGATTAAGAATGTTAAAGCCCCATTAAAATGGAAACAAAAGTGTAAAAAATTGGAAGAGTTGATTTCTAAGAATAGAACCTCTATTCTCAAAGTATAATCATTGTCCCTTTCCCTGGTGATTATTTGGTTTTCAGTTTGTTTAGCAGTGGAGAAATGCTCTGTTTTCCTTTACATTCGTTGTCTGTTGCTCTCTTATGCAAAGGGAGCTACCATATGGCTGAGACAGTGCACATCTCAGTATTATAGCACTGCAACAGCTCTGGGCAAATGCTCAGACTGTTGAACAGCTGTTTCTTTTTTTCTTTCAGCTGGGGTTTTTATCCATCTGTTACTCCTCTTGTTCTACTTCTTAACGTGAGTTTTTCCAGTCCTATAGGCCAACCTATGCAGATTTAATTCCTGGCAATCATTAATTTTTCTGAGGAATTAAGTGTATTAGATGTTTTAACTTCAGTTAGTCTACTCTCTCATTGTTCATCTGTAACCTTTGTCTTTTCTGGAAACATGCACACTGTTTATTTCTTTTTTTAAATTTAAAAATATAGTCTGATGTATTTCATTTTGGGGTGGAATTTAAGTAACACTTTTATCCTCAACACAGTGCAGAGAGGAGGAGGACAGTCATTAAAATAACAATGCCCTGTGGAACATCTCTGTATTTTCGGATGTCTTCAGCAATATTGTTTGATATGATAATTGGTGTTTGGAAGCTTTGTGCTAGTTATATTTTTCTAGCTTTTTATTATAAATTTTTTAAACATTTATTTAGAAATAATTTGATATTTACAAAGTGTTGTAATGATAGTATAGAGTTTCTATATTCCCTTTGCTCAGTTTCCACTAATATTCACAAGTTACATAATCATGCTACATTTATTTAAGAAATTAACATTGGTACAACACTGGTAAGTAAGCTACAGACTTTTATTTGGATTTCCCTAGTTTTTCCACCAATGTTCTTTTTCTGTTCCAAGATCCAGTCTAGGATACCAACATTACATTTAATTGCTGTGTTTCCTTAGTCTCTTCTAAACAATAACTCTTTCTCCATCTTTCTTTGTGTTTCATGGCTTTGACATTTTCGATGAGTACTGGTCAGGTATTTTGTAAGATGCCTCTCAGTTTTGATTTGCCTGATGTCTTTTCGTGGTTAGGGGTTTGGGGGAAGAATACCACTGGGGTGTTATGTACTTCTCATCGCATCACATAACTGGAGAGGGGTACAGTGTATCAATATATCCTAGTACTGGTGATGTTAACTTAGGTAACCTGGTTAAGGTGGTGTCTGCTAGATTTCTCCACTGTAAATGTCCTGTTTTTTTCCTTCACATATTCTGCTGTTAGAAGCTAATCACTTAGTTTAGCCCATGCCTAAGGGGAGGGGATTCAAGCTCCACCTCCTGTAGGGAAGCTTCTGGAAGAATTAGTGAAATTTTCTTTACATGTAATTATTGTTGTTCTATTTATTTTTTTTCTACATCTGGAATTTCTACCTCTGGAATATTCGTCTGTGATAGATGTCTTGGATCTAGCCTCTAGTTCTCTTATTTTTTATGGTTTTCATCTCTCTTTTTTTTCCTGCTCTGAATAGAGACTTTTCTTGGATTTGATATTGCATTTGACAAATGAGGCTATCTGCCATGACAATTTCCTCCTCTAATCCTCACTTTAAAACTCAGATTTGAAGCTATATAAGTGGTCTTTTAATGTATGTTGCACATGGATCTCAAATTCCTGCTTGCTTGCTGTTTCCCTCTCTCCTTTCTTTCCAGGTGTTCACTGACTCCTTCAGCTGAGTGGTTATACTCATACTCATTTTTGGATGCTGTTGCTTTTTGTTAGGCAGTTAATTTACCTCTCCTGGCTCTTTCGGGCTCAGGTTTGGTTACTGAAGCAAGCTATTGGGCCCTCTGAGGGATCTTTGTTTTCTGACTCTCCCCTAACCTGAAGGGTAGGGAATTCTTAGCTCATCTGTTAAGCTAAGTAAAAAAAAAAAAAACTGCTTCCTGGAGTTCATCTCCAAAGGCCAACCAAGTTCTGGGTCTTGGCCTTAGGGTCCTGTATTGGTCTCCAGTGCGTTTGCTTAGCCAGGATGGGGAAGAAGCCTTATATTCCCCAGTGAGACTTACTAGCCCTGAAATCTCAGACTCTACCTGGCCAAGGCTTATGCTATTAATGGATGAGGGAGGGGTGAATCCCTTTGCAAATCACTTTTGAAATGTCAATGATTATTAAAAATTAAAATAGGGTTCTGTGAATCACTTTGGAAAGTTTGTATCCTAAAGAGTATATGTTTAAAGAGTCACTTTCTGAACCTTCACTAGCAGCTTAGTCCTCCTCTCTGTGTGCTGTAATACTATACCCTTAACATAATTTGGGTTTCGTTTATCCCTGTATTGCCATACTAGTATGTACAACGATGATGTAGTTGTGTAATGTGTGCCTCGTTTTATAATTACACTAGAAGTTAGTGGTAACACTGATTGCTCAGTATTTCTTGTTCTCCTGTTTCTAGTGTTCCTTAGCCTGATAGCATGCCTATAGATACTTCATTATATTCAAATATTTATTTAGTAGTGACACTGCCGGGCAAGGTCCTAGAATTTGGCAGTAAAGATGTGATTTGTTTTAAAGCAGAGTTCTTAAAGTGTGGACCATAGACTTCTGGAGAGCTTGAGCTTTGTTGATAGACATTTACTATGTATTGAGGAATCCCAAATTTGTGTGCACACCATGGACCTTTCCTCGTACGTTGAGATTCAAACCCAGTTGCCTATTTGACACCTTCACTTAGTTGTCTAATGCACATGTTAAATTTAAGGGAACTCTGGTTTCTTTGTCCCAAACCTCTAGCTTAGTAGAGAGCACCACTGGCCTTCTAGTTGTTTATGCCAAAAGTCCTAAACTAATATTTGATGTTTCTCTTTCTTAATTCATATCTAATCCATCAGCAAGTCTTGATGGCCTTCAAATTGTAAGCAGAATCCAAGAAGTCTCGTAGCTCTTTACCTCTTCCACCCTGGTCACCCTGCTATTACATTACCGTGGATTATTGTGATAGCCTTCTTACTGGTCTTCCAGCTTCCCCTTTTCTCCCCTATACTCTCTGATCGGGAAAACAACCCTTAAGAGATCTGTTTGTGACAAGCAAGATGGGACTGTTATTTTTCTCATGCTTTTCTTGTCAATTTAATATCAAAGTATTTATGCTAACTTCAAAATAGTTCAGGAAATATTACCTCTTTTTCTATTCTCAAATAGTTTGTGTAAATTTGGAATTATCAGTTCTGGGAAGCTTAATCAAATGCACTTGTCAAACCATGTGAGCTTCGTGGGTTTTTTATTGTTTTGGGTAGATTTAAAATTACTGATTAAACTTCTTTAGTTATTATAAGCGTCTTCAGGTTTTCTAGTCTTGAGTTTAATTTGGTAAATTATATTTTTAAAGAAGTTGCCTATTTTGTCTTAAGCTTTCAAATTTATTGGCGTAAAGTTATTCATCTATCGTTATTTTTATTCTTATCTGTGTTCATGATTTTTTCTATGCTTCAGTTCTCTCCCTTTTTTAAGTCAGTCTTATCAGAGATGTTTCTGTAGTTAGCTTTTTTTTTTTTAACACAGCTTTTAATTTTTGTTCTGTATGGTTGTTTTCATTTTGTTTTTGCTTTCCATTTCATGACTTTCTGCTGCTTTTTTCATTCCTTCTACTTTTGACATTTTCACCAGAGCTGGCTTGTTAATTTTTTTTTTTTAAGTAAATTAATTTATATTTTTACTAACTTGTCTACTTTGTTAGTTACTAAGAGAAGTGTGTTATCTTCTCCTGCTATCATTGTGGGTTTATCAGCTTCTCTTTGTACTTCTGACAATTTTAAGTATATTTTAAGGGTATATTTTTAGTTTAGTGTTAGTTTTTTCAAAAATTGTTTATTGCATATGTAGTGACTCCTTTTCTCTCCAGTAATGATTTTTGCCTTTCAGATCTTTTTGTCTGATTTAATATAGTTACACTATATTTAGTATAGTCTTCATTTGGTCTGTGTTGTCCTTTGGCTTTCTATTATTTTACTTTTAACCTTTCTATGTTATGCTTTAGGTTTGACTCTTATAAATCATGTCTAGCTAGGTTTTTAAAAAGTCTGGGCTGATAATTTGTCTTTTTCATTTATGAGCTAACATTTATTTATTGTGACTTCTGATATAAATGACAGACATGTTTATTTCTACCATTTTATTTTGTAGAAATAATTAATATAACTCTTTCTAAGCTACCCATCCTCCCGCCCCCATTTCTGTCTTCCTGGATTGATGCGGTATTCTCTATTCTCCTCTTGTCCACTGAATTGGAAGTTAGTATTTTGTGTCTTTTTCTTTTTTGAGTGATTCAGTTAAAATGTATACTTTGATTGCAGTTCAAACTGAAGCAGCATTTCTGACTTCCATTTAAATAACATGGGATCCTTGAGGATTTAACAGGTTTTAATCATCTTTCTCACATTTTAACTTCACTTTGTCAATCTTAAGTAGAATCATAACTTTTCTGTAATTTCTGGGGCTCTTCATGTAGTGGTAAATCTCTCTAGTTTTGATCAGTTATCTTTTGGCAAGACTGAACAGTATGCTCTTGCCTTTTCATACTTCATCTATAGTCTGTAATACCATCTTTTATATCTAGCTAATTAGAGCATACTTCCCAGACTTCTCATACAAATTGGTTTCCTTCAGCTGAGAGCTAAGCTTTCTTTAAGTTTAGTGTTGTTTGTAAAAATTTTTAGGGCCTTTGTAAAATTGAACTATAGCTTCGTGGTTATCAAACTCTTTCTTTCTTTTGGTTTTTGTTTTTTCCTTTTGCTTATGTTGTTGGATTTCTGTTTTTGTTTATCCTTTTGAAATCTGCTTAATCAAGCAAGCTGTTTGATTTTGTTTTTATCCTCTCCTTGTTTCAGTGTATTACACTTTTGAGTTCTGTGAGTCTATGAAATAATTTTATTTGCAGTTAGTATGTAGCAGGACATTTATTTTATTAGCTTTACACAATTAAATATTGTTATTCAAGTTCCAGACATATATTAACATATAAAATAACAAAGAAAGGACTTTAGTAAAGAACTAGAAGTTTTCTTTTGAATTTAAAATACAGGTTTCTAATAGTGTCACACATGATTGGGAACTAATTTGACACTGCAAAATATGTTCACATTCATTGTAGAACATGTATTATACATGCAGAATTAAAATGGGAGTGGCAAAATGAGAAAGAATCCTATAATGTGTTAAACACTAGTGGTTTTCAAAGTGAGTCCCTGGACCAGCATCAGTATCACCTATGAGCTTTTTAAAATGCAAATTAACAGGTCCCACCTCAGACCTGGCTTGATTTGACAAGCCATCCATATGATTCTGACCCAATGAGTTAACATTAAAACAAGATGATACAAATACTTGATGCATTCAGTTATGAAGTATGCACAATACAATGCTAGTCGTCTTTTGTTTTCAAAGACAAAAGTATTATCAGTGAATACTTAAGAGACATTGTGAAAACATTACTCAGTTTGACTTTTGTTCAAGTGGTTTCTGCTACTTAGTGTTTTAGTTTTCCTCCGCTGCTGAAGCAAGTAACATGCAGTGGGTTGGTTTAAACAATGGGAATGTATTAGCTTACAGTTTTGAGACTAGGAAAAAGTCCAAATCAAGGAGTCATCAAGGTGATGCTTTCTTTCTGAAGACTGGCATTCTGGAGCTGGCTGCACATGGCAGCCTCTCCTTGTCTCTTCCTTCTCTTCCCAGCCCCATTGACCTTCAACTTCTTGCTTCCCCTGCAGTCCTCTCTGTCTGAATTTCATTCTGCTTACAAAGGACTCCAGTAATAGGATTAGACCCGTCCTGATTGGGTTGGACCACACCTTAACGGAAGTAACCTCATCAAAAGGTCCTAGGTGCAATAGGTTCCCAAGCACAGGAATCGATTAAATTTAAGAACATGTTTTTTTTCTGGGACACATACAGCCCCAAACCACCACACTTAGAAAGAATTGTTATATTCTCTCAGTTTACTAATGTCATACTCCAGCAATTGGTTGCATCTGCCTAACATTCACCATACTTCTTGACGTGAAAAGTTGTGAAATGCTGTGTGAGAACAAGATATGGAGGAAATGTATGACTAAAAGTTTTTTTAAAATTAACACTGAAATCTTTAATGCAACTCTTTATCATTCCTTCTTCACCCACCCCAGCCAGTAGTTTTCATATTGCTGTCAAGTTAGTGTTTAGTTTACTCGCTACCTCATTGGTGAAAACTCAATTGAAAGGACCTGAAAGGCATTATTTTAATATTCTTGCCATAACAAAATCCTGTGGGAAAATAGGGCTGTGGAGAGGACTTTTACTCTCCTGAAATAGGTTTTTGTGTTTGGGGTTCTTTGTTTGGAGGTGGTTTACATTATATGTATATATGATTTAAATATTTAAATAATGATAGTATTTTGTTAATTCTTTGTATGTTTTTCTTTCAGGAGAGAAATAGAAACAAACAATAACCGAATGGAGATATCCTTTTAGAATTACAACACTAATGATGTAGACTCTGGAAATGCCTAATACGTCAAGGAAGACGTTATTAAGGAAGACGTTATTAAGGAAGACGTTATTAAAGCTTTTTTTCTGCTTAAGGTGACATCTTTGAACACTTTAACACAGAATTGACTCTTCTTGTAATGGTTTTCATCAGCGCATCTGCCCTTATATTCTCACCAAACACACTTGAGAACTGTAACTTCATCAAGCACTTTCTGTCCTGAAGCTTTTACCAGTATCTGCTGTCTTTTGTAATTATGCATCCTAGCTAAGGCACAGAAGACTGAATGAATGCAAGGATTCATTAACTCTTTGAATTTGTTAAATACTAACAGTTAACCATTAGAAGTGGTTCAATGATGTAAGAGTCACACTGCTTCAACTTTTTCTTTGTTGTAGTTTTTAAATTGTCAGTTTTTAGCTATTTGAGAGAATAAAAGCAAAATAATCATGCCATATTTAGTCCTGGAGTTCAAGTCTAAATGTTTATGTGAAAAATTATTGTAGTAAACTTTTAATATGGCAAAGCAACCTTAAGCTCTATTTTAGCCAAATGAAACATAATCTGAAATTATATTAGAACGTTTCCCTTGTCTTCAAACTGTTTGGTGTAACAGAATATTGATATGCAGCTTGGTGAATTTCACCAGTTAATGCACATTCTTCTCCTTTCCTTCCCCCAATGAAATGTATACTGAAAAATGTGCATTTGTCTGAGGAATTATTTTGTTTGCTTTACCACTTAATGAATCTCAAAATTTTGAGTAAATGTACCTCAGTCTAATCAGACTTTTTATGACCTTTATAACTACATTTAAAACCCTTAATTCCTATTTCTGGGTGTTTGCAAGCCTGATTGCTATCATGAAGTAAAAATTTATTACTCTAGGTATTCACTAGCTAAATAAACATAGTTCTTGTTTAGTAAGCATATACTGTTCCTCAACTTTTTTCTCCAGCTTTTGCAGTGTCCTGGCATCCTTAAAATACTTTGAAAATATGGCCTTGATCCATGGTTTAAATCAGTATCTAAGTGAATGTGTTGATGTTTATTGATCAGAGCTATATAAGTGGGAATACAGCATATATCTGGGTATTCTTATAGTTATCTTTTTGACATCTTATTTTTTCTCATTAATTACATATCAACATTAATTTTATATCTTGAAACAAATTAATTTTATATAATTAAATATGTCAAACATCTGTATTAACTGATTTGATGGAATATGGTTATAAAGAAAATGTACTACCCCTTATATTCCTGTTCTAAAAGAAGAAAGCTGTGTAGAAGGAAGATATGTTAAGGGTGAAAATAGCAATACAGTTGATTTGAATACCTTGATATTTGGCATTACTCTGTTTACATTATGTTTAGAAACGTTCTCATTTACTGTGTTCTTTGGTTACTTCAATTCATAAACTTAGTGACAGATATTTCTTGGAGGTTTTCATTTATAGAAGTTTTTTCTACAATTTTTTTCCTAAAATGTACAAATACTGTATTAAGTGAAAAAATTACAGTATTTGTAGATAACTGTAGCTACGTCACAATTCTTTGGTAGTCCCAGTGTAGTCATATCAGTGTTTACTGAAGGTAACATCAAAATATTAATAGTATATTACAAAATAAAGATTTTCTTAAAGGAAAATTGCACCTATTTTACCTTTTTAAGTGTTTAAGAAATAAGCCATGAAATCTTGTAAGTATCTCTTAACTATTTATAATGAATGAAAATTGGTATTTGGGTATAGTCACCACAGCAATGTTTTACATCCCTTAGATTATATATAGATAGAACATGTCAAAGACTTCTGTCATTCTGGAAGTCCTATTAGAGAAAACTTTAAAGGGGGATGGGGGTGACCTTGTAGAAAGGATCTGAGTCCTCTCTGGAGGTTCTCTTTTTCTTGGTGCTTTATTAGCAACTCTGAATATTTTTATAAAAATAGTTCCATTATAAATGGTCTCAAACTCGTTTAATTTACATTAAGTTTCTGTGTAGGAAGTGTCATGGAAGCACTCAAAAAACAAGCTGATTGCAATAGCAGTCTCAGAAATGTCAGATGTAATTGGGTAGTCTATTCGTGGTGAGGAGTACATCTCCCAGTGCCTTTAACCTGGATTTCTAATCTTAAGTGAAATGGGTGCAGCATTCCTTTGGTGTAAAAAAAAACAAACAACAAAACTTTTTTTTTTTCCTTCCCTTTTCAGTTGGTAATTTTGTGTTTTTCTCATTTAAGCTTTCTCCAGAGCACCTGCCTTCTCTTCCTCCTTGGTCTATCAGTATACTGCAAGATGTTCCCCCCCCCCCCCCCCCCCCCCCCCCCGAGTGAAATTATCAAAGGTTGTCTCAATAGCACAACTAACTAAATCTTTCTTAACTGTAGGGACCATTAGGGAGAGTACCTGGACTGTACAACAGGACTCACATAATCAAATGTTTGAGTAATCACAAATTAAGAAATTATTGGTCCAGTAAATTTCTTAATGTTTTTCCAAGTTCTGGTTTGAATGTTTCTTACTAAAGTTATCTTATGTGGGTATTTTATTTTGAAAGGTATTATAGTTTGTATATTTAACAGTAAGGGGAAAATGTAACCAAAATTAGTATTCTTTCTCAATACATATTGGTACTTGAAGATTCCTTTCAAAAGAAACCCCAGCCTTTTCCTAGTTTCAGTTCTTAATTCCTCATTTTAACTTAAGTGATCTTTCTAATTCAAAAGCTGTGTTCTTTTTGAATACCATGCATGGGGTAAAGCTGATGTTAAAACAGTTTGCAATAAAAAAAGAATCAGCTTAAGTCATTTAATCATTTCAAGTGCATTTTTTCATTCTTTAGAAATGTTTTGAGAAATTTAAAAAAATTTTGTTTTCATTAAGTTTTGCATATCTTTTGTTATGCCATGTAAGTTCCCGTCTTTATTGATTCTTGATTAAAGAAAAGCTATGATAAAATGATTAGTTCATTTACATTCACTTGTAGCAGTTAAATGGGAATTTGAATTTTGTCGTGTTTGGGTTTGTTCATTCCTGTGAATGATGGTACAGTTAGGTGAGATTTTCTGTTATGGTACCCAAACTCACCATTTAGTCCTCTTTAATCTTTGAGGGTTTCAATAAAAATTGTTCACTCATATCTGTGTTTTTTTTTTCTATTTTATCTTTATAAATGTCTTGCCTGCCATAGATTATTTTAACATTTTTGCCTATGATATTATGAATTTCCCAGTTTGCCGTGTCTTTCAAGTGCAAATAGATTATATCACTTGTTGTGGTTAGCAATTTAGATTAAGTAGGGGAATTAAAGAGAGGGAGGATAACAGTATATCCTAATCTTTATCCACTTATGTGAGCTTATTGAGTTACATGCTCTTAGTACTAATCTTAGAAAGGGAAGATCTATTTATTTTCGTGTGCTTGAGGAAGTAATGGCACCAACCATCTAATTAGCCTTAAACCCCCACTCTTGATACCAAGAGTGATTTTCTAACAGTCTGTGTATTAACCTTTGGAAAGATAAAGATGATATTTGGATTGGATGGTAGTGACTCTGGATATAGTGCTTTGACCATTGCCGGACTCTGAACTAAGGTTCAGAAGGGGAGCACCAAAGGCTGTAAAAATCAGAAGGCTGCATGCAACACTTGTAGCCTAGGCCCAAGGCCTTCTTTATAGGATCATCCCAGGTTCTCCACCTTCACACCTCCCCATTATCAGAAGCCTGCTTTTTACTAGTCCTCTCCTAAAGGAAGGGCTTATGTTTTAGCATAGTTGCTCTTGAAGCTCCTTATTTATAGTTGGGACCCTAAATCTAATTGGCACAATGGCTTTATCTTGCTTAGTGTACTGAATTTAGTGTTCTAGTTTAGAAACTAAGTTAGTCTTGCAGTCAAAAGTTAACTGACCGTTTCAGGGTCATCTTTGCTTTCTTGTCATGGTAGTTGCCATTGGATAATCTTGATGTGTAGTCTTTCGTCTCTTCCCTTGGTACAGCAGTGAGAAGCAGAACTCTCCAATATATCACCCACACATAGTGCCAATTAAAATAGTTTTTTATTAACAGTGCACTAAATTCAGAATTTATCTTCTATATAATTTAAGTTAGCTGTACAACATAGGGATTAAATGCAATTGAAAATTCTTTTCATAAAATGCAGTGTACAGAGTTAAAACACTTGTGAATTCTCCAGCCCTTTTTTTAAACTGAATATCCTCTCTTTTTGGCACCCCACTTGCCCCACAGAAGAATATCCCCCCTTAGGGACCTAGATATTAGAATATAATTTTTTAAAATTATTGGATATTTTTAAATGACACATCTGTGACCACATTGGGATTTGAAAGCCCTGACTTCCAATTGTTGCTTTTAACTGGTAGCAACACACTACGAAAATTATTTTCTTCCTTTGTTAGTATTATCAAAATCAGGAAGTCAGTAGAATGCATCTAAGGGTATTTTCCTGTTCTTAGTTTTTATAATTTATTATTTAAATAATTGTAATTTATTTATAATTTAAAGAGTTAGCTTTGTAGGCTATTACTTATTCTAGCAATGGTGAGTATGTATTATTTTGAAAATAAGTTTAAGAGCTGAAATAATAAGTTTGAGAACTGAAATAATAGTCATCCTTTAATCAGAGTATTGGTAATGAGTACCTCAGATCATTTTATTGGTTGAACCTGATAAAAATGTGGCTACTAGTTCAGTGAATTTTGAAATCTAATGGTAAAATTCCCCATCTTTTTGCACAATTGTTGAAAAAGAAAAGCACGAGAATGTGTGTCCCAAAGAAATCCAAGTTTTGTTTTTCTTCTGCTATTTTACATTATCCTTGTGTTCTTTTTAAATAGACTAATCTTTTTTTCAGAAAAATTGAGAAGATATTACATACACCCTGCACCCAGTTTCCCCTATTAACATATAATATGGTACTTTTGTTACAATTAATGAACAAATATTGATACATTATCATTATAAAGTATATATGTTTGTCAGATTTCCTTTGTTTTATCTAATATCTTTTTCTGTTCCAGGATCCCATCTAGGATGCCACATTGCATTTAGTTCTCATATTTCCTTAGGCTCCTCTTGGCTGTGAGTTTTTTCATGACCTCAACAGTTTTGAGGGGTCCTGGTCTTGTGTTTTATAGGATGCCCTTCTACTGGAACTTAGTCTGCTGTTTTTCTCATGATTAACGGTGGGCTTATGGGTGTTGAGGAAGAAGACCACAGAGTTAAAGTGCCATTTTCGTCACATCATATCAAGGGTACATATTGTCAATATGATTTATAACAGTTAATGTTGACTTTGATCACCTGGCTGAGATAATGTTTGTTGGATTTTTCCACTGTACAGTTAATCTTTCCATACTGTATTCTTTGCAAGAAAGTTACTGTATGCAACCCACACTTAAGGAGGGAATTCTGCTCTCCCTTACCATTGTATTTTTAAAAAAGAATTAGGAAATCTGTTATATTACTACTTAGCCTTACTCCAGCAGACTTGTGTGACAGTACATTTTCCTTTTTGCTTATGTGTTTTTAAGAGCCTTCTGCCTTACTTTTCTCCTTCTCCTTCAACAGAGCAATTGTATTTTGGAGGAATTTTGAGGTAGACCTATACCTATTCCTTGAATTCTAATTGTGTGTATATAGGAACAGTGATATTAATAAAGAGATTGAAGATGTATAGATAAGATTTGGATGATGGCAACAAAATCTGTGTGATTATGGGTAGGAACAGGATGAGTTGGGGAGAAAAGCTTGAGGTAGGAGTTACACAGTATTTAAGGCTAGAATTGTGCATTCCTTTTCTCTTTTTTTTTTTAAAGTGGTTTAAATAGTTTGACATCTTTTTACTGATGGAATTCTGAAATGCTCTGGAGGCTGCGTAGCGTGATGGCTAAGATTTGGAGGTCAGTAAACCTGGCTTTGGAATCATAGGCCCACTGTTTACTTAGCTCTAATCCTAGTTCTCATCAATTTAAAAAAAAAAGAAAAGAAAAGAAAGGTAATAGAACCTACCTCAAAAGAATTAACTGAAGTAACTTCATAAAGCATAAAGTGCTTAGTACAATACCTGGGCCCATGGCAAGCCCTCAAAAGTTAGTTCTTACTATCTCCTTTTGTTTCTTTGGAGAATTTTTAGGTTGCCTTTGAAAATTTATTTTCTTGGGTAAACTTTACTGCTTAGATGCAGCTTAGATTTTATAGTCAAAGTTGGTAACTTTCAGTTTGTATCATTCAGATCCTGAGAATAGTCACTGCCTAATAAAACTTAGTTAAATTAACATGTGTCTTTGTTTCTGCTACTTTTGGTTTCCAGTGTTTTCAGTGACTGTCAGCCATGCCTTTTCTTAGTAAGTAAAATATGAGAATATAGATAGTTTATCCTGCTAGAGCAGATGGCAGAACCAAAAGGAAATTAGGCTAAAAGCATAGTACATTTGGGGGGGGTAATGGTAAGAAAACCTAAAAACCATAGAAGAAAATTAGAGAAGCCGAAGACAAATGAGATCAAGAATAAATTTTCTGCTTTGCTTGTTACAAATGCCCAGACAGATTGAGTGTCATTTTAAATATGTGAGTAAACTGTAAGCTTCGTTGTGAATATGTAGTAACATTTCAAAATAGAAACAATGTGAATGTATTACTTCTATATTTCATCAGTGAAATTGTGCAACTTTGAAAGGAAGAGATCCTTAATATACACAAAATAAGATGGCAGTTTTAACTATATATTCAAAGGGAAGATTATATCTTGATAAGTTTACAAATGAAACAAATATTAGCTTGAATGTATTGCCTGCAACATTAGTATTAGCATATTTAATATTAGCATACAATATTGTAATCTGACATGCATGCTAATATTAATGCTGTTATCTGTAAAAATATGTTAAACTTATTATTTCTGCTTGGGACTTGATATATTAGCTGTCTTTGTTTCCCCTGTGAGACACCCAGTGCTGAGGGCACAATTAATGCTTGCATCTAGTAACTGTTCTCTATAAGATGCCTGTGCGCTTGTGAGCCCAGCTTTCATTTTGTGTGCTTACTCAGAGTCATGTGGCTTCTTTTAAAACTTGTTCTGACAGTTTTACTCTGTCTTTTACTATGAAATTTAAACATGTAAACTGATAAAATGTGACTGAAAGAGGGTTCCTATGAAAATTAAAATGACTGCTTTAGAAATACCCAGTAAAGTGAGTTGTTTAATTAGGTATAGATTAGGCAACTAAAAACTTAGGGAAAATCATAAAAATGTAGAAGTCAGCAATTTGTAAGTGTTTTTTCACTCCCCTGGGAAATCTCAGATGATGAATTGTAGATGTGGTTCGTAGAAGAAAGACATCAGGGAACTCAAGTCAGTAAATGCCTCTTTAAAGAAAAAACTCTTGGACCTATATCAGATGATCAGTGAGTTAAAGTATATGTTTCTCTTAAATGAAAATGTTTAAGGTTTGTATGTATCTCTTTATATTAATCCACTCCTTAGCATCTGTTTCATTAAGACTGTTCATATAAAAATATTTAACCTAAATTATTCTTTTTTAAGTCCAGAAACATTATTTTTCTTTGCATTGAACAGTTTGGGTCGAGTCATTTGCTGCATGTGGCCACATGTGTACATGTGTAATGCTATATCTTTGTAAATAAATGCAATAAAGAGAAAGCATTATTCATACCTAACACGGAGGAAATGTAATGTACTAGCATGTATTTATTCCAAATAATAAAATTAAGAAATGTTTTCTCTGTGAAATATTGGAGAGAAGAAATGTGCCCATAAATAATTTGTTATCTGAATGTAAAGCCTCTGAAACCATGTCAAGTCTTTGGAATTGCCTTGAAGAAACTATTCCTCTTTTGGAAAGGCACATGTTTAATTTCTCAGAGCTTATGTAAACTGGTGTTTCCCCCCAATACTCCCATTTAATAAATTGGGGAGTGGGGGGGAATGCCCTGAGGAAGAGAAAGTTAGACATTAAAAATGTGTCTTGGAATTACATAGCCTAAGCTTTCCAGCAAGCCTTGTTTATTTGTTTTTTGTTGTTTTTTGTTTTCAAATTTCCTGTTGCTTTCTTGGCAATATTTGAAAGGTCATATACATTTTAAGAAATAGCGTATGTATGTAGAATAAAGTCATTTAGGTTGACTGATAGATTAAAAAAAAACAAGATTTCACAGAATAAAATTTTGAATAACTTTCCAACTAAACTTCAGATTTTTAAAAGACACATAGGTATCAAATTTTAATCATATAAATGCATAGCCCCTCTTTCCTCTTTAGTTCATGCTTACAGTTCAGTGAGGAAACTCTCCTCCACTATTGTCAAGGAAAGCCTGAATTACAAATCTTTTTTTTACACAAATTAGGAGTGTTTCAGAGGCCTACCACAGATGCACCAATTATCTATTGCCTTACAGTGGTTTTTGAGTGGTTTTGGTATTCGTATCTACAGTCCTAGGTATCTGGTCTTAATGGATTCTCCTAATAACTTATTAACAAAAATATCAATACAATTGTAATATTTACATAATATGTACAATGACAATAAAATAATACAATTTATTAGGTTGGGCAGCAGTTTTTAAACTTATTAGTCTCAAGACGCCTTTATACTCTTACAAAGTATTGAGGAACCTAAAGAGCTTTAGTTCATGTGAGTAATATCTATTGCTATTTACCATATTGGAAATGAAACAAATTGTAGAGTATTCATTGCTTTGTTTTAATAGAAAACAGCTGGATTTTCATATCTGCTTCTGCGTTCGATCTACTGCAATATCATTTGTTATGTAAGTATCTGGAAAACGCCGCTGTGCTCTCATGAGAGAATAAGAATAAAAAAATACATAGTTACTATTATGAATTTCAAGTTTGGCATTTCGGACTCCTTTGCAAACCACTGTTCCAGGATGCACTTGGTTCATGGACTATTTGTTGTTCATACTGCTTCGTGTAAGATGTATATCCTTAGGAGTACTGCTGAAGCACTTCCTGAGCAGCCCTGTCTTTTGGCTGCTCTGCCTGTCTTAATTTGCGATGGCTGCTGTATGCTGTAACAGACTATTAGACCAATAAGCTTAAACAACAGAAATTTATTATTTTGTGCTTCTGGAGGCTAGGCATCCAAAGTCGAGGAGGTCATCAAGGACGTGGTTCTCCTTAAAGGGGAGAATCCACTCCATGCCTCTCCCCTGGCTTCTGGTGGGTAGCAAGCTATCCACGATGGTTTTTAGCTTGTGACATAAACTCAATCTGCCTCTGTCACACGGGTGTCTCTCTGAGATGGCGTCCGAATTTCCTCTACCTAAAGAACATAAATCATATCTTCAAAGATCCTATTTACAAATATATTCGCATTCACAAGCCTGAGCGGTTAGGACTTCAACATTTCTCTTTGGGGGACACAATTCAGTCCCTAACACCACCATAAATAGGCCCTCTCACGCGTTTGCAGACTCACACCAGTTTCGTTCCATCTTGATCTATTAACAAAATCATACTTACTTTGCAATTAACGTGTAAATTACAAGTAATCTGTTTATTCAGGTCTTTAAGTTATCACTTTTGTTTTTAACTATGTCATTTCCTTAACCTTACCAGGGGCTTCGTTGACTATAAAAATAAGCACTGGTCCGCATAAGTAGCTTAACACTGAACAGTTTTGCTTTATATTTGATTTGTACCTCAAAATTAGTTTTGGTAAGGAATTTCTATGAAGATACCTTGTATCTGAAAGGAAATGTTTTTATTCTGGTCTCCCATCCCACTCTACCAGTGAGGGTTCTCACTTTTTTCCTCTGCTCTTCACTACTGCCAATTTATGGATCAAGCTCCAAGCAAAGACACTGGTAATAAAAGCGGGGATAATCGTCAAGTCATCGGTGATTACTCTCCTCAGCTGTGTTCCTTTCTCCTGTACAAAGAACTCTTCATTTCCATTGTTATCCAGGGCCAACTCCCTCTCAGGTCTGACCTCATGCCACCTTCTGCCTTGCCACTGTGCCCTAGCTTCAGTGGCTTTCTTGTCTTCCCACATACTTCAAATTCCCCACCTCACAGTATTTTCTGTCTTCTCTGTGGCTTTTCTATAGAGTTCTGCTGGAATAAAACTGGCAGAGAGTAGTCCCCGATCACCATACCTAAAAGTTAGCCTGTTTATTCCTTTGCCCTCTAATTTCATCATAAAACTTATCGAAAATTATTTGCATAAGACCTTGTCTTTGGTCTAAACTGTAAGATTCATGAGGGTAGGGACTTTGTTTTTATTGCCATGAACAATGCTTGGCACTCAGTGTTTTCTAAAGCTGTCGGTTGAACAAATCATTGCCTGTCCTCCATGCCCATTCCCAAGTTGTGATGAACTGGGGCCGTTACTGATCAATTAAGGCCCACCTTGCTTGGTCAATCTCATACTGATGATACATATAGGAAAGGTGTTGGTGTTGCCAATTACTGCTTGGAAAAAAGCCACTGTGACTCATTCTCTACCAAGGGGCAAGTTTACTGCCTGATAATAGCCCCCATTTCACCTTTAGTATCTATTTAGCTGCTCTTTTGATACCTTCCTGCTGCTTCCACCTCCCCGTTTTTTTTATTTTAATTTTTTACCCCCCCAAATTGTCTTTTATTCTCACTTAAACTGAATGTTGTCTGGGTCAGATCAGGTGGGGGAATTCAGTGATTTATGCTGAGATCATTGAAGTGTGGGAAAGGATATGGGCGGTCATTTAATCTCATCTTCCTGTTCTTATATGAGGAAACAGACTGAGAGTGTGACTTTCCCAAGGTCCCGGTTAGTGACACAACCAGGTCTTCAAGCCCAGATTTCCTAGTTGTCTTTCCTAAAGTCAGACGTCTAAATCTGTGTCCCAAACCTATTAGCTATTGACTGACCAAATGGTTAAATGTCTCTACTTTTTTTTTTTAATTGTGAACTTTAGCATATATACATAACAGTGATAACTTTCAACGTACAATTTCACAAGTTAGCAAATTTCATGGAATGTCATGGGTCACAGTTCCACAACTTCAGCCATTTCCATCATTGTAAAATAGAACACATACAGAAAGGTGTCAACTCTCGATGTACAACAGGCAGTTATATAGGCAATTTCAAAAATTGTTACGGGTTACAGTTCCACAGTCTCAGTCCCTTCCCTGTTATGCAATACAAGGTATATACGAAAGGTGAAGACCTTCAAGGCACAATTCAGTTGTGTCTCTGCTTTCTTATTTGTAAAAAAAGAAAAATCCTTTCTCAGAATTGTTCTGAGAATTAAATGAAAATACACATTGCTGGGATGTTGAAGCCTTCAGTATGTGTTCTTGCTCCTTCCCCTCTTCTCACACTAGCAGTCTTGCCTTTCATGCAGAACATGCTTTTTCCCCATTTGGCTAGTACTGTTTCTTTCCTTCTCTGCATTCAACTGTAGATCCTTTTCAAAAGCCATTAGCTTTATGCTTTCACATGGCCAAAATTAAGACAAGTGAAACTTTAATGGTTTATTTTTTCAAAAATTAGTCTTATTTTTAGATTGATTTTTTCCTTCTTATTGAAGTGTGTGTATATATATATATATATACACACACATATATATTTCACTCTTCACTTCAGAAATCTAATCACTTTAAATTCCGTTATACCTCCACCATATAGAAAAAAGTTTAAAAGCGTCGTTAGTCATGATATAGGAGTGATGCTTCCAATTTTAGTGGTGTTTCATCCACTATATATTTATACCACTCAGTTTAATGCAATTCCTAATCGAATAATTACAAAAGACCAAAAAATAAAAAAATTATACAAAATGACAGCAGAGGGAGCCATTGAGATTTGATTTAACATTTCCATTGCACTGGTTGAGGATTTTGCTTTTATTTTTTAAACTATAATATTTTTACGTAAGCTTTCTCATCTTAATTATCGTAAGTAATTATCAATAATGAAAATTTTTTTATCATTGAGGGCTGTATGTGGAGTATGGGAAGTTGCATAAAATACTGTTCCTTTTTCTTTCTGCCCCTCTTCAAGCACGTTATCACTCCCAACATTCCTGTAAAGGTAGTTGATAAGGAAAATAATTTTACAGTTGTAGTTTTAGGAATGGTTCATTCCATTGGCATAAATCTGGGTCATCAGGGTCAACTGTTCTACAGGCCACTGTCCTGTTGTGTTTGGGTTGGGCTTCCTAGCGACCTCTGCTGGGCTTCAGAAGTCTTGCAGGGATTACTTGTACAATAACTGTCACTGCCCATGTTCTCTATATGGTGGCGTGTAAGCTGAAAGTTAAAATTCAGCTCACAGCATTTTCTGAAAAGCAGTCGGTGAATGTGGGGTTCTGCCACAGGCGGTCTGGGTGTGTGTGTGTGTGTGTGCAGTCTGAGGGCGGGTGGTGGGTGGTTGGAGGAGTGAATCTGTGTCTCAAATGAGTATGACTCACTTCCACTCTTGATATTTTTGTCTCCCTCATCCTCTCACTCCCACCACCCCCTTTCCTCCTAACTGGTCTCTGGGCCTCAGATTCTTTACTCTTAAGTCCACCCTCCACTCTTCAGCCATGGTAGACGTTTCTTAAACACAATTTCTAAGTTCCTCTTCTAGGAATTTCTCCTTGTGTGCATAAATGCACAATAATGTGTGGATACATGGGGCTACTTGCAGCATTATTTGTAATAAATTTTAAAACGGGAACAAATCTGTTGATGTCAAAAATAAATTGTGGAATTTCCATATAATAGAGCATTTAATGCTGATGTAGGAGGATGTTAATGGATTTTCTTAAATTAATAAACTCATGGCACATATGATCTGGACCATGAGTTTTAAAATTTGATACATAATTTAAATTTAAGATTTAAATATAATTTTAATGGATAATTTAAATTTAAAATTTAAAACAATTTTTAAAGGATTTAATAGAGACAATTTCTGGAAATACGCACAAGGCATTCATAAAAATGGCTACTTCTGAAGTATGGCGCTAGACTTGCTGGGTGTGGGGGAGAAGAAGGAGGAGATTTTACTTTCTGCCTGGATTAATCAGGGTTCTCTAGGGAAACAGAACCAACAGGAGATAACTGTAAATAGTATGAGATTTTATAGCAGTGTCTCATGCAACTGTGGGGATGCATGAGTCCAAATTCTGTAGGGCAGGCTGCAAGCTGGCAACTCTGATGAAGGTTTTCGATGAGTTTTCCAGGAGTAGCTAGCTGGCTGAAGTAAAGACGAAAGTTCTTTTTTCTGACTGCTGAAGTCATCACTTCTCCTTTTAACGCCTTCAACTGATTGGATTCATTGCAGAAGACACTCCCCTTAGTTGATTGTAGATGTAATCAGCCATAAATGCCATCAACTTACTGATGATTTAAGTCCTCTCAGTAGCAGTTAGGCCAGTACTTGCTTGACTGGACAACTGGGCACTATCACCTGGGCAACTTGACACATGAACCTAACCATCACACTGCCTTGTATCTGTCTACCAAGAAGTTATAATTGACAAGATAATTTAAATTTAAATGAATAGAGCACAAATCTGATATTTCAAGATTTAACTCAATCATCAGGGTCTACTTTAGAAGGTTCTCCTTTGTGATCACTGAATGGTAATCCTTTTCCCTACCTGAGGCAGCATGATATAAAGGAAGCGGTAGGGGCTTTGATGTTAGGCATAATCGGGTTAAAATCAAGACTCAGTCTTTACCTGCTTTGGAATATTAGACAAGATATTTAACTTCCTTTAGCTTGAATTTCTTCCTTGAGAGTGGAGATGTTGATGCCATTCTTGCCAGAGTGCTGTGAGGGGCTGATGGAATTTATGAAAGTGTCATTGTATGATAGGCAGATGCAAGTGCTCAATATGAGGGAATAGGTATTATTATTGAGAATGGAAATTGTTTTATCTGTTCTTGGGGCCTTGACACTTTGTTGGATAAATGCACTAATGCACAGTGCTTTTTACACCAAGTTTTTCTTCTCTGGCAGGATATCATTTTCTACGTTTCTGTATCAAATTGTACCTGTACTGTGACTCATTCACTCCAGGCATGCTCTCAGCTAGCTATTTGGATGAACACTCTTGAGTGAGGCTTAATACGAAAGCCTGCTGGCATTTTTAAAAGGACCCTCTAATGCCTTAGTTAGAAGGTGAATCTGATGGTGGCATTCAGGCATCATGTTCGGAAAAGCACAGTTGTATAAAATTTGGAGCGCAGATTTGATATTCTCAAATCATCTACATAAGTAGTTCCTAGTTATATTATTGTATTAGTGTTCTCCAGAGCACAGAATTGACAGTGTGTGTGTGTGTGTATTATATATATAATATATATGCAATATAAACATTAAGAGATTTATGATAGGAATTTGGTCATGTGTGACTGTAGGGATTGGCAAGTCCGAATTCCCTAGGGCAGGCCATAAGTTGGAAGCCCCATAAAGGTGATGTTGAATTCCCTGGGAGAAGCTGCAAGTTGGAAACTCCAAAGGTGATGTTGAAATCCCCAGAAGCAGCTGGCTGGCTGGCTGAAGTAGAGAAAAATAATTCTTCCTGACTGCTGACATCCTCATTTCTCACTTTCAGGCCTCCAACTGATTGGATGAGGAGACTCCTGTCATTGCTGAGGGCAAGCCCCCTTGTTGATTGTAGATTCAATCAGCCATAGATGCAACCCACTGACTGATGTTTTAAATCTGTGTATGAAATACCCTCAGTAACATTCAGGCCAGTGCTTGCTTGACCAAAGAACTGGACGCCATGACCTAGCCAAACGCACTTGAAATTAATCATCAGAACTGTCTACCCATAGAAGGAGCCTGATTTGAGTTTTATCTGATGTTTGGAGAGAGAAGAGGAAATTGGAAGTGGGTGCTACTGCTGAGTGTATCACCTGCCTGCCTCATAGATGGTGGGTGGTCTGAAAATTTTAGCAGTGTCACCCCCTCTTATGAGTTATCTCTTTTTTTAAGGCACTTCTCTCGTGTTGTCTTCTATTATAGTTTCTTTTGAACTTCTAAGCAGCATTTGCCCCGTAGTAGAGTCTTGACAACACAAGTTTTTGAGTGAATAAATCAACCATTATTTTTGCCCTAGTCTGATAGTACTTCCAAGCATCTGATTTTATTTAATGAGATATAATCAAACTGTTTCTTCTGCTTCTTGAAAAGAACTTAGATGCCAAGAACGACTGATCAACTTTACCGTTATGTAAAGATGGAAAAAGTGCTGGCTGAGTTCACTTGTTAGAAGATGTTTCTGGAGCCTGGTATTGCAATAATGTGACAAGGTGATGCATCCAGGTGAGTGAAAAGCATGTCAGAAATAGATCCTATAAAAATTCAGTGCTGCCAGTTTCCTTTCGTTCTTTTCAGCAACAAGCAGGAAATGTGCTTGATTTTAGTTCTTTGTTTCTTTTGACACTTTGCTTTTTTTCAACAAGAGATGTGTTGTTTTATTTTCTGTTTTTAATCTCTGTATTAAATATTACCCCTTCTCTTCCTCACTAGAACAAAACTAAAAGTCTGTTTTTCTTGATATCTAAGATTGTTATCCCAGGGAATGAGTCAGGGACGATGTGTCTGCATAAAATAGTGGTAGCAAAATCTGTTCTTAATGAAATGCATCGCTTGAACAAGATCCCAGGCTACAACAAAGAGAAGGTTAGATGATTCTCCCAGATGAATGTGGCCAAAACCTTTGCCAGTGAAGTCAATATGCTATGTACCTGATAGTGAATATGTCCTAAAGTACATCTCAGATAAGACCGTTTGTAGTGGATAAACAATGGCCATAGTTTCATTGAGACTCTACTTCTCAATGAGGCCCTCATTGAGAAATAGTCTATCTTCCCCTTGAATCTGGTCTGCCATGTGACTGCTTAAGCAACAGAAGGCAATGGAAGTGATACTGTGCTAAGTGAGCCTAAGACTTAAGAAGGTCTAGCTGCTTCTGGTTTTGAATTTTTAAGTGCCCTAAGTGGTCATATAAAAATATCTGTCTACCCAGTTGGAGAGACCACAGGACATTACATAGAGATAGAGAAAAGCCAATCCATCCCAATGTTCTGGGGAAGCCTCTCAATAACTTCAGTCTCGTCCACCATCTGAATGCACGCACATGACAGACCAGCAGAATTGCCCAGCTGAGCCTAGATAACCTACAGAAATGCAAGAAATAATGGTTGTTTTTTGAAGTCACTAAGATTTGTGGTGGTTCATTACATAGCAGTAGAAGCCAAAACAGAAAATGTTCCTTGGAAGTGGGGCATTGCTAACATAAACCTAAAATACGGGTTTGGGTTTGGGATGGATGGAAAGTGGAAGGTATCAAGGGGATTGTCCTGGAAGGACAGAGAGGATGTTGTCATTGGATGCTGGTGGAACGTTGACCCATGTTACCTATGGCAGAGAACTTGGCAGAAAGTTGATAATGTGGAAAAGAGAAAAAGTATCTAATGAACTTTGGCTACAGCAATTTGCATAAATTTGCCCAGATCCAAAACAACTTCGGAAGATTGATTGTGATAAAAGTAGGTCAGCACAGTAGCCTAAATTGAAGGCCACCACTGTTGCTCTAGACAATATCCCTGAAGGCCAGATATGTTTTATTTTTATTGACTCTTGGGCACTGGCTAACATAGAACTTTCTGGTTGAGCACCTGTGAGGCTGTGGGTTCTGGAAAGCTAGTGCTGCACTCTGATGGGACATCTTGTAACCCATGTAAATACACTTGGAAGGAGTTCATACTCAGATGAGACCCGCTCGGACAATGTGGTTGATCACTCCAGATAGCTCTGGCAGGCAACATAACTACCTTTATTTGCTCTTATATGCTAATTTCATTATTGCTATCATTTTCTGAGTCTGCTTTTATTACATGATTTTCTCCTGGTTATAGGTCATCTTTTTCTGCTTTTCAATGTATCTGGTAAGTTTTGATTGGCACTGTAAAATTTAAATGGTTTAATTCCTGGGTTTTGTTGTCTTCCTTCAAAACTATTTGAATTTTATTTTGACAGACTAGATTTGTTACTTGGAGATTAGTGTAATACTTTTGAATCTTGTTATTATGCTTGTTGTTATGCAGGTCTAAAATAACTATTACTTGAGGGCTAATTTTACCCTATTTATAAAGATACAAATAGGTTAAAACTAAGAGGATGGAAAAAATATAACATGAAAACACTAATTATAAGAAAGCTGGAGTGGCTTTTTAAAAATCAGACAGAATAGAGTTCAGGACAAAAATTACCACCAGCAATAAAGAGAGACGTTTCTGATAAAAGCGTCAATTCATCAAGGAGCCCTTAAATAACACCAAGTGGTAACTGTGACAGAACTTAAAGAATAAATAGACAAATCCACAATTGCTGTTGGAGATTTCAATACCCCTCTCTTGGTAACTGAGAGAACAGGATATAGAAAAGTTGACCTATCAACCAACTTCACCTAACTTATGTTTATCGAACCCTCCACTCAACAACAAAAAACATAAACATTTTTTCAAGTGTATGTGGAACATTCATCAAGATAGATGACATTCTGGACCATACGGAAGGTATCATCAAGTTTTAAAAGATTTAAATTATGAGTGTTTTCTCTGATCACAATAGAATCAAAGTAGAGATAACCAAAAAACAAACAAAAACAACAACAAAAAACAAAACAAAACAAAAAAGTGAATAAACAAATAAACAAATAAATAAAAATATAAAACAAACAAAATAAAAGCCCTGGAAAAATCTCCAAATACTTGGAAATTAAACATCACTCTTTTAATGACCCATGGGTCAAAGATGACATCAAAGAAAAGTTAGGAAATACTTTGAATGGAATGCTAACAAAAACACAGGTAGAAGAGTGCTTTAGAAGGAAAATTATGGCTTTCAATTCTTATATTATAAAGGAGGATAGATTTAGAGTCAGTGATTTAAGTTTCCACCTTGAAAAGCTAGAAAAAGAAAAATAAATTAAACCCAAAAGTACAAAGAAGGAAGGAAAAACTAATGGTAGAAGTAGATATCAATGAAATGGAAAACAACAAGTTGAGAAAATTGATGAAACAAAAGGCTAGTTTTTTTTGAAACAACAAATAAAATTAATAAACATCTGGCTCAACTGATCAAGAAATAAAGAAAAAGTCCAAATAATCCAGATTGGGAATTAAAATGGAGACATCACAAATCCTATAGCTATTCAATGCATAATAAAGGAATATTATGAACATCTTTATTCCATAAATTTGACAGCCTAGACAAATTACTTGAAAGATATAAATTATGAAAAATGAATTAAGAAATAGAAAATCTAAATAGACCTATACTTATAAAATAAATTGGATTCATAATTTAAAACCATACACACATAGATACTTCATGCCCAATGATTTCACTGGTTTATTTTGTCAAACATTTAAGGTAACCCCCCCCCCAAAAAAAAAAACAAACATTATTGAAGGTCCTTTTCAGAGAATAGAGGAGAAGGAAATTTCTCTCTATTTTATGAGATCATTATGACCATGATAACAAAACAAAAGACTTTATACAGGAAGAAATTACAGACTGATATCTCTCATGAATAGGCTTAAAACTCCTTAACAACATAATTGCAAATCTAATCCAATTATACATGTGATTATTGGTTGTGAACTAGTGAGGTTTATCCCAAAATGCAAGGTTGGATAACCTTCAGAAAGCAATAATGTAATTTTTGTATTTTTGGTCATTATTTTCCTTTTTTTTATTATACAAGTAATTGCAATACATGGTAAAAAAATAACTCAAGCTGTTCTCAAGGGTATTAACAAAAAGCATTCTTTGTCTCTGGCTGTCTGACTTCCCAGAAGTAACCACTTTTAATTATATTTTGTTTTTACTTTTCTCAGCGTTTAACTCCCTAAATGTGCATAAAATGCTTTTATCTATAGACGCTATTTATTAACTTATATGATACTCATTTTCTCCCTGCTATGAAAAATGAGGAATTAACTACTTAAACTACCCCACCTCCAGAACTGTAATTTTTATTACTTTTTGTCATTATTAATTTTAATTCTATTGGTTACCTTTGTACATTTGATTAATACTTGAGATAATCATTTTAGACCATTTCCCTTGACTCCTAATAAGATGAGGAAGTCAGCAGGCTACACCTCCCTACTTCTCATCCTTTCCTTCTACTTCCCAACTTCATTGGGGGATACCATTACCATCACATAATCCAGGTTTGTAACACTTACATTCTTACATGGAAATCAATTCAAAATCATGCTCAAATTTTAGATTTGGTGCTCTAATTCTCTTGCACAGCTATTTACTTCTGTTTCTGGAACTCCCTCACCCAGTGACTATCCTTTTTCTTATTGATGATAGAAGTTTATGACTTCTTTACTCATATGACTAAAATCTTCCAGCTTTTTAGTGGCTTCATCTGTTGAATGAAGTTTACTTTCTTCTTGAGAACATTCTTCTCAGAGCCCTCTGGCTTCCAATTTTAATTTGGGTTGACGGCTTTCTGGATCCTACTGCTCATTTGTCATCTGAGGTTTGTTATCTTTGCACTCATAGTCTAATTCCATTGTTTCTTGGGTCCACTGTCTTTCTCTTTCTTGGATTTCTTTTTCATTTTGCTGGATGACATAATCAAGTAAATACAGTTTTCATGTAAACAGTTCTAAGTATTTTTTCATAAATATTAGATACACCGTAAAGCTTCTTTCTGCACCTTTGCATGTGTGAAGTCTATTTTCTCTCACACTTGTTGAAAGTTTAAAAGTATGTAGAATTCTAGATTGAAAATTGTTTTTCTCTCAGAAGTTTTTTGTATGCAATAAATTTTAATCCCATGAAATAAAACACATTTTTTTTTCTATTTGCTGAAAAGTAAAACAATATGTATGAAATGTTATACACAGGGTAAGTAGTACATAGCAGTTTCAGAAACATCATTGCATCAAACAGAGAAACTATTCTAAAACTGATATTCACATATTTTTATAACAGTAATATGTTAGAAACATACAGTGTGGCATTTAGTATATACATTCCCTTGCTTGCAAGCAAAAAATCCTAATCACTTCTGTATAACATGCTTTGCTTTATTTTAATGCCTAACCTTTAAAAACACTGTGCTGATATTACTAATGGCCTTTATAAAATTAATTTGTTATTTCAATATATACATCCTTTCAGTCATTTTAATAAACAATACTAAAATTAAAAGTTAACATGCTAGAAGTAATGTTAAAATGTCATATCCAGTCAAACATTTGTGTATGTGTCCTTGCAACTCTTGGAAATATTTTTAGTGAAAGATGTCAGACACTGAGGAAATTCCCTTGAAATCAAAGGGGTGCTCTCTAATTCTATATCTTCTCTTTCCCTCAGTCTCTTTAGTGCCCAATATCTTTTAGCCTAGTTCCCAGTCTTTCAGGGGCGGTCCCAGGGTCCAGGTCTGCGGGGGCCGTGCACACGGGCAGGTCCACTGTGTACCGGCGAGCATTCAGGCTGGACCCGGGTTTTGCACGCTGAAGTCGGAGCAGTGCGTTGCCCAGGCTCTAGTTACACATGTCCCTGAACGTCGGGAGGAGTCCGTGGTGCCTAAAGACAGGACGTCCATACCGCGGAATGCAGCGAGGGGCTGCTCGAGTTCCAGTTATTCAAGCTGTCGAGGCTGGAAGCCGGGACACCCATCACCACTGAAGGCACCATGCTGGATGGCACGATCATGGAGGAAATGGAGTTGGGTGGGGAGGACCTGCTCTGCGAGGATAGGGGACTGATACTCATCGAGGTGAGAAAGGGGAAGCCCTTAGTGGACAGGGAGGCCTACGTGAGGCCCTTGGCGGCTCCGGTTGTCGTTCCATGTAAGAAAGGGATAAGTTTAGTTTTCACATAGAAACAGCATGGAATAAGGGAAATGGAGGCAAAACCAGTTTAAACAAGCCCCGTGATAAAGAGAAAAAAGAATCTGCCAGCCCCTTATATGAAAAAGTAACCATGGTTACTGGAATGTAAAGAGATATGAGGTAAAATCAGAGGTGGGAACTCACAGCAAAAAAAAAAATTTTTTTTTTAAACTAAATGAACTCTCTGGGATAGGCTGATCAGTTCAAAATCTCAATAATGAGCTAGTTGGCTCTCTGGGATAGGCTGTACAAATTAAAATCTCAAAAGATGAATTAGTTAGTGTTCTTGGATAGGCTGTAACCTCTGTAGTACCCAGTCAATGGGAAAACGGGAGGGACTTGTGAATTAGGAGTAGGAGATTTAAAGATTGCCATTCTTTTCCTCTGGCGCGTCAGCCTACCACATGTTTGGCTGGACGCCCTATCTTGCAAGATTGTAAATAAATTCTTTTCTCCTCCAGAACCGAATGAGCGTTTATTCCCTTACAAGTACCGCTTTATTTCCGACACTCCATTAGCCTGGGTACATGCCGTCGCAGGGCTGCAGGAGCCGGTTGAACAGCAGCCCCGACCCACTCTTGCCCAGCTCCGCCTGCTGGTTGCGCTCCCGCTTTCTCCTCTTGGCCCGGTGAGAGATTCTTGAACCAAACCTCCTGGAACGTGCGCCCTCAACAGGAGCGGGTTCGCCACCCTCTTCCTAGCAAAACAACCAGATGAAAAGCAAAAGACTGGCTCCCGGACAGCTCATTAAAAACTCCAAGAGCTAGGCAATAAATCGTCGGGAGCCCATAACGGGTTGTTCTGCAACCTCCTCACCCTCCGCCCACGCCTGGCCAGGCCCGCGCGATTGATTGTTATGGGAATCATTGAGCCTACTGTCGTGAGCAAAATAAGACGTGCTTCTTGCTTTCGTGGAGCTTACTGTCTGGGGGAGTAGACACGATAATCAAAATGTATTCAAGTAAGTGAATAACACACTGATATATGAGGAAAGGAAGGGAAGGACCATAGTTATATGAAAGCAGATAATAAAATGGCCTGGTGTAGTAGGACACCTTTGGCTACAAGTGACAGAAACCCAACTGAAGCTGAACTAAGAAAAAGGGAATTTGTTGGCTCATTAATGAAGAGTCCAGGTCTCAGATGGTGTTGTTAGGGATCTTTCTTTTTTCATCACTTGTCTTCCTGTTCTCTGTGTGTTCTTTGTGTTTCATAAGTGTGTTCTCCACAGGCGGTGACAGAGATGGCCATGAGTGGTCTGGATTTTTATCCTACAAACCCAGCAACTCCAACCTAGCCACTAAGCAACTTACAACATCCAACTTTAACTCTCTCCTATTACTTAAGCAAACCCAATAAAAGGATAATATGTATTTTCCAATAATTTCATAAGGGTCCCAGGCTTGTGTTTTATTGACCTGACTTATATCACCTGGTCCTTCTCTGAGTCTATTACTGTAAAGGCCCCACAGTACAGAGTGCTCTGATTGGTTATCTATGTGTCTATTCCTAGAGTTGGGGTTAGGGTCAGTGTTAATGCCTTAGATTGGGGAAGGGTTGGCTCCACAAAGAAAAATGAAGACAATGGATATGTGGTGGAAAATGCGTAACATTAGATTTTAAAAAGTTTTATATTCATATCCCACCTTTGCTGTCAGTTGTTATGTGATTGGGAAGTTAATCATCTCTCTGAGCATTTGCATCCCCTTTAAAGGAGTATACCCATCTTGCATGATTTTGAATATCTTATATAATGGATGCAACTTGCCTGCATAGAGTAGCCACTCAATAAATAGTAGTCTTTGTTTTCAAAAAAGAATTCTATAAACATTCATACATTACAACCTTGCTTAAGAAGGAAAACATTACCAATATAGCCAATTTCCCTATCTACTTTCCCTGATTACACCCTCCCATTTCTTTCCAATAGGGAACCACTATCCTGAATTTAATATTTATCAACCTCTATTTTTAGTATTGTTCTACATATTGGCATACATATAAATGGTATTATATGGCATTTTTTCTCCTGTACCTTGCACTTTTTTGCTTCAACATTATATTTGAAAGATTCGTCCATGTTAATATATGTAATTGTAACTCATTAATTTCTACTTTTACATAATGCTATGGGTTGAATTGAGAAAGATATGCTGAAGTCCTAAGCCCGGTACCTGTGGATGTGACTTTATTTGGAAATAGGGTCTTTGGAGATGCAATCAAGTTAAGATGAAGTCATCCTGAGTCAGGGTGGGCTCTAATCCAATGTGGCTGGAGCTTTATAAGAGAAGAGAATACCATGTGAAGACAGAGACACACAAAGAGAGGGTCGTGTGATGATGGAAGTAGAGACTGGAGTTATCAAGCCATGGAACGTGAAGGAGTGTCAGCCACTACTAGAAGTTAGGAAGAGGGAAGGAAGGATCCCTCTTTGAGCCTGTGGAGAAAGCAAGATATTGACCTTGATTCTGTACTTCTAGCCTCCAGAACTGTAAGAGAAAAAAAATTTCTGCTGTTTTAAGTTGCTCTGTGGTAATTTGTTACGGAATCTCTTGGAAACTAATATCCATACTATCCCAGTATATGAATACATTGTAATTTTTTTTATCCATTCTCTTCTTAATGGATATTTAGATTGTTTATATTATTTTGCTATTAGAAATAAGATTGCTTTGAACATTCTCATGCATGTCTCCATGTAAATGTGCAAGAATTTTCTCTAGGGCACAGATTTAGGAATGGAATTACCAGGTCTTAGGGAATGGACATTTTCAGCTTCACTTGATCTTGTCAAATTGTTTTCTGAGGTTATTTTAATAATTTACGATCCTACTAGTGGTGTTTAAGATTCCTATTGTTCCTCCTGATTTGAAAACATTTTCATTATCTTTGAGGGGCTCACAGAAGATAAAAATGTAAAAAAAAATAAGGTAATACAATGGAATAAGTGTTTTGATTTGTACAGTGGGGACACAAAAGAAAAGAAATAGAGATCCTTCTTATCTAGAGGCATAAATAAGTATATGAGAAGAAGGGACAATGGGTGTATCCTCTCTTTGAAGTTGGGCATGTGAAATCCCATGGTGTCTAGCTATTAAGATGAGGCTGGCATGATGTTTCCTTCACAATCCGCAAAATGCAAAAAGGGCACATATCTCGTACAGGTTGTCTATTATATGCCTGCTGGGCAGAAGGAATGATTTCAGATAATTGTTTACCAAACTCAAGTAAGTTTTACCAGTCCTAATGACGTGATTCTCTTTGATGTCCTAGATCTTTGACTATAGAATATTATGTAGTCTCTTTAAATTATATTTTAAATCACATATTTAGATTAACACTATGTGGAAGTCTTTCTCTACATAAACACATATTCATATATATGCATACATATACATGATGATATATGAATATATTTTTGGACAGTCAGATTTCTTCATCTGGAATTTTAACCAAGAGGCCAGGAGTTTGGCTATGAAATTGTCAACCTCACCAAAAATTTTAATACTGCCCTAAATAAAAAAAAACAAAAAAGTTTTATTTTCCTACCGGCACCTGGAAAATAAGTGAATGTTTAGTTTTGCTTGTATGTAAATAAATAAACCTGGAGGGCAGAAAATGTGACATTAATATGTGTTATAGGAGTAGACTTAAGTTTCCATATTTGAGGGAAACGGGTAAATTAGAATAGCTTAGGGGTTGAATTAGCCTTTTAAGCAGTTTTCCCCCTATGGCTTGGAAGTTTAGGAATGATTTTTCAAAGCAGCATGGAGAAACATTTGTGATTGCCCTCATTAGAAATGTCATTAGCGACTTTCTTTAAGGAGATAGTGAATAACTGATTTTCCCATTGCCACAGCCCTGTTCAGACTCCGAATTGAAACTATCTGCTATCTTCCATTGCTAAATCATCTTCCAGTTGTGAAGTGTTACATAAATTTTCAATAATGGTGAGAATAATCTGCCTGTTGCCCTCAATTCTGAAAAGAAAGTTGAATTTGTTCTAAATGAAAAAACAATTCAAGATCAGAGTTTATGACAAGAGCAGTAGTTTGGGGGCAAAGATAATAAACTGAATTGAAGTCACGGAGTAGTTCATATTATGTGCAAGTGTGTAATCTTCCAAATAAATGACCCAAAGATGCTCTTTCATATCTTCTAAGTCTATATTAAATGTGCTTAAGCTTGTCTGCCAAAATTGCAAGTAGAGAAGTTTAAAGATATATTTAAAAAAGGGTGAGGACAACTCTGTGATTATACTGCAAGCCATTGATTATATACTTCGGATGGTGTGTATAGTGGTGAATTAAAAAAAAAAAAAAAAAGACGGTGAGGAGAGTCACCTGTACAAAATCCTTCTCAGAAAATCAACAGTGACAGACGTATTAGAAAATCAATGAGGGGAAGGGCAATGTGGAGGAAATGGAGGTGGACTGGAGGAGGAGGAGGTGTGGAGAGTGGGAAATCCATAAACATGTTGTGCAAGTCAGAGAGAGAGAGAGAGAGGAGAGTGAATTTGCTTTTCCCAATTGAGAGTGAATCTTTGGATGGAAGCTGGCATCAGTTGTGGAAGGGGAAACGGAAGCTGATGTTACAGGAGGGGAAGGAAGGAGATGCTGCCTTAACTTGTTGTCTTTCAAAGAGCCTTATGCCACCCCCTCCCCAAAAGGAAGGGAAGAATTAGATTTTGCAGGCTTCATTCAGGAGATAGCTGGGAAGCCAGTCTAGCCCTAGCCCAAGACAGGAGGAGAGCAACTGCTGTGCCAACCCGAGTGGTGGAACCACTTCATGTGACATAGAGTCCACAGAGAAAGAGTCTACCTTCTCAGAATGTTCAGGATTGGGCAAGACTATAGCTTGGATTCTTCAGATTGCAGCAGCAGCCAACATTTTAAGGAAATTAGGGGAACCCAAGCCAAACCTCCTGGTACTGGACAGCTGGGAGGCCTGTGTGATAAGTGGATTCACCTCAACCATTTATAGAGCCTGAGACAAGAGAATAAATGGAGGCTTATATGCCTTTTGTCCACATATATAAGAGGTAGAAGTTAAGAGAAAAATTTTTGGGAGAAAATTTGTTTTATACTCCTACCTTGGTAAATAAACTTTCATAATGACCTAAAGGGTCAAGGCTAATTTGGAATTCTTGGATTTCTCAGAATTTCTTATCAGATCCTGGCAGAATGGGAAGCACTTTGTCCCCAACTCATGATGCCTCTTTTGCAACAACCCCCCTCCTCCACTATCCTGCACCAGGAGGGCTTGCGTGTTTAGGTGTGTGGACACTTCAGCTTGTGTTCCAACCTCTGTCCACAACCCTCTCCCCATAAAGTGCTGCCCTACAGCACAGCTTAGACCTGGGCATGTGTGCCCATGTCGAGTGATCCACCCTCAAAGGGATGCATGAGGGAAAGAGGCCTGCACTTGCTCTTTTCTGGAGGTCTAGGGTGTGGGCTGTGTTCCCTGGGCTCCTTGCCTGGTGGGAAGGGGCTTGGCTGTAGAAGGCCCAGGGCAAGACCCTGTAAGGGGGCTAGGAAGGGACAGTACAGTGGAAAAGAAAGCTCTTGGTCAAAAACCATAGAATACGAAGGCAGAGGAAGGGGCTTGGTTGCTATTCCGGTTCTTCGGTTTGGGAACTGAGAGAGCGTATTTGCTGTAGGCAGACTTCAGGGTGCTAGCATTCTCCTGCTCTTCGATTTGGGGGAAATGCCCATGCACATGCATTGTGGGTCTCATGAAGGCAACAAGAAAGGTATTTGACTAAGATGGAAAATCCTACTGGAATCCGCACGTTCTGGTGGTAAATTATTGTGCCCAGGATTTTTACCCTGTTTCCTTCTTCAACCCACCCCAGTCTCCCCAATCCCTAATTCACACCTCTTCCATTCTTCTGAGACTTGTCCCACACCTCCCTCCCCAGCAGCAGGTGACTCTGACTCCTGCTTCACATCAAACAGAAATCCTAGGGGTGCTGCTCACATTGCCACCACCATCCCCATCCATGGAGCTGCATCTGCACCTTTTCTTTCCTCCTTTCCTTCCCCACCTATTCTTTCCTCCTTTCCTTCTGTTGCAATGCAGTAAGAGCCTTTCCCACCATGTATGCGCTGAACCCATATCCTCCAGCCTGCCAGGAGGATCGACCCTTTCCCCTTTCTTGAGAAATAGACAACTTCCTCTTACCTCCTTGTCTCAGCAATCTCCCTAGTTTTCTCCGCATATCTTCCATGTGATAAGTTCTCTGGTAGAAGTTTTGGGTACAGTGGAGACATAAAGGAGAAGCCATACTCAGCCTTGGTTAGTAAAGGATGAGGTGAAATCTAATGCAAATCTTGGAGGATGCAGAGGAGAGAATCAGATTCAGGGGTTGAGCTGGGATATCTAGTCTAGACCTTTCTCCTGAACCTCATGAATGTGTTACTGACTGCCTGGTGGTTATATATTCTCCTGAGTGTGCACCAAACTGAACTCTTCATCCCCTTCCCTCATCACCAGATTTACTCACCATCCTTTATTTACTCACCATTTGTTATTTATTAATTTTGTGAATTGCATCATTTCACATAGAGTTGTGAGGCTGGAAACCTGGTGCCATATTTGACTCTTGGTCTCCTTTGTTTCCCACATCTAATCACCAAGTTTGGGAGATTTTTAACTCTTCAGTGATGTTTGAATCCATTCTCTCTTTTGTATATCCACCAGGATTGCCTGATTTCAGATCCTCATAATTTCCCTCCCAGACCACTGTACATATCTCCTAACCTGCTTTCTTTCCTCTATCAGATCTCACCTTCCTCTAATCCAGCATCCACCAAAAATCAAATGCCCTCTGTAGTTGGATCCCTACCATGTGGCAATCATAGCTCTTGGCCACCCCTCTTGACATTGCCAACTTTCAGCCATCATGGCTGCCTTAGCCTGGAGAGTCCCCTGAAAACAGAGCCTGAGACTAAGGCTGGTCGTCTTGGGAATGGGATCCCAGAGAACAGGAGCAAGGGGCTGGGAGAATGGAACTGAAGGATGAAAACCAATACAGGGATGCGTCACTGATTTGGCCCCCACTACTGGCAGCTCATGCTTGGTCCTGCTGGCACTTTCAGAGGAACATTGTGTCATGTTTCAAAACTGTCTGGCTGGAGAATGAAAAGGAGGAAGCATTTAGTCATCAACTTCCCACCTCCTCTACTGGTGAAAGGTGGTGTCATGGTTGTTAATCTAGTTGGAGCATTTGTGAGTGATGTGGTTCCCATGGGCATCCCACAATTAGGTGTCAGAGATGTCCCAATGCAAGAAGTGAGAGGTACGACACAGGTCATACCTGTCCCACGCTGGCCAATACCTGCCTAGAATTGGTTGCTGCAGCGGAGGCTGGAGTAAAAGGTGGGGATCCAGAAGATGTGAAGTGATGCAAAAGAGGTGTTCAAATCACTGAGCTACTTCCTGCCTGTCCATCGGCAACATGTCATGTGCTTCTTTTCTTCTCTACCTTTGCACATGTGCTCACTCCTTCTGAACACTTGACTACCTTTGTTTCTCTATCATCTTGCATTATCCTTTTAAAGCAGTGTGGTGGTGTGCCGGTTTGAATGTATTGTGTCCCCCAAATGCCATTATCTTTATGGTTTTGTGGGGCAGAGATTTGCTTGGAATGTGCCCCACCCAGCTGTGGGTAATGATAATTTTGATGAGATGTTCCCATGGAGGTGTGGCCCCGCCCATTCGGGGGTGGGCCTTGATCAGTGGAGCCATATAAAACATGCTGACTCAAAGACTAAACGGAGTGCAGCTGTGAGTGACGTTTTGAAGAGGAGCAAGCTTGCTAGAGAGGAATGTCCTGGGAGAAAGCCATTTTGAAACCAGAACTTTGGAGCAGATGCCAGCCACGTGCCTTCCCAGCTAACAGAGGTTTTCCGGACAGCATCTGCCATCCTCCAGTGAAGGTACCTGATTACTGATGTGTTACCTTGGACACTTTATGGCCTTAAGACTGTAACTGTATAGCCAAATAAACCCCCTTTTTATAAAAGCCAATCCATCTCTGGTGTTTTGCATTTTGCAGCATTAGCAAACTAGAACAGGTGGCATGCGGCAGTTCTCAAGTTTTGGTGTTCATCAGAATCACCTGGAGGGTTTGTTAAAATAGATATTGCTGGGCTCTGTCTCCAGAATTTCTGATTCTATAGGTCTCAGGGTAAACCCAGATCTGCATTTCTAACAAGTTTTCAGATGCTGCTGCTCTGGGGACCACACTTTGAGAACTACCGGTGTAGTGGTTAGGATCACAGACTCTGAAATCTGACTGCCTGAATCCTGGCTCCACCACTTACTGGACGTATGATCTTGGAAAGTTAACTTAAACCTACATGTTGCAGTTTCATCACCTGTAAATTGGAAATAATAGTAACACCTACTTTATATAGTTGTTGTCAGGATTAAATGAGCAGATATCTGCAATGTGTTTAGAGGGCTGCCTGGCATGCAACAAATGCACTGTAATTCTTTACTTTTAGACTTGTGCCAGCAATAAAACCTCCCTGACCCTCACAGGCAGAGCTACTGTCCTTGGTCTGGGTTCCTGTAACCATCTATCATATTATATTGAAAAAACCTGGTTCTATCTATGGAGACTAGTAATTGTCAGAGGGCAGAAGCTACATCTCTAATCTTTTTATTTACAAAGTTTTATCGCTGATTTGCGCATCATCCTTGACTTCCATGTCATTGAATAAATGAATGAATATTATCATTCACACATATTTATTAACCTGCATCTATTGTTGGCAAAAGCTCCTTTGGGTGTTGTGAGTTATTCAAAGAGATTAAAGACAATACAACAAATTCAGGGCTTCCCTTCATGTCCCAGTACTTCTCAGGCCAGTTGTCTCTACTTTCTTAGATGGTTTTTACTCTCCAGCCCACTTGGATCTTGTTTCTCTCCCCACCACTCCACTAAAACTGCCTCTTCCAAGGTTGTTGATAACCTCCATCCTGCTCAATGTGAATGACAGTTCTCAGTGTTTATGTAAACAGTGATTGACACCGCTCCTTATTCTTAAAATGCTCTCTTCTCTTGGGTTCCCTCATACCATTCTCCTGGTTTTCCACCTAAGTTTTCTCCTGCCTAATCTCTGCTGATTCCTCCTCCTCCCCCTCTTCCTCTAACCTATTTCTGAATGTTTGAGTACACAAGGGCTTGGTCTGTGACCTTCTTTTCTCCTCCATCTACAATCTCTCTTTGTTTATCTCATCTGGACTCATGGTTTGAAATGCCACCTATTTGCTGATTACTTTAAAATTGATAGTTCCAGCCTACTCTCGTCCCTTGAACTACAGCTTTGTAAATCATACTGCTGACATCTCTACTTAGTTGAGTAATAGGAATCTCAAATTGAATGCATTTAGTATAGACTTCTCTGTGCTCACAAGCCCCTGCTCCTCTGTTCTGCCTAAAAATCTGCTCCTTCCTTAGTCTCAGTAAATGCTCAGACTCCAAACCTGGGAATCGGACCTAATTCCTCCCTTTTCCTCACCATTCACATCTAACCCCTCAAATATACTTCTTGAACCCCCCCTTCTCCTTCTTTCTAACTTCACCACCACAGGCCTAGTCCAAGCCACCATTGTCTAGCACCTGTCCCCTGGGAGAGCCTCTTGACAGGTGCTGCCATTTCTACCTGTGCCTCTGAGCTCCATCCATTTTCCACCCACTGGCTAGGAAGATTTACAAACATATAAATTAGTTTATGTCACCTCTATGCTTAAAATCCTTCAGTAGCTTCTCATGGCTTATATGGTGAAATCCAAAGTCCTTTTCCTGGCCTTAAGACTCTGCATGATGGGGCATTTCTATCTACCTCCCTGGGCTTCTCGTTTTCTACTTCCCTTTATCACCCTGCCCCAGTTACACCATCTCCTTTTCTGTTCCTTAGTCACTTGAAGCCTTTTCTACAAGTCTTTGTACTTACCCTTCTGTCTGGACCTGGAATACTCTTCTCTGGCTCTTTGGAAGTCTAGTTCATTCTCATTCTTTAGATCTCAAGCCAAATATCACCTTGTTCTAGTTTGCTAATGCTGCCAGAATGCAAAACACCAGAAATGGATTGGCTTTTATAAAGGGGTTTTATTTAGTTACAAAGTTACAGTCTTAGGGCCATAAAATGTCCAAAGTAATGTATCAACAATTGGGTATCTTCACTGGAAAACCTCCATTAGCTGGGAAGGCACGTGGCTGGCGTGTGCTCCAAGTTCTGGTTTCAAAATGGCTGTCCCCCAGGACATTCCTCTCTAGGCTTCAGCTCCTCAAAAATGTCACTCGTAGTTGCTCTTGGGGCATTTTTCCTCTCTTAGCTTCTCCGGAGCACAAGTCTGCTTTCAATGGCCGTCTTCAAACTGTCTCTCATCTGCAGCAACTCTCTCAGCTCCTGAGCATTCTTCAAAGTGTCCCTCTTGGCTGTAGTAAGCTTGCTCCTTCTGGCTGAGCTCTTACAGAGCTCCAGTGAACTAATCAAAGCCCATGCTGAATGGGCATGGCCACATCTCCATGGAGGTTATCTAATCAGAGTCATCACCTACAGTTGGGTGGATCTCATTTCCATGGAAACACTCAATCAAAGATTTACAATCTAATCAATACTAATACGTCTGCCCATACAAGATTGCATCAAAGATAATGGTGTTTTGGGGGGCACAATACATTCAGACTGGCACATATCTTCTCAAAACAGCCTTTCTTGACTTATATAGGTCTTTTCTGCATCAACTGAGATCATGTTTTTTTTTCCTTTGTTCTACTGAAGTGGAGTATTACTTCATTAATATTCATATGTTGAACTACCCTTGCATTCTTAGGATAAATTCCACTTTATCGTAGTATATAATACTTTAAAAATGCTATTGGATTCAGTTTGCTAATGCAATTGTTCATTATATTCTCTTCCAGTCCTTTTTTTTTCCTGTGAGTATGGTAGTGTGTCTCTTCCTTCATGTCTGATTTAAGTATTTCCATCTTCTCTCTTTTACTCTTTTGCCATTGTAGCTTTAGGTTTGTCAATTTTGTTGGTATTTTCAAAGAATCAACTTTTTGTTTTATTTGTTTTCTCTGTTGTTTTTCTGTTATCTATTTTGATGATCAATTCTCTCATCTTTATTATTTCCTTCTTCTGCTAACTTTGGGTTTAGTTTTTGCTTCTTTTTCTAGTCTCCAAGGTGTGAATTTAGGTTATTGATTTGAGATTTCTCTTCTTTTTTAACGTAGGTATTTACAGGTGTGAATTTCCTTCTGAGAACTGCATTTGCTCTGTCTAATAGGTTTTGGTATGTTGTTTTTCATTTTCATTAATCTCTATGTATATTCTGATGTCCCTTCTGATTTCTTCTCTGAACCATTAGTTGTTTAAGAGTGTGTTGTTTAATTTCCACATATTTTGGAAATTTCCAGTTTTCCTTCTATTACTGATTTCTAGCTTCATTACATTGTGGTTGGAGAAAATACTCTGTATGATTTCAGTCTTTTAAATTTATTGAGAGTTTTATATGATCTATTTATGAGAATGAGCCATGTTCACTTGAGAGGAATGTGTGTTCTGCTGTTATTGGGTTAAATGTTCTATATTGGTTTATAGTGTTGATCAAGCCTTCTATTTCCTTACTGATCTTCTATCTAGATGTTCTATTCATTCTTGAATTGCTCCTACTATTACAATTCTGTCAATGTTTGCTTCAAATATTTTGGGGTCAGTTGTTAGGTACATATATATTTATACTTACTCTATCTTCTTGATGATATTGACCATTTTATCAATATATGATTTTCTTCGTTAGTGTTTTGTGACAGTTTTTGACTGAAAGACTATTTTGTCTGATATTAGTGTAGCCACCCCAGCTCTCTTTTGGTTACTATTTGTATGGAATATGTATTTTTCATTCTTTCTCATTCAATGTATTTTTATCTTTAGCTTTAAGGTGAGTCTCTTCTAAATGGCATATAATTGGATAAATTTTTTTTTTTAATCCATTCTGCCACGTTCTGCACCTCCACATTGATCTTTCAATACCTGCCTTGCAATAGTGACCGGACAACCTTTATACTTTTCTGCTTTACAGTGAGTACCATGTTAAACTTTCTCATAGAAGGTGCATGATGGACATTGAAGGAAGAAGGGGCTTTACTTGTTGGTTCAGGCAGCTGCGCCGACTGTCAGTGATGTTGGTGTGAGGATTTCAGTGGTGCTCTGCCCCAGCTGTGAGCCCAGAACATAAGCTTCCTTGGTGATCTTGCAGCCCTGGCTTGGCCTGGTGATAACTTTGCACTTGTAGACCACCAGCCCTCATTGGCACCCTGACTTACTCTGTTTGTCTGCTCTTTCCAGGCTTGTCTTCCACAGCTACCCCAGTGCAGAGGTGAGGCACTTTGGACCTCCCATCTACACTGGTGCCCTCACTCTTTCTGCATCCCCATGTGCTTGCCCATTAGCTACAGACCATATGCATCTCAAAGAGTTGCTTCCTGCCTGTCCTATGACTGTATTCCAGTCAAGTTCTCTGCAGTCCAGTATGGGCTGCAATTACACCTTCTCCAGTGAAGTCTGAGCCCAGCTTTGTGGAAGGGACCTCTATCTACATTTGTCCTTCCTTGCATACTCTCCCTTTCCTCTAGGATACCATATAGAGTTATCTTTTATCTTAAAGTGACTCTTAATTCATAGCTTAATAACTTCTTATATTATACTTCCCCTGTTTAAATTAGTATGTGGTTTCTGTCTCCTGATAGAGATAAAAGAATCTGGAGCAGAGAATCAGGGAACCAGAGGCCTCTATAAGCTCTGTATAAGGCTGTTTGTTTCTTCAGTAAACATGTATGGAGAATCTATTTTATCCTTGATGTTGTGCTAATATAGGAGACACTACTAAGACTAAGACACCATCCCCATTAGCCTTCAAGGAGCTTATAGTCCAGAAGGGAAGACAGATATGAACGAAACAAAGTATTATTATGCAACATGAATGTGTTCCTCCTAGAAAGGGAAGGGAAGGTTTCACTGAGAAGGTGATATTTTGAACCTTGAAAGATGGATAAGCTGGGGAAGGGCATTTCAGGAAGAGAGAATACCTATATACAAAGGTATAGAGGTATGATAAGCAAACACTACTGCTAGTAATTGCTAGTATATTTACAAAGAAGTTTCTATTGAGCAGTCACAATGCTAAACATTTTACATGGAACTTAATCCTCATTAATCCTCATTGATCAATCCTAATTAGTTAATCCTCACAGCAACTCTATGAAATTGACTGGAGAATGCCTATTACTGTAGAATCTCAATATAAAAATGTGTCAAAAGCCTGGAGGTTGAATTTTCCCTATTTTAGAACCAGGAGATGGAGGTGCAGAATGTTAAACCATTTGTCCACTGTACCTAACTGTTCTGCTCTGGTTTTTGTGTTTTAACTGGGACATGGACTATAGCAGAGCAATATAAGATGAGGTTAAAAGGTAAGGGGGGGCTGGGTCATGAAGATCCTTGTGTAATGTCACCTCTCGGAACCCAATTTCCTCAATGGTAAAATCTAAGTGCTAGACTAGAGACCTGTACCTTCTCAGGGATAAGATTCTGGAAACTTAATTTTCATCATCTTGTCTTAGTGTATCAGGCTGCTATGACAAATGTCATGGGTGACTTCAACAACAGGAATTTATTGGCTCACAGTTTTGGAGGCTAGCAGGCTTGCTTCCTCCTGGGGTTGGTAGCGTTCTGGTGCTGGCTTGTCGCAATCATTGGGGTTCCTTGGTTTGCATCTCTGCCTCAAGTCACATGGCGATTATCCTCTCCTTTTTCCTTCCAGGCTCCCACTCTCTTCCAGCTTCCGGTTCCTCCCTGAGGCTTTCTTTCTATGTCTGAATTTCTTCTGCTTATAAAGGCTTCCAAAAATCCAGAGTAAGGCTCACCCTCATTCACTTGGGCTACATCTTAACTAAAATCTTCAAGAGATCCTATTTACAATGGGTTCACACACATATGATTGTGGATTAAGATTAAGAACATGTCTAAACTGGGGTGCATAATTCAATCTATCACATATCCATTAGCATTACGTATTCTGGTCCTCATGAGATTTTCTGGGGTTAGGAGGACAAAATGTGTGTGTCTCCCAAGGGAAGAGGCTATGGGTTTGAATCATGACTAATTTCCTGAGGTCACTTGCCTATAAGTCCTGGGACTTTGGGATATTGATGGCAGTGATGGCAGGGTGCACTGATTAGGGCTGATAGGCTAAGTGTACTTCTACTCAATGAATGTCTAAGGAAGAAGACGCTGTTGAAGTGGGCATCTGTGTCTTCCAGCCCATGCTGCAGACATTTAATTAGCCACAGCCTAGAATGAATAATACTGAGTCAGTGACTCCAAGGTAGATGGCTGTGAATATGATGGGTTCTCTGTGTTAAGCCATCCTGGGGAAAGATTTGACTTAAGAGATGCAGTATACTGGGGCAAAAAATGCACAGGTTTCAAAGCTAGCCTTGGCTCTTTGAGCTTGGTCATATTCATTGTGCCTCTCCAAGCCTCAGTCTCCTCCTCTTGAAATGGTAAGATAAATATCTATTTCGTAAAATTGTTAGTATGTTTAAATAAGGTCAGATATAAAAACTGCTTCTTCTAGGATAGGGGCTCAAGAAGAAAGAAGCTGTGATTATTATTAATCAAAGTACTTCATGTTCAGTCCTCTATACTTCCCAAAGCAGAGTAAGGATGAGGAAAGCAGGTTGAAAGAATGACTAGATGAGGGTTGAATATAACATTTTAATGGGCACAGATTCCTTGAATGATACTAAACTGAATTCAGGTTTTTTTAAAGTTAATTTTCCTCTGCAATTTGGCTGTCTGTATTAAAACTGCTTTGTATAGTGTTCAAATTCCTCATCCATTGTTCTTTAAACCTACAATATCTTCATCATTCTTAATTCCTTGGTACACCTTATGCTAATATAGAGCCTCCAAGTATGTCCATTGCAATTACTTTCCCAAGGTATTTGGTGACAAGTTTGATATCATTATAAATTGTTGAATGGCTGCTGAAACCAAATCTATTGACCTTGATCTTTTGAAAAATTGTTATCTTTCTTTGTTTTCTGCTTGACTTCATGGTGTTCCAACAATTATTGAGATTTATTAAGCTGTTTCGGAAATTGTTTTTTCTATTGGAAATGTAGCCTCTAGCCTTTTGTAACTTAGAAGACATTGAAGCTTTTGTAGTTGTTTTGCCAAAGCAAGCTCTTCTTGGTATTGAACAGTTTGCTTGTAGGAAAAGTCTCTCACCTAAGAGATTATCTTAGACTTCAAATGATTTAGACTACCAAATGTTTAGAAAACCAATCGGGAGACCTATCAGCTTGAAGGATTTCCATGCAGCTAGGTAAAATTCTGAGCCATGTAACTGACAAACAGCCTCTGTAATAGATTTTTATCTTTTCTAAAAGGGAGAAGAGTTGGAGAGGGAAGGCAAAAACAAACCTAAAAAATGCCCTCACATTTTGGATTGAAGTTGTATAAGTATTTGATATTTTTGAAAGTTGCCAACATTGAGCTTTAACAAGTCACTAGCAAATGTGGTAGCTAGTTAATGGGATGCAAGTCTGAAAAACCTGATCACCAATATCTTCTTCTTTTTCTCCTTCTCCTCCTTCTCTTTCCTTCTTCTCCCTCACTCTCCTTTCTGTTCTCTCTCTCTTTCCTCCTTCCCCCCTCCCTCCATTCCTCTTTCCCTCCTTTCTCTCTTTTTGGTTTTTACAATTTAACAATTTTTATATATAATTTTACATAATGCTTAAATGGGAGCATATCAAAATGCTTTTTATTAGAGAAGTTGTAGGTTTATAGAAAGATCATTCAGAAAACCCAGTTCCCATGTACCTGCCCCCATTTTTAACATTTTATTTTACATTAGCATGGTACCTTGTTGCGACTGATAAGCGAATATTACTATAATTGTGCTATTAAGTCTAGTTCATGGTTTGCATTAGGGTACACTGTGTTGTACAGTCCTGTGGTTGTTTTTCATAAAAGTAATTTTTGTTTTAGTGACATAATGCTTTTTTGGGCCATATTTTCTCTGTCTTCTTTGTGTGCCTCTTCCTGCCTCTCTCCTTTTCTCCTCCCCAAACCATGTAGACATTTTTTTAAATTAACTTTCTTTATCAAAATATAAAAAAATTTCCAGACAAAATAAAGCAAAGAAATAGGAAAAACAAATATCCTGAAATAACTTCATTGCTTCCAATATGCTCCTACCATACCACAAGAAAATTAACAAACCATAGTCATTCCTAAGCATTCCCATATCAAGATTACACTCAGTATCTTATCTGTTCTTATTAGATTATCATTCCCCCTTCACTAACTGCTATCTATCTCTAGGTCCCCTATATTCTACCTTAAGAGTTCACATTAGTGGTAACACATAATGTCTCTCGTTTTGTATCTGACTTATTTCACTCAACATTATGTCCTCAAGGTTTATCCATGTTGTCATATGCTTCACGACCTGGTTCCTTCTCACTGCTGTATAGTGTTCCATCATATGTATGTACCACATTTTGTTTATCCATTTATCTGATGTAGGACATTTAGGTTGTTTCCATTTCTTGGCAATTGTGAACAATACCAGTATGAATATCGGTGTGCAAATATCTGTTTGTGTCACTGCTTTCAGGTCCTCTGGGTAAGTACTGAAGTGAAATTGCTGTATTGTGTAGGGTAATTCAATACCTAGTTTTCTAAGGAACCACCAAACTGTCCTCCCGAGTGGCTGAACCATTATACAGTCCCATCAGCAATGAAAAAGAGTTCCAATTTCTCCACATCCCCTCCAGCATTTGTAGTTCCCTGTTTGTTTAACGGCAGCCATTTTTATTGGTGTGAGATGATACCTCATCGTGGTCTTGATTTGCTGCTCCCTAATAGTTAACAAAAACAAGCATTTTTTTCATGTGTTTTTAGCCATTTGTATTTCCTCTTTGGAGAAATGTCTTTTCATTATCTTTTGCCCACTTTATAATTGGGCTATTTGTACTATTGTCCTTGAGTTGTAAAATTTTTTTATATGTACAAGATATCAGTCTCTTATCAGATAAATAGTTTCCAAATATTTTCTCCCATTTAATTAGCTGTCTCTTTACCTTTTTGACAAATTCCCTGGAGGTACAGAAGCTTTTGTAGACTTTATCTGTTATGAATCCTCTGTGTTTTTCTTCATGCTATATAATAATATACAAATTATATATACATACACACATATGCACATGCAAACAAATATAAGGTATTTTTTTCAGTTGTTTTTTAAAAAGGGATTATATTATTCCTAATTTCTGCTTTTTGTTTTTCTCGCTTAGGAAAACTTAAAGAAAATCTCTCTAAGTATGTTGTGTAATTCTAGCTAATCCTTTGAGGTGGTACATAATATTTCATATTGTAAATTAATCTTAATATATTCAAACATTCTCCAAATTGATGGATATCCCCTTTGCTTGGCAATCCTGACCATTATCAACATACTACAATAAACATACTTACACATATTTTTACATCCTGATTCCTTTATTTTCATGTGATAGGCTCTCAGGAGTAGGACTGCTGGATCAAAAGGTATAAGCATATTACATTTGAGTAGCTATTTTCAGATTTTTTCCCAAAAGATTGTAAAACTGACATCTGCCTAGTAGTGTTTGATAATTTCCTTTTCCCCATATCTTGTCACTGTTAGGTGTTTATTAATTTTTGCCAGATATGATATCTCATTATTACTTTTTTTTTGCATTCCCTTGACTAGTAAAGAAATTAAACATCTTTTCATGTGTTTGGTGGTCACTTGGATTTGCTCTTTTGTTAACTGCCTGTTTATATCCTTTGCCCATGTCATTCCACATTATTTTGTATGAGCTCTTTGCACATTATAGAGGTTAACACTTTGCTGGTCTTCTAAATTGCAAATGGGTCCCCTCCATCCCAAAGTACTATTAATCTACTGACATTGTTTAAGATATAAAAAGCTTATACAGCCAAATGTCTCTCTCCCCCCTCCTCCCCTCCCTCCCTTCCCCTCCTCCCCTTCCTCTGTTGTGATTTCTTTCTTCCCTTCCTCCCTCCCTTCCTTCCTTTTCCTAATTTAGCTTTCAGTTTTTCTGACTTGCTTAAGAAATTTTCCTCTTTATCTCAACTGTGTATGTGGTCTCTTAGATTTTCTTCTAACATTTTAAAAATTTTATTTCACTTTATTTATTTTTAAGTTAAATCTTGCATACACCTGGAATTTGTTTTGTGCATAGTGTGAATAGAGGTCTAATTTAATTTTTTCTTTGTAGAGTATTAAATGATTAATTCATTACTCATGAAATTAGTAATTCATTTGTCATACATACACTGAGATCTATTTCTGGATTATCTATTTTATTAGGTTTATTATCTCTTCCATGTCAATACCATATTGATTTTATTGCAGTGGCTTTAGAGTATATCTCCTATTGTCATTTTTTTTTTTTACACTTTTCTTGGATAGTATTGTACATTTATTCTTTTATACCAAAATTCAAGATAATTTCATTGAAATGGCAATTATTAGGGGTTACTAATTGAATTGCATTTGTTTACATATTACTTTTATGAGAAGTGTCCTTTTTTATTGTTGCCCCACTTAATAAAATGGTATATCTTGGATTTTATCCAATTTTGTTTTTTGTCTTTCAGTGCGATTTATACTCTTCTTCATTTATGTGTTATGCTTGCCTTGTGTGCCAATTTGAATTTATTATGTCCCCCCAAATGCCATTGTCTTTGATGTAATCTTGTGTGGGCAGACCTATCAGTGTTAATTAGATTGTAATTCTTTGAGTGTTTCCATGGAGATGCACCCCACCCAACTGTGGGTGATGACTCTTGATTGGATAATTTCCATGGAGGTGTTGGCCCACCCGTGGGGTGGGTCTGAATTAAATTACTGGAGCACTGTATAAGATCAGACAGAAGGAGGGAGCTTGACACAGCCAAGAGGGACACTTTGAAGAATGCACAGGAACTAAAAGGAGCTTCAGCTTGCAGAGACATTTTGGAGATGGCCTTTGAAAGCAGGCTTTTGCTCTGGAGAAGCTAAGAGAGGACAAATGCCCCAAGAGCAACTAAGAGTGAAATTTTTGAGGAGCTGAAGCCTAGAGAAGAACATCCTGGGAGAAAGGCAATTTGAAACCAGAACTTGGAGCAGACGCCAGCTACATGCCTTCCCAGCTAACAGAGGTTTTCTGGACGCCATTGGCCATCCTCCAGTGAAGGTACCCAATTGCTGATGTGTTACCTGGACACTTTCTGGCCTTAAGACTCTAACTGTGTAACCAAATAAACCCCCTTTTATGAAAGCCAATCCATCTCTGGTGTTTTGCATTCCGGCAGCGTTAGCAAACTAGAACAGACTTTGGTACCAGGAGTGGGGTGCTTTTGCTGCTGAGTTTGCAAATACCAAACATGTTGGAATGGCTTTTTAAATGGATAAGAGGAAGATTCTGGAAGAATTGTGAGGAGCTTGATAGCAAAGGCCTAAACTGCTTTGAAAAGACTGTTTGTGGAAATATGGACTCTAAAGATACTTCTGACGAGTCCTTGAACGGAAATGATGACTGTGTTGTTGTGAACTGGAAGAAAGGTCATCCTTGTTTTAAAGTGGCAGAGAATTTGGCAAAATTGAGTCCTGGTGTCATATGGAAGGAAGAATTTGAAAGCGACAACCTGGAATACTTAGCTGAGGAGATCTCCAGGCTACATGTGGAGGATGTACCCTGGCTTCTCCTTGAAGCTTATAGTAAAATGTGAGTGGAGAGAGATAAACTTATTACTGAACTCTTGGGTTCAAAGAAACCAGAAGCTGATGGCTTGGAAAATTATGAGCTTCCAGGGGGTGGAATCCCAAAAGCTACAGCCCAACATGAGGATGTAACCAAACATGGAACCCAGCCACCATTTCAGTACAAGCCAAGATTGGAAAAGGAGTTAAGCAGAAAGGATTTGTGGAAAGTCCTATTGTCTGATGGCTTTGACCCCTGTGTGCTTCATGTGAAGCCAACAGAATTTTTGCAAGAATTTTATAGACAGAGCCATTGCCAGTCTGGACTGGAGGAGACAGATAAGGAACAAATTAAAGGAAAAATTTCTTCAAAGACAGAGCCATGGAGGTTGAGGTCTGAAGTCAAGAGGCCTTGGGCTGGGAGAGCAGAGAGGCCCACGCGCATGGAATGGGTGAGTTTGCCCCAGAGGTCAAGAGTGGGCATTCTGCCTCGATGCTCTGAAAGAGTTTTGCCACCCCAGGTCCCAAAGAGGGTGGAGCACATTCCCAGGGAATTGGGGAGAGCCTGGCTGCCACACCACTGTTCTGAAGGGGTTGAGTGTGTGCCCCAGAGATGGAAGGGAATCTTGGTGCTGCCCTGATGTTTGAGGAGGGTGGGGCCGAGAAGGTGGTCTCCCCAGTGTGTGGGTATGTTGGAGAACTCACCTCAGCATTTGGAGAGGAAAGGGCTGCTCAGAAGGCCCTTAGGAAGGGTTAGACTCCCACTCTCTCAAGCACCAAGGATGCAACATTGTTCTGTAAATGACTCTTAGACTTTGAAATCTAATGGAGTTTGTCCTGCAGGTTTTAGGAACTGTTTTAGTCCTGTTAACCCTGTTTTCCTTACTTTTTCTCCTTATGGCAGTGGGAATGTTTATCCTGTGAAGGTCCCTCCCTTGTATATTGGAAGCACATAACTTGTTCTAAGTTCACAGATCCACAGCTAAAGGAAAATTATGCCTTAGGACTGACCACACCTATAATTGATTTTGATGGAATTTTGTACTTAACTATTGTTACTGAAATGATTTAAGTTTCTGTGATATTGTTGTGGGATGAATGTATTTTGTATATGGAAAGATAATGTCATTTTGGGGTCTGGGGGTGGAATGTGTCAGTTTGAATTTATTATGCCCCCTCAAATGCCACTGTCTTTGATGTAATCTTGTGTGGGCAGACCTATCAGTGTTAATTAAATTGTAATTCTTTGAGTGTTTCCATGGAGATCTGCCTCACCCAACTGGGGGTGATGACTCTGATTGGATAATTTCCATGGCGGTGTTGGCCCACCCGTTGGGTGGGTCTGAATTAAATTACTGGAGCACTGTATAAGATCAGACAGAAGGAGCGAGCTTGACACAGCCAAGAGGGACACTTTGAAGAATGCACAGGAACTAAGAGAGGAGCTTCAGCTTACAGAGACATTTTGGAGATGGCCTTTGAAAGCAGGCTTTTGCTCTGGAGAAGCTGAGAGAGGACAAACACCCCAAGAGCAACTAAGAGTGACATTTTTGAGGAGCTGAAGCCTAAAGAGGAATGTCCTGGGAGAAAGCCAATTTGAAACTAGAACTTGGAGCAGACGCCAGTCACGTGCCTTCCCAGCTAACAGAGGTTTTCCGGACACCATTGGCCATCCTCCAGTGAAGGTACCCAATTGCTGATGTGTTACCTAGACACTTTCTGGCCTTAAGACTGTAACTGTGTAACCAAATAAACTCCCTTTTATAAAAGCCAATCCATCTCTGGTGTTTTGCATTCCAGCTGCATTAGCAAACTAGAACACATTGTTACTACTTTATAGTTTTCATTGCTTCTTTCAATGGAATATTTCTCTGTTTTGTTTGTTAGTGCTTATTATTACCACAGAGAAAAACTAAATCTTGTTCCCAGGAGGAGATGATTTCAGCAAGTATAGTCTTCATATTTCCCATTCATTTGACAAATATTTATTGAGTGCTCTTTTAGGCATTAGGGATATAGCAGTTGACCAAACATAGAAAACTGCCTAGTAGAAATCACAGTCTACTGTTTCCAGTAAGCAGATGGGGAAAATATGGCCTCAGTCATTGAGAGTAAAGGCATGGAAGGCTGAGGACGTGAGCACAGAGTATTTAGGTGGCTTAAGGCATCCTACAGGTTATGGCACAGCGACGGTCAACCAAGATGCTGATTCTCCTTCTCAGCCCAACTTTTCCAAATTCTCTGCACCACCTTCTGAGGTTTCCACACCCCATCCCCCCATGCTCCTCTGTTTCTCTACCGTATCTTTTCTTTGTGGTGTCACATGCTTTCAGAATATGTGCTCTGAGACATCTTTTAATTTAGGAACATGGGGTGCACACCAAATCCCTGTGTTGGCATTTAGAATTTAGAAAGGTAATCAGCAAGAGTGCAGTTATTTATCCAGACCTTTCTGAAGCGTTAGTTACTGTGTCACCTTTTTTATGGATTTTCATCATAGAATGATGTTTAGTTAAAGTTTAAATAGATTATCTGGTACTCCCATGTGCCCATTCAGTTCTGTCAAAAGAGATAACATAGTCTAATGTGGCTCGGGCTTTTATAAATGTGTACTGATAACTTGGCTACATGTCCTTCTTTTAGTGACATAATTAAGTCCTTTGTTGTTTTTCATATAATTTTTAAGATACCAAGATACAAGCTATCTTAGTGATTAAAATAGACTTTGTCTCTACTCGAATTTGACTCATATCATTTTCTATAGCTCTGAAATTATTCCTTTGATAACTATAATAAATCAAAGATATCTGTTCCAATAATTTGCTACTTCATAATTCTGATAAGATGTTAATCTTTATTATTGCCTGTCTAGACACTGGCATCTAGGGGTTGATTATGACAAACCTGAGTTGTACATTAATCCCTCTTTACTTTGTTTTCCAGCTTATTAGCCAAAAATTATAAACTGATTTCTTTTTATGTGCCCCAAGAACAAGAATTTACACCAGCTTATTTCAGAGACTCCATGTACATAGTAATTATTGATCAATATGTAGTTCTTTAAATGATTTAACTATTGAACTTTTTTTGTGCTGAATATGGACTAGGAATAAGCTACATAGAAGACAGAAGTATACTGTCTGATTATCATGTTTACGGTGAGTGAAAGACACTCAAAGATTAAAATCATGTCAGTGCACTCTGATCTCTTCCTTCTTTATTGATTACTCACTCTCTCTGAATTATATTCATGTGATTTCTTAAGATTTCCCTCTGTTGCTGTTAGGTTCTCCCAGCTAGACATTATGTTCCTTGAAGCTAGGATTAGATAGGTATATGTGTTTTATTTATTTATTTATTTATTTATAAACTTTTAATTTTGAAATAATTTCAAACTTACAGAACAGTTACAAAAATAATACAAAACCCATACAGAGAACTCCAACTTAACCCCCACCCAGATTCCCAGATCCACCAACTTCTAACATTTGTCACATTTGCCATATCATGCTATATCTATCTTGTCTATCAGCTATCAGCTGTTTATCTACTTTTTAAATATTTGAGAGTAGGTTGAATAACTATGCTCCTTGAATACTTAATATGTCCATGCATGTCTTCTTTCTTTATTTTTGCCAGTCTTTATTACCTAGTACAGCAATCAACACAAACATACACGTGGCACTTAGTGAATGTTACTGACTTGCAGGTTTGGAGGGTTACGTATGGGGAGGCTGTCCTGGGTGGGAGTTCTGCAGTCTCTGGAATGTGCCAGATCAGTAAGATGAAACCTCCTATTCTGTTTTCATGCTACCAAACATCCTTAATGCAGAAATAACAATTTAGGGCTAAACATCTGTAGTCAAGTCCCCTGGGAAACCAGAGTGTGTGAAAGTTTCTGATGAGTCAGGTGTTAGCTTCTGGGTGACGGATTACCTCTTTTAGGGCATTGCAGAGAGTGCAGCTGGTTTTGGAATGCCCAGACAGGCAGAGAGCTATCAGAATGAGGGCATCTCTCCTATCGGGGTTCCTGGGTTAGTGGGAGAAATAACTCTTTGCTTCAGGCTTCGCCCTTGGTGGAAGTAGTTTAAGGGTTTGGGTTGAGTTCCCGTGGATGTTTCCCGTTCCCCCTAGGTTTGAGTGTGGATTTCTTATATTCTCAGTTTTCTTGAAAATACCAAGAAATATTTTGCATTTCAAGAGGAAAAACTCACAGTGGGAGTAGCTACAAAGAACCTCTCCTAAATGTTTGCATGGGAAGGGTGGAAAGAGGATGATTCGTTTGCATTGTAGGAAGAGGGTGACTGAAAATTCAAGGTTAGAGTCCAGACAAAAACTGTACCCTCTCCTTGAATCTAGTCTGTGTTGCTATTTAGGACAGAAAGAATAATAATCACTACCATTTATTATATGCTTACTATATGTTAAACACTTTAGTCTGCAGTTAGTCCTCACAAGAAACCTAACCTGAGAGTTAAATGTAATTATGCCCATTTTACAGATGAGAAAACAAGGTATGGAGCTGTTAGGTTATTTGCTGAAGGCCACCTAGCTAATAAGTGATAATGCCTTATGTGCTTGGACCTGTGGCAGTGGAACTCTAACACCCATGCACTGTTCAACTCTATATTATGCTAATAAAATAACATGAAGTGGGCTGAGCAAAGACTTCCTCATTGTTTGGGGATTGTGTTTACTGGGCAGGGATCTTGCTCCATACAATAATAATAAAGCTGTAGAACATGTACAAGTGAAGAATTTCTTTGGGCATGTTACTAATGTAAGTGTGCATTTTTATAGGTAATTGTCTAATTCTCTGCTTGCAATTACTTTATGGTAATACATTTAAATTTGCAGCAGCATGCATCTATTGGTAGAGTTCAAATTGTTATACACCTATAAAAGACAGTTATAGTTTAATTTTTAAAATAACAGAGAAGAACCACATTTGACCACCAGATGGCAGCAATGCAGGATTTTGAAAGTCTTGCAAATAGAATCTTTTCCCTGAGACTACGAACTTAAATTTTATTACTTCAGTTTGTGCCCTACTGAAATATTATTATCTGGGAAGAAAGGTATACTTTGTTTTGGCATAGGGAAAATGAGTTTAAACTCTGGATTATTGGATCAATGAGATTTTAAGATATGGGTATATTTACAATAATTAACAGAATAATTCTTTTTAAAGAATTTAGCATATTAATTGTACTTGTGAATGTAAATTTCCAAGTAGACATGTTTGTTACTCTGAAGTAAGACAGACAAAAACTGTTCTTGGTTGCACTCTTGTTAGCAGTAACTTTGACTATGGACTTGACAATAATAGTGCTACATTTTAGTAACATAGCACATGATTTACATTGTTCTCTCCAAGTTTGAATTAGTGTTTATTTTACTATATGTTTCAACACGAAATTCAAATATGATAATAGTGGAAGTAGTAACAATGATGAGAGTGACAACACTTCACATTAAAAGAGTTCTGAATGGTTAACCAGAACTATTTTCCTATATGCTATTTCCTATATGCTATTTCATTTTATGATTAAAAGCTGCTAGACTGATTTACATATAAATTCAGAAAGATATCAGAATATTAGTTCAGGAAATACTCCTTCTTGGTTTCCTAGATAGCTCTTTGGGGGGAAATTTCATTGTATCCAATTGAGATGTTGCTGATTTGTAAAGGACTGAGTTTTATTACAGTAAACCTGGTGAGGAGAGATGAAGACAACCTGAGAGATGACAGGTCAGGATGACAGTCTCAAGGGGACACTCGAATCCAGGAAATGCCCATGTTGAGACAGGATGGGACCCAGGAGGCCTGGGTTTTCTTCCTATGATTGTTTTCGGGCTACTTGTCAGATCTTAATTTGCCTATTTCCTGGCATTTTAAACAAAGACAATGTACCAAATAATCTCTTTCCTAGTCCCCAAACCTTATCACCTTGTAGTGTGGCCCTTCTGACAAATATAAACATCTCCATCACAAACAGATGCAGGAAAATAGATACATAATTTCATGGAAGACCATCTTTATCCAGAACTCTTAAAAGATCCATTCCTTGGGGGATTCCTTGGGTAGAAGTTAACATGTCCCTCATGTGTAATCAGCAGTGAGGTTCTGTAAAATGACAGCCAGCATTCATGGATTATGTGCAGTTTTTAAATTACAATCTTAAAAGTATTAAAAATCACTTAACTTCACGTCTAGTGTCAAATCTAGGACATAACGTCTGAGAATTCGTTAATGTTCCTTTCCTTTTCTTTTGTTCCTTGACTTCTTTTGACTTCATTCTCTGTGTACTGATTCTTCGTTAGCCATGCAAGATTTAAAACTGTCTACAATACTTATATTTTTAATGCAGAACAATTCATCTCCCCAGACTAAAGTTAATTATCCTGTCAGGATGCAGTGGTAGAGTTAAAAAGAAAGAAAGGAAAAAAATGATCAATAGCTGGAGGCAAAGTTCTGAGGTTGAGATTACAGGAAAAACACCTGGTGAACAGGGAATTAAACTTCACAACCCTTTGTGTGGATACTTGTACCTGGGTGGTGATCAGTGATACAATGAGGTGAATAACAATAATCCTTTATTTGCCTGGATCCATCTTTAAGTCTCTTCAACTTATTTCTATCTCAAGAGACTGCCTCTCTCTCTCCTTAAATGATAAGGCAGACCTTATCCCATCTCTTTGTTTGGGGGTGCTACACGCTGTGTCCTAGGATTGAATCATTAACCCCATCGTCTCTAAACACCAGCCACCAGGTAGGGGTGTCTCAACTCTGGCAGCTGTGGGGGTCACCTCTAGTACCTCCAATCATGCCATCACGCTGCTGAGGGGACGTGAGCAACTCCTTTAGCCTGTGTGAACCTCAGCTTCATCATCAGTGACATCCAGGAGATAATGCCTGTCTTACAAGGCAGCTACAGGGATTAAATACGATCATGTCTGAAAAAAGGTCTTTTAATTTCCTAGGCTGCTTAAGCAAATACTATGAGATGGTTCAGTTTAAACAACAGGAATTTATTTGCTCATGGTTTCAAGGCAGGAAAATGTCCAAATCAAGGTATCATCAAGGCGATGCTTTCTTCCTGAAGACTGGCTGCCCACGATCTTGGCTTCTCTGCCACATGGCAAGGCCCATCTGTTGGTGTCTCCCCTTTCTTCAGGGTTTCCCTGATTTCAGCTTCTTGCTTCTGTGGCTTTTTCTCTCTCTTGTCTGAATTCCATTCTCTTCTAGAGGACTCCAGTAATAGGATTAAGATTCATCCTAATTGAGGTGGGTCACACCTTAACTGAAGTAGCCTCATCAAAAGGTCCTCCTTGCAATGGGTTCACACCCACAGGAATGTATTAAATATAAGAACGTGTTTTTCTGGGGTATATACAGCTTCAAACCACCATACCTGCTATGTTATTAACCCCTGTTACTACTTTCTTTCTTTTTAACCTCTCCTTAAATTCTTTTTCCTATAGTTATATCAGTCAGTGTTTTATAGGTTGATAACCCTAAGTGGCTCCTGCTTCTTGCTTTCATTCCTTCTCTACTTATTTTCTTAATACAGTGATTCCCCGACTTTTGCATTTAGGAGACTAGTAAAATTTACAGAACATTTTGAAGGCAGGTCCATGTTGCAAGCTTTTTAGCCGAGTAGATTGAAACAAAAATCTACTATTTACTATCACTATCATTTCATAAAAGATGTGCTATCTTAACACTCAAAATGTAGGAAGGATGTAATCTCGAAATAAAGGACAGTCGTTAAATGTAATCAATTTAGTACACAGGAATGAAAGCAAAAGTGCTGTCCCAATTCTGTACAGAAAGGGCCTGTGTCTGGGGGGCTTTCAGGCCAGGAGGACCTTGTGGCCTTGCATGGGGGCCACAGGCAAAGCTCCTCTCTCCAAAGCACAGACACACACCCACAAATCAGAGAGGCTCGAGAAGGTGCTGGGAGGTACATGTGAGAGGTTAATGAGTCACTGGCAGGAAAAAAAAAAAGTGATGTAGAATGAGTAAAGGGGCTAGAGAGAAGGGATTGGGCTGAGTGTGAGAGATGGAAACTAGGAGGGAGGCTGGGGGTAGAAGAATGAGAGGGGGTTAAGAGTAGTTTTAAGAAGTTTTGGTATTTTTTTACCCAGAGATTGCAGTGAAAAATAAATTATTTTGCAACTATTTAGGATAATGAACTGAGGTGTTTGTGTGTGTTTTGATTAATCAAAAGGGAAGCCAACTGCCTTGACTTTGTGTAGATCACATTTGCTTCCTGTAAATGTTGTGATATTGCCCTCATTTTTCTCATTTGTAATAGATGCTGCTAAATGTTTGGGGGTAGCATGAAAGCATTCCAACTGATTCCTACCTGCCTAAGTTTCTTTCTCATCCAGAATAAACTTTACAAGTGTTGCTGTCTGTATTTTTGCCAGGGCTACTGTAATAAAGTTCTGCAAACTGGGTGGCTTAAGAGAATTTTATTCCCTTATAATTTTGGAGGCTGGATTGTTGATGGGGTCACACTCCCTCGGAAAGCTCTAAGGAAGAGTCCTTCCTTGCTTCTTGTGGTTGCTGACAATCCTTGGCCTTCCATGGCTTGTAAACGTATAGCTCCCTTCTCTGCCTCTGTTGTCACATGGCCATCTGCTGTGTGTGTGTGTGTGTGTGTGTGTGTGTGTGTGTGTGTGTGTGTGTGTGAGTGTGTGTGTGAGAGAGAGAGAGAGAGAGTCTCCAGATCTCCCTCTCATTTTAAAGACACCAGTCTTTGGATTTAGGGCTCATCCTAATCTGATAGGGCCTCATTTTAACTCTGTTACATCGGCAAGACACTATTTCCAAGTAAGTCACTGTCACAGGACTTGGGGGTTAGGACTTCATGATTTTATCCACACCAGCATCTTAGTTCTGGTTCCCTTGGAAACAGACTCTGGGGTGGGATTTGGATGCAGGAGGTTGCTCTGGGGTGTGCCCCAGGATCGACACCTGTGGACGAGGTAAAGCTGCAGGACTGGGCAGACGGAGACCTTGAACTATGACACAGTCTCAGCAAAGGCCTTGGCAGAGTCTTTGGGGTGCTCTGGAGCAAGGAGAGCCCAGTCATGGAGGCAGGCTGCCCTGGGGAGGAGTGGGCATTTCCTGGACAGGGGCTTGGCTGAGCGCTGGCTGGTGCCAGAGCTCTCAGCTCTGGGACTTGAGTGTGTCAGTCCTGAAGGGGGTGTCGGACAGAAAACACCCCAGTGTCCACTACAGGGGGATTGGCTGAACTATTCAGAAAGCCCACTTCCTCCTTGACTTCCCCTGCTGTTTCATCTCCTACAGCTATACCCTCATCCTAAATATATCTCAACCCATCCTTTTCTGCCACCACATTATTATTAGCATTCGTCATAATATATGCCATTTATCGAGCTTCTCTCCTGCACCATCACTGTGCACAGTGCTTTAAATTAGTTCAGACTATCCTCTTTTTTCACACAGATTTTGCACTAGTCTCCTAACTGCAGTAACCCTCATTTTCACTTCGCTTTATTCTATTCTCACTCGCAGGATGCTATTTCCAAATCCCTAGCCTGCTTGTGTGACTCCCATTCTTAAAACCTTTCGCTAGCTTATTACATTAGCCACATTTTCTAGCTTCTGTAAATTCATAGCCACCCCTAGGCAGCCAAGTCCCATCTGCGCTTCTGCGACTCCTAGATAATTCCAACCCCAGTCGCGGGGGTGCACTTTCAGATATAGCCCGCCAGCCCCATACTGCCATGCCCCTGTCCCACCCTTGCACGCTACTCAGAGAAACCACAACGAAGACCCTTTCTCAGCCCCGCCTGCTCTCTCCGGCTTGCTTTCTCCACGCGGTCCTGCGAGGCGCGCTGGGCTCTCCTCAGTGAATGGTGCGTATAATACATCCTGCAAACTCTTCTGGTCTCTCTCTCTTCATCTGCACCTACCTTATCATACCTCACACAAGGTGATGTGAACAAAGCACTTACCATTGCCCTTAGACCAAAGACTAGGTTCCTTAGGACGGCTCCCAGGGCCCCTTGTTTTTTTCCCTTCTCCTGTCCTCTCAGGCCTCCCGAATCAGGTCTTGCTAGCCAAATGCGCCAAGCTCTCTCTCTCACCCCCTGGCTTTGGTGCACGATGGTCCCTTTGCCTGGGACGTTCTTCCTTTCGACTCCTTCTTCACCTGGATATCTCGTACTCAACCTTCAGGTCTCAGATTTGATGGCACTTTTTCTGGGAAGTCTTCTCTTGACCCTCTAAGACTGGATTAAGAACCCCTTTTATGTGCTCTCACAGAACCCCATACTTAATCCCATAGTCACACTTATTACACTGTTTCAGAGTATAAAAATTTCAATGACTTTAAGCTCCTTGGGACTTGTATCCTTCACATTGCTTTCCCAATATGTGGCATGCAATGGACTCACATAAATACTGAATGAACATGTTGTAAAGCCGCAGCTTAACTTCCAGGAAACTGAACACGGCATTGTGGGTGAGGCATCACTGCACAGGCTGTATCACCCTGGGCTGCCTTGATGTCTCCAAATGTCAATGGGGACAGTGGTGAGGGTTTATGGTGTAGATCCCCTAAAGCCTATTGTGACTCATGCCACTAAGAGGAAGCCTCTAGAAATCAGATGAAGATATGTGATCATATTGCAAGGATTTATTAAAAGAAAAAAAAAAAAAAGACTGTAGAATCCCTGCTTATTGATTATGGTCAAGGCCTTGTAAAGGTCTGCCTTTAGCTCTTTAAAAGAAGGTGTTTCACAAATACTGCCTTACATCATCATCACTACCACTGATAACTCCACACTGCAAATCTCTGTTATTTCCTCTTCACTGCAAGTCAGTCAGTTGAAAGACATCCATTTCATGGACAATTATTACATATTATACTGATGTGGAGCACGTTTAAGACAAGAAATAAAAAGGATTGGTAGTTCCTGCAGACTTGTCACATTTGATAGTTGAGAGAATTTTATCTCTTTGTTGTGTGGAGAAGACAGTGGAATGTCTGAAAAGGGAGCTGCCACCTTCCCTGTACACCCACCTCTTCTCCATCTCTTTCCCCAGTTGATCTTTGAAGGTGCATCAAGTTACAGAAGAGGTTTCTCCAGAAAAACCACAATGACAGCAACAACAACCCATAACTATATGTTTTTCACTCTGGTTATGGAAACAACAGATCCCCGTAATTGTCTTAGATAACTAGGAAAATTCTCTGGCAGGAAAAGGAAACATGTATTGAATGTTCATAAATGACTGCTTCTCTCACCCCTTCCATGACCATCCAACCAAAGGAAGACAGGGCTTTGGCAGTTTTCGGCTCAGGGACTCCTGTGGCCCAAGGAGGCTGAGGAGAATGGGGAGGAGAACAGTTTTTATCTCGTTAGAAAACATTCACCTCTGCCTTGTCCAGGGAAGCTGTTCTTACTAAGTTATCACCAGTATTTTTCTTGTCCTGGTACTTTTTATCAATACAGTTAGAAATGCTGGCCAGATTCCCCCAGATTATAGTAACAAAGAAGAAACTCTAGCTGGTGGTGCTGACCAATGGCCAGGCAGGCTTACCTTTAGCTACAGAGGAAGAGAAATCCTCAGCGGATTTCAGAGCCAGCCAGACCTGCCTTGTATTTCAGCTCTGTTAGTTCCAGTTGGAAAAGAGTTATTGGAAATTCCCAAGTCTCAGTTTCCTCACCTGTAAAATAGACACAATAATTTCTACCTTGAAAGTTTTGTGAGAAATAAATAGTAATAAAACAAACTAACATATGTTCAGCTCTTGAGATGTTGTGGCTTTCCTGCTCACCATGTATCATACCTCACTGGTTTGGATGTATTATGTCTCCCAAAATGCCTTCTGATGAGACCTTGAGCAGAAATGATGAATGTGTTGTTGGAAACTGGAAGGAAGGTGATCCTTGTTTTAAAGTGGCAGAGAATTTGGCAAAATTGAATCCTGGTGTTGGATGGAAGGCAGAATTTGAAAGCGATGATCTGGAATATTTAGATGATGACATCTCCAAGCAAAATATAGAAGTAGCTTGGCTTTTGCTTGCAGCTAATAGTAAAATGTGAGAGGACAGAGATAAGCTGAGACACGAACTCTTGGTTTCAAGGAAACCAGAAATTGATGGCCTGAAAAACTCTGGCCTTCCAGGGGGAGGAACCCCAGAAGTTACAGCCATCACGTGAGAATTTAACCAAACATGGAACCCAGCCGCCATTTCAGTACAAGCCAGGATTGGAGAAGGAATTAAGTAGAAAGGATTTGTGGAAAGTCCTATTGTCTGACGGCTTTGACCCCTGTGTGCTTCATGCGAAGCCAACAGAATTTTTGCAAGCTCTTTACAGACAGAGCTGCTGCCAGTCGGGACTGGAGGAGACAGACAAGGAACAAATTGAAGGAAAAATTTCTTCAAAGATAGAGCCGTGGAGGTTGAGGTCTGGAGTCAAGAGGTCTCAGGCTGGGAGAGCGGAGTGGCCGACATGCATGGAAAGGGTGAGTTTGCCCCGGAGGTCGAGTGTGGGCCTTCCACCTCGATGTTCAGGAAAGGTGCAAAGCAAAATTCCAAAGCAAAATTCCACTTTGACTTTGGACCTGTAAACACATTTGGATGCACATGTGGATGTATTATGACCCCAAAACATCAGGCCTCAAAGAGGGTGGAGCACATTCCCAGGGGACTGGGGAGAGCCTGGTCGCCCCCCGCCCCCACTGTTCTGAAGGGGTTGAGCATGTGCCCCAGAGATGGAAAGGAATCCAGGTGCTGCCCCAATGTTTGAGGAAGGTGGGGTCAAGAAGGTGGTCTCCACAATGTGTGGATATGTTGGAGCACTCACCCCAGCATTTGGAAAGGAAAGGGCTGCCGCAAAGGCCCTTATGAAGGGTTAGACTCCCGCTCTCTCAAGCCCCAAGGATGCAACGTCATTCTGTTAATGACTCTCAGGCTTTGAAATCTAATGGAGTTTGTCCTGTAGGTTTTAGGAACTGTTTTGCTCCTGTTAACCCTGTTTTCCTTACTGTTTCTCCTTATGGCAATGGGAATGTTTATGCTATGAATGTCCCTCCTTTGTATAATGGAAGCACATAACTTGTTCTAAGTTTACAGGTCCAAAGTCAAAGTGGAATTTTGCTTTTGGACAGACCATACTTCTAACTGACTTTGATGGAATCTTGTACTTACCTATTGTTACTGAAATGATTTAAGTTTTGTGATACTGTGATGGGATGAATGCATTGTGTATATGGAAAGATCATGTCATTTTGGGGTTCAGGGGGTGGAATGTGCTGGTTTGGATGTATTATGACCCCAAAACACCATTATCTTTGATGCAGTATTGTGTGGGCAGGAAACATATTTGTTTTGATTGGGTTGGATACTTTTGATTGGATGTTTCTGTGGAGATGTGATCACTCAATTGAGGGCAAGATCTTTCATTGGATAATTTCCATGGAGGTGTGGCCCCACCCATTCAGCATGGGACTTGATTAGTTTACTGGAGCACTATATAAACTCATACAGACGGAGTGAGCTTTCTACAGCCAAGAGGGACACTTTGAAGAATGCACAGAAACTGAGAGAGTAGCTGCAGATGAGAGACAGTTTGAAGATGGCCGTTGAAAGCAGATGCTTGCTCCGGGGAAGCTAAATGAGGACAAATACCCCAAGAGCAGCTAAGAGTGACATTTTTGAGGAACTGCATCCTAGAGAGGAACATCCTGGGAGAAAGCCATTTTGAAACCAGAACTCTGAAACAGATGCCAGCCATGTGCCTGCCCAGCTAACAGAGTTTTCTGGATACCATTGGCCATCCTCCAGTGAAGGTACCCAATTGCTGATGTGTTACCTTGGACACTTTACGGCCTTAAGACTGTGACCAAATAACCCCCCTTTTATAAAAGCCAATCCATCTTTGGAGTTTTGCATTCCGGCAGCATTAGCAAAGTAGAACAACATGTGAATAGGGTACTCACTAGAAAAGGTAGGGGAGCTGTTGTGCTGAGCAAAAGTTTTCTCCACATGCCCTGTAACAGCTCAATTCTCCCCCAACTGTTCTCCATATGAATGAAACCACCACTTACCAACCCCCTTTCCACTGAAGTCGCCCCTCCCTCACTGCTTTGAAAAAATTTCCAATTCCTTTGAGCTCCCACCTCCTAATGTTTAATCTGAAGAAACTTCCTTCACTGCAAGAAAAGTTACTGTTTCCTTTCCCTTTGCAGCAGTTACTGAGGCTGGTTCTGGCCGGTTCTGACTGGTTCTAGCCACAGAGCATGCTAAGCCTCCATTTTAAGACCAAGCATGATTTGCAACAGCACATGCTCCACTGAACCCTGCCCTAATCCTGTGTCCCCCCTCGCTGGATTAACCCACCTCATCTCAGCCCTGCCTTAGCTACCCCTTTAACCCACCTTCGCCAGATGGTGTAAAACTTCAGACTCCCTTTTGTTCCAGGAGACCCAATCGGAGGTTTTCCCTCCAGTTTCCTTGCTCGAGGACTGTGCACTAAACTCGTCCTCCTCTCAAAATCCTCTTGTCACGGACTTGACTTCTGTGCCTTTCGGGCAGATGAATCTGCTTTTGGCAGCAATGTGAACTCTCATGAAATCTTTTCTCTTGTAGCTAGTGATCTCATTTGGCTGAAAAGCGGGATTTCCAGACTAACTTCACTTCTGTTGATTTCACATTGGCCTGCAGCTATTAGATGTGGAGCAACTTGGTGCTAACTCGTCCATACGAACAAATGCCACGGCAGGCATTTTAGCAATATCTCGCGTTTGAGGAATGGATAGGCCCTTTTAAAGGATAAAGTGTTTCTTGGCCCTATTAAGTTATAAGGTTCTTATCCAGATGATTGAAAATATGTTTTCATTATTTTTCAAAAGGTATTGGTTTGATAAAGACACAAAATTCAAATATTCTGCTAAGAATCTTCATGCTATAAAAAACACAGCTGAGGACCCCAGTGGTCTGTGGGACTCATTTTGGGAAAACCCTGATTTGGGGGACATTGATCCTCACAGTGTTGTCTTTACATGGAAGGTGCATGGAAAGCTCCACAAGGGCTGTGAGACAAATTTATATTTCATCTTTAACTAAATTTTTTGAATAGCTCTGAATTTTAATCCGATTCCTCTGGGTGTGAACCCATTGTAAATAGGACCTTTGGAGACGTTTTTAGTTAAGGTATGGCCACCTGGATTTGGATGGATCTTAATCCTAATCCTGGAGGCTTTCTAAAGAGACAGCCACAGGGAGGAGCCAAAAGCAGGATGCCACAGGAACCCAGAAGAGAAAGGAAAGGACATTGCCATGTGACAGGAAAGCCAAGGAACCTGTGGATTGCCGGTCGACCAGAATGCTTTTGACCCTAGGAGGAAACCAGCCTTCTAGCCTCTGAAACCGTGAGCCAATAAATTCCTGTTGTTAAGCCATCCCATTATGTGGTGTCATAGCAGCCAAGAAACTAAGACAGCAGTGTATTCACATGGTCCAAAATTGTAAAAGTATAAAAAGGAAGTTCATTGTTTTAAATGAACAGGTTTATACACTATGCAGCAGGAGCTGGTTAGTATTTTTACTATTTTTCTTCTCTCTGAGAATCAAAAATATGAATGATTTTAGCATGGTATGTAGAACATATGGATGACAATCTTTTTGTGTTCCTTGTCACAGTTGACTTCAAATGCCAGTGAGGCAAAATTTTAGAAACATGGATAAATAAATGCAGTAGAATATACACCTATGTATACCTATGTGGATTCTCCCTAGTTAACAGGAACTCATCTTTTGGATAGAAGACTCCCAATATTGATGAGAAAACACATGATGTGTTGGAAGGAATAGAATCTTCAGTAAGTCCTAGGCATGTTGCTTGCTTCACAGCATAGCATTTCAGGATATTGAATCCAGGAATTAGAATTGTGTTGCTGGGAAAACTTCGGAGAGAACAGATGTGAAACACTAAGCCAAATGAGTGTGTGAGTTTTTCACATCTGTCCCTTTAATTTTCTGTCTTTTTGTTTCATTATCTGCATCGTTGGAATGCTGTATCTGTCATATGCCAACAGATGGCAATATTATAAGTTCATTTTTTTAAGGTGGTTAAAATGAATGACATTCTCTGCTGTTCCCAGATTAGTCAGATGGAAGAAACAAGATCTTTACTGGTTGTCTCTTTGGTTTTACAAAGTCTTGTTTTTCCTACATTTTTCATAAAATATTAGCAAAGTTTTTTTTTTCCCATATCACTACTGCCTCTTCTTGACCAATTTTCTTTTTACTTATGCCTAACTTTTAACTTTATATCTAAATCCATCTTTGCTGTACTCTGTGTGCAGATCTTGCTAATAATGAAAGCCAACAGTATAAGTATTGGTATACCTATTATTTGTAAAGTAATATTAGGCATGTAAAATGTTGAATTCAAATGAAACTTCTTTGTCTTTTTTTTTTGAGAACAAGAAGTAAAGAAACCACACTTCTATTGCAGAAGTGTTTTTATTTTAGAACCACACCTTTGTTCAAAATTTGTAAACTTCTCAAGAAAGTCAATCTGTATTTTGGAGTCTAAGCTTCTCTTAGTAAATTAAGAATCCTGTAAAAACTGGCTCCCTACAGCAGAAACTTCTAAACACATTTAAGGAGCCCTGAGTTTTGGCTATAGGTCTGAGCTTTGAACAAAAGACTTAAGATGGGAAAGAAGTGAGGTCAAAGACGTTGATCCTTTAGGAGGAGGAGGAAAATTCTCCTCTGGGGTCAGCATTCTTCTAACTGAAACCCTGTTATTCTGTGACTCCTCTTTATTTGCACCCTTTCCAGGCCCCTTTCCCTCTGACCAGCTATCCCCTGGGCTCTGGGAACCTCTCACATGGCATCTTTTCCTGAAGAATGTAATCCACTTCTACTTGCACATCTTCAGATGTCACCCACATGTCCAAGAATTCCAAATCCACATCCCCAGGCCTGATAGCCCGTGAAATGCCATCTCTGCATTTCAGCTACCTGCTGACTCTGGGTGCCTGTGTGGATTTTTCCACTGGCACCTGAAATTCAATATGCCCAAGAGTATTATCTCTTTCCCCCCATGAACCAGTTCCCTATTTCACATAATTGATTTCCCACAGGGTCCAAGCTTGTAAACTTTTTCAAAGTGAGTTCCTTAATATCTGAGTCCTACTTCACAAGAAAAGGCTTGAGAAATTCTGGTATTTATCATCCCTCTGGAGATTCACAATGCTTATTAATGTAATAAAATCTTAGAGAAGACTTGAAGAAAAAAGCTGTTTTACCTTGGTTTAACCAGCATTTTCTAAGCTTATTTGGACATGGAACCCTTTTGCAGGTAGCCCACTTGTTCCAGTTTTCTAATGCTGCCAGAATGCAAAATACCAGAATTGGATTGGCTTTTATAAAGGGGATTTATTAGGTTACAAATTTACAGTTCTAAGGCCATAAAAGTGTCCAAACCAAGGCATCAACAAGAGGATAACTTCACTGAGGAATGACCGATGGTGTCCGGAACACCTCTGTCAGATGGGAAGGCATGTGGTTGGTGTCTGCTGGTCCTTTGCTCCTGGGTTGTGTTTCAAAATCTCTTTCTTCAAAATGTCTCTGGTCTTCTACGTTTCTTCAGTATCTCCAAATGTCCTTTTGTCTGCATCTCCAAGCGTCTCCAAGCATCAGCAAGCATCTGGTTCTTGGCTTAGCAAATCCCAAAGTGTTTTCATTTCTCTGCTCTCTGTGTGAGCTCCCCTTTTTTTTTTTTTTTTTAATCTTCATTTTATTGAGATATATTCACATACCATGCAGTCTTACAAAACAAATCGTACATTCAATTGTTCACAGTACCATTACATAGTTGTACATTCATCACCTAAATCAATCCCTGACACCTTCATTAGCACACACCCAAAAATAACAAGAATAATAATTAAAGTGAAAAAGAGCAATTGAAGTAAAAAAGAACACTGGGTACCTCTGTCTGTTTGTTTGTTTCCTTCCCCTATTTTTCTACTCATCCATCCATAAACTAGACAAAGGGGAGTGTGGTCCTTATGGCTTTCCCAATCCCATTGTCACCCCTCATAAGGTACATTTTTATACAATTGTTTTCGAGATTCATGGGTTCTGGGTTGTTGTTTGATAGTTTCAGGTATCCACCACCAGCTACCCCAATTCTTTAGAACCTAAAAAGGGTTGTCTAAATTGTGCGTAAGAGTGCCCACCAGAGTGACCTCTCGGCTCCTTTTGGAATCTCTCTGCCACTGAAGCTTATTTCATTTCCTTTCACATCCCCCTTTTGATCAAGAAGATGTTCTCCGTCCCACGATGCCAGGTCTACATTCCTCTCCGGGAGCCATATTCCACGTTGCCAGGGAGATTCACTCCCCTGGGTGTCTGATCCCACGTAGTGGGGAGGGCAGTGATTTCACCTTTCAAGTTGGCTTAGCTAGAGAGAGAGGGCCACATCTGAGCAACAAAGAGGCATTCGGGAGGAGGCTCTTAGGCACAATTATAGGGAGGCCTAGCCTCTCCTTTGCAGCAACCGTCTTCCCAAGGGTAAATCCTATGGTAGAGGGGTGAGCTCCCTTTAAAGGACTCCAGTAAACTAATTAAGACCTACCCTGAATGGGTGGGGTCAAATCTCCATGGAAACATTCAATCAAGAGGTCACACCCTAATCAAAAAGATTAGTAAATCTTCCCCCACAAGATTGCATTAAAGATTATGGCCTTCTCTGGGACATAATATATCCAAACCGGCACACCACAGTTAGCGTCTTGTGAACCAGTGTCTTCTGGAAGCCATGAGAAACACGGCCTTACAGTTACCTTTGTTTTTTCTCTTCTCACCCTCCCCCACCTTTTTGAAAATTGAGGCATAGTATGCAGACAGTAATGTGTACCAAGCACACAAATATTAAATGTATAGCTTGATTTTATATGTATGCACACCTGTGTAACCACCATCCAGATCAAGATATGGAACATACTGTATGATTCCATTTATATGAAGTTGGAGAATAGGTAGTACTAATTTATGGTGATGGATGTTAGAATAATGATTACCTCTGGATATGGGCATGAGATGGGGGATAGGGGTGCACGATACAGATTGGGGAGGGGCCTGAAGGAAACTTACGGGATTCTTGAAATATTTAATACCTCCTGTGGTTACTCATACCCAGTGAGTCTTTATTGTCAGAATGGCCCTTTCGGCTTTCTCGTTTTAGGTTCCACTGAGCTGAAGCCTTCTCGCTTCTGGGATTACCACATTTGCTTTTCCAGGACTATGTTTCTCTTTCTCCCTAGACTACCCTCCCTCCAGGAATACAGTATTCATGTTTATCTTATCTCCGGTGTCAGGATAGATGTAATGAGCTCAGAATCTCTTTTTTTTTTTTTTTTTGCACCCACCATATTCTGTGTTCACACTCTTTTTTATACTTCTTACGTTGTGCTGCAATAACCTGCTTATGTATCTGTCTCTCCACAAGATTGTCATTTCCTTGAGGGCAAAGGCCTTGGTCGCTATGTCAGCTCAAGTAAACTAACGACATAGGTTTTTTGTTTGTTTGTTTTTACCTTTATTAGAGAAGTTGTGGGTTTGCGGATTAATCATGTATAACATACAGGGTTCCCATTTTCCGTTCACCGCCCCACCACCAAGTCTTTGCACTGGCGTGGAACACTGTTACATTGATGATAGCCCATTTTAATGATTGCACTATTAATTAACTCCATGGTTTAATTTAGGGTTCACTGTTTGAGTAGTGTAGTTCCCTGGATTTAAAAAACAATTATATTCTGTTACTACATATAAATCTAACATTTAATCATATTCAGATATCCATTTCAGTGCTGATAATTGCGTTCACAGTGTTGTGCTACCATCACCACCATCCATTACCCAAACACGTCCATCATTCCAAATAGGAACCCTGAATACTTCAAGCCTTAACTTCCCATTCCGTATCCCCACCTTATCCCCTGGTAACCATTATGCTAGATCGGGACTGTCTGAATTTGCTTATTCTAATTGTTTTAAATCAGTGAGATCACATGATACTTGCCCTTTTGTATCTGGCTTATTGGAGACATCAAGGTTTATCTGTGTAGGCTTTTTAATTGATCCAGTCTGTTCTAAATAATTTTCCTGTTTTCTGTCTCTTTCTCAGCTTCACACTGAAGTCCAAGTTCTTTCTAAAATTCTGCTCTTGTTATGCTTATTACTCTCATCAGTAAACACCAGTAACTACCCTGTGCTTTTAGAGTGGAGGTAAGGCCTCGTCATCTGGCATTCCAGGATTAGGCAATCTGCTCCCCCACTCTTTCTGAATCACCCTCTGGCCCATGGACCCACTCCCCTCACCATCCTCAAACACACCAGGCACTCTTATGCTGCCAGGGCTGAGCCCATCCTCTTTTCCTGCTTTTCACGCCTCCACTTAGATTCAAGGCCCAGCTCAAACATTCATTTATCCAACAAATGTATGTTCATTTCTATTAATTGCCAGGGACTATTATACGACCTGAGGATACAGAGGCCAGCAAAACAGATAGAATTGCAACTCTCATGAAACGTATGTTTTGGTGCAGAGGAAGCACTAACAAATTAAAAAGATAACAATTTCTAAAGAAATGCAATGAAATAAATGGTTTTATGTGTTAAAGAGTAACTCTGTAGAGCATTCTTTAAAACAGTGTGGTCATTGGCAGGTGTTTCATCTGAAGTCCTTTTATTGGCTTTATTGAGATTTTAAATTAAATCCTGGGTTCTCTCATATCAGCAGTCCCTGTCTTTTACATATTGATGCTTTCAGTGGTTTAAAAAATATTCCACATGCTTGTTCTTAGTAAGATATTTACAAACTTTTAAATATGGGAAAATACAAATAAATCTTATTTCGGGTGAGAGGTTAGCTATGCTTGATACTACTACAGGTATTTTAGCACTTTTAATTACTCACTTTGGAGAAGGAAACCAGAAAGGTAGTGGGATGTAGCAGAAAGAGAACCAGGTCATGCATCTTTAGTTGCGTTTCAATTCCTAAACCTCGTATTAGCCAGCTGCATGACCTTGGATAATTAATTCACTTAGCTCATTATGTTTCCCTATAAGTGAGATATTTTAAGTTGAGAATCTTAAATTTGTATCCTGTGTTAAAATTTTATGATCAACTGCAGCAAGTAGGAATAGGTAGAGCTATACCTTACTTAAAGGAAATCTTATTTATGAAATGTTACCTATCTAAATGAAAGAAATTAAGGTTTGTAATATTTTTGCCCTACCATTCCTTTAGTACTATTGTATTAATTATACCAACTTTCTAACTTCAACAACCAATTCTCAGTCTCCATCTTATTTGACCTATCAGTAACATTTGATCCATTGATCATTTCCTTCTTGTTGGCACACTTTGTCATACTGTCAGTCTCCTTGTTCCCCTGCTACCTCCCTGGTAGCTCTTGTCTTCTTGGCACATTTCTTTTCATTTTCCTGACTTCTAAACAGTAGGCCAAGCCCATTTTTTTTTCTGTCTACATCCACTCTAATTATCTTGAATTGGTTATCTATTGCTGCATAACAAATTAACCCAAAACTTGGAGCTTAAAACAGCATACATTTATTATCTCACAGTTTCGATGGGTCAAGAATCTAAGCAGCACTTAAACATGGTGTCGGTGGAAAGGACGGTCTCATCTGAAGGTGTGACAGGAGAAGGACCTGATTCTGAGCTCACCTGGTTGTTGGCAGGATTCAGTTCCTGGTGGACTGTTGGCTGGAGGCCACCCTCAGTTTCTTGCCATGTGGGCCTCTCCAACATGGAAGTGTGCTTTATCATCCTTTAATTAAGATATAGTTCTACGTATTCCTGTTGCTGTAGTTAATCATAAAAATTTATGATGTCTAATAGGCATCTCAAATTTAACATGTCCGAAACCGAAGTCCTGATTTTCAGTGCAATCCCTGACCCCAGGTAGCTCTTCTTGAAGTTTTGCCATCTCAGCAATTATAACCATATTTTTATAATTTCAATATGACAAAAAATCCCACAGTCATCCATGGCTTCTGTCTCTCAAGTTCCACATCAATCTGTCCGTAAATCATATAGGTCTTACCTTCAAAAGACTTTATATTCACAACTCAACTATTTCCCGCTACCTCCCGTCCTACCACCTTTGTCCAGGCCACCGTGATCTCTTACCTGGGTTCATGTCATCAACCTCCAAGTTTTCCTGTTTCTGCCATCGCCACCCTCCAGTTTATTACCAACATAGCAGCCAGATCGATCCTGTTGCTAATGTAACTCAGATCATGTCATTCTTTTGTTTGGAATTGCTTGATGGCTCTTCATTTCACTCAGAGTAAGAGCTAATGTCCTTATTATTGTTTAAAAGTCCCCACATGAACTGGTCCTTTGTTTTCCTCTCATCTCCTCCTACTCATCCCCTCGCTCTGCCTGCTCCTGCCACTCTGGCCTTCTTGCTGTTCTTCGAACACACCCATGTAGGTGTAAGGCACTTGTTCTCCCTCTGTGTAGAATGCCATTTCCACAGATATTTGCATGGATTGTTCCCTCATTGAGTACTCAATTGCACCCTATTACAGGGACTTTCCCTGACAACCCCATATAAAATATTAATACTGCCCTCCCTCACCTCAGCCTCAGCATCTTCTTTCCCCTATCCTGCTTTTGGTTCTTTTGAGCTCTTATCACTTTTGAAGATTGATTTAATTATTTACTTATTACTTGTCTTCTCCACAATTAGAATGTAAACTTAGAATATAGAGATTTTGTCTCTGTCCCCAAGATGTGAATGCATGAAGAAAATGAAATACTTAGATTAAGATACTGATTGCATTTTCATTTGTGGTAAAGGGGTGAGAAATAATGTTATACTAGGCAGCATGACATAGCCATTAAAATGTTTTGCTTTGCATGGTGTCTTAAGCAAGATAAAGCAGTTGACCTTTTCTTCATGTATTGCACTCCCATAAGCACTTGTACAAAAAAGAGATAATCCCAAGCTTCTGATGGAGCAGCATTTGGGGAGATGAGCCAATGAGGGCTTGCTCTGCTCTGATGGTGAGGATCAAGTGGGGACCATTGGAAGTGGGGACTGAGCCACAGTCAAAATTCAAGACTTGGTTGTCCCATGTTTTCTGTTTGGACAATGCCCTTACAACCCCTTTATGTACCCTGGAGAGGACTCTTGGCAGAAATCCAACTCAATCAATCAAATGATGGTCAGAGAGGGACCAATGACACCGTATCTGCCATCCCATGCATCTGTCCCAGAGGGGGACTGTGTGTGACCTGAGAGTATCCTGCCCTGCAAACAGAGGTGGGAGAATAGACGAGTGGAATGATTGGTGCCATTGAACAAGTAGGCCTCTTTATCCTTAATACGAGGTGGAGTTAAGAATGCTCAGTTTGGTCAATACAAGGAGCTGGATGAGAGGTGATTAAAGTAGTGTGTAATCTGGCTTATCCAGAGGTCATTCTACAATACAATGTGTGTGCCACTTACATGTTGGTGTATGTATCATTGCTTTAAGCAGTAAACCTGTCCTTTAGAAGCTGTGTATAAAAATCAGATTTCAAATGTAACAAGAAATAAATAGAAGAAATACCTAACATTTTAGTAATTCTTTACATCTTGGAAATTTTCCAAGGGTTTTTATATATATGACTTCATTCATGTATTGAACATGTATTTATTGAAAAGCTACTGTAGTGTATATTCAATAGAGACTAGACTCTGTGCTGGGCACCAAGAATAAAAATGACAAAAAAAAAAAAAAAAAAGACAAGTATAAAGCTTATGATCTAAGGAAGGAGATAGTAATAAACTATTGCCACCAGCAGAAAGGAGTCCAATGATAGAGGAATGCAGTGGTTGAGGGGAGAAGGGCATGTGAGAAAGTTGGAGAGAGAGGCTGGGACAAAGCCTTAAAGGCCATAGTTTGTATTTCTTTATAAGAACAATAAAAGGAGGTCGTTGAAATGTTGTAAGTAAAAGAGTGACATAATCCAATTTGTAACTCTTGCTCCTCCTTCCGGAAAACCATCCTTTAAAATATCTCCCGTACAGTATGTTTATTTTTATGTTTGATTTTAGAGTTCTTTTCTTTTTGCGTTTATTTAGCTAGACCATGGCTACCATGGCAAAAACAGTTGCTAGATTTAGGGAAATAAATATTCACCAGTCCATCCTTGCTACTCTGAGCCTAATAGCAAAAAAAATCCTCAAGGAAGAGAGGAGTCCGAGTTTGAATCCCAACTCTGTCACTAATTATTTGTGAAAATTTGAATAAACGATGTACCTTCCTTATCTATTTCCTCAACTGTAAAATTAAGGAGTTGTATCAGAGCTACAGAGTATCTATAGAATATCTTTCAGCTTGAAAGTTTTGCAATCATTCTCCAGGAGACATTGAGATATTTCCAACAAGTTCTTAACAAATATATAGGTATCTTCCAAAGATGACAATTCATTTTCACCTTTATGGTCTACATTGATGGGTCAGTCTGTGTTCTCATAAAGTTGCCTACTGACACATATATCTGCATACTCTTGGATTTTCCTTATACCTCCAAACCTCAAAATATCCCTGTGCTCATTGATTGATTAAAAGCAAATAGGTTAAAAAGATATAAAGGGACTGTTCCATTTTGTTACATGATCAAGCTTCATGATATCAGCAGAATTTGGCTCTTAACCAAGTCTTATAATTAATTGGCTTGTTGGCTAATTAGGAGGAATACAACAACTTGTAATATTAACTGGTGTCATGTCAGGTTTAATGGCTGTGAGAGTGGGGTCACCTCTCACATCAATCCTTGAATCTTTGTTATTCGCAGTCATGACAAGTATTCTGACTTGCCTTAAGCCTAATCCCCAGCCACACTGGCTTTGCATTGGCTGGGTCAGGGGGAACAGCAGTGACTGCTTTCTCCACGGGGAGAGGTTCTTCATGTAGTTTAGGTTTTGACCTGCTGTCTGCTTTGCTTGTTTCTCTTTTGCCAACTTTGCTCCCCAAATAGTTCATGTGGACCAATTCAGCTTGGTCATAAATCCATTTTCCGTTTCTACATTTTGCAAAGTGTTCTTTTGTGTGATTAAAGCTAAAAATTGGCATTTGGGCACGGCAGAGGACACATTTGCTGCTTTGAATTTGGGTTTTCATTTTATCAAGTAACACACTCCCCCTCTCTCCTCTACAGCAGCTTGAAGGATGTTCCCTAGAGTCTGTATTTATTGCAAAAAACAAAAAAACAAACAAACAAAAAAAACACATAAAACCATGGGCTAGATTTTAATTCTATCACCTTTCCTAGGCAATGGATGCCCAAAAGAGAAAGATCGGTTAAACATAAATAGAAAAACTAGAAATCTGGGGACAGATATTTTCTAAGATATAACTACCTCTACTTTAGATGCCCTTCCTCTAGGGCTCTAACTCTTAATTTACATCAGAGGCCCACTTTTAATTTTCCATTTGCCCATGTGGTTTGTTTATAAACAGTTTGTTTATGGAAGCTATATGTCCTGTTTTTAAATAAGATTGTTATATTATTACTGCTCGTGGCAATCTCCAGCCTAATTTAATACTTCGTGTGGGCCAGTTATTCTAATTGAATTGTGTGAGCTATAGACAGTGATGAGGGACTCAAAGCTGACTGTCATTCTTGAGCTTTACTCATGTTCTCTGAGCAGGAAGCTGAAGTTTACAGAGGGATTGCTTGGTAAACAAGAATTTAAGGAAACACACGCCGAGGCCAATGGGGACTGTTAAAAGCTTGGATAATGTAATAATGTCACCCATAGCTCTGGGTGTACAAACTGCAGATTTATGCAAGTGATTAATAGTGTCTTGCCAAGAGAGTCAGTAGGCTTTTCAAAAGGAATCTTTCTTTGTGTCTTTTGATATTTAAAGAGCTGTAATTACAATGGCAGAGCTTTGAATTCTTTTTTTCTCCCCGTCCTCTTATACACATTAATTTATGGACCAATCCAGTATTACAGACAAGCTAATGAAAGAACCACACACTCCCTTTATAATTTTTTTTTACAGTTTCACTTCTGTGGATGAATGTAAAGTAGTTAATGCTATAAATAAGTATAATGATGTATCTCTTCTCTCAATTGCCAGTTTTTGATGCTGTAGTCTCACACAATAGAAGAAAAGAATTGAATTTAAATCTCTACCCATCTCGTTTTCTTCCTCTCTCTTGTGCACCAGTTAAGAAATTCAAATGTTTCTGCCATTGTGACGTGTTTTGTTTTTTTTTTAAAAAAAAAAACCAAAAAACTGCAAACTGGATTTTTTTTTCTCCTCTTTATTTTTAGAGTTATGGAAGACTAAGAAAAAAATTACATAACTTCTCCAATCAGCTTAGGCTTTGCCAGTTTCAGGGCTTAACATCTTAGCCCCTCAGTAAAATTCTTTCATTCTGGTCAGGGCTAGAAAGAAGCCTCCATGATCAGAGCATGTAAATTCCTGGTCTTCAGTAGACCATACCAGGTGGGGTACACGAATAGTGAGCCTCCAAATATTCATGAAATAGTTCAGCTTCTTAAAGGAGCATCTTGACCAGAAAACGTGAATATAGTCCCTGAGATTTTGGAGTGACCCTTTTAAGAGTTTGATTTTTTTTTTTTCTTCAAACAAGCCCTTTTTGTATGGCTTAACTAAAGGCATAAGGCTTATTAAGACATTTGGGCTTATTGCATTCAAATAACTGAGGACCAAATATGGCTGACAATCATATTCTATTTATACAAGCCCCAATGGGAGGACAATTCAAGTCCTTTCCCCATGCAGTGATTCGGATGATTTTAAATATGTGAAAGAGGGAAGTTTCTTTTCCAAACAAAATGCACATTGTGCAGCACTCCGTTCTTGGCACCTAATGACACGTTCCATCATATCAGCACCGTAAATGCCAATTTTCTTCATATGTATTATTTTGTGTTTTTCCTCTGTAAACTTAGACCTTGAAGTTCATAGAGATGCATCATCTGATCCAAATTTTGTTTATTTCATGGATAATAAAATTGAGAGCTAGAAAAAGTAAGTGGAGTGCCAGGGTCCAACAGATATTTGGTGACAGAGCCAGGATTTAGGTCTCCCTTATTCACAGAGCGCACTTCCTTCTGGAGTCTAATCATTCATTTTATGACATCTGTCAGTTTGGCTGGGTCAGAGTTAGAACAGTCATTTTGCTGATTTCTCAGTTTGTTGACCTCTCTAAACCATAATTGCCTTGATGGAAGAGGCCTTGGTATGTAATTTGCTCCTGATGGTACAGAGGAGGACTTTATAAAAAATAATGAGAGTGTATAATGCAGACCACACTCTAGCAGGATCACAGCATAATTTTTTAAAACTAACTTTGGGTACCATAATCTTACTACTGCAAGTATTAATGGGGAAAATCTGATTCTAGATGTGAGTCATTGAATTTGAGCTATATAAATGGCAATGAGAAGACTTCTTAAGGAAAACAGAACCCACACAGTGGATGCAATTTAATAAATATCTAATATAGGCATAATTTTGTAGGCAATATATAATGTACAGTGATTAGGTTAAGGATATGTCCTGTTGAGATTGTTTGGTTGTCTTTTTTTCTTTTAATTCAGTTTTATTGTGATATATTCACATTGGTTGTCTTTTGGGATGGTTTACTATCATCCTATTTCAAACTTATGCTGTTTGTCTTTGGAAAGTTCCTCCCTTATATCAAAACATTTGTACTAACTGCAATGAATTTCCAGATACTTCGTCTGCATCTCTGTAAAGTTCAAACTCTGAGTACTGAGTCATTGTTAACTATATTTCCATAATGATAGTGACTGTTATTCTAACCTGCCACTTCATAGATTGACATTGGGAGGAAGAAGTTAAGCAGATCGTCTGTGATCTATTTCTGTCTGTTTATGGCAACATAAGGATGCATTTCTAGGAAAGAGAGAAGACAGATGACCCAGAATAATATCCTTATAAACATACTAATTAACAACCCAACTAATGGTATTTTCTAGGAGAGTCCTTATTTATGGAATGTGTTAGCAGGATGTCCCTGGTTTAGGATGCTTACAGCAAAGAAATCTAGAATCTTTGGATTTATGGGATATAGCTTTATAGAAGATGCCACTGACATAACTTTCTAGGTATGAGAGAAAACTGTACTTCCCATGGAGAACTCATCTATTGCTCTGAGCCAGAGGGTGCAGCTGAAGCAAAAAGGAAGGATGTAAAAAGCACTTGAGATTTTCGTACCTATGCATCTTAATTTCTTGTGTTCTTAAAATTGTTAGTAAAGCTGGACGTGAGGTAAAATCCTTGATTTGCAGGGGTGACTTGACAACCTGATCTGTTGGGATAGCTCATGAATGATACAGAAAATTAAGGACATTTGTTCTCCTTTAATCTCTTTGTCCTCTCTTAGTGACAACCTCTGCAATTGTCTGTTACCTGAGAATCATTAGTCTCTCTGTTCTGTGGTAGAGAAGGTTGGTCTGTGTAAACCCTTCCTTCTCTTTTAGGGGCAGAAGAGACTAAGTTCTAGATTAAACTTTATCTGAATAATTCTCTTCAACTGTGGAGAAAACATCAGCCTGTTGTGATTCCCACTTTTGAGCTCTCCAGAAATCCTCCTTTTATTGCAGCCACCAAGATTTTTACTGCTGTACAATTTTATGACCACCGCATGTACAGGCTATTGGTAAATGGCAAATAGTGGTAGCAGTTTTGAGTTCTCTTTGGCACAATTGAGATCATCCATTCTTTATATTGTCCTTGAAAGACTAGTGCTTTTTCTATTCATAAACTGAGGAGTAGACAGGAAGTCATATTCATGTCCCATTCTATTTCCAGTTACCTTTATGAATCTGAATGTGTAGTTTATTTTCTGATCCTCAAAAATGGAGTTAAATATTTTCCTTTTGTGGTGAAAGTTCACAAACCATTTGTGGCTAGCTAAAAGCCCCTGAAGCAGGAGCATGTCTTAAGAGTTTAAGGCTCCACCAGAAGGCCAGTATAGCTAAAAGCAGAATAAGAAAGAGAGTGTAGTAAGAGATAAGATCAGAAAAATATAGGTGGATGTGTCTGTGTGTGTGCGCACAGATTTTGTGAGACCTCATGGACATTTGTTTTCTTTAGGGACATGGCTTACTCTGAGTGAGCCGGGAAACCACTGGAGATTTAAACAGAGGCATAATAGACTCAGACATCTGTTTTAAAAGAATCATTTTGGTTGCAGTGTTGCGAACAGGTAGAAACAGAAACACTAGTTTGGAAGATGAGACAGGCAGAGTTGATGTTGGCTTGGACCATGGTGTGAGTGATGGACAGGGTGAGATGCGGTTGAATTCTGTATTTATTTAGAAGTTAGAGCCCATGGAATTTTCTGACAGATTGGATATATGTGACATTAGAGGATGAAAGGAGTTAGAGACAATTCCAAGGACTTTTCCTTGCATCTGGATGAATGGAATTGCCAAAAACTGAGATGGGTATGACTCCATAAGAAAGAGGCTCAGTTTTGTGTATGTTGAAGTTGAGCTCCTGTCAGACATTCAAATGGAGATATCAAGTTGGTAGTTAGATATATGAGTATGCAGTTTGGGAAAGAGTTCCAGGCTGGAAATATAAATTTGGGATAATCAATGAATAGATGATATTTGAAGATCCGAACTTGCTGAGATAAAAAAGGGAGTGATTGGAGAATAAAAGAAGCCCTGGGAAGGGTCCCGGGGAACTTAAATGTTAATAAGTTGAGAAGATGAGGCAGAACCAGTAAAAGGCACTGAGAAGAAGCCACCTGTGGGAAGGAGGAAAACCAAGTGAATGTGATGTCCTGGAAGCCAAGTGAAGACATTGTTTCAAGGAGATTGACCATCTGTGACAAAAGCTGCTGATTGTTAAGGAACACAACCTACTGAGATTTTATTTTGAGCATTTAGAGATTCTCCAATATTTGCATTTTACTTATTAAAAAGGGGGAAATTGCTACAACATAAACATTATAAAAACCTCTAAGAAGGGAGTATAATAATTTTTCTATTATTATTCTTTGTGTAAAATATCAGTGAGAATCCGCCTTAGTTTGGACCTTTTGTATGGTAGACTATATGGGATATCTTGGTATAGTTTGGGTCAAATGGTATTTATGTAAAAAATACTGATTTATTGGGCTTGGGCCAAACTGCAGTGAAGTTTAATAACCCTTGCCTTAGTTTCCTAAGATTGCCATAACAAAGTACTACAAACTAGAAAGCTTAAAACAACAGAAATATATTGCCTCACAGTTCTGGAGCCTGGAAGTTCAAAATCAAGGTGTCAGCAGGGCCACACTCCATCTGAATCATGTAGGGGAGAAACCTTCCTTGCCTCATCCTACCCTCTGGTGTTTTCTGGAGATTCTTGGTATTCCTTGGCTAGAAGTAGATGCATCGCTTCAATCTCTGCCTCCTTCATCTGCACGCGGCCTTCTTCCCTCTGTCTATGTGTCCAAATTTTCTTTTTCTAAAAGTACTAATCATATTGGATTAGAGCCCACTCTAATTCGGTTCGGCCTAATTTTAATGGCTCAGTTTAATGACTAATTTTAAAGATCCTGTTTTCAAATATGGTCACACTCACGGGACTGGAGTTAAGACTTCAGTGTATCTCTTTGGGATACATAATTCAACCCTTAACAATCTATTAAGAGCATATCCTTTAACATTTGACAAAAATACAAGTGATTTCTTCCTATCTAGGTGATAGATGTAGAAGATGCCTGCTATTTCTACATATCCAATAATGTACTTCTGGTTTCCTAAGGTTATGTTTGCACCTTGTACTTTCTGAAAAAGAATTATTCACTTGCAAGTGTGTAAAATTCATAAAGCAAATGGGACATTTTATAGATGATCTTTAAGACCAGTTGAAAAATTCTAAGAATAATGCTTATGCCGGTGACCTGTATTAAGCCAATTTGCATGGGGTGGGGGAAACTGGCAGCCCTTCAAATAAGGATTAACCCCACAGCCATTGCTCTTAGGTCAGCAAAAGTTAGATTATAAAGGTCTTCAAGTCGCAATCATGCTGTAGAGGAATAGAATTGAATGTGATTTTGGCTGAAGAGTGAGGGCAATGCATTTTTAGTTAAGAGCCATGAAAATCAGCACTATCTCATACAGTTTAAATAGACTGTTCTCCTTGGTTCAATATAGACGTTCACTTGGTTCAGTTTCCTGGAGTTCAGAGGTACTAAAAATATACACATTTTTGTACACATTCAATCAGTTTTGGAAGCCTGCATAAGCTTTAAAACTATTTTTTGTTTAAATTGCACACCCTACTGATTTTTCACCACCAATTTCAAAGAGAAATACCATGACCAAAATCCTTCCCTCCCTGTCGTAGGAACCCACAGAGGAAACATGAGGTGACGTGAAGCTAGAGTGGTCTTTTGACTTTGGCATTCTTCAGTATTGTTTCACAGAGACTCTAAAATTGAGCAGAATCTCTAAAAATTTTACGTCAGAGGATTCATCCTCAACAACTATTCCTTTGTTTTTGGTATATTTTAAACTGCAGCTTATTTTGAGACTGTCCCAGAAGATTCCCTTATTAAAGGAACTTTCTTCAGTTGAAGCTAGTGGTGGATTAGTTTTGCCAAAATTGCCTGAGAATGAAGTTTAAATGGAGTAAAGTTCGGCATTGGAGTAGGATAAGAACTTCCCAGATAGACACAGGCTAGCAAGATGAGATTAGTTAGCCTATGAGATTCCAGAAGAGAATCTTAGGCTTATTTTCCACCTTAGCTTTTGGAAGCAAGGTATTTTCTCTGCAAGTGACAAAATGACCACAAAGTGAGGCACCTGCTTAAGAAGATGAAAACAGTTATATGAGTGTGTGAAGTAAGCAGCAAGAGTTGAGCTAGAAAATCTTCCCTCAGCATAAGGGATTTTGAGGTGCTGCAGCTTTTCAGGACTTAAAATCATGCATTTTTTTCTTTCTCTAGTTTCATAATCTCCATTCTTTCAAGTTAGGCAGGAAACCGTCTTGTACTTGAGTTTGGCGTATCTATAAAAAATGTTTTATTAAGTGCTCCTTTGTTTCTGGAGCCTGAGATTTCTCCTGGGGGCCCAGCCTGGTGCAGGGAACCCCACCCCTGAGTGACATCAAATCCCCAGCTGTGGAGGCAGCAGGTGTCTTTGGTTGGAATATTAGACTCTGAAAGTCCCCTTTCCTGAGGGGCCTGGATGTGTAGCCATTGGCCTTGCTCAGGCGGTCCTGAAGCCTCCTTGGAAATGAAGGCTTTCAGTGGGGCGGTGATTGTTCTCCTGATCATCCTCTGACCAGAATTGAGCAGTGCCCCAGAGTAGAGCTTGGCTGCTGGGCAGCAGGCACGGTGCTGCTGGGGAGGACCTCGGCAAAGGCCAACTGAACGTCTATCTTGTGGCTTGTGGACACTGGGACCCACCCTGCCTCCTCCTGGGGTGAGTACACGATACTAGTATGAGGTGAGGGTCTGGATGAGAAGTATGGCATCACCAAGCTACTACCACTTTGACATTCCTGATATACTTCTTCACCCACAGTTCAGGAAGAAAGCTATTTAAAAATTAACAAATAATTTTTAAATTCTGATTTTCTAAAATCAGAACAGAATGAAGAGGTAAATTAAAAGATCCCTGAAATCCACCAGTGTTAACAACTTGATGTTACTTCAAGTCTTTGTAACTGTTTGTACATGGATACGTCTGCTCATTCTACTTTCTCTTGCCAGATGACTTGGCTGTCTTTTCACTGAAAACCTTGCAGCATCCAGGTTTGGTGTCTCCCTCCTCTATTTACATAATCGTCTATATCTGCATCTATGTAGACATCTTCTCCTCCAGTCTCAGAAGAAGATTGAGTTCTTCTCTTTCTCAAGGCTCGTCTTCTCCTGGACTCCTGATGCTTTCCCGTTCCTGTCCTTCCCCACTGCTCTACCATTTAATCTATTTTACCAGATGTTCAACATGTCTCTCATACTTGGTCCTCATCGCTGGTTAGAAACATAGCAAGTCTCATCCAACCAAGAATGTCCTCCACTGTGCTTACATCCTCTCGTGTGCATCCTAAGAATCCTCTTTCCATGACAGCAAATCCACAGAGAACCATTGGTTGTACTTCCTCACGGCCCTATCACTCCTTTTCTTTCTTTAGTGACTAGTTTTATTTTTAAATTAAAGAAGTAATACATGCATATGGTGAGAATCTTCAAACAATAGGAGGGGGCATCAATGAAAATTAATTTTCTCTCTCATTCTATATCCCTAATTTCTTTGTCCCTCCCCCATGACTATGTTATGAAGGTCATGTTCTTCCAGAAATATTCTGTGTGTTAGCAAGCATATTGACCTCATCTTCCTCCCACACACATCATCTGTGTTAAAAAAGAAAACGCACTGGACACATACTAAATCCACTGTCCTGTACCTTGTGTGTGTTGGAGCCCGGGTTCATGTATGGACTGCCCCAACATGGGTGGGGTGGGCACATGTGAGGTTCCCCGGTCATCCAAAGAATCTCTGCTTGCTCTAGTGGGTGTGTCATTAAATAGCAATAAAAAAAACACCATGATGGGTTGTATTAGTCAGAGTTCTCTAGGGAAACAGAACCAACAGGAGGTATCTGTAAATAGTATGAGATTTTATAAAAGTATCTCATGCAGCTGTGGGGATACACGAGTCCAAATTCCAAAGGGCAGGTTGCAAGCTGACACTCTGATGAAGGTCTTCCGTGAATTCCCCAGTAGAGGCTGGCTGGCTGAATTAGAGATGAAAGTTCTCTTATGACTGCTGAAGCTATCACCTCCCCTTTAAAAGCGTTAAACTGATTATACTAATGTCTCGATGTGGAGGACACTCCCCTTAGCTGACTGCAGATGTAATCAGCCATAGATGCAATCAAAGTACTGATGATCTACACAAAATGTCCTCGGAGCATCAGATAGGCCAGTGCTTGCTTCACCACACAACTGGGCACCACCACCTGGCCAAATTGCCACATGAACCTAACCATCACGCAGGTGGAGAGAGAGACTGGAAAAAAGGAAAAAGTTGTATATATCAGTATCTTTAGCCATCCCTTTTTCTGCTTTTTGAAAAAGGCGTCTTGCATTTTCATTTTGCACTTGGTGCAGCAAATTATATAACTGGCCTTGATTTCAAGCACTATAAATTTATGGTTACCAACTGAGCTGGTTTTTCAACACAGCCAGCCAGTTCTGCATGTTTCTCTAGCCCACTGTCTCTCCCATTGTTCCAGTGGCTAAACGTTTTCTCCTCTTCTCAAATTTATGCACCTTCTGTCTCCACCTTCATGTCAGCAAATGACATTATCTCTTACCTTATAGAAAAAACAAGAAGTCCTCAGCTGAACAACTCCTCGTGTTCTCACCTGTGTTTCTCCCACTGTTTCCTTACCTCTTGTTACCTGGGAGGAGGTGTGTGTCTTCCCATCTAATGTGTCTCCCTCTACCTGGTGTTCCGGTTTGCTAATGCTGCCAGAATGCAAAATACCAGTAATGAATTGGCTTTTATAAAAGGGGTTTATTTGGTTACAAAGTTACAATCTTAAGGCCATAAAGTGTCCAAGGTAAGGCATCAATAATAGGGTACCTCCACTGGAGAAAGGTCATTGGCATCCAGAAGACCTCTGTTAGCTGGGAAGGCACGTGGCTGGTGTCTCCTTGCTCCCAGCTTGTGTTTCAAAATGGCATCCTCCAAAATGTTGCTCTTGGGGCGTTTTGTCCTCTCTTAGCTGTGGCTCCTCTTCAAAATGTCACTCTCAGTTGCTCTCAGGTCCTTCTGCCTGTGAACTCCTTTATAGGACCCCAGTGATCCAATTAACACCCACCCTGAATGGGTGGGGTAACACCTCCATGGAAATTATCCAATCATACATTTCACTCACAGTTGATTGAAGCACATCTCCGTGGAAACACTCAATCAAAGGATTCCAATCTAATCAACACTAATACATCTGCTCCCACAAGACTGCATCAAAGATAATGGCATTTTGGGGGACATAATACATCCACACTGGCACACCTGGATTCCCTTCCTTCCTGCCTCCCCAGGACTGAGCCTGACTGTCTCACGCCTCTCAGTGGGCAGCCCAAGTGTGGAAGACATTGCCTGGGACTGGATCTTGGCTGTCACTTATCACTTGTGCCAGTGGGCAAGTCTTTTCAGTCCCCTATGTCTCAGTTTCCCTATCTGAAGATTGAGGTATTAACAGTATGCATTTCACCACGTGTTATGCAGATGAAGTAAGTTAATATTGGTAAAGTGATCAGAAGATGGTTGGCAGATAATAAATGCTCTATATAAATATTATATAGATATGTTTCTTCATCTTTAAACATTTCTTTCCTTGACTCCTTTTAACAGTATCAGTTCTCTCCCATCTTAAAAATCACTTTACCTTGACCTCCTACCTCCTTCCAGCCATAGCTCCATTCCCTTCTTCGCTCCATAGCTAGATTTCTTTAGTGTTATCGACATGCACAGTCTCCACTGTCTCACTGCCTGTTTACTCGGCTCACAACAATGTGGGATCTGCCCCAGCATCCACTCAAATCAGTCTTGCCATGAAGGCCAATGCCATCATGTCACTAAACCCAGTATAGGCATGTGTTAGTTGATCTTTCATTTGTACTTGAGGTATTTGGCCTCTTCTTGAAAATCCTTGTTTTCTGTGATGTTGCCTTTTTTGTTTCCTCTTCCTTCTTGAGAAGTTCCTCTTCAGTCTCCATTGCAAGGTTTTCTTTCTCTGTACATCAATTTTAAATGTAGGTTCTTCTCTCAAGGTTCCCTCCCTCTTTGCTTCCCACTTGGCACACTCTCGGAATGATTCCCTCCATCCACTCCCATAACTTCAACGACCATTTATAGGATGATGGTGCCTACATCTGATTGACGACCCCGATTCCACTCCTGAGTCCCAGATTAATTTATGCAACTGCTTTCTGGACATTGCCACTTGGATATCCCAGAGACACTTCAAAATCGGCTTGTCTAAAATTGAACTTGTCATTTCCTCTCTGGCCTGCTCTACACCTAGGGTTTAATTTTTCTCTTGCCTGCAGGATCAACTCTGTTCTCTTTTACACTGTTCACGATTGGGCTCATGCCTGCCACTCCAGCTTTTCCTCTTGCCAGGTGCCATCTTGCCCCCTGGACCACAGCCAAAACGAGCTGCTCACACTGCTTTGCATGCATGAGGTGCATGCATCTATGCCCTGTTCCCATCGCCACTCCCCTTCCTGGCTTCGGGGTGAATGCCTACCTACTTTTAATTCTCAGTTCAAAGACAGATCCTCTGTGAAGTTGTTGAAATTGTCCACAAACCCCGATGAACAAGAGGTGCCACTTACATTTATTTTCTACCCCTGAAGTCAATTTCTGTCTCTATGCCCCATTCTGCCAGGTTGGCAGAAAAATTCATCATAGCTCTTCTTAGAGTTCTCTTCCGTCTCTGGAGTTACTTCACCATTTTGGGGAATGATCTGCTTACCTCTAGTTATTGATAAGTTGACTTTGTCTGAATAGCCCCATTGGATCCAGCAGCTCTCTGATGCTTCGCTGCCCCACTTTAGGAAAAGAGATTTTGGTTGAATTCTCAGTGCTTCTTGACTGTAGACTCACCACCAATCCTTCCTCTCTGGGGCTCTCATTCTCTCTAGAGCAGTATGATCAAAATCTGCACTGTTCCTGTTGCTCTTAGATCCACAGACAATCAGCTCTTTCACAATCAGTCATGTTCTTATCTCTCTATACCTTCACTCCTCATTTCTCATTTGTCTCCTCTGAAAACCCTCTCAGTTATTCTAAGGCATAAGTTGAAAACTCAGATGCCTACAAGGGTGCAGCAGGTAATGTAAAAGTATGAAGCAGGTGAGTGTAAGAAGGAGTGATGGGGATTGGGTCTATTTAAAGAGGCAGCCACTACTCAGCTCCAGTTCATGGATGCCCATGAAAGATGTGGGTGCAGACTTTGCAGAGTACCAGATTGTTCTAGTTTGCTAATGTTGCTGGAATGCAAAACAACAGATATGGATTGGCTTTTATAAAAAGGGGTACATTTGGTTACACAGTTACAGTCTTAAGGCCACAAAGTGTCCAAGTTAACACATCAGCAATCGGGTACCTTCACTGGAGGATGGCCAATAGTGTCCAGAAAACCTCTGTTAGATGGGAAGGCACATGGCTGGCGTCTGCTCCAAAGTTCTGGTTTCAAAATGGCTTTCTCCCAGGATGTTCCTCTCTAGGCTGCAGTTCCTCAAAAATGTCACTCTTAGTTGCACTTGGGATATTTGTCCTCTCTTAGCTTCTCTGGAGCAAGAGTCTGCTTTCAACAGCTGTTTTCAAACTGTCTCTCATCTGCAGCTCCTGTGCTTTCTTCAAAGTGTCCCTCTTGGCTGTGGCTCCTCTTCAAAACATCACTCACAGCTGCACTGAGTTCCTTCTGCTATGTCAGCTCATCTATATGGCTCCACTGATCAACTTAGACCTACCCTGAATGGGCGGAGCAACACCTCCATGGAAATTATCCTATCAGCGTCATCACCCACAGCTGGGTGGGGCGCATTCCAAAGAGACACTCAAAGAATTACAATCTAATCAACACTGATAATGTCTGTCCACACAAGATTACATCAAAGATAATGGCATTTGGGGGACACAATATTTTCAAACTGGCACACAGATTTTCAAGAGATGCTGAAAATTTGGAGTCTTATACTAAATTGGCCTGTTTTAATGCTAACAACTAGTTTATGAAAATATTGCAAACAAATTATGTCAGTGGACTGTATAAGCACCCCATGCAGGACCTGCTGCTTTATTACCTCAATCCTAAGGGTTTAGGCTTTTGAAAAACAAATGCCATGAAGACTATAAGGTACTTCTGCTTACAAGGAGAGGGAGCAGGAGGGAGATATCAGGAAGTAAAAATCCCCAAGCATTAGTATTTCAGAGTATCATCCTGCCACCCCTTTCCTGACCCTCTTCATCCCTGTCACCCCAATAGAAGGGTTAAACCCCACCTTTTGGTCCATGCTGTTCTCTGGGCAGAGCTCTCTCAAAACCTCCAGCATTACTAGTCTGTGTCAGTAGTAGCTTTTTGTTTTCATCCTGTTGGCTTACATGTCTCTCTCACAATGCTATACCCCTTAAGGCAGAATTCCATTATTAATTTTTGTTTTCCTAGTGCATAGTCCAAGGATTGGCATGCAGTATAAACGCTGAGCAGGAATTTGAAGGCTGAAAGAGGAAAGGGCCCTCTAGGACAGAGGAAAACACATGCAAGGGCAGAGAGTAACAAACCACCAGCCTGTGTTTGTTGATTTTTTTTTTTTTTTAATCTTGTGATGGTTTAGTTTTCTAGGACTATAAAATAATAATTGGGAGTGGATAGAGGGGAGATCAAGACATGCAAAGGTTTTATATGCTGTTTTAGCAACTTGTACTTAATCTTTAGGGGATAGGGAATCCAAGAATTTAATTTTTAAAAAAGAGGAATCAAATATATTTCATATTAGAAGATGGATTAGAGGGGTTTTGTTTAGTCATCATTTGCTTCTGTGGCAGCTTGGCATTGTTGAATGCCCCCTAAATTTTGATTATTTCCTGCATTGTGAGTTTTATGTCCCCAAACTTCAAATCAGAAAATTCACTTTCCTAGGCTCCCTGGAGTACAGGTGGGTGACCCAGGCTCTCCCAGTAAGATGCACTACAAGAGGCTTAGGCTTGGGACTCAACAACCCGAGGAGTTGGCCAACACTGATCTTGTAGCAAGCACAGAGGCAGAGAGATCTGGTTTCTTAAAAGTGGGGTGGAAGAGTGTTGGAACCTCAGTCTCTAGCATCACAGGCGCCAGGGTGGGGGTGGTGGGGTGCGGTGGGGTGGCACTGGAACTTTTGCCGGTGAAGCTCTTGTGATAAAGTTGAGTATTGTTTCTAGAATCCCTGAGCTTTGGTGCTGGATCTCTAGCCCCTCTGGAGATTCTGTTGCTTGCAACTAAGAACATGGACCAATACAAGGTGATGTCAAAGAATGTATCACCATAGTTTCAATGAGAGTTGATTGAGACTTGCTTGTACCAGGGGAAAGCACAGAAGTGGGTACAGAATGCAGATTTGAAAGATAATAGGAAAATTCTCTCATATAAACATCATTGATTAAATATGAAGGAGGAGGCTGAGGGACCAAGGGAAACAAAGGATAGGGCAAATGCTATATGGCCTCAGGTTTCCACAAAACCAGGTGAGGTGGTTTGCCGAGAGCTGTGGGCAAAAGTGTGTGGTTGGGGCGAGAGCACCATCAAAAAAATTTGAGACAATCGCAGTGCTTAGCAATGTGGGATTGGGACTGGAGGAAGCAAACAACTGGCAGGTCCCGGCATTTTAGGGAGGCAAGTAAATCCAAAAGGGGGTTGATACACTAAAGAAGTAAGGAACGGTCAAGTGTCCGGAGCAGGTTCTCCGGTCAGTCGAGTTCGTGTCTGTATCCCTATCCACTCAATAACTGTTTGATGAAGGAATGAATGAGTTGGATGAGAGAGAATGGGAGAGGTAAACAGAAAGAAAGCTGGAAGGGGGAAATACAGACGAGACCTTTGCTTTCTCTCATTTGCATAGTAAATGCAGGGCTGCAGATGGCTTCCTGTTATCACAGCTGCTTTCGACTTACATTGGCTGCAGAATTCTACTGCCCTTGCCTTTGAAGATGACCTGGAAGAATTGAAGAATTCTCTGGACTTGTTTCAGAAAACAGTAGCAAAAGCAGGATTAATTCAAATGATTTAATATGTATTTAATATGCATGTATTTTGGGTTTGCCAGATTATTTCAAAGGCAACTAACCACAAAACTTTGTTAAAGTCTGAATTTAGATTTAAAAGCTCTAGAGATCTCTCACTGTCATGTCCATGTTGTCGTTTTATTATTTAGGCATTACCAGCTTTTTTTCTACTTTTGATTAGGTTGCTGAACATTTTGGGGTCAATCTTTTTTTCCTCCTCTGCTTTCCACACTTCCATTTTTAATAAAGGAGAGATGAAGGAAAAGTGCCTTTTCTACCTAATAAATGACTTTACCTCTGCATCAGCATGTTTTGCACATTTAGTAATTTGTGAAAATGTAAATGTTATAACAGAAGTGCACAGAAACATTCTGGAAGTTTATCTGTGATCACACAGTCCCTCGACACATTTAGGAGATCCCAAAAGACCAATGAAAAGTACTGAATGATTTGAATAAGAGCTTGTGAGGAAAAGGCTAAATGGCTTGGGAACATTCATCTGGAATAATAGGGGAATCTACTAAAAATAGTATTAATTTATCTTAGACAATGTGATCTGTTGAAAAGAGAAGCTATAACATCTTTTAAACATTTCCTGATATGTAAACCTTAATAAGACATATTTATCTTAGCCGAGCTGAGGAAAGACCTCCTGGAGGTATCTGATTTTAAGGGTGTATCAGAGTCCAACCAGGAGAGAGAAACCGTGCAGAAATTTGAACAGAGGAAGTTTAATCTAAAGAATTGCTAGCTGTCATAGGAATTGGAGTTACGAGTGATTGGCTAGTAAGAAGTAAAGAGAACTCTAAATACAGGAATAACAGGTGTAAGGATCAGCCACTGTCTAGGGCTGAGTTAGAGACCCTAAGAAAGAGCTTCCCTCCCCTTGCTCCCCAGCCTGAGATCCAGATGTAGTTGGAGAGGCTGCAGCTGCAGCTCACTGGATGGCTGAGAAATTGCTGTGGTATCCATCTGCAGAACTTGCTGGAAGTCTGCCCTCTGGAGCTTGCTGAAAATCCACCCTCTAGGATGCCAAGGAAAGCTGTTGCTGGGGAGATGTCTCACGAGAGGCACCCTACATAAAATCTGGAGAGGGGTTGCCAGGGAAAGTTTCTGGCTGTTGGGTGCTGCTGACTATGATGCAACACAGGAGCTGGGCACTGGAAAAGCTGTGAGTGTTGCATGAACCGGGCCCTGAAGAAGCTATAGGCACTGCAGGAGCCGGGTGCTGGAGAAGCTACCTGCACAGTAGGAGCCTTCTGAGAAAGAACTCTGAACCAGGAAAAGAACATCTGAACTGTCCCTCCAGTGCTCTTTACTGACAAAGTTTAATATTTTGTCAAAGATATTGACAAATATCTTTGTCAAGAAAAGCTATTGAAAAACTATTGAAAGCACCCAGATCCATTTTTTTCCGAGCAGGCAATGAAGAGTGATTTTGGAGCTGAGAAACAATATGTTGATAACTAACACAAGATGTATATGTATATATAATTAGGGAAGTTATGAGTTTATAGAAAAATTATGCAGAAAATCCAGAGTTTCCATATACCCCTTACCCCCATTATTAACACCTTGCATTAGGGTGGTACATTTGTTACAACTGGTCAAAGAATATTATTATAATTGTACTATTAACTTCAGTATAGTCCATGGCTTACATTAGGATTCACTGTTTGTGTGTACAGTCCTATGTTTTTTAAAAAATTTTTATTCTAGTAACATACATACAACCTAATTTTCTCCTTTTAATCACATTTCAATATATAACCCAGTGGTGTTAATTATAGTTGTGATGTTGTGCTGCCATCACCACCATAAATTACCAAAAATTTTCATCATCCCAAATAGAAACTCTGTACCAATTAAGCATTAACTCCCCATTCCCAAACTCCATCCCAGCTGCTGGTAACCTGTATTCCAGTTTCTGACACTATGAATTTGCTTAGTCTAATTATTTCATAACAGTGCGATCATACTGTTCTTTTGTGCCTCGCTTAAGTGACTCAACATGATGTCTTTGACATTTATCCATGTTGTCACATGTATCAGAACTACATTCCCTTTTATGGCTGAATAGTATCCCACTGTATGTATATACACATTTGGTTTATCCATTCATCTGTTGATGGACACCTGGGTTGCTTCTATCTTTTGGCAATTGTGAATAATGCCACTATGAACATTGGTGAGCAACTATGCCTTCAAGTTCCTACTTTCAATTCTTTGGGGTGTATACCTAGAAGTGGTGTTGCTGGGTGATATGGTAATTCTATACTTAACTTTCTGAGGAACTGCCAAACTGTTTTCCACAGCAGCTGCACCAGTTTCCATTCCCACCAACAATGTGCAAATGTTCCCTCTTCTCCACATCCTTTCTAATATCTGTTATTTTCTGTTTTTTTTTTTTTTAATAGTAGCCATTCTAGTGGGTGTGAAAATGTATTTCATTGTTGTTTTGATTTGCATTTCCTTAATGGCTAATGATGTTGAGGCTCTTTTCATGTTGCTTATTGGCCATTTGCATATTTTCTTTGGTGAACTCTGATTGAGTGGACTTGGAACACTTGTCAAAAATCAGTTAGATGTGAGGGTTGATTTCTGAACTCTCAATTTGATTCCATTGGTCTATATGTCTGCCTTGTGCCATGCTGTTTTGATTACTGTGGCTTTGTAGTAACTTTTAAGATTGAGAAATGAGAGTTGTCCAACTATCTTCTTCTTTTTCAAGATGGCTTTGACTGCTCAGGATGCCTTCCCCTTCTGTATAAATTTGATGATAGTCTTTTCCATTTCTGCAAAGAAGACTGTTGGAATTTTGATTGGGATTGTGTTGAGTCTGTAAACCACTTTGGGTAGAATTACCATATTTCTTAGCAATTACACTTCTAGGTATATACACATGGAAAGTGAAACAGGGTCTCAAACAGTTATTTGAACACTAATGCTTATAGCAGCGTTATCTATGATAGCCAAAGTGGAAACAACCCAAGTGTCCATCAACAAATGAACAGATAAACAAAATGTGTTATATATGCACATTGGAATATTATTCGGCCATAAGAAAGAATGAAGTTACAAGACATGTTGCCACAGCAATGAAGCTTGAAACCATTATCCTCAGTGAAATACGAAAGACACAGAAGGACAAACATTGTATGTCACTTATAAGAGATGTCTAGAAATAGCAAATCCTCAGAGATAGAAAGTAGATTGAGGATATCAAGGGATGGGGATAGGGGAAAAGAGTGTTTGTTTGCAAAAATAATAAATAAGTAAATACAAATTCATTGTGTAACGGTTGTGATAATTATATTCATGCATCACCTTGTCCAGGTGATGGTGCCCAGTTGTCTGGTCAAGCAAGCACTGGCCTGACCATTACTGCAAGGACGTTTCCTGGCTGGTTAATAAACCTAAATCATCAGTCAATTGGTTGCATCTGTGACTGATTACATCTACCATCAACTAAGGGAGTGTCTTCTGCAATGAGAGGATCCAGTCAGTTGATTTAATCCAATCAGTTGAAGACTTTTAAGAGAGGAGAGAGAGAACTTTCACTTCTTCTCAGTCAGCCAGCCTCTCCTGGGGAGTTCATCCAAGACCTTCATTGGAGTTGCCAGCTCACTGCCTGCCCTGTGGAATTTAGACTCGTACATCCTGCCCCACAGAATTTGGACTTGTGTGTTCCCACAGTTGCGTGAGACACTTTTATAAAATCTCATATTTACAGGTATCTCCTGTTGGTTCTGTTTCCCTAGAGAACCCTGACTAATGTAACAGTGGAAATACCAACACCAACACCACTGCTACCTCCAATTGGTATTTATTGAGGCTGAGTACTTGCTATGCACCAGGGAGTATGCTAGGCACTTTGCTTGAACAGACTTTAAGTTACACACTTTCTCAATGAGACCATTATTATTATGTCCCTTTTTCAGATCAGGAAAGAAACTCAGCTGGTAAGGGTGGGCCAGGATTCAAAGCCAAGAGCTCCTTCATGGGACCACTGCATTTTGGAGAGAAAGGGGTCTTGAGTTCACACCCCAGCCTGGCTCCACAGTTGTGATGGGGGTACAGTTCCTCAACCTCTACACACTTCCTTGTCTGTGACATGAGGATAATAATATCTGGTAGCAGCATTTTTGTGAGAATTAGCAAAAAATATCATAAGGAAACTGCTGGCCATGGAGGCAGGAGAGCCTTGACACAGGGACCATGCCTGATCTTGTAACTCCAGCTCTTGTCCCCAGAGACCCCTCCCTGGGGAAGCCCTTGGACTGTACTGCCCCAAGGGGCTGCACTCCCCTGGTTTTACATGAGGCCTCAAGCAGGAAGAAGAGATTTTTCCTTTAATATCCCATAGTAGAATTATTCTAAGGCTGGAAGACATCACTAAAGAGTAGGAAAAAGTGAAAATGAAGCTGACACACCAAGGGTAACATAAAACTAGATAATCTGGACCAGGAAATATAGATTGCTCAGAGTTACCCAGTGATGTTCCAGGACTACTAGAGCTACTTATAAGCGCGTGATCTTGGCTGGCTTCGGAAGTTGGGCTATTCGTCTGTGGATGTAGCAACAATGTCTACTTCAGAGAACTATCGTGAGAGTTGAGTTTATTCATTAAATCAGCATTTATTGGGCCCCAAGCTAGGCATTCAGTAATGATAGCTAATACCTATACAAGTTTTGCTATGTATCACCATCTTCTAAATGGTTAGATATATTAGTTCCCTTCATCCTTACAAAAAAGGACAAAGGTACTGGTGCCATTTTTAATGGACGGCAAGATTAAGGCCCAGAGAGATTATGAAACTTACACACATCAGACAGCTGTCAAGAGACATAACCAGGACTTGAACCCCAGCAGCCTGGCTCCAGGAGCTGGGTGCTAACCCCTGAGATATGCTGCTTCATTCTGCAAGTACAGACCCTATCTTCCTAGAGCTCACAATTAGTGCAGCACATGTACATGTGTAGTTTAAAGTAAGGGCTATGGAGGAAATGAATAGGGTGAATGGCAGAGAGCAATGGGAAGGGATGTTAAATATTCTTTAAAGAAGGTGGTCACAGTTTTGTTCTCTGAGGAATGTTACATTTAAGCTTGGATTGAATGACGTAATCGTTAAAGAGCAGTGTCCTAACACCCTGCCGATAAGTATTCCCTTTCCTTTCCTTTTGTATATTGAAATAAAACTTTTGCAAAAATTTTCTTGCTCTTGCATGGTCCCTCACTGTGAGGTGGTCCTCAGGGTGCCACACCCCTTGTTAGGGAGGAGGTGGCACCTTCCATGCTCGGGTGCAAACTGTGGAAAGAAACCAGACGCCTGTGCTTGAGCAATTGGCATCTGCTTGCTTAAACGTTAATTTGTGTGCACGTGAGCCCTTTCATTAGATAATTGGAAAACCTTGCTGTTTACAGGTGTTGTCACTTTTGCGCCTTTAACAATTTGTTAGATTTCAAAAGCGTCAGCTTAGTTCTGTTGTTCACAATGGCTTTGAAAAGGTGTGAAGACTTCTGGAAATTCATTGAGGGTTAGCGGTCTCTTTGCCTGTGCTTTTTCATTTCTAAATAATAGCTGATTTCTCTGGCAAGCCCATCATTTCTAATTTAATGGATAGTGCTTCTGTAATTGAACTAGCTTTTTGAAAGCGACAGTGGCAGCTAAGGAAATCATAATAGAGGACTAAAATAAGATAAATGGCGAAAGGGACATAGTACCTCTTTTTGTTCACTTGGTTGTTATTGTTAATAATAATAATGATAAAATACAAGAAATTGATATAACCATCATTTTTTATCATTATTTAAAATATCCTTGGGAATGTCATATAAAATAGCAGTTGTAGCAGTGCAGTGGAAATTATAGTACAGTAAAAAAATTGGCAATGGTGGGTGCTGTTGGACAATTGCTGCCTGGTAGTTTGAAAGCAAAATAGTCACTTACATGTTTTTATACCATTTCATGATGAAAATGGAATTATCCTTTTAAATAAGCTTTTACCCCCTGCCCTTCTTCCTTGGTTGTAATCTATTTTATTTTTTTTTTTAATGGGTGGCTATGATGGTGTTATCTGTAGTGTCTATGTTAGATCCAAGGGTCTCCCTCCTGGTGTTTCTTCCCTTGTTTAATCCTCTTCACCTGAGTGTAGGCTGGATTTAGGGACTCACTCTTTTTTTAATGCAGGTTTATTGAGATATATTCACACACCATACAAACCATTCAAAGTATACAATCATTGGCTCACAGTATCATCACATAGTTGTGCATGCAACCCCATGATCAATTTTAGAACATTTTTATTACTCCAGAAAAGAAATACAAATTAAAAAAAAAAAACCCAAATCCTGCCATATCCCTTATTGACCCATAGCATTGGTGTGGTACATTTGTTACTGTTGATGAAAGAGCATTAAAATATTACTGTTAATTATAGTCCATAGTTTGCAATAGGTACATTTTCTTCCCATATACCTCTCTATTATTAACTTCTTCTCATAGTGTCATACATTTGTTCTAGTTCATGAAAGAACTTTTTTATATTTGTACAGTTAATCACAGACATTGTCCACCACAAGATTCACTGTGTTATACATTCCCATGTTTTAACCTCCAGCTTTCCTTCTGGTGACATCCATGACTCTAAACTTCCCTTTTCCACCACTTAGTGACTCACTTCTAACAAGTGAGAAGTGAAAGAAATAATGGGATGTCACTCCTGTGATTGGGTTATGAAAGTCTGTGATTTCCATCTTGGGTGCTCTCCCTTGTTCTGGCTTAGATCTCTCACCCTGGGGAAACCAGCTGCTATGGTGTGAGACATCAGTGTGGAGAGGCCTATGCGGGGCTTTGCTAAAAACCACGAGTGAACTTGGAAGCAGATCTACCTCCCACACTCAGCCACACCTTCAGATGCCACCCCAGCCCTGGGCTCGACTGTTAACTCATGAGAGATCTTGTGCCAGAGGCCACCCAGCTAAGCCATACTCAAGTTTCTGACTCAAAGAAACTGTGAGATAATAAATGTTGGTTGTTTTAAGCCACTAAATTTGTGGTTATTTGTTGCACAGCAATAGAAAGCTAATACCAATGAGGAGGACAGGGGGAATGGTAAGTCCTGGGGAGTGGGCCCTAGGTCTCTGAAAACAGGAAGCCATAATGACCTGATCCTAGGCCCCATTTGTGAAACAGTGCTGGGAGCATGTTTAGCCTATACTTTGACTCTGAGGTTCTTTTCATTTCCCTAGACTGAGGCCGAATTGGGGTTTGTCTTAGGGTTCTCCAGAGAAACAGAACCAATAAGGTGTGTGTGTGTGTGTGTGTGTGTGTGTGTGTGTGTGTATTCATTTTAAGGAGTTGGCTCACAAGATTGTGGAAGCTGCCAAGTCTGAATTCCGTTAGGCAGGGACAGTCCACTAAGAGTGATGTCGAAGACTTGAGGTCCTATTTTCTTAGAGGAAGCCAGCAGGCTGGAGACTTAGAGTAAGCAGAGGATGTAGTATTGAGACAGAATTTTGTCTTCTCTCTGCAAGCCTCAGTTCTTTGCTCTTAAGACCTCCAGCTGATTGGATAAGGTTCACCCACAGTATGGAGGGTAATTTCCCATACTTAAAGTCAACTGATTATAGATGCTAATCCAATCTTCAGTATGTTCACAGCAACATCTAGAACAACATCTAGGCACAACCTAGCCAAGCTGACCCATCAAATGAACCATCACAGGGCTCTTCACTGAAAGCAGTGGAACCAGAATCTAGCCAACTAAAGCAGAAGGAATTTTATTGGAAGGATATCCAGGATGGGGTGGATGGAATGGGCTAGGGCTTTACAATCAACTGGAGACTTTTAGACCAGACTTGGGAACAGGCAGAAATGCACAGAGTGACAGCATCTAGAAACAGGAAGTGTGGCAACATTTTCTTCACAGGAACTTGGTTCAGTGCTTGGCTACTACAATGGAGGACTTCTGATTGAGTTTCCATCCTTGCCTTACTCACTCAAGACACAAAACTCTGGGGGTGAGCACCCAATTGGCCACACTTGGTTACATTCCCAAGCCCTTGCTGTATTGGTGTCGGGAAAGGGAGGGAGGGGCCCTTTGGCTCTCACAATGGAGGGCAGGTACAGAAGAGAATAGTCTTTGTGGTGGAGACTATTATTGTCTCCCCATTGTCAGCTTTCCTCTTCTTCTTTAGTAACAATAGTGTTAGCTGGGCTAGCAACCACATTTTCCCAGCACCCCTCTCAAAAATTATGTATCTAGTATATATCTAGCCAATGAGATCCTAGGAGCAAAAAAAATGATTTGTGCAACTTCTGGATTGTACTTTGAACAGGAAAGGGGCTGCTGCTCCCTTTTCTCATCCCCACTTCTGATAGCTGAATGCAGAGATTTTGGGGAGTCATCTCTGACCTCGTAGACAAGGGCCACCTCATAAGGATGACAAAGCCAAAATTCCCTTAGGTAAGGAGCCTGAGCACAGCGAGTGGCCACAAGATCTGGGCCACCATCTCCTATGTTAAATGTGAGAGACACAAACTTCTGTCTTATTTGGACAAGCTCTTGCTGCAGCAGCCTCATCTGTGTTCTGAAGCTACAGCCATCGGAGGGAAAGGCAAGTCCCCCAAAGAAAACCAGGTGTCACCAGGCAGGGCCAGCGCACATGGGCAGCCCAAGTGGCAAATGTCCTTTATTGCTCACGCCGTCACCCTGCTTATGAGGCACATTCCAGTTCTTGAATTAAAGAGTTTTAAAAAATTGATGATGGTGATAATGAATTGGCAAATCAGAGTTCTTAAGTTCGACCTATGCCCTAGCAGCCAGTTTCAAGTTTGTCTGGCCCCCTCCCAGCAATGCACTCTGCACTCAAGTTTTCATATCCTTGATCCTTTTCCCATCCGTGGGCACCATTTATGTGTTCATGGAATTTCTGAGCTATAAGGGACTTCAGAGCAATCGAGTAGTCCAGGGGGTCCCAAACCAGTCTGTGAGCTTGTTGAAAATAGGGATTCCTGCCCTCCATCCCCACCCCACCTGCCCCACTCAGGCAGCTTGTAGAGAGTTGGACTTTGATTGTTCTTTGTGGACACTCTGTAGATCCCCAGGTGGGTGAAAGAGGTCTGGTTGCTTAGAGGTACTTTGAAAAAGAATCCCTTGGAGGAGAGTAGCTGTTTCCCTTCATGGAGGATGGAGCCACTGTCAGGTGTTGTCTTGATTGTTGGCTCTGTCTTCGTGTGGCTCGAAGTGGCTAGTCATCCTGCTGTTGTCAGAGCCCGGTTGGCACCCGAGGTGAGCTCCGGGGCAGGTTTGTTTTCTTGTCTCAAGAAAGAATTCAGGGGCAAGAGGAATAGTAGCAAGCAGTAAAGTTTATTTGAAAAAGCCTGCACACACGGAGAAATAGTAAAGGTTGGTAAGAACAAATACACGCTGGAGAGGTCAGCGCTGGTGGGCCCCAAGAGAGTGGGCCGCACCTGGTTGAGCTATGTCCAGGTTTTATATGTTAGCCTGTTGCTATGCTTCAGGCTAGGCTTGGAGGTGGAAATTCCCATTCTTCCCCCACCCTGGCTTAACCCCTCCTTTTCCCTCTGCCTGGCTATCTCAGCTGGTTCTGAGAAGTGGGGTTTGGTCTTCCTTTGCTCAGCCCCTCCTTCTTGCTCCCCATCTGGCTGTCTGTGTCTTGATGCTGACATTCCATTTGAACTGACCAATGCCCCTGGCCTGCCCAGAGTGCCCTATTCTAGCCTGCCTCACTGCTCCCCAGGCCGGCATGAGTCCTTTAGTCACCCCCATCAGTCGTTGCCCAGGCTTGTTGGGCCTGAGGCTTATTATCGAGGCTTCCCCTCACCCCCCTGCAGCTTTGTTTGGAGTTTTGGACCTCCCACAGAGGTGCCTGGTCTCACGTCCCTGCTGCAGCTGCAGCATTCTGTTCCCCAGTTGTTCTGATGCCCAGGATGGGTTCAAGCTCCCCTCTCCTACCTGCCCTGGGTGTCCAGTGTTTCCTGCCTCCCCGTCTGAGGAGATGCATGTTGATTTCCTGCTGAACCTAAACCAAAGCTGGTTACTTACACCTGCAGGTAAAGCCATCAGGGGGAAGTGGAGGTGCCCCCGTGGCCAGCCGGGGAGTCATATATGGATGAACAGAGAGTGGAGGGGAGGGGGTGCTGAGGGGAATGGTGGATCTCAGCCTAACTGGTAGCGCTGCTGGGTTTTGCTGGTATTGTTTGGGAGGATGTGCCCAGAGTTGCCAAACCTGAGTTTTCAAAAGAAGCTGGAAATCTGGAGTTTTAAAAAATGTGAAATACCCTTATTTTAAAATGTTGGCAACAAATTTAGATTTAAACGGAAGTCACAGTGTGGATTTGACTTTTGGAAGCCGGATTTGCACTGTGGTTTGTACCTCTGGCTAGAACTTAGTAATAGGTAAGCAACTTAGCAAAACTGCTAACTCTCCAGGTAGGAGAGGGGAACAATCTCTTGATTTTATTTCAAGAAGTGTAAATTAAGGTGAAAAAAAAAATAGACAAGCACACATTTTTCTCGATAAATCACTCTTTTACATCAGTTATCATGGTACAGGGATTAAGTGATAAATAGTAATAATAATAGCCCAAGAACTATACTTGGCATATGTAGAGCGATTAAAAAGGTTTCACTTTTAGCTTATGTCCTTGGGTCTGTTTCTGTGCTTTGTGATCTACTCTGCTTGCCTATTTCTGCACTAGTACCAAACTCTTTTTATCGTTGTGACTTTTTAACAGATTCAATAGAAATGACACAAGGTAGTATTAAAGTAAATTATTTTAATTTATTCACCTTTGTACCTATTTTTAAAAAGAGATGAAATCAGAATCATCAAGCTTTTCAGTTGACCTAATCTTGGAGTTTGCCAAGCACTTCACAAATGAAACTGAGGCCCGGAAGGATTAAGTCACTTGCTTCAAGCTTTACAACTCGATGGTGGTTGTGTCAGATCAGAAATGATGTGCTTTGACGCCTGGTCCAGGTCTTTCGTCCCCACTGAACTTCTGCCAATTTCCCCTGAACCCACTGGGGTACTTGGTATTTCTGAACCCTCCAGGTCACTCGTTATGGTTTAGGCATTAAGACAGAAGGATACTGCACGTATGTCACCTTGGAAGACTAATAATGTATTAACGTTAGCCCATATTAGGAACCTTAACTTACATGAGGGTGCGGGAGTGGGCAAAGAAAGGTCTGGGCATGGGGTGGGGGTGCTAGGCCTGGGGGAGCCGTGCTGGGGGGGACTGTGCAGGCAGAGGTCACCCAGCTGGTAGATGTCCTATTGAGGAGACTTGAAGACTAACTTCACTAATTTCTATTTTTTTGTTGTTGTTCAGAAAGCATTTTACTGCTGCTCCAAGTTTAAGAATTTTTACAGATGATAGAAAATCAACACTTTCAGACTATCTCCTGCATAGTCCTGCTCAGCTGCTGAATCTTGGTTTTTGCAAACATATCAACATATTTCTCTTCAATATGGACAATCATTCCACTCATGACTGATGGATCAGTCTTAACCTCCAACTTCAATACCTGGCCTTTACTTAAGAAACTGTTCAGGATCGTCTTTAATTCAGAAAGAGTGGCTTCATCTAAAGGAGATGCGGTGGTAACTGTGCAGGGGACCTCTCTGTGGTGGACATTCATCATGGTAGAAGGCAGAAATGACCCCTGGGGTATTGTTCAAGCATCCATTTTCAGCAAGCAAATTGATCAGGTTGGACATGAGAGGAGAAAACTTCTCTTTTACTGTGGTGTCATTTAGGCTTTTCACATTAACGGATAGCTTTACATAGGGATTCAGAATAGAAGCAGCCACTTTAGGTCCCTTCAGAAGTTGTGCAACTCTTGACAATTCCTTTTCTATTTGTTCCAGCTTATTCTGTTTAGATGCAGCAGAGTAAAGAGCTGTGGCACAGCGACCTTCAGTACCGTATATTTGAATAGGTGGCCTCACTAGCTTGGCAAACAGCCTGACCACAGAAGTGAAGCATTGCACCTGCCGGGACGGGCCAGACACTGCTGGGGAGGCCATCTTCTCCCGGGCTCTTCACTAATTTCTTGACTTTACCTTGAGCTGCTTTGTTGTCACAATATTAAAAGCAGGTAGAGAAGAAGAAAATGATGGATGTTAGAATTCACTTGCCAGATGCTTAAACAAAGGCAGGAGCATGGACATAATTAAATATCAAGAGTAAGCATAGAATGTATTTCTTTTTAAACAGATCAAAGCTAATTCTAACTTGATTTTTTTTTTTTAAAAAGCAGTGCAGAATTATACATCATTTCTGTCATGGGTGAAATTGGACAGTGCTGAGTAGATCCTAACCCATAATGAGTAAAAGTCACATCTTCAGCTTCTGGAGCTTGAAAGGATTAGAAAGGAAAGAAGATAGTGAGGCCCAAATGCAGGACTGAGTTTGGGTGGGACTCACAGACGGTGCTGGAGTCCTTGTCTTGAGATCGCCCCATCTCCCCTGGGTAGTGCTGTCCACAGCTGGCATCTGGGGTCTCCGTGGGAGCTGAAGCAGCGTTCAAATGCTGTCTGGTCTCCAATCAAGAGTCCACCATGCATAGCCTGCCTTGAGGAGATGTGTGAGGCATTTTCTCCCTTGGCATGAGTCGTGGGAGGATTTGTCCATTTGTGCCTGAAACTCCAGTGAACTGAGAGGGTTAGGTTGAAGTGTGATGCTGTGGATGTTACAGAGGCTCCTTCCCTAGGGTCAACCCCCATGGTGGTAAGCAAGTTGCTTACAGAGCATGTACTGGTTTGTATATTTACATCCCCAGAAAAAGCCATATTCTTTAATGGATTCTTGTGGGGGCAGACGTATTAGTGTGGATTGGGTTAGAAACTATTGGTTCAGTGTCCATGGAGATGTGACCTGCCCAGCTGTGGGTGATGACTCTGATTGGATAATTTCCATGGAGGTGTGGCCCCGCCCATTCAGCTTGGGCCTTGCTTGATTAGTTTACTGGAGCACTGTATAAGCCCAGATAGAAGAAGCTCATAGAGAGTTGGAGCTGAGACAGACATTTTGAAGATGGCCGTTGGAAGCTGATGTGGACATTTTGGAGAATGCCATTTTGGAACACAACCTGGGAGCAAGCAGATGCCAGCCACATGCCTTCCCAGCTAACAGAAGTTTTCCGGATGCCAGTGGCCTTTCTCCAGCGAAGGTACCCTTTGTTGATGGACACTTTATGGCCTTAAGACAGTAACTATAACCAAATAAACCCCCTTTATAAAAGCCAATCCATTTCTGATATTTTGCATCCTGGCAGCATTAGCAAACTGGAACAGGGCACTTTCTTTAAAGGGGCAGAACAATGCCATGGTCAACTCTAGAAGGTTCTGCATGGTCACCATTAAGAATTCTTCTCTGGAGGTTCCCAAGGTCTCATTCAGTTGGCTATCCATTACTGCATCTGAGGGGCTTGGGAAGAGGAAAGATGCCAAGTGGGTGGGTGGGTGCAATGCTTGAGGGATGGGTGATATCTGTCTGATTCCCAGTCCTTGTCGTTTCTCTTGAATTGGAATGTTCCTGGATTCAGCGCTGGGATCAAAATTGATTTCAGATTGTCCCTGGGAGACTTCTGCTTTTCATAAGCAATTTACCTATGCCCCTCTGTTCTAACAGCCACAAGATAAGGCTCCCATTAAAATGTATCCTCATACTCCCTGAGGACATAACTTTAATAAGCATTAGATTATAATCACCATGAAGCCGGTTCTGTTCCCTGTCCCTCTGATCATCTCTGCCTTCAGCTCAGTGCCATACGCCACTGGACGAGAGGACCTGTGAAAGTTGTGCAGAAAGCATGCAGGTGGGTAAGAGCTAATTATCAGCCTGGGCCAGCTCCCTGAGGACAAAACAAACAAGCAAAAAATGAAGAACTGAAGTTATTGACTAAAACCCTTTGCAGGTGTACAGGAAGGTTAAATACGCAAGTTTTTAAAAAAATATTTTCAGATTGAAATTATTGTGGCCTTGACTTCTTGTTCACCTTTGTTAGAACCAACCCAAAATTCCTTTGTTGTGGTTCTCCCTTGCATAGTCTGTTTTTAGGGTAAAGCTCTTGTATTTAGGAGCTCGTCTTCATTAAGGTCCTCAGCTTTGACCCGATGATGTCACTGCATATACTGTCAAGAACACAGGTCTTGACTTCACTGGCAACATATAAATGTCCACACTCAAATTTAACACAGCACCGTCTATGTCAAAATGTCAGCTGAGGGAAACCATACTTACAGAGACTGTTTGAAGGCTAGGTAGCTATCTAGTCCTCTTTATGGACAAAAAATGACAAAAACAACAACAACAACAAAAAAAAAAACAAAAAAACTACCCTAAATGTTTCAGTTAACTACTTTTAAGTTTCAAGCAACAGCAAACCACTCTGGCTCATAATTAGGTTCTGTTTAAATAATCCTGGGGCAGCTCTTCAATTGAAGAAGCAACTGAAAAACCAGCTCCAGGAAGGGCAGGAACCCGGAAAGCACACAGGACTTCAGAGGCAGAAATAGCAGGAGTTTTGCTCTAAGAGGCTGCTATATGATGATTCTGTTCCTACAAACTGAAGACTCTGTGTCTCTGTTTAAGTCTGAAACTAAGGGAGAAGAATTCGGTTGGCGAGTTGAATCAGATGTCTCTATCCTTGGGTGAAGGCCCCTGGCCAGTGGCCATGGAGGAGAGCCGTATGCAAAGGAGAATGGTCAGTGGAGGAACTGTGGGCAGCCACCCAATTTGTGTTTATACAATGATGTGCTGGTTGTTCCTTCTTTTATCCTCCAGATCCATTTTCCATCCCTCCCTTCTTATTCTGTGTCACAGGAAGCTGACCATCACAGACTGCATCTCCTACTCATCTTTGTTGACTTTCGCTGGTATCAATGGGAAATGGGAGAGGAGGAGAAAAGAGACAAGATACTTCTTTTTCCACTTCTTCCTGGGCTTGGCGCTGCCTCTTTGGGAGCAGGTGCCTTCCTCCACAACCCCGGCTCCCTCTAGCTGGCTCCTCTTTTGCAGCTCCAGCACTCACTGGAATTTCCTCTCCCAGATCCTTCAACTCAAGAGATTTTAACAGTTTCTTCATGTTGCTAGATTCTGGTTGCCTTGACATCACTTCCATGCACCCTCACCACTGCCCACATTTTTAAGTAGCTCCTTTCTTAAAGTCTGTTTATTTAAACTATCTGAGTCAATTTTAGTTCTTTCCAGAAATTTGGTTTACAGAACCCAACTAAGCTGTACAGACTTGCCCTGAACTGGCCCTCACATAATTGCAAAATTTCGTGTTGGATGTTAGACACATTAAGGGAGATTTATTACATAAATATTAACTGTTTCTCTAGAAGTACGTTGCTGAGATGTGTAGGGACATGATTTTGCCTGCTAAAGATAGCTTTAAGGACCCTCCCTGATCCTCTCTTCTTATTCCTCCCTCTTTCCATGTTCTAATTGGTACCAAAACCCATGTTCCATGTTTTCAGAACACCGTGTGTTTACCTCCATCCTCCAAAAGCACCTGCTAGACCAAGGAGAACCCATCTCCTTTTAGGGGGGCCTCACTAGCAGGGACCCTTTTGTATACATCTCTGTGTCTCCACCACCTAGTTAGTACCCATGATCTATTTGTGTTTCTTCAGTTGAACTGATGACATCTAAAGAGACTGCATCTGTTTTCACACTGTTTCTATGGGAAACACTGTAAGAAACCTGGTCCCATTCAAAGTCTAATGTGTAAAAATGGATGTAGTTGTAGTCCCAACATAAGTCACCTCTGCAACCATTTAAAAACAATAAAAGGTGTCCAAGCCAAAAAAAAAAAAAAAAAAAAAAAAAAGATAGCTTTAAGGAATGACACACCTCTCATTCCAAGTCCATCCCCCCCCCCCAAGAGATGTATGAACCTTACCATGACCACAGTGATGGGTTCAGAAGTGGGCATGAGAATGAGCTGATACCATCAGAATTAGGAAAGGGGGCTCTCTTCTCTTAGGTTGCTACTCTGGTAGGATATAAATCTGGAACCACTGGTGGCCATCTTTGCTTCAAGATAGGGAGAGTCTTTTTGAAATAAAGCCACACAAAAGAAAGCAGAGCTGAGATATGAGAAGAGGGTCCTCATGGCTTTGATGACCTCCTGAATCTGACATCACAGATTGACCCCTTGAATGTTTAATTACACAAGTCAATAAATTCCCTTTTATGCCTAAGCCAGTTCAAGTTGGGGTTTCAATCACTTGCAACTGAGAGTTCTGAGCAATGCAAGATATTAATAATATACCTTAGTGGGGGAGTCCCCAAGAGAAAATTTTTTGATCTCAAATCCCGGAATGTGTTTTTCTCTTCTGAGTAAATGGTTTTGCATTCCTTTTTGAGATAGTAGGCAGAAGGTTCAGAACCAGATTGTGGATTCGCTCCTAGCCAGTAAATAGGGCTTCACCACATTAAAAAAAAAAAAAAAACAAAACCATGTATATGAATGTTACACATGGCTCTGTCTTATTATTCTACTTTCATTATTCCTTCCACCCTGACTCCATCACCTATTTTTACTTTTATTTTTATCTTGTTTTCACTATATCTTTGTCAGCTTGTCTAATTTATTTTTTAACAAAGGAAGTATATAAGTCCACTGAATGATGAGAAAATTCTGTAAGGTTCTGTTTACATTTGTAATGTCTACTAATAACATCTGCTTCTTTTAAAAAGATACCCTCCTTCGTGTGTTACAAACATCGCTGCCTGCTTGTAAGAGATAATGTGTATAATCTTGCATTTCTTCATAGGCTTGTGGCTGTACTTAATATCTTTGCCAAAAATTATTGTTTTGGAGGGTGAGCACAGGATCTTATTTAGGTGGTTATATAATTTCCCCTCTCAGTAAAAATGTAAACAGGATAGGAACGGGTGGAGTTTGCTAGAAACTGGCCACCATGGAGGGATATTAGCTTAAATTACAGGTTTCAGCATTTATCTGGTAGCATCTTAAAGTTATTTATATGTTGTTCTGTAAATGTAAGATTCTGTGGGCAGGGGACATCTCATTACTCAGTCTTTTCTTTGTAAGATTTTTTTTTGCACTGCTATTGTCTAGTCCCTTATCCTCTAGATTCTTGGTGTCTGTAAAAGTCCACTAAATTGACCCCTCTAGCCCATTTCTCAGGCCACTCTACACCTTGTTGCCAGAGCCATTATTTCCTAACCCTTTTTTAAACACTTAAACAAACATGCTATGGCCAGTTCAGGTCCCTGCTGAAGTTTTCTAACTGATGATGTTTTTGGAATTGACAATGGGGTCCCATAATTGTGTCCATCCCACATCCACCGTTCCCAATCCCAGTTCTCTTTCCCAGTCACACCTGGCTCCTCAATGTGTTCAGAACAGAATCTCACTCATGCTTTTCTCCTACCTCAGGTGTCATCTCTAAAAAGCCCTTTCTTTCTCTCCATTCAGCCACACACTACTCGCTTTCAATTTTGAACTCAGTGAAGTTTTCTCCAGGCGTTGCCCTCTGCACCCATCTTTCCTATTTCTAAGCCCTCTTGAAGTGAATGTTTTCCTATTATCACATATTTACAATTGCTTGTATCTGTGTCTCAACAAATATAAGCTTTTCTTATATAATTATATCTTATTTCTCAAGGATAAATAAAAGCTCCTTGAGAGGAAGTATTAGCCTCTATTTCTTTCCTGTCTACAAAGTCTTTTGCACAGTGCCAAATGCACAGGATGTATTTAATAAAAGTTAACTAACTGGACTGCAAATTAGGAGACCCGAAATTTGGTTATAGGTTTGTTTCTGGTTAACTGTCTGACTTGGGGCTAGTCAACATTTTACCTTTTCAGTCCCGTAATTTCTCATTTAAAGTAGGGAAAAAAATGAATGCCAAAGACTCTCTTAAAAGAAAAGATAAATCACAAAGAAGCAGCCAAAGAAGTGCATGTGAAATGAATACTTATCTTCTTTGTCTTAATGATGATGGAAATGAAGCTTGTGTCAGAGAGGCCTAGACATCCATAATACCCGTGTTCTACTCCTGGGCATGTAAATTAAAATTTCAGGCTCCCCTTACAGTTAATTGTGGCCACAAAACTGAGTTCTGGCCAATGGAACAGGAGCAGATTGCATATTTCTCTTCCAGGCCTAGCTTGCAAAAATTTCTCTCATGCATGCTTTGCTCTTTCCCTATGTACTAGGGGAATGGGGAGAGCTTTGAGGACCTGGTGTGGGTGGGCATAGGCAGAGGATGGAGGAAACCTGGGTTCCTTGATGACTGCATAGAACAGAGCCACAATCCGCTGCACTGGACTATGAAGTATTCAAGAAATAAAATGTTACATGTTAAGTCACCAAGATTTAATGGTTTATCTGATCCAGAAGCTGGTCTAATTTACTTAAACTAATATTGAAGTCATACCTTGAAGTGGGGTATTGCCCTAAAAAAACCCCTTAAAACATATGGCATTGGCTTAGCAAGGGAGCTGTGGATGGCTGTGAAGTAGGAAAACTGCAGCAAGAGCAAAACAACTTGGAAGAGTTGGCTGCAATAACTTTGGAGACAGACCACATGCTCTTTAAACATCCAGCTCTAGGGAAAGTGGTTGGTAAGAATCAGGGAGTTAGTGGGTATTGCCTGCTATTGGATGCCTTTTAGAATATCTTACATGGAAAAGAGGAGCTCAGGCCAGACTTGGTAAAAAGCAGAAATAAGAACAAATAGAAGGAGACCATGGTTTCAGGGTGTAACTGGCCGTAGAAGAACCCCTACAGTATGTGTTGGGGATGTGGACAAAAATACAGAGAGATGGCTCCTCAAGGGACGGGGTGAGTTTGTTTGGCTGGGACCACCTCCCGGGGCTGGCAGCAGCGAGACGGCTCTGGGCAAGGGAGTGAGCAGCGGCTCTTCTCTCCCATGCACCCACCGTGGCAGTTGGATGGGGAGGTGATCCACCACATCTATATGGCCAGGAGCTCCCATGAAGAACCTGGGAGGCAACATTTACTCTCCCCCAAAGGAAGTCTGGGAGGTGCACCAGCAAGATGCAGGGATAGAACCCAGGGTGCCATATGGGATGCAACAGGAGGCCCTCCCCCATGCCAGAGACTCACGGCACATGGCAGGCAGGGAATGGAGCACATTTGATCTGGAGGGTGACCTTGAGCAGACTCCCTGCTGAACTGCACAGGGCCCATCACACCCCCAGGGAAGGCAGTACACAGTGCACACAGAGAACTGGTGCACTGATTGGTTCCCTACCTGATATGAACTCTGCCCAGCACAGAGGCTTGAGAGTAAAAGGAAGCTCAAGAGTGCCACCTACAGGGAAACTGCATTCCAGCAAGCTGTAGCTCTGCCAAATTATATATAAAAGCTCAAATTATCCTGCAGATCTCAAAATAACCTTATTAAGACAAGTAAATGACCCAAAGCCAACTGAAAATCATAAAGCACTTAACAAATCTAGAAGACATGGACAAGACAAATGAACAAATTGAAAATACAGAAAAGTCACAAAATTTGGAGCAATTAAGTAAAGAAGTACACAATTCTTCAAAACAATTTCAACAAGATGGCTAAAGACATAAAGGACATCAAGAAAACTCTAGAAAAGCATAAAGAAGAATTTGAAAGAGTAAATAAAAAATTAGTAGATCTTATGGAAATAAAAGACACTGTGATACTAGAGACACACAATAGAAGATTTGAAGAGGCAGAATAAAGGCTAAGTGACTTGAGGATAGATAATTGAATATGAACACACAAAAGAACAAATGGTGAAAAAAAAAATTTGAAGTGGATCTCAGGGAAATGATGGACAATATGAAGTGAACAAATATAAGAATAATTGGTGTTCCAGAAGGAGAAGAGAAGACTAGAGGGCTACGAAGAGTGTTTCAAGACATAGTTGGGGAAAAAGTTCCTAACACTTCTAAACAGCATAAATATGCAAATCAAAGATGCCCAATGAACACCAAATAGAATAAATCCAAATAAACCACTGTGAGACATATACTGATCAGATTGTCAAATGCTGAAGAGAAGGAGTAAAGTTCTGAAAGCAGCAAGAGAGAAGCAATTCACCACATACAAGGGAAACCACAAAAGACTAAGTACTGACTACTCAGCAGGCACCATGGAGGTGAGAAGGCAATAGTATGACATATTTAAGATTCTGAAAGAGAAAAAATGCCAGTCAAGAATTCTTTATCCAGCAAATTTTCTCAGACAAACAAATGCTGATAGATTTGTTAACAAGAGGCCTGCCTTGCAAGAAATACTAAAGGGAGCTCAACTGGCTGAGGAAAAAAAGAAAGGAGAGAGAGGTCTGGAGAAGGGCACAGAACTGAAGAATATTAGTAAGGGTACCTTCTAGTGCCCATGGAACACTCTCCAGGATAGATCATATGCTGGGGCAAAAACAAGTCTTAATAAATTTAGAAAGATTGAAATTATTCAAAGCACATTCTCTGACCATAATGGAATGCAACTGGAAATCAATAAACACCAAAGAACCAGATCTTTCACAAATATAGAGAGGTTAAAATAAACACTCCTAAACAACCAGTGGTCAAAGAAGAAACTGCAAGAGAAATAGGTAAATATCTAGAGATGAGTGAAAATGAGAACACACATATCAAAACCTATGGGATGCAGTGAAGGTGGTGCTGAAAGGGAAATTTGGAGCTCTGAATGCAAATATCAAAAAGTAAGAAAGAGCTAAGACCAAAGACGTAACTGAACAACTGGAGAGGTTAGAGAATGATCAGCAAACTAACCCTAAAGTAAGTAGAAGAAAAGAAATAATAAAGATTAAAGCAGAAATAAATGAGCTGGAGAACAACAACAACAAAAAAAAAATAGAGAAAATAAATAAATAGATTTATTTATAAAGAAGTAAATATTCTTTAAAACAGTCAACATGATTGACAGACCCTTAGCTAGACTGACAAAGTAAAAAAGATAGAAGACTCAAATAAACAGAATCATAAATGGAAGTGGGATAATTATTATGGATCCTGAAGAAATAAAAAATATCATAAGAGGATACTATGAACAACTGTATGCCAACAAGCTAGATAATTAGAGGAAATGGACAATTTCCTGGTAACACATGAACAACCTAGACTGGCCTGAGAAGAAATAGAAGACATCACAAACCAATCATAAGCAAAGAAATTCAATCAGTCATCAAAAATCTACCAACAAATAGAAGTCTAGGTCCAGACGGCTTCACAGGGGAATTTTACCAAACTTTCCAAAAAGAATTGACATGATTCCTGCTTAAACCCTTTCTAAAAATTGAAGAAAAAGAAACACAACTTAACTCATTTTATGAAGCTCATATCACTCTGATACCAAAACCAGATAAAGATACTTTAAAAAAAGGAAAACTATAGGCCAATCTCCCTAATGAATATAGATGCAAAAATTCTCAACAAAATACTTGCAAATAGAATCCAAAGGCACATTAAGATAATCATATATCACTACCAAGTGGGGTTCGTTCCGGACCTGCAAGGGTGGTTCAACATAAGAAAATCAATCAATGTAATTCAACACATTAACAAATCAAAAGGGAAAAATCAAATGATCATCTTGATAGATGCTGAAAAAAACATTTGACAAAATTCAACAAACTTTTTTAATTAAAACACCTCAAAAGGTAGAAATTGAAGGAAAGTTCCTCAATATGGTTAAGGGCATATGAAAAACCCACAGCCAGCACATTATTCAACAGTGAGAAGCTGAAAGCCTTCCTCCTAAGATCAGGAATGAGACAAGGATGCCCACTCTCACCACTATTATTCAACAGAAGGCTGGTTTATAAACTCATTAGTCAATTGGCTGCACCTGTGACTGATTACATCAACAAAGGGCATGTCTTCTGCAATGAGAGAATTCAATCAGCTGTATTTAAACCATTTAATTGAAAACTTTTAAGGAAGAGACAGAGAGGACCTTCACTTCTTTGGCTAGCCAGCAAAGTGTTTCTTGAGGAGTTCATCAAACACCTTCACTGGAGTTGCCAGTTTGCTGCCTGCCCTACAGAATTTGGACTCATGCATCCACACAGTTGCATGAGACATTTATAAAATCTTACATTTACAGATATCTCTTGTTGGTTCTGTTTCCCTAAAGAACCCTAACTAATACAGGGACCTAGTGATAGACAGAGGCTAGTGCAGGGGAAATGATAATTGAATATGCTCAGGTATGTTAATGAGGGTGAATTCAAAGGTATGGGAATGGATAGGGTTGATGATTGTTAATGGAATTATAAGTATCAGAGCTGAATTGGAGGTGAATAGGATTGAAAGGGTTGTTTACAAGCATATATCAACACTACATATATATATATATATATATATACATACATATATACATATATATATGATTATATGATATACTTCTAAGGTGTGACACTGGCACAGAGAGTTGACAACAGAATGGTAGACGAGAAAATCTACCTATTGCATACTAGGGACTATAATTAATAGGAATACCTTACTAGTACCACACAAATTCTAGGTACAAATAAATAAGGGCTGAAAAGAGCAATGGGGTGTTTGGGGTCATGAGAATTGTATAAAATGGAGATTGATGAGAATTGAACAACTAAGTGATGATAATGTGAGATAGGGATGGATTATTGTGGACATAACATGCTATGTGAACTTAGGAATCCCCTACTTCATAAGTCAAGCCCTCAATCTTGAGGCTTGCTCTTATGAAACTTACGGTTGTAAAGGGGAGGCTAAGTCCACCTATAATTATGCCTAGACGTCACCTTCAGAGAATCTCTTTTGTTGCTCAACTGTGGACTTTCTCTAAGTCCAACTCTGCAAATAATTCATCACCCATCCCCCAACATGGGACAGGACCTCCCAAGTAAATGAGTCTCTCTGGTGATGTGGGACATGGATTCTGGAAATGAGCCTGACCCTGGCATTGAGGGGTTGCGAATGCCTTTTGACCAAAAGAGGGAAAAGAAAGGCAACGAAATAAGGTTTCAGTGGCTAAGAGATTTCAAATAGAGTCGTGAGGCTGTCCTGGAGGTTACTGCAAGTTTCAGCATGAGACGCCAAATGGCCACAGTATGATAAGCCCAAGTCAACAGTCCTGAAAACATTAAAGAATACCCAGAACCCTGTATGAGATTCTATAAAAGTTTAACTCACTAAGTTTATTCTTCAGAAACTTAAATCCTCTAGAGAGCTCCTATGCCAGCTAAGTCCCCAAACCCTGAGGCAATAGCCTCTTTAAGAACATCAATCAAATGGGTCTCCTTTTCCTATAATGTCGACTCCCCTTTTCAACATGAACAAATTATGGTGGTCACTGCTTAGACATCTCTGAAGATTGGGAAAGTGATTAAGCTAGAGGAAGGAGTAGCAACAGACTAGATGGAATTTAACAAAGAATTATGAATACAGAATATCTATATAATTTTCTTTTTGTTAGTTGCTGGGGTATTGAAATAGCTAGAAGGAAAGAACTTTGAAATTTTCTCTATAGCTACTTGTTAAATTGTAATTTGAAAGTTATCACCTTTTTGTATATATGTTATATCTCACAATAAGAAAATAACTGAAACTATGGTACTGTAACTCATAACATTTTTTGAAATTTTCTATATAACTACTTGTTATATTGTACTTTGAAAGTTGTTACCTTGTGCATATATGTTATATTTCACAATAAGGAAATAACTGAAACTGTGGAACTGTAACCCATAACATTCTTTGAAATTTGCTTTCTAACTACTTGTTAAATGGCACTTGGAAAGTTATCACTTCTGTGTATGTATGTTATATTCCACAATAAAAAAAAATGATAAAAACAAATAAACAAAAAAAACAGAGATAGTCTAGAAATTTGGGGCCTTGAAGTGTTAGAAAAATTGACTTCTTCTAGACTGCAAAAGGAGGAAATAAGATTGAAAAAACTTCTGTGATTTAGAACTACTTTTATACTAAGTCCCATGGCAAGGATCAGGTATTGCCAAAGAAACCATGAACCTAGATTTAGCAAGCCTTCGAGTGTCTAAGGCTTGAAATAACACTTCAGCTCCCTAAACTTGCACCAGTATGTAGCCAGTTATAATATCTGGGCAGACAGATGTTCTAATGCACAATTCAGAGGTGGCCATGGAGAATAACAGACAAGAAAGAACTTCAAGAGAGAGGAACTGGGGGACAAGGAGAATGGGGCAAGGGAGCCCTCCGAGATGGGAGTGTGATCTAATCAAGGATCTCACCCTCTGCACAGGGGCCTTCGCAATGCCTGCCCAGCAGGATTTTAGGATTCTTGTGGAGCAATGACTGCTGCCCCTTTTGGAATGGGAAGTTAATCGCTGATATCCTATCCTGGTCCATCATTATAAATTGGGTGAGTGTTGGGATAGCATATCACCTGTATTTTGAATTAAAGGTCATTGAATCATAGGAAGCTACATCCAGAGCTGATGGAGGGGACTGAGACTCTCCAAGATATCATGTACTTTGAGCTGGATGCAGTGATTACATAGGACTTATTTCCCTGACAACAGAATGAGTGTTCTAGATGTGTAGGAAGAAAAATGGAAAGAGTAATTGGTGTACAATGACAGAGACTTCAGTGTAATTAGATGTGACTATGAGACTGAGTTCTGGCCAATGGAACATGAATGGAAATCCCACGTCCCAATTCCAGGCCTGGCTGATCAAATCCTCGCATGTGTAATGATCCCACAAGCCTTTACTCACTGAATTGACCCAGAGGAGGGTGGGGTTACAAAATGCAAATAGCTTGCATCTCCGAGTGACAACATGGAACAGAGCACTGTCACCCCTCCTCACTGTGAAGTAAGTCAGGAAAGACACTGAGATTTCAGGGTTTATTTTGTATAACAGCTAGCATTTCCCCCTAAGCAATACATGTTTTGTGAGCTATCAATAAGGGTAAGTGCCTTAGATCATTTTTAGCACTAGCTAGCAGAGACAACTCTTTCTACCCACATTTGCTTCTCTGAATTTTTGCTAGTAATCCATGGATCCAGGCCATCCAAGGTCTCGCACACCCTTGGAGGCTTCAAACTCCCTGAAGACAGTGATCATGTCTGTGTATCCTTAACATTTAGCATATTGTGTGGCACATAGTAGGTGCTCAGTAAATATCCATAGAATTGCGCAGTCCCTTGAAGCAACCATGATGTCGGTACAAATTTTTCTGGTCCACTTTCTATCTGGTCATATATACTCAGGGACTACAATTCATTTAAATACTTTATTATCACCAACTGGGCACTCTATTTTTGTTGACTTAAAGTGAGAACTATCAATGTAAATGGAAAATTATAAAAAACATGTTAAGTAATTTGACGATGTGAGGGGCTAATAGCACTCATAGAACTGAAATAAGATCTCATACTATCACTTGGTCTCCTTTGATGAATGTACTACCTAAAGGCAGATTTTATATCCACATAAAGACTGTAACTGTCTCTTCTCAGCTGCTGCAAAGCTCCTGCCTCTGGGGTTGACAATAATAACCAAATAGCTCATACATGGTAGGGAAAGGGAGGAATTTAATTTTATGAAATCTTCTTCTGGGTCTTGGTCACCATGTAGGGTACTGGTTCTTAAGTAACTGCATGATCCTCATTTTGTCCGTCAAAAATGGAACTTGTGGTGCAGCTAGCTGAGAAGCTTCGCACCTGGTTCTTGGTTCACTAAGCTGTTTTACCAGTGGTTTCCATGGAAATAGCAGTAGAAATGGCTCAATGTGTCTGAGTTGTGAGAGCTGCCAGCTGAGCTCTGAGAAAAGCTGCTTTTCCCCATGATACCCAGCGCCGATCATCAGCACAGAAAACGCTGCAGGATGCTGCAACCTCTGGCCAGGTCTCCAAAGTTACAGTTGTTTAGATAATCGAGGACATCTGATATTTTGGCTAACATTTCAGGTAGTTAATTGAAAAACTTTTGCAGAAACTGCATTACTTAGATTGCGTATCTTCCTTGGTCCCCAGTTAATTGAACCAAATATTAACTTTTCAATTTAACTTGGACCCCTATATCTGCTGTAGTAGTTGGGGTATGCCTGTTGTAAATATGAAGTAAATTTGTCCAGATTGTTAAACAATCTCTCATCTTTTATGTAGGGAAAAAGACAACCTGGACATTGTCTATCTTAAGAATGTTCAATGGGAAACATGTTTTCAAGTATTTCACGATGAATTGGGAATATGTTTAAGTATTTTTATCAAACTTTGTAACCACGTTTAGACCCTGCTAATAACTGACTAGCATAATTGGCTGCACTATCTAAACTCTTGTTAACTTTGTTTCCTAATTTATTAAAGGTTCAATGAAGTGGGGGTAATGAAGACTGAGAAATGATTGTAATGTTCCTGGTAGAGTATGGACATTTACTAATGAATATTAACATCAAAATGTAACTTAACATCTATTGAGCAACTACTATGAATGGCCACAAATTGGCTATTCTGGAAAGATGAATATTCTGCATTATTAATTATTGGGATATATTCCACATATTGCTCACCAGTTTCAAACAATTTGATGTAATATGACAGACTCTAAAGTAATGCCATGCACAATTTGTCCTTGAAGATTCAGAAGTCACTGTTTGATCCTATGATGTGCATAGTACATTATGAAAATCAATTAGCAGAGTATACCACTGTAAACATTAAAAATGGCAGAAATGATAGTACATCCCTCTGAACCCTTATTAAATCATTATTCAACAATTTTATCTCTACTACAAAAATAGAGCTCAGGAAAACCATTCCAGTTATTTGACAGTTCCACTGGGTTAAACTATGAATAGAAAATAAATTATGAATTATAAACATAGGTATGCTAATATTAATAGGTAAATCTGATTAATGAGAGGATTTACCTATGTATTTAGAGGAAAAACCTGTTCTGGTCTAATGATTAAAATGAGTATATTTGAATTAGGACTATAAAGTATCTAGTTTACATTCCTAGAGAAGTAAACAGGTATGTTAATTGAAGCTGGGCAAATCATCCGGGACCTGTGAGCATATTATCATCTTTAAAAACAGAAAGAAGATATGTGTAGTAGATTGATTGTTTATTATAGAATATGGAAATTCAGACCAGGAACATAGTAAAGTTCATTATTTCCATGTCATTTGATTATCTTACCCCTCATATGATGGTGGTTTGCTTATTATATTTCTGTGTTAGTATTTATTTTTTATATTCAGGTCACAGTATTCAGGATATTACAGCTTTTGATATTTGAATTTAATATCCTTATAAGACTACTGCTGAATCCATTAGTTAGCCATCTGGTTTAGAGTAGCTTGCCTGCTATTTCTTCAGGCTTTCAAATTCTTGAAATGTTTTGTACTTTTGATAATTTGCATTTTAAATGTGTGCATGTGTGTTCATGTATATACTGACATCTTGCTATAATGTTTCACTGTTTTAGAGCTGAATGAAATGAAAGAAGCACTTTCAAGAATATTTAGTAATTGAAATGCCAAAGTGATCTCATTATAGAGTTTTGTCCCCAAATATATTAGTTTCCTATGACTGCTGTAATAAATTATCACAGACTTGGTGGCTTAAAGCAATGCACATTTCTTCTTTTCCAATTTTGGAGGTCAGAAGTCCAAAATCAGTTTCAGTGGCTGAAATAAATGTGTCAACTGGGCTTGCTCCCTCTGGCTGTTCTAGGAGAAAATTCTTTTCCTTGCCTTTTTCAATTGCATTCCTTGGCTTGTGGCTTCTTTATCCATCATCAAACTAGCCATTTAGCATCTTGCTTTAGTCTTTGCATTATCCTCTGTCTCTGTAGTGAAGTCTTCCTCTGGCTCCCATTTATAAGGACCCTTGTGATGACATTTAGTGCTCACTTAGGTCATCCAGTATAATTCTCCCCATCTCAAGATACTTAATCACATCTGCAAAGACCCTTTTGCTGTACTAGGTGATATCCACAGGTTCCAGGGATTAGAACCTAGATGTCTTTGGAGACCATTATTCAGCTGAGTGGGAAAAGGTTAACTCAGCAGACCTGAGCTGCTCAAATCCTGCCCTTTCCCAGGTCTTCATGGCTGCCCTCAGCCCAGCTCCTGGGAGAGATCACTAAGCCGTTGGAGTACCTGCTGGTAAGATTATGTTTTTATGCCTGAGGTCTTAAAAATGTTATTTTATTTAGGGTGTGACCCAACTGAATGACAGTAGGCCTTAACGTGGATTACTGGAGCCCTTTATAAGCAGAAGAAACCCCCACATAGAGAGAGAAAGCCACAGGGAGGATCCAGAAACTGAAGTCAATGGAACCCGGAAAAGAAAGGAGAGGACATCACCATGTGATGCAAGGCAGGGGTACAAGCCAAGGAGTTTATTCTGACATGTGATTTATGATGAATGCCTATTATTGTATGCCTGAACCTTGGGCCGCAACATATCAATTTGACATCTTAGGAGGAGAGGGGGTGCCAGAGACCACGTAGCTAAGGTCAGACATGTGATCTATGCATGCCTATATGACTTACCCTTCAATAAAACTCTGGACACCAAGGCTTGGGTGAGCTTACCTGTTTGGCAACACCTGAGATGTGTTGTCACACGACATTACTAGGAGAGTTGTTATCTGTGCAATTCCACTGGAGAGGACAACTGGAAGTTTGTACTTCGTTTTTTCTGGACTCCACCCAATACACCCTTTCCCTTTATTGGTTTTAATCTGTATCCTTTTGCTGTAATAAACTGTAACTAAGAGTATAAGAGCTTTTCTGGGTCCTTTGAGTCCTTCTAGCAAATCGTCATTGAGAGTGGCCTTCAGGATCCCTGACAGTTTGTGTCAGAAGCAGGATTTGCTGCAACCCTGATTTGCTGAAACATGGTGAGAGCATTGTTTGGGAAAAGGAAGGAGATGGGGGTAAGGATTGATGAACCTTCGATACCTGGCTGACTACTGTCTTAGTTTGCCAGGCTGCTACGACAAATACCAAACAGTGGATTGGCTTAAACAATTTTTTGGCTCACAGTTTGGAGGGTAGGAGAAGTCCAAAATCAAGACATCAGCAAGGTGATGCTTTCTCTCCAAAGTCTGTAACATTTTGGTACTGGTTGCCGGTAGTCCTTGGGGTTCCTTGGCATCTTTACATCCTATTTACAATGGGTTCACACCTACTTGAATGTGGATTAAGATTAAGAGCATGTCTAAATTGGGGTACAATCTGCAGCAGGTACTAAGTCATAGCAGCTGCACTGAGATCAGTGACTGGAGGTAAAAGTTATCAATGGAATTTAGAAATGATAGCCCCGGCTCTTGGGACTTTGGCTCACTGGGTGGGTAAGGAGATTCAAAATAACGAGAAAAAATCTAAATTTACACTCCATTGGTTATTTTTATCTGTAATTTTAATAGCTAAAATGAAAGTAAAGGAGAGTTACCATGGATTCTGATGCTATGCCAAGTTTGGATTTTGACCTATCTGAGTTATGGCTAGTAGCCTCAGGGCTATTACCAGAGGAAAAAATTATTCTGGAACATCAGATAGCACCTCTACAACCTCTGGTTACCAAAAAGTTAGTCAGGTCAGGAAGGGGCAAGACCAAGAAACTACTGAAACTGGGAGGTATAGTGTGAAGAAGTTGTCTCTCATTGTGGATTGATATCATCTGCTTCCCGAAGAACTTTTACTAAAATGGGTTGTGAGAGTGACTAAGTTAGGATCAGTCTCCTTGGTTTTGAATGCTGCAGAATGCAGGAACATGTTTGGGTTCATAAAGGACCTACAGATCAGTATTGAACAATCACAGATGGATGTACAGTATCTAGACATACAGGAGGTTGTTCCTGAGAGGACAGTTAGCCTGGGGGACTGGATGAGAGCCTCTTTAAAGTATGTATGCCAGTTTGGATGTCTTATGTCCCCCAAAATACCATGTTCTTCAATGAAATCTTGTGGGGGCAGACGTATTAGTGTTGATTAGGTTGGAACCTTTTGATTGAGTGTTTCCATGGAGATGTGACTCAATCAACTGTGGGCAAGACCTTTGATTGGATAATTTTCATGGAGGTGTTACCCTCCATTCAGGGCGGGTCTTAATTAAATCACTGGAGCCCTATAAAATCTCAGACAGAAAGAGCTCAGAGCAGCAGCTGAGAGACATTTTGAAGATGGCCATTGAAAGCTGACACTGACATTTTGGAGAATGCCATTTTGAAACGCAACCTGGGAGCAAGCAGATGCCAGCCACATGCCTTCCCAGCTAACAGGGGTTTCCCAGATGCCAATGGCCTTTCTCCAGTGAAGGCACCCTACTGTTGATGCCTTTCCTTGGATACTCTATGGCCTTAAGACTGTAACTGTGTAACCAAATAAACCCCCTTTATAAAAGCCAATCCGTTTCTGGTGTTTTGCATTCCAGCAGCATTAGCAAGCCAGAACAGTGTGTTTACCTGAAGAAGGGGGATTGTGATTCCCTTCTTTCAAATGCCAAGTGAAACTCCCCAGATGAAGTAGGCAATGTGCTGCATATGCAAGCCATGCTGAATTGGCTTTATGACGGCCTGGATGTTTACTCACTTAGTATGTCCCTTACCCAGGGCGTGGTAAATGCTCCAGTTGAGGGGTCCCCATTTACATGGGCAGACCCTGTTATCCACTGTTGCAAAATCAAGCAAGTGTCTGAGAGGCCTTATTGGATCTGTTGTCTCAGTTTTTTCTTATGGGTCTTACAGATGCTAAGAAAATTAAAGTAGTTCATAAGAGAATGGGAAAAGATTAATGGGAGAGTGAAAGGGCTCATCCCAGCAGGGTGAAAATCTTTAAGTGTTTATTACAAAGTGGAATGAATAAAGCAGACTCTGGCAGGGTTGAAACAAAGGTCTTAGTGTAGCACTATCAGAGGTTGGGTTGACTAATTGGAGCCCCCGCTCATTCCCCACCATTGAAGGACCCTAAACAAATCCACTCTATTGACCTTAGTTTGGAGGAATTTTAAAATCCAGAAGGCAGAGAGGGCAATGAGGAATCTGAGCTCGAGTCAGTATATTAATCAAGATGAGAACTAATGAAGGGGCTAGGGTCAGCCTTCTAGAGCCCCGCTGGGGGCCCGGGGCCATACGCACATGTGTGGGGAAAATGTCCAGGGGCTGGAGCAGAACTTTCCTGAGACCCTGACATGATTGCCCATTGCACTGTGATCTTAAAATCTGTTGGTGGCGTTCTAATGGGGGCTACTGTTAGAAGAGGAGGACATGAAGATACAATGTTTGATGGGTTTAAGGTGAAAATTTAGATAAAAATTGAAATATTCAAACAGACTTTATGTGAAGTGGTTGCATCTCCTTTACCTGAATATATTATTGGGATAGATATTAAGTCTGACTGGGGAACACTTCCTCTACCTAATATTACAAAACAGAAAGCATGTAAATTGCTCTTGATCAGTATAAATTGGACATGCTAAATGAAACCTACAAAATTGCCTGAGACAACATTGATTGTTAATTTGAAATAGTATAAAATACATGGTGGATAAAAGAGATTAGTACTTACTTAATGATATGTTAGAAGAAGGAGTGCTGGAGCCATCAAATTTTCTGTACAATAGCCCTATGTGGCCCCTGAAAAAGACAACTGTCTCATAGAGACTAACAGCAGACTGTTAAGAGTTGAATAAAGTAGTACTGGCTGTAGCATCAGCAGTCCCTGTTAGGGTTTCAACTTGCACTTTTGAACACGGGAGCTTATGGGAAAAGCCCATGAGTGCCATCCAGCGGTGACCTCTGGTATTTTGGATTAGAAAATTTCCAGATATGGCACTATGAATAGACAATTTGAAAGACAATTATTGGCTTGTTATTGGGCATTAATTGAAACTGCCCCTAAGACTGAAGAACATAAAGCAACTCTGAAACCTGAAACACCTCTTACATCTTATGGCATGCTTGTACCCTGAACCAACAGGGTCTCTTGATTATTTTAATGCAGATGGATGCCCAAGTAGCTGTGGGGAAGAGGCCCTCCATCTTAGCTATTGAGGCTAATGGGACACACCTATGAGATTCTTTGGGGCTTCTAAACCTAAGGAAGTTCTCTGGGGACACTTGTAATTTGCATTGATAAACTATGACTGCCCTCACCCCAAGAATAAATCAGAATAAGATATCTGCAGAGCAGGGATAGGAACTCTTCTGAATAACGACTTTGTTCTCCCCATAGGAGAGAGGTTGGACCTACTATATAACAGTGTGCTGTGGAAATCAGACTCAGCACAAATGTGTGAGTGGAGGCTGGGTGACTGGCTTTGTCCCCAACTGACTCGGAAGCCAGAAATAACTGAATCATGGTGAGTTTTGATGACATCTTTCTTAGTTTTGCCTGGGCTGCTATGACAAATACCACACACTGGGTTGGCTTAAACAGTGGGGATTTATTTTCTCAAGGTTTCAGAGGCTAGAAGGCTTGCTTTCTCCCAGGTCAGTAGCATTCTGGGCTGGCTGCGGGTGTCACCAGGTTCCATGGCTTGATTCTCCCGCTTCCCAGCATATGGTGATGTCCTCTCCTTTTACTTCTGGGTTCCTTCTGACTTCTGACTTTCAACTCCTCCCTGTGGCTTTCTCTTTCTATGTCTGAGTCCCTTCTGTTTATAAAGGACTCCAGTAATCCGGTTAAGGTCCAACCTCATTCAGCTGAGCTACACCTTAACTAAAATAACATCTTTGAGAGATTCTGTTCACAATGGGTTTACACCCACACAGAGGTAGATCAAGACAAAGAACATGTCTAAATCGGGGTACATAATTCATTCCACCACAACATCTTTTCATAACAACATGTTGAATATGGCCATAAGCTGATAGTGTTGGGAAGGCATAGCAAATACTTCTGTCTTACTGACCTGTTCTGTCATGAAACTGAGTTGCGTGGTGCTCATTTTGTGATATGGTGTAGCACTCTTAACTGTTGATTCAACTACCACATGTAACTAAGTCAGAGGATAATACTGACATAGATGATTAAGTGTATTGGGAGATTGAGTTAAAGCTTCCTCAAGATGTAATAATGAGGGAAAATGACTGGCCTAAGGAAGAACTGGTTTTGATTAGCACAAGTTTATGTTAAGGTCCAATAGTGGCTGATCAAAGAGGAAACAAGTTATGAAGTTAGTACAAAAACATGAAAATGTATGTAATCGCTTTATGGGCTGGATTGTTTCTTTAAATGTATCTCTACCACACATGGACTCCTCCAAATGTTAGGCATATTCATACTGCTACAGTTGCTGTATCTGCTACATAAATCCTGAATTAAATGTAGATGCTTATGCAAATATGATTATTTTGCTATAAGAATGCTTAGGCCAAGGGCCAAGGGAATTGACCGCTCAGGAAAGCATTAACTCAGCAGACCTGGGCTGCTCAAACCCTGCCCATTCCCGGTGTCTTCATGACTGGTCCTTGGCGTGGCTCTCGGGAGGTGATCTTTGTGTCCTTGGAGTATCCTGCCTGGTAAGAGTGGCTTTGTGTGCCTGAGCTCTTGGGCCATGCCAGACGGTTTATTCCAACAGTATGATTTTTGGTGAATGCTTGAAGCTTTGGGCCACTGTTTTACATTTTACATTCCCACCAAAAATGCACTAGGGTTCCTATTTCTCTACATCCTCACCAGGACTTGTTACTTGCTGTTTGTTTTGTGTGTGTGTGTGTGGGGGGGGGTGGTTTACAAAAATAATAACCATTCTAGTGTATGTGAGGTGGTATATTGTGGGGTTTTTAAAATTTTCTTAGAGCAATTGTAGGTTTACAGGAAAATCATGCAGAAAGTACAGAGTTCCCATATTTATTAACATTTTGCATCAGTGTGGTATTTTTTCACAATTGGTGAAACAGTATTATTATAATTATACCATCATATCCATAGTTTGCATTAGGGTTCATTCTTTTTATTGTACAGTTCTATGGGTTTTAAAAAATTTTATTCTGGTAGGATATACACAACCTAAAATTTCCCTTTTTATCCACTTTCAAATATGCAGTTCAGTGGTGTTAATTGCATTCACAATGTTGTGCCACCATCACCACTATCTGTAACCAAAACTTTTCCATCACCAAACAGAAACTCTGTACCAATTAAGCATTAATCCCCATACCCTACCCCTACTCTGTACCCTGGTAACCTGTACTCTAGTTTCTGAGTCTAAGAATTTGCTTATTATAATTATTTCAAATCAGTGAGGTTATACAATATTTGTCCTTTTGTGTCTAGCCAATTCACTCAACATGATGTCTTCAAGGTTCATCCATATTGTCACATGTATCAGAACTTCATTCCCTTTTTACTGCCCAATAATATTCCATTGTATGGATATTCCACATTTTTCTTTTATCCATTCATTGGTTGATGGACACTTGGGTTGCTTCCATCTTTTGGCGATTGTGGATAATGCTGCTATGGACATCAGCATCATCTGTTGATCAGCAAATATCTGTTCAAGTTATTTTTTTCAGTTCTTTTCAGTATACACCTAGAAATGAGATTGCTGGGTTATATAGTAATTCTATAATTAACATTCTGAGGAACCAACAAACTGTTTTTCACAGCAGCCACACCAGCTTACATTCCTACCAACAACGTATAAGTGTTCCCTTTTTTCTGTATCTTCTCTAATACTTGCTGTTTTCCTTTCCTTTTTTTTTTTTTAAATAGTAGCCATTCTAGTGGGTGTGAAATGATATTTCATTGTGGTTTTGATTTGCATTTCCCTAATGGCTAATGATAGTGAGCATCTTTTTATCTTGCTTATTGGCCATTTGTGTATTTTCTTTGGAGAATTCACTATTCAAGTCCTTTGTTCATTTTAAAAATTGGGTTGTTTGTCTTTTTGTTTTTAAGTCATAGAATTTCTTTATATATTCTGAATATTAAATCCTTATCAGACTTATAGTTTCCAAATATTGTCCCCCAGTCTGTTGGATGTCATTTCACTTTCTTGATAATGTCCTTTGACGCACAAAAGTTTTAAATTTTGTGAGATTCTGTTTATCTGTTTTTTTTTCTTTTGTTGCTTGTACTTTTGGTGCAAGGTCTAAGAATCTGAATATTTTGGTCCTGAAGGCCTAATAGAGGCCTAAAACAAGGTCCTGAAGAACACTTCCCTGTGTGTGTGTGTGCGTGTGTGTTTGTGCACGTGTGTTTAGGTACTTTATAGGTTCAGCTCTTATGTTTAGGTCACTGACCCACTTTGGGTTAATTTTCCTATGCAGTGTGTGGTTGGAGTCCACTTTCATTCATTTGCATGAGAACATCCAGTTTTCCCAGCACTAGTTGTTGAAGAGACTTGACACCCTTCTCAAAATTAATTAGCCATAGGTATGTATGTATGCAAATTTATAAGCCAAAACATTAGCTAAATACACAGAATTCCATGTTGCAACAGTTTAAAAGATATCCCTATATAACTTTGAGAAATAACAGAAAATTAGTGGCATTTAATTTGTTGTGCTTTCATTCTCAAATACACCCAAATCTAGCACAAAAGGAATAAATAGAAACACGTGAAGTATATGATATTTTTCTTTGTGGTGGCAGCAGCTATCCACTGAGATAAAAAAAATTACATCAAAATTTTTATGGAGGAAATACCTGAAACTGTTGAACTGTAACCCAGTAGCCTTGATTTTTGAAGACGATTGTATAACTATAACGCTTACGCTGTGTGACTGTGTGATTGTGAAAACCTTGTGGCTCACACTCCATTTATCCAGTGTATGGACAGATGAGTAGAAAAACGGGAACAAAAACTAAATGAATAATAGGAGGGAAATGAGGGATGGGATGTTTTGGGTGTTCTTCTTTACTTGTATTTTTATTATTATCTTAATTTTTTTTTTTTTTTTGGAGTAATGAAAATGTTCAAAAATCGATTTTGGTGATGAATGCACAATTATATGGTGAAAAACTGATTGTATTCTGTGAATGATTGTTGGGTATGTGAATATATCTCAATAAAACTGGATTGAAAAAAATTTTTCTTGGAAGAAATTGTGTTGGAAATATGCTTACATTCATAAGTAATGGGAACTAGGGTCTGGATTTTGGTTGAATGTTACTGAGTGAGAAAAAGGGAAGGCTTTATTTTTACTCTGGTAAAAGGGGGCAAGAAAAAGGAATATTTGCATCAAAGATTTCTCCTTGTAATACTTTCTTCCCCCAAGACCTCAGTGAAATTACTCCAATGGCTTTTTTTTTTTTTTTTTTAATTTTATGTGTTTTTAGTGGAAAATGTTGAATGGATGTACTTTATGCCTGGCTGAATTAGGGAAGAGCTAAAGCAACCCATGTGTATGTGAGAACAAGGAGGCAGAGTGAAACCTTGGAAAATAATCCTAAGGAACACAGAGAAATCATAAACCAGACTCTCAGCCATCACAAAAGTACAGGAATAGGACTTGTGTCAAGGTTTCTTGATTTCTTAGGGTTAGGAGATCTTTGCTGTTGTCTGGAGTACCCTTTATTGCCTGGGATTGTTGAGTTAAGATGGGAATTAAACATCACCCTAGACTGAACCAGGAATTCATCCTTACAACCACTGCCACTTGCTGGGTGCATGACACAAGGCAGTTGAATCTGCCATGCATGAGACAAGATGTTCCTGCAACATCTTAGTTTGACGGGTAGCTATGATACATACCACACAGTGGATTGGCTTAAACAACAAGAATTTATTAGCTCACAGTTTTGGAAGCTGAAGGTCCAACATCAAGGCATTGGCAAGGTAATGCTTTCTCCCCTAAATCATAGCATTCTGGTGCTGGCTTGCTGCAATCCTGGGGCTCCTTGGCCTGCATCTCTGCCTCCTGTCACATAGCCACCTCTCTCTCTTTGTTCTGCTCTTTTGGTTTCCACTGACTTCTGGCTTCTGGCCCCTTCTCGTGGTTTTTTCTTTACTGATCGTGTCCTTATTTCTTCTGCTTATGAAAGCCTCCAGTAATCCGGATTAAGACCCACTCTGAGTCAGTTGGACCACAACTTAACTAAAAATAACATCTTCAAAAGTGTCCCGTTTACAATGGGCTCATCCCCACAGGGATGCAGATGAAGATTTAGAACATGTCTTTTGCTGGGGTGCAGAATTCAATCTGCCACATGGGAATATTACTGCAAGTTTTGGGGGAAGTTGTGGTACTTTGTATGAGTTCAGTTCTGTAGATTTTCATGGCATGGTCTGTTGGACTCTGGATGTTTCTGATAGAGAACCATGCATGCTTAATGTTTTGCAGTGTTACTAGTTGAAACTCAAGAAATTTTCCTATGGAGAAACCAAGGCAGCAAGATGCTAGGGGCTGCTTTTTTACTTACCCTCAGCTGACCTTCAATTTCTTGAAAAAAAGTCTTTCTTAGGAAGGCCATGCTTTGGCTGATGCAGGGCCAGGGTCCTTGGGTTCAAATTCCAGGACGGCTGCTATGTTGTATCATTCCAGGGAATTGCTACAAATTCGGGCTCTGACACTTGAGACCTTGACTTACCTTCTCCGTGCCCCAATTTTCTCACCTGGGAAATGGAAATGATACCAATAAATATCAATAGGGTTACTGTGAGGTTCAAATGATACAATACATGTAAAATATAACTAATTGTGCTTGGTATGTGGCAAGCTCTTACTATTAACCACTTCAAGTGATGAAACAATTTCCTGAAAACCAGACTGCTCAAAAAGAGCTGAATTTCAGGCAATAATTGGGCTCCTCTTCCAGAAATTGGAGACATTGCAGACTTTGGTGCCTCCAATAGGGAAATGTAATTTGGAGTTGTTAAAACATGCCAGTGAAATGATGTAGTATGGTAGGACTTGGAGGTGGAGAAGCATCAGCAATTAAAGAAAGTGTGTTGGGCCTGATATTAGGGATTATACATGGCCTCATGTCAGCCAAGGTCTGTCTTTATGGCAGAATCCGTGACAACACTGAAATCAATATTTGATAAACTAGCAGTTGCAGATCAATTCCTGACCACAGGAATACCTGTACACAGTTGAGGGACTTTTGCAGCAGAACTGCACGGAAAGTTACCATGGAATGTCATTTGGAAGAATCAGGCTCCACTGGAACATGCTGCTATGGGAGTGAAAAGTTTAGAGCAACATTTCCTGGAAAAGCTCAGGCTCATGGGGACTGTCAAATTGTTGTGGTTAGTGAAACTAATTCCTGAAGAGGAGAAGAAGCAACCAGACTCTCAGGGAACCAGACAGAGGAGTAAGGTTGTGACTTGATTCCCTGGATTAGACCCTGGGAGCTGGAGGTGAGGCCCAGAGTGAGGTCTGAGCAGTGTCCCCCAGATGGGTCTCCGTGTCCAAGCCCTCACATTTGCTTCTTGTGAGGGGGGCCTGGCAACACAAAGGAGAGCTGGGACAACTTGCAAACCTACCCCTGGTAGCTAGCAGGGTGCAGGAAATACAGGATAGAACTGAGTTTTATAAAAAAGCTTAGGAGAGAGGATTAGTGTCAAAACCAGATTTAACAAAGCAGTCAATTGTTTTTACTTTGATGGCATGATGATTTGGAGGAACCTTGGTGGACACATTGGGGTAATGCACCTTCTCCTCCACATGCCATCCCTTGGCAGAGCTTCTGCTTAGAGGTCAGTGAATTTTAATGTGGAATCCAGGACTGGGGAATGGTGTCAGATTTGGTTATTCTTTATGCCCCAATTGATGGGGTGAGAAGCATGGTGAAGACGCAGCAGTCATGGAGAGGACTCTATTCTACATGGTTAGGGACTGGAACTTGGGTCTAGGATAGCCAGATTCCCAAGGGATAGGAATCCCAAGTTCAATAATCGGGATCCAATAATAATGGCAATTACAATAGCTTCTAACTTAAAAAGAAATCATATTCTATATATTTGAGACTCTATTTATGTAATTTTATTTAATTCTCACAATGAATGAGTCAGAAAGTATTATTATTTCCATTTTATTCATGCTGAATCTGAATCTAAATGGCAGAGACTGATGAGGGTCTAATTTGAATTTTGCATCCTTCCCAGTGTATAAACTACTCAAAAATCATGGTCTTCAACTGGTGTTGACAATACACTGAGTAGTTCACAGAATTTTCTTCAGATTACAGTGATCACTGTGTCTGAGGGAGCATTGCAATTATTGGTTACCATCCTTCATTATTTAGCCAGTGATTGTCCCGTGCCCTTATCAAAACTAATTTTCTGAAGGGCAGGGATTGAGTCTTCCATGTTTCTATAAGTGACAGTGCATAGCCCAAGGCCACCCACATGCTGTCCTTCTAAATATTTGGTGATTTTTTTCCCTATTTTAGTATGAGATGGAACTGTCTTTGATACGCTCCTATGAATTATATGTAAACATATTTTTAAAATTTGTATCCTACCTGTGATTTTTCTGTAATTTCTTGGTTATTACTGGCATGTCATACATACTTATCTAATAAAAAAGCACTACACACATACATACAAATATGAAATCCCTGATGTTGGAATTTCCACATCTCTCTTGGTGATATACAGTTTTTTGAAAAGAGGTAAGTAAAAAAAAAAAAAAAAAAAAAATCAGTAATTGGTTACTTTTTCAAGGGAAAAAAGTTATCTGAGTGGCTCTTGAATTTCTAGATTGTTAGATATCGACAGCCTCAGGTGTACAAGTGAAGGACTTCTGAAGAGGATTTCAAGAGTGCTTCTGTGTTTGAGATATTATAGCAAAACCATTTGCAGGCAGGATCCAATGGCATTGAAGGAAATTCACAGTCTAAATCCAGAGACTTTCAGATGTTAGCTACTCATTTAGTCCTCCTCATTTCTCAGGTAATAGAATTTATTTCCACCCTACTGTTACGAGTGATATAGTTAACTCACTTGGTAGTTAATAAGTTAGTAGACCCAACTTTTCCTTCTTTCCTTCCTTCCTTCCTTCCTTCCTTCCTTCCTTCCTTCCTTCCTTCCTTCCTTTCTTCTTTTTCATTCTCTTTGCTATTAAGTCAGGGGAAAAGGACAGAAAGAATGAGAATTTTTATCTACAAAATAACTTCTTTTTAAACAAAATTGTTTATTTGAAAACAAAGGCATGAGTAAATGTTTTTCCTGCAACTTCAAATACTGATAATTCCCAAGATGAAAAATAGATAGCCAGAATTCTTCCCTTGAAAATATGTTTTTATAAATTTGTCATGAAGGAAAATATTGATTTTGTTTCAAATTTCAGAAAAATGTTTCACATGAGAATATTAGTGAAAGACTGTGGGTAGAAAGGCAGAGCAGAAAAACTGTGATACCTTTTTTTTTTTTTCCTTACCCATCATACCCTTAACAACTTTTTTTTTTCACACAGCTCTACATATTCTCACTTTCCCTCAGATGGTCCCTCCAGACTTCTCAACACTTACAGAACACTTGCAAGACTGAAAATTTTCCTATCTGTACCATGCGTTTCTTAAAGATTTTCACAGGTAAGAATAAAACCATTCTCATTAATTTTAATGAGCATTTAAAACATCATAGGGTTTCAGGGAATTTTTTTTTTTTTAAACAAAGGCTCTTAGTAATTGCTAAATGCCAGCCTTAGTGTGTCTCTGCTTTACCCAGTTTCTTAGAACTGTTTCAGAGAGTGAAAGAAAGGAGGCATGTTCTTTTTTACTTTTCCATTTTCTAAAAATAAGATGATCAACCAATCAATTGAAAAGGAAATCAAAAGGGAAACCTATGAGTAGTCATGCTAAAAAGAAGCCCACTAAAAACAAACAAGAGAAAACACCAAAAAAAAAATCATTTAGCAAATTTTACACACATGCGCACACACACACACACACGTTATCTTAGCCAGTAAGAAATTTTTCCTTCTGTTAAAATAATACCACTGACGTTATTCTTTTGTTTTCTCTTTGCTCTGTTTTGTTTTTAAAGGCAGAGGGAGAAGCTTCAAGAGATATGACAGGTCATTCTCAGGCCAGGGTCAAAAGCTCATTCCAAAGTGCCATTATACGTGATGGTGGCCATAATCAAAATTAAAGACATTTTTAGTAAGTTTTTACTCCTTGATGTCCACCTAGGTGTCTCTTGCCATCACATCTAACATCTTTCTTAAAAATATTTTTACTAAGAAAAATTGCAACATCCAGAGAAATAGAAAAGTATAGTAAATTCCTCATATGTATATTATCTAGATTTAGCAACTTATTAACATTTATTAATATTTTACTATATTTAGTCCATGTTTTAGATTTATGTAAATTTTTACTCCTGGGTTTCATTTTTATTTTTTTATTGAGGTATAATTTACATACAATAAAATTCACCAATATTAGGTGAATAATTTGATGAGATTTCACAAAGATTTACAGTCATGTAATAGCTACCAGAATCTTGATACAGAACATTCTGTCATCCCCAATTTTTATCATGGCCATTTGCAGCCATTTCCTTTCCCCCACCACAGCTCCAGAAAACCACTGCTTTACTTCATTCCCTATACTTTTGTCTTTTCTAGAATCTCATATAAATGGAATCATAAGTTATGCAGTATTTTGTGTCTGGCTTCTTTCACTTAGCTTAATGCTTTTGAGATTAATCCATGTTGTTGAACATACCAATAATTTTTTCCCTTTTTATTCTTGAGCGGTGTTCTGTTGTGTGGATAGACTACAGTTAGCCAGTCTATAGTGGATGGATATTTGTGTTATTTCCAGTTTTTTTGGCTTTTATAAATAAAACTGCTATGAGCATTTGGGTACAAGTCTTTGTGTGGACGTTGTTTGAATTTCTCTTGGGCAAATATCTGGGAGTGGCGATTTTGGGTCATATCATAAGTGTATACTTCATTTTATTAAAAATTGCCAAACTGTTCTCCAAAGTGTTTGTACTATTTTGCAATCCCTCTCACAATGAATGAAAGTTCCAGTGGTTCCACATCCTAACCTGTCTCAATTATGTTATTCTTCTTAACTTTAGCCATTCTGGTGAGTGTGTAGTAGGATCTCAATGTGGTTTTAATTTGCTTTTCCCTAATGGCTAATTATATCTAGCATTTTTTTACATGTTTGTTTGCCATTTGTATATCATCTTTGGTGAAGTGTCTGTTAAATATTTGCCCATTTAAAAACTTGGGATGTTTGTCTTCTAATTATTGAGTTTTAAGAGTTCTTCAAATATTCTGGAGACAAGACCTTTATTGGATATGTGTTTTGCAAATATTTTCTCCCAGTCTGTGGCTTCTCATTTTCTTAACAGTAGATTTTGAAGAGCAGAAGTTTTAAATTTTGATGAATTCCAAATTATCAAGTTGTTTTTATAGTTCATAATTTCTGATAGGATATCGAAGAAATGGTGGCCAGGCAAGATTACCAAGATTTTTCTCCTATGTATTCTTTATGAAATTTTATAGTTTTCCATTTTGAGTAAATGTTTTATTAGGTAGAGGTCCAAGATTTTCATTATTATTATATTGTAATGGTTATTCAATTGTTCTAGCACTGCTGAAAAAATTATCATTTCCCCATAGAATAATTTGGGTAACTATCAAAATACCATATGTATGGGGGACTGTTTCTGAACTTTCTATTATATTCCACTGATCTGCATGTCTATGCCAATTCTACAGCTGTTGTCATTGATGTGGTTTTATAGTAAGTCTTGAAATAAAATAATGTAAATCCTAACTTTGTTCTTCTTCTTCAAAATAATGTAGCTACTCTAGGTCTTTTGTATTTCCATATAAATTTTAGAGTCAGTTTGCCAATTTCTATAGAAAGCCTGATGTGATTTTGATTGGTATTGCGTTGGTCTATTTGGATAGATTTGATATTTTAGCAATACTGGGTCTTGTGATTAATGAACATGGTATTTTTCTAGTTTTACTTAGGATTTTAATTTTCTCGCCAATGTTTCGTAGTTTTCAGTGGACACAAATTGCACATATTTTGCTAAATTTATGTCTACATATAGTCGTAATTTTTATGCATTACATGGTACTATTTTTAATTTGTTTCCAATGTTTCATTGCTATTATGCAGAATATAATTAATGTTTGTATATCATATCCTGTGATATTGTTAATCTCACTTATTACATCTAGTAGTATGTTCCTGAGGACTTTTTGCACAGACAATCCTATAGTCTCTGAACAAAGACATACTTCTCCAATATGTGTGCTTTCCCCATCCCCCCTTTTTTCCTTATTGCACTGGCTAGAACTTCTAGTATAATATTCAATAGAAGTAGTGAGTATGGACATACTTGCCTTTTTCCAATATTAGGGGCAAAACATTTAGTCTTTCACCATTAGTTATGCTGGGTTTTTTTTGGTAGGTGTTTATCAAGTTGAGAAAATTCCCTTCTAATTCCACTTTGCTGAGAAATTTCATCATAAATTGGTGTTGAAGTTGTGTCAAATGTTTTTCTTTAATCTGTTTATGTGGTGAAATTTGTTAATTGATTTTTGAACGTTAATCCAACTTTGCATACTGTGATATAGCCTACTTAATAAATGATGATATAATGTTTCTTTTTATATATTGTTGGATGTAATTTACTAAAATTTTGTTAAGGATTTCCATGTCTATATTCATGAGGAATGCTGCTTCATTTTCCTTGCAATGTTGTAGTCTGGTTTAGGTATCAGTGCAATAAAAAGAGTTGGGAAGTTTTTCTCCTCTTCTATTTTGTGGAAGAGCTTTTGTATTCTTTCTTTCTTAAATGTTTGGTAGAATTCAACAGTAAAGTCACTCGGGCTTAGGATTTTCTTTGTGGGAAATTTTATATTATTTTTAAACTCTGAATTAAATTTATTTGATAGATATAGGATTTTTAAGTTATCTACCTTGAGAGAGCTTTAATGACTTGTGATTTTCATAGAATGTGTCCATTTAATCTGCTTTTTATTGGCATTATTATGTTCATAATATTTCCTTATTATCCTTTTAATGTTGAAAGGATGTGAAGTGATATTTTCCCTCTTTATTGTAATTTGTTTCTTTTCTCTTGATTAGTCTAGCTAGATATTTAAGAGAAAACATAATTTATAAGATTAAAATCTTTTGAAATCTATGGAGATGTGTTTGAAGGCCCAACATATGATCCATCTTAGTGAGTGTTCTACGTGCTCTCAGAAGAATGTGTTTTCTTCAGTTGTTGGATATAATGTTCTAAAAATGTATACTAGGTTAAGGTGGTCGGTAGTGTCATTTGGATCTTCCATGTATCTTCTCTATATTCCAACTGCCATTTTTGTCTAGTTTTATTTTATTTTATCAATAAGTGACAAGGGATGAGTTAAAGTCTTAATGATGATTGAGAATTAATCTATTTCTCCCTTTGGTTTTGTCACTTTTTCCTCATATATTTTGAAGCTCTATTAGGCCTGTAGATATTTATAATTGTTATATTTTCCTAATATATTGAACCTTTTATCATTGTCCCAAGCAATACTCCTTGTTTTGATGTCTATTTTGTCTGATACCAATATAGCCATTCCAGCTTTCTTATGCTTTCTATTTGGATGGCACATCTTTTTTTCCATCTTCTCACTGTTAGTGTATTTGTGCCTTTGTATTTAAGTGCATCTTTTGTAGATATCATATAGTTGGATTTTGTTTATTTATCTACTTTGATAATCTCTGCCTTTTGACTGGAGTATTTGTCCTGTTAACATTTGATGTAGTTACTGATATGGTGGTTTGGGGTCTGTGATTTTTGCTATTTGTTTTATACTAACTTTAATTGCTTTTTGTTCCTCTGTTTTCTTCTGTGTTAACTAGTTATTTTTCAGTATTCTGTTTCAATTCCTTGCTTGACTTTTTGACTATGCCTTTTTAGTGGTTACTCTAGGGTTTACAATATGTACCTTAATGTTACTCTAATCAATTCAGAGTTAATATTTGAATTAGTTCTAGTTAGATATAGCAACCTTGAAACAATCTACTTTTATTTTCCAACTCCCTCGTTTTATCATATATTGTTCATGTATGTACATCATAAATCCATTAATATGGTATTATTTTTACTTTAAGCAGTTATATTTACTTCAAAGTAATTAAGAGAAAAAAAGAAGTATACATACATATATATATATATATATATATATATATATATATATTCTTTCATATTTACCGTATTTCCTACTTCTGTAACCCTTTGTCCTATTGCTCTGAGTTGCCTTTTATTAACATTTTCCTTCATCTTTCATGGTCCTTTCTCTTCTCCTGGGGATGAATTCATTCCATTTTTGTTTATTTGAGATCTTCATTTTTTTAAAAATTTGAATAGCTTTGGTGAATATATGATTCTTGCTTGACATTTTTTTTTTCTTTCTATACTTTGAATATTGCATTTCAATTTCTTCTGACACCCATGGTTTCTGATGAGAAAACTGTCATTAATTTTATCATTGCTTTCCTGCATGTAATGGGTCACATTTCTCTTGCTTCTTTAAACTTATTCACTTTGTCTTTGACTTTCAGCAGTTTGGCTATGATGTGTTTAGGAATGATTTTCTTTTTGTTTATTCTGATTAGGGCTCATTGAAATTCCTGGATCAATAAACTAATGTTTTCCAACAAATTTGGAAAGTTTTCAGGCATTATTTCTTAAATCTGTTTTCCCCTTTTCTCTCTCTCCTGCTGGAATTACCATTATCCCTATTTGGAACATTTCACATTGTCCCCAGAGTGTTCTTGAGTACTGACATATTTTTATTCAATACTTTTCCTTTTCTTTTTCAGTTAGGTTGATTTCCAAGGATATATTTTCAAGTTCACTGATTATTTTTCTCTTGCTTCCTGTCTGCTCTTCAGCTCACTTAGCCATTTTTAATGTCAGTTTGAAAAAATTAATTCTACTTTTCTGAATTGATAGGAAATCTATCAATTATTGCTAGCAAGTTTCCTTTAATTCTTCCAACATATTTTCTGTTAATTTCTGGAATTTATTTATAATAACTTCTTGGATGTCTTTGCTGCTAAATCCAACTTCTAACCCCACTTGGAATCAGTTTCTGTTGACTGCCTTTCTTCCTGAGTATGGTTCGCAGTTCTCTATTTCATTGCATGTCTTTTTGGTTGAGAACTAGACATTTTAGATAGCATCTAGAGAGGTAATATGTTGCAGTGAACTCTGGGTCCTAATGTGTTTTCTGTGTATTAATTTTTTTTTTTTTGGTTCTATTAGGTTGTTAACTTGTCTTCATTGGAACTGCAAACTTCGTCTCCTCTGCAGTATGCAGCTGCTGTATGTTTTTTAAACCTTCCCAATATAGCCTCTTAGTCTGCCCCTGTAAAATCATCTTCTGTAAAATTTGGCATCCATCAAGGGATTTTGGCACAAACGTGGCTCGCTCTTTCTGTGATGTCCTTGTTTCTCTGATCCCTCCTCTCCACCTAGCCTACCTCCCAATTTCTCCCTACCTGAGACTCTGCACTCTGTCTCTTCAGGCCTGTTCAGCTTCAACTTTCTTTACCTGAGCTGCTTATGGTTAGGAAATGCCCTCAGTTAAGAAAAGTATTAAACTTGGGGTAGGGTTCTGTTTAAATTTCAAAAATAGATTTTTTCTCTGGTCTTTGATTACTTTTTTTCACCAGGGCCTCATACAACATGTAGCTGTTAGCCAGTGATTTGGACAGATTTTGCTCTGAATTTTGGTCTCACTCTTTCTAAGGCAGCTAAAATTTCCCCTTTAAATTTCCAGGTGCTTTTCAAGTCTTAACTCTGATCTCTAGAACCTTTAGCTGATAACGTTCCCACTCTAGTTTAGCAGCTACAGTGGGATGTGTGTGGGGTGGGGGCAGAGGGGAGGCTGGTGGTGGGCAGAGCCAGTTGCAGTTTTTTAGAATTAAACTTTCCTCTTGCTTCTGTTTATTTTTGAATGCTCTCCAAGATCTTTTAATCATTTTAGTTTAAATTTTATCCAGTATCTTATAGTTGTTATTTACAAGGGATCACATGATCATTTCACTGCTCAGCCACTACTGGAAGATGATTCACATCTTTATAAAATATTTTAAAATAAATTGTAGAATCATGACATTGCACATCTAAATATTTAAGTATGCAGCCTGCAAATATAAGGATATTTCCTAAAGTATTCATTATAACATTACCACATTTAACAAAATTAACAGTCCTAATTATCTTTTAATACATGGTTCACATTCAGATTTTCCCAATTATCCCAAAAATGTCATTTAGAGTTAGCTTTTGTGAACCACAATTTTTAAAAGGCGTATGGACTCTTTATGGTTGTTGCATTTTTAAAATCTCTTTTAATTTGGAATTGTTTCCTTCTAATTCCTTTTTTAATGACATTGAGCTATTGAAAAAAAAAAAACTCAACAGGTCCATTTCTCTACAGACTGTCCCACATTCCGGATTTGTCTGGTATTGTTTAACTCATTCTTCTAACCCTTGTATTTCCTGTAAACTGGAAGGTAGCTCTAAAAGCTTGATCAGAATCAAATTAAAAATTCTTTGCAAAAACACGTCATGGGTGATGCTACATACTTCGTGATTCAAGCTGCTGGAGCACATGAGGTGTCTGTCCTGCTCTTACATGGGCTCGTGGGCTCGGGTAGGATTCTGTCCCCTTCTGGACCCTTCCTCAGGAGATTACTTGATTAGCCAACCCGGGAGGCCCTGCCCTACCTACATACAGTGTTTTCATCCTTGAATTATATTTCTGCTCCCCTGCCCCTGCCCCAACTCTCCTAATCAGTGCCTTGGTCAAAATGGTAACTGACCCTCAAAAATTCTTCCTGGCTGCACCTGAATCCACAGAATCCCAAAGCATATGAGTTGAACAGGTCACCTCAGACGTTATCTGTGGGGTGTGTCTACACAGTACGCTCAGGTATCCACGAGCCCCTCTCCTCTGTGGCTGTGCTTTACAAGTCCCTGCCTCTAGCAGAGTAGTCGCTGCCATGCTGATAATTTACATTTACTTGTTTCATTTAATTAAAATAAGCAGTTACAATGAAAAATTTAGGACAATTAAAAATACTCATTTAGGACTGGAGTTGTTGAGTCTATTGACCTAGTGTTCATTATGTGTCCTATTCTTGCATAATAGGAAACTGAAACTTATTTTTTATATTAAAAATCTCAAGTGAGTTACTATATATTCGATTATATCAATTTGATTAAATTTGCTTTTATATATTTCAACTGGCAGATATTTCTGTTGATAAAATAAAGACCTTTGAATTTTCTTATTTCATTAAGACATTTTTTTAACTTCTTTCTCTTTTAAAATCAAGATTTAGTCATCCTAATTAGAAATAGCCAAATCTTAAATCAAGTCAGCAGTCCTGGTTTTTTAAATGGCAGTGGAATCTGGTATGGGGAAACTTTCCTTTATTATCTTCACTACAGTGGAAGGAAGCAGAGCAATTGCTACTGCTGAGTAATTTAATACGGTTTTATTAACATGGTCTTTCATCTTGGTAAGGAGTTCTGGGATACATGAGGTTGTCCATTTTCTGTGAAATACTATCCCATTTAAATAGATTAAATTGCAATCTATAGTCATATTATAAAAACATACAAGAATAAAGATGAACTAAAATCCGAGTAGAAAATAAAATGTAAGAATCGATTAACTTGCATCCTTTTTAAAATTATTGTACTATTAACTTTAATAATTAAATACACTTTTCCTATTTCTTACCTGAGCTATTGTTCTTTTTTACATCTGGTACTTGACAAGTTAGACTAGAGAAGAGGAATTAAAACTTGATTAATGGCCCTAAATAGTTTAGGGTTTAAATCATTCAAATAAAATAAATGTAAATGGATGCTTGGTTTTAAGTAGTGGGTAGTTCTTTAAACAGACAACATTCAGTGTTTAAAATACGGTTTATTCTCTCTGTTCAATAAGTTCCTTGTGGAAGAATGGCATTTTGAGCATTTTTGAAGACACATGCAATGAAAAGTTTTGTGTAATGCTTTCTGTGTAAAAGTGCCATAGAAACACAAACTTTTTCTCATATCACTTCTTCCTTTTATAGTAACTATTATTTCTCTCAAAGAAAATGGAAATATTAAATCACAGAGAAATGAAAGGATTTTCTTCTAAAGCCACATATGTAAAGGCTATACATAAAGGCTTTAATTCAACTGAATATTCATATCATCGTTGACATTCTGAATAGATCTTTAATCCTCCAGATAAGGGAATTTGTGTTAATTTATGTTTTCTGTATGTATTTTGCATGCATTTATGTGTCTATGTTTCCATGTGTTTGTAATGAATTTGCAGCATGGTATTTAAGACATAAAAAAAAAAGCCGCATCCATTCGTTCTCTGATTTTCAAATGAAATATGGTTCAGGCACTATGAAAACCCACAATGTTTTCATTCCTCAGCATCATGTTCTTGCCAGCCTCTGAGCCCCTCACAGTAGAAAAAGGTAGATCCTGGCTTGAATATGAAAGTTCCACATTAACAGTCTCCTGGCCGCCTCCAGTGGATCATTAGTATGCAGGGTAGGGGTGGTAGTTCTCATGATGAGGGTCAGCTCCACCCCGGCTTGCTGTCCATCACCAGGTGCGCATTTAGGCTTTTTTCATTTCCTCACCTATGAGGCCTGGCCATCAGGAATAACAGCAGAAATTGGTATCGGGATATCAGGAAACCTAATTTTTTGCTGGATCAGGAAAGCCTCTCTTCCAGAGCCCTCCTATTTTTTCAAGACCTCCCAACTATACTTTAGTACTCACATTACTTGTAGTGGATTCTTTTTATGGGAACCATTGAAGCATCCAACTTTCTTACAAGCAAAGCAAAGAGGGGCACTTCTGTTTCCCGAGAGGTTGGCAGATGCCTTTGAAGTTCTCCCCTACCGCACCCGGGCCCAGATCTTTCCGTTTTATAGAGATTTAAATCCTCACTGCCTGGTCATGCCATCTGCAGGTGACCCCCACATCATAACAGACTAAGAACCACACCCCAGGGGGCAGGGCACAGTTCCATTCCCCTCCCCTCTGCAGCCAGTTCTGAGTGTTCTCCGAAAATGCAAAATAGTCATGATCATCTCAAAAGCATTTAGCTCCAAGTCTAGAAGCTGTAATGTCTTAGAGCATATTGTTCCTAGAAGGATTCTTAGGAATCTGGGAGGAGATTCCCACTGCACAATTATGATGTACTTGCTCCAAACGTGTCACATCTTTATTTAAAAAAAAAAAAATCAAACCATCAAATGAAACCTGCCTTGGCATTTACTCATCAGGGTTGCCAGGAAATTCAATCTCAGTCATTTGGGGGCCACTTCTTCCTACTCCCTTGAGATGGCCCAGGAACTACTATCGATATTTTGAATGGCATAGTTCTTTTTTTGTGAGGGACTGTCTGCATTGTAGGGAGTTTAGCAGCATCCCTGGCTTCTACATACTAGATGCCAGTAGCATCCCCCTCCCCAACGTGACAACCAAAAATGTCACCATTTCCAAATATCCCATTGAAGGGGAATCACCCCTGGTTGGCACCACTGGTCCAGCACAATTGGGAAGGGGTCCAGTTCTCGGTACACCATGGCTGCCATGAGCCTTGGTCTTTGACAATGGTCTGCTTGGTGCATTTGGAGACGTGTGCTTCCATTTCTCCTTTGCTGAGTTCGGTCATGAGGATATTTGCCAAGGCTCCCAAGCTGTGCTTACTGCGGAGCCTCTTTAGGCTCACACACAATGACCCTTCTTAGAGGTCTTGTGACCCCTGGAGTAGCTGTGTACATAGGCATAGTCTTTCTTCTTGGGATGGCCTCTCCCTCATTGTCTGGAGATCTGATTTTTTGGAGTTTAGGTTTTTTTTGTTCTTTTTTTTTTAATCTCCTTCAATTCTACAGCTCTCCCCGTCTTAGAAAATCTCATTCAATGTTGTTATGAAACTAGTTTTTGAGAACAATTCTTAATTATATGGGAAAATTAGAACTATACTTCCAGGACACAAAGCCCTGTTTTTTCTTGTCAATACCCAATATGAAAATGTAATCTACTACCTTTTTATTTTTTTGCTCTTGCTTATTTTTTATTGATGTTCCTATTCTCTAATTCTGCACCCTTCTTGCATTCTCTCTTTTTCTTTTCAGACCATTTTCTTTCTTCTTTCTTTCCCATTCTATTTATCCTGCAAGACACAATTATGTGCACAGTAAATCTAGGTATAAAGGAAAGAATGGGAACTCTATTTATCCTGTTTTTGTTGATTCAGAAGAGTGTTAAGGCAGAGAATAGGAGTTATGCCCATTTTCCCTGGAGGAAAAAAATGGTATGTGTTTGTGTGGGACCTAAAGACCACTTATTGTAAAGTACTAATTGTAATATTTTAAAAACATACAATGCCAATAAAATAGTCTGCTTTTTTCTTTCTATTTTTTTCAAATTCATTTTATTTCTATTTTTCAGCTTGCAGAAACCACTGCTTGAACTTTGAAGTCAAGAGCTTTGGCTCATATTCAAGGAGTGAGGAGCAGGCTGGGGATAGTCACACATCGCTTAGGCAAAATATTTTGCCCTGGGGAAAGGTGGCTGCTATCATATCTTAGAACATTAAAAAAATAATTGCTTTGAATCAAAGTGAAGTCTGAGGCAGGATTGTTATTCACCCAGAAATTGCTGTGGAAAACTTCCTGGCAGAGTTTCCAAGGCTGGAAAGTCACTAATTTTCCTTGTCCTTATCCACAAAGGACAGGAAGCTTCATCCAGGGATAATATAGTGACTCTATTCTCAGTCATTTCTCAAATCTGACACTCTTCTGGGCCCTAGTTTCTACAATAGTCTTTAACCCCCCATACATTTTCTCCCAGCTCTGCTCTCAGATTCTCTGCTCTGCCTTCAGCCTGATCAAGGCTACTCAGACATTCTTTGTGCTCACTGAGGGATCTTTGGTTGCTGTAAGGGCTGGACATTTCAGCCCTGATTTTCTCAAGGGTGTGCCCTAGTGTTCAAAGTCCATTCTCCAGGTTAGGTAAAAAAGAATATGGACACTTAGCCAGATGCTACTCAACTTGGCAGATCAGCCATTTGAAGTTGTCTGCATCAGGGAAACACCTTGTGGCTCATTTTCCATAGTTCTTGCCTTTTGTTTGGTTCATTTGGATTCCTCTTAGTCAGATCCCTGGCACATCTCACGTAAAAGCTGTAGGTGCTTCTACCTTACTGTGACATCTGCTCTGAATTGTGTTCCTCCACATATTTGAATCTGGCTTCCCGGAGCCCTAACCTCTTCACCATCCTGAGCAGTGCTAGTAGCTGACCCTCTGAAGGACAGTTTGATTTCTGTCCCCATGTAACTTTCTTTGTAGATGTCTAGGCTTATCTTGATTGATGCTAAATAGCAAGGGATATACTTGCCAAAACTGCAACCTAATTTGCACCAGCATTCATAAGTCAATAATATCCCAGATGATGTTGCCACATTGCTGCACTTTAACTCACACCATATTTACATGTGCAAAGGAAATACAGCTACTGAACAGTTTTTAGTAAAATATTCCACATATGTCAAAGATATAAATTATAAATAATGAATATCATCAAACCTAAAAATGAAATAGTATCTCTCCTTAAAGCTCCCCTTCTCTTCAGCCCACATCCTTGGCCCCATTGTTTTCTACTCCTCAGAGGAAACTAGTTGTTCTGAAGTTTGAGTTTATCAGAATCATATTTTTTATATTTTTACTACTTACTTATAGGGTGTGAGAGGCAGTTAAGCATAGCCCTTAAGAATGTGGTTTGTGCAATCAGACTACCTGGGTTTGAACCCTGTGTCCCCATTTATTAGCCGTGTGGTCTGTACAAGTTATCTTCTTTATATATACCTCAGTTTTTTTTTTATTAGAGAAGTTGAAGGTTTACAGGAAAATTATGCAGAAAGTACAGAGTTTCCATGTGCCCCCTCACACACACACAGTTTTTCCTGTTATTAACATTTTGCTTTAGTGTGCATGCCTTGGTTTTCTTACCCGTAAAATGGGGATAATAAGAGTGCCAACATCTCGAAGTTGTTGTGGAAAGTAAATCATTTACTATCTTAGAACTTTACCTCATGCCTAGGAAGCTGTGTATTAAATGTTTGCAATTATTATCATCTTAAACAAATAATTTTGCTAGTTTAAAATTTATGTAAATGATATACTACATAAACGTATTCTTCTGCAACTTGCATTATTTTGTTTAAAATTGTGCTTGTGACATTCATCCGTATTGATGTACATAGCTTTCTTTTATGATATTTCACTGTGTGATTTTACCCCAATTTATCTTTCCATCCTGCAGCTGAAGGACACGTAGGTCATTCTCAGATTTTTTGCAACAACAAATTATTCTACTGTGAATGGTTTTGTATGTGCCTTTATACTCAAGGGCAAGATTTTCTTTGGGGTTTATAGGCAACACATAGACTCCAGGGTCTCTGTTTGTTTATTAAATAATAGAATAAATTTCCCCACAATTCACCTCTGCTTCCCCCACCCATCCCAAGACACCCATGATTCTCTCTATATACTGGTGATTCATGGCAGCCCAGCCTCTTTTGATTTAAATAGCCTATTTTGAATGACTCAGTATCTTTAGGTAGCTGCTAAGTTTTCATATTTCACCCCCCTTCCCTGTTCCTTGCTGGGATGGCATCTGGGCTTATGGATAGGGCTGAATGATCTTGTGACAGAAGGGGAAGGCTGGGGGGAAGACGGGGCTGGAGGCTCTCATCCTCTGGTGGACGCTTGCTGGCTGCCCTGCCCCTCTCTGGGCCAGTGACCACTGAAGTGTGGCTCTACTCATTTGGCAATCTGGGTATTGGGCTGGCATCCACTACAGGAGATTGTGGTCCTGGTTGTTTTTCTGGTCATGAAATCCACCTATTGCCGCTGTTTCATCCTCATCCAAGGCTTCTGCTGTTCCCCCAGCACTTTCAGGAACTCTGCAGCCTCCAGTCAGGACAAATGGAGATTTGGGGCTTTTGCACAAACTGGATGGGCTGCAAGGAGCCAGAGTACTGCCTCTAGCTCATATAAACCATCACTCCTCCCCTCCAATGCTATAATGTTGGACCTGCACCAGGTTGGGTGAGGCCTCCCCTAAGCTTTAGCTGGGACCTCATTTTGCTCTCTAGTTTCTTTTAACTACTAGATGCTTCTATTATGTCTCCCTTATTGGGTTCTATCCTGAGAGGGAAAAAACGTGAATGCTCATATTTAATTCCTCAATATTATCTCTTTTCCTCAGTTATTCATCTGGGCAAGAAAGGGCATGATTTCCCTTCCTTTTCCTCTTTGGAAAGGATTTCCTCAGCATCCTATCTTCCTTTGCCCCAATATGGATTTACCTCATCCCCTTCCCTTTGGTCAAAATGGCTGGCAGAGTAGAGGGAGAGAGAAACCATTTTAATGTGAAGGGCACAAAATTGAAGTAGTCACAACAATGAATCTACTAAACAAATGCCAGAAGATATAGTTTAACAAGTGTGAATGTCCCATGGACAATAACGAGACAGGATATTTAAATCTGGACTCTGATGGGAAATCAGAATATGTGGTTGGTGCAGTTCTCACTTTTTAGTGGGACACTCAGAGTCTATATTTGAAGGAGAACTTGCTGGGGCCAGAAATCTGGCTTCATTGGATGTGCTGGTTTGGATGTATTATGTCCTCCAAAATACCATTATCTTTGATACAGTCTTGCGTGGGCAGGAAACGTATTGGTGTTGCTTGGGTTGGAGACTTTTGATTGGATGTTTCTGTGGAGATGTGATCACTCAGCTGTGGGCGAGATCTTTCATTGGATAGTTTCCATGAAGGTATGGCCCCACCCATTCAGCATGGGCCTTGATTAGTTTACTGGAGCATTGTATAGGCTCAGACAGAAGGAGTGAGCTTGCTACAGCCAAGAGGGACACTTTGAAGAAGGCACAGAAGCAGAGAGAGTAGCTGCAGATGAGAGACAGTTTGAAGACGGCCGTTGAAAACAGACTTTTGTTCTGGAGAAGCTAAGAGAGGAAAAACGCCCCAAGAGCAACTAAGAGTGATGTTTTTGAGGAGCTGCAGCCTAGAGAGGAACGTCCTGGGAGAAAGCCATTTTGAAACCAGAACTCTGGAGCAGACGCCAGCCACGTGCCTTCCCAGCTAACAGAGGTTTTCCGGACGCCATTGGCCATCCTCCAGTGAAGGTACCCAATTATTGATGCGTTACCTTGGATACTTTATGGCCTTAAGACTGTAACTGTGTAACCAAATAAACCCCCTTTATAAAAGCAGATCCATTTCTGGTGTTTTGCAATCTGGCAGCATTAGAAAACTAGAACATTGGGTAACTATTCTTTATAACCAGGAGAGTTTCCATCAGCCAGCATCTTCTATCTGGAAAAATATATGCCGAGGAGCACAGCATTGATTACCTGAGGCAGTGGAAGAGTGGGTGCCACAACTTAAGTGTGGCTGGGGGAGGCAGCCACAGGCATGGCAGAGCAAAGGGCACAGAACGCGGAGAAGATGTGCTTTCCTGATTCCCCCATGGTGACTTCAGGTGCCCAGTTCAGTCAGAACTCTGTACAAATGATTTATATGAAATGCCTCTCAGCATAAGATAGTTCATGTCTTTGGCTCTTAACGATATATTAAAAGAATTGAGAGATGGGAGAAGTCAAGGTGACCATTTTGGATGGTCATTACCTTGCTCATAAAAAAAAACCCTATAAACTTGCCAATATTATTACAGGCTCGTTAGTTTAAGCGATTGCTGCATTTCAGGGGTGCCTGGGGTGAAGGGCTTTATGTGCTCTCTTTATCATACCCTGTATGTTTGCAGCCACAGAGAATCACTGAATGAATTCAGGTATGGTAAGTGAGAAGGAGAACATTCAAAATATTCCAGGGCAGAAGCAATTTTACAAAAAGAGAGCAGAGAGCTTATTTAGAAAGTGCCCTTGTTTTTCTAAAAATCCTGTCTTTAGATATGAAGAGGATTAGAATCTAACATTCAGAAATGAGAGTCTAGTTGCTAGCGGGAAAAGTGCAGGTTAATTACAGATTCAACTTTTTCACCCTGAATGGAGGATAATGTTAGCTAACCAAGTGGCAATTTCATAGACTGAGCTTAATGACTCGATGATGAGCCGTCCTGGGGTTTTTCCCAGTTATGAGATGACCGAAGAGGGGAAATAAAGTTAGCTAGAAAGGAAGAAAACAAAGACTATCTCTGGATGACATTTTAGACTTCTCCAACTCTCTAATAAGCCTGCATGTGTTTCTGAAAACGGGCAGGTGTTCACTAGAGTCAAAGGTCTTATCAAAAGTTTACGTATATATGTATATGTAAATATATGTATATATTCACACACATCTATACATACACACAAGCTTTTGCTTCCTACATTAATTTGGTGAGTCGTTTGGCCATGTTTCTAACCTGCCAGTGTTTCATTTCCATATTTATAAAGCAGAGTCCATATTGTTGGCTTTTCATCTCAGTGAGGGGTTAGGAGGGTTAATGAAATCTTACACTCGTCCTGAATACCAACCTTCCAAAGTGCAGAGCCAAACTCCACTTTCCATACCAGATCACAAAAATCTACAAAATGCAAGAAAGAGTGGACAAGAAACCCAGAGAAGTTCTTCCCACAGCACTGCCTCATGACACCCGAGACATTTAGCTCTGATTCTGCACTTCCTCTTAGCCTTAACCCTCTTCTGATTTCTGAGAATTAAATTGGACTTTGGAATCGGGAATGATGTCTATTCTACTGGTTGCTGTGGAAAGATGTTTGTTACACTGAGACTGGAGAATTTAGCAGTTTGTGTGTATGAAAGCGCATGCAAGGAAGAGAAAGGAAAGGATGCTGGGGGGATAAGGCAGTGAGGTGCCTCCTGGAATATGCACTTTGCAGAAAGAAGACAGGTAGTCCCTGGAGTAGTATTCTACAGAGTGATAGAAGTCTTCAGAGAGAAATCAGAAGCCTTGTGATTAGTATCACTAGGAGTAAGAAAAATTCCCTATAAAAAGGAAAGGTAGCTTGAAATTTCCCATGGTTTGCTAGGAATTCCCTACTGGTCCTCTATCAGTTTTCTTTTCCTGGCTCTCAAAGGTTCAGTGCATGTTGTTTTTTTAGTGGACATCTCTGTTACCCACAGTGATGGTAAAGGGTTAGAGTTATTAGTGGCAGGATCTTTCTGGGGAAGAACTACCTCATTTTCAGGAAGACTTACAACAATTTAGTCCAGCAAAATACCTTTCTGATTGGCCAGCTCAAAAAAAGTGCTGCTGAGTTGGTGATAATTCATCTGCCTCTTTTAACAGCGACCATTTAAATTGCATTGGCACAAGGCAAACAAATATCCTTTCACTGCATGTCTGAAATCTTTAGTACAGCTTCAGAGTTCCAGAAGGAAATACCGCAATGCAGCTCTCCTGTTTTTGCAGCAAATCTCTGTTGGCAAGTGGCTGGCAGAGGGGGAAACACCACAAAGGCAACCAGCAGGACCTTCTGCACCAGAATATAATGAGAAAGCATCCTTAGCTTGTTTGGGGGCAAGGGAGGCTGGGGAGAGAAAGCTAGATACACAAGTACTAATTAGATCTGATTTGGTTCTCTTCATTTATTTATGTAAATGTTTAAAAAATTTAAACACAGATAGTTAAAATATATATATACCAAATATAGTCTGCCCATTCCCACAAGGACATTCCACGTCTTGGCCGTTAGCTGACCAACTGGAGAAAGGTCCACAGCAAGCTGAGCGAAATTTGGAGAAAGATTTATAAGCTAATGATATACATTCATGCATTCACCCAAGCATGCCTGCATTCCCCAAGCATTTATTGAATATTTGTACCTGATTTAGGCCCTGGAAATGCAGAGAACAACAAGTCCCGAATCATCAGGCACAGGAGTGCTTTTTAATCCTTGCCAGATTGCAGAACTCATGGAGGTGTCCAGGTCCCACCAGGTCTCCCTCTTCCTTTGCTTCCCGGGGCTCTGGTTGTCTCCTCTGGCAGTGTTTGTGTTCTTGTCCAGCCAGTGCTGTTTCAGGCCTGTCTTCTTTAAATCCTTGCTGCTGAGAGCAGAGCACACACAAGACATGCCAACATCTCTCTTGCTAAAAGTGATGTGATTTGGATGCTATTATTGTCCCTGTTTTTCAAGGGGGACCAAGGTCAAATAACTTGCCAAAGGTCACTTGGCTAGTGAGTGAGGAGCAGGGGCTCCGGCTCGAGACTGTGACCCCAGCCAGTCCACATCCATTGTACCTCCTGGTCTAACGATGAACTTGCTTTGGCCCTGGAAGGGCAACACCCAACCAGCAACTTCTGGGATCCTCAGATACAACTTGGAGGCCCATCAGAGATGTCCTAATTTACACCTCGACCTCACTTATGAAAATCCCTTTGGTCTTGCCACAGTAGTAGCTTAGTAGCTTAGGCTTGCAAGATGTTTCTGTCTTAGTGTTTTTTTTTTTTTTGTTTTTTTTTTCCTTTTATTGCTAGGCTGCAATCACAAATACTACACGATGGGTTGGCTAAAAGACAGGAATTTATTGGCTCCCAGCTTCAGAAGCCAGAGGGCTGGTTTCTTCCAGGGTCGGTTGTGTTCTGGCTGGCTGGCAATCCTTGGGTTCCTTCGCTTTCCCATCACATGGTAATGCCCTCTCCTTTCTCTTCTGGGCTCCACTGACTTCCAGCTTCTGGCTGCTCTCTGTGGCTTTCTCTTCATAAGGTTCTAGGAATAGGATTAAGACCCACCCTGATTCAGTTGGCCACACCTAAAAATAACATCTTCAAAGCATCCTATTTACACTGGGTTCACACCACAGGAATGTGGGTTAAGGTTAAGAACATATTTTTGCTGGGATACATAACTCAGTGTGCCACACTCCTAAAGAAGTAGCTGCTCAAAGTTTTCTTTTTCTTTCTCTCTCCTCTCTTCAGGAAGCAGTGTTGTCAGATGCCCTTATGATAGTGTTGTCTTCTGTATGCAATTATGGTGGTTTCCTCCTGAAATGCATCTATCTAAAATTCTGCTTTAGAAATCCAGGGCTTTCCCCTTAAGGGTATAAAGAGGCGCACACAAAAAATTTACCGTAGACTAGTGTTTTTTTCACAACATGCAGCTTCTAAAAATCATGCCTCGAGTTTAAGCAGCAAAACCTTGGATATTACTCCAAAAGCAGGTTTGTCTGGGAAAAAAAGTGCTTTGCAGCTGAGAGCAGTTAGTTCTCGGTGAGCTTTTGTTCTTGCCTGTTGAACAGCTTAAGGTTTAGAAAAGCCAATGTGAACGTGCCTTCTGCATTTGAGACCCAAAACAGAATCCATTATAAAGCTCACTTGAGCCTGCAGGGACTGTCAGTGCTTCTAGGAGGAAGCTGCAGGCTCACTTCGATGGTGTGAAACCACCATGGCCTCAGGCTCCTGCGCCTTTATCGGAGGAGGGTGGGAGCTGGGGAATTGGTTCGAAAGCTGCAACTACCTTTCCCCCTTTTGCCTCTAATTTCTGCTGTTCCACACCATTTGCAGTATTTTAAGAACCCTTCCAGAGGACCTGGGTAATAGCAGCTAGATTGTCATTCCGTCACCTTTTCTATTATTTCTCAAGCTTGTGCCAGGGTAATCTGTATGTGTGGTGGTTTGTGCCTTGGACATTTGGAGAATAAAAAGGTACTGCAGAGCTTTTCTTCTGCCCCAGAGAGAATTTTTGTTTATGTTTGTGGTTTTTGGTGTGTGCGTGTGTGTGTGTGTGTGTGTGTGTGTGTGAGAGAGAGAGAGAGAGAACACATAGAAAATGGAAGAAGGATCCACTTTGATCTCTAACGCCAGATTATCTCTGCAGAGGAGGACAGACATATGGATCCTCTGCAAAATGCATGGGAGGGTGAGACAAAACAGGATATACCCGTGGAGAGTGATGTCTGGTTTCCTAGCTGCTCATAAGCTATCTGTCCCCCAAATGAAGCCACAGGGTATGTAGATATTAGATCTGCTTCATAAGCAGAGTGGGACCAGTGGATCTCAAAATATACTCTGGGCAGACTGCAAAGGGGTTGCTCATACCAAGAAAACAAAAACAAAAACAAAAACAAAAACAAAATAACCTGTTATTGTCTTTTGGTATGAATTAAGGACTAGTCAGTTCAGCTAAACTGGTCAGCAGCAGCAGGACCAGATAGAACCAGGTGGCCTGGGGATGACTGACATGGCAGCCACATGGCGGAAGTGTGGCACGTCGTAGAGGGGGCCAGGGGGCAGTTGGCAGAAAGAAGACCCCAAAACACTCTCTGGGATAAACCCCAATTCTGTGCCCTAAATAACAGTGTGAATTTGGATAAGTTTCTTAATTCCTCAAGCCTCAGAATCCTCATTTATAACATAGCAACAAGAGTAAGGAGACAGAGTTCTTAGGCAAGGGATTAATGAAGTAATAAATTTAAAGCACTTGGCACAGTGCCTGGTGGATCCTATGTATTCAATAAACATTGGCTATTATTTGGGTTATTGTTACCCTTCATTGGCTAGCTGTGGCAGAGACTAGCTAGTTTCCCTCTAAGTCTGTTTCCTTTCCTACTGGGCACACAGCTAGACAGTAAGTCTTGGCTTCCATCATTATTCAGCCAGGCCATTGAACTGGGCCATGGGCAACGGCTATGGACAGAAGTGAGTACTTTGCTTCCTGGACTGACCCCTGAAAGCCTCCTGGGCAACTTTCATGCCTCTCCGTCTTCCTCCATTTGCTGCCTCCACCTGCTGAGGCCCCCACACAGCAGAGGACCCCAAGGCGTCCAGGGGTAATGGAGCAACCAATTGAAAGGAGCCTGGGTCCCTGGATGACTGTATGGACAAGAACACCCTTTCCCCCTTGATAAAAGAAAAACTTTTCATGCAATTTAGGATCTCACAGCTTTACAGAGCAATTCATGAACCCGGCAGTATCCCATTCAGAAGGTATAAGGGAGCCCCGCTGAGGAAATGAAAAGGGAAAGCTCATTTAGGGCAAACATGAAAGCAAGCAAGGAAATGTTCTCATTGGCTGACATTAAGTTTCGATTTTACATACGGGGAGTCTTGCAAAATGGGGAGCAGCTACACATTGATTAGTGTGGTATGTTAGTCCATTCTGATAAGCAATCTCCACTGGACAGAAACTAGTTTATCACCAGGTGTTGCTTATCAGCAATCCTTTAGGGAGGGTCCCACTTTCTCAGACAACCCCTGCAGGTCAACTGTCTTTGCCTTCTGGAAAAATCTTCTTGGAAAGGGTTCTTATCCTGGAAATGCCTGATGCTGGTAGTATTTTTCTTTTACTTAACACCCTCCACCTTTGCCATCAACTGGACTTTACTTGAGCTAGAGACAAGCTTTACATGAAGTCTCGGAGATTTCTGAGTTAATGTGTTCAGCAGTTAGTGAGTTTCATCTTAAGATACAGGACCTGACGTGCATGCCAGACGATGTGGTAGTAATCTGGAAATCCATGTGTGAAAAGTTCTTGCTTAAAATTTGAAACCAACTTGGCAATGAATCAATCAATAATCAATACATGATGAAGTGAATGGAAGAAAAATGTGGTGTCCGATGCAAATATTCAGAATTCAGGATTAATCTAGGGCCAAGAAAGAGGCATGTATGGGGCCACATTATAAAAATTCGTTTGTCAGGTGAGTCAGGCTGGTTCCTTTTCTGGTCCAATCACACATCCTGCAGCCAACAACTCTGACAGGGGCCGGTCCTTCTCCTGGAGCGTGTGAGTCAATCTCTGACAGGCGCCAAGAGCAAAAATGAAATATTTTGGCTCCTTCTTCAAGACTTGCGAATATGATTCCCCCTGTGAACTGGATGTAAGAAAACAAAACAAAATAAACCATGCCCCCTTCCCTCTTTCCCCTCTCCATGATGGAGCTGATATTTTGCCTTATCTAACACTTGGTCTGAGGCATAATGTCAATTAGATGAATGGATTATCAGAAAAGAAAATCCAGGAGGAAGTCAGCAGGCCTCTAAGTAAACATAGGGTTGTGCTGGGAGCATCTGATGATCCTGCTGCTGTCTACTGGTTAAAGGAATTATTCTGCCCCGTTCCCTTGGTTTTCAGTGCTTGATGCACATGGGAAAGTGGAATTCAGAGCACCAAAACTTTCAGGCAAGAACTGGGGCAGATGGAAGACAAAGGTTTGAAAGTAGAAAGAAAAAATGCAAGCCCTTGAACAGAGCTTGAACGTGTGAAGAGTGAAAAGGGGATTGGGGAAAGGAGCAGTTCGTTATTCCCCGATCTTCACAGCACCTGAGCTCCGGGTAGGAATTTGAACAAGGCACTTCGAGGCTTCTCTTCCAGCACTCACAGGTCACTTATGTAACTCAAGAGTTTTCAGATTCAAAGTGCCTGATTTCTATATTGTTGCCAGCATGACTCAAGCTCTTCACTGACTATAAAGGGCATTTTAAGTACCTTAATTTATTTCCAACCATCAAAATTGTTTTCAAACCTCTTGTTTTGTTCAGAGATGACTCCCCCACTTAAAATTTGCTTCATATTGAAAGACAAAGAGGCATCATTGGTTAGCTTAAGCCTAATGCTCTGGGGGAGTGAGTCTGCAGCAGTGGTGATGAAATAATCTATGTCTGTGGTAGTGATAGGGGATATTTTGGTTTATATACCTGGTGTCTAGAAAGGCAGTGGCTCTATGTTTAATGGTCAGGCTTACCATTACTTCTGAGACCAAGCAAATAGAGCCTTGAAATGGCAAATTAGACCCAATGAGCACAGCTCAGACTTAAGAAGATGGTTTTTCAACCGATTATGTTGTACTCTGTAAGTTAACTCTAATTTCTGTACTCTGGTTCCTGTATTTTCTTGCCAGAATTTCTTAACTGCTTCATCTCTTTATTCTTTCATTCATCATTCACTCATCCATTAGTTCAGTGACTTTGCTGAGCTCCTGCTAAGTGCAGGCAACTGTCTAGGAGCTGGGAATAGTGGAGTGTACTGTCATAGAACTGACAGATCCTCTGCAGCCATCTGCAGTTTGAGTTTCTCCCTCCCTTTCTTCATGCACCTACCCTTTTCTTGTCTGACTCCTGCACTGCACCCTGTAAGACAGACTAGTAAGTTCCTTTCCAGTTTCCCACCATCACTCTGACATTTTTACTTGCTATATCCCATTCTGGCAAACCCCAAAATTTAAGAATGGTGGCAGGGCAGAGCTTGACTACTGAGAAACAGAAGATGGGGACATGAGGCCAGCAGCAGGGGATAGACAGTGGTTTCATATTTGAGGTGGGCACCAGAGGACCTGCAGATGACTGAGAATTTATCCCCAGAAGGCCTCATGGAGTGCCACCATTGGAAAAAGCCTAACAGTTTATTTTGGCCAATCTCTCAGGAACCAGAAATCTCCATTGCACCTCGATTGCATCAGCCACTGCTGAAATGCTTCCAGGGAGCTCACATGGCAACACATTTTGTGGATTCCTCTAAAGTATGATAAAGTTTTTCTATATACTGCATTGATAGCTGCTTTTCTACAACTTCAACATGTAGGTCCTAGTTTTTTTTTCTCCCTATGGAAACAGGAAGCATGTCCAATTTCTCCTCCATAAAACAACTGTATTAACTTGCATTTTTCATTTGTAAATTACTGAAATCCTACTTTAATTGGCCCCAGCAAAAAGAATTTAATTAGAAGAATGCAGAGTTGTCTTATGGGACCCGAGGACAGAAATGCACTGAGGCCTCAAGAATGACCTGGAATTGGAGACCCAAAGTTATCAAGATCCTCTCCATGTCTGTCATCTGGGCTTTGCCCTGGGCACTCGTTTCTTCCTGTCTCTATTTCATCTCTTTGTATCTCTCCTTCTTGTATTCATGTGACAGAAAGTGTGGCTATGGACAGCTCTCGAGTTTTACACGTTCCAGGTCCTGCCATCCTCCATCCAGAGGAGACACCTCTCTCTCCTTCTCCTTCACTTTCTCCAGTATTTCCTGGAAATAAAGTCCCTGCTCCACAATCTGTCACAGAGACCCTACACCATGGGCAAAATGGTAAAAATTTTGGTTTAAAATTTATTGTTGAGAGACTTAGAAATTTCATCAAAAATTCCTGGAAATCAGAGGCTTCTGGTAGCGTGTAATCCACAGGGAACGAATACTTCATCTTCTGGCCAGAGGTTGACTGATGATGCAAGGCTGGCTTTGCTCCTCTTGCCTGGTCTCTCAGTTTCGGTCAGTGGCCAGACCTTGGGAATTTGACCTTGTAGATGATTCTCATCTCTCTCTCTTCCTTTCAACTCCTTGTGCTGGTGCTTATTACCTCAACTTGAACTTTCCCTCTAGACTCCTACCCTCAAACTATTCTGCGTAAGACAACACGCCAACTTCCTAAATCGCTGGACACAGGTCAAACTGGCATTCAGGTTCCCCAAGAGCAAGTCCCTGACCTGGCTTCCCTGCATCATTCATTCTTTAACACAAATATTGCAAGTATAATCGAGAAACTGGAACTTTTCTAAAACACTTCTTGCATTTTCTTCTTTCTATGCTTTTGCTTTTACTGTTTCTTCCAAAGTGCTATCCATCTTTTTTCCCTCTTACCTCCCCGCTCCAGCTCCGACCATTGACCTCTTACCTAGGCATCTGAGAATGCTTAGGCAGTAGCACTCTTAAACTCTGGGGCACTATGAAACACACCCTATCCATGTGCTTGGGTGGTTCTGCTCTCCTGGCCCCAGATTTTTTGGCTCCAGACCTTAGCTTCCATGGTTCTGCCCTTGAAGTCATCCTTCCCTCAACTTGTCCCTTCTCTGTCCCCCTCCAGTCCAGACTGGCAGTGGTTCTGTTTATACAGATCTCGCAAAAGAAGTTTGTTGGCTTGGCATGCAGCCTACAGGGGTCAAAACCGTCAGACAATAAGCCTTTCCACAAATCCCTTCTAGATAACTCCATTTCTGATCCTGGCTTGTACTGAAATGACTGGCTGTTTCCAGGTTTTGTTAAATCTTCACACGGCGCATTATCCTCTGGAGTCTCACTTTCTGGAAGTCCAGAATTTTCCAGACCATCAACCTCTGGTTTCCTTGTATCAAAGAGTTCAGTTCTCAGCTTATCTCTTTCCTTTCACATTTTACTATAAGCTGCAAGGAGAAGCCAGGCTGCATTTTCCACTTTTAGTTTGGAGATCTCTTCAGCTAAGTATCCCAGCTTGTCGCTTTCAAATTCTGCCTTCCATTAGACACCAGGACTCAGTTTTGCCAAATTCTCTGCCACTTTAAAACAAGGATCACCTTTCTTCCAGTTTACAATGACTCATTCGTCATTCCCGTCTAAGTTCTTGTTGGAAGTATCTTTAGAGTCCATATTTCTATCAATAATCTCTTCAAAGCAATCTAGGCTTTTTCTATCAAACATCTCACAATTCTTCCAGAATCTTCCCCATATCCATTTGAAAAGCCGTTCTAACATGTTTGGTATTTGCAAACTCAGCAGCACCCTACTTCTCTGGTACCAAAATCTGTTCTGGTTTGTGAAAACTGCCATTGTGCAAAATGCCAGACATGGCTTTTATAAAGGGGATTTATTAGGTTACAAATTTACAGTTCTAAGACCATAAGTGTCCAAACTAAGGCATCAATGAGAGGAAACCTTCACTGAAGAAAGGCTGATGGTGTCCGGAACACCTGTCAGCTGGAAAGGCATGTGGCTAGTGTCTGCTGGCCCTTTGCTCCTGGGTTCTGGTTTCAAAATGGCTTTCTCCAAAATGTCTCTGGGCTTCTGTCTCTCTTAGCTTCTCTCTGTCAGCTCCTGTGCATCCTTGCCTGTTCTCCCAGGGTGTTTCTCTCTAAGTGTCTGGCGGTCCTCTCTTAGCTTCTCCAGGGCCAACTCTGGGCTTCATCTCCTAGCTTAGCATCTCCAAATGTCTTTCTGTCTGCATCTGCAAGCAGCTGGGTCTGTATGGGCCCCTGAGCTCTCTTAAGGACTCCAGTAAACTAATCAAGACCCACCTTCAATGGGGGGAGGTTGCACCTCCATGGAAATAATCTAATCAAAAGGTCTCACCCACAGTTGGGTGGGTCATATCTCCATGGAAACAACCTGATCAAAGGATCCCACCCATAACAAGTCTTACCTACAAGATTGGATTAAAAGAACATGGCTTTTGTGGGAGACATAATACATTCAAACCAGCACACCTATCTTCCACACCTAGCCTAAATACCTCCTTTCTGAGGATGCATATCCTGAGCACACAAGTAGGAATCCTGTTTTGTAGAAATGCAATGATAGAAATGATGTGATACAGAATTTACCATATGCTATTTTGAGAGATTTATGTAAAAATGTTATGGTCTACTCAACTATAAAATAACTTTTATTGATTGATTGATTTTATCTTGCACAATGCCTCTATACAGTAGGTACCTGTAAGAAAGGGTTAAGTTTAGTTTTTCACATAAAGGCAGCGTGGAATAGGGAAAATGGCAGCAGAACTGGCTTAAACAGGCCCTGTGGTAAAGGGAAGAGAGAGAGAGCCATGACGTAAGCCTAGAATCTGCGCCAGCTCCTTATATGGAAAAGTAACCAGGGTGACTGGAATGTAAAGGGATATGGGATATAATCAGAGGTGGGAACTCCCAGCAGGAAACTTAAACTGAATGAACTCTCTCGGATAGGTTGTACAATTCAAAATCTCAAAGATGGGCTAGTTAGCTCCCTCGAATAGGCTGTAACCTCTGTAGCACCCAGCCAATGGGGAAACAGAGGTGGGACCTGCGCATTAGGAATAGGAGATTAAAAGATTGCCATGTTCTTCTTCCCGTGCACCAGCCCACCACGTTTCTGGCTGTGTGCCCTTTCTTGCAAGATTGTAAATAAATTCTTTTCTCCTCCAGAACCGAGTGAGCGTTTATTCCCTTACAGGTAAAGCTTTAATTGAGACAGTACCTGTGAATGACTGTTAAATAAATAAGTCCCTGAGGCCATAGGTCATGAACATTCCTTACTTTCAATGTACCCATTTTAGCATTCCTCCTACTCATCCCTGCTCCCCACAGGAACAATGAAGATTTGGCCAGCACATTATTCTGTCAAATGTTCTGTTACAATGAGCTTTAGCTTTTGTTTAACAAATTGAAATTCAGTCATTCGAAAGACATCTATTGAGAGCATCTTAATCCTCGCACACTGTGCTGGGCTCTGGGGTTACAGACATGGACAAGAGAGAGACCCCGACCCAGAAGAGCTCACAGTCAAGGACGAGACAAGAAAAATCCTGCACAGGGAAGTCCTGTAGGAAAAGTGTGATGAAATGCTGAGGCGATCCAGGGGAAGGAGCACTCCCCTGACCTGGGGAAGTTGGAAACGAATCACCATGTCACTTTGGGAAGCACTTAATTTATTTGTCAATGCAAATGTTTTCTTAACATTCACTCATTGGAGTGATTGAGTACCCAACAATGTATATTTATACACTGCTAGTAGCCGAAATATGTTACTTTTTAAACAATTAGTAAACAGTTGCACAAGATTTGAGGATCTTTAGCTTACTATGTGTTAAGCATTATTCTAATACTTCAAAGGCCATATGTCATTTAATCCTCACGACCATCTTATGGGACAGAGACTATTTTATCTCCGTTTTAGAAATGAAAAAACCCAAGCACAGGGAGCATAAACTAATTGCTTTCAGTCATGTTAATTGGCAGGATTGGGATCTAAACACGAGTTGTTCTGACTCTGTAGTCCATATTCTTAACCATCACGTTACACATTCAAAATGACTTCCTGTCTTCCATAAATCCAGAAAAAACGGTCTCAACAATTTGACATTTAAGCATTTTAAAACTGATTAATGCAAGCCTAAAAAGACAACCTTTTTTTTACTTTAGAATGAAAAATTGCTCCAAGGCAGTAAACAAAACAAAACAAAACAAAACACCAAAAAAAAATGCAGGTACTGTTTATCATTAATTTATTTTACGTATTCTTTGAAGGTATGATGTAGATGTAATCAGTATTGCAGGTGCTATGTCATCAGCAAACCAAACCATTCCCACAGAATTGTAAGAGATGTGCAAACGTCAGATTCTTACACAATGTGGGAAAAAAACGCCATCTATTACCATGCTGAAAATATTCTTTCTTATCACTTCACTTATTTGTTTATTCTACTATTCAGGATTTAACTTTTGTTCAAAACTGTTTAGGAAAAGCAGTTCTGCTTTTGCAAAAGCTTGGGAGTCATCATCGTTTTTTGCCCTCTCCCCTTTGGTGTACTCTCATTGGGAAGGATACCTTCAATTTCCTTCTTCTACCTTGCAATCAATTTTCAGTAATAAGGAGTGGTCCTTAACACTGTGGAATTAGAAAATTTGATTTTATTATTTTATCAGATGTGAGAGTAAAAGGACAGTGCCTTTTGTTACTTTATGGATCTCTAAGGCTTTGATTTTATCAGTCCCCTCCGGAAGGATCAGAGCCAAGAGCCTGAATTTTCTTTATCTTTTAAATCCCAATGCAAATGCATTCATTTACACTTGGAAAGATAGCTGCCAAGTGGCCCAAAATATCCACATTGGTTATTCATTGTTTTGCCTTCCAGAGATGTAAGCTTGCTTCAAAAATAAATTTAAAAGTTAGCAAGTTATTTGGTAGGTTACTGAACAGTATATATGGTTTTTTTGTTTTGTTTTGTTTTAAACTCATACTTTTAGATATATTTAGGAAGTCTGCAAGGAATATACCAAATTGTTAACAGTTATCTGGAGGCTTGGATTATAAAAGGCCTCCAATCTCTTCTATGTTTGAATTTTAAAAAAAGATCCTGTATTATTGGAGAAAAAAACACAATGCAGAAATATCTGTTTTGAAAAACAAAAGTCCTGCTGAGTATGTCCAGAATAAAGGTAGCTGTAGATCCTGAAGGGGTAGTGTCCTTTAGCCATGAAATCCTTGGAATCCTTTCACCATGCCTTGTCAGCCCTTTTCAAATGACCAGTTCATCGTGCAGTCAGGATACATTTCTTGATAAAGTTTGGTTTATCCCTCACATGCTAATACACTTCAACTTTCCTTTTTAAATACTCTTTATCAGTTACCAAAAGTTTTGTTCTAAAGAGCATTCATTACTCACCTAGCACATGGTAGATGCTCAATAAAGACACTGAATGAATGATTGACTTGTGATGACATTGACACATATTGTCATGTGTCACTGTCAGGTGGATGCCAGTTGCCACATTAGCTATACAGTGAATGGTTGGGTTTTATATGGGAGGATAATCATATCTCTTATTTGATTCTTACATTTTTTTTCCATATTTGGGGATACAACTTTATTTTAGGGTCTCCACTACTCTCCCATCTTAATGCAGGTGAAGTCTGTATATGGATGAGGACCTGTGTATACAGAGCTCCCGTACGGTGAGGGAACTGTGGTGGGGAAGCTTTCAGGTTTGGTGTGATGGTTAGGTTCATGTGTCACCTTGGCCAGGTGATAGTACCCAGCTGTCTAGTCATGCAAACACTGGCCTAACAATTGCTGTGAGGACATTTGAGGCTGGTTAATAAACCAACAGGCTGGTTTATTAGATCATCAGTCAACTGGCTGCAGCTGTGACTGACGACTCACCAAAGGGCGTGTCTTCCACAATGAGAGAATGCAATTGGCTGGATTTAATCCAATTAATCAGTTGAAGACTTACAAGCAAGACAGATAGAGGACCTTCACTTCTCCTTCGGCTGCCCAGTGAAGCATTTCCTGAGGAGTTCGTCGAAGTTGCCGGTTCAGTTTCCTGAGGAGTTCATTGGACATCTTCCTTGGAGTTGACAGTTCGTTGATGGCTCTACAGAATTTGGACTCGTGCATACCCACAGTTGTGTGAGTCACTTTTACAATTTGATAATCAGAGACACCTCTCATTGATTCTGTTTCCCTAGAGAACCCTAACTAATACAGTTGGGAAAGAGGATACCAGCTAAACTGGAAGACCAGTGTGAGGAGGAATGTTGCTAGGCATAAAATTTTCAAGTGCTTAGAGTCAGGTAGATCATGGGCTTCATAGTTCTTGGGATGCTGTCAAAGCATGAACTACTCCCATCAGATAGTGAAGACACAAATATCACTCGAGATTCACTAGGAGTATTTAAATCAGGGAGGAAATTGGAATTAACAAAGTAGGGAGACGTGAATTTGAGAGATATTATGGAAAAGAAGTGGCTTTATTTAGCAGGAAATGTGATATAAGAAAAATTGAAATAATAGCAGTGATATGCTAATGACATTGGGAGAGTAGAACCTCTCCCCTTTTTCATTAAACAAGAAATTTTGATTACAGAAAGTTAGCAAAATACAGATTTTATGAAAAAGAATTAGGAGAAGGAGGGGAGGGAGAGGAAGAGAAAGAAGTAGAAGGAGAAAAAGAAGAAGAAAAAAGTAGTAGTAGGAGGAAGGGCAGAAGGAGAGTATATTAGTTAGGGTTCTCCAGGGAAACAGAATCAGCAAGAGGTATCTATAAATATAAGATTTATAAAAGTGTCTCACACAACTGTGGGTATACACGAGTCCAGTTCTGTGGGGCAGGCAGCAAACTGGCAACTCCAACGAAGATGTTTGATGAACTCCTCAGGCAGCGAACTGGCAACTTTGATAACTCCTCAGGAAATGCTTCGCTAGTCAGCCGAAGAAGAAGTGGAAGTCCTCTATCTGTCTCACTAAAAAGTCTTCAACTGATTGGATTAAATCCAGCTGACTGCATTCTCTCATTGTGGAAGACACGCCCTTTGTTGATGTAATCAGTCACAGCTGCAGCCAATTGACTGATGATTTAATAAACCACCATTCTGATTTATGAAGCAGTCACAAATGTCCTTGCAGTAATGGTTAGGCCAGTGCTTGCTTGACCAGACAACTGGACACCATCACCTGGCCAAGTTGACACATGAACGTAACCATCACAGAGAGGAAAATTCAACCATATCGCAATACCTAGAAAGAACCACTGTTAACATTTCCGTGTAAGCACAGACATGCAAATACACACCCATAGCAATGTCAGCATTTTTCCTAAAACTGGCAAGTGAACAAAACTTAGACCAGATCCAGTCAGTTATAAGTATATCAGGTTTATCCTAGTGGTACAGGATTTAGGACGATGTGTTTAAGAGACAGTGAAATTTAGGCCCAACTATAGAACAAGGGAAAGAAAGCAGAGGGTGAGCTGAATTCTAGGAGATGTCAATCTCCTGGGAGTCTCGAAATGGAGACCGTAGACGAGAAGAAACTGACTGAGAAGATTTGAGAGCATCAGTGCAGACTGAGGCAAGAATAAAAATAGTCTTGTGACTGGGAAAGTTGATAGAAAGAAATGCTCTGATAAGGTAAAATAAAATGGATTAAAACTAGGGAAAAAGGAACTTAAGATTTTGAAATGTAGAGAATCTCTTAACTGTTGAGTAGGATTTGTAAAAATACTGTTTATAGAATTGAAAGTCGTGTTATTAAGACACTGTTTTGAGGAGGGGCATTTTTGTTTGCTACTTTATTTCCTAGTGCCTGTCTGTATTATATAACTGGTGTACACACTCAGCTTAGTTCCGGTTCTTGGACCTCTAGCTTTGAGTCATATTATGGGCTGACATATAGGTTATGTTAGTTGGTGCTGGTGCCTCAAAGAGAGCGGGTGTCTATGGCAGAGGGCAAGACCACAGGAGCCTGTGCTGACGCATTGAAAACTTCTGCATCAATTCACATAACCATATCCAAGAGTAGGACAGAGGAAGTATATTATGTCAGTAAGGAAGCAGCACAAGGCAGGGATGTATAATCAGCTTACACAGGAGGGAAAGAATAACTGCAAAGACTACTAAGATGTACAACATTAATAATCAGCTAGAGCTTAGTTTTATTATACTGGTATTTGGGGGTACCTTGGTTACCAAAATAGTTTCTTTGCAGCTATGGCAAAGAAAAGGCTCTGCTGTGCCCCATGTCCATCCATTCCTAATTATATCTTGTCAATTTACCCCTGAAATTAAAAATGAATTCAAATATTAAAAATGCAAATGTCATTAGAAATGCAAAGAATATAACAATATTAAAAATGCAAAGGAATGCAAATATAAATTATGTAATTTATCTTTTTGACATACCTTGTCTGTGGAGACTTGTGCTGACATAATTTCATCTTGTTTAGTTTGCAGATAAAAAGATAATTCCTGATACTGAGTAAATTATACCATGGAAGGCTCTTCTAAACCATCAGAAGGGGGAAAAATAGCTAGGCGTCATGCTAACATTATCCACTAGTATTAAAGGAAATGAAAAAAAAATACAGTTTGACCCACCCAGGTCTTTCATCTCTATTGAGTTAGCAATTTACCCCTCAATAATATTTTTCTTTGAATTGCTTACTTAACCATTTTAAAGATGACAGGCAGCAGTTGTACTTCAGAAGTATGCTATCAGCATTCTCTCTTCTTCATAGCAACTACTCTCTGTAACCAACTTCCCATTGCCTGTGATTGAAAAGTCTAAGATATTAAGTTCTGAAAATTGAGGTTTTGAATAGAAAGGAAAACAGTTCCATTTTATTATAGTGCAGGGCTTTGGCTTTTTATCATAGTTCTATAAGACTAATTATAAGGAACATTTTCAAATGTGAGGTTACTTTTGCCCTAGCTCTTTCAGTAAATGAAATAAGAATATTAAGCATAAAGTGCTGTTAAAGTTGTTGTAAATGTGAACACATATTTTGAAAGTGTAATTAGTTTTCATTGATGTCCTTGAGGACCAATATGAAACCAGTCATCCCATAATCTGCTTTTGTTGTCGATTGCCAGGTTTTAGAGTTAAGTAACCTGATGGCATTTTACCGTTCTTTGTGGAAGGCCAAACTCAAATCCCACCCTCACTTTTAAAGCCTTCTCCAATGACTCCAGACCTCAATGAACTCTCTAAACTGTGATGTTATTTTTATCCTTCCCACAAACCTTATCATGAATTCTCCTAGAATGGACTCTTCATGTAGGCAGGGTCTTGTCCCAGCTCCTAGCACAGATGTGGCAGGTCCTAAATCAGTATTTGTTGAATGAATGAACATGTTGCTTTGCATTACCATCCGATTGTATGAGAGTGTCACCGTCTTCACAAGGTCATAATTTCCTTGAGGTCAAGGTCATGCTGCTGTCCTTGTTTAGCCTGCAGCACCTCACAATGTGCTGGACGGCCATGTGGAGGCCTTGGTGTGCTATCTATTGAAGTGAATCGACTCAAACTCAGTTATGCTTGAATCCTCCCTGGCTTCCCCTCTCATGATGCCATTTAGTCTTTTAATATGAAGCAGCTACATACACTTTGAGCCAAGGACTAGGGTATTTGTATCTATTTCCTGTGCACATATGCTCTACTCTTAGAAGGATCTGACAGTCCCTTTACCAACAGGAAACAGAAAAGGCTTAATCAAAGTGCAGGACTTTGCAAAACATGCAGAATTCAGAAAGACGATGCTTGTACCAGACCAGTAAATTATGAAAGAATACCAATTGACTTTTTTTCCAAGCAAAATGATTCTTTTATTGCTGTTATATACGACAGATTTTAAAAGCACCTTTAGCAAATCCATAAACCTGCAGTTATTATGACACAACTTACCAGTTTAACTTAGCTTTTTGCCAAAAGATGCCAACTTTGTGAACTTTATAAATGACTTAAAACTAGAAATATGACTATCTGGCTGCTACTTAATTCCTCATAATTTACAAAATGAGGAAGTCAGCTTTAAGCCAGGTAAATAGACTTTGCAAAGACATCATCACATTTACCACCTTGGCTCAAACCTTGTTTTCTGACCAAAGATCTGCTTAAAACCTTGTCAAAAGGATTCTCCCCTTTCTTGCCCAACATCTCTGTGTAATGGCAGACTTCAAAGAGTAAGCAATGGCAGAACAGCAAAAACAAAAAACCACAAAACTAAAAAAACCATGAACCATAATTATAACTGTTGTTATTTGTTGAGCTCCTATGGTATGCTGGGTACCCTGGGAGACTCAGTGAATAAGGTGTGGCCTCAGGAGCTCATTATTAGTAGTATTTTTTGAGAGTTTTTCTATAACCATTTTTTGAGAACTTATGTAATCAATGCTCTGTAAAATATCGAAACCAGTATCTCGATATTTACAACTCTTTTATAAGTGAGGAAACCGACACTTGGAAAGGTCAAATAACTTACCCGAGGCCACCCAGCAAGTGTGTGGAATTGCCAGTACTCGCCCTCCAAAGCCTGCAGTGCACATGCCGCGTGTATGAGCAGATGTCCCCGAAAGCAGTGTCGCAAGGGAGTCATGATAGCACTTTTGCCAATGGTGGTGGGGACTCTTCAGTTGGGGGTGATCATGAAAAACTTCATGAGGGAAGTGAAATTGCATGAGCAGAATTTTGAGATTGAAATAGGGGTGGTATTTTAGTTTGAACCACATGGAATTATGCTCGTAGGTCAAAAAAAGCCAAATATTGGTAATTTCGTGTGGTTCAACCTAACGTTTATTGGTGGCGATGGTAGTGGCATGGGTAATGTTTGAAAAATGAGATGTTTCAGTCTTCCCCCAGGCTCCCTGTTGCCAGAGGAGGACTCCTGAATTTTAGAGCAAAAGAAGAAAATCAGAAATGTGAGCAGATTTGAGTATGGGCATTCTGGGAAAAGAAGAATTAATCTTTAGTAGGGTGAAATCCAAGAATAAATTACTAATGCCCTGATTCGTGATATATTAGTATTTCAAATTGGTTTTAATATGACTCTCTATTTTTAGGCAATTTATAGGAGATACAAGCAAATGATTCAGTTAAAGCAGTAAGGAACAGTATGGACAAAACAGATATTTCTCCAGAGTTGCTTAAGGTTTTCATGAAACATTACAGGAGTAATCTAGAAACACAGAGTTCATTATTTCAAGAAGAGACATATCAGAAAAATAACATTGCAAATATCCCTTCTGCTTCAAATTCACCAAGAATATTTCTCTGACATAAAAGTGTAAGAATTTTACCCTCATGTTGAAGGGAAGATTTTATACTTTTCTGATAGAACAACATGGACCAAACTAGACATATAATGACTATAGATACTTCTGATTCTGGAAAGGACTTATCTGCTGTGCTGTGGTAGAATGATCATATTTATCTGGAGTTAACACATCCCCATTTTACTTTGCACTGAATAGGCACAGCCTGTATTGCAGAAACAATTCAGAAAGCAGCAATGATGACATTATTTGTAAAAGGGTTCCAAGTACAAGACTCTTTCCGCCACCACCCCACCTGCTAGTCTCCAGGGGTTCTTTTAAAATCCCAAAGTAACTACATTTAATTACTTTTAAAATCCCAAAATATTTTTGGACATGAGGAAAGGGCACTGATGTCTATGGACATTATTATATACTAGGCATTCTGCTAGATCTTTTATAAATTTTATTTCATTTAAACCTCTCAGCAACCTTATGAAGCAGGTTTTATTATTGTTCCCCTCATTATTTTTACGCATGCAAAAACTGAGGCTTAGAAAAGTAAAAGAGGCCTAAGGTCCCCTTATTTCATTTGCGCCTTGGTCTTGCTGACTCTAAAGCCTGTTCTCTCTGCTCTACTGCACGTGCCCAGTAGTCAGATGTCTTCCCCCTCATCTGGGTTCACCCAAGATGATGTCTACAACTTTGCTACCAACATCGTCCCACTAAATCGATGATTCTCACCTGGGGGTGATTTTGGTAATGGCTGGAGACATTTTTGGTTATCACAATGAGGGTCTTATGGGTAGATGCTGAGGATGCTACTCAACACCCTTCAATGCACACGACAGAGCCTCCCAGCAAAGAATTATCCAACTCAAATGTCAACAGTGCCAAGGCTGAGAAGCCCAGGCCTAAATCCCATGTGCTTCTTAATTGCCCCACCCCCTCCCCATGGTTCCTTATTCTGGAAATTTTTGTCTTGATTCTGACAACCCATTTTTATTTCTAGACAATTAGGAAAACTGAATAATTAATGTAATCTTCCCACTATCAAACTTTCATTACTATCTATTTGTAGAGGTGATTAGCTAGACACTGTGCCGTGAAAGAGATGGTGCTTCTTTCTATTAGCAGCTTATAACCCGAGGCGGTCTTCTTTACTCAAGTCCAGCAGAGACCAGTGGTAATGTAACAATGCTAAACACAGGCAGCAATGGGGAAGACTTTACATTCCCAGAGGTTAATGGGGAAGGGAACGTGTTTTTTTCAGTTGCAGGATGAAGGTTAGGGGTTGGGCAATGCCATGTGCCTATGGGGGGCCCTAGCAAAGCCACCCCCTTCTCCCTGCTCAAGGCAGTGTGACCGCATGACCACAAAGGGTGTCCGAGTCCTACCAACAGTAGGAAGGAATCTTCCAGGTCTGTGTGGACAACCCTGAACATGCATAATTTCAACACGTGCACCCATGTGGACTTCACGTTTTCCTCCTTGATGCTTGGTTTTCCTGATAAATAATCCTGAAAATGATCTAAATTCTCTCTTGTACTTTGCTTTGCTCATGTAAACACAGCCACAAGCAAAGAGTATTTCAGTTATCTTCTGTGTACTTGCAGCTGCCTTAATTGTTTTAAACTCTTTAAGTTCCCTCAATAGCATAGTGAAACAAAAAGCTAATATTTATTTAGCTATATGTTGCACAATGGTTTTAATTGGGACATACTGTTGCAATCCTTTTAGAAGCGATAGCTCTATAGCTTTCCACAATGCCCAAGGCAAGCATAGTTTATGGAAAGACAAGCTTCTGAAATGCTGAAGTCTTCTAATTCCCCAACAGTGGCTTTGATTTGAAGGCTGCAGGCCAAGGCCTTACCTGGGTGCATTGTCTCCAAATATCCACTAGAGGGTGTGTGAAGAACATAATCCTCTATGGAACTTGACTTCTGGAAACCATTTCCTTTATTATGTAGCAGCAGCATCTGCAGTTTCATGTAGTCTGAGCAGGTGGAACAGACCGTTAGAACAATCACTAGCACATCTTTTTAATATACTGTCTACACAGAAGGTGAAGAAAGGGAGTGTCTGTGGAACCTGTTGAGGGATGTGAGATTTCTTGTCCCGGGTTTTTCAAAACAATGCCTGGGAAAGGTTCAGCAAAAATCAGCTCATGCAGGCATTGTGCTCTATTTGATTTAGCTGAAATGCTCACTGTGCCAGAGATGTCCAAGGCTACCGGGGTGACTTGGGGTTTCAGTAGAATAAATCACTCCGAGCTTGAAAGATTTTTCCACAATGATTCACTGCTGTCACAAAGGACCTTGTGGATGATTTAGTTTGCCTTTGACAGTTTCAAAGGAAGAGAAAGCATTACTCTTCTTCCTGAATAGTTCGAAAAGAGAATGGGGGAGTCAGATCCCCAGGTTCCCCTACATCTTGCTCTGTTTATGTGGTGCTGTCACAGGTGGGGGTCCCACAGAATTGAGAGAGCTCAAGTGCTGCCAAGGATACCCAGAAAATTGCTGTTGGGTGGGATACTCTAGGGATAAGAGCACACAGATCCTAGGGCAGGGGTCCTCCAGCTTTGGCATTCATCAGAATCACTCAGAAGACTTATCAATACACAGGTTGCTGAGTCCCTTTAGAGTTTCTGATTCAATCTGTCTGTGATGGTGCCTGAGACTAAACAAGTTCCCAGGTGATGTAGCTGCTGCTGGTGCTACTGGCTGGGGACCACACTTCGAGAACCACTGCTCTAAGGGATCTTCTAAGGTTCCTATGAGCTGGATCTGGGAATCTGCAGGCCTATAGCAGCCCACTACTCACAATAAAAGATGCACTCCAGGTGGGGTTGGTTTCTGAGATTCAGAGAATATCTGAGATACTGATACTATTCCATACACAGACTTCCTTGCATACTCTGGTGCCCCATGAAAACGAGACTTCTGAACTAAACCAAGCCCTTCAGATTGCTTCTTGTTGCCCCAGAATACTTCAAACCACTGAACTTCCCTGGAACAATTTCATGCAATCCTGCTAGTAGCTGCATTCTCTATTTTCAGATCCCAGCACAGGGGGTAAGTATGGGCAGATGCATTCTGTACCAAGCAGACTCTGCTTGCCAGAGTTTATAGATTGACCCCACCACTGGGAGGCCTTGACAAGTTACCTAATGTCTGCTTACGCTTGTTTTCTCATGTACCAAATGGGCACCATTACAGTGGTTGCATGGGTTAAATGAATTAATGCCTAAAAAGTAGTGAGAAGGATGCCTCGTGCATTGTTCTCAATAAATATTAGCTCATGTTGTTATTCCTTATCTTTCCTTCTGATGTTCATTCCCTTCTACGGAAACTTGAACTGAGAATCCTCCCAGTTCCTGGGAGTGGGCCCTTGTGCTGTGCCATCGGGAGGCCAAGTGTCTTATGGTGCTACCTTTACACCCCTCACCTGGCTGAGCATCATGGCTGGGCCTCCATGCAGAGACCAGGTCAATTATCATTTCCAAGTGGTAAAGGCATTCAGACCATGGAACTGGATCCAGGATTATTAATTTTGAGCTATCTGTGGTGCTGTTACCTTCGTGCTCTGGAAGGGCCATTCTCTCTGCTTTGAAGTATGAAGCAACAGCAAAATAACAGGAGGGGAAAGAGGAATCACCTTCTGGTCAGATAAAGGATTCCTGGAACAGTGCTGTGTGACCTGGTGTTCCGGTTTGCTAATGCTGCTGTTTTGCAAAAAAAAAAAAAAAAAAAAAACAGAAATAGATTGGCTTTTATAAAGGGGGTTTATTTGTTTACAAAGTTACAGTCTTAAGGCCATAAAGTGTCCAAGGTAAGGCATCAACAATAGGGTACCTTCACTGGAGAAAGGCCATTGGCATCAGGAAAACCTCTGTTAGCTGGGAAGGCACGTGGCTGGCGTCTGCTTGCTCCCAGGTTGCGTTTCAAAATGGCGTTCTCCAAAATGTCAGCGTCAGCTTTCAACGGCCATCTTCAAAATGTCTCTCTAAGCTGCAGCAGTGAGCTCCTTCTGTCTGTGAGCTCTTATAGGTCTGCAGTGATTTAATTAAGAGCCCGCTGATTGAGTGGGGCCACACCTCCATGGAAATTATCTAATCAAAGGTATTACCCACAGTTGGGTGGGTCACATCTCCATGGAAACAGCCTAATCCAAAGATTCCAACCTAATCAACACTAATACTTTGGCCACCACAAGATTGCATTAAAAAACATGGCATTTTGGGGGACATAATATAGCCAACTGGCACACCTGGGAACCACTGGATGTGCCTGTGTCTGTTCCATAACTGATCAAATGGATATCATGATTAAAAGTTGCCTTGGGATTACCAATCATGTTTTCCACTTATACCATATAAGACTAAGTTTTCTTTCATTACTAGTAAACTTTAAAACAAATATCTTTGATTTGGATTTTTATTTTTACCTTTTAATTAAAAAAAGAAAAGCTGTTTACTGACTAGGTAATATATTGCCATGATGCAAAATTTGAAAGGTTGAAAAGGGTATGCAAGGAAAAATAAGCCCCCTGCCACACCTCTCCCCCATCTACATGGTTTCCATCTATTGAGACATTTAAAAGCACACTTCTGAGATGTAAGGAAATCTTAACCACTTGGACCACTTTATATCTCTTACTTGCATCTTGTATCAAAGTTGGTATTTTCCAGGCAGTAAGGATGATGGAACTCATAGTGATTTCAACAGAAACATTCCCTGTAACCCTTTCTTTCTGGGTCAGCACAGCACACCACTGGTTAAGATGCTCTCCCACCCGGTGGGCCGGGGAGGAAATAAAATTTTCCCTTTGGACCCTTCTTCTCTTTTACCTCCATCTAGGCTTCTCTCCTGCCTCCAGATGCAGATAAGACTCTCTCCTTTTGATATAACTCTAACTCCAGTGTTCCAGTTGAGATCGTTCTCAATGTGGCTTTGTTCTAGTTTGCTAATTCTACTGGAATGCAAAACACCAGAAATGGATTGGCTTTTATAAAGGGGGTTTATTTGGTTACACAGTTACAGTCTTAAGGCCATAAAGTGTCCAAGGTAAGGCATCAACAATCAGGTACCTTCACTGGAGGATGGCCAATGGTGTCCTGAAAACCTCTGTTAGCTGGGAAGGCATGTGGCTGGCGTCTGCTCCGGAGTTCTGTTTTCAAAATGGCTTTCTCCCAGGACGCTCCTCTCTAGGCTACAGTTCCTCAAAAATGTTACTCTTAGTTGTTCTTGGGGTGTTTGTCCTCTCTTAGTGTCTCTGGAGCAAAAGTCTGCTTTCAAAGGCTGTCTCCAAAATGTCTCTGTAAGCTTCAGCTAGTCTCTCAGCTTACATGCATTCTTCAAAGTGTCCCTCTTGGCTGTAGCAAGCTCGCTCCTTCTGTCTGAGTCTATATAGTGCTCCAGTAAACTAATCAAGGCCCACACTGAATGGGCAGGGCCACGCCTCCATGGAAATTATCTAATCAGAGTTATCATCTGCAGTTGGGTGGGTCACATCTCCATGGAAACACTCAAAGAATTACAATCTAATCAACACGAATATGTCTGCCCACACAAAATTGCATCAAAGGTAATGGCATTTTGGGGGACACAATACATTCAGACTGACACAGCCTTTTTCCATCTTCAGCCCTCCCTCAGCCTATCCCTCTCGCATTGCTGTATCTATCTCTATATCATTGTTGGTCTATATCCATATCTGTTTCCCTTACTAGATTGTAAGCTACCATCTTCTTCCCCTACCTTCAGAATGTTAAATAATGATGTACCTGTGAGAGGTGTGTAGTAAACATTTATTACCAGCACAAAACATTGTTGACATTGTTGCTGTTAAGAACTATTTGACTTATTAGATTCTCTATCCTGTAGCATGAAAGATGTAGATTCTTAAGAGATACAGAACCACTCCAAGAGTATGAATAGGTCACATATTTTAATATTGAGTATGTTAGGCACAATGCTAAGCATTTTTCCAGATAAATTATCTCATTTATCCCCATAAAATTGCCCATTTGTGATTGTTACTCCCATTTTACGTAAGAGGAAACTGAACCTTTGTGAAATTAAATAATTTGCCTGAGGATCTAGGCAAATGGAACATGCAGTACAAGATTCCAAGATGGTACTCAGGGTCGATGGCATACAGAAAACAAAATGAGTTTAATTTAACTCTTCTTCAATTTAACATTGAAGTGAATTATTTAATATGAGTCCTCATTGATACCAACTTTGCATTTGATTAATGTCTGTCTTCCCCCAATGACTGCAAGCTCCATGAGGATAGGGACCATTTTGCTCCTACCAGATCTTATGAAGTGTCTAGAAATCTATTCCTTAAAGCCTAGACCCCTTTAGGCATGTTTGTTACTGTGATTGTATTTTTGTGGCTGAGTTATACAACCATGAGTTATCGGTTGTAACCCAGGAGAGAAGCATGTATGTTCTCACAGTTAATGGTTCAATCTACCTCTGAATGCAAATAGATACTAGAGATCTGAGCACTTATCAGAAAGACAGTGGAAACAAAATCAGAGTGTTTCATCCAAATTTTCTCAAAATCATGGCACTTTTGCTATTGTTTTGATTTGCTAAAGCTGCCAGAATGCAATGTACAGGAAATGGACTGGATTTTACCAATGGGGATTTATTAGCTTATAAATTTACAGTTAAGAATGTGCCAAATAAGGTGTTAAGAGAATGGTACCTCCTCTGAAGACTGGTTATCAGTGAGCTTGGGTTCCTCTGTCAGATAGCAAGGCATGTGACTGTCTCTGCTGGTCTTTCTCTCCTGGATTTTGTTGCTTCAGCTTCTGACTTCTCCATCTGTGGCTTTTTCTCTTAACTTCTCTGGTTGTTTCTCTCTTTTAGCTTCTGTCTTTCTTTCTGTCTTTTATCCTCTTTGCTAAAGCTGATGAAAAGCAAATACCAGAAATGAACTGGCTTTTAACAATGGGGATTTATTAGCTCATAACTTTTTAACTCTAAGGCCATGAAAATGTCCAAATTAAGGCATCAATAGGATGATACCTTCTCTGAAGAAAGGCTACTGGCAATCTAGACTCCTCTGTCACATGGCCAGGCACATGGTGACATCTGCTGGTCCTTCTCTCCCAGGTTTCATTGCCTTCAACTTCTGGCTTCTCCATCTGTGGCTTCGTTCCTCAGCTTCTGTGGGTGTGTCCTTGTCTCTCAGCTTCTCTTGGGCTTCTCTGAGCTCTCTCTGCATTTTCTGCGTGTCTTTAATCCTCTTATAAAGGACTCCAGTAAGAGGATTGAGGTGAGTCACATCTCAATTGAAATAAACTAATCAACAGGTCTTTACCCACAAGAATGGATTAAAAAGAACATGGCCTTTTCTGGGGTACATAACAGCTTCAAACTACCACAACTGTTGACTGCCTATTGCCTAGAGGTTGAAGTCTTCTCATCAGCCTTGCATTCAAGAAATTCCATTTTCTGATGCTAGCTTGTATACTCACCTTTTATATTGGTCCTCAATAAGGACCTCTTGTTCACTGGAATGGGTTCTGCCATCCCTCTCATATGTCATGGTCATTTTAATCCTCACTTTGTTCCAATAGCATGGATCTCCTGCTTCTTTATTTATCTGTATTTTCTCTAATTCCCCAAAACTGAGGATAAATACTACTTTCTGTTTACTTCTGACATCTTCAATATATTCTGTGATCTTGATCACAGTTTAGCAGAGTGGCTAAAGAATATGAGGTCAGATTGAGGTTGGAACAAGGCTTCTTTAATTGCTATCTGGATGATCTGGAGGGAGTCATTAGTTTCTCCAAGCCCACTCTCCTCATATGTAAAATGCAAATAGACAAAATTAACTCATAGAGTTGTTATGCAATTTAATGAACTTTTGCATATAAAATGCTTATTAAAGTGCCACATAGAATTCAGTCCTATAGGCTGTTTTGAATTCTTTTTAAGTATTTCAAATTGGTTAACTTCTCCAATTGGATTGTTCTTTTAGAACAGAGATCATGACTTCCGTTTTTGAGTAATCACAATGCTAGATGCTTAATAAGTTGTTTTAGACCTGACTTAATTGGACAACAACTGGAAGTTATAGTTGAAGGGAGAAATAACAGTTATGGTGGAAGGTCTTCTAGTCATCTGTGGATGGCTCTACAATTCATTGCTGTAGGGAACACAAGAGGAGGGTGCTTTATCAGTGGTGATGATGAGGTAAAGACGGTGTGTCACATTTTAGAATTGTGAGGTTGATTAAAGTTTAAGACAGTCATAAAGCAAGTAGGCAGTAGGATTCACAGGTCTGGCAATCATAGGAGAGACTTGGGCTAAAGATGTCAATTTCCAAGTTACCTGTGTCTGGGAACTGAAGTCATAACCATAGATCAGATCATCTGGGAAGAGAGTATAGAGGGTAGAAAGGAGAGGATTCAGGGACAAGGCTTATGGGTTTGCTTATAGGCTGCACAGAGGGTGATTAATTACAAAGGAAGTGGAAAAGTGGGTAAAAAGATGAAAGTCCAAAAATGGATGGTTATGTTCCCAATGGAAAAGAATGCTTCAAGATGGCAGGCATTTTGGTGTTGTCACATGCTTCTTAGGGGTCAAATAAGCTGAGGACTAAGATAACTTTGTATTTATTTATAGGAGGCCACTGATGACCTTTGTGGAAACTATTTCATTGGAGAGTTATTTGGAGTGGATCAAGGAGAGAATGAGAAATAAAGATATAGCAACATCGGGTAAAGAAAACAATTGAATATTGACTGTTAAAGGGAAAATATAGATAGGAAGAATATAGGAGGAGATGTGATTTAGGTTTTTTAAAGGGGAGAGATTTGAGCATGTTTCAAAACCAGTGGGAGAGATGCAGATCATTAGAAGAAGATGAATGTACAAAAGACACTTAGTTTAAGTTCCTCAGATGAAAGTGAAGATGGGATCCAGGTTGATAAGAATGTTGATAGAAGGAGTGAGATAGAGATACCTCTGTGGTTTTGAAAAGGTGAGGGATTTCCCATTTGATGGCTTCTATTTTTTTTTTTCTGTTAACTAGGAAGAGAGATCATCTGGTGAAAATGAAGGCATGAGAAGGGAGTTCTGAGTACTTATGTGAGGTTGGCCAGGTGACTTTCAGCAGGCGCTGGTCTCTGTTGTGTGTCTCTCCACTAGTGCTCAGCTACCAGCCGCAGCCGTATAGAAGTGGAGAGCTGAGCCACCCAGGGCTGGGGTCTAGCCAGGGCCACCAAAAGACGGAGCATCAAGAAATGTGATTGAAATGATAGCCTATGGAATCTGAGCTGAGAGAAGTAAACAAAGGATAGATTTGATGGTGTGAAGAAAGAAAAGGGCCCTTATGAGTTTGAAGAATATTTGTGGTGGGAGAAATTGAACAAGCATGGAGAGGAGAGAGATTTGGGGATAGAACAGTTATTATGGGTGCTAAAAGGTCCGAGATGTGACTGTTGGAGTGAATGGCTTAACTGGAACAGAGAACATCTTTGAAGTGGACAGGACAGAGAACTGAGAGGCCATGGCATGGGGTAGATTTATACACTTTTTCAACAAATAATGATTGAGTGCTCACTATATGCCAAGCATTACTCTAAGTGCTGGGAATATAACAGTGAAAAAATGGCATAAATCTCTACCATGTGGAGCTTCTAGTGGAAAGAGACAAGCAATAAAATACTTAAAATATTAGGTATGTCAGATCATGATGGTACATTGGAAAAGTTAAAGTAAGGGAACATGATAGTTACTCTGAGTGTGTGTGTGTGTGTGTCTGTGTCTGTGTTATTATTTTAAGAAGAGTGGTCAGGGAAGTTCTCCCTGATAAGGTGATGTTTGAGTACAGACCTAAAAGACTCAAGAAAGTAAGCTATGTGTCTGTCTGGGAAGAAGAGTATTTTGGAGAAAGGGAATGGCACGTCAAAAGACCATGAATCTCAATAATTACTACATGATCTCCCACTAGCTCATTTGATATAAACTGTTTTCCTCCCAAGTGTTTCTGAGTGTTTCCGTGAGTTTCCTCTCAGGTGTCTGCACAGATGTGTTCACAGGTACTTCACAGGTGTCTTCACAGTGGAGACCTCACAGTATCATCACAAGGGGTCTCACAGGTGACCTCCCAGGTGTCCTCACATAGTGTCCTCACGGGGAAGACCTCACAGCACAGGTGTCCTCACAAAGGCCCTTCAGCAAACTTGCCAGTTGCTTCTATTCTGGCCTCCCACGCTTCTGTCATGCTGATCCTCTGCTACTCAAGACCCCATGGACCTGTGTCCCATGGGCACTGCTGGATTCCAAGTGATGGTATGGGGGATCCCTTCCTAGGTCCAGGGCCTCAGTGTCCTTGCTCTTGCCACGCCCCTGTGCAGCTAGAGGACACTGCTGTCCAGAGAGTGGCCACCCCCTTCCCTGCATTGCTGTCACTGTTCTGCTGTGTCTGCCCGCTCTAACTGTGGTCAATAGCAAAGACTCCCCAGCTCTTTCCAGGAGGTTAGGGGCACATCCTGCCCATCACTGAAAACAAAATGTCCTTCCAGAAAGAGACGGGAATCCCCCGGCTAAAACTGCAACTCATTTCTATCTCTAGGAACACCCATTTGGCTTGTTGATTCTCATTGTTTTTTGTTGTTGTTGTTGTTTGTTTGTTTTTCCAGTAGAGAACCCATCACACCCACTGGTGTATGGTCTTGCCATGATTCCAAACCAAAGGAAAAACTCAAGATAGTCTAATGTTGGAAACTTTGCCAAAATTTGAGTTACTTGGCTATATTCATAATTATCGCTTTTTTTAAATTAAATTCAGTTTTATTGAGATATATTTCACATACCATACGATCATCCATGGTGTACAATCAACTGTTTACAGTACCATCATATAGTTATGCATTCATCACCCAAACCTATTTTTGAACATTTTCCTTACACCAGAAAGAATGAGAATAAGAATAAAAAATAAAAGTAAAAAAGAACACCCAAATAATCCCCCATTTTTCATTTAGTTTTTGTCCCCATTTTTCTACTCATCCATCCATACACTGGATAAAGGGAGTGCGATCTGCAATATTTTCACAATCACACTGTCACCCACAAAATTATCTTTTTATCTTTGGGGGGAAATATTAAAATGAAGTCCTGATACGTGGATGAACCTTGAAGACTTCATGTTGAGTGAAATAAGCCAGACACAAAAGGACAGATATTGTATGAGCTCACTGTTTTGAAACAATTAGAATAGGCAAACTCATAGAGTCAAAATCTAGAATATTGGTTATCAGGGGCTGGGATGGGGATAGGGAATGAGAAGTTAAGGCTTAAAATGTACAGGGTTCCTATTTGGGATGAAGGAAATGTTTCAGTGATGGATGGGGATGATGGGAGCACAATATCATGAATGCAATTAACAGCACTGAAGTTAAAAGGGGAAATGTTAGATTGTATATATGGTAACAGAATAAAGTTAAAAAATAAATCCATGGAACTACACAACACAAACAATGAACCTTAAGTTAAACCCCAGGCTTGAAAAAAAAAAAAAGAGCTAGTCATTTTTAATGGGTAAAAATCAGTTATGTAGTGAGTGGTGGTTTTATTGTATATTCTACATTATAAAAGGTGTGGTGCTGTGCTGAAGTGGATATAGTTGAGAGAGCAGCAATGCTATGTGAATTGATGTTTATAATATAAATTAACTTGATAAAGACTCATGATAGAATCTCCATGCTTAAAGAACTCCTATAATGGGTAATTTTGTAAAGTGATTAAATATCCTTAAATCCATTTGTTAGGCAAATCTGTTCTTCTCATATTTTAGATTACCATAAATCACATCTGGATAGTTCTACATACACGAACATTCGCATGGGCCCATCTGACTAAACTTAGTGGGAAATTTACTAAAAGAAAAAACTGCAGTTATTACCAATAGTATAAAACAGGGGGATGAGTTGAATTCTTTTTATCCAAGAGAGAAAAATAAGGATGTGTTTAATTCACTATGGAAGTCTGAAATATTTTATACTTTCTAGAGGTTATTTCAAAAATCTAACTACTATGATCTTTATACCTACGCTAAAAGCTTTGTCCAGGGCCAGTAGAACAGACTAGCTCTACAGTGACCAACATCTGAACTTGTAATAGTTATAGTGACAGGCACTACGCAACTAGAGCCTGACATTCATCAGGGAGAGACGGGTGGCTGGTGAGGAGTGGATCCTGGGATGAGCTGTGACCTGCAGTCCTGTAAACGGAGAAAGGCCTTCTTCTTCTGCTGAGGATATGGCTGTTTCTAGTCTAGGTGAGCCTGTTTCCCAGTTCCTCACTGCTGGTACTCAGCTGCACGAGAAATAGATATATTTTTTATAACCTCTGTTCAACTTGTGATCCACACTAATCTCTCCCTGTTCTTGTGACTTACTTGTTTTTGGATTTGGGGACCATAAAGTCCATTGAGCCTGTTCTCTTCGTAGCCTGCCATCCAAACACATTTTTGATGCTCAAACAGCTCCCTGCTGTGTACAACATCAGAGGTGTTCTTGAAATAATTTTCTCCTCTTAACTTCAATAGTACCATTTCTATTTCTCATCTGTCTTGGTAGCTAATAAATCAGGAGACAAGAGAAAGAAAACCTCCTTTCCTGTAAATTCCCTTTTCTTTTCTTTTTTTTTTTTTTTCAGGGTTTATTTGCTAAACAATTGTCTTCCACAAGCTTTTATTTTTAATATTTTCACATTTCAATTTTAAAACTTACTTCTCCTCTGGTAACTATTCTGTAATTCCAAAGAAAACATTACTGAAAAGTATTTTAATTCTCTGACAGATTTCTTTTGTTATTAAACTTACTCTAGTCACCTTGAATTATATTTATAAACTCTTGAGAGAATATACATTTTCTCATAAAATAGCTACATACAGCATTAAAAAATGCAGTAGAACCCTCTGAAGAGTAGGTTCTTTTTATCACAAATTTGAGTGTTCAGTGATCTGATCATTTCCTGAGGTCATGATGTGTGTGTGTGTGTGTGTGTATTTATATATGATAGATGTTTGTGTCAGTGAGGATACATTTAGTGTCAGCCAGAGAAACCTTTACTCAAAGTGGCTTAACGATGAGGAACTCCGTAATCCCATGTAACAGGGAATTGAGGGATGGGCCAGGCTCCCGGGAAGTACAAAGGGCCCCAGCTCTCCTTCTCTGCATTTTCTTGGTTCTACCTTCCTCCCTGTACTGACTTCGATCTTAGGCTGTGAGCAAGATGTCTGCAGCAGTTCCAGATATGGCAATGTCCAGATAGCAAAGAAAAGGATGTCTCTCCTTGCAAGAGGAATTCGAATTTGAATCATCAGCAGGGGGAATTTGAATACTGTTGTGCCAGTTTGAATGTATTATGTCCCCTAAAATGCCATTATCTTTGATGCAGTGGGCAGGAAACGTATTGGTGCTGATTGGGTTGGAGACTTTTGATTGGATGTTTCTGTGGAGATGTGATCACTCACTTGTGGGTGAGATCTTTCACTGGATAATTTCCATGGAGGTGTGGCCCCGCCCATTCAGCATGGACCTTGATTAGTTTACTGGAGCACTATATAAGCTCAGACAGAAGGAACGAGCTTGCTACAGCCAAGAAGGACACTTTGACTAATGCACAGGAGCTGAGAGAGGAGCTTCAGCTTACAGAGAGATTTTGGAGATGGCCTTTGAAAGCAGGCTTTTGCTCTGGAGAAGCTAAGAGAGGACAAATGCCCCAAGAGCAACTGAGAGTGACGTTGTTGAGGAACTGCAGCCTAGAGAGGAGCGTCCTGGGAGAAAGCCATTTTGAAAACAGAACTCCAGAGCAGACGCCAGCCACGTGCCTTCCCAGCTAACAGAGGTTTTCTAGACACCATTGGCCATCCTCCAGTGAAGGTACCCTATTGTTGATGCATTACCTTGGACAATTTATGGCCTTAAGACTGTAACTTTGTAACCAAATAAACCTTTATAAAAGCCGATCCATTTCTGGTGTTTTGCAATCTGGCAGCATTAGCAAACTAGAACAACTGTGATTGGCTTAGGCTGATATTTGGGAAGCCTTGACCTTGCCTCCAGCTCCTCACTTCACTTCCTCTTGTCAGGCTCATCATTTGGGGTGGCCACATGAACCAAAATTTCAGTGCAACGTAGTGATCTAAGAAGACTATTCATTTCATGTTCTTACATCAGCATCATTATAGATTTCAACTACATTCTTGGGCAGCTTGCACTAGGACCAAGCAGACAAAGGAGAGGGGGTGAAACTTTGGGATATTATCAACTCCTGGGATTATTCTGCCCAATATATTTAATACTGGATGTCTGTTGTCCAGAGAGGATAAAAATCCAGGGATTATTGCAACTCTCCCTTGCATTTAATTCATTATGAGTCAGGGTACCTTCTAAAGGAGTCTTCCAGAGTATTGATATATAACTCTATTAGGACTTAATTTACTGTAATGTAATTATTTATACAAAGGTCTCTGTATAAGACCATTAAAAATTGAACAGATTTGCCCTCATGGAACCAGTTCCTCCCCAATCTTTCTCATCTCGATTCGCCTATTCACCTGAGCTGCAAGCATGGAAACCATCTTTTGTTCTTCCGTATTACTTGTCTTGCAGTTGTAATTCATCAGTGAGGCCATAAATTCTACTTCCAAATGAATCTAAATTCCTCTCCTTCTTTCCAACTGCATGCGCCCTCCTAGGATTAGCTCTGGAGAGGGCCACTGAGTGGGCTGCCTAATGGTACCCCCCCCCCCAAGTCCGCCTCTATTCTGTGTACATTCTTAACCCAGCATCCAGCAGGACCTTTAAAAATGTCAATCCCACATCACTTATTAAAACTGTTCAACGATTTTCCCTTGCATTAAGAATAAAATACACATTCCTTGCCATGGCTTGTAAAGCCCTGCATGATCTTGCTACTGTTTACCTCTTAAATCTCATCTGGTACCATCCTGCCTTCATTCGCTGTACTGTGGTCACTTGCCGACTTTCCACTACTTAACCATAATTAAATCATTCCCATCATAGGGCCTGCACCCATGCTCTTCCCTCTTCTTTGACCAGCTCTTCCTCTGTTGTTTGCCTGGCAGGCAGGCTTCTGAGCTGGTCTCAGCCTAATCATTACCTTCTCATGGTGACCTTCCCTGCTCATGTCCCTCAGAGCCCTTTCCTCGGTGTGTAATTATGTACTTCTTTGTTTACCTCTTTGCAATCTGTCTCTCTTACCTGACCTTCAGCTCCATGAGGTCAGGGACAATTTTTGTTACAGTCATCACTGCACACCAGCCCTGAGAGCAGGATCTGGCTCCCGGTAGGTTCTCTGTGGCTAGGACAGTAATGAATGAATGCCCTGTGCATGGTGATTCCTTGAGTGCAGACAGTGAGCGCATCCCCAGCCCCCAGGTGAGTGTCCAGCCCGTTTGTGCTCAGTACCTGTTTATTGCATGAATGAATGGGTACCTCTTGTTAGAACAATAAAATTTAGCATCTGACTGCAGGATCAGGAAATGCAAGAATGGATATCTCACTCTTTGGAGACATTCAACCGTATCAGCAAACATTCAGCAGAGGTTTGGGATATTTTCAAGTAAGTTTAGTAATGTGCTTACAAATTAGCACATCACTATTTCTTTCATGAGAAAAGATAACACTTGAAGAGACAGGAAGTCAGAAGAAAGAAAATGATCACAAATGAGAATGGGAGAATCACCTCATCAAAATTTAATTTGATCATATGAAAGAACCCAATAGACTCATGGAAGGTTGAAAACAGCTATAGATAAACCTCTTTCGCAAAATATAGTCAAAGATGGGCCTTGTCTACACTAGAGTCCCACATTGGACCACCCCAGGGCTGGTTGGACTATTTTAGCCATATTGATTATGAATACTAGAACTTTTATACTTTTATGATATTTACTATATGCTAAGTACTGTTCTAGTGCTTTACATATATTAACTCATTAAGGCTTCCACAACCCGATAAGTTAGGTTCTATTATTATCCCTGTTTTACCCATGCACAGAGAGGATAAGTGATTTGTCCCAAGGTCACACAGCTAGCAAGTGTCAGAGCTGAGTTTCAAACATAGACATACAATTTACAAAACCCAGAAGGCTCCCTTAGTATCACCATAACCAAGAAGACAAAGATGAGTGTGAATCAGTTATAAATGTTAATGATCATGGTCTTTCATACTGGTCATAGTTCTTTGGGTCTCACAGAAAGTAACACTGTCAGCAGTTTTAACAATATAACTTTAGTTAGGCATGCACCATATAAGACATAAAATATGAATGTACATAAAATAAAATTAAGTGGTGATTTGTATTGTAAAGAATTTGTTGCATAGTTCCTTGAAATAGCATCCTCATGTTACTGTTTGCTAGCTTTTCCAGTTTGCTAAAGCTGCTGTCATACAAAATACCAGAAAGGGATTGACTTTTATAAAGGGGATTTATTAGGTTACAAAATTACAGTTCTAAGGCCATAGAAATGTCCAGACTAAGGCATCAACAAGATGTTGCCTTCACTGAAGAATGGCTGATGGCATCTGGAACACCTCTGTCAGCTGGGAAGGTAAGTGGCTGGCATCTGCTGGTCCTTTGCTCCTGAGTCGCATTGCTTTCAGCTTCTGATTTCAGCGGCTTTCTCTCTAAGTGTCTAGGGGTCCTCTCTTAGCTTCTCTGGGACAAACTCTGGGCTTCATCTGTTAGCTTAGAACCTCCAAATGCCCTTCTGTCTGCATCTCCAAGTATCTCTAAGTGTCAGCAAGCATCTGTTTTGGTTCTTGAGTTCTCTTAAGTAATCCAGTGAACCAATCAAGACCTACCTTGAATGGGCAGGGTCTACACCTCCAAGGAAATAATTTAATCAAAGGCGTCACCCACAGATGGGTGAGTCACATCTCCATGGAAATCCTCAATCAAAAGTTTCCTAATCAAAAGACTAATAGGTCTTCCCCCACAAGATTGCATTAAAGACTATGGCTTTTCTGGGGGACATAATATATCCAAACTGGCATACTAGTTGATCACTAATTGCTACTGAAGTGGGGAAGGATGAAGAGATGGGTGCCTCTAGGAGAGTTGGCCCAGTACTGAGGATACTCTGCTGTGCTTAGCTCTGTGACCTTCCCTTCTTTAGCGGCAGATTCCTCAGCAAATAAAGGGCACTGTGTTAGATGCTAAGTCCAGTCAATTCTAGCCTTGTATATTTCAGTGCAAAGCACTGGATAGTACCAATGTGTTGGTAGTAAAATAAGAGTTGAGTAACTATCTCTCTATTTTAGACTAAGTTTTCAGGAAGCCATCTCAATGCTTTCAGTTCTACAACCTTAACATTTCTTGTCGAGGTAACTGCCTCTAGTCTTAATTCCCATCCAATACATCTTCCGCACTTCTACCAGAGAGATTTTTTTGAAATAATATCCTTGGCTCTGTCATTCTGCTGCTTAAGAAACTTCAATAGCTGTCCTCTCACTCAATACAGCACATCCATGACCTCACTCTTTCTCTGTTCTGTCTTAAAGTCTATGCTATTCTTTGCCAAACTATGTGTGTTCTTTGGATGTTGCAGGCTATTTCATATCTCCATGTCTTTGCTCTGGTTGTTCTCTCTTCCTGGAATGCCATCTCTCTCTGGCCCTTGTTTGCATGGTGGACACTTTTGAGACTAAGGGAAAGTGTCAGCTCCTCTATGGAGCCTTTTCTGCCTGGCCATCTGTGCAGGAGCCCCTCCCACCTCACGCCAGATGGAACTGACTCTTCTCTTTGGTGTCTCCACTGCACACAGACCCAACTTCTCCGCCTGAAGATGCTTACTGTCTATCCATTCCTCCCCAGGCTCTTTACAGTAAACAACCTGCTACATTCATTTTTGCATCTCCAGCACTTAGTAGAACTCCATAAATACAGTAAAGAACCTGTTACATTCATTTTTGCATCTCCAGCACTTAGTAGAACTCCATAAATGTGAACAGATGAAGAAAAACATGAATTCAATCAAAGGAGCAAAAGAGCATCAGCCATCTAAAAGGTACCATCTTTCTTTTTAATTCTAAAGTTTTTGGCTAAATGAGGTTGGTGATGGGGATGGATGAGAAAACTGTGCTTTTATTACATTGTTCGTATTATTTTAGCTGCTCCTGATACTCTTATCTCTTCTGGCTCTTGCAAAATAAATTTTTTAGAGTTTCATTGCATTTGATATGGTATCAGTGCTTCAATACGTCTTTTGAGAGAACTTGTAATTTCGTGTGGGCAGAAAATCAGAAAGCCTGGATAAAAGTGCATATGTTGCAATATGGAATTAATTTGAGGGGATAGTGGCTCCAAACACAGTAATTATTTTTGGATGCCTTTTCAAATTCAAGGAATACAGATGATTTTGCAATATGGCAGCAAATGGACAAAAGCACAAATTCCCATGTGCAAAAGATTGGCTGTATACACATGCTTACATTTTCAATTAATTTGTTAAAGATTCAACCTAAGTTCATTGAACATCTTTCTGCCAAGCAGTATACTGGATGCTTTGGGCTCAAAATGTGGATTGGGAGACTACTCTTGGATGACACTGGACCAAGTCGTTTATGCTTGGGGAACATTTTACATTTATTTCTTATCCTGGGCTACCATTGCCCCACATGAGTTGTCTGTGAACCTCCACTCCTGCTTGAAACCAAGTCCTCTTCCCTGCATTTACAAACCCTCTGTAGTTCCTTATATATACCATACATGCTCCCGTATTAGAACTTTTCAATAAGTTTTTTCTCTGCCTGATGCCCTCTTATTGGAGAATTCAGACTCAACTTCTGGATCTTAGTTTAACTGTCAGTTGCTCAACCTTCCCTGATCCCAGGACTATGTCAGGTCTTCAGGCTCTCTTTATGCCTGTACAGTGCTTCCAAGGCCTTACTGCAATCATAATTAGTTAATAATGATTGCCATTGCTTAATACCCAGTCTTCCTACAGGAATATAAAGTGTATGAGGGGACAAATGTGTGTCTCTTTTCCCCATGTATCTCCAGAGTCCAGCATGGAGGTGGTTTACAGGGGTCCATGAATGAATGAATGAAATAATAATGGCAGAATTGCTAGAACTGACCACTTCCTCCTTGCCGTCTCACAGCTTCTGCTCTGCTCTTTCTTTATTGTACAGAAATGCTTGGTGGCATAATCACTTTTCTTACAGAGAGCTGTTGCATAGTTGAGCTCTCCTAACCTAGCCCTTTACGCCTGTACTGGCTCCTTCTCAGGTGAGAAGAATGGAAGGGAGAGGGGTAGCTGCTCGTCCTTCACAGCCCACACAGTCTTAGAGGAATAGGAGGAGATCAGCTTTTGGTGAGACTGAAGCAATCTCTTTCCCTGCATGAAAGGTAGAATCATGTTGCTTATTTATGGTAAAAACAGGACTTTAAAGTAGCCAATCTAGTAAAGGCAGTGAGAGTCAGGAGCAGAGACCAAAATATGTAACAATTCATTTTAGAAAAAGGTCCTACATGCCGGTCTCATGGTTTGAACTGCAAAGGCCCAGGCTGTAATCACGTTCCCTAGAGGCCCTGAATTGGACTCTGGTGCTAAGAGATGCTGAGCAGTATTACAGAGGAAGGAGGAGGAAAAGGGCATCCATCACACTGTCATGTTCTGCTCTGGTCTCAAATTGCTAAGTCAGAGACATCCAGAGTTGAGGAACAGTGTTCTTATTCTGCTTGTATCTACTCACCCTAGGGTTACAAGGGGCTCCTAGGCAGCACCCTGCTTCTGGCTTTTATTTTCCGAGACCCCTAGCTCTGTTGATTATCTAGGCGTCTCTTCCTCCTGATCAGGGATTGCCTCTGAGATCTCTTCCTTGATACCTTTTCATTTCTCCATATCCAGGGCTATAAATATCAGGCTTCCCTAAGATCCCTGAACTTTTTCCATTGAGGAGGGGCCTGGGGAAGCCCCACTAAGCACACTAGTGGAATATAGATCTCTGTAGTCTATACGGATGTGCAAACTCCATATGACATCATTTCATCGAAAGCTTTGTCTGCTTATGTGATGTTTGGAAGCCATATTATAATAAAGATCCAGTGATTTTGATTTCCATGATTCTGATCAAAATCCATTCTTGTAACCAATCCCTGCAAAGAGTCTAATGGTCCACTTCCTATAGGTAGGGTTTTACTGTACCTTTGCAAACAAACAAACAAAAAAAGCCTTTTGGTTTATTTTACCAGCAGCCTTACTTTTACTGGGGAAACTGCAAATTCATGGGCCACATCCCAGACCTGTGGAATCCTAAACTCTGGGATAGCGGCCCTGAATCTGTGTCTTAGTGTGTTATATAAGTAAGCTTGCCTGAAGTTTACCCTTGTGTTGACTGAAAATAAAAAAATGGCTTCCTAATGTTCAAAAATTGATTGGGGTGATGAATGTACAACTATATGATGGTATGGTGAACAGCTGATTGTACATCATGGATGATTGTATGGTGTGGGAATATATCTCAATAAAACTGATTTAAAAAAAATGGCTTCCTTATCAATTTAATAGCTCAAAAAAGATTATGAGGCAATAGTTTAACCTTCCCTGAAAAGAACTGAATACCACACTTTAAAGAGCATTATTTGTGATATGAAAAATGGATGGACTAACAATAGACGGTGTTTACTAAATGGGTCGTTTTGGGTGAAACTCTTAGAATAGTGCCTGGTACATAATAAATGCTGTATAAACATTAGCCAGTGTTAACATTATTGTTATTTGGTCCCGCTGGATATTTATTATTTAAATATAGTCCCCCATATTCTCCCAGAGAAGATTTACAAGGTCTTACAAAGAACTAACAAAGTCAGTTTTTAGGGTCGATGAAAAATTATCATTATAAAGAAAAAAGAGGTTCAATGTATGGCATAGAAACCTCCGTATCTGGCTTTTCTAATTTGTATTACTAGGTAAAGGAGTTTCATCCAGAGGTAGAGACTGGCTAGCTGTTCACCTGATCCTTTCCTTTTCCTTTTTGGGCCCTTCTCTGCCAGGCTCAGAAAACCCTCCTCTGCATCCTCTATGCTTTCTTTCCAGAGCTCCTGGCTGAAGCTTGTTACCTAAGGTGACTATGGAAGTTGGCAGAGCCCCTACCAGCCTGGGTCCCTAACTGCATGAAGCTGACCGTCTCTCTGCCCCGCCCTCCACACTGCTGATGGGATTTTACGACAGTAAGACATAGGCTTATGTTGTAACCCAAAGAGAAGTTGTTTTCTTAAGTAGCATATGACATAATTGAATTTTGCATGTATTTATTTCTTTTGTGGTGTGATGGTTAGGTTCATGTGTGAACTTGGCCAGGTGATGGTACCCAGGTGTCTGGTCAAGGAAGCACTGGCCTAACCATTGCTGCAAGGATGTTTGTGGCTGCTTGATAAACCAGAAGGCTGGTTTGTTAAATCATCGGTCAGTTGGCTGCAGCTGTGACTGATGACGTCAACAAAGGGCTTGTCTTCCACAACAAGAGAATGCAGTCAGCTGGAATTAATCCAATCGTTTGAAGACTTTTAAGCGAGAAAGGTAGAGGACCTCCACTTCTTCGGCTGACCAGCGAAGCACTTCCTGAGGAGTTCGTCGAAGTTGCCAGTTTGTTTCCTGAGGAGTTCATCAAACATCTTTATTGGAGTTGCCAGTTTGCTGCCTGCCCTACGGAATTTGGACTCGTGTGTACCCACAGTTGTGTGAGACAGTTTTAAAAATCTTATATTTATAGATATCTCTTGTTGATTCTGTTTCCCTAGAGAACTCTAATACATGTGGCATGAGTTTTAGCATGAAGTTTAGTATGCCAGGGATCTGCTTTAGAGTTTCACCTATACACATTTCTGTGGCAAGGGTTGAAGATGACTTTTATATTAAGACATAGGTATATATGAAGAATTTCATCCTTTTCCGGGACAGCATGAATATAAAAATTGCATCCTTATATAAACAGTGAAAACCTCCCCTCTTCAAAATAAAGGACTATGTTGTTGCAATTGCTGTGGTGGTTAAATGAATGGATCCTGTATTCAAATAGAGAAGCACTCAAATTATGGTACCAGAATTTGCTAGGAAGTCTTGGGGGAGTCATTGAACTTTCAAGTCTTAGCTTCTTCATTAGTAAATGGGATTTGAGTTGTGAAGATTAAACAAGACGAATGTGTTGGAAATCGCGTATCACAAGGCCAAGCACCTAGTCAGTGCTAGCTATTCTGTTATTGTTTTCTATCGATAAAGAGCTTAAGGGAGAGGAATAGATTTATACCCTGTTTCTGAGGCCTTCCATGTTGTAGAAGCTATACACAAGCGAGAATCAGATTCTAAGATGGGGGTTATTGCCTGAGCATGAAGGAAATGCATTTGTAGGTGAAATGGGAAAAGGAGGAAGGGAAACTTTGTCCTTCCATATTGCAGACACTTGCATAACATTTCCTTCCTGTGTTCTTGAATCCCAAAGAGAGAACCGAGTGTATGTTTGAGAAGAAGACTCATGAATTAATATTTTTCCCCATGGAGAAGCTCACAGAAACTTTTAAGTGTTTATTAAAGAGTTGATAATGAGGAGAAAACTTTTTGAAAATCATATTAAAAAGCACCTCCCTATCTGCTTCAGTAATTTAACCTTGGAATCACAAGACTGCTACTGAAATAGAAAGAACCCATTTTCCTCCCCACCCCGTCTCCCTGGAGTCCCACATGTGTCCTGTTAGCTCTAATGGTCTCTTTCTAGGAGTTGGTGATGGTGTGATATTCTTTTTGTGACCAAGGTGAATAATTATTTTAGTTGAAATTTGTAACCCTGATCTCGAATATTTCATAATGACATCAATTTAAACTTAACACTGCTCTTATCTTTTGACAAAAATAAGGTTTAATATGTCTTTTCTCCTAGAGGGGGTGAAATAAGGGAAGACTTTATTATACAGGATAATTAAAATTCTTCCTGAGGTTAAAAGTGATTTTAAAAGAATCACAACATGAGATAATTAGGCCTTATTAGACGCTTTATCTGCTTCACTGAAGTCATTTCTTCCAGGATGATAAAATGTGCCTTTGTCTTTTTTTAGAAAGCTGGATACCAAACTTGGGGAGAAAAAATGATCTTTCTTCCTCCTCTTAGACTCAGCATATGACTCTGTGAATGGATTTGTGGAAATAATTTAATGACAGGGTTACAGTTTCCAAAAGCTAGACCTTTATAGAATGTGATGTTTTTCAAGTACTTATTCATTTTTTCTAGTGGAGTTACATTTTACTCTCTAATTTTAGTTGGTTAATAGAAAATGATATGAATTTGTGTTTTTCTGACACCCCCCCCCCCAACCACAGGCAGAATAATACCGGATTAGTTTGGGGATCTTTAACAAAATCCCTTTGTTATTTGACAGATCCATTTATGCTTTCCTGTGCCATAACAGGTGAGGCAAAGAACGTCCGTGTTTGTGTTTTTCATGTCTAACGAACTTATAATAAAGGTTATTACAATAACCATGCAGTGGCGGATGGTATTTTTTAGATGAAAAGTGGTTCAGGCATTTAAAGCACATGATGTTTTTGTAAGGGAAGCAGGTACCTTAGGAACATGGGAGTTTTGCCAGAGTTCTGAACTGTGTCCCTACATGACGTCTGATATTGCTTTTTCTATTCAGCTTTCAGGCCCAGTGACAGTGAGGCTGTGACTGCCACCCTCTGCTGATGGTTTTTTGGGCTCCCGATGAGTTTTAATGCAACCAGCCACGAGTGCATCGAGTATTTGTGCCCACGAATTTATATCCAACTTATTTTTATCTACTGATCGGTGCTTGAAAAGAAATCGCTTACTTTGTCTTTAAGAAAATATTTCATTTCTATTGGCAATTACTTGTTATATAGGATTTATCAAATAGTTCTTTCCTTCTGGGTGACTTTCTCTTCTGAAGAGAAGTGTATGTATAAATCAGTGCATTGAAGGTCAAGTAAAAAAGAGCTTAATATATGGATCTCTTTGATTGAAAGCTAGATACATAGAACTGTTAAGCAAATGTCTATTTTAAGGTAAAATATCTAGAAGAGAAGTAGTTGTTTCGATGGAAAATAGCTTCTGTCACACTCTTGCAGGGTCTATTGTAAACGATATAAAGGAAATGTTGCTTTGAAGAGAAACTTAAACAGTAACAGAAGAATGGAATGCAGCCAAAGTAGTGAGCATTAAGGGAGTTATATCAAAGGTAACCATTAAATAAGGTTTTACATTTTTTTTTTCATTTAAGTGAACTGCTGCTTTTGGGATGTGAGTGCTACGTACACTTTTACTCTCTAGCAAGCTGGTAGATCCAATCAAGAAGCGTATGCCACCTTCAGGGTCCTAGTGACAGGAGGGAGTTAATTAAAAAGTGCACAAAGCATGAATGTACAGCTTAACAAATTATTATAAAACGAGTATGCAAAGAACCAGTACCCGGTAAAGAAATAGACCACTGCCCCCAGGACAGTTTGTTTTTGTATATTGATTTCGAATCTGGTAAACTTGCTATACCTTCATTAATCCTAATAACTTACTAGTGGAATCTTTTGGATTTTTCTATAAACATTTACATCATCTGTGAATAAGGAAAGTTTTGTTTCTTTCCTTCGAATCTTTTTACCTTTTATTCTGGTTTTGCCTTAGCTCACTGGCTAGGACTGCCAGCACACGGTGGAAAGAGGTTGAATAGAAGGAACGATGGCATCCTGTTTTGCTGATCTCAAAAGGAAATGTTTCAATGTTTCGTCATTAAATATAATGCTTGATTTCATTTGGTAGTTCGCTAATGTTTATCTGGATGGGATGTTGAATTTTATCAGATGCTTTCAGTAAATCAATTACATTAATTGTTTTCCAATGTTAAAATAACTTTGAATTCTTGGGACAAATCAAAGCTGTTCATCTTGTGCTGTATTTATATATGGCTAGATCCAATATGTTATTTAGGACCTGTGAATCTCTGTTCATGAGTGAGATTGACCTGCAATTTTTCTTTTTTGTGAGTTTTGGACCAAGATTATCCTGACCTCATAAAATGATTTGAGAAGTTTATCCTCTTTCTGATCTCTGGAAGGTTACTTGTAAGATTGGAGTTATTTCTTTCTAAAATATTTAGAATAACTCACTGGTGAAGCCATCTGAGCCTGATGTTTTCTTTATGGGAATGTTTAAAATTCTGGTTATTTATATGTCATCTTTCTAAGTTGTGTTTTTCTAAGAATTTGTCCATTTCATCTAAATTTTCTTTTTCTTTTGTTCTTTTTTTTTTTTTTTTGGCATAAGGTTGTTTGTTATTTCCTCTGATTTTCATTTTTAGTTTCTGTAGTAGCTATAGCATTGTCCTTTCTTGATAAATGTCTGTACATTCACTTTTTACCCCTTGAACAGTTTCTCAAACTGTTATAAATTGGGCTTTTTTTGTTGTTGCAGGGCCATGCAAGGAATGAAACTGTGTTCTTGCAGCTATGGTATTACTTCTGTTTGGAAATTTTCTCTGTCCTACCCCAGAGATTGAATTTCCATAGCTGTCGAGCTCTCTGAGCCAAGCTTATGTGTAGCATACCTCTTTAGACCCTGTAGTGTTGGTCTGTTGAGTTCCAGCCCATCTCTCACTAGAACTGCCTGTCTTGATTTGTTCTACTTCCTACTATTCTGGGCCATTAAGGGGGGAGGTGGGGGGGCAGAAAGTCTACCTGTGTGTGTTTTTCTCAATCTTAGGTTAGCATGACTTTGTTTCAACCGATGTTTTTTGCACTCTGTTTTATACTTATTTGCTCTTTGTCACTTCTCTCTTGCACCCTTTCTGTTTCTTATAATTATTTTCCTTACCTTGCACTGCACTGTTGATTCTGATGCACACCCCAGCATTTATTCCTTGTGATTTAGGGTGCATTTAATAATTTCTGTTCTTTACAATTCCCTATTTCCTGTTGCACTCCTCTGCTTGTGCTGTGGCCATATGTTCCTTAAGAACAGGAGACTTGGGTGGTGAAGGGGTTACACAATGTCCACCTGATTAGTCGGGCTACCATTGACTTCCCTATCGTCTGGTTGTCACTATGACTCTCTTGAGAAGACATTGGCCACCAGGAGGACTCTACTCTCTGGAAACAATCTCCCCATCCAGACATCACTGATGTCCTCATTTTAGAACATCCATGCTTGTTACTACATGACAGGATCAAAGGAGACCACTGCCTTGGGACTCTGCGTACCACAGAAGTGTTTGTTTTATCCTTTAAATACTTTTAAAAACAAGCACACAAATAAACAAAACAAAACTCTCTACTAACCGCTTAATGTAAAATAAGCAATCATTAAACTAGGATGCTTAAGGGTAACTTTTTAATGATACGAAGAAGTGTCAAGTGGAGATTATAATAAAATCCTATCATTCTGAACCATTAACATCTGTGAGGAGCTTGTACAGTGATGTTGTTACTCATCTTGTAAAGCATGTTTCAAAATGGTGAAAAAAAAGGGGGAAATTAAATACAATAAATACATTTTTATTTAAAATTCCTGTTTCGCTCACATAATACAGATGGTCCTCTCAGAATTAGTTGCTTAGAGCCACCAGGGGTGTTTGAGAATTAAATTTTGTGCACTCACTGTCAAACAAGTTGAATAATGGTTCGGACAAGAATGATTTTCTCAACATTTTTATGAATCCCCAGTCCATTCTGACTCATTGGGCAATTGCCTGAAAATAACATAATTAACAGGGGGTCTTACTAACCCTGTTGGAAAAGGCCTCTAAAGAGTAAAATTGAGGGAAAGAAGAATAGCATCCCCAAAGAACTCTATAAAATCTTGGTATATCAAAACTCACTCTTGTGAAACAGAATGAACTTTGGAGGAGGAAAGGCTTACTGATTTTCTGGAGGAAAGAGTACTTAGGAGGGTCATGATTGACACTAATGATGGCAGGCAATCTACACATGATTGCATAGTAGTGATTAAAATAACTACAAGTTTACCACAAATTCATACACAACGTGCTCATAAAAATCACCAATACTGTATGCAGTAATGAAAGTGGCATTGGACTTAGTCCAAGAAATAAACACCTAGTAGAAGTGATGGGAGAGTATCACTGCCTCACAAGAAGTTTCCTAAGGAAGAAAATTAATAAACCTGATTATGGCAACAAAGTTGAGAACATCTGGTTGAGGGTCAGTCGAGACAGAAACAGATGTGCTAACACTGCTATGGATGGTAGGGCAGTTAGAGGAGGGGAGGGATGCATTGCTCATCCAGATTATTGAGACAGGTGGCAGGGAATGCAGTCTGGTTGTGATAGGAAACTTGAGCTACCAAGACATCTGCTGAAGCTTATTCTGCTAAAAGTAGGGCTTTGAGAAACTCTTGAATTGGCCTTGATGAGACTTTGTTCTACAAGAAGTTGGCATGTTAGAACTTGGAAGCTAATTCTTTTTTAGGAAGGAAGAGCTCACTGGTGATGCAGAAATAATAGAAGACATTTCAGAGTTCATAATAAGAGAAAATTAAGGTAATTTCCAAAATAATCAGATATATAAATTAATACAGATAAAATAAAATTTAAGGAAAATCAGAGGGGAAGTATAGTTGCCTGGAAGGCATCTGTAGAGGAGAATATGGCTTAAGGTAGGTGGAAGTTTCCTAAAATGGGAAGTCAGGAAACCAAAATATACGGAATCTCAATGCACTAAAAAAGATAGAAGTATATAAAGAAACCTGTGTGGATATATAAAAGATTCTCTGAGAGCTCCAACTTTATAAGGAATCCACTAAAGTTAAAAGGAGACTTACATAACAAAAAGTATAAAGGATGACAGAACAACTGAGATCCAAACTTCTCTAGGTTTAAGGTGAATGCTAAAAGAACAGTAAGATCCTGTCTCTGGATTCAGTCAGTTCAAGGGTGTCTCAAGTTAGCCCTGTTTAGCATTGTTCCCTAAAATAGGTGGAAGGGCATGTCCTTCAAATACCACCATTCACCAGAAACCCAGGTTCCGGCTTCCTTTACTTGGGTCGATAAATATGCTGGAACTCTGTGGGGTTAATTTGGACTGGGCCAAGAAATCTTTAGGCTGTGCATCATATTGTGTGTGCAGCCACCGAATGAAGTGCTGGCTGCTGACCAAAGGATCCCCCCAGGTCACGTGTGAAGGTTAATTTCATGTCACCTTGGCTAGGTTTTGGTGTCTGGTTGTTTGGTCAAATATTGGCCTAATTGTTACTCTGGAGGTATTTTGTAGGTGAGTTGAGCATCTACACTTAGTTGACCTGAAGTAAAGGATGGTTCTTATCCTTAACAGAAAGAGCTGAGGATTCCAGAGTTCATAAGCATTTCTGCTTCAGGACTTCAACACTGACATTTGCTGGAATTTCCATCCTGCCACCTTCCCCTGGGGAACTCAGACTCGGGACTTCGGCATCACCTTTACTAGGGTGTTCAGTCTGAGGCCTGGATGCAGTTTGGACTTGTCAGTCCCCAGTTTCAAGCCTCTTTATGTGTGTGTGTTTATGTACGCATGTGAGTGTGTGTGTGTGTGTGTGTGTGCACGTGTATCCTGTGGTTCTGTTTCTCTGGAGAACCCTGACTGATACACCACTGACAGTCAGGACAGCTAGAGCAGGCTAGAGATGGGCTTGGGCTAACCTTAGAGAAGGAGTTGGCACATAACTCTTGTTTCCTCAAGCAATGCTCCTCCACTAACGAGGTCTTTGCTAAAATATCCTTATTCCCACTGCAGTTGTCTGCTCTAAGGACTCCACAATCTCTCCCTTTCTTTCTCCCTCTCCTTTTCTTTTCTTTCTTTCTCAGCTTCCCTCACCCCACTCCATCCAATGAGGACAAGTTATTCTTAGACCTGGTGAGTAGTCTTTTCTCCTCAAACCCTATTGTCTGTATTAGTTTGTCACAGACCTTTCCAGAATCAAAGAAGCAAATGGGGGAAAGATAAGAGAAAATATGAGGAGGACGACAACTTTTTTTCTAAAAAATTTCTTGTCTCAGGTATTTTTTAATTAAACTTTTTGTTTTGAGCCAACTGTAAATTCAGTTGTAAGAAATAATACAGAGAAGCTCCAGTTGCCCTTTTACCCAGTTTCCTGCATTGGTAGCATCCTAAAAACTATAGTATAGTATCACAACCAGGATCTTGGCATTGATACAATCCACTGATCTTAATCTGATTTCCCTGTTTTACTAGTATTAGCACCTGTATGTGTGAATTCAGTTATATACAATTTTAGCACGTGTAGGTTCCTGCAGTCACCACCATAGTCAAGATACAACAATTCCATCCCCACAGAATTCCCTTAAATTGCCCTTTTACAACCTCACCCACCTCCCTCTTGTCCCCCTCCCAATCCCCATTAACCACAAACCTGTTCTCCATTTATAAAATTTTGTCTTTTCAAAAATATTATATAAAAGGAATCATGCAGACGCAGAGTATGACTCCCAGGGATGAATGTGGACCCGGCATCGTGGGACTGAGAGTATCTTCTTGACCAAAAGGGGGATGCAAAATGAGACGAAATAGTTTCAGTGGCTGAGAGATTCCAAATGGAGTCGAGAGGTCACTCTGGTGGACATTCTTATGCACTATATAGATAACACCTCTTAGGCTTTAATGTATTGGAATAGCTAGAAGTAAATACCTGAAGCTACCAAACTCCAACCCAGTAGTCTGGACTCCTGAAGACAATTATATAATAATGTAGATTACAAGGGGTGACAGTGTGATTGTGAAGACCTTGTGGATCACACCCCCTTTATCTAGTGTATGGATGAGTGGAGGAATGGGGATAAAAACTAAAGGACAAATGGGGTGGGATGGGGGGATGATTGGGTGTTCTTTTTTCACTTTTATTTTTATTCTTGTTCTGGTTCTTTCTGATGTAAGGAAAATGTTCAGAGATAGATTGTGGTGATGAACGCATAACTATGTTATCATACTGTGGACAGTGGATTGTATATCATGGATGATTGTATGGTGTGTGAATGTATTTCAATAAAACTGAATTTAATTAAAAAAAAAAAAAGGAATCATCCAGTATTATCCTTTTGGGATTGGCTTTTATTTTTTACTCAACAACTTGCAATATTTTAAGGAATAAGAAGGAAAAGATAACCTCTATTTTGGGGACAGGTGATCACAGAAAAAAGGAAATACATATTCTATTTGGCTTGTTTTCTTCATTGAAAGTGATATTCAAATTTGAAAGGCTAGAATGGACCATATGTTGCCAAATGTATATGATCGGTTCCCTATTCTAAGCTTCAGACTCAGATTTAAATTCCTTCTGGAATCCTCCACATGTTGCACTTGAAAGAAACTCAGACGCAACATGTTCAAAATCAAATGTATCATATATCATCCTTTCCTCCACAACATACCCTCTGCTCCACCTATACATCTTGCATCACCTAAGGGCACCATAATCCCTATGTTCCCAAGGGTATCTTCATGTCAGAGGCAGCATCCCTCCCTCCTGCCCCCACCCCCCATCTCATTATCTCATTGCCATTAGTACCTGTGCTAGATTCAATCACGTCCCCCACAAAGACATGTACAAGTCCTAACCCTCAGTCCTATAGATGTGAGCTCACGGGTAAATAGGACCTTCAAAGATCCTATTTCAGTGAGGCCAGATTGGATCAGGGCAGGTCTTAATTCAGTATGGCTGAAGTCCTTCTATGCAGAGGAAATTTGGATGCAGTAAGTTAGGAGAATCCAGAGAAGGAGAAAGAGATTGTGAGGTGACAGAGGCAGTTACATTTAACAAACCAACTAATCCTGAGGAGTGCCGGCAGCCAGCACCAGGACTCTAGAGACTCCGGGGGAAAGCATGGCCTGGGAATACTTTGATTTGAACTTCTAGCCTCCCAAACTGTGAGACCATTAATTCCTGGTATTTAAGCCAACCAGCCTGTGGTATTTGTCATAGAAACCCTGACAAACTGAGACAGCGCCTTAATTTTTACCTACTATAAATACCTCTGGATTGTGCTTCTTTCCATTCGATGACCTCTTTCTTAGTAAGAATGTCACTGAACTATTTCAAAGCATCTTAACTGCTTCCTTTCAGTTCCTTTTGCTTCAATCTCTCATTCATTCCACTCTCAACATTCTAAAACAATTATATTATTCCTCTGATATTGATTACATTTAGCACAATCTATAAATGAAACCGACTATTTCATAAAATCTGTTTCCCATAGAGGCAACTCCAGGAATAGATTAGGCTTCTGGGATCCCTTTCAATGGCCACATTTCATTTTAAAGTCTTGTCCTGGGCCATGCCTTGAAACTACAGCAACTGGTAGAGCTTAGAAAAAAGAGAAATATGTCATTTCTTCTAATGGAGTGTTAGGTACAGAGTTGGATATGAGCTCTATTTCTTATATGTTTTCCATAAGGTCAGACTTCGGAAGGCCTGTCTTGTGCTCAGTCTTCTTCAAAGGAAACCATTTCTACTCTCAATTGCTTGCTGACAGCGCCTTTTCCAGGCAGTCTTTAGCCTTAGGTGGTCATTTCTTGTATCCTCTTCATCTCCCTACTCCTAGTCATATTTTAATGGACTAGAACTTTCCCAAGGGCAGTTAATCACAGGCAGCCAATGGCATCTGAGAAAGCCTGATGCAGCTTTACTCAAATAAGATTTTTGTCTCTCAAGTATTTGGCTGAGAGTTACGGGGAGGGTATTAAGGAATTATAGATGAAGTAAGTATAAGTGGAAAAAATACCCATATATCCAGAAAGAAGAAAAGACAGAAGAACTGAGCCACGTCAATTGACATACGCTAGAGTGAATGCCATGAATGTCAGCAAACCCGTGCTGTCAAAACTTATGAAGATTTTGGTTTCTTGGCTCCATGATATCCTTTTGTCCCTAATTTTTTCTTCCTCTCCAAAAGGCCTGGCTGTGTGTCTGTTCCTAGATTCTAGGAGATCCCCATCTCCATTATTAGTTAGAAGCAGCAGCTGGAAGTTCAGTGAGAAGCTTGCTGTGCCCCGTGGATGAGGTGTGCCCCTTTTGGGGACCTTCATGTCTAAATGTCTGAAGCTCAGAGTTGAGAGGATGAGAAGCAGAAATTCCCTAAGTGGGTCACTAGGAGTAACGGCAAGCAAGACCACTCCTGTTTCCACTCAATGGTTCCAAGACCCACAGATTCTTTTTATAATGGTATTGATTTAATATATATCCAGAGGGTGGAACACTGTCCTTACTCTGATTTGGTGCCTCAGCTGTGTAACTCACAAGCTGTTTCATTGCTGTGTTAGGCCAGCGTCTTCTGGGATTTGCAGTATGTGATCAGTTCAGTGGATATCATGTGATGTGCCCTTTGCTGAAAGGTAGGTCCCTTGTTCTGATGTGATGCTATGTGGGGTGCTGTGTTAGTGGATCAAACACTCTCCAAGCCCTCAGCTGAGGCTTTGCAGGAAGGAAAGACTAAATCATACCCAGAACATGTGTCAATTCTTGCCAACATATCTTCTAGAATAGAGAGGGTATATGGCTGTTTGTTCTTCTCTAGGCATGGTTGGGCCTCTGCATTGGTCATTGTTGCTGGAAGGTTAGACATTCTGCTCTTGGATCCATGGATAGAAACATCACTGGTGCTATAGCTGCTTCATTCCTATACCCATTGTGCCAGAGGCTGGCTGATGTCAATTAGCTGAGTCACTGTGTCCCTTGGGCATTTTGGTGCCTCTTCCATGATGGGTGCTGTCTGGTATTGGTTAACATGCAGTACCAGGATCTTCACACTTTGTGTCTTCTCTTTGTCCAGCATGTGTCTCTACCCTCAATTTCCTAGTCCATGATCATCCCAATCTATTTCTCTCTAGGCTACTGACCAATCGGCAAAGACATATGACACTGCCCGTAAGTTCATGCTAAAGTAATCTCAGGCCACTCTTCTTTCTATACAAAGTGGTTGACCAAATGCACTGCCTAAAATCTGCACACTGGGAGGATTTCCCTTCACCATTGTCTTTTAGGGTCCCTCTGAGTGGGGCTGTAGTGCAGCTGTTACGCATTTTCAACTTGAATCCACATACTGAACTGAGCTATTCATGAAGAAAACTTGTTTTCTTCTCATTCTTCGAACCTCCCCACAAACGCAGCCATAGCCATTAGGCGAGGAAGGGACAACAGTGGTAGAAACATGGAGCTGTGGGCTGCCTGCTCATGCAGACTGCTTTCCCTCTTCTATCTCAGATGTGTCACTTCCATCTTCCAATGATTACTACTGGGCCAGCCCGACTTCAGGACTTAGTAGGTTTGACAGAATCTAGCTCATGATGGGTAGTCCTGGCTGCAAGGCCACATGGTCTGCTGTGGTCCAATGACATGCCAAGGAGCCATTTTACAAAAGGTGTATAATTCCCTGCTGAAGATTGTATGGGCTTGCTCCAGAATCCTAGGGATCTGTGTTGCAGTTCCCTCTTTGGGGCTTGCCATATGTGTTACATGGTATCCTTTTCCCAACCACAGGTTGTATGGCTCAAGGATAAGTGTTGCTTGCACTTCAGCCTGAACCTGCTGCAGAGCCCTTCCCTGCTCTAGGTTACTCTCAAAGCTGGCAGCCTTCTGCATTATTTAGTATATGGGAGCAGGGTTCTCAGGTGGAATGTGCTTCTGGAACAGAACAAGTCCGACCACACATAGTGCTTCCTTCCTTGTGGTGGGTGGTATGAGATGTGATAATTTGTCCTTTACTTTAGAGGGATTTTCTAGGATCCCCTTGACCACTGGACCCTTAAAAACTTTATTGAAGGGGTGGATCCTTGAACCCCCCATTGCCTGAAGCTCATGTGTCTTGTCAAGCCCTCAGCTTACTCATTGGGAGTGTTGAAGGTGGGATGGCCTTGTAGAGTTGTTTCAGTTTTGGGCAACAGGGCCTGGCCTCTCTTTGCCTGCAGTGATTTATCTCCCCGGATGGATGAGGCTATCTCAGGGTGAGGTGACTCTTCAGTAGAGGCAATTCCCTGAGAAATCTGAAGCTGAGAGGTCAGGAGAAAGACCTTCAGTCCTGAAGGATGGATCTGGGAGATGTAGTGCAGATACCATGTGGCACATGGCAAATTATTTTTGTAAATTTCTGTTTTCTATTAACTTTCAAAGTCACTTTTCCTTCCTTTAATTTGTTATAGCCACTTAATAACTTTTTTTTTTAATCTTCATTTTATTGAGATATATTCACATACCACGCAGTCATACAAAACAGATCGTACTTTCGATTGTTTACAGTACCATTACATAGTGGTACATTCATCACCCAAATCAATCCCTGACACCTTCATTAGCACACACACAAAAATAACAAGAATCATAATTAGAGTGAAAAAGAGCAATCGAAGCAAAAAAGAACACTGGGTACCCTTGTCTGTTTGTTTCCCTCCCCTATTTCTCCACTCATCCATCCACAAACTAGACAAAGTGGAGCGCGGTCCCCATGGCTCTCCCAATCCCACCACCACCCCTCACAAGCCACACCTTTACACAACCGCCCCCAAGATTCACGGGCCCTGGGTTGCAGCTTGACAGCCTCAGGCATCCACCACCAGCTACCCCAATTCTCCAGAACCTAAAAAGGGCCGTCTAAAGTGTGCATAAGAGTGCCCACCAGAGTGACATCCTGGGCCCCCTGGAATCTCTCCGCCACTGAAGCTCACCTCATTTCCCTTCACATCCCCCTCCTGGTCAAGAAGACGTTCTCCATCCCACGATGCCAGGTCTACATTCCTCCCCGGGAGTCATACTCCACGCTGCCAGGGAGATTCACTCCCCTGGGTGTCCGATCCCACGTAGTGGGGAGGTCAGTGATTCCACCTTTCAAGTTGGCCTAGCCAGAGAGAGAGGGCCACATCTGAGCAACAAAGAGGCATTCAGGAGGAGGCTCTTAGGCACAACCATAGGGAGGCCTAGCCTCTCCTTTGCAGCAACCGCCTTCCCAAGGGTAAAACCTGTGGTAGAGGGCTCAACCCATCAAACCACCAGTCCCCTATGTCTGTGGTCATGTTAGCAACCATGGAGGTGGGGTAGGCAAATACCCCTGCATTCTCCACAGGCTCCTCAAGGGGGCACTACATCTTTTTTTTTCCCTTGTTTTTTCTTTTTTTTTTTTTTTTTAACTTTCCCTTCTTTTTTAAATCAACTGTATGAAAAAAAAGTTAAAAAGAAAACAAACATACAATAAAAGAACATTTCAAAGAGACCATAACAAGGGAGTAAGAAAAAGACAACTAACTAAGATAACTGCTTAACTTCCAACATGTTCCTACTTTACCCCAAGAAAGTTACCTAATATAGCAACATTTCTGTGAACTTGCTCCTACTATATCCATCAGAAATTAACAGACCATAGTCATTCCTGGGCATCCCCAGAACGTTAAATAGCTTATCTGTTCTTCTTGGATTATTGTTCCCCCTTCCTTAATTGCTCTCTATTGCTAGTTCCCCTACATTCTACATTATAAGCCATTTGTTTTACATTTTTTCAAAGTTCACATTAGTGGTAGCATATAATATTTCTCTTTTTGTGCCTGGCTTATTTCACTCAGCATTATGTCTTCAAGGTTCATCCATGTTGTCATATGTTTCACGAGATCGTTCCTTCTTACTGCCGCGTAGTATTCCATTGTGTGTATATACCACATTTTATTTATCCACTCATCTGTTGAAGGACATTTGGGTTGTTTCCATCTCTTGGCAATTGTGAATAATGCTGCTATGAACATTGGCGTGCAGATATCTGTTCGTGTCACTGCTTCCGATCTTCCGGGTATATACCGAGAAGTGCAATCGCTGGATCGAATGGTAACTCTATATCTAGTTTTCTAAGGAACTGCCAGACTGACTTCCAGAGTGGCTGAACCATTATACAGTCCCACCAACAATGAATAAGAGTTCCAATTTCTCCACATCCCCTCCAGCATTTGTAGTTTCCTGTTTGTTTAATGGCAGCCATTCTAACCGGTGTGAGATGGTATCTCATTGTGGTCTTAATTTGCATCTCTCTAACAGCTAGTGAAGCTGAACATTTTTTCATGTGTTTCTTGGCCATTTGTATTTCCTCTTCAGAGAACTGTCTTTTCATATCTTTTGCCCATTTTATAATTGGGCCGACTGTACTATTGTCATTGAGTTGTAGGATTTCTTTATATATGCAAGATATCAGTCTTTTGTTAGATACATGGTTTCCAAAAATTTTTTCCCATTGAGTTGGCTGCCTCTTTACCTTTTTGAGAAATTCCTTTGAGGTGCAGAAACTTCTAAGCTTGAGGAGTTCCCATTTCCCTATTTTCTCTTTTGTTGCTTGTGCTTTGGGTGTAAAGTCTAGGAAGTGGCCGCCTAATACAAGGTCTTGAAGATGTTTTCCTACATTATCTTCTAGGAGTTTTATGGTACTTTCTTTTATATTGAGATCTTTGGTCCATTTTGAGTTAATTTTTGTGTAGGGGGTGAGGTAGGGGTCTTCTTTCATTCTTTTGGATATGGATATCCAACTCTCCCAGCCCCATTTGTTGAAAAGACCATTATGTCTCAGTTCAGTGACTTTGGGGGCCTTATCAAAGATCAGTCGGCCATAGATCTGAGGGTCTATCTCTGAATTTTCAATTCGATTCCATTGATCTATATGTCTATCTTTGTGCCAGTACCATGCTGTTTTGGCAACTGTGGCTTTATAATAAGCTTCAAAGTCAGGGAGTGTAAGTCCTCCCACTTCGTTTTTCTTTTTTAGAGTGTCTTTAGCAATTGGAGGCATCTTCCCTTTCCAAATAAATTTGATAACTAGCTTTTCCAAGTCTGCAAAGTAGGTTGTGGGAATTTTGATTGGGATTGCATTGAATCTGTAGATGAGTTTGGGTAGAATTGACATCTTAATGACATTTAGTCTTCCTATCCATGAACATGGAATATTTTTCCATCTTTTAAGGTCCCCTTCTATTTCTTTTAGTAGAGTTATGTAGTTTTCTTTGTAGAGGTCTTTTACATCTTTGGTTAAGTTTATTCCTAGGTACTTGATTTTTTTAGTTGCTATTGAAAATGGTATCTTTTTCTTGAGTGTCTCTTCAGTTTGTTCATTTCTAGCATATAGAAACATTACTGACTTATGTGCATTAACCTTGTATCCCGCTACTTTGCTAAATTTGTTTATTAGCTCTAGTAGCTGTATCGTCGATTTCTCAGGGTTTTCTAGATATAAGATCATATCATCTGCAAACAATGACAGTTTTACTTCTTCTTTTTCCAATTTGGATGCCTTTTATTTCTTTGTCTTGCCGGATTGCCCTGGCTAGCACTTCCAGCACAATGTTGAATAACAGTGGTGACAGCGGGCATCCTTGTCTTGTTCCTGATCTTAGAGGGAAGGCTTTCAGTCTCTCACCGTTGAGTACTATGCTGGCTGTGGGTTTTTCATATATGCTCTTTATCATGTTGAGGAAGTTTAGTTCAATTCCTACCTTTTGAAGTGTTTTTATCAAAAAGGGATGTTGGATTTTGTCAAATGCTTTTTCAGCATCTATTGAGATGATCAATTGATTTTTTCCCTTTGACTTGTTAATGTGTTGTAATACATTGATTGATTTTCTTATGTTGAACCATCCTTGCATGCCTGGAATAAACCCCACTTGGTCATGGTGTATGATTTTTTTAATGTGTCTTTGGATTCGATTTGCAAGTATTTTGTTGAGGATTTTTGCATCTATATTCATTAGGGAGATTGGCCGGTAGTTTTCCTTTTTTGTAGCATCTTTGCCTGGTTTTGGTATTAGATTGATGTTAGCTTCATAAAATGAGTTAGGTAGTGTTCCATTTTCTTCAGTGTTTTGAAAGAGTTTGAGTAAGATTGGTGTCAGTTCTTTCTGGAAAGTTTGGTAGAATTCCCCTGTGAAGCCATCTGGCCCTGGGCATTTATTTGTGGGAAGATTTTTGATGACTGATTGGATCTCTTTGCTTGTGATGGGTTGGTTGAGGTCTTCTATTTCTTCTCTGGTCAGTCTAGGTTGTTCATATGTTTCCAGGAAATTGTCCATTTCCTCTACATTATCCAGTTTGTTGCCATACAGTTGTTCATAGTATCCTCTTATAATTTTTTTAATTTCTTCAGGATCTGCAGTTATGTCACCTTTTTCATTCATTATTTTGTTTATATGGGTCTTCTCTCTTTTTGATTTTGTCAGTCTAGCTAGGGGCTTGTCAATCTTGTTGATCTTCTCAAAGAACCAACTTTTGGTGATATTTATCCTCTCTATTGTTTTTTTGTTCTCTATGTCATTTATTTCTGCTTTAATTCTTGTTATTTCTTTTCTTTTACTTGGTTTAGGATTGGTTTGCTGTTCATTTTCTAGCTTCTTCAGTTGATCCATTAGTTCTTTGATTTTGGCTCTTTCTTCCTTTTTAATATATGCGTTTAGTGCTATAAATTTCCCCCTTAGCACTGCTTTTGCTGCATCCCATAGGTTTTGGTATGTTGTGTTCTCATTTTCATTCGTCTCTGTATATTTAGCAATTTCTCTTGCTATTTCTTCTTTAACCCACTGATTGTTTAGGAGTGTGTTGTTTAACCTCCAGGTATTTGTGAATTTTCTAAGTCTCTGATGGTTATTGACTTCTAATTGTATTCCATTGTGGTCAGAGAATGTGCTTTGAATAATTTCAATCTTTTTAAATTTATTGAGGCTCGTTTTATGTCCCAGCATATGATCTATTCTGGAGAAAGTTCCATGAGCACTAGAAAAGTATGTGTATCCTGGTGATTTGGGATGTAATGTCCTGTAGATGTCTGTTAAATCTAATTCATTTATCAGATTGTTTAGGTTTTCAATTTCCTTATTGGTCTTCTGTCTGGTTGATCTATCTATAGGAGAGAGTGATGTGTTGAAGTCTCCCACAATTATTGTGGAAACATCAATTGCTTCCTTTAGTTTTGCCAGTGTTTCTCTCATGTATTTTGTGGCACCTTGATTGGGTGCATAGACATTTACGATTGTTATTTCTTCTTGCTGAATTGCCCCTTTTATTAGTATGTAGTGGCCTTCTTTGTCTCTCAAAACATCCCTGCATTTGAAGTCTATTTTATCTGAGATTAATATTGCTACACCTGCTTTCTTTTGGCTGTAGCTTGCATGAAATATTTTTTTCCATCCTTTCACTTTCAGTTTCTTTGTGTCCCTGTGTCTAAGATGAGTCTCTTGTATGCAACATATTGATGGTTCTTTTTTTTTGATCCATTCTGCGAATCTATATCTTTTAATTGGGGAGTTTAATCCATTTACATTCAACGTTATAACCGTGAAGGCATTTCTTGAATAAGCCATCTTATCCTTTGGTTTATGTTTGTCATATTTTTCCCCTCTGTCTATTAATATCCTTTATTGTACCCATACCGAATCTCTTAGTACTGAACCTTTCTCCAAGTCTCTCTGTCCTTTCTTTGTTTCTCTGTCTGTAGGGCTCCCTTTAGTATCTCCAGTAGGGCAGGTCTCTTGTTAGCAAATTCTCTCAGCATTTGTTTGTCTGTGAAAAATTTAAGCTCTCCCTCAAATTTGAAGGAGAGCTTTGCTGGATAAAGTATTCTTGGCTGGAAATTTTTCTCACTCAGAATTTTAAATATATCGTGCCACTGCCTTCTTGCCTCCATGGTGGCTGCTGAGTAGTCACTACTTAGTCTTATGCTGTTTCCTTTTTATGTGGTGAATTGCTTTTCTCTTGCTGCTTTCAGAACTTGCTCCTTCTCTTCTGTGTTTGACAGTGTGATCAGTATATGTCTCGGAGTGGGTTTATTTGGATTTATTCTATTTGGAGTTCGCTGAGCATTTATGATTTGTGTATTTATGTTGTTTTGAAGATTTGGGAAGTTTTCCCCAACAATTTCTTTGAATACTCTTCCTAGACGTTTACCCTTTTCTTCCCCTTCTGGGACACCAATGAGTCTTATATTTGGACGTTTCATATTATCTATCATATCCCTGAGGTCCATTTCGATTTTTTCAATTTTTTTCCCCATTCTTTCTTTTATGCTTTCATTTTCCATTCTGTCATCTTCCAGGTCACTGATTCGTTGTTCAACTTCCTCTAGTCTTGTACTATGAGTGTCCAGAATCTTTTTAATTTGGTCAACAGTTTCTTTAATTTCCATAAGATCATCCATTTTTTTATTAGTCTTGCAATGTCTTCTTTATGCTCTTCTAGGGTCTTCTTGATTTCCTTTGTATCCCGTACTATGGTCTCATTGTTCATCTTTAGTTCTTTGAGTAGCTGCTCTAGGTGCTGTGTCTCTTCTGATCTTTTGATTTGGGTGCTTGGGCTTGGGTTTTCCATATCGTCTGGTTTTTTCATATGCTTTATAATTTTCTGTTGTTTTTGGCCTCATGGCATTTGCTGAACTTGATAGGGTTCTTTTAGGATTTGTAGACCAATTGAAGTCCTTATCTCTAATTTATCAGATCTACAGCTTCGTGGAGTACACTTTCTCTAACTAACCAGCAGGTGGCGTCCACGAGCCACCTGTTCTCCACAAGGCAGTTCTCCCCTGTTTAGCCTTTTTGGTGAGTGGGGGAGTGAGTCTTGTGGGGTCCAATTGGTGTACCAAGCTTGCGTGTGTAGTTGGTGTTGCCTGCCCTGTATATGGGGCGTGTTTCTGGGCAGTCAGGGAGGGGGGTGGCCCTAACAATCAAATCTCCCTGGTGATCCTAGAGTTTTAAAGCTGCTGCAATAGTCTAATCCTTCAGTTCAGTCCTGCCACAGTTTGTCTCTGCCACTGGCCCACAAGTCCTTGGTATTGGCGTATGGCTCCTGAGACTTGCAAGTGGGCCCCTCTTCCAGGCTGTGCACCCCGGGTCCTCTGTTGAGGGATGACTGTGCTATGTCACAGGTGAGTGCCGTCCCCCCAGGGCAGTTCTGGGCTGCTGGGCTGCGTAGGGAGGCTCCCAGTCTGCTGAAATGATGGCTGAATGGGGCTTTGTTAATTCACACTGCTCTACCTTCCCAACTCTGGGACAATCAGCTGAGGTTGCAGGGAAGGCTAATGTCCACGCCCAGTTTTGTAGTGTGTGCCTGTTATTTGAAGCACTTCCGTCACACTGGGCTGTCTGGGGCAGTTCTGGGCTATGGGGCTGGTGATGGGCAGGAGTGTTTCCTGTCCACCAGGATGATGGCTGTGAGTGGACACCCCCCTTTCCTTGGGAAGTTGTGGTGTTTAGTGAATTTTCTCAGCCACTGGATTATTGCGTTTTGTCTCAGAGCTCTCTTAGTTCTGCTCTTGACTTGACCTGCCCAAATTGCAAGTCTTTGAAGCTTTCTGTATTGGGCTTCTTAGAGTAATTGTTTTAGAAAAAGAAAAAAGGATTAAAAAAAAAAAAAAAAAAAAAAAGGGCCCTCCTCAGAGATCTAATGGGTTATTGAAATGCTAAGAGACAAAGCAACCAGGGCCATTAAGGAAAGGTCCACAGGGCAGAGAGATCAGCTTGTCTTCGGGATTTGCATATGCGCCTCAGGGCCTGAGCTGGAGCCTGAGCTCTGCCCTTCCCCTTTCTATGTTCACGAGAACTCCAAAAATCCTCCACTTTTATTTTGGAGTTTTTCGTGTTGTTTTTTTTCTATGCCTGTCTCCTCTCTGCTGGGCTGGCTGCTCTCAGATTCTCTGGTGTCTGGTCTCAGTCTATCTACGGTTGGAGTTTGGATCAGTAGAATGAGTTTCCGATAAGGGCTGCCACTGCAGTTCTCCCTTCTCCTTCCCGGAGCTGACAGCCCCTCCTCCCATGGGACTGAGCCTGGCAGGGAGGGGCGCGGGTCCCCTGGCCGCAAAAACTTACAGATTTCGCTGATCTCAGCATTTCCACGTTTTCATGAGTGTTGTATGAAGTATGCCCAAAGTCAGATTGCTCTGTGGTGTCCAGTCCACGCAGTTCCTGGCTTTCTACCTACTTTCCTGGAGGAGTAACTAAAACCTACAGCTCACCAGTCTGCCATCTTGCCCCCCAGCTATAGGAAGAAATTTAAACTGACCAAAGGCCATGAAGCGTTTCCTGGGCCGTGTGATGACAGCGGAATTGGGAGACCTGTGTTCTAAAATTACCTCGAAGGAGTTGTGTGATCTTGGCAGATCACCTAACAGCTTTCTCTATCCTGGTCTGGACCTATGGCTTTCTTATAGTAAGGAGGATCTTCTAGGAGGCCTTTCCCCAAACTCTCGAGGGCATTTGGTTACCAGTTCTGTCTTCTGTGCTCACAGATTACAAGGATGTTGTAAATCCCAGATTACAAGGGCCTCTCTCTTTAATAACTTTTATATGCTCCTAATTTTTGGTAGTTTTAGCCTTTTTATTTTCATTGATTAATCTTATTCGAGTCTTTTAAAATTTTAATCTTTCTTATTCTTTTTTTTTCCATTTGTAATTATTTTCTTAATTTTGAAGTTTTAAATTCATTTCTTAGCCTTCACTCATTTTTATATATGTGTAACTTTTCCATTTTAATTTCAATTTCACACTTTTCTGAAATTTTGACTACTCTTTCTCATGATTTGTTTATATAATATTTGTTAGGCTAAGGGGAAGCAGCAGGGAGACCCTTTCTCCATGGGGTGTGAAGGGGAATGCTGGGCAGGCTCCTTCCACTCTTTGTCACTGCCTTTCTGGCTGTCCTAAGTTGCTCTCTCTCTTTTCTGGTTTTATGTCCTTAAACCACTGTCTTCTCGGAGACCATCTCAGAGCCATAGACATCTCCTGGCACACAGCTCTCCTGCACGCTTGGCATGGGGGTGCTTCCTGCTATCACATCCATTTGATTTAAGGGGATGTTGTTATTTCTTCTGCATTTTCATGACATGATCTTCTCCTTATTCAGATGGAGCCCTCCCTCCATCTTCCTGAAGGAGAAGAGGTGAGGGTATGGGCTGGGCTAGAGGTTAGGAATGCCATGTTAGGAATATAAAGAGAACGCATTAATGGTCGCCATTGAATATCCAAAAGAGGGCTTTGCAGCAAGACTGTCTTAAAATCTAGGCTTTGTGTAGCACAGAAAGAATGTAAGCTGGTGGTTTTTGATCATTTATTTTCCTCCCCGAGTGTAGAGAAAATAACATTTCAACTATGAATGGTAGGCGATGAAGCCTGCTGTCCGTGCAGAAGGATGCCATGTAGCATAAGGGTAAGTCTGAAACCCCACCTGAAAAATCAGGAGAAATAAAATGAAATCAGATGAGAGAGAGTAGGGCAGGCACTAGGACTTAGGGTTGAATAGGTGGGAGTGGCAATTTCGAAACTTCTAGGTGGAGAACATTAGGGGTAGTGACATGTGGTCTACTTCCCCAGGTGTCTGCAAGACTCCAGGCCCTAAATGTAGGAAAAATCCCTGAACAGAACATTTCCAACATGATGCAGGGCTATGGCAAACAGCAGGATTGAAGAGAGGCAGGGTTTCCCTTTCTTGATTAAAGTTCCAGAGGGAGATGTGTGCTGGATAACATGAGGGGAATTTGGAGAGCAGAGGGGGTGGATTCATTTGAGTAAATTTCAAAGGTATATCCTGATTGGGCCAAGGGAGGGTCTGGGATTAGCTCTTGACTCCTTTGGTTCTTAGGTGTCTTGATAAGACCTACCCCCTCTACAAAGGGAGTTAGCTGAAAATCTGGTTGGAGAGATTACTGGAGGGGTTAACCCTGTAGTCAAGCACTGCAAGATAGACCACCGGAGCCAAGATCAATTGCAGAGTTACGGAAAGTTGAGGTGGGCCAAGTCATTGGAGAAGATCACTGGGTCCAGTGAAGATGCCAAGAGAGAGAGTGGACCACAGCATGTATCGGGTTCATTGGATGCCAACAGCAGAGCAGGAAATGGCAGTGAGGATCCAGGTAGCAGCAGAAGGATGCCAAAAAACAGAATCAGTACACCCTATCTCTGCCCCAGCCATGCCATTTAAACCGTTTCCCTCCCTTATGCTTAAACCAAACCCAAGCTTGTAGGGGGGCAGGGGAGGAAGACAAATCCGTGAACATTGCATAGAAAGAGGGATCATTCACTTGTTTGAGTTATAGAAGTGAGTGTCTCTCCACCCCCTACCCCACCCCTCATCACACACATTTATTTAACTGGTAGGGCTCGTAAAGAAAACAGATTAATTTAGAGAAATAAGGCGAATCTCTGCCCATTTGATTTAAGTCATTTGGATTTGAGTTAAGCTGAATCCAAAATGTATCACATGACGGGAGTGGAAGGGAGAAAGGAGTTTACATGTGAGGAAGGACACCCTAGTGTTGCCCTGGCCAAGCATATTCCTAAGGAATGTTGAGCTTTCTGGTAGACATTCTTAGGGGAATGTCCAGGGGCTGCTATAACAGGCCCCGTATACTACAGTTTTTTCAAGTTTCCTTCATTCAGCTTTCTGTACCACATGGGGATTCTCCTGGTATAGAAGTATCTTCAGTTCTCTTGCCTCATCTCAAAGATCTGGGGATGTTGACTAACTGGGGTTATCCTTGAAGGGGCTTTAGATTATGGGATGTAAAAGCCAACCGTTTCCCACGGGCAGGTAGAAATCTTCTGGGCCATCTAGGACAGCACAAGAAGGGAGAAAATACCCTTCTGCCCTTTGACCAAGAGCCTTGCTACTCCCTGAGAAAGCTCTTGGGGCCCAGGGAGGCAGCTGAATTCTAATACTTTTCACCGTGTTCCAAAAGGAAGGCAAGAGACCTTAAAAGGCGGCTTAGTTAAGATTGAAGGCTGTAGGGTAGATGCTCCCAGCTTCATGTAGGTTTCTTCTACCAGACCCGTCACCTGATTCTCTAGGAGGGTTCAGCTAAACAGGAAGATCCCTTTTTCAGTGAACCTGTTCCAGGAAAATGTAGCTTTCTGAGTTCACTAATAATCTAGTCTAATAAGACAGTCCTCACTTTGGAAGGTAGTATGGGACCATAAAAGGACCTTGCAACATGATCTTAGTAATTAATGGGAGAAATCACAATTGATCTGTGAGCCTTAAAAATGTTTGTCAAAACTTTAAAAACTTTCTGTCAATTGGGTTTAGCAAAATGAAAAAAAAATAGTAAAACTAATATTTATTTAGAACACTTTAATTTAAAACATCAGAAACACTGAGACTTAAAATGTATTGTTTTTGTAAAAAAAAACTTATCAAAAATACTTTGAACAGTTCTTGACTTCTTGTCATATTAATATGAACAAAGCATCTTTTCGGTACCTCATTACACCCTATTCTAAGTTTAGATCTGCTTCCAGCATTTTATCCTTTGTTCTTTCAATGTCATGATATATCTCCAAGAATTCCTATGATGTCAAGTTTTTTCTTTTTGCTGGCGTCACTTCCTCTTGGACATCTTCATTCTTTTTGTCACCATCACTTTCTTCATTTATGTTGGTAAGTTTGCCTTCATCAGGTTCCTCTTGCTGTATCTCTAGAGTCTTTCGATTGGAGGCAGCGTCAACAGTTCCACAGGCAGCTATTTCTTCTGTACAAATTTGATTTGAATTTTGCCTCCACAGTTAATCACTTTTTGTTTCTTTGGTGCACTTTCATCTTTGTTGGCCAATCTTTCAAGTATTCAGTTTTTTTGGAAAATTTCACATAGAAGGCAGGAGGCAACACAACTACACTATTAAACTCTCTGCCTTCTGTGCTTGGACTGAGTAACCGAGGTGCAGAGAGCAGTCACCAACAGGCTGAAGGAAGCAGTCTGATCATGACATGCATCTGTTATTTACATAGTGATTTGTGGACTGGGGACCTAACAGCAAAGTGTGTACTTTATGCAGTTCTTCAGTTAATAAATGGTCATTATTTAACAAACCCATGGTAACTGAAATTCGTGCCTATTGGAACTGTGCAAAGCGAGGACAGCCTGCAAAGAAAGCCATATCTTTCCAAACCCTTGCTTCCTGAAGGCTTGGAACTTCAGGGAAACTCCATTTCTTTCTTCCTCTTTTCTTAAATTGAGACAAACTTGACATACAATAAATGCACAGTTCTTAAGAGTCTAATTAGATGAATTTTGATAAATATATGCACTAGTATAACCACTACTCCAACTCCATTCATTCTTTACTTCCCTTTCTCCATGAGAAGTCTTTTCTTCTGGAGTCTGTACAAATCACCAGTGAAACACACTCCAGTCTGGATAGCCTGATGCAAAAAGCCTGTAAGACTATCCCATGTGGCTAGAGGTAATATATCCTGGTTTGATGAGTGGGACCTGTTTCATTTGGGTCAAGCCACTCAACAACAGCTGTGATGTTAGAGGCATTCTCTCTTAAAGACAAATGACTGTATCCTTCTGCTTAGATTTCTTGACAGTTACCTTGTAATGATTAAGATTCCTTCCTAGAACTGTGATTGGTTGGAATTATAAAAGTCAGGCTCTGGATGAATTGGCTTTCCTGATATGTTTTAGCATAATCTTGACTATAAAAAACAAATTTTTTATTGCCATGATTTTAATCTTTTTGTTTTAAGGGCAAAATGGCAGAGGTAAAAGTAAAGATGAGTTAACCAGTCCCATTTAGTTCATTCTCAGAACTGCTCGATACTATGTCTCATAGATGCATTTCCTAGGGAAGTTGTACATGGTTTACACAGGCTTCTTGGAATCTGATTTGTTATCAGTGATCTTCTAACAGTTATTTATTTTTGGTGTCCCTTGGTGGAGATATTTATCTCTGGACTTCTGAATGACCAGATTGGGAGCCAGGTTAATCAGGCCGTACTTGGAGCCACTGCAATGAGAGGGTGCCTTTCTGGGGCTCTTTTCCTTAGGTGAGTTGAATAAATCTGATGAATAAGTCTTCTTTAAAAGAAATGGATCCTGTTGAATGGAAATATGTAATAGAGCACTAGGGGTCATCTGGGAAACAGAACTATAATTACCTCCTCTCTGCTTATTACTATACTTAGGAGAGACTTTGGACTAGACAGAAAGTGATCAATTTCCTCACACTTTAACCTCCACCAAGGGCCTATTTGCCCTCATAATTGGACTGTTGGGATTAAAGGGTTAAGAAAAATGAAATTGTTGGAGGGGCTTTCATTTTAATTGAAATTATTCAGTGTCCCAGGTTCTGCTGAACTCTGTCTTGGTTGCCTCAAGACAGCAACTGGTTCTCCCACTCCACAGAGTTCTAATTCTTATCTTGAAAGAACTGAAGGGAAACTAAAAACTACATTAGTCAAGTTTGCTGCGCAACAAACAAAAGGAAACTCAGGAGTTCCCACCTGGCTTCTTATCAAATTTGAAGCATACTATAAAACTATTATTTCTTCTAAGAATAAGATCGTGAGGTAGGATTTGTGTTCGTAGTCAAAACTGGGAATAAACATGGATTTTTGGTTTTGTGTTTCCTGTGCATAACTCTGGTGAGTGAATCCTTAGGAATCTATCCTGATTGCCATTTGGGATCATTATTTTTCATTATTGTTAATATTATTATAGTAATCCATGCACTTGGTAAAAATGGGAACAGTGCAAAAGAATAGGAAACGAGAAATCCCCAATGATACCCACTCTTCAGGTATAACCACTTTTTACAGTTTCTATTGCTAATCATTTTGGTGTTTAAATCTTATATTTCTATCTCTGTATTAGGTAATATTAAACAATTATGCTCCACCGTGAAAAATTAATTTACTACTACTACCCTTGTACCTTTCCCCCTCCTCACAGTTTTTATTATATTAATTTTTATTCTTGAACATTTATAACTTTAATCTATATAAACGTCTATTTTTTTAATCAATAAACATCAGTTAATATCTTTTTATCCCTGTCTATGTAAAATGAGCTTCACATAAAGTATATGGGTAAAAAACTTCCAGCATTTTTGCATGTTTGAAAATGAAATTATTTTGTCCTCAATTAATAGTATGGCTGTATATAGAACTCTGGGGTCACTATTGATTCCTCCCTTGGAATTTTGAAGATATTGCTCCATTGCTTCTACATCCAGTCATTTAAATGACAATTGTGGTATCAATATGAGTCATGTTCCTTTTTGGTTTTCTCTTTCTGGAAGCTTCTAGGATCTTCTGAAAGAGTGTGTCTAGTATAATCTTGCTGGTACCATTTAATCTACTAAATTTCTTCAGCTCTGGGATATTTTCTTCTATAATAGCTTTGATTATTACTTCTTGTTATGGGTTGCATTTTGTCTCCCCAAAAGATATGTTCAAGTCCTAATACCCCCTACCTGTCAGTGTGACCTTGTTTGGAAATACGGTCTTTGCAGAGGGAATCAGGTTAAGATGAGGTTGTGCTGGATTAGGTTGGGCTCTAATCCTTATATAACAAATGTCCTTGTATAAGAAGAGAGAGTTGGATACAGTGACACATAGACACACTGGGAGAACACTATGTGACAAGGGAGAGAGGGGCTGGGGGATGCCAAGCCAAGAAGCACAAAGGACTGTTGGCAACCACCAGAAGCTGGAAGAGCAATGAAGGATTCTTCCCCAGAACCTCAGAGAGAGCATGACCCAAGCAATATCTCAATTTCACACTTTTGGCCTCCAGAACTGTGAGAGAATAAATCTGTGTTGCATTAAGTTACCCAATTTGTGGTAATTTGTTATGGCAGCCCTAGGAAGGAATATATTTCTTTCCTTCTATTTCTTTCTGTGGTTCCTCCCTTTTAATTCATCTAATCTGAGAGTTACACCTCTATATGTCAACTTTTTCCAATTTTTTCACTTGTCTGTCTTTTTTTCTCAGTGCTGGAAGACTACCTTAATTATTTATTTCAACTCCCTTTTATATATTTTTTTTTAACCAATCATATCTTTACTTTCTAAGAACTTTTTCTTGCTCTTTGATTGATACTTTTTTTTGTTTGTTTTATTGGTGGCAGTCTGTTTTTGTTTTGTGGGTGTTCTAGTTTGCTAATGCTGCAGAACGCAAAACACCAGAGATGGACAGGCTTTTATAAAACGGGGGTTTATTTCACTACACAGTTACAGTCTTAAGGCCACAAAGCATCCAAGGTAACACCTCAGCAGTCGGGTACCTTCACCAGAGGACGGCCAGTGGCATCCGGAAAACCTCTGTTAGCTAGGAAGGCAGCTGGCGTCTGCTCCAAAGCTCCGGCCTCAAAACGGCTTTCTCCCAGGACGTTCCTCTCCAGCAAGCTTGCTCCTCTTCAAAACATCACTCCCAGCTGCACTCTCTTTCTTCCCCCCGAGTCAGCTCATTTATATAGCTCCACCGACAAGGGCCCACCCTGAATGGGCGGGGCCACGCCTCCATGGGAACATCTCATCAGAATCACTACCCACAGCTGGGTGGGGCACATTCCAAGCAAATCCAACCATCACCAAAACGCCTGCCCCACACAAGACCACAAAGATAATGGCATTTGGAGGACACAATACACTCAAACCGGCACAGTGGGTATCAGATATTCTCATTAATGAACCCATCATCAAATATTAGAATTTTTAAAAAGTTGTCTTTTGTTCCCCCAAATAATCTTGATTCCTTCAAGGTTATTCTCTTTACATATCTTTTCCATTTTCTTTCACATGGTTGATTCTCTGCAAATGTTGGGTAGCTCTTTATTATTAATTCATATTCAAAATTACTTCAGAGGACCTAGATTAATTAATATAGTCAGTTGCTGTTAGTTTCTTCTGCCATGGTGTAGGTTTTTTACCTCAGTAGGTCTATGCAGTAAGTAGGAAGTTGATTTTGAGCTCTGTGAACCTGGTCAGACCTGCCAATTGGCAAGCTTCATTTTGGATTGGCAGACAGAGAGACCTGCAGGTAGATGTGTTCCCTGTTTCCAGGCTTACCTGAGGCAAGCTGCAACACTTATGCTAAGAGATGGCTGATTTTATTCTGTTTATTTGGAGCACATTTGTTTTCTCTTTCATTCTTTCATATTTTTGCTCTTTTACAGACACACATTTTTTCACCTACCCACATTAGCCTTGAATTTTCTGGGAAAGAATGGGTCCCACGTCTCTGAGGTAGGCACACGTATTAAGTAAACCTTCATAAGTTACAACCAAGGAAGTTCATTTAATTTGAGGAGAACCGCTTGAATGTTGTAGTCTATGGACCTTTTTCAAATTTTAATAATGTAGGTAGTGGTTGTTCATTTGGAGAAGCTGATTAATGTGCTCAGTAGAGTGTCTCCTGAAGATTTTCAGCCCTCTGAATTTTTTATGGTTTGTTTTCAAACCATAGGCTCTGATTTTTTCCCCAGGAGTGATCTATTTAATTTTTAAAAGATCATCCTCTACTTTGCCCTGTGTTATAATTCTATTTAACTAGGCATGTCTTCTAAACTCTTAGTTTCCTTCTGAATTAATTTCAAGTCCGTGTTTTTTGGGACCAATTTTCTGTATGATGAAAATCTGTTTTTCAGATTTTACTTATCCAATGTTGGCAGTTTTACCCTCTGTTTCACACAGTAACTTTGTGAATGAAAGCATTTGATTTTTTTTAAAATGTATGTATCGGCCTTTGACCCAGGGAAGTTACCAGTTATCAAGTAAACCATATGTGGGCATATTTTTCTTAAAGTGGCAGATAGTACAAATCTTAGGTTTACTTGCCATGCGATCTCAGTCACATCTACTCAGTTCTGCCATCGGAGCACAAAAGCAGCATAGTACAATATAAATGAATGGGTGTGGCTGGGTTCCCATACAAATTTTATTTAGGTTGCTGTCCTGTGGACTTTATTTGTCAACCCCTAGACTAAACCATATAAAATCAACATAAACCTCTCTGTACTGAGGATCACACCGCACAAAATTGCATTCTAAGACCTCTTCACAAAATAAGTTAGTTGGTACCATCCCCCAACTTGACAATAAACTCGTCAAAAATATGCTGGTTGTACAACAGGCATATGTCACTCTCTTTGTTTTCCTGATACCATAATGACTTGTAACTGCTTTTAAATAAAATAGATGCAGGTTATTTAGTTAGAAAGACAGATATCATTCTTCACATCGATGCTATGGTTTTTCTGCCTCATATTAGGTTAAAGACAATTGATTCTGTCATCAGATTATCTTAAAGAATGAATCTACATCATTCAATTATTCCAAATCCCAAATTATCACTTTTGGCAGATACCCTCCATCATTTAATTGGCTTATGTCCAATGATCTTTTATGAAATCGTTCATTTTCATGGAGGTGTATTTGCAACCAGTTTATCTTTAAGAGCTCTTTAAGAAATTACGTTATTCAAAGTTAAACCTGAGTGATGTATATTATGAGAAGTTCCATGTTGTTTGAAAGTTTTTCCAGATAATCTGATTTAAGTCATATGCAATGACATAGAATTCTTGGGGTTTTATTGTCCATTTGTCCTTGTGTTGGACAGACCCAGAACTGTTTCCTTAGGAAATCTTGATCTTTCCCCTCAGGTGTTCTCCTGACTTACCTCCATTCAGAGCTAAGATAGTTTTATACTCAGGAATATGTCCTGATTGAATTCTTTTATTTTCCTATGAGCATGACACCATGATCACTAATGCATATAGGTTTTGCCCTTTCTCAATGTCAAATAATTTGAAATTGAGTTTGAAAGTTCAACTGTGAGACATACAGTTCATAGAGTATTGCTGGGTTGCTATCAGTGTATTGTTTTCTCTAGACCACTTTTAAACTTTTGTCAGAGACCTGGTGTTCTACAGGGGATGCCATGTTGGAGACAGGAGAGGGTATGAGGGGCAAGTGTGGCTCTTTGGGTCTGTTTTGATTGCCCCCCTCCCCTTTGTCCTATTGGTGAGGGAGAGATTCCTGCCCCAGGTTTCTGAGGATGACCAGATAAATGACACTTGTCACTAGGCAGACGAACCAAGAGCAGATTACCAGTCAGGTATAGTCACAGCCTGTGGGAGGACACTGCACTCCAGGCAGGGCCACCGGGGGTTGCACTTGGGAACAGAATGAACAACCTTGGGCTTTGTAGCATCAAGGGGGTGAGGTGCCCCCTGGCTTCTGCGAGGGGATATGAATGGCTTGTTTGAATAATTCTGTGGGTTGGCAGGGAACTGAAACCCACTTCTAAAGGATAAGCAGGAGCAGTGCCAGGTCACATCTATAAGAACTGTTGTTTGGTTAGGGGGACCTTATCTATGAGAGCAAAGTGGGCAGGGGAACTTGGGATAAGGCAGCCCCTCATATTAATTTTAGGCCTTACACAACAGGCCCCCTTGGTCAGGAGTCAACCAGATGTCTTCACATATAGATTCACTTGAATAAAAGCTTCTAGTTCTAAAATGTTTGAAAACCATTGCTCCAAAGACATTCAAAATCTTAGATTTTAGCTGTCAGAAAGCTGTGTAATAAGACAACAATCTTTTGGTCTTTCATAAAATTGGTCTTACGGAATTGTGTTTTGGTGTCGTAGCTCTGGCTTTTTTTTTTTTTTTTTTTTTTTTTTTTTGCGCTTCATTACAAGAAACAGCCAAATGGAGCTCACTAGTACATATATGGTGAGGCTATCATAGGCTTATAGCCTTCCATGCCACATACAATGGCCCTCCATAAAGACCTATTGGAGAATTTTCCTCTTGAACCAGGGAACTGGGCACTTCCTTTGCCACTGATTTTTTTACTTTATGGACTTATGAACTTCACAACTATTAAGTAGTCATTAGGAACCTCTCAAATTTAAATTTCTTCCTTGGAAACTAAGAACATGTAGTTTTGCTTAATTGATTTACCTGTGACATTGTCTAAATTTCTGTCATTTATTACTTGTGGGCCTCAATGTCTCATCTATTTACTTTCATCTGGATGATTGTATGCCTTTCTTTGAATTTGTTCAAATCCATTTGGATGAAATAAGCTTATTAGACAGGATTCTCTGTACAAGTATAAGAACCCCCAATCCAATCCAAAATGGCTTAAGCAAAAGAGAAATTTATTCAGTCGTATAACAACATGAACACAACAAAATTCCAGAGGTAGGGTTGCCTTCAAATATTGCTTGACCAGGGGTTCAAGTAAATGTCACTAGGATCTAGCTTTTCTCTCCTCTCAGTCAGTGCAGTTGGTTTCATTCTCAGATGAATTATCCTCCTGACTGATAGTAATGAGATGTCTATAAGACTTCCAACTTCCATTTTTCCAGTTTCAAATCTGGGGTTGGGAGAGAGAAGAGTAGATGGTTGGCTTTTGGTTAACATCATAGATTAGTCTTATTTAATCAGATTCCCTAATTTTGATTGCGTGGCCATCCCTGAGCCAATATTTGAGGGCAGAGGGTATTGTGACTTAGGCCAGCTGTGTCCTAGACTAGGTGACAACCCCACATCTGGGCGTGAATGCAGTCAGCAGCACAAGAGGAGTGCAAAGGTGGCGAGTTTAGAGGGGTGGTTCTCCCAAACCCAAAGCAGAATGCTCTTGACACAAGAAATGAAATGATTGTTGGGGCAAAACAAGGCATACATATTCATTTGTTGCAGTATAATTAAAAATGTGATGAGAGTGATTTTTCAGTACTTTAAAAAACAAAAGCCTTGACCTCTCCTCCTTGGTCTCAGGAATGGTCATCTGTAAGGGATAATCATAAAGTGGCGGAACTGGCTTTTTAACAAACGTAAAGGAATTTATATGCTCAAGAGCGAATGGTATTTCAAGGTCATTACCTTGGGGATCCTATATGCATAATAGTAATAATAACTACCACTAATTGAATGACTGATCTTCCAGGGATTTTAGGAATGTAGCTAAGAAGAAACAACATTAGTTTAAATGCCGACCACAAAATTCTTTTCAGACACAGCCACTCTGGGCATAGCAAGTATGTCCTTGGGAGTGAGAGGAAGAGGCAATTAAACTGATATTCAAAAGAAATAAAACATAAATTTTAGTGATTGGGAGCAGAGGGGGGCATATGAAGAAAATGTTGGGGTGAGAGAGCAACTTCATAGGAAAGCTATCTGGTAACAGCAAATAGCCCAGGACATTCCTTATATTCAGTTAAAAATCTATTAGTATTCTGCTTATGTTTAGCAGATACAAAGTCCTTGGGTGAGAGCAATGGTGCTTTGAGAAATCAGGGAAAAGGGGTTAGGCACTGTTAAAGAAAGGAGGAAGATGCAAGAGGTAGGATGTGAAGATCAAGGGTTTAGAGGAGACAAGTATTTACAGGGAGAGAGTACCCTGAAATTTTAGCCTCACTGGAATCAGATAAGCCTTGGGGACTGGACTTCCCAGAAGTCACAGCACTAAAAGGAAAAGGTGATCCCAGCTGATTTCTACATTAGGTATATATCACCTAATTTTCCTAATAATTCTGTATTCAAATCTACAATTTCTGATGAGGGGACTTAGATTCTGAAAGATCAAGTGACTTGCCCAAGGTGACACAGTCAGAAATTAATCGCGAGTCTAACTCTAAAGCCCATGTTCTTTTTTTCCTTTATGCTACACTCCATCCTCTTATTTTATCTTGCTCAAAACTGTTTTGGGTGCTTCACTTTTAGATTTGATTGAAGAGTTATCTGATATTTATAGTAAGTTTTACAACTATCACTGGACTGAAACATTTATGTTTGTATGATCAGTACATTCTCTTTCTAAACGAGGATCAAAATAAAAACCAATTAAAATCAAAAGGTTACTCAGTGAACATCAATTATAACGAGTAATTATGTAAGGTTAAATACCCATTCGGACCATGCTAAGAAGGTTTGGCATATCACTTTCACAATGGTGGATTGACTTATCTGTAGGATTGGAAAAAGTCACTCAATTGATTTCTAACACCCTACACCTGTCTACATAATAGGGATGACTCTATTAACCAGTGTTCAAATATTATTTCCAGAAAATGGTAAAATCATGACTCTTATAGATAAAAAAATGAAAACATATGTATTAAAGGTTTTTATTTTATTGTACTTATTCAATGAGGTTACTGTTATAACTGATTCAAAGGAAAAATTAAAAAGCAAAAATTTATATGGAATAAAGAAATTGGATTGCAAGTGGAGGCAAAGCTAGTTTTTTCCACAGGGGAAAGGAAGTCAATAAAAACTCTAATGGACAAGATAGAATTTGCATGTTTATCAACTTAAAAGAGTTATAAAGTAGCTCAAGGACAATGAATAGCTACAATCTGATAACCCAGAAGGATGGGCTATATATAGACCTGTCTAATTTTCCATTAAAACATATTTTTTTTCCTCATACTAGACCAGAAGTACTTAAAGCCTTTGGCTAAAGCTTCCTCTCTCATAGGTGGAGCATGTTGGGGGCATACTCTTGGATCTGTGAATTTCCTTTATCTGTGCTTTCAGGGCTGACCAAATCGTCTTTGATTTACACCTGATTATATTTTAAATCAGGATGTAGTCAAGTCTTGCAGGCCTTGTGAGCTATTTTGTACTTTACATTGTGTCTTTACAACTTTGGTCTAATAAATATCTGTCTACTCCTTGGGTTTGAACGGCATGGTCAGATGATGAGGTCAGATAGCTAGTATGAATCTATTTAATTTCCAGGTTTTGGATAGTGAATAGTGGGAATTTGAAGAAGGAAGGATACCGGCCCTAAGGCACAATTTTCCTCAATATATTCAGATAGTAGGAGTTTGGAAAGAGAGGGCTACCATGTTGACCTTGTAGATTAATGCCAGAGAATACTATTATTTCTATTATTTTCAAGCACTTGTACCATTCAAGTAGTATCAACAGGCATCTCAGTTGAATATATGTAATGAATCATGTGGTGAAGGGTGGGGTTGGTTTCTGAGGGTCATTGGTAGAGAAACTTATGGGTCTTTGGGATAAAGAAAGGTAGAATGACCCTGAGGACTTGGAAAATATGGAACATACTTTCTGACATGGTTCCTGTAAATACATGACTGATGGTATCATTTGAAGCCCTCTTGGTAAGCCTGGTACCCAAAAGGGAAGAATGTGTGAAAATGGTGTGATGAGGATACTGGGATCTGAGTCTTCAAGGACACTGGTGGGGTGTAGGCATGAGCCCTTCCAATCATGGGGTAAGATCACTGGAGTAATGAGAGGTCTGGGGTCTTGGATGAGATTAGGATTAGGTGAGACTTTGGGAAATGAAAGGAAGGGGCTAAGCTGATCTCATGAATTTAGAGAATTTAGGACAGTGAATTAGGTCACATGGTAGGAATGATCTTCAATTTACGCATTGAGGGATTGGGTCCTTGGACCCTGGGAGGCCAGCCTAGAGGAATGAGGCTGCCATGTGTAAGAGCCCTGGGGGGGAATCTTGGTTCTGCGTCCATGTGGCGTTGGTGAGTCTTGGCTATGGGACTCAGGGCATGATGGAGACTTGAGTCTCATGGGGCTTTGAGGAGAACAAGGCTTTGGGCAAGTTGAGTTCAATTTCATTAAACTTAATGACTTTGCCTTGTTTCCAAAACACAATTCCATTCTCAAAGGTCCAAGATTTTTCACTATCAAAGACATACAGGAGAAGAGAGTATTTTGAGCATTATTACCAAGAGGACATACGTAGCCTTGCAAAATGACTACTTTGAAAGACCAAAAAAAAAAAAACCCCACAAAAACCAGAACTTATAGATTTGTAAAATTCAGTCCCGTTACTTTAATACTTTGTATATTTTTATGCATTATCGTTTCTTTATGAATAGTATATTATGGTCTACATATGATGGTCTTGCAGCAAAAGTTGAATTAATGTATCATTTTAAATTTATATGTCATAAAAATTACAGTTTTGTCAAAAGGTAAATTTGTATAAATAGCACCTATGTTATTTTAATGTAGTATTAAAAGGTGTTATAACTAAAAGAAAACCCTTTCTCAAATTCCTCTTATCATTTTAAAACAAAGCTTTAAATACAAGTCTTTGACCTATTCTTGTAAAAATTGCCTTGGGAAATTGGGGTACCGGATTCATGGAATTGACTGTAATAGCCTCTCCAGGCCATTGTACCCTGTCAGCCGTATTCTTCTTCAGGGACTTCTGAAAATGCACATGACAGATTCAATTGTTTAAGTGTGTGCTTAGTGAATATTTCAGATCTTTGTTGAATCAGAGATGGTGTGTACTCTGACATTAAACCCCGTGTAATATGTTATCAATTTTCTACAAGAACTTATCCTGCAGTTACATAGTATTTGGAGGATTCATTGTCTCCTATGCCAGTGGGTTCTCAAACCAGGGACATTCAAGAACAAAGCTTTACAGTCTCTTTGCAGATTCACCTTTTTACAATAAAGTGATTTTTTAAAAATTTTTTCAATTAAATGCATTTGATTACAAAAGAAGCATCTTTTCATTTTCTAAAAATTTGAAAGTATAGAAAACCTAATCACTCAAAACCTTTGGGTATTGCCGTTCATATATGGGATCACCTTTGTTGATCTTTGAGATACTCTTTAAAAGATTTGGATAGTTTCTGCATTAACGTTGTTAAAGTGGTGTTTACAAAATATATTGCAATGTAGAGAATGAACCACATGGGGATACTGATTTTATGCTATAAATTGATTACATATTGTGGTAGAATGAATTGTGGACCCCAGTTTAGACATGTTCTTGGTCTTTATTTCCATTTTCATGGGTGGGAACCCATTGTGAATAGAATCTGTTGAAGATATTTTGGTTAAGTATGGCTCAGCTGAATGAGGGTGGGCCTTGACCTGGCATGCTTTATAAGCAGAAGAAATTCAGACACAGTAAGAGAAAGCCACGGGGAAGAGCTGGAAGGTAGAAGTCAACAGAGCTGGAAGAGAAAGGAGAAGACATTGCCATGTGATGGGAAAACCAAGGAACCCAAGGATTGCCAGCTAGCCAGAATGCTATCAACCCTGGGAGAAAATGAGCCTTTCAGCTTCTGAAATTCTGAGCTAATAACTTCCTGTTGTTTAAGTCAAGACCAATTTGTGGGGATAGCCACCTAGCTCTCATATACTTATGTTTTTAAAATAAAAATTAAAAAATAAAATCATTCTTTGATACTGTTTTATCCTGATTTTTATAATTAATATGTTATGAATAGTTTTATGACATTAAATATTATTTTCCACATAATGTTCAATCACTGCATAATATTTCATTGTATGGCTATGTCACAATTTATTTAACTAATCCTGTATTAGGCACTTAGGTTGCTTCCAGTGTTTCACTGTGGTAATTGATACTGCCATGGACATCCTCACAGCTAAATCTTCGATCATCTTTAATTATTAGAAATGGAATTCTTAGAAACAGAATTCCTCTGTCAAAGAGCAAACAAATATTAAGGGTTGTGATACACTGGGTATTGCAATTTTAAGAAGAAACCTTGAGAAATTTGATGGAACTAGACTTGCTATTGCAGACAATAAAAAGCACGAGTCAGTAAGAATCCTTTGGGTTGCAATTAACAGAAAACCTGATGAGAGATTTAAATGTAAGTTTCTTATTCTCCTTTAACAAAAAATCTTGAAGTGTTCGTTCAGCAGATCAACATGCAATCAAAGACCCAAGATTTTACTGTCCCTTTGATCTACTATTCTTATCTATTGGAATACCTCTAAGCATCACATTCTTGTACCAATATTCTAAAAAGTAAGGAAGGTGCAGGGGCATTATGTTTTCTCTTTGTGGAGCTTTGTAATTTTATTCAGGAACAGTGGCTCCTAGCAGACTTTCCCTTAAATCTCATTGGCTAGAACTGTGTCAAATGCCTACCCCTAGCTCATTGACTGGTTTAGACCAATCATGGGACAGAGGTGGGGTGCATCCTTCTATGAGATTAAGGACCCCTCCTGCTTCTAGAACACAACATCCATTGTTCTCTTAGCAGGGAAGTGATGGGAAAGGTGATGCTAGTTGTAGGATGGGCAACGGACAGTGTGTGCTGTAGAGCTGTTGCAGGTGTGTAAGGAGAGGGGGCAAGTGGAAAGCAAGATATAAGGAAGGTTCATCAAAGGGTGCAGGTGTGCATATTGTCAAGGAACAATTTAGAGGCAGTGAATGGAGTTAGAGGACTAGGTAATGAGTGTCTGTATAAAGCTGGTGATGGTTGGAATCAAGAGAAAGGAAGCAATCCTTTGGATTGCTTGACAGCACTTCATGAGAGAAGCAGTTCAGGGATTAAGAAAAAGAGCCAAAGGGTCAAAGATGTCTCCAAAACTTTTATCCAGCAGAGTTGATGAGAAGCGTCCACACTGGCAGCTATGTGGTAGTTTAGATGGGGAGAGAATTTGGGGAAGGTGATGTTCCAGTTTGCTAATGCTGCCTGTTTTGCAAAATACCAGAAAGGATTAGCTTTTATAAAGGGGGTTTATTTAGTTACAAAGTTATAGTCTTAAGGCCATAAAAGTGTCCAAGCTATGGTGTCAACAAGCATACCTTCACCGAAGGAAGGCCAATGGTGTTTGGAAAACGTCTATTAGTGGGGAAGGCAAGTGGCTGGCATCTGCTGCTAATCCTGGGTTATGTTCCAGCTCTTCTCTCAGCTCTTCTTCAAAATGTTGCCCTTGGGGCATTTTGTCCTCTCTTAGCTTCTCTGGAGCAAACTCTGTGCTAGCATAAGTCTGCTTTCAATGGCCGTCTCTAAAATTTCTCTTCAGTTGCTCTCCAAAATGTCACTCACAGCTGCTGCTCTGAGGTCCTTCTGTCTGTGAAATCCTTTATATGACTCCAGTGATCCAATTAGCACCTACCCTGAATGGGCAGGGTAACACCTCCATGGAAATTACCCAATCAAACGTTTCACTCACAGTTGATAGAGTCACATCTCCGTGGAAACACTCAGTCAATAGGTTCCAACCTAATCAACACTGATACGTCTGCCCCCACAAGATTGCATCAAAGAACATGGCCTTTTCTGGAGGATAGAATGTGTATACAAACCAGCCCAGATGAGAATCAAGGTTAAAACTCAATTCAATACAGCAGCATTTACTGAGGTCTTATCATGTGAAAGCCCTATGTCAGACACCATAGGATCTAGGGAGAGGCAAGAAGGATAAGAGAAAAATAGTAAAAATATATGCTTTCCTTTTGGAGAAGGGATTAATTAATCAATGCACAATATTTAAAAAAGTTTTAGCATGTAATTGTGTGCTAAGAAGGGTTGGCCTTTATGGGAGAAATCTATGATTTTGTAGTCTCTTAACATACTGGGATTTCAGGGGACCAACAAAGGAATTTAAAAGAAAATTATGGATGTATTCCCTGGATTGTGTGCATATTTCCTTTTATGTGAAAATTATTCCTTAGAGGAAAAACTTCTGAAATAACTAATAACTTGCTGTAACAGGGTGTCAGGGAAGGAGAGGAAGCTCTGGATGGTAGGTAATGAGTACTTTATGACTTGGCTTAGGGCAGCCCCATATTCATCCCCATTATCCCTCTCTGGTATCTCATTTATATGGTTTGACTGTCTACATTCAGCAAATTCACCTAACAATTTCCAGCTCTCCACTATATGATATGGATCCAGTTCAAGGGGAAAGTACTTGGTCAATGTAATAGAAAAAAAATCTTGATGAGAGCAGGTATTTTTAAAGACAGAAAAAATCTGACATTGTAATAAGTTTTGGCTAAATGAGACTGGAATCTCAAGGGAAAGCTAAAGATGAGCCTAGGATAAAATCAGAAATAGCACTTTTTTTATTGGTATGATAAATTTGGTAAACAGCATCATTGAGGGAAAAATCCACACTAAAAGAAATCTGTTTTGATTTTTAGACATTTTTTAGAAGGTTATTTTAATTTAATTAATGAGAAATCATAGGTTAATTGCCTCCAGCTTTAATGTGAGGGTATTATGCATGCAGGCATATTTTATTTATATCCTGACTGTTTGATGTACACAATCAATTCGAAAAAGGATAATGAAGAGGTGTTCTGTCCTGTGTGGAATAATAATTAGGGACTCTAGTACAGAATATTTTTTATTAATTGTGCAGCTCAGTAAACATGTTTGACATAATGCTGAGGAATGCGTTTGTCAAATTTTACCAATAATTTTTCTCTGCTCTTTCCTTTTGGTTTTTCTACCATTTTTTCAGACTCTTATTGACACCATTTCTTAAGCAAGACGACCCCCAAAGCTAGGAGACCCCCTAGTTTGATTTAGAGACTTATGACCACCTGCTAAATAGATTACACTAGGAAATTCAAGAAATCATAATTGGTCACCTGGCTACTGTTCTCAGCAAGGTTCACCTATGTTGCTAGTGAAATAGGAATCTGATTTTTTTTCATAAATGGGTAGAGACCACATCAGTCTACACTGCAGAAGGAACCATGTTAGTGAAATCTCTTTTTTGCTTATTGTCTAATTTGCTAGGTGATTTTATGGGTGATCTCGAGCTCCCTAGAAAATGTTATTTTCTTAACCAAAGATTTGGTGTGATAGCTCAGGTCCATTCCTGCCCATGAAACACAACCATGGATTCCTTTTGTATTAAGTACAAACTAAGTTTCCAGCATTGTTAAATAAGCTCTACTTTTCATCTATTCTGCCGTGCTTTGGGAATCAGCCAATTTAACAGAACATTTTGCTTAACCTCGGGTAACGATTTGAACTTGAAAATTCTCTCAACCTCCTAGTGCATATTTATTAGGAAGCTTGTAATGCTCTTTTTTTTTTTTCCGTGCGTAGGTAGTCAGAATGTCTAGAATTTTCTAGAATGTCTTGCCTTGAAAATCTTTTTAGCCAGGAACAAATTCCAAGGACTTGGGATATGTTGCCCAAAATATGCACATAGGGCTCCTCTAGCTGCTTTCGCACTTACCGTTCTGACATCCATTTTCCACTTTCCTGTCTACCCCATCAGCTTACTCAAGTCTTTTTATGCAGTTAATTTTTGTATATTTTTCCTCTCCATGCTTTCCATAAGGGAATCTGAGCATATTATATTTTGGTTAAGCCGATGGTTTCTAATTGCCATATAATGCAGAACTTCTGTTGGACCAGCAATGCCCAGGAATGATTCTTTGGCCCCAAATAAGTCTCACATGTGAGATTTATAGAGACCATATTATCCCCCAAATCAGATATCGAATTCTATAGCTCTTTCTCCTAATGTCCAGTTTAAATAGAGCTAAGGTGAAAGTGACTGTAATAACATTCAAATGTTGTCACCATCTGGTGCCTGTTTGGTGGCCTATGTTACATGAGCAGGTGGTCCTTGTGGATCTGAGTGGACAGCTGTCCATGTCACAAAAGCCGCTGTCACATTTAGTGTTAATTGGCATCTTGGTTGTAATGATCTGTAGAAAAGCCACAGCTTGAATAGACCTCAGTATATTATTCCTCTTTGTCTTATGAGCTCTGGGTCAAGGCTGACAAACATTTCTCTCTCGGTCTTTTGCCTTATTTCCTATATGAAAGTCTAAAAGGGTCTAGTGTAAGCACTACCTATTAAGTAATCTGTAGAAAAGTAAATATACTTATTGTTAAGCTAGCTGTTCTTAGCTGAGGTGAGAGATGCACAAAAAATCTTTTTTAAAGATGCTTCACGGAATTTAGGAAAGATTAGTTGTGTGTTTGACTTCTCTGGAAATGATTTATCTACCCCCAAATTTAAATTTTAGGATTGTGGAAATAAAAGTGAGACTTATAGGTTTAATTGTGTGTGTGTGTTGGCGGGGGAGAGGGGGTATGTCTGACCCATAGGTAGTGGCTACCAAGCTGAAAAACGTATTCTATTTTGAACCATATAAAATTACTGATATTTTGACCTACAAAGCTGGAAGCTTTATATGGTTCAATTTACTACTCCTGCTTTTCATAGTTTTCAAATTTTTCAGGAAATATGTATTTCCTTAAGTGAAATATTCTATAGCTTCAATTCTTGGCCAAAAGGATTAGTGATTAAAATAAGTTTATCCAGTCTGATTTGAGTGATGCCTGCTGATTGTCAGATATATTAGTACATCTTCTAGAAGGTCTTGCCTTCCAGGTTAAACTTACTTGCAAAAAGTAAAAAGGTGTCCTTGCATTAATTTTTTAGTTAGAATGATAGCCTCTATTCAACACACACACATATACACGTGGACATTTTGAGCTAACTTTCAAAATGCAAGCACTAATCTTTTTATCTTATTCCCACCACACAGGGAGAAAGAAAACATGCCCAAGAAGTTAAACAATATTCCAGATACAGTGGAAACTTTTGTCCCTCATAGTCAATAAACCGACTTGTAGTGTTTGCATCAAAATAACCCACAGGTAACTCTACCATCCAGTCTTTGTTCATTAAGCCTTATGCAGACATTGCTGTTTCTCTTTTCTTTCTTTTCCTTTAAGTTTATATCTTTGTGTCACACAATGTAGCCTTTGATTATTAACTTTTTGGAATATATTTTTCTCATGTTCATGTTCCTTGTTTCTCTATCTATATTGTCAGGTACTTAGAATGAGGTACTCAGTTTGATTCCTCCAGGAACCTGCACTGGGCTGGGTATGTAGGATGAGGCTGTAAGTGCCCACTAAATATTTAGTAAGTATTCACTGTGCAAAAGTGAAAAATAGGACAGTGAGCTCTGTAAACAAATTGAATTTCCTAGGTCAGGTTTTAAAAATGGAAATGAATAAAATAAGCCATTTGTACATTAAATGTCTTTAAGATATTGATCTCTGTTTTAAAAAGGGTAGGGTTTGGCATAAATTGACCCATTGCAGGAAGAGTAAAAGTTAAACTGTCCGTCTTTTATGCATTCCATTAATTCTGAGAATTTCGTAGTTCTGAATCAGAACTAACTGCGTTAACGTATTATGTATGCTGAATTAGTCACATTAGTCAAGTCCTGTTCTTTTTCCTCTGCAGAGTATTTGTCACACAGATATTTAAATGGAATCAGGGCTCTACATAACCATGACACAGTACTTTGTCAAAAAGAGAAAATAGTTAATCAGGCTGGTGAGTCATCACATAGTTCCTTCCCTTTCTCATCTTATAGGCTCACAAGAAGTAAGACTCTAAAAGAATAGATCATTATAAAGGAAACAGAATTACAGCACCTAAGTTATGGTAAAGTACCAGTCTGTATACGGTATTTTAAGTCCTTTGACAATTAAACACTTTTTATATATAAACAAGTTTCTATTTAATCTGTCATATTATCCTGAAAAAATGTATAATATTTCAATATGAATGGGAATGGATCACCTAAGTTATGGTAAAATACCAGTCTGTATACAGTATTTTAACTCCTTTGACAATTAAGCACTTTTTAATTATATAGAAAAGTTTCTATTTATTGTCTGTCAAATCATCCTGAAAAAAATGTATAATATTTCAATATGAATGGGAATAGATCACAACTGGCAAGAGTTAAATAACTAAGTGAAACTGCATGAGTTAAGTAACTAAATTAAAATCAAGTTCCAAGTTTCCTTATTTGAATCTTCAGCTTAGGGAACTTCTTGGAAAGGCTCATTGCTACTCTGGAAGCATATAAAAAGAAGAGTGTGAAGTATGGTATTTTGACTTTTTATATAAGTTCCATTCCTCAAGAAACCCAAACCCTTGTTTAGACTGAGGGATATCTCTTTATATTAGCTGGAGAGATGTGTTGAGTAAGAACTTTCCTTCTCATTAAAGGACCATGAGATGGTGAGCAATGAAATACTGTTATTGTATTGAGAAAATCTGTCTCTCAGTTGAAGATGGCTGAGTTGTTTATCTCCCCCTAGACCCTGCCCCCCATTCAAGGGAGGCCCTGTGAAAATTACAGTGAAGGAATAAATAAAATATAACCCTACAACAAGAAAAAGAGTAGGACGAGTATAAACAGAAGAAAAAGATATTTCAGAAAATATGGAAGACAAAAAAAGTGGCGTTGTAGTGAATGACCAAACAGTGTGGAGGAAGCTAGAACCTGAACAAATTCAGAGAGGTCCGCAGAGAGTGTAGGAGGGAAGGCCATCTGCCCCATCTTCCTGCAGAACGCTCGGGCATCTTGGGATGCGAAAATGTCACTCAAGGTCGGAGTGACAACAGGGCTGAAAACAAGGTCTGAAAAGGACGAGTTGAGCCCTCCTTCTTCCTGTTCTCCACCCATCCCCTTTCCCAAACAATGGGCAGCCTGGAGTTTACCACCACTAGGCAAAAAGCAACATGATGAAGCAAAAAGAATCTAAAAAAAAAAAAAAAAAAAAAAAAAAGAAGAAGGATCACATGTCTGGGAAGGGTTATGTAGCTAGTAAGGGAGTAGGTGCCCCAGAGAAAAACTGCTTTAGCTCCCTTTCCTTTCCCTCCAATTTGAAACTTCAGTCAGAACTCCTCAACCACATGCAGAGAGCTCCTTACCTGTCTTTCATTGCCTCAGCCTTGAACTTGAATGCATTGCCAAGGATCTCCATCTGAGGATAACCTGGGACAAGAAAAGTCTTTTAGGGAAACACAAATAGTTCAGCGAGCTGGAGATCATAAAAACTCTAATTAGTTTCCTCATCAAGATTCTAGAACAAATCACATTAAATAGGAACTGGATACAGAGAAGGAACAATTAAAAAATAGGAAAGAGCTCTCAGAATTTATAACATTGCAAAAAATCAGTAGAGGATTTGGAAGGTAAAATCAAGGAAAATTTCCAGAAAACAGAGAATTAAAAGAGAGTCAAAGATATTAAAAACATGAGATATATAAAGGAATAATCCAGGAGGCCCACTATATAAAACAAGATAAGAGAGAAAGTACTGATTGAGGATAAATCATAAGAAATGTTAGAATTTCCTTGAACCTATAGGTATAAAGTCTTTAAAATGATACAGCCAAGTTCATCAATGAAAAATAAAAATCTAGACATAACATTGTAAAATTTTATGCACCCATGATAAAGAAAAGATGCTGACATATTTCAGTGAGAAAAAAAGCTGTTGTGTACAAGAAAAAATAATTAATACAGGCATCAGACTTCTTATTGGCTAAAAGGCAATGGAGAAATTCTGAGGAAGAAAACCATCATACTAGATTTCTCTACTTAGAAAACTGCCAATCAAGTATGATGGCAGAATAAAGATTTTTTTCAGGGAGATAAGGGCTTAAAAACTTTATCTCCCCATATGCTTTTTTATACGAAGCTAATTATGTGCATAGTCCAGTAAAATAGGGGAGTAAACAAAAAGAGAACAAAAAAGGATTCAGAAAAGATGGACAAAACCCAGGAACACAACAAAGGGAAATGTTGGAAGAGCGCGTTACAGATTGCAACAGAAAATGGAAGATTCTGGGAAGGGAGAGACTGTGGAAAAACATGACTTGATATTATCGAAGAGAAAGGAAAACTTGGGGAGAAAAACCTTGAGGTCTGAAGGATATGAAAAGTTAAATAATGGAAAGGAAATAAATTAGGAACTCTAGGAAAAACAATACGCTTTACAAGAAATAAAATATAATCATATTATACTATTTATACAGTGGACAATACTTTGTAATGAAGTAAACACTGTCTTAAATTTTCAACTTCTAGGATAAACCTATAGACAAAATGTGGACTACTTATTTATGATGGAGAACCAGCATGTAAATGTTGTCACTTTGGCAATGTAAAGGAAAGAGTGACATTTGGAGGACAAAGGTGAAGAGAGTGACGTAATGGAAAGAGCCGGGACACCCATGGTGTCCCACAGACTGGGGAGTCAAGAGAGAGAGTATCAGTTGATGGAGTAAGAAATTTATTTGAGATGATGGAAAAATTTTAATAATGGATGGTGTTGATGATAGCACAACACTGGAAACATAATTAACATCACCAAATTATATATTTGCATATGGTTAAAAGGGGAAATTTTAGATTGTATATCTGTTACTAAAATAAAAGCTTAAAAGAAATCCCTGAGACTGTACAGCACAAACAGTGAACCCTAAGGCAAACCATGGGCTATAATTAAGAATACAATTGTAAAAATATGCTTTTATCAATTGTGACAAAATGTACCACACTAACGCAAGGAATCAATAATAGGGCGGTATATGGGAATTGTGTATTTTGTGCATGGTTGTTCTGTAAACCCACAATTTCTGTAATAAAAGAAAAAGAAAAGATATTTTTAAAAAAGAATTAGAGGAGAGCATATTACGTACAGTTATAAAGATACCAAACCTAAACAAATACTGGTGTCATTATCTGTGTGGATTCAGGGAAGGATGTGGCAGGGAGTGCTGTAAGTGAGCTATATCTGTACAAACATAGTATTAATAGTCATAGGAGGTAAATACTGCAAATGGCTCCCTCTGTGGATCCATAGAGGATGGTGGATAGGGTACCTTTTCTTTTGATTTTAATTTCTTCTGTATAATGTGATTTTAATGTCATGTTCATGTACAGTTTTAATAAGTATTTTTCAAAAATCCATTGGAAAAATGGAAAAATCCTCATTTACCTAGTTTACAAACATTGTATAATTATCCACTTCTGTGAATAGATTTAGACTATTACAAATGGTCTGTTTAGCACAATTTCTTTCCTGGAAAAGCCTTCTGTAGATGTAGACCTGCATAAATCTTCCTTTCTTTTCAACCTAACTCAGGAGGTTGTCAGTTTGGGGAGGGGGCTTTAAAAAACAGCTTTTAAATAAATAATGTAGTCACATGGCTTAAATTCAGAAGGTAAAAAGGAAATGGAGTAGAGTCTGCATGGTGTTCATCACTTGTTATTCTTCCAGAACTTTGCAAAGTCATTTTACACGTATAGGAGTTAACATGCACACATGCACGCACTCACAAACACACACATTCATACTCATTTCTGAAAAAATGTTAGACTGCAAACTTTTGGATAGTTGGTGCTTATATTTCATTATCTTAAAATAATAATAATAGTAATAATAATAATAATAATAATATATTCCCAAGCAATCATAAACCCCAATCTGTTTCTCCAATTGCAAGGATCTCTTCATAAGAAAACACCAAGAACTTAATATTTAATGCTTAATGAACTTATTAATAGGTAATTTATAGGCAGTAGACAATGATACTCTAGAATGGCATCTCCAAACCCAGACCTACTCAATTAGAATCTGAATCTGCATTTTGCTGAGACAGGCACCCCCAGATCGGGCAATTTGGAGGCACACTAAAGTTTGAGAAATGTTACCTGATGGTGTTAGTTCTGAATTACATTTTCTTTTTATGAGCTCGCCTCTCTTGACATGCTTTTCCACTTCAGCCTTTTCTTCTTATACGTAGGCATTTCTGTCTTGCTTAGGCTCACCGATTTTCTCCACAGTCTTTTCCACTTTTAGAAGACATTTTACTTAAAAATGGGGAAGATGGCGGTGATAATGCAGAGCTTGATTAGACAATGTCAGCAGAGACTCAGTTCTAGCTGGAGAGCATCTGAGACAGGACTGAAGTTCACTCCGGATCTGGTTGGAATCATGCACAGAGAGGGCTAGTGCTTGCCTGTGGATTCATTGAAATGGCTTTTCAATTTGGATAGGAAATTTTGAATTAAAAATTTTGGCATTGCACTGAATCTTCTTAGAGTTCAGATAGCATGGACTCTCACTTCTGCTTTTTTCCCCCCACAAATATTATAATAGTATTCATACTGTGCTGCAATTTGATTTGTTTCCTTGAACATCACATAAAGAAACTTTTTTCTCTTTTTACAGCTGCCATATAATACATTGTATGGTTAAGACCCCTTTTGATGGACACTTAGGTTATTTTTAATATTTTACTCTTATGAACAATGTTGCAATAAATAACTTTGTACACATGTCTTTTCATATGTGTGAACGTATGTCTGTAGGTCAAATGGCACGACCATTTGACCACTGCTGGGTCAAAGGCACGACCACTTGTAATTTTGAGAGCGATTGCTAAATTGTCCTCTATTTGACTATTGAATTGTTCTCCATTAGGAATATATGAGAGGGAGCCTGGTTCCCCACACCTCGTTCAATAACAGTGTTCTCAAACTTTGGGATTTGTACACTATGGACTGTGAAAAGAAATCTCAGTGTAGATTTAATTTACTTTGTTACTATGAAAAAAATGCATCATTTTATATGTTCATGAGCCATTTGTTCTTATTCTGGGAACTGTCAGGTCTCGTCTTTTGCTCATTTTTCTATTGAGTTGTTGGTCTTTTTCTTACAGGTTTGTTGGAACCCCTTACATTCGGAAGATAAACTTCCTTAATATCACATAATTTAAACTTTTAAAAAAATTTATTTGTTTACTCTTGACTTTACTTATGCTGTTTTTTATATAGCAACAGTGTTTATAACCACATTTAAATATATTATATTGCTAAATTCATCAATCTTTTCTTTCATGGGTTTTATCTTTCCCCATTATGAGATGATACAATAATTCTCCCATAGTTTCTTTCTTGTTCACTTATAATTTTTCCTAAAGTTTGATTCTTTAGACTTTATCACATTTCAATGTACAAGGCTATGGAGCCAACTTAAGTTTTCCCCCAGAGTTTCTCAGTTATCCCAACCTTATTTATCGAATGACCCATATTTAGATGAGGAACTTTTTGATACTACAGATTCCCAGGAACCATCTCCAGATATTCCAATGTAGTAAGTCTTGGGTGGGACATAAGATTCTATATTTGTAAAAGAATCCCAGACCATTTGAATGTGCAGCCATATTTGTAAATCACAGCAAGGGGGCTCAGTCTGAAGGTAAAGGGGAGAGCATTTTATTTTTCCTAATGAACATTACCCAGATGGTTGGCCGGAAGCCTGCCTTTGATTTGGCAGAAGAGGTTCAATAATATATTTGGCTGGATTTGTTTTATTGAAAAAGTCACAATACCTCAAATTCACACACTGTCTGGTCTCTCCTCAAAAGGTTCTTTGGGCTTCATGTGAGAGATTCATGTTGCTTTCTCTCTTCAAGTAAAGTATTAGCAAATACTTTATGCTAATAAAGTATATTCCTGTATATTATAATTAGCATATTCTTATAATTAGCATGTAATAATATTAGCATATTATTTTACAAATTGGATGCTATTTTTGTCCTTAGAAAACAAAAGTGCCCTTCGTACAGATAAGAATCGAGTTTACCAGCCTCTTCTTTCCTGGTAAACTGGAAAAGGTTTAGACCTATGAGATCATGCTTGAGTTCAACCTCGAGTGCAATTAAATGAGTGGACCCAATGGCATCTGGATTATCTTGCACTGTCCCTTAGTCACCTTACTGGCAGCAAGAGGAAGAACAATAGTTGTCTGAGTTTTGAGCCACTTTCCTTGTAAGTAGAGTGGGGGATGTCAGAATGTCCAAAAGACTCATCAGCACCTAAGGTAGCTTTCCCACTGGACTGCCAAGGCGCCAGGACACCCATCCTTGGACACTTTTCCATAGATTGGGTAGCACAATAAACTTAATCAATTGCAAGCAGGAGTTTATGTACTTGCTTTCTAGCAAGAGGACTAGCTAAGAATTACCACACCAGTTGGCCTCAGGTTAATTCTCAACCCTAGCTGCACATTAAATCCCTTGGAATGCCTTAAAAACCTTTGATGCTTAGAACTATCTATGGTTCTGAACCACTCAAACTTGGGGCATCTGATCCCAAGCCCAGGACTTCCTCTGAATCAAAAGCACCTTTAGAATAGCAGAAGGGGACAAAAGAACAGGTGAGGATGAGGAGGGTGAGGGGATAGCTCTGGTTATAGGGCACCAAAGCAGCACTAGAAAATTTAGGGGGGTCCCAAAAGGTGGCAGAAGGACTCAAAATGGGGAGGTGGAAAGATGCTGAAGGTAAACCTCATGCTTATTTTTTTTCTCTGTCTAGGAGGGCACACGGGAAACTGCTGCATGTTATATGATGGAGATAATTGCTCCTTTATAGGGGACAAAGTGTAGAACATATATCAGACTTTTCAGAGGAAAGTACTGATGTTCTTTCCTGCTTTTTTCTTTTAAACGGTGTGCTTCCTGGAGGCCTTGACCTTTCTCCACACAGTGCCACATAAATACTGAGAGACTTTTTAAAGCTGCCATTCCAAGGACTTCAGCATTTCATCGGGGACAGATGCCCCTCCTGTTCTTGAAGAAAAATGATGAAATCTTGCTAATTCCTAATTCACAGGCTAGAATATTTGCTAGGATTTCAGATGTTATAAACAAAGGCTTATCTAGGCTTTACAGCTTTCATTTATAAGGAAGTCTCCAAAGCATTTTGCAAACAGTATTGGGGCTTAAGAAACAGTTTAAATCGAGTCATTAATGGCAGGTCAGCACCTTGTCCTGAGGATAAACCACATGTCATGTGCTGAGTGAACATTTATATCACACCACAGTAACCATTTAACGAGGAGGAAGTATTTTTTTATTTTAAAAGATGGCACCTCATTACATTCCCACCTTGAAAAGCATAATCACAGAGTTGAGGTTTAAGCAGAGCTTCGGGTCGGAGCCTTCTGCCCTCCTTGGTGCAGAGCTGGGAGCAGCTGTGGATAAAATCTTAGGCAGGTTCCTTGGATTATGCTCCAGGCCGGGAGGGACTGACTACAACTGAGGGTACGGCTGGCTGGGGTGCTCTCTTTTCCCATCTTCTTTACTCTCTTCCTGCTGCTCCAACCCCTTCCTACTTCTTCTGTTCCTATAGGTAGAGTCAGTCCAGTGAGGCTTTGGCAGACCCTGTCCAGTGGGGAGGGGACACTTTTTCTTCTGGTTCTTGCTCTATCGTCAGTTCTGTATCTGTATTCTACCACCAAAAGTTCAGGCTTCTGAAATGCTGGAAACAGATGCATCACAGTGTTGGGGACTGGTCAATACTGCATGGACCTGGCTCTTTGGACTTTGCTCCAATGCTAATGCCATGTGTGGAGCTGGCAAAAGACAGCCACTGGCAGACTGAGGTGTTCAATAATAGAATAATAAATTTGCAAGAGAATCCATTAAAAATAAAAACATATTCACAGGCGAGATGCTTTATAAGGTTCCTCTTTAATAAACTGCTCTCCTATTCTTCCATCTCCTTCTGCATTTAGTGGGTGGATCATGTAAATTTCCTCCACTAGATTGTGAAATGAGAGTGCAAGGATTTTTTTGTTCCATTTTTGTATCCAGCCCCTAATATGCTGCCCATCAGATATGATTGTTTGTTGGAAGAATAAGGGGAAGATTGAGCTGGCAGTTTTTATTTTTGGATTCTGAGGGCTGAACTGTGACCCCTTCCATTAGCCAGAAGTCCTGGGATGCTCTCCCTGTAGGATGGTGGAGAAGGTTAGCAAGTGCTCGGCATGGAGAAGCTGCTCCATCAATCATAATCTTTCACCTTCTCACCTGTCTTGGGTGTGGACCATGTGCAGGCGCTTGGCCTAGGTTCCTTACATGCATTCTGGCATATAAGCATTTTGTTGACATTACATGCATCCTTCCATGCATTCTGCTGACATCCCAAGAAGTGGGTCCTCTTTTCCATGTTTCATTGGGGATGAAACTGAGGCCTAGAGTACAAAAACAAAAAGTCATGTAATGGTTATGAGGCCGAACCAGGATTCAAAACTGCCAATGCAGAAGGTAAAAGGAGAATGGCTTGGCTCTTTCTCCCGCATTCCCTAGTTTTTAAGAAGGGTCCTACACTTTTATCTCCAAGGCCAGAGAAAGCAGAGGGAGTAATGGAGTGGGATGGGGTGAGGCACTCACAGTGACCTCTGGCAAGTTGCGGGACTGTGTCCCTGTGTTCTCCAGTTGAACCTCTCATTGTCTTTTCCTAGCTGGTTGTCTGTGGCTTTCAAAATATCATTTAAGGAGGACATTTGAGAAATGACTTGTAGGGTGGTAACCTACAGAAGGTGGTATAATTTTGCTCTCTGCAGGGCTGCCCTGGGCAGTGACAAGGGCCTGGGTTAAAGGGGTTTGAGAAGAGGACTTGCACGTTGGACCAGCTGCATATCCCTGGCTTTCTCCCAAGAGCTCCTGGTGGGATGTTCTCCATGATTTTTGAGACCACCTGGAGTTAATAGTCCCTGGAGGACCCCCAGATGACCCATTATTGTTTTTCCCTTTGCTTCCCAGGTGCCTTAACTCAGAGCCTTATTCATTGAGAGACTGGAAAAGTATGCATCTGCAGATCTTGTCTTAAATAGCAATAAAATACATCACTACTGGTTCCTAAATGTCAATGACACTGGAAAGCTAATTCCTCACGTCTGTGAATCTAATGTCTGAGTAAACAGTAACAAGAAATCTGAGCCTGCCTTTTGCCTAATTCAAAAGCTCTGTCACTGCTGTCTTTAGAACCTGCTGTTTATGCCACTTTGTCTCAGTAAATATGGTTGATAGTTTTTAAATTTTTAATTAGTTTTTCTTTTTGGAGTTGAATCTTGAGGCACCTTTAAAAGTTTGCTCCTGAAGAGACAAGAGTTGAGTTTAAAACAACAAATGAAGCCTTTGATCACTGACATTCTTTTTCATGGATGTTTCCCAACACTGAGATGTTAAAAATATTTTTGAAAATGTCTTTGGAATAAATTTGTATTTCTAATGATAGCACTGATAATGAAAGATATGAATTTATTTAGACATAATTAGACAAAATTTCAATTTATAAAATTTTTCACCCAAGGAACACAAATAAAATACTTGGCTAAGAATATGGTCATTTTCAGTAATATTACATGAACAATTTCTAATTAGGTATTTCCCTGTACACTTTAAATTTTTTATTAACCAGGACTCATTATGGAACAAATTTTTGCACTGAAAATAAACATCAAAAGCTGACTATTTACTTACTTTATTTATTTATTTTGACCAGTTCCCCTCCTCTATGCTTCTGAATTTAATGAATTAAACCAGAGGCAATTATACTGATTTTTGACTGTGCCTGGAGTGAGTGAGTGAAAGCTATTTTCAAAGTTCTAATCCTTCCTTTTATGGGAGTAGAGAGGAGGAAGGAGAAAGAAAGGGAACTATTTTATTTTGCTAATGCTGCCATTATGCAAAATACCAGAAACGGATTGGCTTTTATAAATGAGGTTTATTTGGTTACACATTTACAGTCCTAAGGCCATAAGCTGTCCAAATTAAGGCATCAACAAGAGGATACCTTCACTGAAGAATGGCTGGTGGTGACCAGAACACCTCTGTCAGCTGGGAAGGCACGTGGCTGGCGTCTGTTGGTCCTTTGCTCCCAAGTTGTGTTTCAAATGGCTTTTCTCCAAAATGTCTTTGGACTTCTGTCTCTCTCAGCTTTTTCAGGTCCTGTACATCTAAGGGCAAACTCCAGGCTAGCATTTCCAAATGTCTCCAAGCATCAGCAAATGTCTGGGTCTGGGTCTGCTCTTAGCTGCTCTCTTATATACTCCAGTGAACTCATGAAGACCCACCCGGAATGGGCAGGGTCCATACCTCCATGGAAATAATTCAGTCAGAGGTTCCACCCTAATCAAAAGACTAATCAGTCAGGCCCCACAAGATTGCATTAAAGAATATGGCTTTTCTGGGGGACAGAACATATCCAAACTGGCACAGGGACAAAAGCCACATTTGTTTGTCTATTCTGTCCCAACATCATGTACTTCATGCATGTGTTATAGCCAATGTTCTTCAGAACAATGTCTGTTGCTTTGGGATGGTGTTCTCACCTCTCCTAAGAGGGAGAGCTGAAATTCAGACCCATGTCTGTTGGATGCCAAAGCCTACTATCCCTTTCCATTTTCATGGGCTGCCCCTCTCCAAAACTTGAAGTAGAATGGGGAGTAATAAGAGTACCATGTGAAAGCAACTGTCCAGTTCAGAGCAGCATAAGTAAATCTGAATTTTAAGATAGGGGTTGATAATACTTAGCATTTCAGTGTTTTAACTGAAAGTTAATGGGAATTTGGATTGTACAAATATAATAGTTGCCATATAACATAAAATATTGAAGACCAGGTCTCAGCAAGGAAGAAAAATTAGAAAATACCTGAATTAGTTTCTATTTTAATTCTAATGTCAGTGGTCATTTTGTTTAAATTCAGGGACTTTTAGTCATATGTTGGGTCCGTTTCTGAATCTCATGAAAGCTAAAGAAATTTCCTCCAAAAACGTCCATTGAAACATCATCATTTTTGCATAAAATTTTGGGGAGTGGGTTTCAAATTCCCCTGAAGTCTATCAAAGACCCCCTTCCTGCCTTTTTTCCTGGGGTCCATGGAGTCTACGTGGAAAATGACTTTAAGTATTGCAACAGATCTCACTCTCTGAAATACTGACTGAGCTTTCACTAAAAGTCTAACTACAGCAGAATCCCTGTTTAAGGAAATGTACAATTGGGGGAGCAGAAAGAGATGGAAATACAGTTTGGATCAAGGCTATGGTGATGGTTAATACTTTGGTGTCAGGACAATCTTGGCATATGAGAGGTTGTCTTAGTTTGCCCTGCTGCTAGGACATATACCACACAGTGGGTTGGCTCGAATAGCAAGCATTTATTGACTCACGTTTTCAGAGAACAAATTAAGGCATTGGCCAGGCAATTCATTCTCCATAAAATCCATAGCTTTTTGATGCTGGCCTGTGGCAATCCATGGATTTTTAGCTTGTATCTCTGCTCCCATCACGTGGCATTCTTTCTCTTCCTGTTTCCTCTGACTTCCAGCTTCAGGCTCCTGCCTTAGCTTTCTCTGACTCTGGCTTCCAGTTTCCTCTCTTTAAAAGGTCTCCAGAGTATGGACTTAAATCCACTCTGATTCACCTTCACTAAAAATAACATCTTCAAAAGATCCACTTACAAATGGTTTCACACCCAGAGGAATGCAGATTAAGAAATTGTCTTCTGTTGGGGTGCTTAATTCAACCTATCTCAGAGGACTTCATTTACTAACCCTCACAACCTCACATGGAGGGGGTTTCTGAGAGCATTAGTAAACTGCCCATAGCTTTACAGCCTGAGAAGGGTGGAGCTGGGATTTTGAACCCAAGTAGTCTAGCCTCAGAGCCACAGCCCTCTCTAGAGTGGTTTAAAACACATGCTACAGATATGCAATTAGTTACTGCATTTGCTAATTCATCTGCTATGGATAGCTGGAATTTGGCCTTATCTATGGGGCCAAAAAAAAAAAAAAAATGTAAGTGAAGAAAACTGTAAATTCAGTTACCTGAGATTTCAAAAGATCTGGATGTTTGGCCGCACATCTGACTGACTGACTCGAGTTAGTGGATTTCCCTGAGGTGTGGGGCCTTGAGTGACACAGGTGGCATCATAGTGAGCATATAGAATTCCCAGGTCAACCAGTTTGAGAACCAGGCAGTGTTCTCCACCAACCACCATATGTTCCTTTATCCTTGACTAATAAATGTCAGCACGTTACAATAAAATTTTAACATGGTAGATCATTTTAATAGGACATTAACACCTTTTTAAGGTTAAATTCATAATTATGTCCCTCAGTAAAAAATAATTCTTTTATAAATATTTCTAGACTCATATGGGTAGAACTTAAGAGCAAAATCCTCACTTTAACATTGGGAAGTAGATGACACAGTTCTCCAAACCACACAACTCTGTGAGCTCATTACCAAGAATCAGTCTGCAAGGTCTTCAGAAGGGCAGGCTGTTTGTAAACTCCTTTTGACTCGGGTGACAATGACAAAGAAAGTCTTTTTTCCGTGGCTAAAAGATCCTCGAGAAAAGAAAAAGAAAAAAGGTGATGAAGCTGGATACAGATTGACAAAATAAAAATGACTTCCTTATTTCTTCATAAGTAAAATATACCATTTATTGAAAAAAATAATTTTATGAATAGAAGTAGAATCAGGTCACGGTGCGTTTCCAAATTCCTCACTGGATAATATTATTCAAGCACCGTGTTTTTGCCTCTAATACCTGTCATTCTTCCTTGTACTTCAAAGAACAGTTCATCAACTCCTGCTATATTCTTAGCTCTTTTAGGCTGGTTGTCATACCTTTATCTATCTTTGAACACATGTTTTGTGCCCTGCCCCATATCCTGCACCAGTTCCTGCTCCTCTGGGATCTTGCACTCACAGGTGTGCCAGGAATATTTATGGGGTTAAATAGAATGGTCTGGTATCAATTCAGGCATTTTTTAGTTGTTTGTATAAATTATTTAAAGTGTGCTCTTTCCAACAGAGATGGGTAAGTCTCCAAGTCAGTGCTCTCAGAGCACTTTTCCCCTTTAAACACAATACCAACACATTAATTTTTTCTATACCAAAGCAATAAGCTGCCCCTAATTCAATATGTTTCTCCTTGATTTCCACTCTCTTCATGATCTCTATCAAGTTACCTCTGTTAACAAACCCTTTGTGGTAGCCTCTACAACACATCCTCCATTGACCTTCAAATTTCGCTTTAATATGCATTTACCTAAATAGAAAAGTGTTCATTTCTCCAGCGACCTGAAGAGCATGGACATTTGGAACCTTCTTGTTGTGGAAAGAAAGAATGAGCTAAGAGTCATCAAAAGAGATTCAGAATTGTGGTATTTCCTTCCAAACCAACTTTTCTTCTACTCGATCCTATTTTTATACAATGTGTGTTGCCTACCCCCTTCCCTTTCTTTCTTCTTTCCTGTTTCTTTTCTCCTTCCTTCCCTCTTTCCCTCCTTCTCATTCTCCCTCCCTCCTTTTCTCCCTCTTTGCTTTCCTCCGTGGAGAAAGCCATTCCAAATCCTACAAATTTTGGTTGAATTTGAGTCTTTTATTGACTATCTCTTTAAAAGTTTTGGCAAAAGATGTTGTAGGTCATGTTTTTTACATTTTGCCAAATCTAAATGCCACACTTCTCAAACCAGGGCCTACATGTTGGTGTGCTGGGCCATATGTGAATGCCTTTTTTATTTAAAAACTTTGTATATTATTTCATTACTTTTATATCATTTTTATATTGAAAAGTCCCAGGTATCTCCAAAACAGAATACAAAATTCACATGAAACTGTAAAGACATTTTCTCTGTTGTTTGGGATGTTTCAATGGGAATTTTTGAGAAACGTTCAAAATCTCTCTGCCAAGTGATGCTTTCCTTTGCAATCTTCCCATCTTCATCCTGTGTCTCTCAGGCTCTCAGTGGAATCCCATCAGGTCTCACCTGCTCTCCTGGAGGGGCTGAGCATGGAATGGTGTGTTGGAGCTAAAGGCATGATAGTGAGTGGGAGCTGGCTAGTGTTAGCTCTTGAGAGCCAAGGTTTGTTATTTCAGGTTGATAGCTTGAAATTGACCACGGTGGAGGTATTTACACCACTGAAACTGGCAAGGGCTACAAATCAGGCTTTTTGTTTTGTTTTAGAACCGGCTGTTAAAATATTTACCAGTAAATCTGTAAGGTTGATGCTTGGTCTGTAGTTGTCTATCTTAGGCTTTGTATATTACTGCTTGGTCTCACTGGCTATTATGGATTAGTTTCTGGGGAGAAGAGAAGCAATCAACCTTTGCTGCAGGTCCCACAAATGACCTGGTTATTAATCAAGTGGTCATTTGGCCTAGGCTCTTTGTTCAGAGTCATGCTCTTATATATGGAAGTGTGAGCTCTAGGCAGGACCACAGACACAGGAGTTAAAGCCTAGAGTGATTAATGACTTAAGAGGTCATGACTCTTAGCTAGAAGCAAAGCGGGGATGAGCATCCGTGTTTTTGTGTCCCAGTTAGGTTTTGTCACTATTATATAACTGGTCCCCAGAACTTAACTCCTAAATTTGAAATATTCCATTGTTAGGAGCTTCAGAAAACATTGCCGGTTACAGAATAAGATACTATATCTAATAATACTAATTTAATCTTCACTTCTTTTTTTCTAACCTAAGAAATAAGATACATGAAGAGAAATAGAAGATGTAAAAGTATTCTTGAAAAAATAAAGCTCTTTATAAATGAATATATGAGAAAAGACACATAAACAAATTGCTCTCTTCACCTGTATACTTTTAAAGGAATGTCTGGATCTAACTCTCATGACTTTAAACCAAAATAGTACGATTTTTCCAGTAATCATTAATGGTTTCTTTTGTTAAAGGAAATTGCATCTGACATCTGTAGCAAGAAACAGAAAGATAGAGGGCAGTATGGGACTGGAGAGCCAGCTGCCCTTCAGAAGAACGTGACTGCAGAGCTTGCAAGTCTAGAGCGGGGAGCGTGAAGTGGAAGTACCGCATCCTCTCTCCGACTCTTCCAGAAAGAAATGCAGCGTCCCTTTCTATTGTTTAGGAAGAAAAGGGGGGCGGGGGGGAGTCTCGGAATCAGAGCCAGTGGACGCTAAATGAGTCTATGCTAGTTCCAAGTTAACGCAGACAGACCGAGATGCCGAGCTCAGGAGGTATTATTTTTAGAGGGGACGAACACGAGAACTTGCGGGGCAGCAAGGGTTTTTGCAGATCCCTCCGGCTCCAGTAGTTGGATAGGCTTGGCCGCGCGAACCAGGGGGCTCCCGGTTCCTGGTGAACGCGCCTCTTGCACGCGGGCGTGATTTAGCGCGCTGCTGAATACACACACCACGGGGCCGGAAGGTGATAACTGCCAGCCTCAGCAGAAAGGGAGCGCCTATAAATATGCCAGAGGGTCAACAGACGTGATTTTCTTGTGCCTTCCCGGGACTGCTGACGAGGTCTGACAGGGCAGCTCTCCTTCATAGCGCATCGCAATGGGGAAGAGAGCCTGGAGGGCAGGGGGCGAGGGCGCCGCGTTGGCTGCAGGCTGCCTCCTGGGCTGCAGCTGACTGGAGGGCAGGCCTGCAGGAAAGGCGACGTTGGAAGAGGGAAGGTATCACAGGCAGAGGCTCCCTGCTTCCTCTTCCTGCACTATTCATTGTCCGTCCGTCCTTCCTTCCTTTCTTCCTTCCTCCCTCCCTCCCTTCATCCCTCCCTTCCGTTCTCTCATCTCCACCTTACCCCCATCTCCCCTCCATTTCCATTCCTTTGCTGTCTCTAGGAAGAATCTTTCCCCTTGCTGGGCGGAGTACTTGTAACAAAGAGAAGACAGGAGGCCTTGATGCTGGAATGGGGAGGAGAGAGGAGAGAAGAGAGAAAACCCTGGAGAGTATGTGTGCTGAGCTGTTCAGAGGGAAGCAAAAAACCTTCCTAGGGAAATCACCTATAAAACAATTCAGAACCTGAAATAAAGCTGTTTGGCAGCAACTAGTTTTCTTCTTACTTCAGGAAATAAATTAATTTCCCCAAGTACCTCCTTGTCACCCCACTGAGGAAGGCTCTTTCTTTGCTCAGGTGCAGGCTGCTTCTCTTTGCTTTTTGCTCCCAGACATCCATTTGTCCCCAGGAATAACTCTCTTCTCAAGACCAGAGAATGTAACTGGTGCTCAGTCTTCTGTCCTGCGTGAGTCTAACAAATGGACCCGTAGCTTGGCCACACGCAATGGCTCAGCCCCTTAGCCCTGGGCCAGATTGCTGCCTTATCCATCTGGTCGTGGAACTTCCAGAAAAACGGGAAAGACAAATGATTGTGAAATAAGTTTAGTAGCTCTCCTTTGGCACCTTCCTCTTTTTCCATGGCATATACCCAGCTATGGCAACACTTACTATTTATTTAGTTTTTGCAATTTTCAGGAGAGTGAGAGGTCAGGAAGGGGTTTTAAGGCTTTCCTGTCTTCCCCCTGGATGATCTGCCTTTCCTACCCACATCTATCTCAATACCATAAACGATGTTAATGTATTCAGAAACAAGTATTATAATATTTCTTAGACACTACCTGTGCCGGTTTGAATGTATTATGTCCCCCAGAAAAAGCCATATTCTTTGATGCAATCTTGTGGGGCAGACAGAATAGTGGGGATTAAGTTGGAATGTTTGGATTAGGTTGTTTGCATGGAGATGTGCCCCACCCAGCTGTGGGAGGTGACTCTGGTGGGATACTCTCATGGAGGTGTGGCCCTACCCATTCGGGGTGGGCCTTGATCAGTGGAGCCATATAAATGAGCTGGCTCAAGGAGAGGAGACGGAGTGCAGCTGTGAGTGACGTTTTGAAGAGGAGCAAGCTTGCTAGAGTGGAATGTCCTGAGAGAAAGCCATTTTGAAACCAGAACTTTGGATCAGACGCCAGCCACGTGCCTTCCCAGCTAACAGAGGTTTTCCGGACGCCATTGGCCATCCTCCAGTGAAGGTACCCGATTACTGATGTGTTACCTTGGACACTTTATGGCCTTAAGACTGTAACTGTGTAGCCAAATAAACCCCCTTTTTATAAAAGCCAATCCGTCTCTGGTGTTTTGCATTCCGCAGCATTAGCAAACTAGAACACTACCATTGGTTCACAATTACATCATAAAGAAAGAAAGATAGGAAGAAACACATGCATTACTTGTATTGTTTAGAGCAAGTGTTCTGGTTTGCTAATGCTGCTGGAATGCAAAACACCAGAAATGGATTGGCTTTTATAAAGGGGGTTTATTTGGTTACAAAGTTACAGCCTTAAGACCATAAAGTGTCCAAGATAAGGCATCAACCTACAGTTACCTTCAATGGAGAAAGGCCATTGGCATCCGAAAAATGTTATCTCGGAAGGCACATGGCTGGTGTTCGCTTGCTGCTAGGTTACGTTTCAAAATGGTGTTCTCCAAAATGTTGCTTTTGGGGCATTTTGTCCTCTCTTAGCTACAGCTCCTCTTCAAAATGTCACTCTCAGTTGTTCTGAGCTCCTTCTGTTTGTCAGCTCATTTATATGGCTCCAGTGATTTAATTCAGACCCACCCTGAATGGGTGGGGTAACACCTCCATGGAAATTATCCAATCAAAGGTCTTGTCCACAGCTGATTGAATCACATCTCCATGGAAACACTCAAAGGTTTCCAATCTAATCAACACCAATATGTCTGCCCCCACAAGATTGCATCAAAAAATATGGCTTTTTTCTGGGGGACATAATACATTCAAACTGGTATAGCAAGGTTTATTTCCAGAATTAGAATCTTCTAGGCAGTAAGACATTGATTTTTCTTGGCCTGCTGACTGATACCAGATTTCTAAGCTCCATAGGTTCAATATATTCCTAATGAAAATTTGGTACACCATGAGTGGTGGTTTTGAGCTCTGTGTACCCCCAGAAAAGCATGTTCTTAAACTTAATTCATTCCCATGGGTGTGATCCCATTGTAAGTAGGACCTTTTGATGAGGTTACTTCAGTTAAGTTGTGGGCCAACCAAATCAGGATGAGTCTGAATCCTAGTACTGGAGTCCTTTATAAGAAGAATGAAATTCAGACAGGGAGAGAAAGGCACAGAAGGAGCAGCCAGAAGCTGAACATCAACAGCACCCAGAAGAGAAGGGAAAGACCAGAAGATGCTACCATGTTCCTTGTCATGTGCTAAGCTAAGTACCAAGGATCACCAGCAGCCAGCCCCAGAACACCAGAGTCTTTGGGGAGAAAGCATCGCCTTGATGATGCCTTGATTTGGACTTTCTCTCAGCCTCAAAACCATGAGCAAATACAATCCCATTGTTGGGATGGGATGTCCCATTCCCATTTGCATGGTATTTGCTTAAGCAAATAGGAAATACATGTTTTTGATGTATGGTTACATTTTTGCAGTAATGCCAGGAAAGGCTAATTGTTCCAGCAAGGCTTCAAAAATGCTGTTTGCAAACATATGCGCACATGCACAATTTCACAAGTCCAGGACTGAATTTTGACCTAACTAATGTTGAGCTGATTTAGAAGGATTCTATAACTTGCAACATGCTTTTCCCCTTCTTTTATGTATCAGAACAAAACTAAGAGAATAATCCATTGATATGGAAGGTACTTAGCTGGGTCTGACCTGTACTTCATTTAGTCGTAGTCTTGTCTAAGTCTGTTTAGGTGACGGACTCCCTACAGGGGGATGGCAGCATCACTCATCTTTGTCTCCCTAGTTGGTCTAGCTCAGTGTCAGTACACTAGGGCAGACTAGCCACAATGATTATAAGTTGAATAAATTCTAAACAGTATTTGGTTAAGTATTTCAGCTTCAATTTAAAAAAAAATATTAGGTGTATATGGAGTTGGGAGGGAGGGCAGGCAGGAAACCAACTAAAAGAGTTCTTAGCCTGATTAAAAAAAATTAACTCCTATTTTTCTTATCAATAGGTCTTTTTATTTACTATCATTTAGAATAGAAAATATATGAAATCACAAAATAGGCAAAAATCCATCCAGGAAATGGAGATAATACCATTAAAAGACTCCCTAGGAAAAGCAAATGAACAAGGATGCTCTCAGGAAAATAATGAAAGAGTAAACATTTTCAAGTATACGAATGATAAGTGCTCAAGGGGTAGCTAGAATTTCTACATCTAAGGACAAAAACAGCGAAAGAAAAGTTAATTGATAAGTCTCTTTGACTTACAAACTTTGAAAATAACACATATCTCTCCTTCTGCCCAGCATTCTTTTTTCTTTTTCAGAACAAGAGACAAATCACTGATTAAAAAAAAAAAAAAAAAAAAAAAATCACAAAACAAAACCAACAAAGCTAAACAAAAAACAACGGACAAGATAATAATCCCAAGAAGTTGAGAAGTAGGGCCTGAAAGGATGAAGACCGGGCTGAAGAAAACAGGCATTTAGACTGTCCGGTGAAAATGCAAACTTTGGCCTGTGGTATTGGCTTTGTACTCAGTGTGGTTGATGGAGCTCATTGCTCTCAGAGGCTTGGCCTTAGGGACTGGCTAAGTGCTTGTTGTGATGATATATTTTGTTAAGAGTTCTACGGAAACCTCTCTGCCTACACACCTGGGCAGTTATTCCTCTTCCTGCTTTTACCCATGATCTATTCCTTAACAATCCCGGTCTATGACCTTCTTTAAGATACAAATAAAGGCTGCCCCATGTGAGTGGACCCATCACTAAGTTGCTATGTAATGACGGAATATTATGCAAACTCTCTTAGCTTGAGTTTCCTTATCTTAGCAATGTGATTATGATGTGCCTTGGTGTTGTTTTTCATATTTATTGTGCTTGGGTTTCACTGAGCTTCTTCCAATTGTGGGTTTATAATTTTCATCAAGTTTGGAAAATTTCTGGCCATTATTTCTTCAAATATTTGTTCTGTCTTCCGTTTTCTTTCTTCCTTTTTGGGGACTCAATAACATGTATATTAAGCCTCTTGAAGGTGTTCCACAACTCACTGATACTCTGTTTATATTTTCCTGTGTCTTTATTCTCTGTGTATTTCATTTTAGATAGTTTCTACTGCAGTGTTTTCAAGAGCACTAATTTCTTTTTCTGCATTTTCAAATCTGCTGCTAATCCCATCTACTACATGTTTCATCTAAGACGTTACAGATTTTGTCTCTAGAAATATGTTTTGGTTTGGTCTTTTTTATATCTTCTGTGTCTCTTTTCCTCTATGTTTTTGAACACATTGAAAACAGTTATAGCAACTGATTTCATGTTCTTGTCTGCTAATTCTAACATCAGTGTTAGTTTTGGGTAAGTTTTGGTTGTTGAGTTTTCTCCTCATTATGAGATGTATATTTTAGCTTCTTTGCATGCCTGGTATTTTTTTATTGGATGCTAGACACTGAAGTTTATCTTGCTGGGTGCTGAATTGTTTTTTATTCCCATACATCTTCTTGAGCTTTGCTCTGGAACATTTTTAAATTACTTAGAAATAGATTAATATTTTCAGATCTGGATTTTGAACTTTTTTAGTTGAGTCCAGAGATGCATTTTGTCCAGAGTTAATTTTAACCCCCTACTGAGGCAGGATCCTTCTGAGTATTCTACCAATGCCCCATGAATCAGAAGGAGTTCTGACAGGGCAACACGGGCACTATTCACAGCTCTGTGTGAGTTTTGGGTACTACTCCCTCTAATCCTCTTGGATGGTTCTTTCCTTGGGCTTTCCAGGTGCCTCCTAGTTAGTTTCCAGGCACCTCCTGGGGTAGTTTCTTCACATGCATGAGCTGATCAGTACTCTGCTGAATACTCAAGAAGAGCCTCTGCAGATTGCTGGAGCTGCATCTCTTTGCAACTCGCTCATCTCTGCTACTCTGCCCTTTGAACTTTAACCATATTGTTCTTCCCAAACTCTCATCCTGTTCTAGTTTGCTAATGCTGCGGAATGCAAAACACCGGAGATGGATTGGCTTTTATAAAAAGGGGGTTTATTTGGCTATACAGTTACAGTCTTAAGGCCATAAAGTATCCAAAGTAACACATCAGTAATCGGGTACCTTCACTGGAGGATGGCAAATAGCGTCCGGAAAACCTCTGTTAGCTGGGAAGGCACATGGCTGGCGTCTGCTCCAAAGTTCTGGTTTCAAAATGGCTTCTCCCAGGACATTCCTCTCTAGCAAGCTTGCTCCTCTTCAAATAACATCACTCACAGCTGCACTGCGCTCAGTCTCTTTGAGTCAGCATGTTTTATATGGCTGCACTGATCAAGGCCCACCCTGAATGGGTGGGGTCACACCTCCATAGGAGTATCCCACCGAAGTCACCACCCACAGCTGGGTGGGGCACATTCCAAGCAAATCTAACCAGCACCAAAGTGTCTGTCCCACAAGACCACAAAGATAATGGCATTTGGGGGACACAATACATTCAAACCGGCACATTCCACCCCCTGGACCCCAAAATGACATTATCTTTCCAAATACAAAATACATTCATTTCATCACAATATCACAAAAACTTAAACCATTTCAGTAACAAAAGTTAAGTACAAAATCCCATCAAAATCAAATATAGGCGTGGTCAGTCCTAAGGCATACTTTTCCTTTAGCTTGGATCTGTGGACTGAGAACAAGTTATATGCTTCCAATATACAAAGGAGGGACATTCATAGGATAAACATGTCCATTGCCATAAGGAGAAAGAGTAAGGAAAACAGGGTTAACAGGACCAAAACAGTTCCTAAAACCTGCAGGACAAACTCCATTAGATTTCAAAGTCTGAGAGTCACTAACAGAACGACGTTGCATCCTTGGGGCTTGAGACAGCGGGAGCCTAACCCTTCCTAAGGGCCTTTTCGGCAGCCCTTTCCTCTCCAAATGCTTAGGTGAGTGCTCCAACATACCCACACATTGGGGAGACCACCTTCTCGGCCCCACCCTCCTCAAACATCGGGGCAGCTCCCGGCTTCCCTTCCATCTCCGGGGCACACGCTCAACCCCTTCAGAACAGTGGGGTGGCAGCCAGGCTCTCCCCAATTCCCTGGGAATGTGCTCCAACCTCTTTGGGACCTGAGGTGGCAAAACTCTTCCAGAGCATCGAGGTGGAAAGCCCGCCCTCGACCTCCAGGGCAAACTCACCCTTTCCATGCGTGTGGGCTGCTCCGCTCTCCCAGCCCGAGACCTCCTGACTCCAGACCTCAACCTCCATGGCTGTCTTTGAAGAGATTTTTCCTTTAATTTTTTCCTTGTCTGTCTCCTCCAGTCCAGACCGGCAATGGCTCTGTCTATAAAGATCTCGCAAAAATTCTGTTGGCTTTGCATGAAGCATACAGGGGTCAAAGCCATCAGACAATAGGACTTTCCACAAATCCTTTCTGGATAATTCCATCTCCAATCTTGGCTTGTACTGAAATGGCGGCTGGGTTCCATGTTTGGTTACATTCTCACGTTGGGCTGTAGCTTCTGGGATTCCACCCCCTGCAAGCTCATAATTTTCCAAGCCATCAGCTTCTGGTTTCTTTGAACCCAAGAGTTCAGTTCTAAGTTTATCTCTCTCTGCTCGCATTTTACTATAAGCTACAAGGAGAAGCCAGGGTATCTCCTCCACAGGTAGTCTGGAGATCTCCTCAGCTAAGTATTCCAGGTTGTCACTTTTAAATTCTTCCTTCCATCTGACACCAGGACTCAATTTTGCCAAATTCTGTGCCACTTTAAAACAAGGATCACCTTTCTTCCAGTTTGCAACAACACATTCATCATCTCTGTTCAAAGCCTCGTCAGAAGTATCTTTAGAGTCCATATTTCCACAAACAGTCTCTTTAAAGCAGTTTTGGCCTTTTCTATCAAGCTCTTCACAACTCTTCCAGAAACTCCCCATTATCCATTTAAAAAGCCATTCCAACATGTTCGGTATTTGCAAACTCAGCAGCAAAATCACCCCACTTCTGGTACCAAAATCTGTTCTAGTTTGCTAATGCTGCGGAATGCAAAACACCGGAGATGGATTGGCTTTTATAAAAAGGGGGTTTATTTGGCTATACAGTTACAGTCTTAAGGCCATAAAGTATCCAAAGTAACACATCAGTAATCGGGTACCTTCACTGGAGGATGGCAAATAGCGTCCGGAAAACCTCTGTTAGCTGGGAAGGCACATGGCTGGCGTCTGCTCCAAAGTTCTGGTTTCAAAATGGCTTCTCCCAGGACATTCCTCTCTAGCAAGCTTGCTCCTCTTCAAATAACATCACTCACAGCTGCACTGCGCTCAGTCTCTTTGAGTCAGCATGTTTTATATGGCTGCACTGATCAAGGCCCACCCTGAATGGGTGGGGTCACACCTCCATAGGAGTATCCCACCGAAGTCACCACCCACAGCTGGGTGGGGCACATTCCAAGCAAATCTAACCAGCACCAAAGCGTCTGTCCCACAAGACCACAAAGATAATGGCATTTGGGGGACACAATACATTCAAACCGGCACACATCCCATCTCCTCAACTCAGGAAGTCTATTAGGTTCTGTCTTGATTCACTTTCCATGCTCCATGGCCTGGTAACTCTCTCAAGACATTAAGCTGGTGCAGTGGCTGGCCTCACTTCATTTGTTTTGTCTCTCAGGGATCACTGCCTTTCGTTGCCTGATGTCCAATGTCTGCCACATCTATTTTGTCCAGTATTTTCAGTGTTGCAGGTGGGAGATATTCCAGGTGAATCTGGTCCTTGTAACAACTTTGTGGTCAAAATCACAAGTCCCTGATTTCCTTATCATTAAAATGACACTTCAGTTTTTCATTTACCTGCCATATTATAAGGATAAAATGAGAAGATACATTAACTTTTTTATGTAGTCCATCTTGTTTCTATTTTTTATAGAGATAAAAACACAAAATTAGACAAGAAAATAATGTTGGAAGATGAGATGAAATCAGGGCCAATATCCCAATGCCTAACATAATATTTCATTTTACTGAAAGTCTGTTGAGTGCCAGCTTTGTGCCACATCCTAGGCAAGGTTCCAAGTAGAACATGCCCTTAGAGTTCTGTGGTGTTGACAGAGGCACAGACTTTGTTATTTTCCCAAGATGGCATCAATCAATTGCCCAGGACAGGCATAACTTTGCCTGATAACAAGACTGAAATTCTTCCTGAGGCACCGCCTAAAGGGGAAGGTGCCCTGATCCCTCATCTCTCGCTTCTTCCCCACGTACACCCGACATCAACCATTGGTTACTTAGTCCTTCAGATTTTCTTAGACTTTCACTCTTCTGGTTCCTTCTGTCTGGCTTTCCCTCGGTGCTACTCTTCCTTCCTCCAGGATGTCTTTCCTGATCTCCAAGTCAAGCCTTGGAGACCTAATAGGATCCCAGAATCCTCAGTACTTAACTCTGTCACAGCTCTTATGATGTTGAGAATAATGGTTTGCTTGTCTGTCTTCACTCTAAGCCATAATCTCTCTGAAGAGAGGGATGATGTCTTTTATTTTATATCCCCAGAGCCTAGGGTACAATTCCTGGGCACATAGAAGATGCTTAAGCAATATGTTGAATAAATGAATAATATGAATTAATTAGTCCTAAAATAATTGCAAGAGCCAAGCTCAAAGGTCTAGTTATCATTTCCTTCAATATCTGATAAGATAACGCCAAAGCACAATTCAGGTGAGGCACAGAAGCAGTTCAGGTACTCACCTGTCTGATGGTCTGGCAGAAGATGATATATGTGAAAACATAAGGCATTATTATTCTACTACTGAAAAATTTTGTTTAGCTTACCTTATATGGACTTTTATAATTTTTCACTCATACTACTTTATTTTATTTTGGTAGTAATTTATCTCATTAATATGTCCCATGAAAGTATCTCCTTGCTCACCAGCACCATTCTTTCCAGTACCTAACTATAATGCAGGTTATTCAAAAGCTATGAATTTGAATGAATAGAACATTTATACCTTATGGAGTCCTGTAACCTGGGTTTATATCATCTGATGTGAAGATCACAATTCCTCCAATGGGAACATTTTGGGATTACTTTCTTTGGACTACTAAATACATTTTTGGCATATGGCTTAAAGAAAATATTTGTGGATGACAGAAGGAGCAACTACCTTTAACTGAGATCAAAGGAGTTTTGGTTGGCTGTAAAGGGAATTGGGTGTTTTTCTTCCTATATAATTAAAAGTGGTAGGATCAAAGGGTAAATATATAAAAATCTTCCCAGAATAAGTAATTTAGATAAAGGAATGAGGGACCTTCCCCTGACACTGGATGATGTAAGGAATTTGCCTAATTCCGACATTGAACCAGGTGTTCTCTCTGGAACAAATTATGGTGATGTGGCTGACATTCAATCAACACCAAACTCAGGCTGTGGGCCAAGGACACCCAAGCAAGCCAAGCATGACCACCATCCTCAAGGAGAGGGATAGGATCACGGGGAACCTGACTTGGAGTTAGTCTGTCTCATTCATTCATTCATCTCCAGGGCCTATGGCAGTGGCTGATCTAGAGTGCATGTTGTAATAAATAGTTGTCAGGTGAATGAAAGAACTATGTTAGTGAAAGAATTATGGTGCTATCCTGGAAACCTTATGGCAAAAAAAAAAAAAAAAAAAAAAAAAAAAAAGTCATCTGAAGAAAATAATCCCTAAATGTATTGTATCTTATTGCCTTTGAACAGTCATAGAATGTCAGGACTGGAAGGGGATTTTGCTAGTAATAATTCTAATAACTATCATTTTTATTTCTGATTTACCAATGAGAAAACTGATGCTCAGACGTGTTTTGCAACTTGATAAGGGCCCACAGCTAGGCAACGACCTGCTGCTTTCTAATTACAACTGAGAAGCTAGAGCTAAGGCTGAACATGGGTGGAAACAGGGGCTGGGCCCAGGAGCCAGTCTGGGCGGGGGGTGGTGAGGACCTAAAGAAATCCATTCTCCTGTGATACTTTACCCATTTTCTTAACCTTTGGCCACATCTCCTGGTTGTACCTGCCCAGTTCTTTGCTGGATTCACAGATGATGGTGGATCTCAATGCATAGTCACATGGTAAGGTTTCTGTGCTTGATGCTCTAAATTCATCAAGCAAAAAGGAAGAGTTTCAATAATAATTTTGAGTTAAGGTTAGCTGGTTCCACAATAAACTCAACCACCTCATGTCCCTGGCATGAGAAAGTGACTTTCCACAAGAGCTGTATCTCAGGAGCCTCTGGGTTCTCAGGAATGAGCCCAAAACGTTGATGCCAGATATCTGTGCTCCATGCTGGGACCAATCACAGCTGCAGGGAGCAGAAGGTCAGAGCACTAAAATGTATGTATTAGAATTTTGCTGGCTTCCATCACAAAGCTTCATATAAATATTGCACCCAGCTTTACAAGACATTCAATGTTTGGTTTCTGAACTTATTAATATATAATGAGGATACGATGTAATTAACATCATTTGTTTTGATTTTCCTTTAAGTCCGTGTTAGTAATAAGAATGCAAGGTAATTATTCAAAAAGCCTTTTCAACAAATGTCAGTTTTCATTGATTAAAAATCAAGCCAGTGCTTCATTTGAAATGATATTTACAAGCATGCTTTAAGCTGAAATGAATAATTATCAGATTATTGAACTGCAAGTTATCTGCAAAGAACTGTCTGCTTTCTTTTTTCTCTTTGCTCTAAGGCTTGATCTCAAATCATAGAGGACAAACCAGAGGGTGTCGTATTGAGGTAGCAGGGATTTGCTTTCGGAGATTCAATTTTCTTGACGAGTGTCGAAGCCGCAGTTGCCCTCTGCTGTTGGTTGTAGAATCTCTAGAAACTGAGGTTTTGGGGGGCCAGCGTCAGATGCTGCTGCTTGGGAGGGACTGGGAGCTGTTTCTCAGGTGTTGATCTGAAGTTCCTCTGCTTTTGTGTCATCCTGCTGCAGCCAGTGGGGTTTGTGCCAAGCAGGGCCAGAGATTTCTTTTCTCTCTGAAATGGCTTTTGTTGCTACACATTTCTTTTTCATTCTTTGGCACAAACAATGGGAAAGTAGTCCGTCAGTCTGTTATTCCCAGAGTCATGCTGGAGGTAATGTGAATTCAGAACCATTTGTTTTTTTCAGGGACCAGGGATGTGCACCATAAACGCCTCAACAAATGTAGACTGCAGCGATTCATATTTACAAAGAGATGTGTACGTATAAATCAAGTCATCAGAATTATGCACTGGGTGGATTTCAAAATTGTGTTCTCTGTATGACTAACTTATTTTAAGCACTCTAACAAATAACACAAGTCTATTAATCTATGTTCTCTTCTTTCAGCTCCTCAGTATCCTTTGTGTCAAATATGCTTACAGGTGCTCGACACACAGCGACAAACAACAGATCAGTCCCCACCCTCGTTGGGGCTCACATGTGAGCCAGAGGAGACTGACAATAACATAAAAGCAGGTGAAATGTGGAGTGTGTCAGGGTGGGGGTACTATGCAGGAGAACCAAGCAGTGTTGTGGGTAAGGGAGGGCTGGGGCAGGGAGAGTTTTAGTTTGAAATTGGGTTGTCAGGAAAAGTCATGGAAAAGGTGATGATTGAGCAAAGGCTTGAGGAGCACGAGGGAGCAAATCATGTGGGAATCTGAGGGAAAAGCATTCTAGCCCAAGGGAACAGAATGTGCAAAGGCTCCTGAGGTGGTATGGCTGCTTGTGGGAGCAGAACAAGGAAGCCAGAGCAGGTGGCAGGGCAGGGCAAATGGGATGGAGAAAAGTAAGAGAGAACAGATCCAACTGAGGAGTCATATAGCGAAAGCCTGTCACAGGCAAAAGAGGTGTGTGAGAAAAACTTGATGCTAAGGAGAGGCTGCCAATCTGACAGCTAACCCAGGTTCTTTTTGAGCTTTTCTCTGCATGCTCATTAGGAAGTAAGCCAATCAATAAATTGCCATCACAATCCAAATAGGAATTTTTGCATCTCTGGGTTCTGGGACCTGACCAGAATTTCATCCCCAGCCATGTCTTCTGCATGCACACGGATTGGCAATCTTTTTATTTTCCCCCTTCTAAGAGAGAAGTCAAAAGAGAGGAAAAGTGGCTGAGATGAGAAAAGTGACCATTTAGCTGTAATTGAGAGTGGTGCTAGATATACGTGTAGGAGTGAAAAGTGGGATGGTTTTCAGAAGTTATCCTATCTTCTAAATTGAGATATTCTGAGAATTGTCTTCCCAAGAAAAATGAACTACATTTTTAAATATCGTATGCCTGATTCCATACACTGAGAATGTTCTGTCTCTCCTCTCAGCTTTTTCTTGGGTGCTATATAAATGGCAGGAGAAAGCCAAGTACCATGTTTGGTTGAATGACTAACTTAAGGTGGAAGGGTGGGGAAAGAGAAAGGCAACTGGAACTTTTGGGTACTTACCTTAGGCCAGGTGCTATAAAGCTTTGGATATCACTCCCTTGGTCCTCACAATTCTCCCTGGGGTAGGTAGAGAAACTGCTTGGCAATCTCGACAATCATCTCTGTGCTCCTGAACCCATCATGCATCCGTGGAAGGGGAATTCCATTCAGTGACAAAGTGGAAAGTGTGATGATGTCAGAGTCAGGATTCACCCACACATTTTAATGGTGGCTAAAGGGGAAAGCCAATTTAAACTATTTTCTCATCTCATTAGAGAGCTCCATTGGTGATTGGAACCATCATCTACCTAGAGTGTCAGGGAGCATTTCTTTCTTAGGTTGCACGTTGTCATCTGCCAGAAACACAAATCATGAAACCATCCAAAGTCTCTACCAGTAAGTGATCAAAAAGTTTGCAATTAGGGTGGATGAAAACTTGGGAAATGTGAAGACCCTTAGTAATTCTTTGGCATCAGAAAATTAAATTTCTGTAATAACAAATTATGATATAATGAGGTCACTTTAGAGGAATAAGAGGCCCAGATGCCTCAGTGATTTAATCTCTCTCTTTGTGTAAGCTTGCACCAAATTTTAATGAGTATTTTGATTGATAACATATTTGGTTCAATATAGGTCTTTGAAGACAGCTGTAAGAGTATTAACATTTTAAAGATGCTATGATAGGAATTCATCTCAATAAGTAGCTGATAAGAAAAAAATTACTTTATAAACCTGCTACTGTCAGACATACTGTTATGATCCATCTACTCTTATTGAGTGAAGGAACAGAAATATATCTTTATTGAGCTATGCTTTGAACACTATAGGGGTTCATTTTCCTTATTTAAGAAAGAGCCATGTTACACCAATGAAACAGCACAGTAAGGCATTAAATTCAAGAAAAGACTATTTCAAGTAAACACTGCTTAAATAAAAAATGTCTTTGATGCCTCAGCTCTTGAAAAAATTGCAGTAGCTTTGAAGGCCTGGAGATTATCTCAGTGGGGCGGAATACTGTCCAATATAAATATAGCGTGAGTTACAAATACAAGCTATAGACATAATTTTAAAATTTCTAGTGGTCAAATTAAAACAGTAAAAAAATCAAGTGAAATTAAAATATTTCATTTAACCCATCTCTAAAATAGTATCATTTCAACATGTCATCAATATGAACATAATTAATGAGAAATTTTAAGATTTTTGCACTGTCTTTGAAAGCTGGTGAGTATCTACACTTAAAGAATATCTCCGTTGAGACTAACTGCACTCCAAGTGTTTAGTAGCCACATGGGGATAGTGGCTACTGTACTAGATGGCACAGCCTTAGGTTCTGATCTCAAGCTCAGGTCCACTGATCTCCAAATGGCCTTGGGGTCAGAAAACCAGGCAAGGCAACGATTTGGAGTTGTGGAACTCTACAGGTTCAAGAGTCTGAGGTCCCTGGGATAGGAATAAAATCTTCTGCAATATATGTCACCATCAGGTCATCTTCTGGCTGATCCGCCCAGCTGAGAGGGATTCCTTTCCTCCTGTCCTTCTCCCACATGCCATTCTGCAAAAGCTGTGTGCTGTCATTGCTGGAGGAGGGTTGTTCTAGATCATGGGTGGCACGTAGCTGTGGTCCCAACTCTTCCTTGTGATGCTCAGAATTCAAGTCTCTTGAATTCCACTTTGGGTATCTATTCTTTCTAACTTTTGCTGCCCCTGGTTCAAGTCCTTATCCTTTCCTTTCTGGACTATGGGGATAGTCTTTGCGTATCTAACCCATCTTTCATACCCATCCATATAGGCAAATGATGTTATTCCTTGACTCAAAAATCTTCAGTGACTTCTTGTTTCCTATTGCAAATTTCCCAACTTTGGTTGCACATCAGAAGAATCTATGGGGCTTTTTAGAAATTCATATGTCTGGACACCACCACTGATCTTCTAAATTAGAATATATTGAAGTGGAACCCATATATAGATGTATGGTGAGAACAACTGTCTTAAGGAATGGAGCTATTATTCATTACCAACACTCTAGGCCTTCTACTCTCTTAACCAGGTTACCTTCTGTTTCCTTCTTCCTCTACATCTCTCCTAAAAACCTATGCTCTGACTCCAATGTGTTAATCATTATGGTGTGATCACTATTTGAAAATATGAATCTCCATGTCCTTGTTTTCCACACTTGCTTGTGTGGGGTTCCTAAAAGCCAGTCAGAGACATCCACATTGCCTGGAAGAGAATTAAAATTGTTTTGATGGGAATGTGAAGCAAAGGAAGGAGCCAAGTTCAGGATGGGCCCTGAAGGTCAACAGAGAAGGACTGAGGTAGATGGAGCAGAGTCGATGACACTCAGAGATTGAAACAACAGCCAGATTGCCTCACCCTCTTCTTTTGAGGAGACCAGAGGAGTCCTTGGCCAGGAGGATTGAGGACAGAGGAGATGAGCCATGGATTTGGGGAGAGAGGAAGATAGCGTGGGGAGATGTTCATGTGTGTGCTAGAGAAGAGACTTGTTGATCTCAGGGGACCATGTGGAGAATAGAAAATGGAGAAGTCAAATTCAGAGATCAGTATCAAGAGATGACCAGGTACCATCTATGCCGACTCTAGGGAGACCACAGAAGTTGTGTCAATGCCTACAACATCCTTCACCATGAGAGAGAGCATCAAAGTCATGTCTGCTCAGGAGTTGTATTAACTGCCCATCTGTTTGCTGTGGGGTGAGGGCTTTTCACCGATACCTGCCTGTCTACTGTTCATGGATTATGAGCAGGAAGTTCCTTACCCACATCCCTAAGTTTTGGAAACCCTGGGTGGAGACAAGTCACTGGTCTAAAACTTTTTTGTTATTAATTTTATTTGTCCTTTATTAGGAGATTCACATGAAATGATTGGCTTTGGTTCACAATTATAAAAATTATACTCTGTAGACATGCTTTTCTTTTTTTCTCCTTTATCAGAGAAGTAGTGGGCTTACAGAATAATCATGCACAAAATACAGGATTCCTATAAACCACTCCAACACCAACACCTTACACTGATGTGGAATATTTGTTACAATTGATAGCATATTTTAATAATTGTACCATTAATTAAACTCCGTGGTTTAATTTAGGGTTCACTGTGTAGTGTAGTTCCATGGATTTTTAAAAATAGTTCTATTCTGTTACCATATATGCAATCTAACATTTCCCCTTTTAATCATATTCAGATACATATTTCAGTGCTGATAATTGCATTCATAATGTTGAGTTACCATCAGCACCATCCATTACCAAAACATTTCCATCATTCCAAAAAGAAGTCCTATATATTTTAAGCCTTAACTTCCCATTCCTTAACACCCTCCTGTCCCTGTCCCCTGGTAATCTATATTCTAGATTCTAACTCCATGAGTTTGCTTATTCTGTTTGTTTCAAATCAGTGAGATTATACAATATTTGTCCTTTTGTGTCTGGCTTTTTTTACTCAACATAATATCTTCAAGGTTCATCCATGTTGCCACATGTATCAGGACTTCATTCCTCTTTACAGCTCAATAATAATTCCATTGTGTGCATATATAACATTTTGTTAATCCATTTATTGGTTGATGGACACTTGGGTTGCTTCCATATTTTGGCAATTGTGAATAATGCTGCTATGAACATCAGTGTGAAAATATCTGTTCAAGCCCCTGCTTTTAAATGTTTTAGTTTTATACCTAGTAGTGGGATTGCTGGGTCATATGGTAGTTCTGTGTTTAGTTTTCTGAGAAACTGCCAAACTGTCTTCCACAGTGGCTGTACAATTTTACATTCCCACCAGCAATGAGCAAATGTTCCTACTTCTCCACATCCTCTTCAACACTTGTTATTTTTTGTTTTTGTTTTTTATAATAGCAACCATTACAGTGGGTATGAAATGTTATCTCACTGTGGGATTGATTTGCATTTCCCTGATGGCTAATGATGCTGATCATCTTTTCATGTGCTTTCTGGCCATTTTGTGTATCTTCTTTGGAAAGATGTCTGTTCAAGTCTTTTGCTCATTTTTGAATTGAGTTGCTTGTCTTTTTGTTGTTAAATGGGTTAAGCCCTCCAAAGCTCAGTGTTGGTGTCGAAGAACAAGGCCTCTTATCTGTGCTTAATGAGACTGGACAGTGGAAAAACCCACCCCTGCAGCATCATTAAACTCTGTTTCCTTGATCTGGTCATTCCTTTAATCCTACGTGTACCCCTACGTGTCTCTCTATATTATGTATATCCCACTTATTCTTCATGGGTCCTTCATCTCTGCTACCTCTCTTCTGTGTTGGTATCAATATTATAACAATTCAGTTTGTCTTTCATTATGATTTATTATGTTTAAGCTCTTTGCAAAGAGACACTTGGTCTAATTCATCTCTGTATTATCTACCATGCTTGGTCACAAGAGTTCTTCATAAGCGTTTGTCAAATGAGGAAACGTTTCATAGATTCTCAGTAATGGAAGGTACTGACAGGTCACTAATATGATTCCCCACTTCTTGCACAAATTGCAGCCACAAAACCTCTATCTTCATATCAACATCTAAAGTAATGAGTTGCCCATTATCTCCCACAGTAGCCTATTCCAATTCTAATTACCTTTGTACCTTTCATATCCTTGTCCTCCTTTCCGTAGAAGGAATGTAGAACAAGTTTAATTCTTCATCCGCATGACAGTCCCTTTCACATTTTTTCAAAAGGTTTTATTTCCTCATTAAGTAATATCTTTAATGTGCTAAATATTCCAAGTTCCAATTCCTATTCCCCTTTTGACTTGGTTTTGACACTTCGTATCTTCCTGATCCCTGTTCTCTGGGCATCTTCCAGTTTTTACAAATGGCCTTCTTTAGTTTAATTCTCAGAATTGGTAGAAAAGGACTGTCACCCTTGTTCTGAATTTATGCCTTGTTTTAGCTTGCTGACTGCTAAAGCAAATACCATGCAATGGGTTGGCTTAAACAACAGGGATTTATTGGATCAAGGTTTTGAGGCTAGCAGAACTCCAAAATCAAGGTGTCATCAAGACGATGCTTTCCTCAGAAGACAGTGGTGTTCTGGGGCTGGCAGCCAGAGATCCTTGGTCCTTGGCTTTTCTGTCACATGGTAATGCACATGGCAGTCTCTCCTGGCTTCTCAATTCTATTGAATTCCAGTTTTTGGCCGCTCCCTATGGCTTTTTCTCCTAGTGTCTGCATTTCATTCTGCTTATAAGGGATTCCAGTAACAGGATTAAGACCTTTCTGAGTCAGTTGGGCCACACCTTCACTGAACTAACCTCATCAAAAGGTCCTTTTACAATGGGTTCACACCCACAGAAGTGGATTAAGTCTAAGAACATGTTTTTCTGGTTTCCAAGCCACCACATGCCTCTATTAATGCATCAAGCTATTAGATAAAACTGACAATTTCCTAGATGGGATAGAAGATTTTATTAAAGGATTCAGGGTGAAATTGCCATTTTTCTTCTGCCTTGGAGCCAGATGTATATTTACTGTACAGCCCTTGCACTTTAGCTTCAAAACCCTTTTCCACATGGCCCCTGATGAGGCCCAAGGAGGACCTTAGCAATGTGTACCAATGGACATAGGATTTTCTACACTTTAAGAGTAAGGTATCTTGACTGTCTCTTTCCACTCTGACAACTTTTGCCTTCTTCCCCATGTTTGGAATGGCTGTGGACATTTTTGGAATTCAACTAAGAAGAAGCTGAGCTGGGAGTATGTTTAGTTTGGATTCCATTTGGGATAATTATATGGTTTTCATTTCCATATATAGTTATTGCAACTGGACATATTCATACATAGTTATTTCAAGCTGTCCCAGCATAGGAATGGATTCCAGAAATCCTTTTTCTGACCTTGATGTCTATTCAACAGCATCAAGCCAAGGCCAAGCTTCTATATTGATATGATTATATTATATGGATCCGAGAACCAGAAGCTAGTCTGCGGCAAGTTCTTTCAATAATCCACGTTAAAATTGTAGTAAATGATTTTGTTTTTTACTCACACTTGGTTAAAACAGAAGCTCTCTCCTGTCAGGAATATACTTGGTAATACTGTATAAAAATATATCACTGCAGGGGGGCGGGGCAAGATGGCAGACTGGTGAGCTGTATGTTTTAGTTACTCCTCCAGGAAAGTAGGTAAAAAGCCAGGAACTGCGTGGACTGGACACCACAGAGCAATCTGTCTTTGGGCATACTTCATACAACACTCATGAAAACGTGGAACTGCTGAGATCAGCGAAATCTGTAAGTTTTTGCGGCCAGGGGACCCGCGCCCCTCCCTGCCAAGCTCAGTCCCGGGGGAGGAGGGGCTGTCAGCTCCGGGAAGGAGAAGGGAGAATTGCAGTGGCTGCTCTTATCGGAAACTCATTCTACTGATTCAAACTCCAACCATAGATAGACTGAGACCAGACACCAGAGACTCTGAGAGCAGCCAGCCCAGCAGAGAGGAGACAGACATAGAAAAAAAACAACACGAAAAACTCCAAAATAAAAGCAGAGGATTTTTCGAGTTCTGGTGAACACAGAAAGGGGAAGGGCGGAGATCAGGCCTTGAGGCGCATATGCAAATCCCGAAGCAAAGCTGATCTCTCTGCCCTGTGCACCTTTCCTTAATGGCCCTGGTTGCTTTGTCTATTAGCATTTCAATAACCCATTAGATCTCTGAGGAGGGCCGTTTTTTTTTTTTTTTTTTTTTTTTAAATCCTTTTTGCTTTTTCTAAAACAATTACTCTAAGAAGCTCAATACAGAAAGCTTCAAAGAATTGAAATTTGGGCACGTCAAGTCAAGAGCAGAACTAAGAGAGCTCTGAGACAAAAGGCAATAATCCAGTGGCTAAGAAAATTCACTAAACAACACAACTTCCCAAGAAAAGGGGGGTGTCCGCTCACAGCCACCATCCTGGTGGACAGGAAACACTCCTGCCCATCGCCAGCCCCATAGCCCAGAGCTGCCCCAGACAACCCAGTGTGACGGAAGTGCTTCAAATAACAGGCACACACCACAAAACTGGGCGTGGACATTAGCCTTCCCTGCAACCTCAGCTGAATGTCCCAGAGCTGGGAAGGGGGAGCAGTGTGAATTAACAGAGCCCCATTTAGCCATCACTTGAGCAGACTGGGAGCCTCCCAACACAGCCCAGCAGCCCAGAACTGCCCTGGGGGGACGGCACTCACCTGTGACATAGCACAGTCATCCCTCAACAGAGGACCCAGGGTGCACGGCCTGGAAGAGGGGCCCACTTGCAAGTCTCAGGAGCCATACGCCAATACCAAAGACTTGTGGGTCAGTGGCAGAGACAAACTGTGGCAGGACTGAACTGAAGGATTAGACTATTGCAGTAGCTTTAAAACTCTAGGATCATCAGGGAGATTTGATTGTTAGGGCCACCCCCCCTCCCCGACTGCCCAGAAACACGCCCCACATACAGGGCAGGCAACACCAACTACACACGCAAGCTTGGGACACCAATTGGGCCCCACAAGACTCACTCCCCCACTCACCAAAAAGGCTAAGCAGGGGAGATCTGGCTTGTGGAGAACAGGTGGCTCGTGGACGCCACCTGCTGGTTAGTTAGAGAAAGTGTACTCCACGAAGCTGTAGATCTGATAAATTAGAGATAAGGACTTCAACTGGTCTACAAACCCTAAAAGAACCCTATCAAGGTCAGCAAATGCCACGAGGCCAAAAACAACAGAAAATTATAAAGCATATGAAAAAACCAGACGATATGGATAACCCAAGCCCAAGCACCCAAATCAAAAGACCAGAAGAGACACACCTAGAGCAGCTACTCAAAGAACTAAAGATGAACAATGAGACCCTAGTACGGGATATGAAGGAAATCAAGAAGACCCTAGAAGAGCATAAAGAGGACATTGCAAGACTAAATAAAAAAATGGATGATCTTATGGAAATTAAAGAAACTGTTGACCAAATTAAAAAGATTCTGGACACTCATAGTACAAGACTAGAGGAAGTTGAACAACGAATCAGTGACCTGGAAGATGACAGAATGGAAAATGAAAGCATAAAAGAAAGAATGGGGAAAAAAATTGAAAAACTCGAAATGGACCTCAGGGATATGATAGATAATATGAAACGTCCAAATATAAGACTCATTGGTGTCCCAGAAGGGGAAGAAAAGGGTAAAGGTCTAGGAAGAGTATTCAAAGAAATTGTTGGGGAAAACTTCCCAAATCTTCTAAACAACATAAATACACAAATCATAAATGCTCAGCGAACTCCAAATAGAATAAATCCAAAAAAACCCACTCCGAGACATATACTGATCACACTGTCAAACATAGAAGAGAAGGAGCAAGTTCTGAAAGCAGCAAGAGAAAAGCAATTCACCACATACAAAGGAAACAGCATAAGACTAAGTAGTGACTACTCAGCAGCCACCATGGAGGCGAGAAGGCAGTGGCACGATATATTTAAAATTCTGAGTGAGAGGAATTTCCAGCCAAGAATACTTTATCCAGCAAAGCTCTCCTTCAAATTTGAGGGAGAGCTTAAATTTTTCACAGACAAAGAAATGCTGAGAGAATTTGCTAACAAGAGACCTGCCCTACTGGAGATACTAAAGGGAGCCCTACAGACAGAGAAACAAAGACAGGACAGAGAGACTTGGAGAAAGGTTCAGTACTAAAGAGATTCAGTATGGGTACAATAAAGGATATTAATAGAGAGAGGGAAAAATATGGCAAACATAATCCAAAGGATAAGATGGCCGATTCAAGAAATGCCTTCACGGTTTTAACGTTGAATGTAAATGGATTAAACTCCCCAATTAAAAGATATAGATTCGCAGAATGGATCAAAAAAAATGAACCATCAATATGTTGCATACAAGAGACTCATCTTAGACACAGGGACACAAAGAAACTGAAAGTGAAAGGATGGAAAAAAATATTTCATGCAAGCTACAGCCAAAAGAAAGCAGGTGTAGCAATATTAATCTCAGATAAAATAGACTTCAAATGCAGGGATGTTTTGAGAGACAAAGAAGGCCACTACATACTAATAAAAGGGGCAATTCAGCAAGAAGAAATAACAATCGTAAATGTCTATGCACCCAATCAAGGTGCCACAAAATACATGAGAGAAACATTGGCAAAACTAAAGGAAGCAATTGATGTCTCCACAATAATTGTGGGAGACTTCAACACATCACTCTCTCCTATAGATAGATCAACCAGACAGAAGACCAATAAGGAAATTGAAAACCTAAACAATCTGATAAATGAATTAGATTTAACAGACATCTACAGGACATTACATCCCAAATCACCAGGATACACATACTTTTCTAGTGCTCACGGAACTTTCTCCAGAATAGATCATATGCTGGGACATAAAACAAGCCTCAATAAATTTAAAAAGATTGAAATTATTCAAAGCACATTCTCTGACCACAATGGAATACAATTAGAAGTCAATAACCATCAGAGACTTAGAAAATTCACAAATACCTGGAGGTTAAACAACACACTCCTAAACAATCAGTGGGTTAAAGAAGAAATAGCAAGAGAAATTGCTAAATATATAGAGACGAATGAAAATGAGAACACAACATACCAAAACCTATGGGATGCAGCAAAAGCAGTGCTAAGGGGAAATTTATAGCACTAAACGCATATATTAAAAAGGAAGAAAGAGCCAAAATCAAAGAACTAATGGATCAACTGAAGAAGCTAGAAAATGAACAGCAAACCAATCCTAAACCAAGTACAAGAAAAGAAATAACAAGGATTAAAGCAGAAATAAATGACATAGAGAACAAAAAAACAATAGAAAGGATAAATATCACCAAAAGTTGGTTCTTTGAGAAGATCAACAAGATTGACAAGCCCCTAGCTAGACTGACAAAATCAAAAAGAGAGAAGACCCATATCAACAAAATAATGAATGAAAAAGGTGACATAACTGCAGATCCTGAAGAAATTAACAAAATTATAAGAGGATATTATGAACAACTGTATGGCAACAAACTGGATAATGTAGAAGAAATGGACAATTTCCTGGAAACATATAAACAACCTAGACTGACCAGAGAAGAAATAGAAGACCTCAACCAACCCATCACAAGCAAAGAGATCCAATCAGTCATCAAAAATCTTCCCACAAATAAATGCCCAGGGCCAGATGGCTTCACAGGGGAATTCTACCAAACTTTCCAGAAAGAACTGACACCAATCTTACTCAAACTCTTTCAAAACATTGAAGAAAATGGAACACTACCTAACTCATTTTATGAAGCTAACATCAATCTAATACCAAAACCAGGCAAAGATGCTACAAAAAAGGAAAACTACCGGCCAATCTCCCTAATGAATATAGATGCAAAAATCCTCAACAAAATACTTGCAAATCGAATCCAAAGACACATTAAAAAAATCATACACCATGACCAAGTGGGGTTCATTCCAGGCATGCAAGGATGGTTCAACATAAGAAAAACAATCAATGTATTACAACACATTAAAAACTCGAAAGGGAAAAATCAATTGATCATCTCAATAGATGCTGAAAAAGCATTTGACAAAATCCAACATCCCTTTTTGATAAAAACACTTCAAAAGGTAGGAATTGAAGGAAACTTCCTCAACATGATAAAGAGCATATATGAAAAACCCACAGCCAGCATAGTACTCAATGGTGAGAGACTGAAAGCCTTCCCTCTAAGATCAGGAACAAGACAAGGATGCCCGCTGTCACCACTGTTATTCAACATTGTGCTGGAAGTGCTAGCCAGGGCAATCCGGCAAGACAAAGAAATAAAAGGCATCCAAATTGGAAAAGAAGAAGTAAAACTGTCATTGTTTGCAGATGATATGATCTTATATCTAGAAAACCCTGAGAAATCAACGATACACCTACTAGAGCTAATAAACAAATTTAGCAAAGTAGCGGGATACAAGATTAATGCACATAAGTCAGTAATGTTTCTATATGCTAGAAATGAACAAACTGAAGAGACACTCAAGAAAAAGATACCATTTTCAATAGCAACTAAAAAAATCAAGTACCTAGGAATAAACTTAACCAAAGATGTAAAAGACCTATACAAAGAAAACTACATAACTCTACTAAAAGAAATAGAAGGGGACCTTAAAAGATGGAAAAATATTCCATGTTCATGGATAGGAAGGCTAAATGTCATTAAGATGTCAATTCTACCCAAACTCATCTACAGATTCAATGCAATCCCAATCAAAATTCCAACAACCTACTTTGCAGACTTGGAAAAGCTAGTTATCAAATTTATTTGGAAAGGGAAGATGCCTCGAATTGCTAAAGACACTCTAAAAAAGAAAAACGAAGTGGGAGGACTTACACTCCCTGACTTTGAAGCTTATTATAAAGCCACAGTTGCCAAAACAGCATGGTACTGGCACAAAGATAGACATATAGATCAATGGAATCGAATTGAGAATTCAGAGATAGACCCTCAGATCTATGGCCGACTGATCTTTGATAAGGCCCCCAAAGTCACCGAACTGAGCCATAATGGTCTTTTCAACAAATGGGGCTGGGAGAGTTGGATATCCATATCCAAAAGAATGAAAGAGGACCCCTACCTCACCCCCTACACAAAAATTAACTCAAAATGGACCAAAGATCTCAATATAAAAGAAAGTACCATAAAACTCCTAGAAGATAATGTAGGAAAACATCTTCAAGACCTTGTATTAGGAGGCCACTTCCTAGACTTTACACCCAAAGCACAAGCAACAAAAGAGAAAATAGATAAATGGGAACTCCTCAAGCTTAGAAGTTTCTGCACCTCAAAGGAATTTCTCAAAAAGGTAAAGAGGCAGCCAACTCAATGGGAAAAAATTTTTGGAAACCATGTATCTGACAAAAGACTGATATCTTGCATATACAAAGAAATCCTACAACTCAATGACAATAGTACAGACAGCCCAATTATAAAATGGGCAAAAGATATGAAAAGACAGTTCTCTGAAGAGGAAATACAAATGGCCAAGAAACACATGAAAAAATGTTCAGCTTCACTAGCTATTAGAGAGATGCAAATTAAGACCACAATGAGATACCATCTAACACCGGTTAGAATGGCTGCCATTAAACAAACAGGAAACTACAAATGCTGGAGGGGATGTGGAGAAATTGGAACTCTTATTCATTGTTGGTGGGACTGTATAATGGTTCAGCCACTCTGGAAGTCAGTCTGGCAGTTCCTTAGAAAACTAGATATAGAGCTACCATTCGATCCAGCGATTGCACTTCTCGGTATATACCCGGAAGATCGGAAAGCAGTGACACGAACAGATATCTGCACGCCAATGTTCATAGCAGCATTATTCACAATTGCCAAGAGATGGAAACAACCCAAATGTCCTTCAACAGATGAGTGGATAAATAAAATGTGGTATATACACACGATGGAATACTACGCGGCAGTAAGAAGGAACGATCTGGTGAAACATATGACAACATGGATGAACCTTGAAGACATAATGCTGAGCGAAATAAGCCAGGCACAAAAAGAGAAATATTATATGCTACCACTAATGTGAACTTTGAAAAATGTAAAACAAATGGTTTATAATGTAGAATGTAGGGGAACTAGCAGTAGAGAGCAATTAAGGAAGGGGGAACAATAATCCAAGAAGAACAGATAAGCTATTTAACGTTCTGGCGATGCCCAGAAATGACTATGGTCTGTTAATTTCTGATGGATGTAGTAGGAACAAGTTCACTGAAATGTTGCTATATTATGTAACTTTCTTGGGGTAAAGTAGGAACATGTTGGAAGTTAAGCAGTTATCTTAGGTTAGTTGTCTTTTTCTTACTCCCTTGCTATGGTCTCTTTGAAATGTTCTTTTATTGTATGTTTGTTTTCTTTTTAACTTTTTTTTCATACAGTTGATTTGAAAAAAGAAGGGAAAGTTAAAAAAAAAAAAAAAAGAAAAAAGACAAACAAGGGAAAAAAAAAAAAAAAAAGATGTAGTGCCCCCTTGAGGAGCCTGTGGAGAATGTAGGGGTATTCGCCTACCCCACCTCCATGGTTGCTAACATGACCACAGACATAGGGGACTGGTGGTTTGATGGGTTGAGCCCTCTACCATAAGTTTTACCCTTGGGAAGACGGTTGCTGCAAAGGAGAGGCTAGGCCTCCCTGTATTTGTGCCTAAGAGTCTCCTCCTGAATGCCTCTTTGTTGCTCAGATGTGGCCCTCTCTCTCTGGCTAAGCCAACTTGAAAGGTGAAATCACTGCCCCCCCCCCCTACGTGGGATCAGACACCCAGGGAAGTGAATCTCCCTGGCAACGTGGAATATGACTCCCGGGGAGGAATGTAGACCCGGCATCGTGGGATGGAGAACATCTTCTTGATCAAAAGGGGGATGTGAAAGGAAATGAAATAAGCTTCAGTGGCAGAGAGATTCCAAAACGAGCCGAGAGATCACTCTGGTGGGCACTCTTACGCACACTTTAGACAACCTTTTTTAGGTTCTAAAGAATTGGGGTAGCTGGTGGTGGATACCTGAAACTATTAAACTACAACCCAGAACCCATGAATCTCGAAGACAGTTGTATAAAAATGTAGCTTATGGGGGGTGACAGTGGGATTGGGAATGCCATAAGGACCAAACTCCACTTTGTCTAGTTTATGGATGGATGTGTAGAAAAGTAGGGGAAGCAAACAAACAGACAAAGGTACCTAGTGTTCTTTTTTACTTCAATTGCTCTTTTTCACTCTAATTATTATTCTTGTTATTTTTGTGTGTGTGCTAATGAAGGTGTCAGGGATTGATTTAGGTGATGAACGTACAACTATGTAATGGTACTGTAAACAATCGAAAGTACAATTTGTTTTGTATGACTGCGTGGTATGTGAATATATCTCAATAAAATGATGATTAAAAAAAAATATATCACTGCATATATACTTTTTCTTTCTTGATGAATGTACACAAAATAGAATTAATCAGAATTCCTTTGTTTTTAGGATACAAACTCACAGCAATACTATAAATAATAAGTAGGTCTCTTATAAAAGAAAGAAACTTCATAGAGATTTCCCCCAGTTTGACAAAAATCCTAAAAATTCACATGGCATTAAGTGTAATGAGTTGTAGTGATTTGGTTAGCTAGATAGTTATCTATTTGTTATCAGGATGGGTTCCTGATTTTTTATTTTTGAATGGTCTATAATTAATCACTGTCTTTAATTATTTTGGTGTTTATATTGTCCCAGATTTGGCCAATAGGAACTCCTTCATATCCTTGACATATGAACCCATCATTTTTGTTTGGCTGTTTCTCCCAATGATGTTTTGTAGTTTTCATTGTACAAGCCTTGTACTTCTTTTATTAAATTTATTCCTAAGTATTTTATCCTTTTTTATTGCCAATGTGTATGAGAGTCTTAGTTTCATTTCCAGATTGCTCAGTGCTACTGTATAAAAATACAATTGATTTTTATATATTGATCTTGTATCCTACAAGCTTGCTGAACTTGCTAGCTCTACAAGTGTACTTGTGTGTGTCTGTGGATTCCTTAGGATTTTCTGTAATATACAAGATAATTTCATATGGAAACACATAGTTTTATTTCTTCTTTTCCAATCTGGATGCTTTTTAGTTTTTTGTTTTTTTCTGCCTATTGCCCTACTACAACCTTCAGTTCAATGGTGAATAGAAGTGGTGAGAGCAGACCTCCTTATCTTGTATTTGATCTCAGGGTGAAAGCTCTCAGTCTTTAACCAGCAAGTATGATGTTAGCTGTGGGACTTTTGTAGATGCCCTTCATCAGTTTGAGGAGGGTCCTTTCTATTTCTAGTTTGTTGAGTATTTTTATCATGAAAGGAAGTTGAATCTTGTCAAATGATTTTTCTGTATCTATTGGGATGTTAATATGATTTTGGACCTTTATTCTATTAATATTGCATTGATTGATTTTTATATGCTGAACCAATCTAGCATTCCTGGGATATATCTTACTTGTCACAGTATATAACACTGGATTTGGTTTGCTAGGATTATTTTGTTGAGGATTTTTGCATCTATATTAATGAAAAATATTCTGTAGTTTTCTTTTCTTGTGGTGTCTTTGTCTGGTTTTGGTATCAGATTATATTGGCCTCATAGGATGAATAAGCATTTCTTCCTCTTCTACTTTTGGAAGAGTTTGGGAAGTGTTGGTGACAATTCTTTAAATGTTTGGTAAAATTCACCAGTGAAGCTATCTGATACTAGGCTTTTCTTTGTGGATTTTTTTTTTAATAATGCTGATTCAATTTCTTTATTTGTTACAAGTCTACCTGTATTTTCTATTTGAGCTTTCAATTTCAGTAGTTTGTATGTTTCTAGGAATTTGTCCATTTCAACTAGATAATCTAATTTGTTGCTATACAATCGTGCACAGTATTCTTTATAATCCTTTTTATTTCTGTAAGGTCACTAGTAATGTCTCCTTTTTCATCCTGATTTTAGTAATTGTATTCTTGCTTTTATCCTTGGTCAACTTAGCTAAAATTTTTGTCAATTTTGTTGCTCTTTTTAAAGGACAAGTTTTTGTTTCATTGATTTTCTCATTTGGTTTTCTATTATTTATTTCATTAATTTCCATTCTTATCTTTATTACCTTTCTTCTCTTTGTTTTGGGTTTAGTTTTTTTCTTCTTTGTATATTTTCTAAGGTGAAAGTTGAGGTTACTGATTTCTTTTTTTAGTTTCTTTTTTAATATAGACATTTACAACTACAGTTTTCTCTCAAAGCACTACTTTAACTCCATCTGTTCTAGTTTGCTAATGCTGCTGGAATGCAAAACACCAGAAATGGATCAGCTTTTATAAAAGGGGGTTTATTTGGTTACACAGTTACAGTCTTAAGGCCATAAAGTGTCCAAGGTAACACAACAGTAATCGGGTACCTTCACTGGAGGATGGCCAATGGCGTCCAGAAAACCACTGTTAGCTGAGAAGGCACGTGGCTGGAGTCAGCTCCAAAGTTCTGGTTTCAAAATGGCTTTCTCCCAGGACATTCTTCTCTAGCAAGCTTGCTCCTCTTCAAAATGTCACTCACAGCTGCACTGAGTTCCTCTCTTTGAGTCAGCTCATCTATATGGCTCCACTGATCAAGTCCCACCCTGAATGGGTGGGGCCATGCCTCCATGGGAATATCTCATCTGAGTCATCACCCACAGCTGGGTGGGGCACACTCTAAGCAAATCTAATCAGCACCAAAACGTCTGCCCACACAAGATTACATCAAAGATAACGGGGTTTGGGGGACACAATACATTCAAACTGGCACACCATCTCATAATTTTTTTTAATTAAATTCAGTTTTATTGAAATACATTCACATACCATACAATCATCCATGGTGTACCATCAACTGTTCACAGTACCATCATGTAGTTATGCATTCATCACCTCAATCTTTTTTTTAACATTTTCCTTCCACCAGAAAGAATCAGAATAAGAATAAAAAATTAAAGTAAAAAAGAACATCCAAATCATCCCTTCCATCCCATCCTATCTTTCATTTAGTTTTTGTCCCCATTTTTCTACTCATCCATCCATACACTGGATAAAGGGAGTGTGATCCACAAGGTTTTCACAATCACACTGTCACCCCTTGTAAGCTACATTGTTATACAATTGTCTGTCTTCAAGAGTCCAGGCTACTGGGTTGGAGTTTGATAGTTTCAGGTATTACTTCTAGCTATTCCAATACATTAAAACCTAAAATGTGTTATATATACAGTGCATAAGAATATCCACCAGAGTGACTTCTTGACTCCATTTGAAATCTCTCAGCCACTGAAACTTTCTTTGTTTCATTTTGCATCCTCCTTTTGGTCAAGAAGATGTTCTCAATCCCACGAAGCCGGGTCCAGATTCCTCCCCAGGAATCATATCCTGCATTGCCAGGGAGAGTTACACCCCTGGGTGTCTGATCCCACGTAGGGGGGAGGGCAGTGAGTTCACCTGCCAAGGTGGCTTAGAGAGAGAGAGGGCCACATCTGAGCAACAAAGAGGTACTCAGGGGGAGACTCTTAGACACAATTATATGCAGATTTAGCCTCTCATTTGCAGTAACAAACTTCATAAGAGCAAGTCCCATGGTAGAAGACTCGGCACATCAAACTACCAGTCCTCAATGTTTGTGAGAACATCAGCAACAATCCAGGTGAGAAAGTCCAACACTTCCATATTTTCCCCCAGCTCCTCAGGGAGGCCCTGAAAATATATTTTTATTCTCTGCCCAAATTACTTTGGGATGTGTTGCTATTTCACTCTAACCTATACAAACCCCCCATATCTCACTTCCTATTCAAAGTTCCATGTAATTGTTGTGGTTGAACAAACTGACTGTAGAGTTATACTGTTTAGAAAATATTGATCCTGCACCAAATAGACATCTCTTCCCTTGGTCTCACATGGAAGTTGAAGTTTTAAAGCACAGTCAGTTTTGATCTTTACCCTTTGGCCCAATTTGCCCTAGTCTTAATCAGATCTGATTCATTCATATCTCTAATTGACATCTGGGCTCTTTTTCAGCTTTTTTTTAACAGTTGCTGTATGTGTTAATACTGACATTCATATCTGCCAAGCTCTAGCTCTGAGTTTGAGGTGTCTCACAGATACCCAATGTTCCAGAGACAAATCAGGTTATACGCAAAGGGATCAGCATCTCAGAGTTTGGAGATAGCCATTACAATTCAGGAATAGATTTGACTGCTGTAAGAGCTCACAATCTAAGGACCATTACAATAATCATTCCCCTGTTACACTGTGCTCTAAGATTCAATTCTGAATTTACACATTGTAGTTAGTCCATGTTGGTGAGGCTTTATAGTGCTTGCCTTTGTTTCTGGCATTCTTCACTCAGAATGCTGTCTATAGGATCCATTCACCTCCTTGAACGTCTCCCAGCTTCACTCTTTCTCGTAGTTGCTCAATATTCCATTGTTGCCACAATCAGCACTTGAACATATTGATTACTACAAAAAAAGGTTTCTTTTTTTAGCAAATAATAAAAAAGATAATAGAAAGAAAAATAAAATGGCACAAATACAACATAATAGTAAGGACAGAAAACACCACCACTTCCAAGAATCCTATATTCCTCCCTTATATCTCCCTCTCATACACATTTAGCTTTGGTATATTCCCTATGTTACATTTAATGGAACCATATTACAATGTTACTGATGACCATAGATTCCAGTTTGCTTTGATTGTGTTTTTTCCCAAATACCACCCCTTTTTCAACACTCTGCAAGGTAGACATTGATTTGTTCTCCCACATGTAAAAAAATTTTTATATTTGTTCATTTAGTAACAGTCATTGGCCACTCCAGTTTTTGCCAAGTTGTACAGTCCCAGTCTTTATCATCTATCTTTACCTCTGGTGTCATACATTCTCCTATCCCCCCTCTTTCAGCTTTACTCACAGACATCTTTGTTCCATGTACTTACAATATTGTGCTACCATCACACATTATTATGCTATCTATTTCTGTATTTATACAGTCAATCCTGCTGAACATTCTGTAGTCCTTCAGCATCAAATGCCTGATTCCTACCCTCTTTCTATCTCCTGGTAGCCTGTGTTGTCAGCTTTTAACTCTCAAAGTTTGCTTATTAGTGTTAGTTCATATTAGTGACACCCTACAGTATCTGTCCTTTTGTTTCTGGCTAAGTTCACTCAACATAATGTTCTGAAGGTTTATCCACCTTGTTATATGTTCCATGTCTTTGTTCTGTCTTACAGCTGCATAATCATACGTATATACCAGTTTGTTTATCCACTCATCCATTGATAGACATTTGGGCTGTTTCCATCTCTTGGTAATTGTGAAAAATGCTGCAATACCTATCATTTACAAATGTCCGTTTGTGTCTTAACTTTCAAGTTCATCTGAGTATGTACCTAGCAATGGAATAGCTGGGTCATATGGCAAATCTATATTTAGCTTCCTGAGGAACCTCCACACTGTCTTCCAGAGTGGTTGCACCATTCTACATTCCCACCAACAATGAATAAGTGTGCCTCTTTCTCCACATCCTCTCCAGCACTTGTCATTTTCTGTTTTTTGGATAATGGCCATTCTGGTAGGTGTGAGATGATATATCATTGTGGTTTTGATTTGCATTTCCCTAATAGCCAGTGAAGTTTAGCACTTTTTCATATGTTTTGGAGCCGTTTGCATTTCCTCTTCAGAAAAGTGTTTGCCCATGTCTTTTGCCCATTTTTTTAATTGGATTGTTTGTCTTTCTGCTGAGTTGTAGGAACCTTATCTGATATATGGTTTCCAAATATCATCTCCCATTGTGTAGGTTGCCTTTTTACTTTTTTGACAAAGTCCTTTGATGTACAAAAGTGTTTAATTTTGAGGAGATCCCATTTGTCTATTTGTTCTTTGGTTGCTTGCACCTTGGGTGTGAGGTCTAGGAAACCACCTCCTATCACAAGATCTTTAAGATATTGCCCTTCATTTTCTTCTAAGAGTCTTATGGTCTTAGTGCTAGCATTTAGATCTTTGATCCATTTCGAGTTGATTTTTGTATAAGGTGTGAGATAGGAGTCCTCTTTCATTCTTTTGGAAATGGATATCCAGTTCTCCAAATGCCATTTATTGAAGAGGCTGCTCTGTCCCAGTTGCTTTGGCTTGACTGCCTTATCAAAGATCAGTTGTCAGTAGATGTGAGAGTCTGTTTCTAAACACTCAATTCGATTTCTTTGGGCAGTATATCTATCCTTATGCCATGCTGTTTTGACCACTGTAGCTTTGTAATATGTTTTGAAGTCAGGTAGTGTGAGACCTCCCACTTTGTTCCTCTTTCTCAAGATATTTTTGCTATTCAGGGCAACTTGCCCTTCCAAATAAATATGGTTATGGTTTTTTTTTTTATTTCTGCAAAGTAAGTTGTTGGGATTTTAATTGATATTGCACTGAATCTATAAGTCAGTTTAGGTAGAGTTGACATCTTAATTATATTTAGTCTTCCAATCCAGGAACACGGTATGTTCTTCCATTTTTTTAGGTCCTGTTCAATTTCTTTTAGCAGTTTCTTGTAGTTTTCTTTGTACATGTCTTTTGTGACATTCATTAAGTTTATTCCTAAATACTTGATTCTTTTGGTTGCTATTGTAATTTTTTTATTTCTTCCTCTTGTTGCATATTATGTATAAGAACACTACAGATTTTTGTGTGTTGACCTTGTAGCCTGCCACTTTGCTGTATTCATTGATTAGCTCTAATAGCTTTGCTGTAGATTTTTCTGGATTTTCTACATATAGAATCACGTCATCTGCAAAGAGTAAAAGTTTTACTTCTTCCTCTCCAATTTGGATACCTTTTATTTCTTTTTCTTGCCTAATTGCTCTAGCTAGAACTTCCAGCACAATGTTGAATAACAATGGTGACAGTGGGCATCCCTGTCTTGTTCCTGATATTACAGGGAAAGCTTTCAGTCTCTCCCCACTGAGTACAATGTTAGCTCTGGGTTTTCATACATTGCCTTTATCATTTTAAGAAAATTCCATTCTATTCCTATCCTTTGAAGTGTTTTCACCAAGAAAGGATGTTGAATTTTGTCAAATGCCTTTTCTGCATCCATCAAGATGATCATGTGGTTCTTCTGCTTTGATTTATTGATGTGGTGTATGACATTAATTGATTTTCTTGCATTGAACCAGCCTTGCATACCCAGAATAAACCCCACTTGGTCATAGGATATAATTCTTTTAATGTGCTGCTGGATTCAATTTGTGAGTGTTTTGTTGAGGATTTTTTCATCTATATTCATTAAAGAGATTGGTCTGTAATTTTCTTTTCTTTTCTTTTTTTTTTTGTAGTATCTTTGTCTGATTTTGGTATTAGGTTGATGTAGGCTTCATAGAATGAGTTGTGTAGCTTTCCCTCCTCTTCAAATTTTTTGAAGAGTTTGAGCAGGATTGGTATTAATTCTTTCTTGAATGCTTGGTAGAATTCACATATGAAGCCATCTGGTCCTGGGCTTTTCTTTTTTGGGAGCTTTTTGATAACTGACTCAATCTCTTTACTTGTGATTGTTTTGTTGAGGTCGTCTGTTTCTTCTCAGGTCAATGTTAGTTGTGTATGATTCTCTAATAGGAATCTCGTAAGTTTTTGCATACTGTAGTTTCATTTCTATTCATCTGAAAGAACTTTCTAATTTCCATTGTGATTTCTTCTTTGACCTATTGATTATTTAACAGTGTGTTGTTTACTTTTGGCATATTTGTGAATTTCCAAAATTTCCTACTGTTATTGATTTTTTATTTCATTCCATGTGGTCATAGAATGTACCTTGTGTGGCTGCAATCCTTTTAAACTTATTCATGGATGCTTAATGACTTAATAGATGGTCTATCCTGGAGAATGTCCCATGTGCATTTGAGAAGAATGTGTATTCTGCTATTTTGGGGTATTCTATAGATGTCTGATAGTTATTTTAAAGTGTTGTTCAAGTCTTTTATTATTTCATTGTTGATCTTTTGTCTAGATGTTCTATTGACTATTGAAAGTGGATGTGGTAGATTTACTTATGTACCCCATCTGAGAAATGTTCTTAATCTTAATCCACATTTTTGTAGGTGTGAATTTGTTGTAAATAGGACCTCTTGAAGATGTTATTTTTAGTTAAGGTTTAACCCAACTGAATGAGGGTGGGTCTTAATCCATACTATTGGAAGCTTTATAAAGAGAAGAATCCAGAAGCCAAAGTCAGAGAAAGTCATGGAGATGTGCCAGAAACCAGACGTGCACAGAAACCAGTAGAGCAGACAGAAAGAAGAGGACATTGCCATGTGAGGGGAGGCAGAAATACAAGACAACAAACCCAAAAGATTGATGCAAGCCTGCACTAGAACACAAAAAGTTCAAAAGAAAGCAAGCCTTGACAATATCTTGATTTTATACTTCTTCTAGCCTCAAATCCATGAGCAAATAAATTCCTGTTGTTAAACCAACTCATTTTGTGGTATTTTGATAGCAGCTCTTGCAAACTAAGGCAGCAGAGTATTGAAATTTCCAACTATTCTTCTTGAAATGTCTATTTCTCCCTTCAATTCCATCAGATTTTGTTTCAAGTATTTTGGTGATCTGTTGTTAGATGCATATACATTTGTAATTGTTACATCTTCTTGATGAGTTGACTCTTATTTTCATTATAACATGTCTTTCTTTGTTTCCAGTAGCATTTTTTTTTTTTTTTGTCTTAAAATTCATTTTGTATGATATTAGTATAGCCACTCCTGGTCTCATTTGGTTACTGTTTGCATGATATATCTTTTTCCACCCTTTTAGTTTTGACCTATTAGTACCTTTAAATCTAAAATGTGATTTTCATAGATAGCATAGAGTTGGATCATATTTTTACCCAGTCTGTCAACCTCTGCCTTTTAATTTTAGTGTTGAATTAATTTACATTTAATGCAATTACTGATAAGGAAAGACTTATGCTAGACATTTTGTTATTTGTTTTCTATATGTCTTTTGGTTACTTTTTTCCATACTGCCTTCATGTGTGATAAATTTTTTAGGTACCACATTATTTTCCTTGTCATTTCTTTTGTTTTTTTTTTTTAGTTATTTTCTTATTGGTTGCTATAGTGATTGCAGCTAACATCTTAATTTATAATATAACTCAGTGTAACATTAACAATTACAATAGTATGCAGAATCTTTGCTTCTGTGTAGCCTTATTCCGTTCTGCCTCCTTTGTGCCATTATTGTTTTAGAAATTACATATTTATACATCATGTGCCTATTGATACAGATTTATAATTGTTGCCTTATGCAATAATTATAAATTTTTTTCATTCTTTTTTTCTTTCTACTCCTCATAATTGGAATTCCATTTGACTGATTCTTTTAAATCAGAGAAGATGAGAAAAGTATTAAAACAAATAATAAATTTATACTGACTTGTAATTACCTATTTAATTAGGTGTTCTTTATTTCTTCATGTGGGTTTGAGTTAGTCTCTGGTCTCCTTTTATTGCGGCATTAAGGACTCATTAGTATTTCTTGTAAGGTGGACTACAAGCAATGAGTTACCTCTGTTTTTGTTTATCTGGGAATGTCTTACTTTCCCCTTCATTTTAAAAAAAGTAATTTATTTTTAATTTTGGTAAAATATACATAACTTAAAAATCATCCTAACCATTTTAAGCAGACAGTTATTTGACATTAAATATATTGACAGTACTCTGGAGTTTTCACCAATATCCATTTCCAGACTGTTTTCATCATCCTAAATCAAAACTCATACCCATTTAGCAATTACTCACCATTCCTCTCTCCTGCCTCCCCTGGTAACCACGATTCTGCTTCCTGTCTCTTTGAATTTGCTTATTCCAAGTATTAATATAAAAGATATCACAATATTTTTCCTTTTGGGTCTGGCTCATTTAACTCACCATGATGCCTTCAGTGTTCATCCATGTTGTAGCATGTACTAGCACTTCACTTTTTTACAGCTGAATAAAATTCCATTGTATTGATATACCACATTTTGTTTATCCATTCTTCTGTTGATGGACTCTTGGGTTGCTTCCACCTTTTGGCTATTGTGAATAATGCTGTGATAAACATTGATAGTTCCAGGATATAATGTTCTTGGTTGACAGTTTTTTATTTCAGCACATTGAATATGTCATTCCACTACCTCTCTGGCATCTAAGGTTTATGGTGAGAAACAAAATTTTAATCCTATTGAGGATCCCCTGTATGCAGTAAGTCTCTTTTTTCTTGCTTTTTTCAAGATTTTCTCTTTGTCTTTTTATAGTATGATTAAGATGTGTCAGGGTGTACATCTCTTTGTGTTTAAGCAACTTGGAATTTGTTGAGTTTCCTGGATGTGTACATTAATGTTTTTCATGAAATTTGGGAATGTTTTGGCCATATGTCTTCAAATATTCTTTCTGTCCCTTTCTTTCTCTACTTTCCTTCTGTAACTCCTATTATGTGTTTTTTTGTTTGTTTGTTTGTTTTCATTCTTAGTGGTGTTCCACATTTCTCTGAGGCTTTCTTCATTTTTCTTCATTCTTTTTTTCTCTCTGCTCCTCATAATTGGCACTCCATTTGTCAATTTTTTATGCATACTTTGATATATATACACATATATATATAGTTTTTCTTTTTTAAGGTGGTGATTTTTATTCATTCATTTTATTATGTTTAACCAATCTTGCATTCTTAGTCTAAACCTTACTTCATCATGATATATTATCCTTTTAATATGTTGCTGTAATTTATTTGCTGATATAAATATTACCATACCTGTGTTCATAAGAGATATTGGTCTATAATATTTCTTTGCCTGAATATCTTTGACAAATTATGATATCAAAATTATGCTGGCCTCATAAACATGTTGGGAAATGTTTCCTCACTTTCTATTTGCTGGGTGAGTTGTATGATTGGTGACATTTCTTCCTTATATGTTGAAGAAGACACCAGTTAAGTCATCTAGTCATGGAGTTTATCAAAGTTTTTAAATTGCAGATTCGACTTCTTTAACATAAAAGAGCCATTCAAATATTGCTCCCCTCCTTTTGGTGACAATTTCAATATATTGTATTTTCAAGGTATTTATGCTTTTTCTTTGACCCATTGTTATTTAAATGTATTCATTTTTGCAAATGTTTGAGAATTTCTTGTTATATTTTATTATTTATTTCTAGCTTAATTCTTACAGTGTTAGAAAACATACTTTATTTAACTTCAATTCTTTATTTTGCTGCTTCTCAAATCGAATCTATTTCTCAAACCCTCAACATTCCCCTAAGCTTCAGAGATTATCATACACATACACACACACACATCCACTTTTAGATAAGAGTATAGAGGGATAGAACATAGAATGAGAAGCCCACTTGTCAAAGTTATGCAATTTTAGGAACACCAGTGTTTAGGAGGAAGGAGAGGACCAACCAAGGATACAATGAAAGATCAATTAGAAAAAAGTTGCTTCTTATTTCCAGAGAGCTAAGAGTCTACATCTTCAGAAAACAGTATTGACTCTTGTCCAGAAAGATAAGTACTAGGTGGTTGTAATGTTACTATTTCCCATAATAATGAAATGTAAGAAAAATGCTGTGGTTGAGGCAGCAACTCTACCCTGATAGAAGCCTTTTCAATATCGTATTTTACATAATACTTTCCAAAGCCTTTAAACTCCCAGTAGGAGGCAGGGTGTTAAAGTGAACAGAATGAAAGGTGGCCATGGTGATCAGTTCCCTCTCTTTCGAAAGACAAAGGTACAAAGAAGCATAGTAAAGAAGCGAATATGAAACTTGGCATAGAGAGGAAAAGAAGACCAAACTCTATGGGAGTTCCTGGAACCTATAAGAATAGTCATGGCAAGGATAAGGAAGGATGTAGCTTACGTAAGAAACCAAACTGAACTTTTTTCTTAGGTGAAAGGCTTAATGAGCTTTCACCAAGGTCTGGAGGCGCACACATTTCCTGGTTTTCAGTCATTAGCATATCACAGGCATTCCCATTTTCTACTATGTTAAATTGGGATAACATTTCAATAGAAGAAGTGGGAATCTGACCTGCTGTTTTTCACGTCTTGTTTCATTTACATACTTTAAGGTTCAGGAAATAAGTTTAAGAAGCACACAGCTTTTTAATATCCCTTTCCAGATTTTCAACTTTTTTTTGTAGCTCAGGTATATTTCTTGAAGAAATTGCATGGGAATGTTTATATAAGACACCTGTGGAGACTATGTCTCATGCTTTTTATAAATACCAACTTCTTTCTTGCTAGATTTTCACTCTCGTGGGTTGTTATATTTTAGGGGACAGAATTTGGCCTGGCGTGAGCTGCATAACTGCAGAATTCAGTTGAACTGTATTAGTGAAAGTAAATGTGGTAGAGAGAAACCCTGCTGTCTCTACCTTGTGTGCTTTCTAGAGAAGGTGGGTTACGTTAGTGATCAGACCATGGTTCTGCTAAGGCCTTGATGAATTTGTGTAAGAAGTTTGGGGTAGAAGCTGAGTGCCATCCCTTCTTTAAGTATTAATGTTTCAGAGAAAGGTGAAGCTACTCTGCCTGGAGGACTTTGGAGGTGTGGGATTGGGGTAAAGTTTATGCTCCAGAGAGAGGGGATAGGAAGCAAAAGTGTGGAGGTGGGAGATGATGGCAGGTTGTGATGGGACCCACCCTAACAACCAAGTATATCTTGAGTAAATTATTTTAAAACTTGTGATGTCTCTGGAATGAGTGGATTTTTTGTGGAAATGGGTGAAGGGGCTGAGCTGTGTATCCAGAGGGATGTATGGGACAGAATGACACAATATAAAGGAATGATGAAAGTGGACCTTCTAGCATAATCCTTGGAGATTGGCAGGAATTTGAGGGGCAATCATCAGACTTTCAGCAGCTGAGGAGTGGACTGGGGTCCAGGCCACTTCAGCCTCAGTCTCCAAGAGGCAAGAAGATCCATCTGAAATCTCTGTTCCATTTTATGTGGGACTCCATTTTTGCTTCTTCATTTCTCCCATCTCTTCACTCTCCCCTCATTGTCTTCAAAATGTGGAAAAGACTGCAAGCCTTTAAAGTTCATAAAGAATAAGTTATTCTGAGGAAAATTCAAAGCAGGTGAAAAAACTGACCTTGAAGTTTTTAGAAATTTTGGGAAAAAATGCATTATATACTACTGGAAGAAAAGAAATATCTGCAATTTCCTGTATGTTCTACATAGTACATGATGCAGTTAGACACCTACATAGTCAATAGACACAGTTAACTGATCTTTAACCACTTTATTCCCCCTTATATGTACTAAGCATTGAGCAGTGAAGCTGGATAATTATTTTTAGGGGTCATATGTTGATATCCTATTAAATTATTTTATATAGTGTAGAACATAATAGTAACTATAACAACATAGTCTTATTGCTTTGAAACTGGTACATTTCTGAAATAATTTTTCTTCCTTGCTTATGCTTATCTAATAATTCCCTAAGTTACATATTTATGCTTTAGTGTCTATGTGTATGCCTTGTGCCTGCCTCTTATGTAAGTATGTATGAATATAATTTTAGTCTGGCCATTCTTAAATTTAGTGCTCACTTTGACCTCAAGAGCTATCTTATAAATTATTAGTAATCCTGTTCAACATGGGGCCATCTGCAGATATAATGAACACATTCTAAATTTTCTTTAGTCAAATTATACTAGCTCCAGGAGCCTCTGGGGACATCACTTTGTACTTTTGTAAATGACCAATGGCCTTCTACTTACTAAATTCAGTGACGTCCTTTCCAAATGAACTATCAATCCCATTTGACACTGGTGATTAACTTCTGTTTGAAACACTCTTTTCCCTTGAATTCTCCAACTTTCCTCTTCCCTGTTCCTCTTTGAACTCTTCTCATGGCTCTTTCTCTATTACTTTTGTCATCCCTCCTACTATGTCAGAGTTTCTGGAATTTTAACTTTACCTTGTGCTCCTGTTTCTCTGCATACATTGTCTGGGACATCTTATCTATTTGCCTGGCTTTCACAACCATCTTAAGGTGATAACTTTAAAATCTTTTTTTTCTTGAACTCCAGATTTGCTATCTACTATCCATAATTGTATCTCCAAGCTCACACATTCAATAGTAAATTTATTAATTCATAACTCTTAAATTCCAGCTCCTTCCATAGCTCATGCTCTATTTTGTCTAGTGGTATCGTGACCCACTCATGATACATTGGATGCAGCCAGTTGGGGATTCCACACCCTCTGGCTTCTAGTTGGGTTTGACCAGCAGAAGGTGGGCAGGAGATAAAAGGGAGGTGGGAGAGAGAGGGTTGGACTACCTCCGTCCTTCTGTGATTTGGAATTACTCTTCAGGCAGAGGCTCCCTCCCCAGCTACAGTTCTTGCCCAAAGCACTTTCTTCCACAGGTCCAGCTCCCATCTGTCTCAGGTAAAAACATTTTCTCTTTTTGCTGCTTTAGGCCAGGTAATGACTTCTTACTCCGCTAGTCCCTGAGTATGTAAGTATCTCCTATTGTTTCTTTTAATTTTTCCCCACCTCTACATGTAGCTTCTTCATTAAGCCCCCTTCAAGTTCCCTGCTGAGTGTGCTTTCACTTCCTGCCAGACCCTGACTGATACAATACTCTTGGCATCTCCTATATTCAAAACAAGCAGGCCCCTCTGGCTCCTGTAGTCCACTTTGCCCAATCCCTTGGAATCCAGCTCTGACTTTAGTTCCTCTGGCTTGGGAACCCCATCCCCACAAAGTGATTCAGGCATTTAAAAATTTATAAATTTTTACTTAAGAAAGGAGCCCAGAATTTGAAGCAATATCCCTGCAAGCTCTGTCCAGCTGCCTATCCCTTTTCTTTCCCTTTTCATTTATTTATTCTTGATAAATTCCATGAGGTCAGGAACTAGCTCTGCCTTGCTCCTCATTCAATCTCCAGAGCTTAACAAAGTACTCATTACATTGTAGGCACTTGATAAGCATATGTTGAGTGAGTGGATGAATAAATGGATGAATGAAGGAAGCTTCCAAAAACAACTTTTGACCACTGTGTGCATTTTAGGCCTGTTTTGGAGGGTAGCGTGACTGTAAAGATGATTGCAACACTTCTTAACTAAATGCATGCCTCTTTGCAAGGTGACTTAGTCTGCACATCATGAGGTGGCGTCTATCTTCTCTCCATCCATACCTGGACTATTCCTCTGACTTGCTTCAACCAATAGACTCGGAGGAGGTGATGTGTGACTCCTGAAGGAAGGCCATAAGAGGCCTTACAGCTTCCCCGTTGGACTCTTAGAACATGGCCCTGAGACAGCTGTGTAAGGAGCTCTGTCTGGCCAACTGGAAGATGAGAGGCTGTGTGGAAGAGGACAAAGGGACTCCTGCTGATGACCAGCACCTACTAGTAGCCTGACATGTGCGTGAAGATGGTACCTTCCAGCCCAGCCAACCATTCCAGATGAATGTAGCCATATGACTGAGCCCAGGTGAATACATGTTGGAAGTACCAGCCAGCCCTCAGAATCATGCAGAATAACAAATCGTTGCTTTTTGGAGGCACATGACTTAAGAGATGGTGTCTCAGTTTCCTAGGGCTGCTGTAACAAGCATCACAACCTGGATGGCTTAAAGCAAAAAAAGTGTATTGTCTGGCAGCTCTGGAGGTCAGACATCTGACATCTAGGTGTCAGCAGGGCCATGTCCTATCTGAAACCTGTAGCAGAGAATCCTTCCTTGCCTCTTCTACATTCTGGGGTTTGCTGGCAATCCTTGGCATTCCTTGGCTTGTAGATGCATCCCTGCAAGCTTTGCCTCCTCCCTCTTCATGTGATCGTCTCCCCAGGGTTTGTCTCTTGTGTTCAATTCTCCCCTTCTTATAAGGACACCAGTCATATTGAATTAGGATCCACCCTAATCCAGTTTGGCCACATCTTAACTAATCAAATCTTCAAAGACCCTATTTCCAAATAAGATCAAATTCATGGGACTGGGTTTAGGACTTGAACATATCTTTTTTTGGAGCCTGATTCAACCCATAACAGAAGACTTGACTTTAAAGATGAGCAACCCAATGCCTTTGCCTTTATGGAGCTTATAACCTAATGGGAAAGACATGCTACATACAATGATCATTCTCGGTCTTGTTTGAGTAGATTATGGATACAGTTGTAACATTTTTCTCCTGGAGTTTTGAATAATTCTTGACGGCTAGGAAAAGGTCATCTATCTAAAATAAAACAAAGATAGACAGACCTTGAGAAAAAATTGCATGTGGACTACACACCTGAAATATTGGAAACAGGGAGAGATACACATCCATAAAACTGGGACACTGGAGCCATTTATTTTGTGCATTATTTGGGAAGGAAGTATGAATTTAGCACTGTCCTAACCATCTCAGCTTTCCCCATGGGGGCATGCAGGAAGAATATATATTACACTGGTTTCTCTACAGATATGACATATATTTCACATACAGCCTCTGACAGATTCATTTCAGAGCAAAGAGGAATCTTTCAGATACTTTTCATTGCATTTATATTAAAAATTCCATGTGGTGGGCGAATATCACTTTAAGCCGCAGCATTCATATGCTAATGTTATAAGTTGGAGTTGTCAGGAGAATTATGCACAGCCTTGCGTATGTGTGTGTGAGTGAGTGATATTTGTGTTTGCCAAAGCAGCATGTGCTCCTGAAGGGAGAGTGTATCTTATCTTACTAGCTGTCTGGTCTCAGTTTCTCTCTCTTATGTGCCAGGAAGAAAATGTCTTTATCACTGAATATGCTGGTTATACACAGACTCCAGGATGCGCTCCAGTGGTATGAGACATTTCTGAGTGTGTGCATGCATGTATGTGCCTGCTGTGTGTGGAGGGGGCATATATGTTTGAGTGTATTTTGTGGGAGTGGCGGATTAGGATGCTTTTTGCTTCTGTATTCTCTGCTTCATTCCATGGGATATCTTTTAATATTTTCTCAAAATTTTGAACTCTTTTGGTTTAATTCTACATATGAGACCATGTAAGATTACACAGACAGAAGGAAGACGCTCTGGGAGCCCACCCTTAAAACATAAATTGATCCTATGTTTCTATATGAACAATAACCTTATGTAATTTGATATCCTATGTAAAAAGTCTTTTATACTTGTTTTAGAATTTAATGCCCTTACAAACAATTAGAAGAAGCAGCAGAAGGCATGGAGTTTGCAGAGGAGGGATGTGAGAGACCAGGCTGGGAAGGAAGGGCAGTGACGTGAGGCCAGTAATGTCCTACTAAAGACTGTGAGCACCATCCTGTTGGTGGAGGGATGTCGTTGAATGATGGTAGACTGAAAGGTGACGTGTTCAGATTCATATTTTGAAAGTTTCACTCAAGCAGGTTATGGAGGAAGGACCTGTCCGCACGGGATGGATTCCTCTCTCCCACCAAGGCCAACGGGCCGTCTTACCTGCTAGCAAACATTTCTGAGACTGTTCTTCAAGAACTAGAATGTGGAATGATGCTCCTCAAAGTGCGGTCCTGGGCCTACCTGCTGCAGAATCCCCCCAGGGAGGCTTGTTAAAAAGGCCACATCCCAGGTCCTGTGTCATGCCTACTAAATTAGCAACTTTGTAGATTGTTAATATTCCATCCAACTTGGCTCAAACTGCTTCTGACCCTCCCTTCCTTCTCCATCCACGTGGTTGAACACTCGTTTTTTCAGAACCCAGGAGAAGCATCGCCTCCTCTAGCAGGTTCACCCCGGGTCCTGGATGGAATCGACCACTCTGTCCATTGTGCCTCTACAGTCACCTTTAATTATTGCTTCATGGACTCCGTAGAGATGCCCTCATGCACTCGTTTGCTCATATTTGTATTCTCCCCTCCGTATTTCTGGAACACAATGACTGTGACATATGTGTATTTACCCCCCTCCCCCCACCACATCTCCCACAGGAGCTGAGGTGTTTCATAAACATTGTTGCATGAATGTATGAATAAATGAAAGTTTCTTGGGTTTATTCACATGCCTAACTTTTCTCTAGCCAGTGTATTTAATTTGACAAGTATTTATTGAGTGCGTACATTGTGCCTAATTCTCTGCTAGGCGGAGGTATCCAGTTGGAGCAAAGTAATACATCCAGTTGAAACTAATAGGTTTCCGTTCATCCTGTCATGCTGTGGACAGTTCCCAAGCAAAGAGATCAGTATCAGTTAATGATATCTTAGAAGGTGAGGTGGAGGATTTGGGATTTGAAATGGACCTTGGTGGTTCAAAAACATTTGGAAAGGTGAAGAGAAACCATGCCTGTCCTATTCTGTTTTCAAGTAGGAATGGGTACTGAAAAAGGCCAAGTTCACAATAAGAAAAGAATTGAGGGTGAGAAGAGGCTAATGAAAAGAAAAACAATGTATTGACATGGAAGATTAAATAGGCAATTTTGGGAGGAAAATAAGTGAAAAAACTGGGCACTTCTAAGAAAATAAATCTATTGTGCAAAATGGAAGAAATAGCATGTAAACAGTGAGAAGCAAAAAAAGAAAATGGAAATATTTTAAAATCATGAGTTTGTCTAGATGGCACCAGATGTCTATAGAAGGAAGTATGCACGATGCAAGTGGGCACATGGACGTTCCTCCCATTCTCTTTTGTGATGTAAAAATGGGTTTGGGTCCTGCAGTCATGGTCAACTTTGGAGCTTCCAGTTTCCAAGGCTCCTTCCAGTAAGCATCTCTGCTATGGAGCCCTTGTGATGGGTAGAGGGGTGGAGCTGGTGGAATCTGCCTTGCTTTGTGATGCAAAAGAGCTCACTGTTGACATAGGCTGCTGTCCACAGGCAGAGAGCAATACCTAACCTGAGTCCCGAGCACAGATATTCAGCATGGCTGTTTTAGTTTCCTGGCTGCTAAAACAAATACCATGCAATGGGTTGGCTTAAACAATGGGAATTAGTTGGTTCACAATTTTGAGGCTAGAAGTCCAAAGTTGAGGCGTCAGCAAGGCAAAGCTCTCTCCCAGCAGACTGTGACATTCTGGTGCTGCCTACCTGCAATCCTTGGGGCGCCCTGGCTTTTCCAATACTTGGAAATAGCCCCTCTTTTCGCTTCTGGGTTTTGTTAACTTCTAGTTTCTTGCTCTTCCCATGGCTTCTTTTCTGTGTCTAATTTCCTTTGCTCATGGAGACTTCAGCCATATTGGATTGATGCACACACTTATTCAATTTGGGCACACCTTACCTAATAACATCTTCAAAGGTCCTCTTTACAAATGCGTTCACACCTGCAAGACCAGGAGTTAGGATCTGAATATGCCTTTTTTGAGGGGGGACATGATTCACTCCCCAACCCAGGCTGAAATCCTATTCTGTCAATGAGCTTCTCGAAAATTACGCTAGTTTCATTACTTGTGCTTACCTTTCTGCAGAGGTGAGCAGCATTTGGTGCTTGCCATGGTTTGGCCCTTGCTGATGAGAACTTTGACTTCAAGAATGAGGAATTATTTTTTCTTTGGCAGACGCATCTGCCACTTTGTTCTCTGTAGGCTCATAATGACCGAGCCATCCTCTATATGTGCTTAGCGTGCTTCCAAAAAAAGAGCTATGAAGTGAACAGAAACCAAAGTGCCAGATGTGCTGTGTGGGGAAGAGACATTGAAACAGGTGTGTTTGGTTTGTCAATGCTTAAGACCCACAGAAAGTTGAAGTGCGTATAACTACGATAGCATAACAAAAATGGCATATAGACGTTTTAAGAAAGGAGCATTGAACACATGGGGCTTAGTGTTTGTGAATTATGGGACTGAATAAATGAGAACTAAATTGTTAGTTCAGCTAGGGAGATTTCTGCCTCGTGAAGGTTCCCAAAGATTCGTCATGTCTCATTTATCTGGGATGTATGGCTCCATAAATTTTTTGGCAAAGGCAGAAGGAGAGTGAACCATCCCTGTGGCCTACTGGTTTTCAGTCCACCTTGAAAGTTGATGATTCTGTGCGTATCAGTGAGGAAGCAGCTGAGTGTCTTTTGGCAGGAAGGGGATCCTTGTAGAGTGGGCATGTACAGATTTAGAGGATGTGGGTTCCAACCTGAAGCTTCGTCATTTTCAATGGGACTCCCTCAGATGAACCTATTTAATAATAATTATTCTGTAAAACCGTGGTTTGCTTGACAAAGTATGTGAGTTACTGCATCTTTTTATTTGTGTGAAGTAGAGACTGGAATTGATGGCACTGGAAGTGATAAATCAAAGAGATGGGAAGGAATAAGAAATGCCTCTCCTCAAATTTTGTATTTGTTGATGGGCTGGCAAAAAAAAATAAACAGCCTGGAAAAGTGAAGACAATAAAATACTTTTGAGTTCCTCCTGGAAACACACTCTATAAAGGCAATACGTTATGTTCATTTACGATCCTAGAAGGCACAATTTTTTTTGAGTGCTCAAAAGAAAGGTTGATTTGGTACAAGGAAAAGGAGTGCCTTAAAAGAAACTTAAAATATTTGCCACTGGAACATCATTTCAAACCTGTCAGAAATGTGGGCAGGAAAGTGAAAAACTTCTGCCTTGACAATATTTTGGGGAAAATGGGCCAACTAAACAAATATCATTTGCAGGCAGTGAGGAGCAAAATGCTCAAAAACACAATTTTATTTCCTTCTACAAATTCTTCCTCCAGAGTTTTTAGTCACTCACAAAACAGATGTCATTTTTGAAAATGCAGAATTGCAAAACACAAAAAAATCAGCATCCTTCAAGAATACTGTTGTGCTTTCTTCTTCTTTGCTGGTGGAAAACATGTGTGTCTTGAATACCAATTATCTTTTCAGTTCAGTATTTTCTTGGGAGAACAAAAACTTTCTGGTGCAGCTGCTGAGCACAAACAAAATGGTATCACAGAAGAACAACTAGCACCTTGGAACCAGCTGTTTATGCTATTTTGTCGTCTTCTGTTTAACCCTCTGAGGACTGAATAAGAGTGGGGAATATTCTGGTGTATGTTTAGTTCTCTCTCTGCACGTGTGTGTGTATGGATGTGCATGGGTGTTTTAGAGCTTTCTCAGCTTACATTGGCGAGCAGTCTGAAGACAAGATAGACCTGTGTTCTAGTCCCAGCTCTGCCACTTATTGTTGTGTGACTTTGGGCAACCTATTTAATTTTTCTAAGCTTTTTTTTTTTCTTCATTGGTAAAATGGCTATAGTAACAGTAATTACCTCATAGGGTGGTAATGAGAATTAAGTAAGATAATGCACGTTCAAGTACTTAGCATAGCATGTGGCACATAATAAGAGTTCAATAGGTGCTAGTTAGCCCATATGAGATTGCAGTGTAATTGAGGTCAACATCTTGTTTCTGAACCCTTCTCCATCTGCCTATTTATGGTGATAGGCACACTAAGTGTGATTACCAGGGGACTGCCCCTCTAGAGCATTCATACATAAAGATCTGAGCACCTACTATATGTCAGCACTTTCACCTGTACTGCGGTAATTCTCCAACAAACCTGTATGATTGTGCCACTAGCTCCATTTTCTGGATCAGAAACTCACCTGCAGAGAAGCTCAGGAAATGGCTCAAATTCAAGTCGCAGAACTGGGATTCAAAGGCAAGTCCTCAGAGATGAAGTCCAGCATTCATTCTTTCCAGAGAGTCTTCCTAAAAAACAAAACAAAACAAAACCAAAACCACACCCAACAAATAGGGATGAGGGTATGTTAGTGTATCGCTTTATGTGCTCGGTGGAAAAGTACGTCCACAAAATCGGGAGAGAGGCAGCCAGCCTTTGGGGCTCTGATTTTGAATCAAGCAGCCTGAGAGGTGCAAATGTTCAGATGGGAGATTTACTATGATCTCAAATATGGAGCCAGAGGCTGCTTCCCATTGAAATTATAATTTCATTTTTCCAATCCACAGAAAGTGTGTTAGCTATAATTTATGTTATTTTTAGCCAGGCAATCCACACCTTTGGTATTTGCAAGGTTCCCTTGACATTCAGAAAAGAAAATGTATAGGAAGCGATAGAATGAATGTGCTCTGCATCTTTACTGAGACATTGCCAGGAACCACAAACTTTTCTAAGAAAAGCAATTTTCTTGTTTTGGTAAAAGGCTTAATTCCACAAGTACAAGACCAAGTACAAGAGAAACGGAAGATATTGTGGTTTGTCTAGTGTGAGTGGAATTGATAAAAATATTCTTTTAAAATAAGCTCCTGCAAAAAAAATCAAGGGGTAAGAAAGGGCAAAGAGAAAACCATCTGTGCATGTCTCAGACAGAAGAACATTTTCATATGAGATGCTGAGTCCAGGGACAAGGGCAACGTGATGTTCTCCTCATTGTCTTCTTAGTAGGCACTTCTTTTTTTCACAGAATCAGGGCAGCTGAATTTGAAATTAAAATCCCTGAGACCATCCACCTGAGGTTTGGAAGCAGATGCTCTGGTCTTCAGAGCTGCCTGGGACGTGGCTGTCGGGGCTGCGTCACTGAAGCACGCAGTGCCTTTGAGAAGATGAAGCTGTGCTGCCAGGGAGAGCACATGTCTCCGTGACTGACAGAGCAGAGCAGGGGCCAGGCCAGGGCTGAGCTGGAGGAGGGAGGCTGGTGAGACCTTCGCCATAGATGGGAATCACGGTCCTTTGCTGGCAGGCCTCTAGCTGTTGGATGACATAGACCTTTCGCTCTCCTAGGTGTTGTCGTGCCTCGTTCTTCAAGAAAAGCAAAGTAACCTTGCATTTTGTTTTCCATTTTGTTCTAATTGGAATATCCAAAAGGGCTTCTTTTATTTTGCTTCCTAGTGACTTTGGAAGAGAGCAGATAGTTTTATTTTCTCTAAAGTCTGTTTGCCTATTTGCTTGGGGCATTTTAGGCCAGTCCACACTTTTCTGAGATAAATGGTGAAAAGCAAGATTGTTGGCTGGTATCCACCTCTACATTTGGAATGTTTTTCCAGATTGTAATTGATCTTGGGAAAGGGTGACCCTCGGCAAATTTTATCTAGTAGCCCTAATATGGATACCTGTTTGGGGTCGGGAGTGCTTGATGGCATGATTTGAGACTAAAGTCTGAGATTGGAAAATGAGGAGGTTCTTATCTTCCTTTCTATTATGATAACATAAAGATACCACTTCTTAATGTTAAGTCTCTTTATCATTTTGGAGTTATTTTGGCCAGCCTGCTGCATACTGAATTTTTGCTATGATGAGCCATGAAAACTACTCTTTAAAATATTATGGTGATGTGAACAAGAATTCATTTCTCTGTTAGTGCAACCAACAGTCCTGGTTTGCCTGGGACCAAGGGGTTTCCTGGGATGTAGGACCCTCAGTTTTAAAACCACGGTGCCTTAGATAAATCAAGGTCACCCCGTCTTAGAATGACAGCAGGGCACGGAGCACTGAACTGAGAATTAGGAAGCCTGGTGTTAAATATTGGCTGTTTAACTGGCCAGCTGTGTGGCCTTAAGTAACCTTTCTGAACTTCAGTTTCTCAGCTGCAAAATGAAAGTTCTGGCTATATATAGGTCCATGGGGTTCCTTTCTGCTTCAATAGTCCATGATTTCAGGACTATTTAGAGCAACCAAAATGGGAGCAAAATTATAAAGAATGAATACAGCTTAAAAATGCTATATTTCCAGCTTGGATGGAGACTCTGTCCATCCTAGAAATGTGGAAATGCCTCTGCCTCTCTGCTGACCTCCTGTTCTCACCCTCTGGGGTTCAAGGAGACCCAGCCCCCTGCACCCGAGCACACCTTGCTCAGGTGTATTGAAACTCCGGTGCACTGGGCCCCCCTTTCCCACTGCCTTAGACTGGCCTCACCTCTCACTTGGACTTACTCAGCTTCTGCTTTTGTGCTTTTAAAATTATAAAACTACATGAACTATATATATATTCATCGTTCAAACTTCTCAGTCACTAGATTAGCATTTCTTCATGACTCCCAATTAATTTGATCTACTCAGGTTATCCATCAAAAATGTGGCCACATCCCCGACTTGGGCAAATGTTCTCCTTTCAGTAGAATTAACGTGCTTCTTTCTCACAGTCTTATTTATACTTCTATCTTCAAGTCTAATTTGTTAGTTTGAAATAAAATCTTCTGCCTTCATTGGAATCAGAAACAGCATGTTCAATTCCTTCTTGTTTAAAAAATGCTAATTTGAACTTATACTTTGTCTATTTTGAGGTAGCTTATACAATTAAATAATGCAGAATGGGGTAATTAAGTATAATATTAGAACACAGACCGTCTATAGCCACAGATGAAGGAAATGTCAGCTGGCACTTAAAATAACATGATAATTACTAATAGCAGCTAATAATAGAAGCTGACTGTAATTGAATGCTTACTGTAACTGGCTCTGGGACTTTACATGAATCATATCATTGTTTCCTAACAGTAAAGCACAAAAGGAAACACTTAAAGCACATGGTTCTCACTGTCTGACCAAAGAAAATATATATACATTGACTTATTATAGAGAGAAACTTTTTTCTTGACCAAAATTGTAGGGATAATTTTATTATGTGTGCACTTTTCTGAAACACATTGGATAACGTGATACAAAGTTTTTGGTTTTTTTAAAATACTTTTTTTATTGTAAAATTTAACATATATACATAACGATAACTTTCAAAGTACGATTTAACAAGTAGTTAGCAAATTTCAAAGAATGTTGTGGGTTACAGTTCCACAATTTCAGTTATTTCCTTATTGTGAAATATAACAAATATACAAAAAAGTGATAATTTTCAAAGTACAATTTACCAAGTAGTTATATAGGTAATTTCAAAGAATGTTATGGGTTTCAGTTCCACCGTTTCAGATATTTCCTTATTGTGAAATATAAGATATATACAAAAGGGTGATAACTTTCAAAGTACAATTTAACAAGCAGCTACAGAGCAAATTTCAAAGAATGTTATGGGTTACAGTTCCACGATTTCAGCTATTTCCTTCTAGCTATTCTAATACCCTAGCATCTAAAAAAAATTATATAAAGATTCAGTGCTCGTAATCCTTTGTTATATCCTATCTTGTCTGTTGCTACCCCTTCTTCTGGTTTAATCGCTTTCTCTATCTTCAGGAACACAAAGTTTTTTGTTTTTTGTTTTAATTTTTATCTATTTATTTATTTATTCATTTTAATTCAGTTTTATTGAGATATGTTCACATACCATGCAGTCATACAAAGCGTACATTCAACTGTTCACAGTACCATTATGTCGTGCATTCATCACCAAAATTAATTTTTGAACATTTTCATTACCACACACACAAAAATAGTAAGAATAAAAATTAAAGTGAAAAAGAACAATTAAAGTAAAAAAGAACACTGGGTGCCTTTTTTATTTTTTTATTTTTTTGCCCCCATGTTTCTACTCATCCATCCATACAATGGACAAAGGGGAATGTGATTCATATGGCTTTCCCAGTCACATTGTCACCCCTCATAAGCTACATTTTTATACAATCATCTTAAAGATTCAAGGGTTCTGGATTGTAGTTTGATAGTTTCAGATATTTGCTGCTAGCTATTACAATTCATTAGAACCTAAAAAGGGTTGTCTATATTGTGCGTAATAGTGCACACCAGAGTGACCTGTCGGCTCCTTTGGGAATCTCTCTGCCACTGAAGCTTATTTCATTTCTTTTCACATCCCCTTTTGGCCAAGAAGACACTCTCCATCCCACAATGCTGGGTCTAGATTCCTCCCCGGGAGTCATATTCCACGTTGCCAGGGAGATTTACTCCCCTGGTGTCAGATCCCACATAGGGGGAGGGCAGTGATTTCACCTTTCAAGTTGGCTTAGCTAGAGAGAGAGGGCCACATCTGAGCAACAAAGAGGCATTCGGGAGGAGGCTCTTAGGCACAATTATAGGCAGTCCTAGCCTCTCCTTTGCAGCAAAAGTCTTGCCAAGGGCAAGTCCTGTGGTAGAGGGCTCAGCCCATCAAACTACTAGTCCCCTATGTCTGTGAGCACATCAGCAACCATCTAGTTGGGGAAGCCCAACACCCCTGCATTCTCCACCAGCTCCTCAGGGGGACTCTGCATATTTATTTCATTGTTTTTGTTTTGTTTTTGTTTTGTTTTGTTTTTTAATTAACTCTTTTTTTTAAATTAACTATATATATAAAAAAAAAAAAAACAGTAAAAAAAACATTTCAAACAAACCATGACAAGGAAGTAAGAAAAAGACAACTAACCTAAAATAACTACTTTATTTCCAACATGTTCCTACTCTACCCCAAGAAAATAACCTAATACAGCAACATTTCTATGAACTTGTTCTTCCCATACCCACCAGAAATTAACAAACCATAGTCATTCCTGGACATTCCCAGAGCATTAAATTTATCCACGATAGCTTATCTATTCTTATTGGGTTATTGTTCCCCCTTCATTAATTGCTCTCTATCGCTAGTTCCCTACATTCTACATTATAAACCATTTATTTTACATTTTTTAATGATCACAATAGTGGTAGCAAATAATATCTCTCTTTTTGTGCCTGGCTTATTTCGCTCAGCATTAGGTTTTCAAGGTTCATCCATGTTGTCATATGTTTCATGACATCGTTCCTTCTTACTGCCACGTAGTATTCCATCATGTATATACAACACATTTTATTTATCCACTCATCTGTTGGAGGACATTTGGGTTGTTTCCATCTTTTGGCAATTAAGAACACAAAGTTTTTAAAGTATAGTTTTACAAAAGCCACCAACTTTGTTCAAACAAGTGTTTCTTGTTTTGGTCATAATATAAAATCATAACTTAGCAAAATATTGAAATCATCATCAAGGGCTGATAATTTTCTTTTTTGGTAATATAAATTAACATGGAGACAGAATTTAGAGGAGGTCGACTGGAGAGCTGGCGTACCCATTTGGATACGCTCTCTTCAATACCAGATTTCTTGAGTAGCCATTGTGAGGTTCTAGTTCACAGTTAATGTGCCCAACCTCTTTAACTATAGGGTAGGTGTTCTGTATTGCTGGTTAACCTAGGGCCATATATTTGTGCATCAAATGTGTAGGAAGCAAAGTAGATAGTCTGGTTTGGTTGCTTAAGAATCCAATTCTTTTTTCCCTCATAGGCAGAGGGCTTTCCCACACCAGCAGGTATACCTGTTCACAAAGAAGGTCTTCAAATCTTTTAAGCATTTGCACAACTATTTGTTTGATAACCAAGTGTTCTGTACATATAGCATGAAGGAGTTCTTTTTTGCATGAAACAATTTTAAAGCTTATTTGTTAACAACAGACCAACTTGTCTGAGAAAGGACTATATCCTGATGAGCTTGAGAGAATAAAATTAATTGTAAAAGGCATCTCCTTATAGTTCAAAGAATTGATTCATTGTATGGATTTATTTGAAATTGATGGAGTTATTTGAAATGTAATTAATGTTGGGAAATGCCTTTCAAGTCAGTGAGTTTGGTTTGATGTTTGATGCTGTATGCTGATTTGCATCTCCTGACAGTAACTAGGAAGTGAGTCCATTTTGAATGATAATTAAAAAATATTACCAGAATCTTAAAAAAGAAATATATTTTCTGGTAGAGTGTGTGTGTGTGTGTGTGTGTGTGTGTGTGTGTGTGTGTGTGTGTGTGGTTGGGGATAGGTCATGCATTCAATGTATTTAATAGCTATACTGAATTATTTGATGTAAATCAATAACACAGAGAATTAGGACTTACCCATGGTTAACATAATTTACATTGACATTTGCATATGTTATGAGAATATTCTTGTTGATTCTGACTTAGCTTTAGTACCAAGATACAGTACCCTCTAATAGCATGAGTGGCTTAGATTTTATATCCATTGGTGTTATTGTTAATAATAATAACAATTAACCCTTAATAGCACTTTTGTTCACCAGGCACCATGTTAAGTGCTTTACACATACAAACACATATAAACTTACACATATAAACATTTGGATTATGTATCCTGACCCTGGGAGAGGTGTGTGTTATTATTATCCTCATTTTCCAGATGAGAAACTAAGAATTGACACAGCTAGTAAGTGGAAAATTCTGGATTCAAACCAGGGCAGTCTGACTCCTGAGTCGCTGCTCATATCCACCATGTCATATTGCTGCTGAGAAAGATTGGTACATTTCATAAATGGTCTTAAATTGCTTTGAGCTGAAATTTCACAGAGATGAAACACTCTGTAAAACTGATCACAGTGGGAAAATTATGCCTAAAATCCTCTTACTCCTCGTAAAGTTATGCCTTTTGGGAGAAAAAAAAACATAGTCCTAAAATTTGTTTAGAATTAATCTGTCATGTTATTTGGAAAGGATGTCTAGCAGTCTAATAGGTCTATTATTTTGAACAGATACAGCATTTTTCTTCTGGAAGATCAGGCAAATGCTACTTCATATCCTTCTTAAGAGGTTTATGCCTCTAGAGCTAATAAGAGTACATAAGTTTTAAAAATTGGGTTTACTTAAGATGAACTCTTGAGGTTCTTTGATAAGAGACTTTGTTCTGAGGTCATCTTTTCTAATAGTAAGTGATTAATCAGATATTTAAGCGTGGATGGAATTCCAGCCTCCCAGCTGGGCCACTTCCTGGAAGCTGCAAAAATGCAGAGACCATGAGGGTTGAGTGAAGTGACTTGTCGAGTCATTGATAGAGACAGTCACTTTCACATTCTTCTCACAAAATTATGCTATGTCTCAAAACCTTCACTTAGTTGTCCCTCACAGCTGAGCCCAAAACCTCCCATTGGGGTTTACTGTAATTATTGCACACTAGGATTTTTTGTATCTGAAATAAATTTTTGTTTAAAAAAAAGATCTGTGAGTTATATAAATAAAATCTACATTCAGTGTCATTTTAGATAGCATTTATTAAACCGAGGTACACATTAGTGAATTCTCCTCCCCCCATCCCACTAAGTAATAGTGTAATAAATCTGATTTAAGAGCTTCTGTGATCAAGATTATAGATAAAGAGGAAACTTCTCCCCAAAGGCAGGGTGAACTAAGTACTGCCTGTAGATTAATTAAAGAGTTGGGAAATTTTCACTTGACTAAACCATCATATTTTTGTAATAAATAAGAAGATAATCTTAAATGAAAATTATTAGAAATTTATTATGCTGCCACTAATTTCATTACCAAAATCACTTTCTTTCCTTTCTGTCCTCAGCTCCCAGATGATTAAAGCATGTTTGCAAGTTATTGGACACAGTTAAGGGCATTCTGTCATAATCCAAGGAAGTCAAAGTAATATTTTTGAAACAGAAAGCAAGGCTGTCTCATGTTGGGGAACCCGAGACTATTTATGGTGTGGTTTTCAGCTGGATGCATCCTTCCGTTACTATCCTGGAACAAGATTCACTCATTTATTCATTCAATAATATTTATTGAGTCCTTACTTTGCCCAAGCTTGACTATTTCTAAAGCACCAAGAGTAGAAGCAGTTAGTACATGATAATAAAATGATTAGAAATAAAATGACCAGATAGTCCTTCTGACATCAGTAATTGGTTTGCATAAAGCCCTCCCTTTCTTCTCTGTTTCTAACCGCAAGGAGAATAAAACATACCTGACTACTTAGTTTTTATTCTTTAATCATCTTCAGCGTATTTACTAGTGGAAAAAATTCAAGGCATTGAAACTTTGTGCCTCAGTTTTTAAAATTCATAATGAAGACAGTAAAGTAGCAAGCATGAAAAGTTCATAGATATCATCATATACTGTATTGTGCATCCAGATACATATACAAATCTGTTTTTTTCCTCTATTCTAGTTTTTTGTGTCAAGGCAATATTTTGGCACATATCCAAAAGTCTTTCAGCACTTGGTAAAATAGTGTTTTCAAAATGCCTCTCAGAAAGATTATGATATGTAAAATAACTTATTCTATTTTTGCATTTATTTGACAAAAATATGTTGCATGTTCATTTTATGCTAGCTCTGTCTTAGGCACTGAGCATAAAATGATGAAAAGCTTCATTTTGGTTAGCAAGGGGTTCACGACTCATTTATTTACTCAACAGATATTTCCTGAATGTTCACTTTGTGTCAGCTTCTGTCTGGGTACAATCCAGTCAGACATGAAAATGAATCATCATGATATATAGTGATGAAGCGCTGTAATTGACGTAATGGTGATGTGTTAGAGAATCATAGAGGAAGGAAGTGTCCACATTTGAAATTCTTGATGTGATGCAAAAGAGGATCCTCACATTTCCTATTAAGTAGCCCAAACTTTTGGCATAGACTCGCTGTGCCATACCACATGGAAGTTTCATTTTTATTAATTCTGGACTTCTGAATATATAATGATAAGTTTTTACTTACAGTAAGATAAAAAGCAGTGATGTAATCTGCCATTGGCGTCTCTATTTTGGTGTCTGACATCAAGGACTTTGGAAGGAGGGTGTGTGGATGTGAAATGCAATGTCCATGCATTATGCTTCTCAATTTTTGAAATCAAAGTACTCAATCAGCATTAATTAGGAGACATTGTGCTGTAATTTCCAAGTGTGTGTACAAGGGGTAGTCTTCTAAATTGTATGCAATTCTCCTTTTCTTCCCAATTTCCACATGGAGCTTTCCCTATTGTACATTAAATTAAGAGGCAGTTAGTTTCACAATTCAGGCACCCAAACATTAGGTTTTTGTATTTTCACACGTCATGCATAAAGTTTGCGCACTTCTGGAAAATGATACTTGTCATTCTCCCAATAGCATGTTCCTTATGATTCTCTGGGAACAGACTTGGAACTGTTCCTTTTGGTTTTATAAATCATGTCTAAGGGATTCTAAACCACATTTAATTACACATGACAGAAAAGGTTCGTGTGCTAATGTTTTTCTGGTTGAGCCACCATGCATTCCTGCTAAAACTTTCATAAGCCTTGGAGACAATTCTCTAGAGTAACCCCCAGAGCATTTCCTGGACACCAGTGATGCAAGAGCTCACCATCCCATTGATGGTTGTTCCATAGCACCCCAGCGTGGATACTTCTGTTCCCTGAAAGCTGCTCACGGACCACGCGGCTACTATAAATGGCTGAAATGCGATGCAGCTTCCCCTCCAACTTCCTCCATCTCAGCCTAATGGAGATTAAGATCCATTAAGAGCTCTTTGCTGCATATGCAATTTCTATTGATCAGATTGACTCATTTCATCTTAGCAATGATCCTATTACAAAAGCTGCCTCCTTCCAACGTTTTACGGGCACAGGGAAACCTGCAAATGCTCTGTACTGTAACAGGCAGTACAGAGAAGGGCATCGGCTCGTGTTGTGTTTTCCAGCCCTTGCTAAACATCATTGGCAACATGTAATTCTTAAAAATTTTCAGGGGTTATTATCATTCATGTGCTTAGTTAGGATTGGGATATGGGTTAGAAGTCTGTGCAATTTATTTTCAAAATAAACATTTGATCATGAAACTAATGTTAACTGCAATCCAGATGTAGGCAGACTTCAGTAAAGCAACCCTGTGGCTTAGAAATGAGGTTTCCCTGAATTGCAGACCTATGAAGGAAGCAGTTAGAGGAATGAAATACTTGCTTAGAATGATGGACTTCTCTGTTTGTAAAGGAGATGTTAAGCTACTGGCAGACACGTTTGTATTATTGGGCATCTGTAAGTGAATCATGGATTCTAAAAAGATGTAAGAAGAGTTTATGGAAATGTTTAAGAGTGGACAAGTGGTTTGATCAGAAGTACATGTAACAGTGCACCTACCCAGAGTGAAGTCCTTCTTTGCCTAATTACATGAACATATTACATGGCATTAATGACTTCAATTTACAGCACACTTCATATTTTCAAAGCATTTTCACATCGATGAATAATAAAATCAACTGCCATTCATTGAGCACCAATTATGTTCTAAGTCTTTAACACATATCATGCCATTCAATCCCCTCAACAACCCTATAAACCTTGAATTGCTGCCATCCCATTATTTTAGATAAGGAGATAAAGATGCAGAGTTGGAGTTGTCCAAAGTCCTGACCCGTAAGTAGCAGAGTCTGGTTTTGAACTCAAGCCCGGTTCCTTTTTGGAAGCTTTTTTGCTTTTGTTGCTTTAGAATCACTCCATGCTGTCTTAACTCACTTAACTCTTTCAAGAGCTTTTCTTACTGAGTAAGGTGTTATTTTTAACTCTAAAGTGCAACAGAAATAAATGATCTATCCTGGTTATTGCAAGTGGATAATGGGGGACCATGCCAACTCACCTTCTCATGCAATATTACTTAGCACGGTGGCATGTTTACATGTCTTGTTACATTATTCAATAACCATGGGAGGAAATTTATGGATGTGAAATTCATGACTAGTCGCTGGAATTATAGTTTTAATTCTATTATTTTTATCACTACTCTAATTTGTATCTACTCTACCTAATTCTTTTTATTGTGAGAGACCTTGATATTTATTGAGCTTCAACAATGAGGTAGATGTATCAGGCTCAAGTTAAGTGGAGAAAGATGGAAAGCCCCTTTAAAAAAAATAGTTTTTACTTATTTTGAGGCATAGGAACTCATGGGAGTATTTTTATGGTGGGTCCTAAATGGTGATAGTGTAGCTATTTATTAAATGTATTTGCCAAAACCACACCTTCAGTTTGGGACTCTCCAGAGCTGTGTGTGTGTGTGTGTGTGTATGGGTGGTTGTTAGGTGTGTGTGTGTGGGGGGGGGCGGGTATGTGTGTACATTTCATAGGGGCTGCTTTAGTTGAGAAAAGGCAGTTATTTCAACTATGTGAAGCCAGGCAAGCATATGTTATGTTTTGTCCAAGTGTGTCTTAGTTTGAAGGTGACTTAGAACTACAACAGATGCTTTTTGTTAAGACCAACAAATAGCATTTTATTTATTTTTTTATCAAAATTGTCAGAGAAACCGAAGAGAAAATGCAGTCCAGAATACTCCCAAGCAGGAAATAATGTGGCACTGATCAGGTCCCAAGCACATCTTTACTGTAAGAATTCCAGAGTGTGCCCTAATCTGAGTTTCGGAATATCATAACTCCTTCACAACTGGGTATAAAAAGTGATACAAATGAATAAGGAGAATATAAATCTTGCATCATAGGTTCAAAGGTTCAGATAGTTTCTGACAAGGGTGCATCTCCTAGGAATGATTGATTGCCAATTAGAAGCAAGTAACCATTTGGGTTGGGAAATGGGCCAATGCTCGTAAAGCATTTTTTCTGGGAAAGGTAGTTAGTGATCTGGACTAAGCTAAATTTCTTATGAGTTTTTTTTAATGTGTCATTTATATTATTGACTATAAACAAAAAAATTTTGCTTATTTTCTCATGCCTGCATAATATTTCAAGACAGCCACTGAAAGAAGATGTATTTTTTCTTTATTAGAGAATTTGTGGGTTTACGGAACAATCATGCATAAAATACAGGATTCCCATATACCACCCCATTATTAACACCTTGCATTTGTGTGGAACTTTTGTTATGATTGATGAAAGCAGATTTTAATAATTGCTCTATTAACTATAGTCCATGGTTTAGCTTGGAGTTCACTTTGGGTAGTATAGTCTCATAGATTTTTTTTTTTTTTAATTTTTAGGAATACGCATTTGTAAGACATTATATTTGGCCTTCTTAGAGGTGTGCCAAATGATCATGTGGGGTGTACGGGCTTGTGAATGTAAGTAGTACATTGAAAGACCGAAGGTCAATGGGATGCCATCATAAAACAGCTTGCTGTTATTCCTCATTGCCCATTTGAATGTGCTCTGGGAGCTAGTTGTTTCCTTGCCCCTGGATGAAATTCAGTGCAGGTTCATTAGCTTTGCTGAATTCTTTAAAATAATAGCAAGTCTTCTGGTACTTCTAACTAAAAAAGCAGTCTTATTTTAACCAGTCTATTGTAGTAGTGACAACTCAGAGCTTTATTTAAGGTTAAAGCTTCTTTCCTCCGCCACATCAAGGAGGAGCTGCAGTGGAGAAACAGGGTTGGGTTTGCTTCTTCCTGAATTCCCCATCTTGCATTTCCCTAAGACCTTCCACCCAATCCCCCAGGGAACTCCCTCTGGTTCTTCCAGGGTTGGAGCCAGATGAGGGAGGCAAGGTTAGGCCACAGAAAAGCCTTTCTTGTCTTGTACCGATGGGATCTGGAGTTGTTCTCTCAGCTTGGTGAATAGTTAAATGGAGACAGCACAGGAATCCATATTTTCTCATATAGATAGCTTTGTGGGATCCTCAGACACAACCCCATAGCCACAGGTTTTTCTTGATCTTCAGATTCAAGACTTATAAATCCCTTAAGGTGATTGCTGTGTAAAGTTGCCCCAGAAGGAGATTTTGATCATCTCCTTTACAAATTCTGGATAGATTAATCTAGCATACTCCTTGGCATCCATCCTTCTGTGCTCAATCTTCTGGGCTTGAGCCAAAATTGAGAGTGAAATTTTAGTATTCTGTTACATGCAAAAAATGAGGTAAGCATCTTGGTGCCCTGGAGAGAGCACTGAAATAATAATCTAAGTAGTGACCATGGCTTGCGTTGTGTTCCTTCAAAACTCCCAGGCACACTGTGAGTAGGTACTTCATCTCTATTTTACAGACAGGGAAACGAGGCCCAAAGAAATCACCTAACTTGCTCATTATTCAATAGCAAGTAAGTGAGGCTGGATTAGGAACCACTACTCCAATGGAGTGCAGTAACTTGTTAGAAATATAAAATCTTGGGTTCTACCCCGGACCTACCAAACCATAAACTTTGAGATGGGCCCAGCAATCTGTGTTTATCAGGTCTCCCAGGCGATGCTGATGTACTTCCTCAAGTTTGAGAAATACTGCAGGACCGGGAGTCAGGAAAAACTGAATTTTAATCTTTACTTTGACTTGATTATATGCTTGATAGTTCCAGAAGTTGGATCAAGCCTGCTTTTCAGGTGGCCATTTATTGTTGAAAGTTCCTTAGTTTCACAATAATGATAATTCATACTTACTGGAGTGTTACTATGAGGCAGACACTGTTCTAAGTGGTTTACACACATAACTCATTTAGCCTCTGTGTGTTGCTGTCCCCATTTTACACTTGAGGAAGAGATGAGAATGGATGGTGAGGGTATCTGCTCCATGTTTCAGGCTAGTGAGTGGCAGAGCAGGGTTTGCACTCAGGTAGCTTGACTGGAGAGCACCTGTTCTTCTCAAGGAGTTATCAGGCCATCCCCAGCTCTCACGACCTCATTGTATTCAGGTCTACACTGGCATGACAACCTAGACCAGTTGGATTCCAAGTTCATTTGTGGAAATAAAACTTCAAACCTTTTCTTTTTCAAGGCTTCTGAAAGTTGGGTGAGAAAAATATTTATGGAGATCTTCTCTAAAGAAAACCACTCATCCATTCTTTGAGATCCTCTAAAATGTATTCTGGGATTAAGTCATCATGTGAGCATGCATGCTTGTGGACGTACTTTTACGGAACTACAGTTTAACATTATGCCACTGACCCGCATTGAAGAGTGTTACAGGAAACAGTCTTATAAAATGCACTGTGATTACCGTAAGAATATTGTTGAGAAAATTGTTCACCCAGTTGCTCAGTGAACTTTCTGAGAATCTAAATGAGGTATTTTTTTTTTTTTTTCAGTCCTTGATACCAGGAATCATCTTGCTTTTCCTAAGCATGTTATTTATTTTTGTTTTCTGGACATAGAAAGCCAAATAATTAATCATGTTTTAGCCTTTGCATTGGCTGTGGCAAAGCTCTATTCATGAAGCACATCTAGCAAACATAGAGGTTCTCATATCCTTCCTTTCATATGTTAAACCTACTTTTGGCCTCCCATATTGTAACCTTCTTTTATTTTTTCTTTACCCATTTCTTGACTTATTCTTTTCACCTCTTATGTTGCTGACATCCTCGTTGGGTACCATATTGTTCTTGGGATTCTCTCTTGGGCTTTCTCCTGCCTTATTGTCCAGCTTCCCTGGGTGGCTGGGCTGGAGCTCTCACACTCTTCCCAGGGCCCCGAGAGAGGCATGGGCTGTGCCTGCAGGGTAGGTGCCTGGGATTCTCCCTGGTCCTCCTGTGCATGGGCAGGCATCCAGGCTCTGCTGCCCTAGCTCTTGAACCCAGGCCGCAACACTCATGGTTTCTGCCTTTGGGAGGCATGCCGTCATCTTGTATGTTGTGCTTATCAACGTAGATAGGTGTGTTATTGCTGCTATCTACCCTGAAGCAAACTCATGGACTGCTTGTTCTAACTAATCTCCCATAAAGACCCCTTCCTGCTCTGCTCTTCAGCCTCTCTGAGTGTAAACACTTAGAGCTGCTCTCATCCTGTTGCTGTAGAACGTTTGCTTTTTGCATGTCCTGTATGGCAGGTTCCCAGTATAGGTATAGCTTTCCTTTGCAGCCATCTATCCTCTTTTTGTCTTTTAAGAATTCCTCTTAGTTTCTGACCCATTGAGAGTTTCTAATCTTGCTTCAAACCTGGAGATGTAGCGTCTACCTGTCTATGTAACTATCGATATATTTATGTATCTATCCATACACATATATTTAAAAATTTCTCTATTTACTTAAATATATCTAAAACATATAAATTAGTTTCTATTATTTACGTTTCTATAAGATATAAATGAATATACATATATTTTAATATTTTGCTTTAAAAATTATTTTCTACCACTTTTAAGGATTTTGGAGGTGAGGGGATAATTGTGAAGTCTAGTTACTCCATGATGAAATGGAAAATTCACTTAACTTTTATGTTGTGAATTATATATTATTTTACAAGTTACTTTACCTTCCATTTTTTCTCTGCAGTTAAAAATGGACTGTTTTAAAAGCAGTTTTAGGTTAACAGAAAGATAAGTATAGAGTTCCATATATGCTCCCTACCTACTTTCCCCTATTATTAAAATCTTGTGTTAGTGTGGTACATTTGTTACAAGTGAGGAACCAATATTGATACATGATTCTTAACCTTACTTTCCTTTTGAAATAAGATTGTTTTACATACATTCACCTCTAAGTAACCATATAAACTAGTTTTTTTCACCTATCCATGCTTGCTTCTTTAAATGTAAAATATGAGAGATTCCTCTGATCCAGTGAACAGATCAGTGAAGACCAGAGAAACCATGGATTCTGGAATCTCTCTTGAGTCCAGTCTTGTCACATGGTGACATAAAAAAGACATACATTCCTCTCCCCTAGTTCTGAAGAATGTGGTAGGTTTCTCTTTGAGGGTGCTGGAGAGGGGGTTACACTTTGCAACACCAAAGCATCCTCCACATCCTTTTTAAACATCTCTGCCCTTAAAATTTCACTCAGCCTGCTAGGGGTTCTCCCAAATCTCTGTCCATCTCTTCCTCAAAACTCTTGCCCCACTCCAGCCTTCGTCTGCTTCTTCATCATGCTTTTTCTTGTTTAATCAATTAAGTCTTTCAATTATTTTCTTTCTTCTCCCCAACTTTAATACATATCAGCCCAGCAACACACACAGAGAATCTTCTTGAGAAGGTGGGCAAGGGGGAAAGACTGTGAGTCCTTATATTTTAGTATCTTTGTTCCTATCACGTAAGTTACCTTAGTTCCAGAGAGACATGTAATGCAGCCTTTGGGCTTTGTCAGGGGGTTCCATAGTCAACGGGAAATGTACCAGGAGGCAAGAACAAATCGAGCTTCTTCCACTTCTCTAGAACCACTTTGTACGAAGAGGCATTTAGAGTCTGAATAATGATCTTGCTACCAGATTCCAGTGGGAAACAAGTGTGCAACCAAGGCTAGCTGATTTATAACTGGAGACCTTCATTCGGATTCTTGGTGAGAGCTACGTAGATGATGTACCTGTCAACATGCAGGCATAGTTAACTCACCCAGCTTGCCATCTTCACGACGTGAATTAAAATTCTTAGAGTTGACATATAAAGTAATGGTTAAATATGGACATTGGTATCTCACACAGTTGAGTTCCAGTCCTGACTCTCCATTGACTTGATGAGAAAGACCTTGGGCAAGTTATTTAATTTTTGTAAGGCTCAGCTTCTTCATCCATAATGAGGGTATAATAATAACGCCTCCCTCAAAGTGTTGCTGAAACATTAAATAAGGTAATCAGTGTAAAGAAGAGTTGAGGCCACTTTCCTTGGGTCTCCAAATGCCTTAGCAGAGCCTTTAGTTTCCACTATGGAGTGGTTGCTGGTAGGCTAGTGGAGTATAAGTATAAGGATTCTACCAGCCTACCAGCCCCCTCAATGTGCTCCACATACTACTTACATTTAATAATCCCCAACCCCGAATATGTGATCAATATACTACTTCCACTTAATAACATGCATATGCATCCCTTCTGTGCCTGGCCCTGAGCTCATCTCTGGGGTTAAAGAAATAAGAAATAGGTTCTCTGGCTGGAGGGAGCAAGAGACTCATACAAATGAGCCATCCTGGTTGTTAGACACTAAATCAGTGGTCAACCTGTTAAGAAGAGGAAAAAGGAGATAATAATTCATTTTTCTTGGGTGGAGAGAGGGTGGGAAGAAATATATTCAAACTGAACAACTACCTGTCTGTCACAGGGTCATCATCTCTGTGAAGTGTGATTTATTTGATAGAAAAGGGTGCAAGAAGATTGAAGAGAACTGGAATCATGGTGAAGCTAGCAGACCCATGCAGAGCTGCCAGTCCCCTTTTTGCCTAGCAAATGAATCAAATCTCTCTCAGTGCCCCCAAGTAGAGGTTTCACAGGGCAGATGGAGGGCACTCCCCAAATCCCATTTGAGTAGTCCCAGTCGTATTTTATTAAATAGTGACTGCTACAGATTATGTCCAGTGTTATGGACATAAATAGCTAACCATGACTCAGCTCTGAGCATGTGCTCTGGGTTCTTTACTATAATATTTTTTTTGTTACCGCATAACCATGTAAGCCCTGTAATGGTGTTCTCAGAAGGGAGCAAAGTTTCTCTGGCACTGTCAGGCTGCATTAGACTCACAGCTACACATTTCGCAAACATGGCCCATCTTTCCTGCCCTAATTCCTTGGCTCACTGTGTCGCCTACCCCTGGAATGCGCTTCCCACTTTCTCTAAAAGCTTCAAGACAGTCCAAAACTTATTTGGGTGCATTCCTTCTTCCTCTCTTCTCTAGAATCAGCATGAGGACAACAACTGTGTCTAACAATCTTTGTGTCCCCAAAGCTTGTTCACTCAGTACCCCACATTCATCAGGAACTCAGCAAGTGTCAGCTGAACAAATGGTCTACAGCATGGAGGTGAGAGTTCTAGATGCTGGTGAGGAGGTGATAAAGGCTCTAGACAGAGTGGTTGCAGTGCTTGGGCCAGAGTATTTGCAGTGAGAAGAAATAAATGGTTTCTATCACTTACTAATTATTGAAACATTGATATATTTACCATGGTCACCAGACTATATGTGAGTTTTGGTTCTGGTTTGATTCCTGGACATGAGAAGGAATACCAATTTGTCTACGGTATTCCGTAATTACCCAGGCTCAACACTATTGTCCAAGAAGCAATCACAAATTAGATAGGGAATTTATAGGCCCTCTGGAGAAAACTTAAGGAAGTTATTTTGGATTAGTTGGGCTCTACATATTTGAACAGGGGAAGGAACCAATTCTGCAGATAATATAGGACACTTTAATCTGAGTTTGAAAGAAAAAAGGACCTTATCAGCATCCAGAACACTGTACACCTGATTGGCTAGGGGTGACACAAACATTTGCCACCATTGGTGATATGTGGTATTTCAACAGCAGCTGTACCTCAGCTAAGATCCCAAAGTTTTGTTTTGTTGCTAATCCAGGTTACCTTTTTTAGATGCCCATAAACAATCCTGATTGTTCCAGGGCAGTGAATAACTGAATATACAACCACAATACTGATTGGGCAAGAGAGTCTTCAGGCTTCTAAATAATATGGTGGTGACACAGGGATGAGAGGTTTGAGGTTTTATCTTTTGTTCCCTATAGTTTGTAATCTGAGGAGATGGAGTACAGAGAAAACAAAAATCGTTTCTCATGAATTTAGTAAAACGCACTGAGTAAATTTGCACTTACCAAAATCATTTCAGTGAAGTCCCTAGAATAAGGAATCTGTTTTGGGGTTTTTTTTGTTTGTTTGTTCCCTACAGTTTTGGTATTAAAGCAGGAGGCATAGACCATAAAACAAGCTGGTAGCAAGTATTTACCCTCAAAAGCAACTTTAAGGTACATTCTGGGACCAAAACAAATCAATCCAAATTCTTATTTTTAATGCTGCAGGGATGACAACACTCACGCACATTAAGGTATTCAGAGACCAAAGATTTTATTATTTCATGATATAATTTCCTGACAGAGGTAGGAAAAATAAACCGTAATTCAAATCAGGATGATCTCAATAGAGCTTGAAACTAAAAATCTTCACGTTTAAAAATTGTTAAGAAGACACTTGAGTTATTGTGATATTCTTTATCATGTTCATTTCAGTTTCAGCTAATAGCACCTTTTTTATTCATAAGTATCAGCTCTCACACACACGTCTCAAACAAATTGGCGACTAGAGATCTTGCTGCTTTGGAAACCATGAATTTTAGCAGATGGGAGAAGGTACATATCCAGCACCCTTGAGAACAGCCATATACTGGTGCTTGCAAAAAGCCCTTGACCTTTGTAATTGGATGCACCAGTGGCGCTGGTTAAAATAGTGTAAATTAATTGATTCAGTCAACATTCTGGATGCTGGAGACATAGCAGTGAACACACCATGGAACTCGTAGTCTAGAAGTCACGCGTTTGGTTGTTTAAGGAAGTCACTGCATTCAAGGACACCTAACCAGGATAAGGCTCCATCTCCCAGCCTGTACTTTGTTTCACATTTACAGCAGAAAGTTTGTCTTGCAAAGCATGTGAAAAAACATTAAGCAACTCTCATACTGAGTGTGAAGAATTGGGATGTGGATAAATTATCACATCTAGAGACTTGCAGATAAAAAGCACTTCTTAATGTGCCTTGTAGAAAGCAGCAACATGGTAACAATTGCAAACGGACGCCCACAGGCACAAAAACCCCTCTTCCCAGGGACGTCCATTAATAATAACACTAATGTGAATAGGGCTTTACCGATTATGAAGAGGTGTCTGGGGTTCCCAACTATATCCTGGAAGGCAGTCGGGGAAGATACTATCTTCATTTTACAAATCGGGAGTTTGGGGTTCAGTGTCTCCAGGAGTTTTCAGAGATCACCCAGTAAGTAAGCTCTTGTAGCAGTTAATCCACCTTTCTTTCCTGGCACTGGGCAGGACTCCTTTCATAAACCTTGCTGGATGAGCACCAGATGGTGATCCCTGGATTTCACATTCTAAGATGATAGGCAAAGTAAGTGTGTTGATTTGATATTCTCATGACTTGATACTGAGAATTCTAGAAGGAAGGTCCTGAGCAAGAAAGTAAAGAATATACGGAGTTACTGGAAGTTCTGGCATTCGGATTTGAGCTAAGGCCCCAGTTCTGACCTCTTTTATTCATTAACAAAATAGGTGGCAGACTTCATAAGAGCAGGGGGATGAATTGTGAAAACTGTCATCCTGGCTAAATTCCAAAGTGGGCAATCGTGTAATGGCAATTTCCAAATGAACAGAGTTAATGCCTTCGAAAAGAAAATCAATATCTGGACAGCACTATCTTTGGATCTCAAAACACTTTGGGTGGAATTATCCACCCAAAATTCCATTCACCTGGCGTGGCCTCTCTGTAGGGCAGTATGTATAGGACAATGTTATATAAAATTTTACCCGAAAGTCTTGCAGAAGAAATTAATGTTCAGCTAGAGAAGGTGGACAATAGCATTTGTTTCTGAGAAAATGTGACTTCAAAACAGGCCTTTACATTTCTAAGAAGAGCACTCCAAGGAAGATCTAGATGGAATTTTCCAATTCCTTCTCTCATTCTAATGTGATTGTGTGAACACCTAGGTGGGAACTGAGCCCACGTTCAAAGGAGGGGATGAACTGCAGGGTGTGATCGATGCAGTTGTTCTATCCTGTCATATGGTTTTACAGGATGAAATTTTTTAAAATCTCAGAAAATAAGATTGAACCATTTTTGATGGCTCACTTTGTAGGGTGAAGAGATCCATTTAAACTGAATGCCAAGAGTTGAACTAGTTGATACTTCCCGAAGTCTGAAAGTGTGTGCAGAGGTTCTAGGGCTTTTGGGGAATGCCTTGCTTTTACAAATGCTTTAGGACTTTCAAAATTCTTTTCAATCAGCTCACATTCGGGGCTTAGTGTTGCAAATTCAGCCCTTATCCCCCTAAGCTTTATTTTCTTTAGATACAGAAGTCTTCTCCCTCCATCCTTAAATTCCATGCTACCACTTCAAGCTGGTATAGAGGTTGAAATTGCCACGTGAAAGCCAATAGCTGCAAAACAGGAAGTAAGAGAAAGTGACAACCCTGACCTCAACATTAATTATGCATCACAGTAAGAAGTGGGTCCATGGGAGGGCCAAAGGCATTCAAATGTGATGCACCACTCACTGTAATAGCTGACTTTTGCTCCTGGTAGAGACAGCCTCCTTTATAAATTATTTTCATGGGAATTTGGTTCTCAGTTTGAGCACCCTCTGGGAAGATGGAAGTCTGAATGGTTTCCAGAAGGCTGACCTAGGTTATTGTATGTTCCATGATTCTTACTTAAACCTGGTGGGAGATTAGTGGTTGCAAGGATTCGGGTGCTCTGTAGTAATAGAAACGCAAACCGTCAGGGGACATTTGCCGAAGACCCCTAGGTAATGGCTTTGGGGCAGCCACAGTTCAAGCAGTCTTATCTGATGCACAGTTTGATAAACAGCCCTGGTTGTAATTCAGTACTGCTTTTCCCTTCGAATATAAATCAAGGTGAATATATTTCAGATTGGTCTGGGCAAGCAACTGCTTATAAAATGTACTGAATTATATTGGCCCCAACTTTTTCCCTCACTGCAATATTTGCCTACCCAGAACCAAAGAAGACATTAAGAAAAAAACAAAAACCAATGAACTTGTACTAAGTCAGGAAGATTAGCTCCAGTTTGAAAGAATTCCCCTCAATATAGCCAAAAACACACAGTTTGAACCAGGGGTGAAGACTAAGGTAAAAAAAAAAAAAAACCCCAAAAATGATTTTCTGCCACCTGCTATGACAATACATGCTTAGTCTTTCAGACTAAATGTAAGGAGAAATGTTTTATATATTTTTTCAACTCTCCAAGATACGCTAAACATACTGAACCTACCCAGTCCTCCTCAGCAAATATATGAAATTTCTATTCCCTTTTTAGCATATCTGCACAGAGCTCAAATTTCTGTTTGAATTGAAAAATTGTTTCCTGTAATTTCCTTTTCTTAGTTATTTTATTCTGAACCAGCATGTCAAGTTTGTATTGCAAATGTATTGCATCCAGGCCACACATGCTTCATGCTACAAATTTTTAAAATGTTGATAAATTTAATTATGTTCACCTTAGCATTTGTTAAAACAAAACAAATCAAAACCAAAGGAAAACCCTCAAGATCATCCCTTAAGGATCTTCCAAATTGATTTGGAACTAAACCTTGATAATATATTTCACAAATCTGAGAGTTACGTGATTTATACAATTTTGCTATTTTATAAAACATATATTTTTAGGGCTGTGCAACCTATCAATGAGTTGATTCTGGAATTCTGACATCCCACATCTAATCATACATCAGGTCCTATCAATTCTGTCTCGGACGTGACTTTTTAATCTGCCCTCGCCCCTCTCCCCTGCCCCCAACATACACACAAATACACACACTTCTCACTGCTAAAGATCAGACTTTCCTTTCTTAAGCTTGGAGTGTTTTGTTTTGTTTTTTGTTTTCAGAGTGTTTTTAAGAGCTTCCTTCTCTCTGGCCTCTGGGTAGCTGAGATTACCCCCACTCCAATCTCCCTTTTGCATGGCTGCCAGGGTTATTTTTTTAAAAGACACTTATGGTCGTATTGTAAACCAGCCCAAAACTTTGCTGGATCATCCTTCACTTAAATGCAAGCCCAAATTCCTAGAATAATAAAAACATTGAAAGAATTAGCATTTATTGAGTGCTTATGGTGTGTCTGGAGCTTAGCGAAGTGTTTCACATAATCATCTCACTGACCCTTCTAATAATCTGTTAAAGTAGTTATTTGTCATTCTAGTGGATACACAATGGTATCACATTTTGTATCAATTTGTATTACCTTGATGAGTTGTGTGCTGAGCACTTGTCATTTATCTATCTTCTTTGGTGAAGTGTTTATTCAAATCTTCTGCTCTTTTTTTTTTTTGGATTCTGTGGCAAACATTTTTGATTTTGCTATTAAAAGCATTCCCTTTAAAATCAGGAGCAAGCAAGGATGTCCAGTGTCACTGCCTTTACTCAACATTGTGTCAGAGGATATTTTGGAGGAGGTTCCATTGCTGGGAACATGTGTGGATCCTGGACATGTGATGTAAGCAATTAAGTAGGGAAAAGATGGACTATTTAATAAATGCTGTGAGGTCATCAGTTACCTATTTGGGGAAAAAAAAAAGAACCTGGATTCCTGCCTCACACTATACACTAAAATAAACTCTAGATGGATTAAAAAAATAATCTACAAGGCAAAATTTTAAAATTTTTAGATGAAAATATTGGAGAATCTCTTTATGGTTTTGGGGCAGAGAAATATTTTGGAAACAGACGCAAATAATATTAACCTCAAAAAGAAAGCAGTTGATGCATTAACTATATTAAAATATAAAACTCTGCTCATTAAAAGACAATGTAAAGAAAGTGATACAATTTGACCAAAAACCTTGCAGAACTAGAGAAATAAAGGAAAATAATAACTCAATCTCATTTGTAAATATTGATGTAAAAGTCTGATGTAATGACCACTATCACAGCCATTATTGAATATTTTTCGTGAAGTGCCAGCTAAGGCAATTTGAAGAGGTAAAAGAATCAGAGGTATAAAAATTGAAAATGAAGGGGAGAAATTTTTATAATTTATAGATGATGTTATTGTAGTCTGGGACAGCCCAAGTTAATCATGTAAAATTCAATTTGAAACAATGAGAGAAATTATTAATGCAGTTAGCTACCACTTTAACATGAGAATCAATAGTTTCCAGAGCCCAGAAATCAAGTGAGACAGTATAAAGAATATATTCCATTTATAATATCACACACAAAGATAAAATACCTAGTAATAAACTTAAAGAGAAATATGCATGATCTATACAATTCTTTTAAGAAAACTCTGTATAAATAAAAACTTGAATAAATGGAAAGCTATAACTAGTTCTTGAATAAAAAGACTCAGTAAAGATGTAAATTTTCCCTAAATTAATTTATAAATTTATTAGAATCACAATAATCTGGAGTTATTTTTGGAACTACACAAATTAATCCTAAAATCCATTAAAGGAAAACAAAATAGCAAATAGATTTTAAAAGAAAAAAAAAAGTTTGGGTGATGAGACATACCTGTCAGACATAAGAATGTATTAATACAGTAGTTTTCGTACTGGTATGCAAAATAGTCAAAATCATAGACCAGTATGGATGGTCAAGAATATACACAAATTCACAAGATAATTTAGAATCTGACACAACTGGAATTTCTATCAACAGTCAGTTGGGGGGAGAATCTGGATTTTCACCTCACTCTTATTCTTAAAATGAGTTCCATGCTTGACAACAATTCAAATGTTGAAATTAAACTTATTTTCCATCCTGCATTCCCTAAAACAATCGTGTGAAAATATTGGAAGAACATGGGAATGTGTTTTTTTATAATAATGGGAAAACCTTTGCTTTTTAAATAAGACCAAACATTTACAAGTCGTTAGTTTAAAAATAAAGTAGTAATTACATTAAATTGGAAATAAATTTACATAAAAATATTGTAACTAAAGTCAAACTGGGAAATATATTTGTGATACATATAGTATAGGATTTTTAAGCTTAATTTCCTAATATGTAAATAATTCCTTCAAATCAATAACAAAAACCGTAATATTAAAATGGGCAACAACAAAAGCAACAACAACAAAAAAAACAGTTTACTGAATGTAGTCTATCCAGTTCACAGAAAGTGGTTCATATGTAAACATATAAAAATACTTAACTCATAATAAAAATAAATGTAGGAGATGCCTTTTACATTAAGGTTACAAGGATTAAAATGTTTTACATTATATTGTGTTGATGAAGGGCAAGGAAATATCCCCTCTTATATACTGTTAGTGGAACTGCAAGTTGATAGAAGGTTTTTCGAGGGCAATTTGGTACTATGCAAATTTTAAATGCATCTATTTTTGACATAAAAATCCCATTTCTAGGAATTTTTTTAGACACGTTTTCCTGTGTTCCTAAAAACATGTGTATACGTTATCAATAGCTTTGCAATAACAAAAGCATGGGAACAATGTGAATTTGATCAATAGGTGACTGGATAAACAAATATGAATAATAGGCCCAACGCAATACTGGGAAGCTGTTAAAAGAATGAAGTAGATTCAAATGTGCTGATAAAGAAAAATTCTATAAGAAATATTATTAAATGAACAAAGTGAGCTGCAAAATAATACATAGAAAAAATCCTATCTATAAGTATTGATATATGCATTAAAATTTTTCTGGAAGGATGCACAAGAATCTTATCAGTGATTGAATCTACAGAAGGAAAATGCAGATTGGGGATGGGGAAATGACCCACTTCTTAAAATATCTCTGATAACTTTTTCTCTTTTTAAAGAGCCATGTTTATGAATTACTTTTTAGATTAAAAATGAAAAGTTTTGAATATTATGTAAAAGAAGAAGAGAGGGAGTTTGTGCATCTGTTAGATGATGGGACTAAATGGTGCCTTGATGGACATCAAACCTCCTCCTTGAGATTCTCTGGGTCTTGACCACAAACTTGTGACTTGAGGACCCTCCTCTTTGGTTTACTCAGATACAAGAAATGTATTGTTAGGTTCTTGTTCCCATCCGTAGGTAGGACAGTGTCCCACATCATCTGCCATCCCTTCCTCTCTGATTTTTGTGACCTCCTGGCTTCCTTCCTAAAAGCCTGCCTCCCTCGTGGCTTCCTTTTTTCAGTTGTTCCTTGCCCTTCTTTGCCTGCCTGTTCTTTCTTGCTTTGCTGCTAAGCCCTTACAAACCACATGCTTTTCTGGACTCCTGATTACTTGCCTGATTGCTGATCAAATGTCGTCATTCTCTTGAGTGGAGTTATAGTGGGAGGATAGCTAGTGCTTGCTATCTGGCTCCTCTTTGGCTTTCTCATGCTCCTACCTCCCTCATCTTCTTCCTGGGAATGGTACTTAGGTATCTTTTCTCCTAGGGCTGAGCACAGATCAAACTCAAATAACTGAAGGGGGCTTTTGGTAAAGAAAGCTAAAGCAGGAAAAATAGACACATTTACCATAGCCAGAGAAGGACTTGTGGAAATGGATGGTGGGCTCACTCTTCAGGGTGTAAACAATCTGATTATCTTCCTTGCCCACGAGGGCCAGCTGGTGAGGGTGGCTTTATTTCATTCTCCCTGCACTGTATCTCAAAGATAGAATGTACGTTAGCGCTCCGTGGCGGAGGGTAAGAAAGGGGCATATGAAAGTGAATGACTAATAGCCCAGGAGGAAGACAAAAAGGGTGGGATCTGGGGGTGGGAGATGGAGAGAGGGGGACATGACAAGGACTCCTGGAGAGGAGAAGCTTCCTGCAGAACAGTGAGCTCAGATTGACCGATGGACAGCAGAGTTGAGAAAGAAAAGCTGCTTCCCCTCATAAGCCAGAAGCGAGAAGACCCAGTCCCAACTGCTCATTTCCCTCCCCAAGGATGCAGACTTTGCCCAGATGGCAACAGAGGCTTGGCCAGAAGATCAGGAGAACCTCCTGCATGTTGTCCTGGGTTCTTCATGTTAGACTGAAATGGACCCTGCCACTGTGCTCTTTAAATATTGAGGTTCTATTGTGGGGTGACAGAGTCTCTGCTGCATCTTTTCCCTTGATAACTGATGACAGCAGTTAAGAATGAGAATTACTCCTGACAATGTTGAGCTCCCCCTGAGCCCTGTGCTCCTGGAAAACTATCAGAGTTAAGAAACCCCCCACCCTTTTGTGTTCCAGGAAAAGGTTTACTGCAAAGAGCCCCCCTTCCCATACGACTTAGAAAAGATAAAGAATGACCCTCTCATTTACTTATGACAAGGCCAGATACAAACCCTCCACATTTCTGTGCCTTGCCTCATAAATCATTAGCTGAACTTTTGTCCCCCCTTGACCAATCTGGATAAAATCTTCACTAACTTGACCAAAATTTGGTCAGGCTTCTCTCCTCTCAGCAGGCCCCTGAACCAGCCCTTGAGCTCAGGCACACTTAGGAAGTGGAATATGCCCTCCTTAAGGATCTTCTGGAAAATCTGCTGACTACAGAGAGAGACATTTTCTTTTCAACTGTCCTGTTATGTACCTGCTTTTCACTCCCCAAACCCAGTTCTTTCTAGCTTTGTTTGCTCCTCCCTATAAAAGAAAACCCTTTCTGCCTGACCTTCAAGACGCTTATAGTCTTATATTTGGAAAGTCTCACTTTGGCAATAGACCCCTCCTCCTATGGTGTAGACTTGCAAATAAAGTCTCTTCTTACTGAAGGCTGGTTTTGTTTTCATTTACACTGCCAGAGTTTAAGAGTAACATTTGTCCCATTTTAACATCTAGAATATAGTGAAAAGACAGTTATTGTATGAATTGTTAATGTACTAGAGGTAACACACATATAATTAGAATACGTAAGTCTGATTGTACAGAATAGGTATACATATTTATGTGTGCTAGCTAAGCTTCATTATAATATTGTCTTAGGCAGTTGTAATTTTTCTTATAAATATCATATTTGGAATATTGTTACTACTCTGCTTTATGGGCTGACAGGTAACACTTTTAAATTGGCAGTTTAGTGCAGGAAAACATTAAATTGAGGTCACTTAAATACCTGTACAGGATATGAAAAGTTAGGCTCAGCTGGTTTGGTTTTCTAGATGAGGTTTTTATTAGAGCATTCTAAAGTTGCCCCTTCTTGGTTATGGCTCTGTGAAGCTATGAATTGAGAGTGAAAACAATGTGTTTGTTGTAGTAAAAAATTAACACTTTTAACTATAAGCAAATCTTACAAATGTTCTTATTTTAAATGCTAAGTGCTTTAAAAATATTTCCTTTTGATTTTTAGGTTGCCATTGTGTGCAAGCCTTCTGTCAGAATTCTGTGCGGGGAAATTAGGACAAATCTGTAACCATAACACTTAACCAAGCCAAAATTCTTCCCCAACACAATGACACAGCCACCAATCTAGCGTAAGAGGATATTAATATAGCAACAGATTTTCTAAATATTGTAGACATACCTTATTATACTGTTCACTCAATATAAAGAGAGACCTCTTCTGGATTTTTCCTTTCTCTTGCATTTTTTTCAAATGTCTTTCTACTTTTCACTGCTAAGTTTTGACAAAGATATGATGCTCTGCTGCCACTAAATTTAAGTTTGGAAATTAGAAAAATAAAGGGGTTTTTAATATGGTCTTTTTGTACTTTTTATATTAAATTATAAATATAATACTTTTATGCTACATTTCTAAATGCTCACTCATTTATCACGCCCCATGTGGCAGATATCAGGGTGCAAAAGATTGTTCTCCGCAGGAACACCCTCTGCATAGACAGGACAGGGATTCCTTCTTCCTGTCTCTACCCCAGTCCAGTCTCAGCCCGAATACTCCAGTCCTACAGCCGTCCACGCCCACCACCTGCGCTTTTGACTGACTTTGTCTGTGTATGAGCTTTCTGGTGCTTTTATGCTGTCTCGTGAGATGTGCATGAGTCTCAGGGGTGTGGGCATCCTTTTTTCATTTTCTTTTGTTCCTGGTCACCAGAACACCTAAACTCCTTCATGTGTTGAGCTGATTATATTCAGAAAGAACTGCTAGAACTTTCTGGAAAATCAGCTAAACCCTCTTTGCGGCCTTGTGTTTGAAAACGACTGGCCAAAACAGAAATAGTGATCTTTAACCTCCACACACAGCTGAGGAAATTAAGGCCAAGGAAAATTTAGCCTTTTTCTGGTGTCCCATACCATTCGAGTGAGAGAGCAAGTCAGGTACCTTACACAAAATTAAATCATCCATCTTTCTGTTTTGCGCATGTGAAAGAATGGAGAGATTGACCTTTAGACCAAAATGGCTGGATACTTAGACCCTCTGTTCACAGTGACAGACTCTGATACTGGCTTAGGGTTGGTGTTGTTTAAATAAGCAATCCCCGAGTACAAATAGATGTGAGATAAGACCTTTACCCCAACTAGGTCTTTTTGACTATTTCCTACTAACTTTTTTCTTAATGGCTCCGGCCATCTTGATTATAATTTCTTAACTTAGAAAAAAGCATCCTGTTGGGTTGTCATCAGTTTAGTAACTCCATGATGTCAAGCAGACAGAATGTACATAGAAGAAAAATTTAGGGTGGTCAAATGATGCAAAACAAGCTTTCAACATTTTGAAGTAGAAATGCTCTTCAGAGGAAATTCAATGGGAAAAGCAGGACTTTCTTTTAATAATAAAAATGGTCGAAGCTTGGAGAACGCATGGTACTGGATGGTAACCACTACCTCTTAGTGGCTGTGCCATCTTAACCTCGTCAGCTCTGGAGATTGGTGGGAAGTGGGAGGCACCTGACCATCTAATAGTCTCAGTTGTACCATCCATAAGAGAGTCAGCATGAGATGCTCTTTATGACCTTTCCAACAATACGATCCATGGAATTAGATTCCAAAATTAAGTTTTTATTTGCCCAAAAATAGCTCAATCAAGTAACTGTTTTTTCCCATTTGCCCATGATTTGAAAAAATATATAGTAACTCCAGACTCATATTCCAAAACAGCTCTATTCCTTTAAATCAGATAGGAATCCAGCAGGAAATTCCAAGAAATGTCATGCTTAGGTAACGATTACCTTAAATATCACAGACAGAGCTCAGATGTGTTATTTCAGGCCATCGCAGGGGCTTCTGAAATCCGTCTGTTTGTATAATTCTCCAGGAGACCCTCTCTGTTCTTGCATCTATCTCATGTGTTGTGATAAATAATGCAGTGCCTTCCCAACAGCCTTGATAAAACAGTTTCCTTAGCCAAATGAGGGGTACATTTTAAAAAGAGAACAAGCAGACACAGAAATGGAAATTAACCCCAGGCCTGCCAGCCTCCGTCAGGAATAATTCCAGGGTTAAATGAGAAGTAGGTGCCTTTTTACTGAGTTCGGCTCTTTGTCCTTGCTTTAGTGTGTCATTGTAGCAACTGTCATGTAAGGTTAATGACAGCCCCTCATTACCCTTGTCAAATCTGTAATAATGTGGCCCAACAACGGGTCTGAATGGCTTCTGCTTGTCAGACCCCTCTGTTCAGCCTAGCAGATGGTCACTGTGTTTGGAGAGGCCTCGCTCAGATCTATCACACTAATATCCTGCACACGTGTGTGGAGAAGCATTTTCCCCTGATGGGACGGTGTGTGGCTAGAATACTAATTGAGCACAGCAAGACGACTGCGGCCTTCACCCTCCCTTCTCCTCCAAATCCCGGTTCGTTTGCTGCGAGGCTCCGGGGGGAAGAGGGAAGACAGGACGTTTCTTGACTCGTCTCCTTCTATTATTTCCGGCGATACACAACACTTTTCAGCTGTGATATGCACCCGTTTTCAAACCCTTTATTTGGATCACTTGGGATGCAGCACCCATGAAATTTAGACACATTCTATTCTCGGAGATGTGAAAACAAAGGGGGAGAAAGGCTCTGTGAGGACGGTGACAGGGGGGCAGGGTTACTGGAGAGGAGCTGTGGGGCAGGTGGCAGGAAATAGACTCTCAGCCGTGACCTTGTGCAAGGTCGCTCCTCCCTGCCTCTGTTTACTCACCCAGGAAGGTGGCTCGCCTCGAGGGTGTGAGAGACACACACAAAGCATGGCCCACGGAGGACCCTCTGCCCAGCCCCAGGGCCTCTCCAACTGGCCCTTCCTTCATTCTTCCTCAGTGGATTTTAACACGATGTCTGTTTCTTTCTCAGAAATGAGCAGTGGCTCCCAATTGCTTCTAAAAATAACTTAAACTCTAAAGAAGAGCTGCAGAACTATTTACTAGGTAAGCCACTCTCTTTCCCTCGCTAATCCATTCCCACAGTTTTTCAGGCCAGACGTACCTCTTCAACTACAAATCCCTCAACTTTTTTCTGTGCCCAAGTTTCCTTGACTTCAAATCTTTGCTTGGGCCTAAGCTCCTCTATGAACCGCTGGGTCCCCTCCTTCTAACCAGTCCCTATTCAAAACACCCCTTAAGGACCCTCCTGAACATATTTTCTGCTAACCCCACATAGCTCTGGTAACTCCTGCTTCTCTAAACATTCCTAATAAATTAGGAACTGCTTTCATTGTTGACATTCCAAACACTGGAATTTTAGAACTACAAGGGAACTGACAAATCATTCCATGGGACTACATTCTGAAGATGAAAAAGCCAAGTTTGCAGAGGCCAAGACCAAGTTCAAAGAGCTGATAACGGTAGCAAAACCAGCACCCAGGTCTTCTGATTCTGAGTTTCGTCTTTTTCTCTTCCCACCAATGCAGATGGCCCACTCTTTATATTCTGCTCATGTATGTACTTGCCATTATCATCCGTGTTCGTGTTCTCCCCAAATGAGAGTGCAAACTGCAACCTCCTTGAGGGCAGACACAGCCATGGCTTCCTTTGTGGGCTCAGATGGGCCCCCTGCAGGTCTGTGGGAACAGGCACAGAAGGAGCACACGTGGCTGCAGGTCAGGGGTGTGGATGCCAATTCCTTTTGTAATTGCCATGACTTTAACACTTTGCCACATTATCTCACCACACTAATCTCTTGGCCCTAACCTAACAAGGGATATTTTCTTTTTATCTTTTCTGGGACTCACCCCTGAGGCTAGGGAGTCACTGGGAAGTAATCTTCACTTGCACAACCTTGTGTTAGGTCTTACAGGACGGAGAAGCCTGCAGGCTGAGCGAGCAGAGCGCTGGCTATTGCCCGGCCTCCACCGGTAGTGCAGAAACCACACTTGCACATGAGTCTTCTGATGCTCTGACACGAGACACTGAAATCAACTGGAGGGAACTGTGTCCAGCCTTTCCAGCATGGAAAAGGAAATCAAGCCTCAGGCCTTTCTATCCCAGGAGGAAGATACTATTTGAAATGATTATAGCTTTTGCATTTACCAGTGGATTTCTCTTTTCATCAAATGTGTGGAAATGTCAGTTTAATTTTTGAATAACTTTGTTTCTTCTATCAGACCTAGGTGCATATGTCTGTTCTTTTTTATTTCAGAGATTGCCCACTCAAAACTTTTTATCATATTATTTCATGTGGTTGCATGCTTGCTCAAAATCATGCAGTGCCTTCATGCTACAAGTAAGCCATTCCAAGCTACGGCGATTATTTACTCTGAATATCACAGAACTTGGCAATTATTCTTTCCTCTCTCAACAAATACTAACTAGGCAACTAATATGTCAGCTATTATTCTAAAATACAGAAAGAAATGAGGAAAATCCTTGGTCTATAAACTTTCACTGTCCAGTGGCAGAGACAGATGTATGCACAGAGAAACTTTATCACTCATTTATCCTGCTTTTACTCCACACATCTTCTCTTCCTTCTTATCCTCAAGTCTTACTCTGTGCCTTCAGGAATTCTTGTACCACACTCAGCAGTCTTTCTTATATTCCCAAACTCTTCTCTGAATCTGATTCCACTGTCTGAACCTCAGTTGGCACCAGGCTGACCCGTAAGTCCATGGTTTTTTGTATTAGGGATTCGCTGCTTATTTCCTCATTTGCAATAACTTGGGGGTAGTGTTTGGTTGGAGTCAATGTCCTCCTTCCTTCATCTCCATTGACAAATCCAGGTTGTTATTTCTGTCCCATCTGACAAAAACTAAAAAACAACAATAACCCTACTCCATCCTATTCCTTTTTACCTCATACCGTCCGGTAAAACCACCTGCCTTTCCTCATTGCGTGGTCTGCTGATTTCTCAATAAGCAGCTTCTCCTCTACCAAGAGTAAGAACCATGTGACAGCTACAGAATCACCTTTCCCAGACTCTGACCTCTCTGTTGCTGGCAGCCTTAGCCTTTGATTCTCTTTCTTTCATTTCGTCTTGGCCATCTTCCCCCAAAGTCACATTCTGGATCTTGCTATAAGCAGGAACTCTGCTACATTTAAAGTGACAATATAAAATAGTCCCTTTTCTTCCATCAGTCTCCTCCTAATTCACTTGTTGAACTACACCCTTGGTAGCATCAATCCATAGAGTTCTATAATCAATTGTCCTCCCCATTTTCTCCTGCATGCACTTGTCTTTTATCTAGTGGGGATTCAATGGTGAATCATTAAAATCCCTTCCTTGCAAAAAAAAGAAAAAGAAAAAAAAAAGCCCTCGGTTGCCTTGCCCCTGTTTTCATCCACCATATTTTCCATCCACAATATTTCTTGGCAAAATCCCAAACCGGGATAAATCCAACCATCTGTCTCCCCTGTGGCTACATCTGAGCAGTTGACTGTTGCTGGTGAACATGATAAACTGGGCAGACAGGTTTTCCTTCAAATGTATTAATAACATTTCAAATGGGCACTTGACATGACCCAGAAATCATACTGTATTTCTCTACTAAGCTGGCCCTAAAGGACCACTCATATGTTTTTGTCTCTCTTCAATCTTCCCATCGCTTCTTGCCCAAGATTCCTGTTTCCTTATGCAGCATCTAGAGTAATTTTTTTAAGAATACAAAACTGATTATATTTCTCCCCTACTTAAAACACCAATGTGATGTTCCATTGGCAGCAAAGTATCAACTGCTCACCTGGTCTGGCCCCAGCCTACTCATCTCTCCTTGGTTCTCCCCTCTGGGCCCCCCTTGGCCAGGGTCCCCCTCTGCTATCTGGCCTCCTTTTAGTTCCTTGATCACACCAGCCTCTTCCCCTCTGGGTGCCACACTTGCTGCTTTCTCTTTGCCTAGCCAACTCTCCTTCTGGTCTCAAGTTAAATGCCACTTTCTCAGAAGGGCATCCCCCGAACCCTCCATTCCAAACTGTTTCCCTCTTAGCTTCCCTTTGAGCAGACAGTTCTCCTTCCTCATAGCCTCTTCACAACTTAGACTTTTGCATTTGCATATGTGATCAGTTTAATTTTTGTCTTCCGCTAGACTCCATGAGAGAAGAAATGTCTGTTTTCCTCATCATTGTACACTCAACACTCAATGCAAGTATCGCCACATATCAGGAGCCCAGTGACTATTTTCTGACTGAATGAAAAGCGCTCTGAACGAAGTACCACTCGAAGAGGACTTTGCCTGTGAAAGTTGGGGAAATATTCATTGTAGCATAATCAGTTGAAGGGGAATTATGAGTTCATTTGAGGAAGAAAGAAAGAAATGGCATCTCAGGTAGAGGGAACATCATAGAAAATCATGGAGCTGTGAAAACCCTGGAGGACCAGTGGGAAGATTTATTCTGTGGTTCACAAATGTGGAATCTGGAGGAAAGGGGCAGGAGATTGTGGTGGGCAGAATAATGGCTGCATCCCTCCAAGGATGTCAATGTCCTAATCCCCAGAGCATGCGAATACGTTGTGCTACGTGACAAAGGAGGATTAAGGTTGCGAATCAGATGACCTGGAGATGAGTGGGGTAAGACGGATGATCCAGATGTGCCCAGTGTAATCACACGGGTCCTTATCAGGGGAAGAGGGAGGCAGGAGAGTCAAAGTGGGAGAAGGAGAGGAAACAGAGGTCCAAGTGATGCCACGCTGCTGGCTTTGAAGATGGAGGACGTTACAGATGAGTGGAAGAGAGGAAGATTTGGCTGCAAACTGCAGTCAGACTGTGAAGAGTCCTAAGGACAAGTTTAGCAATCTGTTCTCCATACTTAAGAAGGGGAAATGGTAGATGTTTTAAACATGGAAGCCACTGGGTCAGCTTTGTTTTATGGGGCAATAGCTCTGTTTCAATGTGGAAGACTTGCCTCATTGGAGACACATAGATCGCGGAACGGCCACTGGAGAAGGTTCTAAAATCATCCAAGTGAATGATTATGAAATCCCGAAAGAAGGCCCTGGAGATATTTGTGTCATCACATGTTGCCATTTAGCTCTAGGGTTTTCATAACTTTATGTTTTATTTCTCATTTGAGAAAAAAATGCTTCTCAAGTCCAGCAGCTTTTAAAAATACTGATGTGCGTCTTCCTGATTTCCTAAAAGTATTTGCTCAAGAAATATTTAGTGATTTTGTTATGGATTACTAATGAGTCAGATTTCTTCACTTCTCTGGATCTGTGCAAATTTCCTAGACACTTCAGCAAGAGTGCAAGCAATATCCACTGTTGATAACCATCTTTCCACCAACCAGCTCCTGTTTCCAGGACCTCAGTTGTCCAGTCTACACATAAAACAGGCATTCAAGTAATTCCCACTCTTCAAACTTCAAGAATAAACAGGGTAAACTTGTAACGCACATCGATTATTCGGAGAGGCAGCCCTCATCCGAGGATTTGAATTTGAAGTAGAATTCTCAAAACGCCACTGATCATGCAACATCTGCCTTACTAACTCAGGCCCCACTGAACTGCCCTCACAGGGACCTTAATTTCTGCCTGCTTTTGAAGAGAGAGTGGCACAGGATTGTAAAGAGCTGCATGGTGGTTCTGTTTGTAGCTGCCTTCGTTTCCCTTGTCTAAATTACTTTTTTAAAAAAGTATTGGGACAGCTGCGGAATGAGCCAGTTCAGCAATCTTTTTCTTTCCAATCATCCTGCCCCCACTCCCTGCGTGCTCCTCGGGGAAGGAATCCTAGGAAATGGATGACAGGAAATCACAGGCAACTTCTAGAGCTTCTTGAGGGCGGGGGTGGGCAGGAAAAGCACAACACAAACCATAAAATGCAATAGTGGAGCCGGCTGCTCCCTCGGGGCTGGTCAGAGGAAGCCCGCCTTCCTCCTTGGGGACAGAGCCATTTGAAATTAATTGTTTCCATTTTACAGAAATAAATTCACCGGGAATGAAAGGAATAAAATACGCTAATGCAACCTTTATACGCCACGGCAACCTCTATATGTGAATGCAACAGGACTCCTCTGTAAATATAAATATAAATAAGTATAACTATAAATATAACATATACATATGAAGACCAGAGAAATCAAGCACTATTCAGGCGTCTTCATGTCAGCAGTTTTCTAGGTAGTAGCACGATCCCTTTTTGGAATAGCACCAGCTCTTGCATCCTACCGCGTCTGCACTGCAGGATTTGGGGCGCATGACATCTGCAGATGTCCAACAAGCTGGTAAGCCTGTTTGCTGCTGATGAAGCCTCTCTGGAAGGGAATGGATCACTGGTACTCCTTTTCCAGAGCTAAGGGGTGTAGCTTTTAAAATACAGAACAGTGTCATCTACTCAATTGCTCCAAAACTTTCCCAGGAAATAATGCCCCAACTTCTTCTTATGACATTCAAGGCTCTATATTTTGGGCCTGATTTGTTAGCCTTGGTTTCCTTTTCTTTTTGCACCCTATCACAGATCTTACGACCCAGTTGCCTTGTTCTGCTCACCATGCTAGCAATGGAAGCTGTTCTTCCATGTTCTGTGCCACAATTTGTTTTGTTCCTCTCTTTGGCATTCTTCCCTGTTCTCTTCTCCATTTGAGAAACTCGACTCAATCTTCAAGTCCCTTCTGTGAAGCCAGAAACATGCCTTAATGCCCACCCTCCCTGATCTAGTCAGATTCAATCATTACTAACTCTGGGTTTCTATATTGCCCTTTTTTTTTTTAATGCTTTCATATTTAGCACTGATCCCCTATTCTGACTTGTATAATTTATGTTTCTGTCCATCTCTCCCTCTGGAGCCTGAGTCCTTGGGGTCCTACCAACTTCAGTTTTGCAAACCCCACAGAGACTAAAATGATACCGGACCCACAGTCAGTGTTGAAGGAATATACATGGCAGTGAAGTGAATCCACATCAATTCCCAAGCCGGTTAGGCCAACCCTCTCCTCTCCACCAACCATCCCTCTTTGGAATGTACTATCAAGGAGAAGGCAGGATGGGCTGCCACGTAAGGTGACAACAGACAGAGGCACCCAGGTGTGGCACGAAGGGGGCTCACACGAGGTTCCTAGGTAAGGGCAGCTGGCGCCTTGATTTCTCAGTGGTCCAAATGCCACTCGAAGAAAGAACCATGCATAAGTCAACTTGCATAAAACAGAATGCAGTATTTGCCAAAACCAGAAACTGAAATTGCTTCAGGTATACCTCATCATTGAAGTTGTATCAGCTTTTGCATTTTCAAATTGATGTCAGGTTAGTTTCCAGTCTCAATTTGGAAGCATTAGTTTTATCCATTATATATTATCCGGAGTGCCGGAAACATTATGTCAAAGTCATGTGCATGTGTTCATTTTTGTCTTCCTCCTAAGAAGAGAGGCACTTACCAATTTGGGTGCGAGGGTTAAAAAGAGCAAGATAAAACAACAACCTACAATTGCTTAGCAATTTGCATCCTACAAGCCCTTCAAGCTGCTATTTCATTTAACCCTCAAGATGCTCTTATGAGGCTGATATTATTGCCCCCACTTTGCAGAGGAGGAAACTTGGGCTAATGATGTTTAAGTGACTTGTCTAAGGTTATATAAAAGCGCCGAGCCTGACAGAATGCTCTTTATTCAAAATAACATTGAGTGAACTGAACTCCAGTGTGATTTCACTGGAATTCTAGCTGTAATAATATGCCACCCTTCTCAGCAGCTTACGATGTAGCAGACTGTTCGAAGTGCTCTGCACGTATTAACTCATTTAGTCCCCAGGTCAGTCTATGAGGTTGGAACAACTATTGCTACCCTCATTTTGCAGATGAGAAAAGTGAAGTTCAGAGAGGTTAAGCAGCTTGGCCTCACTCACAGAACTGATAAGTGACGTAGTAAAGATTTGAACTGAGGCAGTCTGGTTGCAAGTCCATACCCACAACCACTGAGCTAGACTGATTGTGGGAACTGTGCTGCCAACAGGAGGGATTCTAAATGGCAAGATGAAGAAATTTGTTTGATTCTTCAAAATGAATAATCATGGAATGATATCAGCCTTAAATAAACGTATTTGATTTAAGACATTCAAAATCAACAAAAAAGCTTTAGAGACAGATAGCTTTTGGGATTCCAGGTATTACCTTGGTCCCATGTAGGGCCTGACCTTTTGGTACCTCTGTGTTCTCATCTCTTCTTCTCCCTCCTCTGTGCCTCCACTGCCCAGAACGATGCACAGCTCAAAGGTGGGGTACAGGAAAATATTTGCTGCATGAATGGAAATAATGTCTCTAATGTTCAACCTGCAGTAGCTGGAGGAAATACTCCTACTGACTCGTTGGACCTCCAGGCCATTTCTTCACTCAAGTTGAAACATTTTTCTTCTCTTTTTCTGTAGCTATTCCTATTCTACCTTTCCGGTCTCAGTTTACATGGCACTTGCTTTGAGAAGTCTTCCCTTCCCCCTGCCCACACCTCCACCCCCACATCTGGAGTATGCACCCCTTTACGGGAGTATATAGTGCCCTTATGGGAGTACATAGTGACCATATTTTCTCTTTTCATAGTATTTGTAATACTACCATATATTGATTTCCTCTTTAAGATTCTGCGCACGTGCACATACACACATATGTACAGACTGTGACTTCCATGAAGGTAATGATGGTGTGTTTCATTCATGTTGTTTCTCTGACGACTAGAATTGTGGATGTTCATTGGATAGTTGCTGGAGGAATAAATGAGCAAGTGATCAACGGTTGCCCAGAAGCGTTCACTGATTAATAGGAACACATGAACAAGAAGCATTGCTTGAGTTAGAAAGTCAGTTCTTAAAGTCCCCTCAGCAGTTATCCCAGTGCTTGAAGGACTGATAGCAACAGCAGAGCCGCTGTGCTTTCTTCATTAACTTGGAAGGACTCAGAGTGGCCCCTGGAGTTACAGGTCCCTGCTTTGTCAGGTTTCCCATTGGGCTCCCATTTTGAAGGTTTTATGTAGGACCTGGACCCGATCAGAACTTGGGTCTGGCTTGAGGATGGATATTTCTAGTGCGGCCATGGATTCTCTTTTTCCCTTTCTAGAAGGTGAAAATGGAAAAGTGGTTTTTTAAAAAAAAAGTAACTTCTTCTTGATCAAAATTTCCAGATTATTTCACTCCATGAGTTCTTTTATTTTAATTTCTAAGGGAATTTGTTGGGCTGAGGATTAGGGGTGGAAGAAGGGAGGAAGAAGAGACCATATCTTTTTTTTTTTCCCCTTGCAATTTTACTGAGATATAGTCACATACCCTACAACCATCCTAAGTGTACGATCAATTGTTCATAGTATCATAAAGTTGTGCATTCATCACCACCATGATTTTTTGAACATTTTCATTACTCCAAAAAAAAAAATAAAATAAAAATTAAAGTAAAAATAAAAATAAAAGCAAAAAAGAACACCCAGGACTTGGGCAAGATGGCGGCATAGAGAAGAGTGGAAGCTAAGTAGTCCCCCTGGAACAACTACAAAAAACCAGAAACAACTAGTAAATAATCCAGAATAACTGCAGGGGGACAAACGAGACCATCCATTCATCATACACCAACCTGAATTGGGAGGAATGCCCAAGAACACAGCATAAAATCTGTAAGTAAAACCTGCGGAACCAGGTCGGGAGACCCCCTCCCCCGTAGCCCAAGCTGCAGAGCCGCTTGGTGCCAGAGAGAAGCTCTCTCCCAGCAAGCAAATACAGCTCAGCTGAGCTCCAACTGGGGTTTTAAGTAGCGAGTGTGAACTGCTCACTACAGGTATGCAGCCCCAAAAAACAGACAGAGGCTTTGGGTGACGACTGACCTGGGAGAGCTGGAGGGTTGCCTTGGATTGGGTCTGAAGGGGACTATCTGTTTCTTTTTTGGCTCAGTGGAGAAAGCCCCAGTCATTTTCAGTTTCCAGGGCTGTGACTCTGGGAAGGGTAGAGACACCACAATCAGAGAGTGAGACCATTGAAATACTAATGACTTCCACCTGGGGGGTCTGTCTTCTCTAGGAGGAGAGGGGTGGGGCCCTTTCCATTCAGAACCAGACCCCAGAGCCTGGGGGAACACGGCCATACCTCCTCACACCAGTCAAGAATTATAGGCTAACAGGCGTCACCTGCTGGGCAGAAAAGCACAGTGACCCAAGGCATCAAAGGGTGGAGCAATTTTCTAAGACACACCTGCAGGTAAACCAGATACTGAATATTTCTTCCCTCTGGGACCTGAGCCTGTTCTGGTCTGGGAAAACCTGATTTGGATAACCAAGGAAACCATGCCTAGACAACAGAAAATTACTACCTAAACTAAGAAAAACAAAGTTATGGCCTAGTCAAAGGAACAAACGTACACTTCAACTGAGATACAGGAATTTAAACAACTAATGCTAAATCAATTCAAAAAGTTTAGAGAAGATATTGCAAAAGAGATAGAGGCTGTAAAGGAAGCACTGGACTTGTATACAGCAGAAATCAAAAGTTCAAAAAACCTACTAGTAGAATCTATGGAAATGAAAGGCACAACACAAGAGATGAAAGACACAATGGAAACATACAACAGCAGATCTCAAGAGGCAGAAGAAAACACTCAGGAACTGGAGAACAAAACACCTGAAAGCCTACACGCAAAGGAGCAGATGGAGAAAAGAATGAAAAAATGTGAGCAACGTCTCCGGGAACTCAAGGATGAAACAAAGTACAATAATGTACGTATCATTGGTGTCCCAGAAGGAGAAGAGAAGGGAAAGGGGGCAGAAGCAATAATAGAGGAAATAATTAATGAAAATTTCCCATCTCTTATGAAAGACATAAAATTACAGATCCAAGAAGCGCAGCGTACTCCAAACAGAAGAGATATGAATAGGCCTATGCCAAGACACTTAATAATCAGATTATCAAATGTCAAAGACAAAGAGAGAATCCTGAAAGCAGCAAGAGAAAAGCAATCCATTACATACAAAGGAAGTTTAATAAGACTATGTGCGGATCTCTCAGCAGAAACCATGGAGGCAAGAAGGAAGTGGTGTGATATATTTAAGATACTGAAAGAGAAAAACCACCAACCAAGAATCCTGTATCCAGCAAAGCTGTCCTTCAAATATGAGGGAGAGCTCAAAATATTTCCTGACAAACAGACAATGAGAGACTTTGTGAACAAGACACCTGCCCTACAGGAAATACTAAAGGGAGCACTACAGGGTGATAGAAGACAGGAGTGTGTGGTTTGGAACACAATTTTGGAAGATGGTAGCTCAACAATGTAAGTACACTGAACAAAGGTAACTATGAATACGGTTGAGAGAGAAAGATGGGGAGCATGTGAGACACCACAAGAAAGGAGGAAAGATAACGACTGGGACTGTGTAACTTGGTGAAATCTAGAGTATTCAACAATTGTGATAAAATGTACAAATATGTTCTTTTACGAGGGAGAACAAGCAAATGTCAACCTTGCAAGGTGTTAAAAATGGGGAGGCATTGGGGGAGGGATGCAATCAGCATAAACTAGAGACTGTAACTAATAGAATCATTGTATTATGCTTCCTTTAATGTAACAAACGTGATATACCAAGGTGAATGCAGGTAAGAGGGGGGATAGGGGAGGCATATTAGACACTTGACATTGGTGGTTTGTCTGATTCTTTATTCTACTTTGATTTAAGGTTATTTTTCCTTTTGCTGCTTCCTAGCTGTCATTTTTTTTGTTTCCTCTTTCTTTTGCCTCTCTACCTTCTTTGACTCTCCCTCCTGCCTTGTGGAAGAAATGGAGAGGCTCTTGCTTAGTATGAGCAGAATGTTCAATTAGGATGAACTTAAATGTTTGGAAATGAACAGGGGTGTTGGTAGCAAGATGTGAGAATAACTAACAGCCCCGAATGGTGTGTGAATGAGGTGGAAAGGGGAAGCTCAGACTCATATATGTCACCAGAAGGAAAGTTGGAGGTCAAAAGATGGAAATGTATAAAACTGAATCCTATGGTGGGCAATGTCCATGATCAACTGTACAAATACTAGAAATCCCTTCATGAACCAGAACAAATGTATGACAATACAATTAGAAGTTAATAATAGAGGGGCATATAGGGAAGAACTATATACCTATTACAAACTATATACTACAGTTAGTAGTATTTCAACATTTTTTCATAAACAGTAACAAACGTACTATATCAATACTAGGAGTCAACAATTGAGGGGGGTTGGTTAGGGATAGGGGAGGTTTAGAGTTTCCTTTTCTTTTTTTCTTTTTTCATCTTTCACTTTATTTCTTGTCTGGAGTAATGAAAAGTTTCTAAAAATTGAACAAAAATTAAGTGTGATGGATGCACAGCTGTATGAGGGTACCCAGGGGCAAGTGATTGTACACTTTGGATCTTTGGATAATTGTATGGTATCTGAACAATCTCAATAAAAATGAAAAAAAAAAAAAAAAAAAAAAAAGAACACCCAAAACAATTCATTCCCCCATTCCCCCGTAGTATTCATTTGCTTTTTTGTCCCCATTCTAATCATCTGTCCAAACACTGGATAAAGGAAGAGTGAGCCACGAGGTTTTCTACAATTAGACAGTCACACCGTATAAGCTATATGGTTATACAATTGTCTTCAAGAATCAAGGCTACTGGGTTGCAGTTCAACAGTTTCAGGTATTTCCTTCTAGTTATTCCAATATACTATAAACTAAAAAGGGATAGTTATATAATCCATAGGAATAACCTCCAGAATGACCTCTTGACTCTATTTGAAATCTCTCAGCAAGATTCCTGAAACTTTACTTTGTTTCATTTCTCTTCCCCCTTTTGGTCAAGAAGGCCTTCTCAATTCCTCAATGCTGTGACCAGACTCATCCCCAGGAGTCAAGTCTCACATTCTCAGGGAGATTTACACCCCTGGGAGTCATGTCCCATGTAGGGGGGAGGGCAGTGAGTTCGCTTGCTACATGGAATTAGAGACAGAGAGAGGCCACATCTGAGCAACAAAAGAGGTTCTCTGGGGGTGACTCTTAGGCACAATTATAAGTAGGCCTAGTCTCTCCTTTGCAGTAACAGGTTCATAAGGGCAAGAACCAAGATAGAGGGCTTGGCCTACTAAATTGGTAGTCCCCAATGTTTGCAATAATATAAGAAAGAGAGACCCTGTCTTAATGTGACATCTAGTAGAAGAGAGTCAAGTTAAGGCAGATTCAGTGGAAATTTTATCTTGAAAAGTCCTGATTTTAGATGGTATTAACACTTCAGCTATACTTATTTCATATATTTCTTTACTTTGGCTTGTGTGTATTTTGGTCTGTGGCTTTAAAACTCTGAATTTGAGAACACACCTGGATTAGGCAAAATTAATTTTCTCATAAGGCATCAACATTGGGTTCCATCTCATTTATGTCCTTATTGATATGCCATAAAGATTTCTGCCCAAGTGATTTACTTCTGAAGAGAATTTTAATGAAAGCCAGGTCGTAAGCCTGGAAGAAATTGCAGTTTCAGGTAAGAATCACGCTATTGCTATCTGTCTCAGATCTTAAGTTGATCTCCAGACAAATAAAATTGAATCTCCCTTATTTTCATAGAAATGTGCTTTCTCACATTAAGCAATAATTCAAGAAACAATCTGTAGAAATTTCTTTTCTCAGTTATAGGATTATAGTTAAGTCTTCTCTGATGGGACTTGTCGGGATATAATTTTTAGAAATCTGTCTTATATAGACTCAACAGAGTTTTACTCATAAAGAGTAAAGGGTTTACTATGAGATTTTTACAGATTTTGTTTATTAAAGATAATTTTGCAATATATTAGAATGTCCAAGTGAGAAACCTGAAATTTCTGTGCTTGTTATCTTTCTCCATCATTTTCTTGTCTGAGTTGGCCTTTCTCTGCTTGTATTATTCTTAATCTTTTAAATTCTAAAGGGTTTTTTTTTAAGGAGAAGAAATTAAAAGAGACTGCTAATTATCTCCCAGTATCAGTTCTTTCCTTCCTATGTAGCATTAGAATTCCCTGTTTTTAGCTGGCCACCTTTAATAAAGACTACATTTCAAAGACTTCCTTGATGGGTTTGATAACATGATTATGCTCTGGGGGAAGATGTAAACAGAAGTGTCATATATGACTTCTATAAAGTGTCCTGGTAGGTAAAGTTTGGAATTTTTTCTTTTTAAACTCTCTTCCTTACTACACTATGGGCATGAGGGCTGGAGCTTGAGCAGCCTTTTGGGCTGTGAGGTAAAGTGCTATACTGAAAGAAGTAGAGCAATAAGATAGAAAGTGAATCTACACACCAACCTTGAACTGCCCATCACTTGAGATAGTAATAAGCTTTTGTCTTGTTTAAATCTTTTTATGCTGTGATTTCTGTCATTAGCGAAACCTAGTATTAAACAATATAAGGACTAGTCCAGATTTAATGAGACTTTCTTAGGTGGGCATCCAGAGTTGTGTTGTGAAACGTTTTGTCCTGGTGGAAGTTTTGGAGATGGAGTCTTGGACGGTTGAGACCCCAAGTCTGAGAACCCTATGAAGTCTGGGGAGCCAGTGATATGGTTTCAAAAATGGTAGGTTTTGTCAATTGCTCCCCTAAGAGAGATACACTGACAGACTGGGTTTGTGCACCTGCAAACATGAATGGTAGTATCACTTCTGACATCTTCAGCAGGAATAGTGAAGTTGTTTCAAGGGAGAAAATGCTTGTGGATTCCTAGCTATCAACATTTGATAGCATTCATATTTTGAGCCCAAATATGTCTCTGACTCAAAAGAAAACATAAACCTTTCCTCAGATCCTAATAATTTACCTAAGAACATTAAAATGTTCTTAAATATTGAAGAACATTATTAAAATTTAGTGGAGATGTGAAAATAATTCTGATGGCATTTGTTTTAGAAGGGGATTTAAAAATTGTTTAGAAGGAAAATTTATTAATATGGTGGAACAATTTTACAATTGCCAAGGGGCTTTGGTTCTGTCTTTGATAGGGATATTTTGTATTACCACTTTAAACCTAATGGTAATACATGTGTGTGTGTGTGTGTGTGTGTGAAAAATAGTTGAGCCTGGGATCATCATGTCTTATACAAGCCTATGAAGTATATAGTGACTGTAAAACTGGTGTTTACGTGGCCTCTGTCATTTGAAGTTTAACAAAATATTTCCTCTTCTATTTATGTGAGTGTGTTACTTATATAGAGAGAGAAGGTTCTTAAAGTTCTGGCTTAAATATTCTGTTTGGTGAGAATCCCTATTTTTGGGAGTGCAACTGTTAATAATATGAAAATAATGTTATTGGTTTCTGGTGTAAGTGAATTTTTTTACACATGATAATACTTTTTAGTGTCTCCCTCGAAATAAATCCATTCTTTCTAGTAATTTTTGTGTTATAGCTGGATAGAAGAGTTGGGAGTTTGCTGAGGGGTGGTTGCCCCTGAAAATCATCTGGATTAGTTTAAAGGCTTCTTCTCTTGTATATTTGGAATAAATCAATAGATATGGCAGAAGAGGGAGTTAGTAAATATCCCCCTTTCAGAATCATGTAGCAACCAGAGACATTATTTTAAAAAATACTAACCAGTAAGCATGGACAATTATAATTCATATTATGATTAAACATTTTGTGATACATATTTCTAGGTTTCTTTAATGTTGCATGACTCCTTAAACCACAGCAATTATTGGTTAAATTAAATCTTATTCTGATTGCCCACTTGGACAATTTACACAGCACTAGAGAGTTGGGGATGAGAATGAGCTTGCATAAAATAATTTAATTCTGAACAATTATTTTTTTCTACGTTGCTCCATTTGATAGAAAAGGCACAGGCATAGCATGTTATTGAACCCCTTCAAATCTCAAAATGAAGGCTTACAGTCTCAATTAGAGTGTTATTTTCAGAGGTTGAAAGGGCATTTGTTCTTTTTCCCCCCAGAAGTGAGTTCTTTCCTGAATTATTTGAATACATCAAGTAACCCAGAATGTTTGTGTGTACTATCCAGGTACTTATCTTCTTCCTTATTTAGATCTAGCCTATATCAAAAGCTAAAGATTCTTTGTTTAAAAAATCACTTCTGCTTCTTGTGTTTTGCAAGGTAGATACTTATGTGGTCATTCATCTTTATTTTTAAATTAGTTGTCCACATATCTTAATGTCATTTGGGAGAAATGATATAAATGAGTGATAGGCATGGATGTAGAATCCCATAGAGAATCTACTGAAGGAAAAAAAATTGAGTGGGACATGTGGATATCCTACCTTACCCTAACTCTTCCATCCTTACAACTTTAACTTCCTTCTTCACATCTTATTCCCTATTTTATCTAACATCTGATTAATAAAAATCAATCCAAAAAAAAAAAAAATTAAGACACAAAGCACCTGGACAGAAGAGAATATATTTTTATTTAAAGACCTCCGGAGGAAAACCAATTTCCATGACTTTCCATTTCAATGTCTAACAGCCTTCATGGGTGGCAGAAGTCTCTTGGGTCCAGATTTCAGGAAAAATATCTTTTCTCTCATACAAAACTCAAATTCCTTGATGGCAGTTGAAAACCTCACCTCCACCTTACCTGTCTTATCTTTTGCTACAGATCTGGGAGGTGTAATGGATGAAAACCAATGAGCGTAAGTCACGGCCATATTTCTGTCCATCTGTTTTTTCATCTCTCTTTCTCTTCACTTGGCCATCGTGTGTTGTGCTCTTGGATGCTGGCTTCTTCCTGTGGTGGGGACATCCACTTGGGGAAATCTGGAGTTGCATCTTTTCAGCCCTCAAACTCAAGGAAAAGAGAGGTGCTGGTTGAGAGGTCACTTGCCCACCCGGTGTTGGGGTGCCACAGGGAGGCACTGTGATCCACTGCCAATCAGAACATGTGGTTGGGGGGGGGGCGGTGCTATTTCTTGGGGAGGACAAGGGATGCCAAGAGCCAGAAATAACTGATATCTACTCCAGGCAGAAAACCAGAAATACCTAGTACATAATGTGTCCTTGTCCATGTCTGTATGTCTAAAGCTATAGCTGAATCTGTATGTCCATGTGTATGTCCACAGCCACGTCTATGTCCACACCTTTTGTCTATGTCTATCTCTTTACATTTATATATAATGTTATAATGTACTGGAGTTATTTATAGTTGGGCATGTATTTCTGTTGAAGATGAGCCATTGTATGAATGTAGCCATTAAACAAATATATATTGATCACTGATTATTCTAGGTTCTAGGGATATAAAAAATGAAGTCCAGAAGAGCCTCGTCCTATCTGGTCCATATGTCATGTTCGTCCCTCAAGCATTAGAAAATAGGCTGCTTTAAAGCAGGTGAAGCGGCTTACCACATTTTGCACCCAGTGTGCAGATATTTACTAACTCTTTCTCTATATTGACATGGGCAAGAAGAATACTCCTGGGAGAAGACAGGTGATGCTTTATGTATTTTAAAGTCTTCTTATATTGGAGATTAAAAAAATCTTACAAGAAAGCTTAACTTCCCAATTTTTTAAAGTTGGTGCTTAGCCATTGGTTTTCTTTGCATTACTGAGGAAGATGCTATTCCTCTAGAAATAGTGTTGATTTTATTTGCTAGGATACGGAGTATAAGACTAATTATAAAGTATTATTCTGATAAATAAGCTTAAGATTAATGTAGAAAAATATGACTAGGTAATAAAGATGTTTATGTAATGAGCAGGTTTTTTTGTTTGTTTTTTTGTTTTTGGTATTTGGCAGCATGTTCTGTGTTTTTTATTCCAGAGAAAGCAATAGAGTTTTATTTAAAATGTTTTATAGAATAGTTGAGCCTCTGGTCTATAAAATGATTTGTAATGATGAGATGAAAAAATTTATCCCTTTGTAACAGCAGTGTGATAGTAAGCCACATATTTACCCATTAATTTTCACTTTTTCATCTTAAAATGAATTAACCATCTTGATTTTCTCTAGAGGTTACTGTGTAAAATTATGAGTCAAAATTATTATGGTGCAAATGGAAAGCAGAGTTTATGGCTTTTCCAAACACTTAAACTAGTTTCTGAAATAGGACTCTATGAATTCTACTTTTGAAATTATTCATTATCTCAGGGTACTTCATGCATTATAAATTCTGTGAAGGGATTATATATATATATATATGTAAGATTCAAGATTTATTCACTTGCAACAAATACTTTTAGTGTGTGAATAAAATACTCTTCAAACCAGCTTTTAAAAAAGATGAGAAAAGGGATCAAGGATCATTTCTTAACTCCTACAACCAATCTATGCAAAGGGAGGAGTAGATCTAGCCACAGGATAAATAAAACCAGAGAACTGAAAGAGCGTCTGGACCTCACCTCTCTACTTGTTGTTCTGTGCTGTCTGTTTTTCCATCTCTCAGTCTCTCCACTTGGCTTTTATGTGTTGTTCTCATAGTCTCAGGCTTCAGGCTGCCCCAGGTGGTGGGGACATCACTTTTGGGAAATCGGGGATCCCATGTTCACAGCCCTGGAACTCAGGGGAAAGTTGGGTACTGGCTGAGAGGTTGTGTCCCCGCCTGTGTCTGGCAGGTACTGTGATGTGTAGCCAACCAGGACATGCGGCAGGGGAGTGTCTCGGTTTGCCAGGCTGCTATGACAAAGAGCACCCATTGGGTTGGCTTAAACAACAAGCATTAATTGTCTCATGGCTTCAGAGGCTAGAAGTCCACCTCGAAGGGATCAGCTTTAGCTTCTGGTTTCTTCTCTTTATAAGGCCTCCAGTAGCATGGATTAAGACCCATCCTGAGTCGGTTGGGCCACGCCTTAACTAAAAAAATAATGTCTTCCAAAGGTCCTATTTACAGTGAATTCACATCCACAGGAACGTGGATTAAGATGAAGAACATGTCTTTCCTTGGGGTCACAATTCGACCTTCCACAGGGAGGGCAATTCCCCAATGAGAGGGAACAGAGTGGTCTTTCTGGTGGGAAGACAAGGATGCTAGAGAGGCAGAAGTAACAGATACCTACTTCACCAACAAAACTTTCTTGGAGATTTTTACCAAAATCCACCAAACTGTGTGAATTAGTGAGGATTCCAGAAGTTGGTGCTAGAAGTTACTTATGGATCTTTAAATGCAAAGCAGCATGGTAATGAACAGATAAATCCAAGTAAGAATCCCACCCTTACCTCCTCCTAGCTCCATGGCCTTGAACATCATACTTAAGTTTGTAGAGTCACTCAACAAACATTAGTACCATTTTCCTTCTCCTTCCTCCTCCTCTTCTTTGGCCTCTTTTACCCATTGTCCTTAGGTCTGGAAGACTGCTGACTAGTTTTATGTCCTTTAGCCCTTTTCAAAAATAAAATAGTTAGAAAAAGAATCAGACTGTCTCAGTGCTTATCTAGGTAAGAAATCAAATAACTTATGTAGAAGGGGTGGGGTTTAATGGTTTATTAAAGGAGGAAATAATAGCTGATCTTATAGATTAACATACAGGGTGTGCTGGTTTGTATATATTATGTCCCCAAGAAAAAGTCATATTCTTTAATTCAGTCTTGTGGGTGCAGATGTATTAGAGTTGATTAGAATGTAAATCTTTGATTGAGTGCTTCCATGGAGATGTGACCCACCCAACTGTAGGTGATAACTCTGACTGAATGATTTCCATGGAGGTGTGGCCCCACCCATTCAGAATGGGCCTTGATTAGTTTACTGGACCACTATATGAGCTCTGACAGAAGGAGCTCATAGTGAGCTGGAGCTGAGACAGGCATTTTGAAGATGGCCGTTGGAAGCTGATACAGACATTTTGGAGAACGCCTTTTTGAAACACCACCTGGGAGCAAGCTGATGCCAGCCACATGCCTTCCCAGCTAACAGAGCTTTCCCGGATGCCAATGGCCTTTCTCCAGTGAAGGTACCTTTTGTTGATGGACACTTTATGGACTTAAGACAGTAACTATGTAAACAAGTAAACCCCCTTTATAAAAGCCAATCCATTTCTGGTATTTTGCGAAAAGGCAGCATTAGCAAACTAGAACACTGGGTTTCAGACTTTACTAGTAGAGAAACATCATATCTTGAATGTGTAATTGTTAAGGGGCTAGGTTCTAGTTAGAATACCTGAATTTTGAATCTCAGCTTTGCCATTAACTATGTAATAGTGGGTCATTTACATAAGCACACTGGGTCTCAGTTTCCCCTTTTGTAAAAAGGGAGATAATAGCAGAATTGGGATTAAATGAGGTAATAAATACAAGGCACTCAGAACATAGTAAATCTCCCCTGCAGGCTAGCTTTTGTTATTCATTTTCCTCTTTCATCCAGATCTCCAGACTCTGAAGGAAGGGAGATTATTATGAAACTTCCCAGGGGAGGTGGAAGTGTAGATTACCCCGCCCTACAACATCTACCACAGAGGTATATTTCCAAGTAGCACAACCGCAGCATTGACTTGGTAAATTAGCATTTTAAAGTGTTCTCCTGAATACAGAAGGAAGCAGCACCTTCCCTGGGCTGCTCTTTGCTCTCATGCCAAAAAAAAAAAAAAAGAAAAGAAAACCCAGAATGATCTGTTTCTCTCTTGGCTAAGACTTCCAAACAAGCATCTGGGGAATTAATGGCTGGTCTACCCAGAAAGCACAGTAGAATCAGCATCTCCCTGCCTCATTTATCCACGAACACAGCTCCGCTGTAGTTTGGGTCCTTTATCTTGAATGCCTGGGCACCGGGAGAATGGGTGCTCTTTGTACCGGCAGCACATCTGGAAAGTGCTGCAGCGAGCTGCCTAATGGAAGAGATGCAGGGAGCAAAAAGGAGGTAAACACCGGAAAGGACCAGCTGTGCTTGGGATGATAATGCTCGTACCTGCACACACTGTTCAACAACCCAGGCTAACAGGCACAGCTCCCACTTTAAACCTTTGCTTGACCAGGTGGACAATAGTTTACAGTAACCTTGCATGAGGACAGACTAACAGTGGTATAATTGCCCAGGCAATAATTTATAGCTAAGGTATTGGTGTAAGTCAGGCTAAAAGCGGTTTATCATCTTTGGAAACGTTTCCTAGCGATCGGTACCATTGGCTTTCAAATATTCAAAAAGTATTCTTGCCCTTTGATCTGCAGAGAAGTAGCAAATAAACTCTGTTCACTTGCAAGGATTTTATAACTCATCCCAAACCCTTGTATAATGCTCTGTGTTGTGTCAGTGACCACTACGATACCAAAGAAATAGATTTATTTGGGGCTGTATTACTAAATTTTATTTAAGTTCCCATTTTTACTTTGTTGTAGACCCAGTGTTTTTCCCCCCAAAATTAGTTCTGTGACCCAAGCAAATTTGTATGGTATGATTTCATTTAGCAAGTATGTAGAATTTTCCCCTTTAAGTATTTGATATAGAGATGCATTTAATGGTGTGTGTATGTGTGTGTGTGTATATATATATGTATGTATTTTATATATGAAGTCAGATGCTACACGGATTCCCCTCTGAATTCTAACTCCATGGGAAAGCCAGATGATAAATGCCCAGCTATGCCAGAAAAAAGAAAGGATTTCTATCATTATGCAGTTTATTCATTCAAGTTCCATGAAGCAGTATGTATATTTACATACTCTATAGAATTATTCATACAATATCATTCTTAAAAATTACTCACACTTCTTAACCTTCTACCTCTAAATGTGACTTTTCTTAAGGCTTCCTCATGGGTGACTTGTTTCCTTAAAATTCTCATTTCACTTACACGTGAATGTTTTACAGTGTCTGACTTGAGCTTTAGCTCTGTCTCTCCCACTGCTTCTTAAACCATTCACACACAACACATCCAACACAATCAATGCTGTTTTACCTGCTATGAGCCGAGCACTCTGCCAGGCCCTGCCGGGATACAAGGAGAAGGTAGGCATGGCTCCCGTCTCCCATGGATCGCCAATAATCTTATGATTAGCTATAAGAAGACATATTTTAAGAACCAATTAATTGAGTTAAGCCCAGTGTTCTCAGATTGGGGAGGGAGAGAACTTGGCTTTCACCAGGGGGATTTGGAAAGTAGGCAGGGCGGAGTTGGGTCAGACAGAAATAGGAAACTAAGGGGAGCAGGACCAGCCTAGGGGGAGCTTTAACACATGGGAATGGGGCTGAAAAAGCTAGCCCTATTCAAGGAGCAATGACTAAACCAAGAATGTGGCTGCTGCGGAGACTTGGGCGTGTCTCCGGGGTCACGTGGAGGGTGGGGTGGGGTGTGGGGTGGGTGGAGGTGAAGACTGGGGTGAAGTGGCAGCAGGTGATGTACAGAAGGAGGGTGGGGCCCCTCTCCTGCAGGGGGCTTTGAGTGTCACATTGGAGTTTGGGCTTCCTTCAAATGCAAAGGAAAGACCCTGAAGGCTAAGAAGGATGTGTGTTTGCAAGAGGCCTCTGAAGACAGAAGGCAGGATGGATTTGAGACCGACTGGTCATCGGTTGTGGGCGTGACCTCTGAAAACTTTTTAGTCAGAGAGATTTGGGTTTGAACTCCTGCTCTAGCATTTACTAGCTGAGTGAGCTCGGACAGATCACTGACCTCACTAAATCACATTTTTAGCCCCTTAGTGGAGTTAAGAGAGTGGTTGTAAGCTTTAAATGAGAATTATATGAAGTACTTATCACAGTGTCTGGCACATCCACTGTAAGCATTCAAAAACTTTAGCGAATATTTTTACTATTATGGGTACATCTATGATTTTTGATAGATTCAATTCAGTACAGGATATATTTATTCATCCATATATTCATTCAGCAAATTATTCAGCACCTACCTTGCTGAAAGGTGGCCAGTTACCTTCCAGGCACTGGGGATACAGTGCTGAATAAAATACTTCTGACTTTTTGGAGGTTACATTCCACTAGAGATAGAAAACAACAAATAAATGAATAAGTAACTATATCGTATATTGGGTGGTGATAAATGACATGGACAGAGTGACCATATATCCTGGTTTGCCTGGGAAAGTCCTGGTTTATGCATCATCCTGTAGTAATTGTTCACAGTGCCTCCTCTCACTTGCAGAAATGCCCTGCTTGGATGGTAAATTATATGGTCACCCCAGCTATGGAGAATCCTTGAAGAGGATGAAGGGGAAAGGAAATGTTAGGGCCAGTATGGGGTGGAGGTTACCATTTTATAACGATTAGTCGAAAGCTGTCATCAAAGTGTCCTTTGAGCAGGAATCCAAAGGGGAAAAGTGATACATATGTAACACCAGGAAAAGAACTTTCCAGGCAAGTGCAAAGGCCCCTGGGTGAGAGCAAGCTTGGCCTGATCAAGAATTAGTAAGGAGCATGCATGGCTAGAGAAGAGTAAACAAGGGGAAGCATGATGGGTGAAGTCATAGAGAGGGTCCTTGTGGGCCTTGGTAAAAAAGATAAATAAAGACTTTGACATTACTCTGATTGAGTTGGAAACAAATGAAAACGTTTGAGCAGAAGAATGACACATTCTAACACAATTTTTAAAGGATCACCCTGGATGATACAGGCTGGCAAGGGTCAAGCAGAGAGATGAATGAGGATAGGGTTGCAATATTTCAGGCAAGAGATAATGGCAGGTGGTGGGCTGAATTATGCATATGCGTTGGGAATGTGACAGAATTCGCTATGACTTGGATGTGGGGTGAGGGGCAAGAGAGGTCATAAAAATGACTAAAGTTTTGGGCCTAAGCAACTAAAAGGTTGGAGTTGCCATTTAGAGAGATGGAGAAGATGGCAGGAGGAGGAAATTTGGTGAGGTAGAAGGGAGTTTGATTTCACTAAAAATCTTTCTATTGTTAAACAAAGGGGAAATGTTGAGTTGGCAATTGAACATGTAATTTGGAGCTCATGGGAGAAGGTCAGGCTGGAGATACAGATTTGGGAGTCTTCAAAATATAAATGATATTTAAAGCCATAGACCTGGATGAGATCATCTAGGGATGAGTATAGCTGGAGAAAAGAATAGGTCTGTCTGAGGACGGAGCCTGGGTATGTCAACATTTGGAAGTCCGGATATAAAGATGAGGCCATCAGTGGACTGAAAAGCAGTGCTTGTCAGGTAAGAGAATCAAGCAAATGGTGGCCCAGATACCAAGCAAAGAATATATTTCAAGAAGGAAGGAGTGATAACCTATGGCAAATGCAGCTGATAGGACAATGGTGAAACTGACAGGAATTGTTTTGCTGTTGTTAAATGAACACAAAATATATTGTAAATATTGTAGGCATTATACTATAATTTCCAGAGAATTGAATGTCTACATTCCAGTCTCACATCCTAACCATTAACACAGAAGTCAGAAGTGATCATCAGGCTGGTTCCTTCAGACAGACATAATTTTAGACACCAGGAAGATGACTGCTTATTTTCTTCTGAAGTTTTCCAGAGATGAACTCTCCATACCTCTGTTAGCCATTTCTGTATTTTGTCAACCTAAAGTTGAGCAAAATTTCCTTTACGTTCAACTGAACTCTGTCTTTATGCCCATTTCCTCCTGCCAACTTCTTTCCAATGTGGAGAGCAATCAGTCACCGTCACCTTCAGGAAAGTCCTTCAAGTTTGGGTACTTGAAACTTGAATCACACCACCTCAACTTGCTCTTCTTTAGGATAAACAACACTGGTGCCTGTCACCATCACTTAAAGGCCTACTTTTACCCTCTTCATGAGTATGAAGATAGCTTATTAAGTAAGTGTGGTCGCCTCAATACCTTCTTGCCCACAGCTCCGTGGACATCATAATTTTTATGATATCCATAATCCACGAGCATATCTTTACTTAGAAGAGGCAAATGAATGGATTTCTCCTGATCTTAGATTCTGTCACACACCTGACCTCAGTGGTGTGCATACCGTAAGATTGTGTGTAGGCATGTGTGTGTGTTGGTGCAGGAAAAGAGAGAGAGAGAGGCTTACACTTTAGCTCATAGAGAGTCACCTCACCTCTAGTAGCTGTGAGCCAGCATGGCCGGGCGGCTGCTGTCATTTATTATCTAACTTCCATATTCAATATATATGTATGCCCTTGAAATGTCTGAAGGATTTGTCTTGCTCCTAAAACAGATAGCAAATTGGAGCTTTATTCAAGGAACTTGGCTTTCTATCACTGTGATTCACTTCTTTGCTACTTATAAAATAGCCCCTGCCCCTCCTGGTCTGATCCTTTGGACCACTGGAAATAGTGACAAAAGGCAAAAGGGCAATCGCAGAAGGAAAGTATTCCAGATTGAGGAGTACAGATGGCAGGGGCTTTGGAAAGCAAAGGGTCCTTTGTAGGGATATTGCAGTCTTCCCGCTGAACAAGCATCTTGAACTCACCAAGCTTTTGTTGACTGCAGAGGGTTTTTGAGCTGGTTTGGATTTTACAGATCTTTTATCTTATAATATTAATAATACCTCATGCATTTAGTTCAGTTTTGGCCACTCATCTTGGCTAGATAACTGATAGATTAATCCACACATAGGGTTTTTAAATATTGGATTTTCATTTTTCCATATGTAAAATGGAGTATCCCATAACCGTGAGCTGGGAATGCACTTTGATATATGTGAAGACAAAAAAAGCTCCGTACAATAAGATGCTTTATTTGTGTGTATATCCACACAGCAGAAGAGGCTAAGGCACTTTAAAAAGAAGATTTATAATTGTTTGCTGCACCCAGATGCCCTAATTGTATCTGTGCCTGCAATCCCAGATGTGGAGCTCTGATTCGATATTCTGAAGCCTTGATTTTCTCAAAGGTTAAAGCTGAAAATAAAAGCATCACTGCTTTGTACCGTCTATTGATCCTGAGTTTATAATAATGTCTTTGGCATTGTGTGGTAACTGTGATAACCACAGTTTGCTTCCAATCTTGGCTACTGAGGCTACTTACTGGGCAGGTAGAATGTTCTTGGGTTTTACCTCTCTTCCAAGTGTTTCACACTAAATGCACATACTATGTTAAAATGATAGGCGTCTGCGCCATAAACCCACAAAAGCAAGAGGGAGAAAATCCAGCTACTCCATTCTTATCTCACTCATGCTGGCTGCAGAAGTCTCAGAACAATAGGGAGACATAAATGAAATTTATCACCAGATTAGCCTTCCACAAAACTAGGAGGGTGAAATAAAGTGTCTTTCTCTGGTTGATGGTATTTTGCCATCGTGCAGGGTGTGCCTCCCAGATCTGAGAATCACCACATTTCTCTCTTGCTGAACTCGGAGCTGAAAAACAGCAAAGCATTCAGCAGCGTACGAATGTGCACTGAAATTTTTTAAAATGTTCGCGGAACCTTTCGGGAGCCTTCACGCTGCTTAAGAATCCACTGACCTACAGGCAATTACTGTGCATAAATGCCTCACTTCTGCTGGGAATTCAGCTTGGGGCTTCTCCTGCTGTTCTTTCCTTCCCTCCTTTCTCCCAGCAGCCATGTTCTGCAGCGTGACCCCAACCGCTGCAGCCTACAGGGAAAGCGTGGCGACTGGCTCCTCAGCCCGGGCTGACTCCGTGCTGCTGTTTGCTTGCAAACATTCAGTTACCAGGAAGTGTGGAGTCAGCTCTACTCCTGCTCGGCTTTAATTTTCTTCACCCCATGCAGTGGATTTTTCTCTTCTGCTGCCCCAGCTGTTCTTGCTTTTCCCAGGGTGACAGAGGCTGTCCAAGTGCTTGCTGTCCTTCTTACAAAGTTCCTTAGTTGCCTGCTTGGCCTCAGCTGCCCTCCTACATTTTTCATTTCCCAGGCCTTCCAGACCCAAACTACAAACTTAGCAGGAGCAGGCATAGCAGCGTTATTGGAGATGTTGGCACGATGTTGACCCAGGAGTCAGACCTGGGTTTGAATTCTGCCTCTGTTCCTGTGTTATCTCACGCAATGTTACTTAACCCTTCTGCCTTGGTTTCTTCAATAGCAAAGAGAAGATAATGTCTGTCACCCATCAGGATTAATGAAATAGCAGGGAAACTTCCAGTATGTTGTAATATCAGCTGTCACCTCTGCTTAAAGCACGCTCTGCTCAAGGTAAAAGTTCTGTGGTCAGTATGCAAATGCACAAGATAAATAACAACCTTACCTTGTGGGGCTTGTAAAATATTTGAGGTTGTGAGACATTGACTGAAAAGTTAAAACTTAATCCAGGATTGACATGAAATATGAAGACTAATCATGGGAGATAAACGGCAAGGCAAGAGAGACAATTGATGAAATAATGTGCGAGACGATGCGTTATAGGAATCTGCACTGGAATAACTGGGAAAGTTGTTATGGAAATGATGCAGTTTGAACTGGGCCTTAAAGATGAGTAGCGATTTAGTAGATGGAGAGAAGAAAGGAGGGCACCATGGACGGAAGGAACACTGAGCAAAAGTCATGGAGCCAGCAGTCCAGGAGTGTGGGACACATGGAGTCTGGCTAGTTTTGCTAGAGCTGAGGGTTTGTTCTGTAATCGTAGGGAGCACGTGGACAAGGGATGTTGGGACTCAGGGTCCTTGATAAATTTAGCAAATAAACTTAGCAAATGAATAATTGTCCCCAGTACAGCAAGGATTATTCCTTGTTTATTTAATTCAAATTTATTAAATTCAAATTTAACCAGGAATTCTGCATTTCATCTGCCAAGCTAAGAATTTTGTGCTGGATATGGCATCACTGGGGGTTTTTAAAGAAAAGAGTGACCTGATGAATACAGTATTTTAACAGAGATCAACTTGACAAAATGCCAGAATGGCTTGAGAGAGTCACTAGAGGCAGAAAGATGGGGTCTGTGTGTTCTCTCCCAGGTAAACCCTCACCCTCTTATATGTAGAGAGAATTCTTCTATAGCCTATGAGCCTTGTCCTCATCTTAGAAAACTATGGAATATGAAGATGCTGGATGAAAGCTTAGCGCTTAACATGAAGGTGTTCCTAATGATCATTAATCTAAGCTCCGAGGAATATAATATGGTCCTTAAAAACCAGCATCAGGAACCCATGATATGTCATTGGTGGAGGAGCAGCACCCCCAGCTCTTTGTAGAACTCTTCTGTCAGTGAAATTTAGTGATGGCCCCGTTTCCTGGGATACTATTGCTTTGTTTTGCTTTAGAACTCACAAAGACAAAGAAGCAGTTTAAATAGTAATGTTCTCCTTGGAGGTTTCTTTAACCAAACTTAGAAAACATAAGGATATGCTTTTTATTTATTTTTAGAGATCTGGTAGCCATTTAAAATTAGGTTTCCATATTGAATGCCTTTTTTACTCACATAGTAGAAGAAAACTAATTATCTGTCTCTCTCTCTCTCTGTCTCTCTCTCTCCACCTTTTTCTATATAAAGGAACTTCTAATGTCTTCTTTATGATTTTAGGGTGATTTTCAAAACAACCTTTTTTCTCTTTTTGTGTAGTATCTAATTACATTTGCCAAAATTTAGCCTTTTGACAACAAATAGTATTGCACATCTTGTTGATGGTTTCAATTATTTCCTCAAGCAATTTTACTCAATATTTTCACTGAAAGAGAAGAGAGCTAGGCAACTTTTCCTACACTGAAATTGAATTTAGAAGCTGCTGGGTGTATGAAATTATTTATCTTTTCTCCTTAATTAAATAAGATGTTAAAATGGATATTTACAGAATCCTGTTAATAATACAGACAGTCCAAGTGCTCCCCTTTGACATCTGGTGCAAGGACAGGTAGAAACAGATATCAGATGCTGTGATCCTATGGTCAATTGGGATCTTATTCCCAAAAAGCAAAATGTATTAATGAGGATATCAGGTGCATATTCCTGGTAACCACTTGCTTTATAATCTAGAGTGACTCATTATAGTTGTAGATGAGCAGTTTTTGCCTCCCAGTATCAGTAGTTTGGAATGGTGGAAAGCAAATTATTTTTAGCCTAGTGATGCTTCCTCACTAGGAAACATTTAATGTGTGGCCCAAAGGAGACATTATTCTTTTATTACATCCTCGATCTTCTGAAGGTGATGTTCTATTGTGAGAAGAGGACATTGAGGTGCAAAGATGCAAATGGTGGAAAGTTCTTCTCTGGTTGTCCTTACTCTAAAAGGCAGCCCAGGAAAACTAATCAGTTAAAAACCACAGGCAGAGTACCTAGAAACTCATTCTAGAGGACAAATCTAGAGTCTACCCACTGAAATGCTCAGAATGCAAGACCTACGTCACAAGTGACATCCAAGTCTGTCCAGAAGCCAATGCAAGTCTCATTGCCACAGAGATTTGCCTCTGCTGAATGCTCTCAGGGCTCCTTGGACAGCAGTGGAGAATCTCCTGCCCATCAGGGTAACACACATTTCCCAGTTTCTGTGCTCCAAGTCCAAGATTTTGGGATGAAGTAGACAGATAGCTGCCAGATCTCTGTGCTAACCCCTTGAGTTTAAATTTGGTGACAGCTTTTGCTCCTGTATTTGGCTGGAATTGTGAGTACCTCTCTTTTTACGGCCAAATCCCTTATTCCTGAGGATTATGCAAAATGAAATTTCAAATTTAGGAAAACTGACCTTCCCTCCAAATCCCATGTCAAATTCCATAGATTAGTCTTGGAATTGTTTTTAAAGTGTTCCTCACTGTTTTGACTTTCTTCACCCCAATTTCATTGTCTAGAGCACCTTGGATTGACTTTGCCCATCTTTACCAATGTCAAAACCCCTCCTTCACCAGTTAGCCCACTACCTCCTGTTCTTTTTTTTTCAGAATGAGATAATATACATAAATGCCTGCAGCAAAGAAATGCAAGAATTACTCTGGTGCAGATTCCCTTGAAAGTTAAAGCAAGAAGAAATAAAGCAGAAGCAGAAATGGTCTTGATTTTTCTTAAGTTTATCCCCAATTCCCTTCTCATTTTGGACTTATCAGCCATTATTTTCATGACTGCCTAAATTTTGGTCCCCTGGCTTATGTTTCTTCTTTCATTCCTGCAAAAAAAAAAAAAAAGAGATAGATAGATATATGCATTATATAAACTTCCAGATAGGTTTATTGGGGGCTAGGTATGCTCAGATAAGTACTAAAGAAAAGCTCTAGTTTGGCTTAAGGGTAAGAAGATCAGCGTTTCCTTTCATGTAGAGAAGATTCCTAAGGCCTACTTTCTGATGTCTTCTTACATAATGTGGGATAATTGAGCCTTTTTAAAAATACACCTAATGCCCTTTGCCTGGGGCTGGTAAAAAGCCTTTTTTTAAAAGGTGAATTAGGTTGACTTCTTTCTAGTATCACACAAGCTGAGGGTCTTTGCAAAAAGACAAGCTGACAAGCACATATATTTATTTTTTTATGGATGACCCACCAAAACTTGCCAAAAACACGATAAGATAGAAAAAAATAAAATGACCAAAATATGCATTTTCATATAATCAAGACTTCTATAAATTGTTGGGTAACCTTTTAGGGTTTCCCAAATTTGGCAGTCTGCCAATGCACCGAGCAAGAACTTTCACAAGAAACAATGCATTACAAAACCAGTTGTTTGATGCCAACTAAGATGCCAAGAAGTCGGTCACGTTGGCCATGAAAGCAATTGCCATTGGCATGTAGAGCAACAATGATTTTTCTAAAAGACGAAGTTAAATGTGCTGTGTTCATGTTCGTGGAGCCAGTGCTATGTTAGGTCAATGAAGAAAATCCTCCGAGGAGATGGGGCTGAGGCAGCCATAAGGATGGTGGGAAGTGATAAGAAACTTGCCAGTGTTGAAACCGACTAAGAGCCTGGATATGTGGAAGAAACCTACAGGCAACCCAGAGGGATGTCTGCAGCATATGGGGAGACAGAGCTGTCCAAGAAAGGGGGCACCCTGGCATGCCAAGTCTTCCTCCTAAGTTTGTTATTAAAAATGTGCTAAACAAAAAGCTTCGTATTTTTTTAAATCACCCTTGGAAGTTCAGGAATCTTCTCTTTGGATTACTTCTGTCTGAAATATGGGAAAATATTGTTATTGAGAATGAATATATAAATATTTTAACACTTTAAAAGCTCCTGGAACCCGTTTAAATGATGGCATGTCAAACGAGAGTATCTCTCGTCTTCTAGATCACTCTTGCAGACTAAATCAAAGGATGCCTCGTGAACGCACAGAATCCAAGTGTTTTACTGACTGAAGATTGTAGTGCGGTAGAATCTGCTTGTTTAGCATCATTCCCCGAACTATCGCGCAGATTGGAGTTTCTGGAACAAAGGTATCATGTGCTTATGTATTTTATTATTTTGGCACAAAATGTTGTCTGTTGCGTTGGGAAGCTATATGTAACCTGGTGGCCTCTGCCTTCTAAAATAAAAATGGTTAGCACAAAATAAAAAACGCAAGCATTCGAAACATTTTCCGTGCTCCAAATAAAGACATGATGCAATCTGAAATCCTTCCAACAGAGGGCTCCATGGTTTTGATTTAGATCAAGAAGGAAACTCAGAGCAAGCTCCTTGGATTTAGGTTGCTATAGTAAATTCTGTATTCTTAAAAATAGAACTGATAAAAAATGGAGTCAGTTGAGTTGAACTGGAAGAATCATCTAAAGATGAAATGTAAAGTCTACTCTTACAAGTCAGAATTTCATAATTCTTTGAATTGATCATCTTTTCAAGAGACAAAATATAATCTACCATCTCTAAATAAGAAAGTAGCAAATTAGAGCTATTCCATACTTTAATATACTATTAATATTACCTCATTCAATTCCATTTTAAAAGAAAAAAGGAGCTGTGGCATTTATTGTCTTTTTTGGAGACATTTTATCTTTGCTATTGGCAAATAATTTGGTATTGGTATAAGCAGATGCATTATGTATATTAGTGCATCATAAATATTTAATACACAAAATATATGTTTGTATGCATGCACAATGCAAAATGTTACTAAAATATTTTGCAAAAGCCAAGTGATACTGTTTGAAAAGATGAAGTACAAAGAACAAGCTTGGGTGAAATATATTTCTTTACATATTATGCATGCCACACATACTATGTTAGGCCTAGCTTTTATATTCTAATTTCAGATCAGAGAGGCTTACAATATATGCATTAATGTAAAGCAAAAAATAAACTAGAGCAATAAGTTACTTTTTTAGACTGTAGATCTTTGTGTCTTCTGATTTTAGGGAACGTTTTAGCTGATCTCTTTCAGTGTTTTTTTGAAATTCATGGACTCATTTTTTTGAGCAGACTGCTTTTTAAAAATTTTAATTCAAGTCTTACTATGCCTAGTTGGAAATGTTTCTTTCAATTGATGTATAGGTGCTTTGATATCAGAACTCAAATTCAATTTAAATAAATAATTTTGAAGTTTGGATATACTTCCTAAAATATATTTACCTAAAATTCCAAAACTTACCCTTTTAAAATGTACTCTAAATTTTGTTTAGAAATATGGGTATCCTAATAAATGCCTATATTCACTACCAAAAATGTTTCATTATAGATCTTCTTGAATACAGATGCAGATTATAATTTAATATTCTGGATAAACCATTAGTGTATAAACTATATTAAATGAATGCATTATATGTATTTTTTATGTTTGTAGTAGTATATTAATATAGTCTGTGTAATGTGTACTACTGCATTAATATATTTTGTATTTATAACTCCATATTTTCCCAAAAAACATAGTCATTTTTAATATAATGGCTTTGCCCTAAGGTTTTGCTATGTGTGGTATTTTGATCTGATAACATTAATAAACAAAATCCTTATTTGAAGTTTAAGAAATTATTAGATTGGGCAATTTTAAACTAAAAGAGTTTTTACAGTATATTCTGATATGTATGAACACAAGTAGTGTGCATAGTAAACATTAGATATATTGTTTATTTTGATTATGTTTATAACATACGTCCCTATTATAATCCTTTATCCAGCAGAGAGCATTTGGTGTGATTATCTATAAAATCATTTTCATTGCTTTCTATTTACAAAACATTTAGCTGACACAGAATAAGCACAATCGCAACCCGGGTGTTCATATAGAGTTGACTACCAATTCTTATTTTTCCATGTGTCTTGTTTTCTTTTTCTATGAATTGGGGAAGAGAGACTTCTAATAAGATCAAAAGAAGATTCAAACCAAAATATTTACAATCCTTTCAGGTACTTAAATAAATAAAGGTTCTTTTTGATACAGTTTTCACTGAAGGGAAATATCTCTTCTAATATATTTTTTGCCTTGTTTGAAATGAAACTACCCGAAACGGGAATGAGACATTTCAATGGATTTCCTGGTAAACATTCAGTAGCAGCAAACAACTTGGCTTCATAGAGCTGCAATTTTCACATCGTAAAATTTTACATGTATTTCGAGACTTTCTTACATGTAAATTCTCCGAGAATATTTCCGTCTTCAAAGGTAGGGCGGGTGATTTTATTTGCTCTGTTTTTACTTGTCAACCATGAACTTAAAGCCATAGGCAGTCTGAAGACCTGTATGCAGAGGACAGGCTGTAATTGGAACACATCTGGGTAGTACCCTTTGCTAAAATAAGTGTCCTCTGGTGTCATGGGCATTTTGATAACATTTCCAGGTGATGTTTAACCTTCACTAATATTTTAATCATTTTATTTAGAAGATAATTATATTGAAAACATAGGAAATGCTGAGTAAGGATAATGTGACCACATTTTGGGCTCTTTTTGGATTAAAGGTGACAGTCACCTATGCATAGCTAAGCATAATTTTACATAATGTCAGCAACATGTTTACATAGGTGAAATTCTAAAAAGGGAATCATAGGTGGTACACTCCATTATATTTATGGCCAGGCATCGATCAGCATTCTTTGCATCTGTATTGTTTTGTGTGGTTAAATGGGGGAAGAAACAACCACCACGACCACCAAAAAACAACAATATTTTCTAAAACCAGCACAAAGCTAATGGTTTGCTTCATGCACCTGCCAGTTTGGGTTGCTGTAAAAGCCACCCTGGAAATTCTCCTTTCTTTGTGCAATATTTTATGCTTTTCTTTTCTTCAGGGCAGATTGGTTCTGCCTGCACTTTATTCCTGAACCCATATTCATTCAAAATGGATTGCCAGACTTAAATGCTCGATCTAGTGCTGCTGCTGACTAGTAAGACCCCTCCCCCACCCCAGCTCCCACCCCATCACCCTCGGCAGGGGCCCTCTCTCTCCCTCTCCCTCTTACACACGTACACACAAGCACGCACACACACACACACACAGGCCCCCGTGGCCCTGTCATCAACAAACGATGCGTAATGGTGAAGTACTCAGCGGTAATTTGGGTGATGTTTTGCCTTGCGTGTTTTGAAAGTATTTCTGAAGAGTATAAATAAATGCACCCTAAACTCTCCCTCTTCCTCTACGCTGACGTTGTGGACCTTGGTTTCATCAAAGGGGCAGCCTCCGAACTGCAGTGGCTGGAATGCTTTCAGGGAACAAATATGAGGCTCAATGGCTTCCTCTCGTTTCGGTAACATTAGCCCCATATAGATTTAATAATGGTTGATTGAAAACATTTCAATGATGGGACAGTTTCTATGATCTGCAAAGGAAAGCATCTGATTTGCTCATGTACCAATTAATTATTGAAGCAGTAGAAAATGCAGGCTACCATCCTTCCTCCTACAAAGAGGTGGCAGTCAGCACTCCGTGTGTGCATGTGTGCGTGTGTGTGTGTGTGTGTGTGTGTGTGTGTGTGAGCGTGGCGTGTATTTGTGCTCTTGGGCTCATGTTTATACATACGTGTTTACGCAAAGGGACGCCTGGCCCAAAACTTCATCATTTTGACCTTGAAGAATATTGGGAGATTTTGCGTGAGCGTGTCTGGTAGGGTAGTCTTTTGAAGTAAAAGGAACACAATCCTTTTTTCGTTTCTCTTGTAATTTGTTCTTCCTCCACACAGCATCTCAACGGCCTCACAGCCAAAACGTCACCTTCAATTTTAATTTCTATTTCTGTCCTGTATTTTATTAGCACCTTTTCTGTTTTACAGTCTCCTCACCGATACAGCACCAGATCTGTTGTGAGCAAACAATACGGTTTTGTTTCAGGTTCCAGTAAACACTCTTCTACTGTGTGATACATTCCCTATATTTTGTCCCTTATTTATTTGGGTTAGGTTTGGGGGAGAGGGTACTATTTCATGATATTCAGACGTAGGTTCATCTTTTTTTCAGAGTCCAGAGCTCCCCCCAATATTAGGGTAAAGGGAGAGCACATTCTCGGGTTATCGTAAAATTTGTTGCTTTGTATTGTGACAATAGTGTTCATATGCTTGACATCCTCATAATAATATTAAGCTCTATTTTTTAGTGTGATGTACTTTATACATTTGTATAAATGTCACAGCCTGTAATCACTTCCTTTGTCATCGACGATTAATCTAAAAAAATCGAATAATTCACTGCCCCTTGCCATTTACATATCGTCTGCTGCCATCTGCTCTTCTCAGCGGCAGCAAATGATGGTAATTAACTGAGAGCCTTTGTCTTTCCCTTGCTGAATGTCTGACACATATAGATTTTCCTCTGTGTGCGTGCGCGTGTGTGTATGTGCATGTAAAAGGAAGAGGGAGGGAATGAGAGAGGAAAGAGGGAAAAAGAATGAATGATGCCACAAGTATGGAGTCAGTACAAGATAATTTCAGAAGAAATAAGCCAAACAAAGATATTGGGTCAGAGAAGGGGCCCTATCTCATGAGCTTAAGTCTTCTCAAGCCAAAGGAAAGAATGGCTGGAACAATGGCTGCTTGTACAAGGCAGGGTCTTTTTTTCTAAAACCTCAGAGGTCAAGGTCAAGACGCAAAATCATGGAAAAAACTCCATAAAGGGTTCCTATCTACCGGAGTGCAAAGAGAAAGCAAGTAAATGAGACGAAGTATAAGTATAGGGCACCCACAACCCACATACATGTTCTAATTGACTTCTCAACCAGTAGCCGTAATCTGGGTTATAGAAAGGAAATCTCAATTGGCCTTGACTCTTGACATATTAAAAAAGGATCAAGGGCAATTTACAATGGCTGATAAGGCTGGGAAATATATAGAAATACTGATTTTAAATGAAATGATATTGCCATTCTGGATTTTTCCCAAATATCCTGTTAAATTATTCTGTTCCTCCTGGTGCAGCCCAAGAGTGTTTTAGAAAGGAATCCTCTGCTTTTCTGAAGACTTTATAGACAATATTACTCTAATAATTCTTGTTTGAAACATAATGCATAAAATATGAAAATTATTTGAGAGGTGACTAATTAGAATAACAAAAGAAAAATAATTACAAGATAAAATATTAAGGAAGGTCAGAATCTGGCTGGTTTTTATGCTAAGTCAAGTCAGCCTGTAGGCTAAATACCATGGATCCACCCTCATCTTTATCACATGGAATGACTAAAGCTTGCTTAAATTAGAGGTGATATATTTTTGCTGCCTGTAATTTAAGTGAGCTAAAGATAGTTCATGTTATCAAGGAGTTTGCCATATATATATTCAATCAAAGGAATAAGATATAGGACTATATAGCAATATAAAATGCCAATATTTTATATCATTTTATTATTTAAGATTTTCGTCCCTGCGTGTACTCAACATTGAAATGATTTTTGAGCTCCCCACTGAAGGGGGGCGATCACTGTAGCATCCAGAGCAATTCTTGGAGACCATTCCAGTCTGTAAGAGACTTTCTGTGTGATACTTCTGTCACGCAATCCTAGCCCTCTAGCTCAACTTTTCTGCCTGTATGATGGTGGTGGAAACACCCTCTGATATTTCTAAAATAACCAAGTAAGAAAAAGCAATTGTGCTATAGATTTAAACAAACTGCTTTCCTAATGAGATGGGAACGCATCTGGTGGTGCCTTTTTCTGTTACCTCAATAGGACTATTAATGTTACTATGAGTCATAAATACATAAAAACATTTATTTCTTTGGCTTAATATTGGTATCTGTGGTTAATCTTTGCTTCAGCAGCTATCACCACTGGACCTCTGAAAATTAAATGATTTGCACATACTCATAAAAACTGGACACCACTGGAGAGCTGGTGGAAATTTGAATTACATGTTCTACATTAACCTAAAATGACTTGCAAGAATGACTTAATAGGTACATTATTAAGACTAAGAAAAAAAACATAATTACCAAGTCACTTACGTATAGAAAGGAACATGTAAAATATAAAAAATAGGCTCCATATCTCAGGGCTATTGTGTCAACTGTGTGAAGTACATACACTTGATGAAATTATTTGAATTCCATAAAATTTTTGACTTCAGGTAAATTTGTCAGCATCTAATTGAGTAAGAGATTCTTGAAAGCTTTCAATGTAATTGTTAATTTGGTATCAGTGTTTTCTTAGGCTGTGAGCTGACCCAGATATTGGGGAATATAATTGGCATATGTCAGCAAAATATACTTAATGACGAGTGACTTTCTGAAATGCTCTTTTGGTTGGGTTTTAAAAATTTATCCTCCTGGATAAAATATAGCTTGGATTTTTCTGCCTTTGTGTTTGTAGATTCGTGAAAAAAAAAAAAAAAAAGGACTAATAAACCTAAATTTTGACTCCGAAAGTGTGTATTGAATTCCTGTGCTGTTTGAAGCACTGTGAAGGATTATCTTCCCCTCAGTGGGCTTCCAGTTTAATTCCAGGGATGAGAGCTTTGTATAGAAAAATACATTACCCAGAGCACCAGAAGCACCAGGTCTACACTGTTGCCCTCCACCCCCACATACCCCAGGTTTTGGAACAGGTTCAGGGACAGGCCATTTCTCAGAGGTTTTAGAAAAGCTCCCACAAAACCAGAATTTCAAATAGCAGCTTTCTGCTTCATAGTTATTGATACCAAAGACCTACAACTGAAGAAAGTGTTTGAATGGCTTATCGCGGCACCTCCTATATGTTTAACTCCGAGGGTATTATGGCTAAAGTTGGTAATGGGGATAATGTATTACAACTGTCTTAATGTAAAAAAGGAAGTTGGATTTCTTTCACTGTGGATATTTTGGAAGAAAAGAAACAATACTGTGATATTTAACTTGTTTAGATTGGAGGAGAGAAATATTTGCCGATTTGTTCTATGTGTGTGAAAAAGAACTTTGCAAAATTACTTCACAACCCAGGATTGGAATTGAACATTCTTTTCATGAAAGACTGCTTTAGAGTCACATCTTAGCAAGGTAATCATTTCACCCTGGGGTGTTGTGACTTTGCAGTCATAACCTAATTTGAGTGAGGGGTCTTGTCTGACCCAGCCCACAGCTTCAGGAGGAATAAGGGGGGTGGTGGTGAGGAAGCAGGTGCATCACCTGTCACATTGGCCAAACCCATGGGCGTCACATGTCAGAGGCGGGCTCCGTCACGTCCTTGTTGCCCACGAGGTTCTCGTGCATCCTTAATCTCATTCAGCCCACTCTCCTCGCTCACTCCCTCACCCTGGGTCTGAGGCTCCCAGCCGTTGTGCCCTCCTCCTAAGCTGCCTGTTTCTAATCATCCTCACCCTTCAGCCCTCACTGCCTTTTTCTTGTCCCTTGGTCCTGTGTTCCAGAATGTTCTTCTCCGCTCCTCACTCCTACCCATGAGCCATGACTGACCAGGATTGAAGTCATACATATCATGTTATATCATCATCTGTTACCACACAGAGATCCTTTTAAACTCAGGGAAGCTCTACATATAAAATGAATTTCCAGAGGCACACATTGGGAAATGTTTCTATCTCTATCCACACCCATATAATTTATTTCAAGTCTCTGGGAAAATATATTTGATTCGAAATGACTTTTTTTTTTTTTTTTTTTTTTTTTTTTTTTTCAAAATGTGTGCAATGGAATGCAATCTGCTTGGCAGAATTAGAGTTTGGATAAATGTCTGGGAAGTCATAAAGATAGTCACGATTATTCAAAGGAAATTTGCAGTGGAAGGCCACCAGCAAATTCTGCTTTTCCAGGGATACATATCCATAAGAAACAACATAGTCAAAGGCCAAATAATCTTGTCACAAATAAGCAGTCTGTCCCAGAGAGGTGTAATGTAACAGTAAGCCCTAGCTAGAGCAAGTGATAATGAAACCTAGGCCATGGGGAAATTTGTTAAGTGCCTACCAAACCTCCAAAACAGATGGGTCAAAAGGGTGACTATTTGGTATTACCATATAATTATCTGCTTTATCAAAGGGTTTGTAGCAGTTTCAATTTAAAAAAATAATAGTTCCCTTTGTTCATGGAAATACAATATGAGCTTTCCAAAATAGTAGTTTTTAAATGGGAAGAGAGTTGAATCATAAGGCAGGAGACACAGCAATAGGACAGGACGTTGAATCTTGATAGGCCTCAGTTTGCCTCTCTGTAAAATGGGCCTGTGATTTGCAGACAGTGTTCTGGGGAGATGTGGGTGCATGGGGAAGAGAATGACAGGCCTGCTCTCTAGACAGTTTTCCCCATGCTTTAACCTGATTAACTCTAATTTGTGTTTTCCATTTTTAACTTGCCCATGAATTTCTTCTGAACCCAGGGATCTACAGCTAAATAAAACCCTTGTTCTAGAAGAACTCAGGAGGTGTAGTATGGCATAGAGAGGAAGACAGTCTTTGGAACAAGCAAACCTGGTTTGAATCCTAACTCTTGCACTGGCAGAGCCGGGGGAGGTAAGGAACACATGTTAAGAGTTGTATTTTAGAAAGATGGACTTGGCAGGGCTCTGAAGGATGGGTGTGAAGGAAAAGAGGCTGGAAGCAGGAAAAAAATTTAGCAGATTCTTTGAAATAGTCTAGATATGAGATAATGAGGCCAAATCAGGCAATGAAAATAGATATTAAATCACGTGAAGAGACATAAGAAACATTTGGGGCGTTAGAATCGCAGGAATAAGCTACCGGTGATGTACCTAGGTGAGGAAGCAATCTAGAATGGCTGCTGTTTTCTGGTGACATTCACTGAGCTGGGAAGCCCAAGGAGAAGAGCACTTTGTGGGAAATTATGATGGTTTCACCTCTGTACTCTAGGGTTCAATGGCTAATTGGATTTATCTACTTGGTCTGAAGTCTAGAATTGTGGCTGGGTAATATAGGTAGAAATTTTTAAAAAATTAAGTGTGATAATAGAGAATCATTAGAAACCACAGCAAAGATTTCAGACTTTTATCAAGGACATAGAGTCATGAGAGAATTAATCCCAAATGCCCTGGGGCTGTATTGTATGTTACAAATTTATTTCATTTCTATGCATCTAAAATGGTGCTCGTTATACACCATCTTTGGGCAAATTGAAAATTTAGCCACCAAATCATTTTCATGTGTGTGCTTTTGGTTCAGAGAAGGAACTTAATTGAGAAAGATATGAAAAGAAAACCAAATTCAAAACCCCGAGAACGCCAGTGACATTCTTTAAGAGCTCACGATGCAGTGCGGAAGACAGACCTGCAAACAGGTAACACAATGATGGTGGATAAGTGTGCCAAGCGTGAGTGTGAGGGCATCCAGACAAGCCAACTTTCTGTTTTTCCTTTCCTTTCATCTGTGTTGGCTTCTTTATCCAGCTCTTCATAATGTAGCTCCCAGCAGCTCCAGGATGTTATCATCCTCGATTTAGCAACCTCATTGGAGAAAACATCTCTCTCTCACCAGCTCCAATAAAAGTTCCTGACATAATTCATGCTGGGCTGGTTTAGGTCTTGTGCCGCTTCCTGAACCAATCGCCAAGGCCCTGGGGATGGATGTGTGATGATTCAGGCCTGTGTCCTGAGCTGCTGAGGCAGTGTTAGCTCTAGCAGAACACGTGGATACAAAGCAGGGGGGTGGGGATGCTTACCGAGGGGGTGCAGTCATCATAAGGAAGAGGAGGTGATAGCAAGAAGGCAAAACAGCAGATTTCCACCGCTACTGCACAGAGGAATGAATGGCTGACATTTCCTTCAGTATTCCAATAAGCCTTCATGGTGAGCTGGACAGCCAAGGTTGAATGGGATTTTACTAAGGTCATAAAGCAGTATTTAGAATTTGAACATTCTCACTGAGGGTGGTAGGAGGGAACTGTAAACCCATCATCGTATGCTGAATATGGAAAAGACAGGGCCAAACTTCAATGTTTAGCCACGTTTATAAACATATTTAATAACATTCCACTTTCAGTGACACAAGGTGATACCATGTGCCCATTTGCATCCTTTATCTTTGGGCTTCAAAATTTTGAAAACATGGAATTAAAGATAAGATGGCATATATGGCACTCATAATTTTAAAAGGAGGGGGGGGGACAGAGAAATAAACTGACATTGAAATAGCAAACCAAGTAGTTTTCCAGTTGGTGAAAGAGTTCTGGATTGAGAACAAATATTCTCTAGAGAAAGCAATAGATATTCCACTCTGCTCTAGGCAAAGACTTATTTGGGGGCATTTCATGTCAACTGAGAAGGGTAGAGGGTAAAGAAGATGAATAGATTGCTGTGAGCTTATGAGATCAAATGGAAGAAAATTCAGAGTGGGGCAGAAGGACCTCCCAAAACAAAGCAAAACAAAGTGAGACAAAATGGTTCTGAAGTATAGACGGTGTCCCTTTAAACAAAATGGAAAATTTACCTAAGAAAAGATAGAATTATTAGGAACATTTTATTGAAGTACAAACAAAGAATTCCAAAAGCTAACTGGGTTATTTGTTTTTGTTCTCATTTTGAATGTGACCTGAACTTTTGAGGAAAAATTACTAACTGAAGAATCCTTTCTACCTAATTTATTCAAATAACTTCAACTTGAAATAAGAAATTGGATTTACTTCATGCTCAGCAGTTCAAATGTTATAGCAAGTGGTATTTGAGGAAATGTTTTTAGATTTAAAAATAAATTGTTGCAGTAATAAAACAGCAACTGTTAACCTGTTAATTTTGTATAACAACAATATTTTTGTAGAGAACATTTAGGAAGTCACAAAAGAGTAAGCATAGGTTTGTGCATTTTAACTATTAAAATAAAAATAATTTGGGGGACTCATTTGTCACTGAGTCATGTGTTCACCATGATAGACGTAGAGGCAGACAGTTTTTGCATATATTAATTTAATCTGAAATCTCCTGTTTGAAAATCAATCTTCAGTCCACATAACTACTATAAATGATTTGGGCTCAAAAATCTAGTCATTCGTTTATTTATTCATCACCCGTTCTACAAATATGTCTAGTAACCCTTTGTGCCAGGTTCTTTACAGGGTACTGGGGAAAAAGAAGAATCAATAAAACACAGCTTCTTATTTTGTGGACCTCATAGTCTTCTGAAAGTGCTGGACATGAAAACAAACAATTACAAAACTTCATCCACAGTGGAACAGTTCACTTAGCTTTGCTGCAAATAGCAAACATTAAAATGGATTAGTCCTGATCCACTGCTACATTTTCTTTGCAAACTCAGAGTGTGCCCGCTTAGGGATGCTTTGGCCATGATGACCAAGGGCTTTTTTCTCCGGGCCTGCCCTGGAAGAGGGGCTTGAATAAATGTTAGGAATGTAAGGGCCATTCTCTTCCTCCATAGTTTCCCACCTATTCCTCATTTCCAGAACGGTTTACTCCAAATACATCCCATTTAACACAAATAAAACAAGAAAGGGTCTGCAGAAAAGAAAAAGGGACCAAGAAAGAGAAAAAAAGGAGAGAGGAACAAAGGATTAAATGAAGAAAATGCCAAATGCTTCAAAATAGTTAAAGTGGGGAGTGGGGGGTGTGTGTATTGTGGACCCAGGGATAAAATCTTGAGAAGATGAAAGTATTAGACCCACTGGTAAAGAAAATCTGCCTTCCGTTTTTGAAGATAGGATGAAGACAAAGATTCCAGTGGTGGGCAGCATCAATAGAAATATAGTATTCAGATTACGGGAAATAAAAATCATGTTTACTTCTGCGTACTATAGTTTAAGTGGGACATTGGCAATTTCCATTGAACAGAGGAGCAGGACACAAATAAGGAATCTCTGAGTTTTCTTTCAGTTTTAATGGTTGGAGCACAAATTAATTTAGGGTTCACGACACACCCTAAATGTGGTCCCCATGTAAAAGGCATACCAACACCTTCTTTTCAGTCCCCTGCCCGCCTTTTTCTTCATACGGAGGATGAATTCCACACATCTTATTGAAAGAAATATGCAGTGCTCTTTGTGTGAGTTTGTACAGAAGTGCTATCCTGGAGGAGTTATTTCTATGTCAGGACTTAAGCCAGCAGTCAGTAGAAGGTGAAAGGTCTAGAACTGGAATAAAACAGGAAGGAGTTTTGAGAAATGTGGAGACAATTTTCTTTCTTTTGATGCATAGTTCTTCTAGCAAGCATAAGCACTTTGCTTTGAACAGTGTGCATGTTTTTTTTTGACTCAGCCATTCCCCTTCTAGAAAGGTCTCGTAAGGAAATCATAATACACAGAATTTTCTGTAAGAAAATTATCCACACAATGTGATGTGCAATGAATAGTTGATTTGGAAAGTCATTCAAGTTGAAACTATATTGTTAATAAAACTGAATTTTAAAAAATTTTAAAAATTAAAAAAACTAAAAACTAAAAAACTATATTGTTGAGTGAAATAAATCATATTGAAATGTGTATATAGGTTATTTTTATATTTTATGCATAAATATGGAAGAAAAAGATAGAAAGAATATGACAACTGTGGCTCTCTGGGCAGGGAGAATATGGGTGTTTCATTTTAATTTTCTCCTTTAGTTTATTTGAATTTTCTAAATTTTCTTCAATGAACTTGTATTGCCTCTGTAATAATAAAAATGGTATTTCAAATTAAAATAATGTCTGTTTTGTACTTAGGAGGTGATACACACACATATATACTAAAATGCATATATCTTAGAGACTGATCTTTGAAACTGTTGGTTTGTAATCAAAGGAGACTATAAGAGGACGATGATGTATGTATCACTGTCGTAAAAGAACAAGTGTGTGTGCATGCACGCGTGTGAGTGCACATGTGTGTCAGTACGATTGAGCTCATTTAACGTTGTCTTAAACTTGTTTGGAAATAATGTACCCATATTTTCCTCATGACCCATATGTAATCCATCACCAAGTGTGGTCAGTCTGATGCTCCAACCAAACTAACCTTTGGTTTCTTATACATGTAAAGCTTATTCTCATATAAGGATCAGTGCCATGAGCTGATCCCTCTGCCTTAAATATTTTCCCAAGATTTGCCTGGTGGCCTATTCTCATCCTTTGTGACTTAGATTCAATGTCACCTTCATAAGGAGGTCCTCCCTGTCTCCCTTCCTGCAAGTGACTGTCCCCCATTTCTATCTCCTTACTCTGATTATTTCCTTCAGAGCAGTTATCACCACTTGTAGTTCTCTTGTTATTTATGTACTTGATAAATGCCTATTTTCCACTCTAAATGCAAGTTCCATGAAGTGAGAGACTTTGTCAGTAACCACTGCATCTCCAACACCTTGCCCAGTGCCTGACATATGGTGGATATAGAATGAATTACCCATGAAAATACTTCAGCAGGGATGACAGATATTAAGACTTTCATCAGAAAAAGTGGGGTAGAGATAACCAGACAGGTCTTACAATATGGATTTGTATTATATGCACATAAACTTCTGTATATATATATACATACATATACATATAATTTATAGATATATAAAACATAGATGTGTATATATACATAATTCTATTATAAAAAATTACAAAATTTTGTGTAAAAGTAGAGAGAAGAACATAATGAACCCCCAAGGGCCCACCAACCAGATTTAACAGTTATCAATTCATGGCTAGTCTTGTTTATTAACAACCCCCCCCCTTCCCTTTACTTTAAAGCATATCCAGCCTCATATTTTTCCCTACATTTTTTAATGTGATTTTCTAAAAAAATAAAATTTCAATAAACAACCATAGTCCCATTATTCCACCTGAAAACTAGCAATTCTTTAATATATTAAATGTCTAGCATTGTCATATATTTATATTTAAAAATAATTCTCTTCACGTAAAACACTTGTTCTTGAATACTCTTCCACTTCCCACTTCTTAAAAATAACCTTTAAATCCTAAATAGTCAAAAATAGAGGCGATATATATATACACATATTCTTTACTTATTTAATTCTGATCATTTTATAGTTCTCAAAAGGAAACTCCTTTGCAAGTTGCCTCAGGGATAAGATAGCTAAATAGTGTTCTTAATGCTTCTCTTTTTTTTTCTTTAGTGTGTTTTCCCATGAATCTTCTTATCCCTCCCAGTCTTCTCGTTTTGTTAATCTGCCATCAGATGATAAATCATCTTCAAAGAGTAAATGATCCTGAAACTCTATTCTAATGAATAGCCTGAATTTGTAGATACTGAATAAGTATTAGCTGATTTTACTTAATTTTGATTTGGTTATTGTGGATAACATAGTTTTGATAGCAATTTATGAATTGCTCTATAAGAATAACCTTGCTTTATCTATGTAAGAGTATTTGTGCCCTTCTTTTTTAGTAAGGTGTTCAAATTGTTGTCATTTCTTTCTCTCTATAACCTTAGGCTGGTCAAATTTCTTAAGGCAGTTCTGGATAATGTTAGGTAACTGATTACATCATGAGTTATTAATAAGGACAAGAAACACACATATTCTGCGTAAGTTTGCAATATCCTGGAAAAAAGGCACAATGTGGTGCCAGAATAGAAAATCATCTGAATTGCTGTAGACTCGGCATCTTTAACTGTGCCAGGTTTGCAGTTGTTAATAAATTATATCCTTGGTCTTCTAGGGAGGGATGCTAAGCTGAGAGGTCAGGATGAAGGGGTTCACTTCTTTGGTGAGTTAAGAGCTTGCTAACTAACCTTACCAATGGCATCCAACAATATATGCTCACTATGAGCCGACTGGGTCATTCAGGCTAGTCTGTCTTTCTCCATTCCAAATATTCCATTCAATCTGCCTATCACTGTCACCTGCTCATCAGCCAGCCCCAGACTAGTAGAGCAAGAAGTGGTGTCAATGTCCCTGGAGACTTGGAGATTTGCCTCTGATTTTGATGGGATATTTTTCTGAGGATTCGCACATTTATTGACCTCAACGCTGGTGAGGTCAACATGACAATGCAGGGTGTATTGATTGGGTTCCATTCTGGAATTGCTCGTTTATTGCTTATATTTATGTAGAGAAAGCAGTAGTCTTTCATTCTCCAATTACAACATGTTACTGAATTAATGTGATTAAAGATGAAGCTGGACTAATGGTAATAGGGCCTTTGTTTCTGCCATAAAGTGCAAAGGAACAATTCCGTAAAATTAATATATTCCTAAGGAGGTGAATATGCTTTTCAGCACCAGTTATTATAAATATCCCCCCCCCCCTTTTCTGTTCAAGCCAATTTCATGCTATAATACCTTGACAATTTTTTCTTTTCTTTTCATTCCTGGCTTTCCTGTTTTATGTTTGCCTCTCCAAATTATATTATGTGGTGAATTTTTCTATAAGTGGGAATATGGTATTTTTGAGATGAACAAGGTTGGCAGGAATTTAGCATCTGAAGAGTTTTGAACAGGCATGTCTGTTATTTTTATTGAAACATTTTCAGCTATCTATTTTTCTTAACACAATAAAAACAACAGTATATGGAGTTGGAATAATGAGTTCATATATTTGGCATCTGAAAAGCTTTTTCCTAGGTCATTGCTTCGTTGTCTAAGCTTGAAATCACATTTTGGAACCAATAATTTGGACGACACAGTTATGACACAAAACACAAGTCTTTTTTTGTTTGTTTTTTTACTTGTGAGAGGGGAAAATTAAGTTTAGGATTGTGAAGGATTATACATTTCTTGCTCTAATTTATGTAACAGAGCAGCTCTGGCCACTGATGTATAAGAAAACATATCTGCTATATTTGTAATTGGCTCTATATCCTGACTTTAAATATTGTTTGATACAGAAATCATTTTACTGAAACACTGCAGTAACAATGGAACTTTTGGTATTTGTTTAACTGCATCTCTGATCCATTCAGTATAAAAATAGAGAAGTGAATTCTGTAGGCCAGAATTTTATGGAAAAGGCAGCCCAGTTGATACTGTTATCTATTTCTTAAACTTACCAAACTATACCACTACTGGGGGACATTTATTGTGGGGACAAGAGATTCATTCATAAGCACTCCCTTTGGCTGCCGGGAAAGAGATATCCAGGAACTGAGAGCAGTATAGCATTTAGGGCATCACTCTGGTACAAAAAACGAATATAGAAGAGATGGAATCACTGGGTACTAAGCAGTAGGGAAGGAAATGATTTGTGCTGCCTGCTGATCTATAAAGGTATATTATGCGCAGTGAGATCAGCCTTGTTCCTTGGCTCCATGGCTTGCAATGCAATACTCTAGAACTGAAGGTACATAATGCACTGGATGAGTCTATCTTCCAGCATGGCCTGGGCAATTATTTGGTATTGATTTTCTGAAAGTTTTGTCTTACATGTCAGCATTTTGTTGGCAAACTTTGCAATATAATCCAATCGAGTCGGTGCAGGGATGAATGTGGACAGAGATAAACCTTCCAAGGAGCGAATGCTTTGCATGGCCGGTAGGCAGCTCCCCTACATTAGGAAAGCTCTGGCAGCTCCGCTGTCTCCTCAGGGGAATTGTAATCTTGGGGAATCCCTGTGCCTGATTGCGGCTCTCCTCCCAATTGTGCACTTTTGACCTCTGTATTGATTCTGTCATCTCATCAAAAGCGCTGATGTAATTCCATGTGCTGGGATCATGCGGTGATTTGCATTTACGAGCTGCAACTGTGCACTGACCCCAAACCATTTTATTAGAATGAAAGTAGACCAAACGGCAGATGCGTTTCCCCATAACATTAAAGTCTGTTGTGCCATTTGGTGGGTTTCTTTGTCACATATAGAATTAAAAAAAGCATGCACCACCCTCTCTGGATTTCGATTCAATTCCAACCAGGAATTGGGCAATTAAAAAAAAAAAAACAGGAATCAAAAGAGATTTTATTGATTTCCACATTCAAGCCAATAGCCAGCATTCCTACTTGTTAAAGTTTAACACGGAATGATGAAATATCTGGATATATTTTCAGAAGTTTTAGCATTATATAATTATTTAAATTATTTTACTATTTCAAATTTTTGGCATTTTTTTCTTGCCAGTGTATACCAATCATGAAATCTGTTCATTAATTATCTACCTAAGTATGCTGAGTAGAAATGTCATTTAACAATTCTCTGAAGAAAATGGAAGATAGAGCATTAACAAATTCCATGCAGTCTAAATATTGACATTAAATTATTGTTTTTTTCTCCTCCTGTCCCCTCCCCCTTTTTCCTCTTCCTCCTCCTACTTTTAATCTTCTTCTTTAAGTGGAGTGGAATACGGAGAGGAAACCGTTTCCAAAGCATAGTCACCTGAAGAGAATGTCATTGAAAATCATTGTAAATCTATAATCATCTGCATTGTATTCTATTTTCTTATCTCCCTTTTAGATCCTATTTACTTTTATTCATTCATTTTAAGCAACAGATATTTACTGAGCACTTACTATGCACCAGACAAGATATTGGTACTAGGAATTCAGTGACAAGCAAAACAGATATGGGCCCTCATGGAACTGAGAGTCTGGAGAGTGAGACAGTCAACAAATAACTGCACAAATAAATATGAATACAACAAGGAGGGAAAAATGTATACTAACAGTTGACATGGAAATTATTTTATGGATGGAGTTATATTTATTTGGGAAAATACTGAAAGGAGCATGGGAACAGTCTAGACACTGAAGGCCCTGGGTAAGGGTGGAACCAGTCATTGGAAACCAAGGGAGGGGTTTACCAGTTGCTCCAAAGGGGAAGGTGGGGAAGGAAGAAGAAATTTAGTGGAGACAGAACCTAAAAAGGAGTAGGAAGCTATGAGATGCCCAGTGATCCTTCAAACTCCTGCAAAACTTGATGTCAGTTGTTCTTTTGTTAGATGGAAATCTTTTGGTAATGGATGGTGGTGATGGTAGCACAACATTGCGAATGTAATTGGTGGCACTGAAATATATATCTGAATGTGGTTAAAAGGGGAAATGTTAGGTTGTATATATAGTAATCATATAAAAATTTTTAAAAATCCATGGAACTGCATTACACAAATAGTAAACCTTGAGTTAAACCATGAACTAAAATTAATAGTACAATTATAAAAATGTGACTTCATCAATTGTAACAAATGTACCACACCAATGCAAAGTAATAAAAATATATGGGAATTCTGTATTTTATGCATGACTGTTCTGTAAACCCACAACTTCTCTAATAAAAAACAAGTTAAAAAATATATGTATATGAGCTCCCCCTTGGGCCCAGAGGAGTGTGAGTGAGATTAAACCCAGATGGAAAAGGGGCACTGAAGGGCTGTGTTTAATAAATGTTCTGTGACTAGCAAAAATGGGGAAGGCTCTCCACGTGCCTGGATTCACACAGGTCAGGAATTTGGAGGCAATCTTTTTTGAAAAAGTGTCTTCAATCAGTGCTGTGAAGTTAAATTACAGAAAGTATGAAAGAATATGACTGTGCATCTAATTTAGATTGAGGTGGGTTGAGGAGGGTATGGGACAAGTCCCCTTGATTTGTTCACATCTCCAGGGCACTTGATTTCATTTCAAAAGGAGAGCTGTCCCACTAAGAGAAAATAATTGCAAAAAAATCTGAGTTTCCAAAAATGTTAAATTAGGAAATACTGATAAGAATTTAAATTGTATAGTACATTTACGATTTACAAAGCACTTTCATGCAAATTGGCTTACTCAATCCTTGAAGAAATCTGCTGTCTTCATTAATGATCAGAACAATCGCTGATATTGAGAGTGATCTGCTCCAGCTAACCATTAGTAAATAGCAGAAGTAGAACTTGAATCCAGGTCTTCCCCTTATAAACTCTGTACCCTTTCTGAGAATTTTGCCATACAATATTTGGACTTATAAAAGTATTCATCTGAGGTTTTTCTTCAAATATTCAGCTATTCCAATATGTGTAAAATAATGCTCAAGTTTTTAAAAAAGCATTTTATTCAAATTTCCAGAAATGTATATATTGAGTTCATTGCAGTTCACTTGTCCTGTGGCTGCTAGAGGATGGAAAAGAATTACAAATGGGCTGCCCCACACGCTTCTCATTGGCCTGCAAACAGCAAGAGGTGGAATGGCTGTTCACACAAAAGAAAAATATCTCTAAATCCCTACTTTTAGAAGCCAGGTTAAAATAGCAGCAGCATTCTGGGGAAAAGTGAAAACAGGCCCACTTCTAATGATGGGAGAAATAATATGGTGTAATTAAACAAACTTCATGCTGCTGACTCTTGTCTTCGGGGAGGGTGACCTAGAATGTCTTTGACTAATTCCCCATCTATTCCATCACATTCCTGTGATTATATGTAAGACACAAGCTCAGTTCTATGAATCATAATTGACAGAATGATTGTGCTTATTAATCATTATTAAAATCAGTTGTTTGATACCTGATAATTGAATGGACTGTCCTTTCTATGAGTAGATGATGTGGATTAACCAGGTTTACAACTTTACAGCATGTACCTTGCTCATTTGTTATCACTAGTATAGTAGGGGGACAGTCACGAAACTTGGATTCAGTAGCTCAAGGTTTAAAATCCAACTTCACCATTTTATGGAGATCTGACCTTGCCAGGCTCATTTAACCTTGCTTGGCGTCCGGTTCATCACCAGTACAACCGGGTTAATGATATTTATTGTCCTGCTGAACTTAGATTGCATATATATGAAATAAACCAGCACAGGTCTTTCTGCCCCTATTTGTTTTATTCATTTGGGAGGTGAGCCGACCAAATGACCGGTGTTGTCAGTCACCATGGAACAGTATGGAAGGGAGGTAGACCGAGAAAGGACGTCAGCTGCTTCTCTAACGCCTAGATATTCGGACCAGATCCGGTGGTAAAGGTCACCCCATATGACGTAGTGGTCTTTTTCTTGTCTGTGAACTTTCTCCTGTTGCCACTTGATTACATCCTTTTTTGCAGGTGTTACATTCTGAAGTTTTTGATCAGAAATGAAACCTGTAATTTCAGGCCCAAGATCTTTCTAATTCATCTTAAAGCTGCATGTCCTTAACTTTCTTGTTCATTAAATTCACTCATAATGTGCTTCTGAAAATCAAAGTCTGTGGGTGCAAATGTGAGTGTGAGGTGAGGGAGCATCCTGTAACAGCTCCGTCCTCGTAGGAAGGGTTTGAAAGAAAAAAGGGAATGTTTTCTTCAGAAGCGCAGATTTAACCTCTCCATGGGAGCGCTGAAGGATTCTTTGAAGCTTGCTCATGCTATATATAAACCAGTTATATTTATTCGTTATTTCAGATGAGGATGACTTTGGGAAGTGTTAAGTGGCATCCTGTCCCTATGGTCCTGGCTCAAATATTGACTGTAGCAGATAACAATAGTGATGGGGTATAGGAGATCCATATTGGCACCAATGACTTTTAGGCGAGGAAAGATGGACCTTTTTGAATGTGCCTGATCTTACTTCACTGTGTTTTTTGTTTTTTTTGTTTCTTTGCATCAGGTGATTTGTTTTATTTTCTGTTTAGAAGTTCCTTGCATGTTGATCATCCCCTGTCTTGCTCAGGTTCATTTACAGGAAAGAACAAGTGTTTTAAAAATGATTTTGTACATTGCAAACCTTTGCTTTTTGCAACTAGATAATCCGATGAGTAAATTTTGAATCTGCTGCTGAAAGGCAAGGGTCATCATGTCTACTTAGTTTTGTTCATTCTGCAGCCAGATAAAAGCGAGCATTTTCATTCACGATGTAAAAAGATTAGAAGACCTACAAAATAATGCAGATTTTCTCTAAGTTTAAAATCTTCCAGATGTGTTTTTTTTTTTTTTAAGTAGAAAGTATTAGGAAGCAAATTCAGCATTTAAAATGACATGTGTTGGTTATCCCAATATGCAGCCTATGCTTGTTTTTGGTGTCAAAACCTTATTTGCCAGGGTTGATCCTATGTGTTTGTGAAACTTGCATTTATGTGAAGATTCTATATGTTGCAGTTACTTTTTAGGACCTAAAAGCCTAATTATACAATTATAATTTAATTTAATTATATTATATATAATTATATAAAATATTTTAATTATATATAATTATACATTTTAATTATATATTATTAAATTAATTATATGTTATTAAATATATATTTAATAATAATTTAAGACAAAGATATGTTTCCTGTACTTCGGGAACAAGTGGCTTGCTTTTGATGACTTAAATTATTATTACCATTTAGTAGTTTTACAAAGTTTATTTTTTAAAGTCCACAGAGACATTAGAATTAGCTCTGGGCGAGCATGGTCAGACAGAAAGCCCGTGCAATGTCACCATGCTGTTTCCCTGTCTCGGGTGTGGGAAAGAAGTCTACAGCTGAGCTATGGGGGCTCAAAGGAGACCATCAAGGGCCCCTGCCAATGAGGGGGTCTTAGGCACAGTGGGGGGAGCTACCGGATGGGGGAGGGGTGCCCTGCTGCCCATCTCCTGTGAGGCACAAGGTCTTTTTGAAGGGTTTGGGCATAGCCTGTGGAATCACAAACATCTGGCTCTAAATCCAAGCTTCCGAAACAGCTTCACTGCATGATCACCTGGGAGGTTAATGTCACTTATCTGGCTGCAGTTTTTCTGCATTTTTCAAGTGAATTGGCATAAATGATGTATCAAACAGAAACACTCTGACCACATCTGAATGTTACTGTTAAGGCTATTTTTTTCCAGGTGGACTAAAACCAAGCCCACAGAGCCTTTATCTCACACTTCATTTTGGATAATATCATAAATGGTGATTTTCCTAGGGGCTGGGCTCTGCTACATCCATGTGTTAGAGAAACTAAACATTTCACCCTTTCCATAGTGACAGGTGATGTGTCTGATTGTTTGCTGACAGTGGTTTGGAATGTTGGTGCTTTGGAAAAAATAACTGCATCGAGCAGGCAATCTGCGCAGCCCACAAACTACACAAAGAGCATTTGATATAAATAAAGTGTCAACCAGGTACTGCAGCTTTGTGCAGAATCATTTTCAAATTTTCCTTTTTGAATTATTAAATAGACCGTGTCAGAACAACTCTGATTATTATCCAATCCATATGCTTCAACACCAACCTTTTATGTAACATCAAGCGACTGCAGTGATCAATTGGACCAATCATGAAGGGTCCCTCGTTCTGGAAATGATTCAAGCACTTCACCATGCTGCCGCATCCTATGCAGATATGCAAACACCTGCTGCACTGCTTACAGGGGGGTCACGGCGCTGTCTGCCTTCAGGAATGTGCACAGGCTCTGAAAATAGACTTAGTTCCTTATCAAGAAATTTAAGCACAAGGCCATCTTTTTGCAATTTGTAAGCCTGTAAAGGTGTGTTAGACCATTATTATCCAGCTCTCCCTCTACACAGCAGAATTATGTCCACAACTTATATTGTAAATAAAATGTGATGGTGTGTGTTTCTGAAAGCTGTTGTATAAAAAATAAAATTCTGTCTTACGTTCTTTAATCACTACAGAATCTGCTGGAAGCAGACACTACAGTATGCAGACATGTAGCCACACGTAATTTATAAAATGTGATAAAATGATAATCTCTCACCTACACTAATACACAGTTTATCCAGATAAATAACTCTTAGAACGAATACTGCGGATGCCTTTAGGGTTTTAGGCATTTAATTAAAACGGAACAAAATATTAACTGCCAGCTTCGGGATTTTAGCATCCTCTCTTGAAAGGATATTCTTTAGTCTGAGAGCACAAGTGAAAGAGTGGGGGTGTGACAGCCACTGGGAAATACATATGAAGTGGTATTTTTCTAATCCTCATGGAAAAAGCAACTAAAAAGGCATGGTATAGAAATCTGAAGACTCAGTGGTTTCCTGAAAATGCCTGTTTCCCAGGACCTGGGGGCCGAGGGGCCTTTCTGATAATTGCCAGTGATTGGAGGTAGCACTCTTTCTCCAGCACTTTCCCCACCGTCCTGGTGTGTTGCCATCACTCCCGGTGACTGCTGAAGCAGAGGTCTTTCTTCCTGTGGCCTGCCTGTGATTTTGACGTTGGACACAGGGAGGCAGGGCGAGCAATGCCCGAGACGAAGCCCTGGGAAGAGCCAGCCGGGGTCCTGGAGCAGGCTGCCTTCCAGAACGCAGATTCCAGGGGCTCCAGGACTGCCCATTTAACCCTAGAAATACACCCAAAGCCGCAGTGCGAGAGACATATTCAGTAATGACACCTTTTGATTTTCTAATTGTCCGCTGAATTTTTATTTGGGTTTTTCTGTGAGTCAGTTTTTCTGGAAAAATACGTATTACCTGCAGGTGATACAGCCTGATTCTTTAAATATATAGATTGCATACTGTATAGTTCTTTTGTTTATTGTCACTCTACTTTATAAGCTTTGGAATACAAAAAAAAACAAAAAGCATTGTATTATAATGCAGTGGTACTCTAGGGTTGAACAAATTAATCAGGATATTTGCCCACAATTTTGATAATACATGAAATGCTGTTAGAGCATGAAGTCATTGCATTAAATGAATGTGGTGTGAGATTTCTGTATATTTTGATTTTTCAGATAGTAGACTCAATGTTCCTGTAACATAGTTTAAAGACTCTATTGCACATGGCTAGATTTTCAGCACTCATGGGAGTTATAAGAAATGGTCTAAAAACAAGAAAAACTGATGAGTGAGGAGCTACATTTTGAAAACCACTTTTACTTCTTGCTTAGAAAATTCATTTTTCCTTGTGTTTCCATTTTGGATCTGGAAAATGGGCTCCCTCCCGATAGGAGAAAGATTGCAATGGGATTTAATTGGCATAATTTATGCAATAATTTGATAGGTTTGGAACAAAGATGCTATTCAAATGGGCAAACGTGAAACTATGTGTTGATGGTCAACAACAAACTAAAGTCAATAGGACAGAGGGGTGTGTGTGTGTGTGTGTTTGTGTTGTGTGCATCTGTGTATGCCTGTGTGTTGTGTGCATCTGTATATGTCTGTGTGTTGTGTGTGTCTCTGTGTCTGTGTGTTGTGTGTATCTGTGTGTGTCTGTAGGTATGTGTTTCTCCCTTTCATATCAGACCTGGAGACTCATACAACAGTTGTAATCAAAATCAAAATATAACCCTTTCAATTTCAAGTGGAAAAGAATTTAGGAAGTCTATTTTTAATAGTCTAAATTAATAAGCACATGGTCTGTTTGTTTCTTTCTCTCAGGACATTTTAACCATCCAGTGTTGACAAATGCTAGCCCTGAAAGGGATGTTTTAACATTTCAACATCGTTGTTAGGGGAGAAAAATGGGGGTGGGGCGGGTTAGAGAATACTGTTCTATATATTTTTCCTCTTGGACAATGGAAATAAGCTCATACGATTCCATAGTTGTTTAGCGTCCCTTCCCCACCCCCTCTGTTTGATCACATTCACACAAAGAACCAATGGGCCCTTGTGCTATTACCTTAAAATCCTATATTAATGAGACAGCTACAGTTTTTAATCATTTGAGTTAAGCCTTGAATATTCTGTTTGCTAATAGATCACACATCCATTTAAAGTGAGAACAAGCATTTTATTGTAATAGTTTATTTGCAAATAGTGAACAAAATACTCATTTTTCTCTCTCTAAAGTTACTAACCATTCTGAAGAAAGCATCTTATACTTAAGGATTTAATCTTATCTCTAAAAGCAATGGTGAGAATTTTTTAAAAATGTTTCTCATAGAGGCACCTAGGGACATAAGGGCCCTTTCACTTTCTTTTTCTTGCAAGATTTTTGGGTAGAAATAAAAATATTCACAAAAATCAAAAGCATTTGAGGTAACACTTAAATGGTGCCTAAACAAATTATACCTAATATCTTCTGAAGAGATAATTTTGCGGGGAGGGAGAAGAGGGGAAGAGGAATTCTTTTTCTTTCTTTCTTTCTGGCTTAATCTTTAATTATGGTAAGTTAGCGTTTTATAATTATTAATATGGCTTAAAAAACACTTTAAAAGGTTTATATTGTACCATAAGCTTTTTTTTTTAATGCTAATAACTGTTCTCACATTAAAGCATTCAGGTCGCCTTGATTCTATGGATGTCAATATCTTGTGAATTAGAGAATGGCCTCACCTTTTAAAATTCCTGTCTAAAAGGGTGGCTGCATATTCAACTTCTTGAATGTTGCCAAGCATGTTATCCCTGGACTAATTTTTTTTTCTTTTACAATTTTTCTTTCTTGTTTGAGGAGAAATCTAATATTTGTTGGGACACTAGTTAAGAAAGAATTTGAGCTACTGAATTCTGAATGCCACATACTTAATGAGTGGAAAGGGTAAGCTGTAATATTAATGTTCAAACAGGAAGAAAAGTGCTTTAAATGCTATTAGGTGTACTGTTTACTTAATATTAAGTTACATCCTCAAGTGAAAACTGTGAACAAAATTTAGTGAAATGAAAGGGAATTTAAACAAACACAAATAATTCTAATGGCTAATGAAATATATGAGATGCCTTAACTGATTGATTGCATCATATTACTGAACATATACTTTAAAAACAAGCATAAGAACATATAGGGAGTTTTCCTTGACTTATGTTTCTCACATCTAGGCAGCTACTCATCTTTTATCTATTTTTCTATGTTCACTTATGAACAACTGCTTTGGCTATTTTAAAGAAATTGGGGTATCTGCTTAAAGGCAAATCTCAGTACCTGGGTGAAATGGCAATGCTATTGCATTTTCCAGGTGAGAAAGTCAATTTTTAATCCACCCGAAATTACAGACAACACAGAACCGAGACTTACTGTTTAAGGATCTTATGCTCCCTATTCAGCAATTCACAGTAAAAAATCGGCTAATGTCCTCAGTTTATTCTAAACTGTAATATATGTGATTTGCCTCCTTTGCCCACTCTGGCTTGTCCTGTCCCCTTATCCATATCCAGATGTCTTGTTACTTGAAACCCTTGAATCGACTTCTTTTCTCTTATCAAAATGATGATTTCTGCATAAATAATCAGTCAGTCAGCCAAACATTTTATCCTATTAACTGGACAGGGCTAACCAAACCAAGAGATTTTATTATGTTCTTGTCTGATGTATTTTTTTATAGGAGCAAAATGTATCTTTCTCAAAGTTGTTATTAGAAATCCGGTTTTAGTTGCTGAATTTTTTTTCTTTTTTCTTTTTCTTTTTTTTTAGCAGCAGAATCTAAGCAGCCTGATTGGAATTTCAAATGATCGTCACACTGAATTTGAAAGTCTGTTTTACACAGAATGCATCGTTTTTTTTATATTTGAACCAATAGAGACAAGTGGAAGGTCCTTTTTATCTTTTTCTAGCCCAACATATATTCAATATTAATTCAAACAGAAAAAACAGCATTCAAAATCTATGACTGTTTAATAAGATTTTTCAGGCTTTTGTTAGGTTTTCAAATGTTTCCTTTTTCAATGTTAAGTACACCAATTCTCCTCACTTTCTGATTTGGTTTATTCCTAAGGGATATGAAAGCTATGTCAGCACTTGCCAAAGCACATGAAAGCCAGTTTGCTAGAAAACAAGGCATTGCACTGTTTTGTTTATTCATTCGTTCATTCATTCATTCATTCATCCATTCATTGCTATTTTTTAGCAAGAAAATGAGTCTGAGTTACAGCCTGGTTCTTGCCTGTTTGCTCACCCTTAGTTTTCCCTTCTTCACACACGAAGAAGCAAACACTGTCCCTGTCAAATGATAAACGAGGCAGAATTGGTGACGTGCGTGTTTGTCAACATGAGCCAGATCAAATGATTGCTCAGCAGGAAGAAACCCCAGGAAATCCAGTGATTTTTGACTAATTAGCAAAATAATAATAATGTCTCCCTAATGATTACCTTGTACTGGGTTGTGGCCTTTTATCAGACAGATATTCCACCAGTGCAAACTAGTGCTCTGAAAGCAGGCTAGTGATTTTGCTTGAAATCATGGGTGTGGAGCATTTCTGAGAAATCTTTGGAAGTGTCGTGCTCTCCTATATCACTCGAGGAATTGAGAATGAGAGGTAAGCCATATGTTTTGCTTTGCATTTTTATGTAAGCAATGTGGACTTTAAATAAAACTTTATAAGAAAAATAGTGCTTATTTTTTCAGGACACTTCAAAGTTTAAGGGTCAGTTCAGAGAATTTTACCAGAGGTATTTGGGACAGAAAACAAACAGTGTAAACAGAATTTTGTTTTTCTTCTACGCTCCAAAGTTATAGCGTCAATGATCATACATTGCCCTATTTTTATTAATCATTTATACAAACTTAAGGGGATGCCAAGGCAGTCCTAAATTCTTAGTTCTGGAAATGCTGTGGCTGACATCTTCTGGGACGTACAATCGTTAATCACTATTTATAGGAAACAGAGCAAGGACAGAGGCCTCTCGCAGCTTGCAGGTCATGTGTGGTACTTGCTTGGAATATCTTTCCTGGTGTATAGTCACAGGAGTTCTGGCTCAGGACAAAACTATGTTTCTCACTTTTCTGCATGCCAGATTTACACCTTAAAAATAGAGATCAAGCACTAGCAAGCTTGGAACCGAGAAAACACTGTATGGGGGAAACTTAGCTCATCAGGTGGTGTGTAGCTTAGTGAGGGCTACACGTGCCTTGTTGATTTGGGCATCGAAACTGCTTGAACTGTGTTAAATCTCACCAAGAGAGCTGGTAAATCATCAGAGGCAAAAAAAGACAATAAGCAGAGATGATTCTGTGACTTGAAGGTATTATTTTTAAGACCAGCAAGCTACTTGTTTTTGTGTTTTATAAATTGATGGTATCTTCCACTTCAACAATTGTGATCTTTTTTTCTGACAGTAACAAAAAGAAAAAAAAAAGGCTTTATTCTTTCTACACAAATCATGAAGAAATTTTATTGCTGGCTGTGTGTTTGTGTTAAAGCAGCTGGTACAGGGTCTGTGATGACAGTGATGATGATGATGACGATTTGGGGTACACTAAGCTTGTCTGGAAAGTCCTAGCATCCCTCTCTCAACCTTGTGACTCACCAGTCCCTTTCCTGTGAGCCACGACGTGCTTTCTATGATAGTGACCTGAGAAAAGCAATAGTAGTATCTTTCCTTTGTCTAACCCAGGAGAGGAGACTAATAGGGTAAGACAGGGAACGAGGAGATAATGGCAAATGATGGGGGACAAGGTGATGAGGGGGAGGAGCCGAGAGAGGACTAGAAAAAGACAAGAGCCGCAAGGATGATATGCTAGGGCAGGGTGAGGAGGTGGGGGCAGGAGGACAGAGATTAAGGAGCCATGTGGCTGCCACCACCAAACAGATGCCCAGAGATTGCTCTCCAGTCTACAGCCACCTCGATGAGTTTTTCTAAGATGTGCATTCTGCCTTGCCCAGTGGAGTAGCCACCAGCCACACGTGCTACCGAGCACTTGAAATACAGCTAGTCCAAACGGAGACATGCTTTCAGTATAAAATACACACTAGATTTCAGGTTTCAGGTAGGAAAAAAGAACATAAAACATCTCAATCATTTTTAATTTTGATCACATTTTGAAATGAGGCCATTTTGGATATACTGGGTTGAATAAAATATTTTTTAAAAATTAATTTTATCTGTTCCTTCTTGCTTTTTAAAATGTGGCTACTAGGAAATTTAAAATTACACCTGTGGCTCACATTCTCTGTTTATTGGACAGGGCTGGTTTCGAGCTCTATTTCTTAACTGTGGGCCCCACCCACTTGTGGTGGAATCTCCCAAAGACCTCATCATCCAGATTCCTGGGCCCCTTCAAATGAGCACAGCTCGGTGAATGTTACCTATTATTATTTTGGTGCCATAAAAAAGAATTATAGTCCTAATATTAAACATAATGATAATAATAATAAAGTGGTTTACTTCCGGCTTGAATAGATACTTTCTTGTCTCTTTATTATGATTTTTATCATGTCATATATTATAAATATTTGTATTTAAATAGTTATTTATTTACCTACTTACATTTATTGAGGGTTTTGCATGGTGCTAAATGTTTTCACACATTATTTCATTTAATGCTCATTATGACTAATAGAATAATCAATAAACAGGGAAAGTGACTTGCCTGGAATCACCCAACTTGCCAGTGTTGGAACCATATATGTATTTTTGAATGATCCCTCTGTACATGATTTATGTATTTGTTTATTACTACTGGGCATAGTGCTCAGATAGAAGGATAGTCAAATGTGTATGCACCATTTAAGAATTACAGTGGCACATGTGTTCCACCAGGCTGAGGACTTGGCTTGGGGCTCTGAGCTCCTTTGATCATTTGCCCACCTCACTTCATGGAGGTACCCACCTGGCCTCTGTCGGCATCACCCCCTGCTCTTCTTTATCTATTTACCACTCATGCACATGTCTCTAACCAGTTGTTTTCTTAAGTTTGCCTTCTGTCAGACTTTAGATGAATGGACTCACACTACATGCTTTCTCCTGTTGTTTGCTTCTCTTGCTTGCTATGTGTCGATGAGATCCACTTCTGTTGAGGGATGTAGCTGTGTTCTGCTTGTTTTTTCATTATCCCCCTGAATTCTATGGTATGAATGTTTTTTTGGTTGACATTTTTCTGGTTGACATTTGGGAAGTTTCATATTTTCTGCTTTTAAGAACAAGACTTCTAGGAACATTCTTTTTTGTTTATCTTCCTGACCTTGAACACTTTCAATGGTGTGTGTGCTTTCTTTATGGACAAATTAAAAAAAAAAACTAATATTAGCTATTAACTAACATATGTATCTAATATTTTAAATGAATATTAGACTTACAAAAAATCTGCAAAAATCATGCATAGGGTTCCTGTATACCTCTTGCCTTGCTTCTCCCAGGCCCGACATCTTGCATAACCATAGTACAATTATGGAAATGAGGAGATGAACATTGGCACAATGCTACTAACCAATCTACAAACCTATTTGACTTTCACCAGTTTTTTCCCTCATGTCCTTTTTCAGTTCTAGGGTCTTAGCTAGGATCCTACTGTTGCATTAAGTTTTTATTTGGGGAGACATATTTTGAACCCATTTTTGTCTGACTCCAAAATTCACAAGATCAGTGTTTCCAGGAGATGAAGGCAGCATGTGAAATAGATTTCAGGGCAGGAAACTGAAAGCAGGGAGATCAGGAGCCTCTTGCTATGTTACAGTTGCCTAAGGCAGGGAGAGGAATGCACCTGGCAGTGAAGGACCATCTAGGTATATATGTCATTATATCGTACAGACTGAATTGTAATAACATGCTAACCTGTCTCCTATAGAAACAAACAAGTTCCTTGAGGGCAGGGAGTACTAAAGCTAATTCATCTTAGTATCTTCTTCCAGTACTGAGAAGAATGTCTGGCTACAGAAGTGATTTGGCTGCAGAGGATTTGTCAAATAAATTAATATGAATGAGAAAGGCAAGCTGAAGGGGGAGATGAAGCATTCTAGTAAGGAGTAAGCAAAGGCAAAAGGGGAAGAAGGAGAAAAAAGTAAAAAGGATGAGAGAGAACTGATCATCAGATGCACTGTGAGAGAGGAGCACAGAAGTAAAGACCTTCAAAGCAGAAGACAAAGAAACGAAGTGAGAAGTCAAAAGAGAGGAAGCAAGGGGTTTAGGGTATGACTAAGGTAGCGACAATATTTTCCCACAATGTCACTCACTTGGATTCTGTACATTGTCATCAAATGCTTACCTTTAAAACTTTGTCTAGTTTATTTAGTGCTGTTCACAGCTCTATCTTTATCATTTACTCCCTCATCCTACTCCTCCCTCACAAGACGCTCCTAAGAATAGTCTCAGTGCTGCAGTGATTGAATATCAGATGATGTTTTATGCTTGTCTGCCACTGGCCCCCTTCTGATGCCCTCCAAGCTGCAACTGCCTCATGGCCTTTGCACGTGCCAGCCCCTTCTTCGAGAGCTCTCAGCCCCTGGATTGTCAAATGATTGGCTTCTTCTCATCCTCGTCGTTTCAGCCCCACTCACTCAGTCTTCTATCTTATTACTTTGTTTTGTTGTCTTCAAAGTGCCTAGGGCTCTGTGAATTTTTCTTGTTTATTTATTTTGCTTCTTTTTCCTTTATCTTCATCCACTAGAATGTTAGCTTCATGAGAGAAGGGATTTTGTCTGTCTTATTCACCATTAAAATGTCAGCATCTAGAAGAATGCAAAAGAACATGTAAATGAATTACTCTGCAAAAGATTCAGTTTAGTCAGGGACTAGATTGACTTTGATGACACATCTATCACTTACAACACCACTTCTCCAAGTGGTTAAATGAACTCTCAACACTCATCGGTTATGCTGTGCTTTGTTTTTCAAAATGAGCATCCGTTCTTTAAGGATACAGGAGAGTAATTATTATGGTTCCAGGATAAAATTAATTTCAAAGTAATTCACTACTTGAGGATAGAGGCAGGGAAATAGCAACTTCTGAACTAAGGTAAAAATTTTCAAATAGCTTTTGTATGTCTTCTGTAATTCAATACTTCAATGACAATTTTGAATGCCTATTAAGGACCAAGTACTGTAGCAGAAACTGAGAATATTGAGAACAATATGTTTCAGTCCTCTAGGACCTTTCGGTCAAATAGAATTGTTTGATAAGCAAATAACTGGCTGCAAAACAATTTACTAAGAGCTATCATAGAAAGATGTTCAGAGGGCTGTAAGAGGAGAAAGAACAGAAAAGGGCAAGCATTAAGGACAACTTGATAACCACCTATAAATACACAAATTAGCTTTTCCAAATTAAACGCTGAGTGATAATAGCAAGTATTTTGGGTGGGGGGGGGTCAAATAAATGTGGGGAATATAGGGTTAAAATTAACCAGCTGTCTCTGGAATGCAGGCCTTATCTGTGCCTTTAACTTGCTAATATATGCTGTGAGTTTAGGTAGGGGGCTTTGGGTCAGAAGCATTGCCTAAACATATTTGACCAGAGTTTTTTTTTTCCGAAGAGGCTCTTATAGCACTAGTTTCCAATGAATGAACATTGGGAAATGGTACAAATTATAGAACTAAAGCAGTTGGGAAGGAATTTCTTCAGAATATGTTTAGCTTAGGAGTTCTAAGAAAACATTTCTTCATGTTCAGTCTCCATCTCCTCACTTTCCCTTTGCATATTCTCCTATTGCTTCTTCAAGGTCCGACTAAAAATCCCATATTCATGGAAAAGAATTCACAGTGTAATTAATGGAAGACTCCTGTCAGCTGTAAAAAATTTCAGATTTCAGAAATTCTACACTGAAGTATGATAAAAGATTAAAAATAAAGCTTATCATATTAGCATCTAAATCTTAGTCTCTAAAACTGTTCCCCATCAAAAGGAATTAGGACTCCTCAAAGAAACGGCTAATTTCAGGATTTCAGAGCTGGGGCAGGGTAAGTATGAGGTGAGCTGGCAACATCTTCTTATTCCACAAAGTAAGAAAGTGCTAAAATATATATATATATATATATATTATATATATATATATATATATATATATGTAGATCCATCAACAGATGAATGGATAAACAAAATGTTGCATATATATGCGCAATGAAATATTGTTCAGCCATAAAAAGGAATTAAATTCTATTACATATTATAACATGAATGAACCTTCAAAACAGTATGCTGAGTGAAATCAGCCAGCCACAAAAGGACAAATATTGCATGAATCCACTTATACGAATATCTAGAATAAGCCAATTCATAGAGATAGAAAATAGACCTCACCAGGTTGTTGCTTCGAGCTTTTGTTTTGGATGATGGAAAAGTTTTGGTAATGGACGATGTTGATGGTAGCACAACATTCGAAATGTAATTAATGCCACTGAATGTACACTCAAAATGGTTAAAATGGCAAATTTTATGCTGTATATATTGCTGCGATAAAAAAATGTAGAAAAAAAAAGATGGGACATATTACAAGGATTCAGAAGACAGCTTGAAGGGGCTTCCACTGGTCATATCTAAGACAACCTGAACATCAAAACAAATAAATATAGTAATAAATCATAAGCAGCTCAAAAATAAAAATTCATGTGTTCATGCAGAAAGTAGAGATAAATAAATACATAATGGAGAGAGGTAAATATGGAGGAAGTGTCAGAATTAGAAAATTAGCATTTTGTCACCATTATGCGAAAGATTGGATCAGACAAGTATCATCAATCCAGAGGGAAATTTCGATAAAAGAGCAGGATATTTCCTGGCCTTGAAGTATGTCCCCACAGATTGCTTATAGTTGTTAGAGAAAAAGTAGTATCAATATAATAGTGACTTTCTGGTAGTTACATATAATATAACTATATGCAGTTATAGATAGATAGATGATAGATATCATTATATCTAATATAGTTTCTAAATAATTATAACTATTTAGTAGCAACTACATAATGTTGAAAATAGACAAATTTGACTGGGTCCAAGGAACATTCCTAGTGGAGGGCAGATGGACAGCGTGTGCCTCTAAGTGTGACAACCTGAGGACATAGAAAAACTGCAATCGAGAAATGTTCCAATGGTAAAAAAGAATAAAGGTGTTTTTTTTTTTTTTTAATTTAATGTTAATGTCACAAAAGACAAAGAAACATTGTGGAAATGTTTTAGATTAAAGGAGGCTAAAGAGCCATGATAACAAAATGTGTTACTTGCCCCTAGACTGGATCTTGTAGTGGAGGGAAAAAATACCAAGAAGGACATTATTGGACCAATTGGGAAAATGGAGTACGGATGGTAGATTAGAAAACAGTACTGTGTCAATGTTAATTTTACTGAGGTTGACACTGTGGTTGTGTGAGAGAATATCCCCTTCTTGGGAATTACATACTGAAATTTAAGATAATGGGCCCTGACATAATGATGCTTACCCTCTAAGGGTTCACAAAAAATTCTGTATATATCTATACCTAATCTATATCTAATCTATAGATCATCTCTATATCTATAATCTACCTACCTATCTACCTATCTATCTAAATACATATTTCCTAAAGTCCAACTCTTTTGCTCCAACCTTCAGTTTTCACAGTGTTTTTTTTATTAAATCAATAAGTTGTAGCTTACTTTAATAATTTCATCAATATCAATATGTACGTTGCTTCTTTCTTTTAATGCAATTTTATTGAGATATGTTCACATATCAAATAATCATCCAAAGTATACAATTAGTGGTTCAAGGTATCATCATATAGTTGTGCATTCATTGCCACAATCAGTTTTTTGAACATTTACTTTACTCCAAAAAAAAAAAAAAAATTAAAAATAAGAATAAAAATAAAAAAGAACACACCAAAAATCCCATACCCCTAGTCACCCCCTATTATTTATTTATTTTTCATCTTTATTTTCTTACTCATCTTGACAGTGTTTTGAAGTGCTCTTCTGGAGGAGGGATGGAAACACATCACACTTTGGAATCAAGCATAGTTGAATACATGATCTTGTCTGTACCATTATATAACTGCATTCTTGGACAGGGGAAGCAACATAATATTAATGTTAAGGTTGACATCGCTGGGATCAGAATGCCAGGATTTTAATCCTGCCTAAGGGGGTCCCTTTGTTGGGCAAGTGATTTCATGTCTTTCTATGTCAGTTTTCTTATCTTTAAATGGTGATCACAGACCTTACCCCATAGGATTGCAGCAAGGCTAAATGATATGGTTATAGGAAATGCTTAGAAAATACAGTGAGCACCTTCCCAAGTTTCAGTTTCCTTACCAAAATTGATGATCAAGCCTAATTCATATATTGAATGTAAAGATTGAATAAGATATTGCAAGTAAAGGACTCAGCCCTATATCTGGTTCATGCATGAATTTTCATTTCTGCACTGAGCATTTGTTTCTTGACCTCCCACATTTTAACGGCTGGGCATTGAGAGAAGACTAAGACAGACGAGCATCTGCTCTTCTGATCCGTGAAAATAAACATAGTTGTTATAAGAGACCTATAAATCTTGGTAAACATATATTTGTTTTTCTTATCTTCTGTCCCCGCTCTTAAGAATGTCTAATTTCCCTTTGATTCAGAGTTTAGAATCCCATTTTCTTTTCTACAAACAGCACTTGAATGTATCTAACTCAACCCTTGGCTAAAGAGGATAACAAACATTTGGGGGGCATTTTGAAGTTTACAAAAGGCTTTCTTCTTCATCTCATCCTTCGTTGCTTGCCCCGATACTGCCAGGCATGGACGCAGACCCCATGATCTTCAGGAAAGCTTCCACGGAAACAGGTCTGCCCCATATTTTTGGTGATTAGTGAAAGACAAGATTTAGAAGTAAAAATATTCCTCTCTTTTCTTCAAAAAGCAAACTGATTCTGGAATAGGCAAGGACTAGAGCTGGAGGGGGAAAATTGGCAATTTTTTCCTTGCATAATTTTTTCTGACAAAACAAAATGATTTTGACATCATTTTTATGACAAACTGTACCCATATCTTGGGAATTTCTGCAAATTTAACATCAATCATGTACATTTTTCAGTCATTTTCATTGTGATTTCATTCTATTTGTCTTCTTGGCAAAGTGAAAAGCAATTTTTGTTTGCTAATGCTGCCTTTTCCCTTGCTGCATGAAAAAATAGCAGTGGGAAAGGCTGGAGGTTTTTCTTTTCTGCAGGGAAGCCCTCCGTGCACTCATTTGTATGTACAGTCTATCATTACTATTTTAGCATATTTTCATTTTATTTCTAGATTTGCATCATTTATTATTTGCTTGAAAATGTTTTGCCTAGAACTCTTAATTGGTACAAATAGCAATTAGAACTTTATGATTTAAGTATTTTGGGGAACAGGAAAAAAAATAGGTACCAAATTCAGTGTAGTCAATTTAGCTATGAAATACCAAACGGGCCTTTTATTTTATTTATTGGTAAGGATTTTGTTCTAATGCTTTTTTAGTAGCATAGCTGCTCTTTCTAGTTCTACATAAATGAGATTCATGCCTAATGTGTCTCCAATTTTCAAAAACAATCCCTCAAATACAGTTTTAACTTACCATTAAGGCTGTGTCTACCCATCATAAAATGAATGTTTGGGAAGGAATTACTGGTGCATGCAAAGTGTTAGTTTTTTAATATGAGAATCGGTTCTGCCCTGCAAGTCTTTTCATCAAACTTTCCTTTAGAGAAGTGGCTTCTGCTGTTTTTAGGGATTGTTTCCTGACAAAAGTCACATTAAGTCCATTCCCCACTGATTTAACTGTAGCCATCTCTGCTGTAGATAAAATTTTAAGATAGATGGAAAAAAGTTTTTAAAAATATATATAAAGTCTTGAAAATGTTTATTTGGTGTAGGCAGAGCATCTGTTTATACCTTATATACTTCTGGAAGATTTCCAAAAAACTATAATCAATAAAACGGAGAAAGGTGGAAATTTATAGAAACCCCCCCAAATATTCAAAGACTGATGGAAATAATTTTGGAAAGTTCTGATGAGTAAGCAGTCAGCAAATATCCACACATATATATGAACGACCAAAATTGGAGCCGGTATTGTGCTGGACACTTTCACCTATGTTATTTCATTTAATCTTCACAGAATTCCACTGAAGAAGATATTATTACTGTGGTGGTTTGAAACTGTATGAACTCTGGAAAATCATGCTCTTAAATCTAATATATTCCTGTGGGTTGAACCCACTGATGAGGTTACTTCAGTTAAGCTGTGGTCCAGCCCAATCAGGATGGGTCTTAATCCCATTTCTGGAGTCTTTTATAAGCAGAATGAAATTTAGACAGAATGAGAGAAAGCCAGAGGGAAGAGCCGGAAGCTGAACAAAAAAGGAACATGGAAAAGAAGGGAGAATTTCCATCTCTACTTCAGCCAGACAGCTTCCCTGGGGAAATTCAACAAAAAACCTTCGCTGGAGTTCCTTGCTTTCCACCTACCCTATAGAATTTGGACTTGCCCATCTTCACAGTTGTGTAAGCCAATTCCTGTTTAAAAAACTCATAATAGTCACATTATATATATATATATATATATATATATATATATATATATATATAATTAGTTCTGTTTCCCTAGAAAACCTTGCCTAATACAATTATTATTATTATTATTATTATTACCATTATCTTAATTTTTCAGATGAGAAAGCAGGCAAGATAACATGCATGAAATACTTTAAAAACTGGCAAGTTAGATTAGATATAGAATAAACTCAAAAAGAGGTGGAGAAGGGAGAGGGCACTACTTCAATGAGGGCTAAAGATGTCAGAGCAGGGAGATCTGAAGCAAACCTTTGAAGACGACGAGCACTTCAGAACCTGCTCACCTCTCTCACCCTAACTCAGTGAAGACCTCTTTTCATTAGCCACCATCTCCAACTTCCAAGAACCATCAAGGCTGTTTTCTACTTTCTACGACTGTGGACCTAAACTTGGAGAGACTCGAATCAATTCTTGATCTCAGTAAAGTAAAAGTAGGAAAGGCTGGATATCATCATCACGTTCAAAGAGAAGATTTAAAACAATACTGACATCCTAAGTGGGCGTGGTTCTCCTTATTGCTGGGTCAGCTCATGTGAGAGCCACCATTTAAGGGAGAGGATGGGGTGAGTTAGGATGTGCCCTGAAAGTCCATTCCAGCCTCAGGGCAGTTCTGTGAGTTAGGAAGGGTTGTGCTCATCCACAGATGAGGAAAATGAGGCAGAAAGTAGGTGAGTTAGTTACCAAAGACCCGGCAGCAAGCAAGAGAAGAAGTTCAATGCTAGTCCAGGTCCATTTCATGTCAAAGACTGTGAACCTTCTGTTAACAACCATTGCCAGAGCAAATGACCTGCTCTATCTGGGCCCCTGAGACACTCTTTTCATTTAATGGTAAGAAAATAAAAAGATTGTATTAGTACTCCAATTAAGTTCTGCTGCCGTGTAGCTTACAGTTCATTGGTATGAGTTCTGATGGGATAGCTATTAAGGACCTTGTGGAAACCGGTGGGAAGTACTTTTCATTCCATACCAAGATGATGTGCTTGACTGTTGTCAGTGCAACAAGTTCATTGAGTTTGAGGGTTGAAGCCCACATGTTGCAGATTTTGGCAATGGGCAAGAAAACTGCTGATTTATCTGTATGTGTGTACTACCTGCCCAGCATCCGTTCTCCCTTTCCCCTTTCTAACAGAACCTCACATTTATGCAGAATGGCAATGTACTTTGCCACCCTGGATCTGATGTAGATCATAATTGGTCAAAGTCAATGTAGCAATTGTTTTCCTTGCCTTCCTAGTAACCATGGCATAATGGTTGGCCCATTTGACTCAGTTTTGCCAATGAAGCCTAAGCAGAAGTCTGTTGAGTTTGTTTTTGTTAAAGTGTTTCCCTTTCAGATAAAAAGGAACAAACATGGCTGGCTCACTTTTCACCTCTTGGCCTGTTGTGAATGCAGATGCGGTGTCTGGAGCTGAGCATTCATCCTGTAACCATGAGACAAAGGGTCAAGATGTCAGGCCCAGAATCATGGAGCTGTGGGATACATGCCAGAAGCAGCCTGCCTCTTGACGTCTTATCTTTCTGAGGGGCAGGGTGGGGGCGGGGGTAACAAACCACTTTTAAGATAGTATAGGTGGGTACCTTGTTACGTACAGCTACATGCATTCCTAACAGAAAAAGGAGAGATTATAGCTGCAATCTTACTCTAAAAATTTAAACTAGCTAGTGACTGAAAATTTTATATTAGGGAAATAACATTTGTTATTTCCTAAAAACAATCCGATTTGGTTTAATATGAGTTACATAATAAAATAAAGTACTGCAAATAGATGTAAGGAAACAGATGTCAAATAGGTGAGTGAAAGCTATTTACAGCTTTGGGGGAACTTAAGATGGAGGAATTATTTCAAACTTATTCTAATTTATTTTAGAATGAAATATGCTCTGAGTTGAAACACTTCCTTCTCCCCTTTTTTATCATGATATCCCACATATATGAAAAATTATTTCACACTAATTATCTGCAAAGGGGAAAGGCTCATCACCAAAGTGAAGTCAAGCTTTCACCCAGTCTCCCCTTGAGCCTGGCTCACATTTCAATGTAACCAAATGTCTCCTGGCAGGACAATACAGAGAGGTCGTGAAATCCTTGGCTGTGGGAGATATTAATCAAACAAATATCTACTTCTCTAACTCAGTATTTTCGTATAAGAAAATTTATCTTAAACTTTACCAAAAAGAAAGGTTAAATGAAAAAAGATACGATGCATTTATAACAAAAAGGCAGAAGTCTAGAGATCAGGGTTGTTACTATTTCAAAAGTCTTTCCCTAAGACTCACAGATCATTTTGAGTGTCCTAGTTCTCTAACACTGACATTTCAGAAATATTTCCTCCTCAGTTGTCCCTACTTCACTGTTAACGATATCATCAGTCATGAGTTTGTAGTTCTCGTTTTCCCTGTGAATTATTTGATACTTCTGAGAACACAAAATCTTTTTGATAATTCTGAGTATACAAATAATTTAGCAGCTCTCAAAGGAAAATAACTTTTTTTTTTTTCACATGGGAAAAAAGAAAGCAAGTAGATATGAAAAGCTGCTTTCCGTAATCATTACTATTTTAGGGAATGATTTGTTACATTCTTTCTTCAGTAATTTTTTTTTTGTTAATTTGTTTCTTTTTCCCTGTTTAAAGACTTAGATGAAAATAAACCATGTTTTAAGAGTGAAGGAAAATGAATTTTATGGAAGCCGAAAGACAATCCAGGTGGGTAGACAAAGTGCCTGAATATCTCCATACAATTTGAGTTCAGAGCATAAATTAAATCATCTACTTCTCTAAAAAAATAAATTTCACCTGGGATGAATTTTGTTACTCATATCATGAATAACTATTTCTAAAACCACATTTTCATTTTGCAAATCCCTAGCTCGGACATGGTCTTTTGTTGTCTCTATTCAATAAGTGGAATAAGCTGACGTTTTCCAAAATCTTCCCTTAGAATATTTATTGTCTCAGGAATCAGGTTGGGATTTGATGAACTAAGGAACAGAAAAAAATTTCCCAAATTTCTCATTTGTATATAGCAGCAGGCAGTTAAGTTCAAATGAACATTCAACATGTGTAGAAATCAAGTCAGATAAACTCCCTCATTTGGCTAAGCGAATTATCCCTAAGTTCATACATTCGAACAACATAGCAAAGTACTCCTCAAACGAATAATAAGAAGCATGTTTGACACTTTCACAAAGAGTTCCCAAGGTGAAATCCTCACTGATGTTTCACAGAGAATGAGTTTACACAGGTAGGACTTGGGGAAACAGGGGTCATTTGAAACCCACATAGGAGACATAAATAGGAGCCAGGGTTTGAGCAAAAGGGGAAGTCTGATTCTTTTCATTTAACTCAGAATCAAACCACAAAAGACTTTAGTTCTCACTTTTACATAGTTTTGTGTTTATAAGATAGGAAAAGAGTTTGTGGCAAGCCTCAGAAAGTGTAAAGCGTGTGTGTATGTGTGTATGCGTGTATATATATATATATATATATATATATATATATATATATATATATATATATACATGTTTGTGCAGCGGGGTGTGCCATCAGGGGCCACCTGCCTCAGCCTGAAAGATTTATCTGAATGCACTGGGGATTGTTTAATGACTGAAGGCATTTTTTATTAGGTGTCTTCTTTGTTTAGCTCTGACTGTTAAATCTGAAAATTATTCGATAGGTAAATAGACAAAAGGTTCTCTCTCGCTCCATGTAATATATATATTAAATATATTTTAATATATTTTTATATATAATTTATATATATATATATATATATTTACCCAAAGAACCATTTGAAAAAAGGAGTCTTGAACATGGTATGGAACAGAAAGCATTTGACAACTCATTTTAATGATCTTTCAGATAGAGAATAAATTCAAGGATTCAGTCACTTGTGCTTGCAAAAGAACATATGGCACTTCCTGTTGGAGGACAGAGTAACCCTCGATGTTCCAGCCAAATTTAGTGAGACTTGTTATAGCCTCCTCATCCCGGCCTCCTGTGGGCTCCAGCTCCTCGAGTGTAGACCACAAGGCCACGAGCCAGGGCTGAAAGAAGAGATGATTGTGGATAAGTGGCTGGTGATTCTCCTAAGGGAAGGACTCAATGACAGGCCGGCTCTTCTTCTGAGGCAGCAGATGTACAGGCTACAGCTACTGCCCTGCTCACAAGACACAGACGTGAATCTAGCACTGTCACATTGCAGCAGGGCTTGGCCTGCAGGGCTGAGGAAGCAGAAAGATGACACAAGAAAGAGGGGTGCCTGGTCCCTCCTGGCCTTGGACTCAGGCATGGAGTTCGGCAGTCAACTTGGAGCTGAAGCTGAAAGGCAGCTGTAGTAATCCAAGTGTCGTCTCTGCTTTTTAATGACTCCCCCCAACATTCAAATAACAGGGCCTGGAGGACAAAGCTCAACCATGATTTTGACTTGGTAAAAGCAGCGTCACACCCACTAGCTGGGCTGAGGGTCCAGGGGCAGCTCAGCCCACCTGCAGAGAGTCATCATCAGGAGCAAAGCCATTTGGGTCAACAAACAAAGACCAGCCCGGGGCTGCACGTAACTCAGGGCTGCGTGGGAAACTCAGCCTACGTGCGTGGAGATGTTCATAGAAGGGAAAGGAAAAGGCAGGGCATCAGAGGAACCTTTGCCCGTTTGGCTTTCCTCCCCTCCCCAGGCAGAAGGGAAGCAGTTTTGAGCTTGGTAGGCCTTCCTTCAGGGGCTCAGGGCTACCTGCCAGATTCAAGAAGCAAGTCGACTTTTATGAGGCTTCTTCGAGGTTATTCAGTGCATCTCTCCATTCAGCAGGTATTTGGAGACTTCCTGCTATGTGCCAGGCCCTGTAACTGCTGGGAGAGGAGCCCGGTAACACCACCCCTGCCCTCGGGGGAGCTAATGATCTAGGGAAGAGTCTGGAGAGACACACAGAGAAAAAGGTCATTTTAAGAAATGTAGAGGTGCAGGAATTGAGAGGTGTGCTTTTGGGACCCCCCAAGGAGGGCGTCTGATGGACTCTAACAGCTCTGGGTGCATCGCTTTGGCTCCTCGCAGAGTCTCGACCCTCACCACAGCATTTTAGAAAGCTAGCTGGGCCTTGGCTGTAGCCTGCTCATTGCAACATCGCAGGAATAGCCAGGGTTTATAAAAGCTGTTTCTTAGGAAGATCACAGTCCTTTACTACTGATTTCCATGTAGGCATTCAGGGGTTGGGGAGAAAATTCTCTCCCTTTGTATTGGCAAGGTGTTGGGAATTGAGACGCCCCTCTACTCTCCCGGCATTGGAGTCACAATGCCTTGTGGATTTCAGCTATTAAAAAAAATAAAAGGCAGAGCTCAAGATGATGCCATAGACGATGAAACATCCCACCGTTTGAATGAGAGTTGAAGTGATCTCCAGACTTCACTACAGAATAGTGTGACACCCTGAAAGCACAGATCCGGAAGCCCAGAGTGATGAAATTCCATGTGTGTATTTTCTTAGGTAGTGAAATTTTATTAACATTTGCCAGAGTATTTAGTTTAATTTGTGTTTAGCATTGAATTGCTGGAGTACGTTCTCATGTTTGAGGTTGCTCTTATGGTTTTATCTGCTAATATTGTGTGCATGTGCGTGCGTGTGCCTGATTTAATATATGTGTAAGCAGTAATGAACCAGAGGAAGGGAGTGTTAATCCACACCAGCTCCCAAGAGAGCAAGAAAGTCCTGCAAATATACACAGTGGCACCAAAGCAACCTTCCTTTGGAACTAAATAATGCAAATGAGATTTACCTCTATCTATCTCCCTTCTCGTTGAAATCACATATTTAAAAAAAAAAAAAAAGAAATGTGGGTTGTCCTGGTTTTCTTACTAAAAGGTAAGCCTTACTAAACAAAACCATGTTTTTAAGGCTGTCCACACTTCTTATGAATGACAAATATATACATATTTTTAAGTATGTTAAATTGGAATGTAGAAAAATCCTAGTTAATTTGGGGTAGCTCAAGCTTCTGGATGTGGTACTTGCCCTCTTCCTTTGTGGTGGAACCAGACTCACATAGTCCATCTTATTCTGCGTCTTATTCTGCAGCCTCTTGCTGGCAGCTGTCATCAGAAAATTATCCCAGGGCCCCGCTGGCACCCTCACGTACTCTGTTGTGTTGTTTCCTGCAGCTATGGCTTATTCTCCCTCTCCTTCTCTTGTCTTCCTGTAAGTATTCTGCACAAGTTTATTTTTCATTTGGAATCTATTTTATCCCCTCTCCGGGAGTATTGATCCTCTGTCACATAGACCACCTGCTTCCTGGTGTCACCCCTTCACTGTCACACAGACTATTATTGCGTGTAGGTCACTTTTGATTATTCCAATGTTGGCTGTGGTTTTCCCAGCTGATGCCATATAGCCTTCTCATATATCATCGGCAGCATCCGGAGAGCCCCGCCGGCCTTTGGCTTTGACCAGATGATTGACTCAGAGGCTTGGAATGAAAAACGAAAAGCATCTAAGTTTGCTCAATAATAGAAACAGCACCGAACTTATTAGCTTTGGGTGGGGCATGGAGAACAGATAAACAAACAATTAAACATGAATGTTTCACATTGCCAAGGAGAGAGAAAAGGCTCTGTGTTTCCAGGCTTTGGCATGTAGCAATTCTCACAGGCACATCCATGGTGAGGTCGTTGATAAATGGCTCCCCTCTGCCCATAGTGCAGAGCATCACAGAATAGAACTGGGCTACGGCAACTCTTCTAGCAGACCAAGAGGTAGGGCAACCACAATTGTCATTAAAAAAAATGTAAGGTGTAAAGTATGTTAAATTGTGTGAAAGATATTTAGGGGATGATCTAACTTGGAGACTGCTGCTTCTGATTAAGGGAACTTGGCAGCAATCATCATGCTTACTTACATGGATCATTTTGGGTAAAATAGATCACAGCAAATGGGTTTAACCAGTCAGTGTGAAGTCTTGGGGCAGCCACACAAATGCACGTCTGCCTGTAAAGAGGGGTAGGACATTCTCTCCTTCTTTGTGTCCACTCTCTTTTCTTCATGCTGTTGTGGAGGAGAAAGCCATTAGCCAGGCTTCAATGCAGGAGGTTCCTGACTCAGTAAGGAGGGACAGTCAGGGATGTGGCTTGTTGACATATGTACTTGTTAGTTCCTCTTTGGGCTCCCTTGGAGCAAGTTTCCGCTTCAACCTAATGGCAGAGTTAATGGATATATGCATCACAAAATGCCCCTTCTACTCCTGCCCAGTGTCTCCTCGTATGTTACGAAGAGAAGGAGCCTGGGCTCTGAGATGTAGCCTCACTGTCTCCTTTGGTGCGATAACCTTGAGAGGTAGGGAGAAGGATGGAGAATGGTGCCCGCTTCTCTTTTATCTGACACTTCTGCTCTCAGCAGCACATAAGCCAAGCCATAAACCCTTTAAAATTCCCTGACCAGAGAAGTGCACGATATGCAGATGAATTAGCTGGTGGAGAGGAAGATCAGGGAAGCAGCCCACATCTTTTCCTCTGAGCACCTGTTATGAGCATCACGTGCTGATCTGAAGCTAGACACATATTCCGGACTAAGTGAGACAGCTGAGATAGCTACTGCATCACTCTCTTCATTTCAGCCTTTCTGGAATCAGGAACGAAAGAATTACACCCTTAATTCATTTTATTTTTTATGGGCAGGATGTTCATTTTGAGGACAAGGGAGCCAAAACAACATAAGAAGGAAAAAAAAGATAACAGACACAATATTTGAGATAGGAGTAGGAGAGCCACTGTGTCTTTAAGAGTCTCACAAATGTTTGCATTTAAAATTAGAGCCTTTAAAAACCACAGGTTTTAGTCCGGTTTATGGAACGTGTTGATCCCAACTGGTATCTTCTTGATAATTCTCAGACACAAAAAATCATTTTAAAGCTCAGGTTAAATGGTTTGTGTATAATACACTGTCCCTCGAATAACTCTGCTTGAATTAATTTCAACCTAGAGCATTGCCTGTTACAAACAAAACTGATGTTTTCAATACCAAAATGCTCTTGGAGAAATAGGTCTTTTGAAGACATGTCATTTCCCCTTTTAAAGGCTTACATAAATCCAACTTTGTTATTCTGTGGCTTTTCCTTTGTCTCACATACTTGTGGAAGCTTAGGCGATAACTTCAAACCATGAAGCACAATGATTTGAGCCCAGTGTCTAATACGTGCTTTCTTTGTTCTGGTTACAAATGAAATCACTGAGAAGGCTCATGTCCTTATATTTAAATCATTTAAGTTAGTGACTATGGAATATGGGGAAAAACACAAAACAGTACACTGGAAGACTTGAAAGCCGAAGAGGTAAACAAGTCTTAAGGTGAAGTCATTGAAATGCTTTAAGCTGAGAAGTAATGGGAAGGGCTTTGCTTTGTAGAAAGATAAGATTAGTTGCAATGGGGAGATTTCAAAGATGGAGACAGAGCCACACTGGAGTCAGGGAGGCTGGTGAAGAGGCCTTGAAGTCAGAAGAATGTGGGGGCCCAACTTGTGGGGAGGTGGTGGAAGCGAGCGAGAAGAGTCGGGGGAGCCTGTGAGACTGAGTAGGATTTTCAGGACTTGCTAACTGACTGGGTGTGGAGGGTGAAGGGAAGAGAGGATTCAAAGGTGAGGGCTGGGCAAATACCTTTATCCAAACCGAAGACCCCAGAGGAGAATGAGCTGTGTAGAGGGGAGAATCAGCCTTCAGTTTAACACACATGGAGTTTAAAATGCCTACAGGACAACCAAACTTATGAAGAGGCCTGAAATGGAGATGAAGATTTGGGAGTCAATACATGGAAATTAGAGATAATTATGGGCATGAAAATGGATGAGATTTTACATGGAAGAGGGCACTTAAGGGAGAGAAGATAAGAGGACCTCAGATAAAGCAAGAGGTACACCAACAGGAAGAAGACAGACATATTCAAAAGCACCAGAAGCTAAGAGATGAGAATGCTTAAGAAGGAGGAAGTGTTCAATATCAAATACTGCTGGGAAGATAAAGACTGAAAAGAATCTATTGGATTTTGTTTCAAGGGAGAACAGTTTTCAATGGAATAATGGGGGTTGAAATCGCATTGCAGTGCCTGAGAGATGAAGTATAGACAATTTTTTCAAAAATTTGGCTGTTTAATTGGAGGCAATGAGTTCTGTACGTAAATATTGCAATCCTGCCCCACAGAGGAAAACTTCATTTAGGTATAGAGATCACAGGAAGTTTAATTTTCACTCTCAGCCTGACTTATTACTGTGGCAGGAAGACTAGTTTGAAGAAATAGAACCTGCTGTAAGAATCCTGTAAGAAAGGAACGGCCAAGTGAGATGAAACCACTGCTATTGTATGACGGTGAGTATTTCCTTTTGTCTCAGTATGTGTTTTGGTTTGCAGCCATTAATAGCTCAGACTCCATGAAGCAGTGGCAAAGGGGAGTGTGTCAGAGCAGCAGGCCAAAATTAAATTACAGCAACCTCGCACTTTGCATTAAAACCTTCACTCAGAGATGGAGCCTGGTAATCACGTCCAGATTTTCCTTAAAGACAAAGGCCGTCCATACAACTGGCTACACTCGGTTAATTCATGCTGTCAGCTGCGTTTATTGGCTGTGGGGAATGCAGTATTGATTCTTGAACTCAGCAGCAGCACAAAGAGCCACTAGTGCATGGTCAAAATGCTGCAATAAAGGGCTGGCAGCTTGAGAAAAGCAGCCATTCCGTTGCACAAACAAGGTCAATTAGAGGACAGTGCAGTGCAATATAAGTAGCATTAGCATCCCTCTTCAACTCCGATGATATCACGCTGGCAGAATGACCGTAAGGAAAATAAGGTTTAATGCCAAATAAATATAAAGGCATTTAGTGTAATTTAATTTCAAGCCCTCTACCATTTTAAAAAGTGCTACAAGTAGCAAAATATTTAGTTTTATCAGGGACAGGAATTTGTATCTACAAAAATGATTTTCTGATAAAACTTTCGGTGAACTAGCCAATTAGTCATGTACAGTAAAGGAGGTATTATTGATTTTATTGGGGAGTAAACAATTTCTTATTCAAAGAGTCAGTGTAGTGTGCCTACCTGTCATTTATTGTCCTTTTAAGTATTGGAATTTGAAAATCTCTAGAGCGTCATGAAGAAGGAACAAAAAATACCTTGGTATTTTCAGTTTAAAAGACAGAGCAGATAGAGTGTTTTGTGTGTGTGGTGTATGTGTGTTTTTAAGTTGCAGGAAATTACTGGGACCTTTGTTTAAAAACTTGCATTCATTACTTTTATTTATGGGAGCATTTTTCCTACCTTCTTTGTCAGTTCAAAATTAATTACAAATGTAAAACACATCATGCTGTTAACACATACTCTATGCGGGAAACAAATTATACTCTCAAAATAGATAATGGACAGCTTGGAGAGGTAATTGATAAACCTACACTGCATACAATAACTGAATAGATTTTAGAAAAATATATAATTGTTCGGAGTGGAAAGAATGTATTTGAATTCTCCTTAGTAATGAATGTGCCCAAGGTTGACTAGGAACAACTCATTAAAGTGCATAAAAGAGTTTAAAGAAAGTTTGAATCATGGTGCCTTTGAAATGTCCATTAACCGCTGAGACTGGATCTATTCTCTTAGGCTGATGTCTAGTAATTTGGTCCAACCATTTTCCAAAAGAAATGGAAACCTAATAACCTAATGTACTTCCAACAAACTATTTGTGTTCCTTACGAATTGGATACAAGTGTCTCAAGTTGCATTCTTAGGTTTCATAAACTTCCTTGAGTAAATTAGCTAATATGACTTGTCTTTACCCCATCCTTCCTCCTCTGTCAGCTAAAAGATAATATTTATTATCCCCTGACAGAAATCCTGTGAGACCAAATATGAAAATTTATGCAGATCTTAGAGTGGAGGAATCACTCAACCTTCGAGACAATAGACTAATAGCATTTTAGGTCTGAGAAAGACCTTAAGAGGTGATCAAATCCAACTTTCTCATGTTTCCAGGGAAGAAGTGGGGCCACACAAGTTAAGCCACATGTACAAGGTCATATGGCTGGACCTCAAATTCAGTGGCCAAGCTGGGACTCCCGAAATTTCCCGATTCTTAATTGTCCATTATTCTTTCCATTACAGTACAATTTTTTACGAAATGTATCTGATGTACACTTGTGTTTACTAAAGTACTAATGTTCAATGTAAAAAATTCAAATAGGTATCTAAGAAGTGGAAAGTGAAGGCCTTCCATTTTCCTGCCTCCTAAAAACCACTGTATTTTTTTTTCAGATTTTTCCTATGCATATATGTTTATGTTAGTCATAAATAAGACTACCTATATCTCTGTATCTATGTATATATGTATGTATCTAATCTGCTTTTTTTTCTTTTAACAATATACCATAGAAAACTTTTCTGCCAATATTTATAAGTCTAGCACACATCCTTTCTAGTGGATACATAGCATTCCACTTTATAGATATAGTGTAATTTAATTGTTTAGTCCTCTTTAAAACAATATTTAGGATTTTTCCAATTATCACTAATGTTTATTAGCATCTTGTATATGTATATATTATATACAATATGTAAGTACATATTATATACATACACACATATATACTTCATACTTGTTGAAATACTTCCATAGGATAAATTTCTTTGAAATGAATTGCTGGATTAATTGGAATTTTTTAACAAACTTTTTTTTTTTAGTGATATGGGACAGTCCTAGCACAGACTGCCATCTTTCCCTGGGACGCACATATACATCTTCTGCTCAGGATCAGATGTGTCTCCCTCGTGAGTTAAAAAATCATCCCCTAGCAGATAAGGGGACTGCTGGTACATTCCTTCCCCTGTTGGACAGAACCATTATCAGCCTTGGACTAAAAGAGACAGAAAAGGGATAGATTGAAAGAAAAATCACATCAAGGGCAGAATAATGGAAGCTGAGGTGTATACCCAAGACATCTTCTTGGGCCAAGAGAGCCAGTCTACCCATGTGCGTGGGAAGGGCAAGTCCGTCCTGGTGCTCGGAGAGGGTGGGCCTTCCACCTGGATGTCCAGGGAGAGTGCTGCCAGCCCCCGTTCTGAGAGGGGAGAGCCTGTGCCCCTGAGGTTGTGGAGAGCCTGTGCCCCTGGGGTTGTGGAGAGCCTGTGCCCCTGGGGTTGCGGAGAGTCTGACCCCATCCCAATGCTTGGAGAGGTTGGAGCATTCACCCCTGTGTTTGGGGAGAGCACGGCCACTGTGCAGGTGCTGCCGCTCCATCAGCCCGGAGGGTAGGACATTGCTCCGTAGATAACTCTCAGACCTTGGAATCTAATAGCATATGCTCTTGTCCCACGTCGGCTCTGGCTGTCCTCCATGTGGTGAGACCTCACCTCTGCAGGTGGTAACAGGTGCCTCTCTTTCGGACTGACATTTTTATTTTGGAATAATTTTAGATTTACTGAAAAGTTGCAAAAATACTACAGGGTTCCCTTCTACCCCTCACCCAGTCTCCCCTAATAGTAACATCTCATATTGCCATGGCAATATAACAAACCATGTTTAGTTTTCAACACGAAGAAACCAGCATTGGTACATTACTATTAACTGTGGACTCCAGGATTTCATCAGTTTTTCCACTAATTTTTTTTTTGTTGTTGTTGTTCCAAAATGCAGTCCAGGAGACCACTTACGTTTCATCATGATATCTCATTAGTCTCTTCTGATCTAAGGCTATTTCTTAGCCTTTACTTGTTTCTCATCACTTTGACAGTTGAGGAATACTGGCCAGGTATTTTGGAGAATGGATTGATTGATATTTGCACTTAAATTTTAGTATTTATTGTCAAATGACCCCCCCAAATGTTTTAATAATCTGTGCTCCTAATACTAGTGAAATGTTAGTAACTATTTTCATAGCTTTGATGTTAGAGGGTATTTGAGCTCTTTTTAATCTTTGCCTACCTGCATGGTGATAAACAGAATTGCTTTGTGGATTTAATTTACATCCACATTGAGAAAATTTTCAAAGACTTATTATTCTTTTGTTTTTCATTTCTTGTGAATTACTAATATTCTTTGCCCATTTTTCTACTGGATGTTCGACTTTTCTCATAAGTTTGTTAAACTTTTTTATATATTGGAGAGATTGGTCAAATGATTGCCCTAATTTGAGTCTTAACAAATGTTTGTTTCCAGTTCACAGTATATATATATTTTAGTTTTTTCATACTGTGTTTTTCTGTAGAGAAATTATAAATCATTGTCTTTATAGTGTCTGAATATTTTGTCATGTTTAGAGAGGTACTGTTTTACCCCTAAATGACAAAATGTTGATGCATTTATTATAATACATTTTGGTCTCAGACATTACATATCAATCTTTGACACATCAGAAATTTATTTTGATATGATGAAATGATGTAGGTACCCACTTTAGTTGTGTTTTTATTTTTCCTAAAGAGTTAGACAATTGCCCCAACTCCTCATTTGTCTTTTAGTGATTTGGTGAAATGGAACTCACTACTGAGAGTGTGGTAGTCTTTTAATTTTTGCTTTCAAAACACAGTGTAGCCTCAGCAGAAAATTATATGAGAAATTTAGAATTTACTGTATACCTATCTGCTAACTTTTACATCCTTTGTTATCTTTTATGTTGCTGTTCTGTCTATTGCATCTGACCCTTACTAGTTCCTCCTCTTTGAAGTACTCTACTACCTTGGGCTTATCTTTCTTCTCTCCTTGATCTGCCTCATACTCCACTTCCATTGTGCATCTTGATGTTTGCTGGAGTTTGGGTTTTGTACCACTTATCTTCTCATTGTGAGTGTTTTCCCTCAAGTATCTCGTTTATTATTAGGTTTTAATTACTTTACATATAAACCATATACACATATCTACATATGTGTTACATATACATGTAACATATACAGACACATATAATATATAATCATACATATATAGTTTGTATAGTAGACTCCAACTCCATATATACACACCTTATCTTTGCTCTCTCTCTGTGTATTTGTGTGTGCGTATAATAAAAATAAAAATAATATAAATAAATACAATAATAAGAACTTTGCTTACTATCTCCTAGGAACTACTCTAAGCATAATAAATATATCTACTCACTTAATCCTCATAACAATTCTATGACATAGATACTGCCATTATCATCTCCTTTCCATAAATATTGGCGTAGACAAAATGAGGAGCTCACCCAAGGTCACACAGGCTCCAAATACTGCAAATACTGGAGGCAGAACTTGGACTAGCCATGCTGTTCCCCAATATGCTGTAATTCTCCCTGGCATTGTGTGGCAGCATGTTGGTTAACAGCATTGTCACCATTGGCATTGCTAGTCATTCAGTTGAAGAACCTGGCATTCATTCATCCTTCCTCTTTTTGTTATGTACCCCAGAAAGGCCATGTTCTTTTATTTTTTTAATTGAGAGTGTTTACATACCACATGATTATCCAAGGATCCAAAGTGTACAATCACTTGCCCCGGTACCATGATACAGCTGTGCATCCATCACCACAATTATTTTTTTTTCAATTTTTAGAACATTTTCACTACTCCAGAAAAGAAGACAAAAAAAATGGGATCTCAAATCCTCCCATACCCCTAACCAACCCCCTCCATTGTTGACTTACAGTATTGGTATAGTACATTTGTTACTGTTGATGAAAGAACATTAAAATACTACTAACTATAGTATATAGTTTGCAATAGGTATATTTTTTCCCTATATGCCCTTTTATTATTAACTTCTAGTTATTGTGTCATACATTTCTTCTGGTTCATGAAAGAGATTTCTAATATTTGTACAGTTAATCACGGACATTGCCAACCACAAGATTCACAGTTTTACACATTCCCATCTTTTAACCGCCAGCTTTCCTTCTGGTGACATACATAATTCTGGGCTTCCCCTTTACACCACATTCACGCACCATTCAGCCCTGTTAGTTATTCTCACAATGTGCTACCGTCATCTCTGTTCATTTCCAAACACTTAAGTTCAACCTAGTTGAACATTCTGCTCGTAATAAGCAACCGCTCCCCATTCTTTAGCCTCGTTCTATATCCTGGTAACTTATATTTCATGTCTATGAGTTTACATATTATAATTATTTCATATCAGTGAGATCCTGCAATGTTTGTCCTTATGTGTCTGGCTTATTTCACTCAATATACTGCTTCAAGTTTTCTTCATCAACCCATTTTTTTAAAGATGGTTTTGTTCACACACCATACATTCCATCCTAAGTAAACAATCAATGCTTCCCTGTATAGTCACGTATTTATGTGTTCACCACCATCACCACTATCTATATAAGGACATCTTCACTTCTTCCACAAAGCAGGAGGAAGAATCAAAGAAGGTAGAGAGACAACAGAAAGAGAAAAAAGAAAGAGAAAAAAAAATGACAGCTGGGAAGCCAAAAAAGGAAAGATAGCATTAATCTAAAGTAGAATAAAGAGTCAGACAACATTACCAATGCCAAGAGTCCCATACCCCTCCCTTATGTCCCCCTCTTCTATGCATTTAGCTTTGGTATATTGCCTTTGTTACATTAAAGGAAGCATAATACAATGTTTCTGTTAATCATAGTGTCTCATTTGTATTGATTGTATTTTTCCTCCGATACCTCCCTATTTTTAACACCTTGCAAGACTGACATTCATTTGTTCTTCTGCGTGAAAAAACATATTTGTACATTTTATCACAATTGTTGAGCACTCTAGGTTTCACTGAGTTATACAGTCCCAGTCTTTGATCTTTTTTGTCTTTCGTTCTGGTGTTCCACATGTTCCTAACCTTCCTCTTTCAACCATACTCACAGTCATCTTTGTTAAGTGTACTTACATTGCTGTGCTACCATCACCCAAAATTGTGTTCCAAACCTCTCACTGCTGTCTTCATTTCTGTCTGTAGGGCTCCCTTTAATGTTTCCTGTAGAGCAGGAATCTTGTTCACGAACTCTGTCATTGTCTGTCAGAGAATGTTTTGAACTCTCCCTCATATTTGAAGGACAGTTTTGCCAAATATAAGATCTTGGTTGGTGGTTTTTCTCTTTCAGTATTTTAAATATATCACACCACTTCCTTCTTGCCTCCATGGTTTCTGCTGAGAAATTCACACATAGTCTTATCAAGCTTCCTTTGTATGTGATGGATTGCTTTTCTCTTGCTGCTTTCAGGATTCTCTCTTTGTCTTTGACATTTGAAAATCTGATTATTAAGTGTCTTGGTGTAGGCCTATTCAGATGTATTTTGTTTGGGGTATGCTATGTTTCTTGGATCTGTAATTTTATGTCTTTCATAAGAGATGGGAATTTTTCATTGATTATTTTCTCTATTTTTGCTTCTGCCCTTTTTCTTTCTCTTCTCCTTCTGGGACCCCCGTGACATGTACATTCATGCATTTCATATTGTCATTCAATTCTGAGACTTTGCTCATATTTTTCCATTCTTTTCCCTGTCTGTTCTTTTGTGTGTAGGCTTTCAGGTGTCTTGTTCTCCAGTTTCTGAGTGTCTTCTTCTGCCTCTTGAGATCTGCTATTGTATCTCTCCATTGTGTCCTTCATCTCTTGTGTTGTGCCTTTCATTTCCATAGATTCTGCCAACTGTTTTTTTGAACTTTCGATTTCTACCTTATGTACACCCAGTGTTTTCTTTATAGCCTTCATCTGTTTTGCCATATCTTCCCTAAACTTTTTGAGTTGATTTAGCATTAGCTGTTTTGATTCCTGTATCTCAGTTGAAGTGTAAGTTTGTTCCTTTGACTGGGCCTTAACTTCGTTTTTCTTAGTGTAGGTTGTAGTTTTCTGTTGTCTAGGCATCTGGTTTCCTTGGTTACCCCAAACAGGTTTTCCCAGACCAGAACTGGCTCTGGTCCCAGAAGGAGGAAATATTCAGTATCCTGTTTTCCTGAGGGTGTGTCTTAGAAGATTGAGATACCCTGTGAGGCCTCAAGCTGCTGTGCATTTCCTAACCTGCCCAGCATGTGGTGCCTGTCAGCCTGTTATTCCCGAATGGTGTAAGGAGGTATGGCCTGTGGCTGTTTTCCCCCAGGCTCTGGGATCTGGGTCTGAATGGAAAGGGGTAGTAGAGCTGGGCACCATCTCTTTCCTCTTAGGGAAGGTACACCCCTAGGGAGATTTCATTTGCATTTAAATGAGTTCTTTGTCTCTCTGACTCACTATCTCCACCCTTGTCTGGGTCAGAGCACTGCAAACTGAAAATGTCTGAGGCTTTCTCCCCTGCAGAGCACTGCCAACTGATAATGGTTGTGGCTTTTTCCACTGAGCCGCTCAGGTTGAGAGAGAGAAAAAGGGACAGAAAGCCCCCTTTCAGGGCTAGTCCATGGCCCCCAGTTTCACCCCCTGGCCAGAGACAGCACCTGGTCCTCTGGGATCCCCCTCCCAGCACAGAGAAGTCCCCTGGCTCTTCAAGGTCAGTCATCACTAAAAGCCCTTGTCTGCTTGTTGGATTTGCAGCTTGCATTGAGCAGTCTGTGTTTGCCAGTTGAAACCCCAGTTGGAGCTGGACTGAGGAATATTCACTAGTTCAGAGAGTGCTGCTCCCTATCACAGTGAGGCTTTGCCATTTGGGCTGCCATGGGGGGAGGGGGATCCTGGCTCACGTCCACAGTTTCTACTCACATATTCCATGCTGTGATCTCAGGCATTCCTCCCAATCCAGGTTGGTGCATGATGTGTGGATAGTCACAGATGTCCTCCAGCAGTTATTCCAGATCATTTACTAGTTGTTCCTGGTTGCTTATTAGTAAAATATTATTACTATTTTTGAGCCCCAAATCTGTGAGTTAGGGATTGGTTCTCACAACATGAGTCCTGAAACAGCAAGGAAAGAAGGCCATGTTCTTTTAATCCATTCCTGTGGGTGCAGACCTATTGTAGGTGGGACCTTTTGGTTAGGTTATTTCAATTGAGATGTGACCAAGTCCATTCAATGTGGGTCTTAATCCTTTTACTGGAGTCCTTTAAGAGATGAAATTAAAAGAAGCTCACAGAGAAAATCCCCAGAAAAGCTAAGAGAGGACACAGACACTCAGGGAGGGCAGCACTGGAACTAGAAGCTGAAAGCAGGGAAACCCGGGAAAGAGAGACCAGCAGACATCAGCCATGTGCCTTCCCATGTTACAGAGGTGTCCAAGATGCTTTTTCAGAGAAGGTATCCTGTAAATACCTTAATGGACATTTGCACAACCTTAGAGCTGTAAATTTATAAGCTAATAAATCCCCATTGCAAAAGCCAACCCATTTCAGGTATATTGCATTCCGGCAGCTTTAGCAAACCAAACACCCCTGCTTCCTACCTATTATGAACAACTCAGTACTGTGGTGTTTATCTTCTAAACATTTTCCACTAAGCTTCTCTCATCCCAACCTACAGCTCCTATGCTACATTTGGCCTTTGTTATCCTTTGCTTGGCTCACTGGAACAACCCCCTAACCAAAATACATGCCTTAAGGTTTATCAGCACCAAATCTGTTTAGATGGATTATCAGAGTCATCTAGGCAAAAGACAATTTCAATCCATGGTATTCCTCCAAATAAGCTCCTCAGCAGCTCCTATCCCACCCTAGTTAGAGTCCTAAGCTGTTTCATAGGGTATATAAGTGAGGTTCTCCATGCCCTGATACCTGCTCCCTCTGCTTTCAGACTCTTGCTTGGCTTGCATCACCCACCATCTAAGCATGTGCGCATGCATCATCTCCTACAAGCAGTCACCTCTCCAGCCTCTAACTCCCAGAGGGGCCGAGTCTGGTGCCTTTTCTCCATCATAACACTTGGCGCACATGGCCGTGAAGTCATCTACTGTTTTGCCTGCATCTCTGAGTTCCTTAAGGCTGACTCTACCCTTGTTCACCTTTATTTTCCTAGCACCCAGTAGTGCCTGACACCACATAGGGCTCTTGTTAAATGTCTGCTAACCTGAACTCTAGAGGCAATTTTATAATGTCCCAAGTACCATGTGTGCCTTATAGTCCCATCAGAGGAAATTTTTTAAGATCTTAAACTACTTTAAGCAGACATTCCACCACTGAAGGAATAATTGTACAGAAGTCAACTATGGAAATCATTGCTTTCAAACAGCAAGTAAAGGAACATTTCCTGGATGGATAGATGCTTTGTTATTACATGTAATTAAAGAACTGCTCTCTTAGGCATTCCTTGACTAGCTGTTAAATCTGTGTTTGAATCTCCATTTCAATTAGAATGGAACTGCAGCTGATCCATAGCTCCCCCATCCATGATGTTACAGGCAATGCAGAAGTCACTGTCTCTAATGAACCAGCCATGGGTCTTTCTGACATTGGTGTGTGATGAGATAAAGAATCTGGCAGATATTAATTGAAGTCATTTCAATTTGAAATTTGAGGCCTTTAAAGCAGCATGTGCAAAAAGGAAAATCAGGATGCTGGGGAATAGATATTAACAAATAGAAAAACACAAAATCCATTTGTTTACCATTTCCTATATGCCGGGCACTGTATTAGCTCATTTAAAATTTAAAGAATATATTAAGGTCCTCAACATCATACCTATTTTCAAGGATTCTAACTCCAAGGGGGTGCATTTTGCAGAAAGAGCTATAAATTTGGGAAGCCAGTTTGTCTGAAGTTTCAATCAGGTACTAGATCAATAGCCACTAATTACTATTCTGTATGAAGTGACCTTGTTTATAATATAAACTTACTCACACCCACATCTCATGACCTTTTAGGGGGATTTGATGAATTATTAGTTCGGTTGCCATTTCATTTCTCCCCTGGGCCCTGAAGGGGTTCAGGTTGTGCATGTGCATTATTTGTGGTGGAGATAATTTCCACCTGCAAAGAGCTGGTAGGAATTTGCATGGAGACTACTAAGATGCCAAGACAGGGACATATCTGTCTTGGGACCGACTTAGGACCCAAGAGATACAGCATGGTAGATGCTCCTGACAGATTCATCCTCTTAATTTATAAACTCAGCTTTTGCCTAGAAATCCTGCCTTCTGATAAGTAGTCATAGCATTAAAAAAAAAATGCACACGCCTTTTATACCACCAATGGAATTAGCCCCTGGGGCGGCTTTTTTTTCTGGGATGAACTATATCCCATGGAGCTCTGTACCATGGAAAAGTTCCCCCTCCCTTTAACCCAATAGCCTGAGGAGGTCCAGAAATCTCAGGAGTTGAGTTTCCTTCCAATAGCCTTCAGGTGAAAATCTCATCTCAAGGACACCTCCTGACTACTTTGAAATTTCTTCATACTTACAAATGTCATAGTTTTTCAGAAAGTCTAAGTTTCTAAGAGGCACAGGAATATCTGTCACCTCTGCCAATATTTCTGTCTCCTTCAGATCTTTTCCTGTCAGTTAGGTTTGGCATTTGTCTTACCCTCCTCAGTCTTCATATAGAACTTCTTTGCGTTGGCTCTTGATCCCTGGGATTTTTTTCTTGAGAAAGCTGAGGTGAATAAAGTAAGAGGTATGCCCTTTCTAATTCCTAGAGGAGTGCAAAGTCTCACTCATGTTGTTGCTCACAGACTTGATGTCTGACCTTTTTTTCCTTCAATTCTTCCTCACACTGAAATTCCAGGAAGTTGGAGTGAGTTGTAAGAAATGAGGGAGCACAGAACAAAAATTCAATTGGTATTTTAGATGTGGGTGGTATAGGAAGAAAGGAAAGGTCTGAAGAAGTAGGTCCTTAAGATCAGAGAGAGTTCAAGCAAAGGGATGGCCACGTTGACCTGGTGAGATGGAGCTAGTGGCTTCTGGAGGCAGTGCCTGGGAAGGTTCTCCAAGGAAGGGAGGCTTGCAGAGGCAAGTGGAGAGAGCTTTGAGATGACTCTTGTAGATGATGATCCCAGCTAGGTAGGAGCAGTGAAAGGGCTCACCGGTAGCTTTGGACAATGAGTGATAGTTTGTTTAGTCAGTCTCCTGCTCTTTGCAGTGTTGTCATTCTCCCCTACGAGACTGCAGTCTAAGATTATCTATACATAGGTTGTGCAAAGAATAGTTGTAGCCATGCAGACATTGTTTAGAACCTCATATTTTTGGATTTCCTTGCTTATTCTTACCCTGGAAACTTAATTTTGTTAAATGTCTGATACGCAATATTAAAATTTTCCTTTAAAGTAGATTTCCCCTGAACTGGTGTTATCTACATAAAATAGCACTTCCATATTTGTTTGATCTAATTTTACCATCTTCTTTTTGTTGCTCTTAGTAATTTTAACAACAACATTGTCATTACCTTTATATTTTATAGTACTTCTGCCTTAAGGCACTTAAATAAAAGAAGCTCTTTTTAGCTATAAACATTGTTTAACTATGCACACTCCTCTTAATTATGCCTATATGGGCAGATGCATATTGATATCTTAAAAAAAAAAACAAAAGCTATCTTCTCAGGAGCAATCAAACCTAACAAATGAATAAGAATTCATGTTGGTCTTTCCTGAAGAAGTTTTTAGAATTTGTAAATTGTTTGAAAATGGAAATGAAATGTCATATTTCTATAAGCATTTCCTCTTGGTATATTTTGCTTAAATATCAATGGCAAATGTACCTGTGAAGATATATTTACCACCAGCCTCGCCCCACAGTAATTCCCAGAATCTTCTCAGCGTCCACTCAATAGCTTTTTATATCTCTCCCGTCTCTGTTTAAATACGTGACCTCATTTTATTTCCTTAGCTGGAAATACAGACAAGAATAAAAGGAAGGAAGGAAGGGAGGGAGGGAGGCAGGGAGGGGAAAGAGTGACAAGAGGACGAAAATGCTGTTGGTTTCTTCTATCAAATGACAAAGAAAAAAATCTACTAAAAATTATGTTATTTTAATATGAAAAATAAAATCTGTTATCTCAAAAGTCTAGCAAGCATTCTTAAGAAAAAAATAGTCTCTGGTTTTCTGGATTAAGCTATAGAATTCGGCAATGCCAACAAACGAAATAGAAAACAAATGGATTGTATTTGAACTGTTTTTCATCTTAGAATTGCTGGCTAAAAGGGAGTCTGAAACACAGAAATCTAAACAGATTCAGCTCAAGATGTATCAAGGTCCTACCACGTATTTGCCATTGTCAGATACTAACAATTCTAATGAGACAGGGCCCCTATCCTTGTGGAATTCATACTTGGGGAAAAATGTCCCCCCAAAACTCTAAAATGATTGCTATATTGATATTTGCAGAAATTTTCACAGAAAACAAAGGATTGATATATTTTGATGGAGTAATGTACATGGAACAGTAAGTAGAATTTTCCAAGTAAAGAGAGAAAGTGAATTTCATACAGAGGCATGGAAATGTGCTTTGGAAACAAATGTCATTTTTGTAGACTGTCACATAAATGGTGTCACAAAAAATGTAGTCTTTGGCACCTGGCTTTTTTACTTAGCATAATCTTTTTGAGATTCATCCAGATTGTTCCATCTCCTTCTTTTAAATAAAAATGTTAAAGCATATATCCATTCACCAGTTGATAGACATTTGGCAGGTCTTTTTTTATGTGGACATTTATTTTCATTTTTCTTCTTTAAATTCCCAGCAGTGGAATTGCTGCATTGAATGTTATGTGTAGGTTTAACTTTATAAAAAATTGCCAAACAGTTTTCTAAAGTGGCTCTACCATTTTGTATGCCCACCCACTGTAATGTGTGAAAGTTCCAGTTGCTCCAAATTCTATCCAACACTTGGTATTGTCAGTCTTAAATTTTTGCCATTTTAATTTTCTTTCCCTAATTGCTAATGATGTTCAAAATCTTTGATATGTGCTTGTTTGCTATTCGTATTCATTCTTTACTGAAGTATCTGTTCAAATATTCTGCCTATTCTCCTTAAATATACATTATATACTTTTTATAAATTTTCATATTTTTTATATTTGTGGATACAAGTCCTTTATCAGAATATAAGTTTTTCCAATATTTTTCTTCCAGTCTGTGGCTTGCCTTTTAAGTTGTTAAACATTTATTTTGAAGAGCAAACATTTTAATTTTGGTAAGATTCAACTTATCAATTTTATATTGTTTGTGCATTTTGTGCTTTGTACTTGAAAGTCACAAAGATTTTCTCCCATGTTTTCTTTTAGAAATTGTATACTTTTATTTCTTATATTTTGATCTATGATACAGTTTGAGTTAATTTTTGGATTTGTTGTGAAGTAAGCGTTGAGGTTTGTTTTTTTTCCTTATGTATATTAATTGTTCTAGCACTGTTTATTGAAATGACCATCTTATTCCCATTGGATGACCTTGAATTATTTTGGCACATTGTTGAAAATCAATTGACCATTTATACATAAGTTCAATTCTGGATTCTCTTTTCTACTTTATTGATCCATATGTCTGTCTGTCTGCCAGCACCACACTGCCTTAATTACAGCAGCATTACTGTAAATCTTGAAATATGGCACTGTAGGTCATCCAATCATCCAAATTTGTTCTTCTTCAAAATCCCTCTTGATATTCTAGGTCCTTTGCAATTCCGTATGAATTTTAGAATCACCTCACTGAGTTCTATGCCGAAAGTCTTCTTGTACTTTGATTGAGGCTTGGTGAATCTAATACAAATTTGGAAAGTTTTGACAGCATTGAGCCTTCTAATCCACAGACGTGCCACTTTATCCCCCTTTTTAGGTCTTTAATTTTTCTCAGCAATAATAAAATTTTTAGTGTACAAGTCTTGAGAATCCTTTGTTAAATTTACCCGTATTTCATATCTTTGAATGCTATTATAAATGGTATTTTTATTTTAATATCCAGTTGTTCATTGCTAACACGTAGAAATATAAATGATTTTTGTGTATTGACTTTTTTTTCCAGCCACCTTCTGAACTCACTTACTGTATCTACTAGCTTTATTTGTAGATTCATTAGGATTTCCTGCATAGACAGCCATTATATAATTTTTCCTGTCTAATCTCTCTCTTTTATTTATTGATTTTGCCTTTAATGCTGTCTGTGAGCTCCAATATGACGGTTATAGGGGTGGTGAGTGTGGACATTCTCGACTTGCTCTAAATCTTAGGGGGGAAAGCGTTTGGTTTTCAGCATTGTTTGTTGTTAGCTGCAGGTTCGTTATGAATGTCCTTTGTCAGGTTGAGGAATTTCTCTCTATTCCCATTTGCTAAGAGTTTTTACCGTGAGTGGGTACTTTTGTCAAATGCCTTTTATGCATCTATTGATAGGATCATATGGTTTGGTTTGTTTCATTTTCATATATAATATAGTAAAAGATATTGATTAATTTTTGGATGTAAAGCCAACTTTGCTTTTCTGAAATATACCCAACTAGGTCATAATGTTTTATGCTTTGTAGATATTGTGGATGCAATTAAAATTTAGTTAAAGATAACTTATATATATGGCATAAAGGATATGGGTCTGTAGTTTTCTTACAGCGTCTTTGGTTTTTGTTTCATGGAAAGGCTGATCTCATAGAATGAGTTAGGAAGTGTCTCCTTTTCTATTTTTTGAAAGAGAAGGTGTAGAACTGGTATTAGTTCTTTTTAAATATTTGGTAGAATTCAATAATGAAGTCTTCTACATGTGGAGATTTCATTGTAGAAAGGGTTTTAGCTGTAAATTCTATTTCTTTTTAAGACAAAGGGCTATTTCTGTGATATATGACTTCTTGAATTAACTTCAGTAATTTGAATCTTTCAAAAAATTTGTTCATTTCACACTATTAGCCAAGTTTATTGGTATATAGTTGTTCATAATATTTCCTTTATCATAATAAATGACTGCTCTGTACTGATATCTCTTCTCTCATTCCTGAAATGGTCAATTTGTGGTTTCTTGATCAGGTTTGCTGGAGTTTTATCAACTTGATTGATCTTTTCAGTGAACTAGCTTTTGATTTTTCTCCATTTTATTTTGTTTCCTATTGCACTGATTTCTGCTCTTATCATTATTATTTCCTTCCTTCTGCTTACTTTGGGTTTAACTGGCTTTTTTTTTCCTAGTTCCTTGAGGTGGGAATTTATATCATTGATTTGAAACCTTTATTATTTTCTAAGATTAGGATTTCTTGCTGAAAATTTCTCACTAAGCAATGCTTTTGCTACATCTAACAGATCTTGAAATGTGCTGTTTTCATTTTTCAAGCTGTGCAAACTCTTTTGTAATTTCTCTTCTGATTTCTTCTCTAATTTATAGATTATTTGATGTTTTATTTCCAAATATTTGGTAATTTTCCAGATATCTTGCTACTATTTATTTTTTACTATAATTTTTTTGTATGATTTCAATCCTTTTACATTTGTTGAATCTTGTTTTTATGGCCCAGAATATGGTCTACTTTATAAATATTTCATTACTCTTGAAAACATTACGGATTCAGCTGTTATTGGGTAGAGTGCTCTGTAAATGTCATTTAGGTCAAGTTGGTTGATAGTGTTTTACAAGTTTCTTTATTGGTACTGATTTATTTTCTATCTATTCTGTCAATTACTGAGAGTTGGTGATGAAATCACCAACTATGCTTTAGATGTGTCTATTTTATTTTTCATTTTTATCAGTTTTTCTTCTTATATTTGATGCTGTTATTAGGTTCATTTCTTGATGAAATGACTTCTTTATCATGATAAAATGTCCCTTTATATTTGTGATTGAATTCATTGTTCTGAAATCTATCTTATTTGATATAAGCATAGCTTCTCTAGATTTTTTTTAAATTTATTTTTGTCATGTTATATTTTTTCTACAATTCTTTATTAACTTTATGTCTTTGTATTTTAAAGTGGGTTTTCTCTAGACAGTATTGAGTTGGGTCTTGATTTCTTATCCAGTCTGTTATAATCTCCCTTTTAATCTGGATGTTTAGACAAGATTATGATCCCTTTCCACTCTTAAAATGATTTTGTTTATGTGAATTATAGATTTATTGATATTTGCTGCATTAGAATTTAAAACTGAGAAACAAAAATATTTTATTGCCACATTTAAAAAATAATAAAATCCTCACTACATATTGGCCTAAATGTCATTTTTATAAAAAAATAACTTATTTTCCAAAAGTTTTTTTTTAATTTTTGCCAATCTCTTTAATGTGTGCCTTAATAAAATAAATACATCCAGTTATCTGCTTCTGCATTTACTCTATCATGACATGTTTGTGTTGAAGTACCTGAAGAAAATCTGGCCTCACCCAGATACATAATTGGAAAATGGAGGAGAATTTTAACAGCATTTTGGTTTTTCAGCTTTACCTTTCTGTAGCAGAACAGGGAGGTAAATGGTACTTGTATTTGTGCCCTCTATTCATATTTTATGCTCAAATTTGCAAAATGTTAGTTGGTGTCTTTGCAACCGCACATAAACTGAAGTCTGAGAACACGTTCCTCTCCAACAGCCTTTCCTGAGGTTCCTTTCTTTCTCACCCTACAATTAGAAAAACATTCTCCTATATTTTTTCTATGCTTTAATTATTTACTCTAATTTCTTTAACGTATCTGGAATTATTTTACATGTGCAATGGGAGATATGAGTCTAACTTAACTTTCCCCCCAACAGAGAGCAAACCCTCTCCAATATATTTATTGAATGGGCAATTATTTCTCAGCTTATTTAAAGTTATTTATCACAAACTAAGTTGCTAATATACATTTAGGTAGGGATGTATATTTGTATGTGTTTATATTACATACAGTGTGGTTTCTAGTCTGTCCTGTTTATTAATTGATTTTTTTTCTATGCCAATACCACACTGTTTTAATTATTAGTGCATGTTGATGTCTTTTAAGACAAGCCCCTCCACATTTTTCCTCTCTGTCAAAATTTTCTGGTTATTCTTGCACATTTTCTTTTGCATATGAACATTATACCCAGCATGCAGCTTTATTAAAGATATATTGTGGTAATCCAGTAATTTGAATGGAATTTATAATTTGACCACATTAAGTCTTCTCACCCTGGAACATAGTATATGTTTCCAATTATTTGGATTTAGAAAATATAATTTATTTAGGTCTTGCCTAAGTTTCATTATGTTTACTTCTAGGTATTTAATTTTGATATTTTATAAGTGGAAACATTTTCCCACTGGATTTTCTAATTGAGATACATCTGTTTTCATCTTATATTTGCCACCTTGCTGAACTCTGTCACTTGTATTAATGTGATACCAGTTAATACTCCTGGATTTTCTGTAGATTATGACTGTTCTTTGTTTTGTCCTTCTTTCTTCTTAATGCATTGACTTGGACTCCCAACAAATACTAGAAAGTAGTGGTAATGGATAAATCCTTTGTCTTTTCCTACTTTTAATGGAATTTATTGAATATTATTTTTCTAAAGGTTTCTAGAAGTATCATTTTAAAAAGTGAGTTTTTCTAATTCTTGTTTATTGAGGATCCTCATTTATTTTGGCATCTATTGAGATGATAACTATTTTTTCTTTATTCTATTCAGTGAATGCCAAATGCCAATTGACAATTCTTTTTGACATAAAGCTAGTGGTATGTTGGTAAACTGGCAAATATTTATCACTAGGAGATATCGCTAGGATGTCTGGATATTTTCTTATGAACTTATTTATATGTTCTTCTAGATATTTATGGTTTGTGTATTTATAGTTCTTTTATAACTTAGAAAAACTCCTGTGTCTTCTTTTTACTTTCTAATAATGTATATTTATATTCTCTCTTCATTTTCTTGATCAAACTTGCAATAATTTGTCTGAGTTTATTGATTTTTTAAAAAAAATATAGCCTATTGAGTTGTATACTTAGGTCATTTATTTTTACTCTTGTTTTCCAGTACAAGTATTTAAGCCATAGTTTGGGGCAGATTTGCTACGTGCTCTTTTTACCATTTTTTAGTGTTTCAGGCAGGCTGTAGGTTAAATGAAATACATGTCACTGCCAACACCTCCTACCCCCACCCCAACAAAATTTCATTACATTTCTGAAGTATTTAGCCAAACATAATTTAACTTATTAGAAGGGAATTGGCGACATGCAGCAAAAATGGATGCTTAAAATCTCAACAAATTCCCTTGATCCACAGAGTATGCAACAGGGCCACACAGTTAGGGGTGATGCTTTCTCACACAAGATAGTTTCCAGATCTGAGAAGCTTGATTCTTTCTGATCTTAGTAGGAACATGTTCAGTCACACATCAATATTCTGGATAAAGACTTTTGTCAAACTTGTTTCATATTTTGCTCTTAATAGTTTGATTAGATTCAAGTTAAACTTTTTTGACCAGAATACCTCATAGGTAGTTTTATGTACTTAATTCTGAATCACTTCAGAAGGCACATAATGTCTGGTTGTTCTACTTTATCGACGCTAAAATGGATCAGTTGTTTCGGGTGATGGCAGCCAGATCCCTCCATTGTTATGTTTTTCATCAAGCTTATATTTCATGTGTTATCTATTGGTGCTCACTGCCTGAATCAATTATTTAGAGGATGCAGTATGGCGCTTCTTCTAATTCTATCTTTCCTTCCACATTTATTAGCTAGATTTTTTTCTGTTGTAGTAATTTCTAAAGACGTTCAGGATTTGTGGTGGTTGTATTTTAATTTTCTCTGGTTTTGAGTATCATTATAACTCTCCTTTTGTTTGTTTGGTTTTGGTTTTTACTCATGAGTTTTTACTCAATAGATTTCAACAAGTTGTAGACTTATTGACTGTGTGTGTCTCATCTTTGGTGAACAGTAGTTCCTTTATGTTGATTCCTGGGTATTTTGGATGTAATTCCCATTAGTTTGTAATTTTGTCCTTGCTTTCTGGAGCAAGATGTCTCAGACAAATCCTCTATGTTTTATGCTGCAGACTTTTACTCAGCCACTTCTTTGAAGAGCCTTAGTATTTATGGAGCACAATCTATGTATTGCAGTGATTCTTGCTACTCAGCTGCCAATGCTTTTTGACTGTTTCACTGAACAGATCTAGGAAATATATATTTTGGAAAAGAAAAAAGTCATAATTTCCTACTATTTCCAATTCAAATTTAATATTACAAGTTTTTACTCTTTTCTTTGATTTTATCCTTATATCTCATTTCTCAGACACTAAAATTCTTAATTCCTAGCAACAGTAACATCATTACATATTTGGTATATTCATCTATATAAAAATGGATCACATTATTGATTGTATAATTCAAATTATTTGTGTACTTATTTCTGTCTACTTGATTTGTTGATTTTGGAAAGAGGCATAATGAAATTATCTACTATATATTATAGATTTTTCCATCCACAGTTAAAAACGTTTTTTCTTTTATATGTTTGAAAGGTCTGTGTGAGGTGCATAGAGGTTCACAACCATTATTTATTTACAGGGGATGGCATAATTTAGCAATCTGAAATATTTGCCTCATCCTGTCTAATGTTTGTCACCATGAATTTTATATGTCAGCTACCACTATGTTACACTTGCTTTCATTATTTAGAGAATGCATCTTTATTTTCAAACTTTTGGTGCCATATTTTAAGTGTGTCTTTTACAAATAGCTTATTGTTAAAATTTGCATGACTATGTGTGTCTGTGTTCATGTGTTTGTATACACATTATTCCATTTTTTTCTCCATTCTAACATTCTCAGTCTTTTAAATGTGATGGGCCCAGTTATTTTATAACTTCATGCATTAAAAATATATAATTTTGTGCATACTTGACTAAAAGGGGGAAAAAGAAAGGTAACAAGCTGAGGTCACAGTGACTGAGAGATCCCACATAGAGTCGAGAGGCTATCCTGGAGGTTTCTCTTATGCAAGCTCCATCTAGACATCCCAAATGCCCACAGTACTCCAGGCCCTTACCAAAAGTAGTCCCCAAATACCTAGGTCCTACCTGAAATTCTATGAAAGTTTCACTACCTAAGTTTTATCTCTCAGAAACTTAAATCCACCAGAGTGTTCCTATGCCAGACAAGTCCTGAAACCCAGAGGCAACAGCCTCTTTAAGAACAACAATCAGACACAGCCCCCTTCCCCATACTGTTGACACCCCCTTTCAATATGAACAAGTTAGGGTGCTCACTGCCGAGACACCCCTGAAGATGGAAAAAGAGATTAAGTGAGAGGAAGGGGAAGCAATAAACAAGATAAGATTTAACAAAGGTCTATGAATACTGAAACTTTATATAAATACATATATACTTTTAGAAGTTGGGGTGTTGGAATAACTGTAAGGAGGTAAATGACATGGTGGAACTGTACCTTATAACAACCTTTGAAATTTGTTCTTTAGCTACTTGGTGAATTGTGCTTTGAAAGTCTTCACCTTTCTGTATTTACCCTATATTGCATAACAAGGAAAGAACTGAAACTGTAACCCATAACAGTTTTTGAAATTACCTATACAACTGCTTGTTGAGCTGTACATCAAAAGTTAACACCTTTCTGTATGTATGTTATATTTTACAATAATAGAAATAGCTGAAGTTGGGGAACTGTGATCCATGACATTCTTTGAAATTTGCTTTCTAACTGCTTGTTAAATCATACTTTGAAAGTTATCACTGTTATGTATATATGTTAAAGTTCACAATAAAAAATACATTAAAATATATATATATAATTTTGGTTATTAGACTTCGGGGTGGAAGGAGAGGTGAGCAAGTCTTCTCAGTATGACATCATGATCCAAATTATTACTGACAATATGGGATCAAAAAAAATCACAGTTAAGATTTCAGCTAACCTTCCTATGCATCCATAGGAAGTATATTAATATAAACATCCATGTTATAGGGATATTTACATAAAGAAATAGATTCATGGCCAGTCATGCGCATAGGAAGAACAGGTGGGTAATGAAATGAGTATATTGTTGGGAATCCCATTCTCAGGCCATAGGAGATGCTAAGAAACAAAATTGATGCTCAGTGTCTCTTTAAGAAATAAGCAAGTGAAAAAAAAAATGCAATTAATTGAGTAGGGAAAATCGGCGGCAGGGAGAGTGGGGGAAGATTTCTAGTGGCCAGTTTATTGTGGGGGGGTGGGGGGATGTCTCCTGCTCTTCTCCAGAACCCCAGTACTTGACCGTTTCTCTACATCTATTGTACTCAGTTGGCTGCTTTCCAAGTGCTGCTAACAATGTAAAGTAGTATCTTTTTAAACCAATTTTGAAAAAGTTAAAAGTTTGGAAAGGGTGTGAGATTTTAGGCACCAAAACAGGAAAGATAATAAGAGTAATAAGCTGTTTATTAGGTACTCTGCATAGTTCTATTTATTTGATTCTTACAATGACTCTGTGAGGTAGGTATTGTTATTATTTCCAGTTTACAGATGAAGAATCAAAAACACAGAATTAAAGAAAATTTTCAAGGTCAAAGCTCGTACATAGGGAAGATGCTTTCTGAACTAATGCATTGTAGCTTCGAAGCTACAATGCCGCACTGTCACTCTGCCACACTGCTCAAAGAGGTAGATAGAGGAAGGGAAAAGAGAGGAGAGGGAGGGAGAGAAAGAGGGAGAGAGGGAGAGAGAGAAAGAGAGAGGGGGAGAGAATCTTAACATCCTTGAAATTACACCACAGAAGCTGTCATCTCCTCTGCCTAATTGAAAAACAAGCAGTGAAGGGACTGGTCTTTCTTCAGTTACCTCTTTGTATTATGCATACTCTTTAGAGAGTAGTTTGGCAAATACCTTAGTAGAATCATTTCAGGAACTTAGGTGGATTTTTCTGGTACAATCCTTGGCATTGTTGAGGTGAGGTGGGGTAAGAAAGCCGAGCAGAGCTGATTGAGGGCAGCACCAAAGAGCCATGCAGATCTTAGCAGCACCTCCGTTTACACCACTTTGCTTCCTGTTTGCAGTGTCAGAAAGCACATGGGCACTTTTCTTGTAGAATTGTTACAGGAAAAAGGAAGGGATTGCCATTTGTTGTAGTAGAGAATGTGTTAAAACAAAGCCAACTTCTTATGAAGCCTCTCAGATCACAGATATATACAAGCCCTGTGCAGCAGTGACGCTCACACATCTAGAGCCCAGAACAGACGGCGATTGCCAACCATGAGCAACTTATCTTACCTCATGGTACCCCAATATCCTAACTATATGTATAGTGGGGCTTCAGTAGTCCCCAGGACCAGGTTGTTGTGTGAATTAAATCGGTTCACATGTGTAAAGTACTTATAATAGGATTTGTGATACAGTAAGAAATCTGTGTTAGGAGGTACCTGGGGAGTTGTATAATATAGAGTTTGGGACCTTTAAATCTAAGTTTTCTTATACTCCATGCGAATCATTAGCTGTAACTCAGGTATTTTTCAGAAAAGTGATTTTTCATTGTAAAATATTGTCTTTCAATAAAATTTAGAAAACTCAGAAAAGGAGAAAAAAATAACTGTCTCCTACTCCCAATAACTAGACAACGATTATTACCTATTCATTCATTTCTACTAGGAGCTTACTGTGTATTTTTTTGATTTGTACCTTTCCTGTTACGATGATTTAAGTTAAATAATAGTAATGGCTAAATTTTTTCATGCTTACTTCTTGCAAGGAAATGTTCACACATTATTTTATTTTATTTTTTTATCTTCATTTTATTGAGATATATTCACATACCACGCAGTCATACAAAACAAATCGTACTTTCGATTGTTCACAGTACCATTACATAGTTGTACATTCATCACCTAAATCAATCCCTGACACCTTCATTAGCACACACACAAAAATAACAAGAATAATAATTAGAGTGAAAAAGAGCAATTGAAGTAAAAAAGAACACTGGGTACCTTTGTCTGTTTGTTTCCTTCCCCTATTTTTCTACTCATCCATCCATAAACTAGACAAAGTGGAGTGCGGTCCTTATGGCTTTCCCAATCCCATTGTCACCCCTCATAAGCTACATTTTTATACAATTGTCTTCGAGATTCATGAGTTCTGGGTAGTAGTTTGATAGCTGCAGGTATCCACCACCAGCTACCCCAATTCTTTGGAACCTAAAAAGGGTTGTCTAAATTGTGCGTAAGAGTGCCCACCAAAGTGACCTCTTGGCTCCTTTTGGAATCTCTCTGCTACTGAAGCTTATTTCATTTCCTTTCACATCCCCCTTTTGGTCAAGAAGATGTTCTCCGTCCCACGATGCCGGGTCTACATTCCTCCCCGGGAGTCATATTCCACGTTGCCAGGGAGATTCACTCCCCTGGGTGTCTGATCCCACGTAGGGAGGAGGGCAGTGATTTCCTGCCAAGTTGGCTTAGCTAGAGAGAGAGGTCCACATCTGAGCAACAAAGAGGCATTCGGGAGGAGGCTCTTAGGCACAACCATAGGGAGGCCTAGCCTCTCCTTTGCAGCAACCGTCTTCCCAAAGGTAAAACCTATGGTAGAGGGCTCAACCCATCAAACCACCAGTCCCCTATGTCTGTGGTCATGTTAGCAACCATCGAGGTGGGGTAGGCCAATACCCCTGCATTCTCCACAGGCTTCTCAAGGGGGCACTACATCTTTTTTTCCTTGTTTTTCTTTTTTTTTTTTAACTTTCCCTTCTTTTTTAAATCAACTGTATGAAAAAAAAGTTAAAAAGAAAACAAACATACAATAAAAGAACATTTCAAAGAGACCATAACAAGGGAGTAAGAAAAAGACAACTAACCTAAGATAACTGCTTAACTTCCAACATGTTCCTACTTTACCCCAAGAAAGTTACCTAATATAGCAACATTTCTGTGAACTTGTTCCTACTATATCCATCAGAAATGAACAGACCATAGTCATTCCTGGGCATCCCCAGAACGTTAAATAGCTTATCTGTTCTCCTTGGATTATTGTTCCCCCTTCCTTAATTGCTCTCTATTGCTAGTTCCCCTACATTCTACATTATAAACCATTTGTTTTATGTTTTTCAAAGTTCACATTAGTGGTAGCATATAATATTTCTCTTTTTGTGCCTGGCTTATTTCGCTCAGCATTATGTCTTCAAGGTTCATCCATGTTGTCATATGTTTCACGAGATCGTTCCTTCTTACTGACGCGTAGTATTCCATCGTGTGTATATACCACATTTTATTTATCCACTCTTCTGTTGAAGGACATTTGGGTTGTTTCCATCTCTTGGCAATTGTGAATAATGCTGCTATGAACATTGGCGTGCAGATATCTGCTCGTGTCACTGCTTTCCGATCTTCCGGGTATATACCGAGAAGTGCAATCGCTGGATCGAAAGGTAACTCTTTATCTAGTTTTCTAAGGAACTGCCAGACTGACTTCCAGAGTGGCTGAACCATTATACAGTCCCACCAACAATGAATAAGAGTTCCAATTTCTCCACATCCCCTCCAGCATTTGTAGTTTCCTGTTTGTTTAATGGCAGCCATTCTAACCGGTGTGAGATGGTATCTCATTGTGGTCTTAATTTGCATCTCTCTAATAGCTAGTGAAGCTGAACATTTTTTCATGTGTTTCTTGGCCATTTGTATTTCCTCTTCAGAGAACTGTCTTTTCATATCTTTTGCCCATTTTATAATTGGGCTGTCTGTACTATTGTCATTGAGTTGTAGGGTTTCTTTATATATGCAAGATATCAGTCTTTTGTCAGATACATGGTTTCCAAAAATTTTTTCCCATTGAGTTGGCTGCCTCTTTACCTTTTTGAGAAATTCCTTTGAGGTGCAGAAACTTCTAAGCTTGAGGAGTTCCCATTTATCTATTTTCTCTTTGTTGCTTGTGCTTTGGGTGTAAAGTCTAGGAAGTGGCCGCCTAATACAAGGTCTTGAAGATGTTTTCCTACATTATCTTCTAGGAGTTTTATGGTACTTTCTTTTATATTGAGATCTTTGGTCCATTTTGAGTTAATTTTTGTGTAGGGGGTGAGATAGGGGTGCTCTTTCATTCTTTTGGATATGGACATCCAACTCTCCCAGCCCCATTTGTTGAAAAGACCATTATGACTCAGTTCAGTGACTTTGGGGGCCTTATCAAAGATCAGTCGGCCATAGATCTGAGGGTCTATCTCCGAATTCTCAATTCGATTCCATTGATCTATATGTCTATCTTTGTGCCAGTACCATGCTGTTTTGGCAACTGTGGCTTTATAATAAGCTTCAAAGTCAGGGAGTGTAAGTCCTCCCACTTCGTTTTTCTTTTTTAGAATGTCTTTAGCAATTCGAGGCATCTTCCCTTTCCAAATAAATTTGATAACTAGCTTTTCCAAATCTGCAAAGTAGGTTGTTGGAATTTTGATTGGGATTGCATTGAATCTGTAGATGAGTTTGGGTAGAATTGACATCTTAATGACATTTAGCCTTCCTATCCATGAACATGGAATATTTTTCCATCTTTTAAGGTCCCCTTCTGTTTCTTTTAGAAGAGTTATATAGTTTTCTTTGTATAGGTCTTTTACATTTTCACTTAACTTTATTCCTAGGTACTTGATTTTTTTAGTTGGTATTGAAAATGGTATCTTTTTCTTGAGTGTCTCTTCAGTTTGTTCATTTCTAGCATATAGAAACATTACTGACTTATGTGCATTAACCTTGTATCCCGCTACTTTGCTAAATTTGTTTATTAGCTCTAGTAGCTGTATCGTCGATTTCTCATGGTTTTCTAGATATAAGATCATATCATCTGCAAACAATGACAGTTTTACTTCTTCTTTTCCAATTTGGATGCCTTTTATTTCTTTGTCTTGCCGGATTGCCCTGGCTAGCACTTCCAGCACAATGTTGAATAACAGTGGTGACAGCGGGCATCCTTGTCTTGTTCCTGATCTTAGAGGGAAGGCTTTCAGTCTCTCACCATTGAGTACTGTGCTGGCTGTGGGTTTTTCATATATGCTCTTTATCATGTTGAGGAAGTTTCCTTCAATTCCTACCTTTTGAAGTGTTTTTATCAAAAAGGAATGTTGGATTTTGTCAAATGCTTTTTCAGCATCTATTGAGATGATCATTTGATTTTTCCCTTTTGACTTGTTAATGTGTTGTAATACATTGATTGATTTTCTTATGTTGAACCATCCTTGCATGCCTGGAATGAACCCCACTTGGTCATGGTGTATGATTTTTTTAATGTGTCTTTGGATTCAATTTGCAAGTATTTTGTTGAGGATTTTTGCATCTATATTCATTAAGGAGATTGGCCGGTAGTTTTCCTTTTTTGTAGCATCTTTGCCTGGTTTTGGTATTAGATTGATGTTAGCTTCATAAAATGAGTTAGGTAGTGTTCCATTTTCTTCAATGTTTTGAAAGAGTTTGAGTAAGATTGGTGTCAGTTCTTTCTGGAAAGTTTGGTAGAATTCCCCTGTGAAGCCATCTGGCCCTGGGCATTTATTTGTGGGAAGATTTTTGATGACTGATTGGATCTCTTTGCTTGCGATGGGTTGGTTGAGGTCTTCTATTTCTTCTCTGGTCATTCTAGGTTGTTCATATGTTTCCAGGAAATTGTCCATTTCTTCTTCATTATCCAGTTTGTTGCCATACAGTTGTTCATAATATCCTCTTATAATTTTTTTAATTTCTTCAGGATCTGCAGTTATGTCACCTTTTTCATTCATTATTTTGTTTATATGGGTCTTCTCTCTTTTTGATTTTGTCAGTCTAGCTAGGGGCTTGTCAATCTTGTTGATCTTCTCAAAGAACCAACTTTTGGTGATATTTATCCTCTCTATTGTTTTTTTGTTGTCTATGTCATTTATTTCTGCTTTAGTCCTTGTTATTTCTTTTCTTCTACTTGGTTTAGGATTGGTTTGCTGTTCATTTTCTAGCTTCTTCAGTTGATCCATTAGTTCTTTGATTTTGGCTCTTTCTTCCTTTTTAATATATGTGTTTAGTGCTATAAATTTCCCCCTTAGCACTGCTTTTGCTGCATCCCATAGGTTTTGGTATGTTGTGTTCTCATTTTCATTCGTCTCTGTATATTTAGCAATTTCTCTTGCTATTTCTTCTTTAACCCACTGATTGTTTAGGAGTGTGTTGTTTAACCTCCAGGTATTTGTGAATTTTCTAAGTCAGTGATGGTTATTGACTTCTAATTGTATTCCATTGTGGTCAGAGAATGTGCTTTGAATAATTTCAATCTTTTTAAATTTATTGAGGCTTGTTTTATGTCCCAGCATATGATCTCTTCTGGAGAAAGTTACATGAGCACTAGAAAAGTATGTGTATCCTGGTGATTTGGGATGTAATGTCCTGTATATGTCTGTTAAATCTATTTCATTTATCAGATTGTTTGGGTTTTCAACTTCCTTATTGGTCTTCTGTCTGGTTGATCTATCTATAGGAGAGAGTGATGTGTTGAAGTCTCCCACAATTATTGTGGAAACATCAATTGCTTCCTTTAGTTTTGCCAATGTTTCTCTTGTGTATTTTGTGGCACCTTGATTGGGTGCATAGACATTTACGATTGTTATTTCTTCTTGTTGAATTGCCCCTTTTATTAGTATGTAGTGGCCTTCTTTGTCTCTCAAAACATCCCTGCATTTAAAGTCTATTTTATCTGAGATTAATATTGCTACACCTGCTTTCTTTTGGCTGTAGCTTGCATGAAATATTTTTTTCCATCCTTTCACTTTCAGTTTCTTTGTGTCCTTGTGTCTAAGATGAGTCTCTTGTATGCAACATATTGATGGTTCATTTTTTTTGATCCATTCTGCGAATCTATATCTTTTAATTGGGGAGTTTAATCCATTTACATTCAACGTTATAACCGTGAAGGCATTTCTTGAATCAGCCATCTTATCCTTTGGTTTATGTTTGTCATATATATTTTTCCCCTCTCTCTATTAATATCCTTTATTGTACCCATACCGAATCTCTTTAGTACTGAACCTTTCTCCAAGTCTCTGTGTCCTTTCTTTGTTTCTCTGTCTGTAGGGCTCTCTTTAGTATCTCCAGAAGGGCAGGTCTCTTGTTAGCAAATTCTCTCAGCATTTGTTTGTCTGCGAAAAATTTAAGCTCTCCCTCAAATTTGAAGGAGAGCTTTGCTGGATAAAGTATTCTTGGCTGGAAATTTTTCTCACTCATATATCATGCCACTGCCTTCTCGCTGCTGAGTAGTCACTACTTAGTCTTATGCTGTTTCCTTTGTATGTGGTGAATTGCTTTTCTCTTGCTGCTTTCAGAACTTGCTCCTTCTCTTCTGTGTTTGACAGTGTGATCAGAATATGTCTCAGAGTGGGTTTATTTGGATTTATTCTATTTGGAGTTCGCTGAGCATTTATGATTTGTGTATTTATGTTGTTTAGAAGATTTGGGAAGTTTTCCCCAACAATTTCTTTGAATACTCTTCCTAGACCTTTACCCTTTTCTTCCCCTTCTGGAACACCAATGAGTCTTATATTCGGACGTTTCATATTATCTATCATATCCCTGAGGTCTATTTCGATGTTTTCAATTTTTTCCCCCATTCTTTCTTTTATGCTTTCATTTTCCATTCTGTCATCTTCCAGGTCACTGATTCATTGTTCAACTTCCTCTAGTCTTGTACTATGAGTGTCCAGAATCTTTTTAATTTGGTCAACAGTTTCTTTAATTTCCATAAGATCATCCATTTTTTTATTTAGTCTTGCAATGTCTTCTTTATGCTCTTCTAGGGTCTTCTTGATATCCTTTGTATCCTGTACTATGGTCTCATTGCTCATCTTTAGTTCTTTGAGTAGCTGCTCTAGGTGCTGTGTCTCTTCTGATCTTTTGATTTGGGTGCTTGGGCTTAGGTTATCCATATCGTCTGTTTTTTTCATATGCTTTATAATTTTCTGTTGTTTTTGGCCTCTTGGCATTTGCTGAACTTGATAGGGTTCTTTTAGGATTTGTAGACCAATTGAAGTCCTTATCTCTAATTTATCAGATCTACAGCTTCGTGGAGTACACTTTCTCTAACTAACCAGCAGGTGGTGTCCATGAGCCACCTGTTCTCCACAAGCCAGTTCTCTCCTGCTTAGCCTTTGTGGTGAGTGGGGGAGTGAGTCTTGTGGGGTCCAATTGGTGTACCAAGCTTGTGTGTGTAGTTGGTGTTGCCTGCCCTGTATATGGGGCATGTTTCTGGGCAGTCAGGGAGGGGGGGTGGCTCTAACAATCAAATCTCCCTGGTGATCCTAGAGTTTTAAAGCTGCTGCAATAGTCTAATCCTTCAGTTCAGTCCTGCTACAGTTTGTTTCTGCCACTGACCCACAAGTCCTTGGTATTGGCGTATGGCTCCTGAGACTTGCAAGTGGGCCCCTCTTCCAGGCCGTGCACCCCGGGTCCTCTGTTGAGGGATGACTGTGCTATGTCACAGGTGAGTGCCGTCCCCCCAGGGCAGTTGTGGGCTGCTGGGCTGTGTAGGGAGGCTCCCAGTCTGCTGAAATGATGGCTGAATGGGGCTTTGTTAATTCACACTGCTCCACCTTCCCAACTCTGGGACAATCAGCTGAGGTTGCAGGGAAGGCTAATGTCCACGCCCAGTTTTGTGGTGTGTGCCTGTTATTTGAAGCGCTTCCGTCACACTGGGTTGTCTGGGGCAGCTCTGGGCTATGGGGCTGGCGATGGGCAGGAGTGTTTCCTGTCCACCAGGATGATGGCTGTGAGCGGACACCCCCCTTTTTTTGGGAAGTTGTGTTGTTTAGTGAATTTTCTCAGCCACTGGATTATTGCCTTTTGTCTCAGAGCTCTCTTAGTTCTGCTCTTGTCTTGACCTGCCCAAATTTCAAGTCTTTGAAGCTTTCTGTATTGGGCTTCTTAGAGTAATTTTTTTAGAAAAAGAAAAAAGGATTAAAAAAAAGGGCCCTCCTCAGAGATCTAATGGGTTATTGAAATGCTAAGAGACAAAGCAATTAGGGCCATTAAGGAAAGGTCCACAGGGCAGAGAGATCAGCTTTTCTTCGGGATTTGCATATGCGCCTCAGGGCCCTTCCCCTTTCTATGTTCACCAGAACTCCAAAAATCCTCCACTTTTATTTTGGAGTTTTTCGTGTTGTTTTTTTTCTATGCCTGTCTCCTCTCTGCTGGGCTGGCTGCTCTCAGATTCTCTGGTGTCTGGTCTCAGTCTATCTATGGTTGGAGTTTGGATCAGTAGAATGAGTTTCTGATAAGGGCTGCCACTGCAGTTCTCCCTTCTCCTTCCCAGAGCTGACAGCCCCTCCTCCCATGGGACTGAGCCTGGCAGGGAGGGGCGCGGGTCCCCTGGCTGCAAAAGCTCACAGATTTCGCTGATCTCAGCATTTCCACATTTTCATGAGTGTTGTATGAAGTATGCCCAAAGTCAGATTGCTCTGTTGTGTCCAGTCCACGCAGTTCCTGGCTTTCTACCTACTTTCCTGGAGGAGTCCACAGATTATTTTAATTAGTCCTCCTAACAATCTTTTGAGGTGGGTGGTGTTGTTCATCCCATGGAGGAAATGGAGAAAGTGAGTTGTAAGAAGTTTAAGAGACTTGCCCACAACCCCACCATTAACATGGCCTTGAAGAGTGGGTAGACTTTTTGTATGTTGATCTTCCCATGGGACTATTTTGGAAATTATTAGACTTTGAAAAACTTTGAAGAACTTTGAAAAATGGTCTTTATTGGTTAAAAATGTGTTTAGTGTACTGGGGACTGATGGCTTGACATGCTGAGCCCTCTGTCTTGGGGCTTGTCCTCATGAGGCTCATTGCTGCAAAGGAGAGGCTAAACCTGCTTATAGTTGTGCCTAAGAGTCTCCCCCTGAGTGCCTCTTTGTTGCTCAGATGTGGCCTTTCTCTCTCTCTCTCTAACTAAGCCATCTTGGCAGGTGATCTCACTGCCGTCCCCCCTACGTGGGACCTAACTCCCAAGGGTGCAAATCTCCCTGGCAATGCAGGTTTTGACTCCCGGGAATGAATCTGGACCCAGCAACATGGGATTGAGAACATCTTCTTGACCAAAAGGGGGATGTGAAATGAAATGAAATAAAGCTTCAGTGGCTGAGAGATTTCAAATGGAGTCAAGAGGTTACTCTGATGGGCATTCTTACGCACTATATAGATAACACTTTTTAGGTTTTAGTGTATTGGAATAGCTAGAAGTAAATACCTGAAACTACCAAACCCCAACCCAGTAGCCTTGACTCTTGAAAACAATTGTATAACAATGTAGCTTACAAGGGGTGACCGTGTGTTGTGAAAACTTTGTGGATCGCACTCCCTCTATCCAGTGTATGGATGGATGAGTAGAAAAAATGGGGACAAAAAGTAAATGAAAAATAGGGTGGGATGGGGGGGATGATTTGGGTATTCTTTTTTATTTTTATTTTTTATTCTCACTCTGATTCTTTCTAGTATAAGGAAAAGTTCAGAAATAGATTGGGGTGATGAATGCACAACTCTATGATGGTACTGTGAACAGTTGATTGTACACCATGGATGACTGTATGGTATGTGAATATATCTCAGTAAAACTGAACTAAAAAAAATGCATTTAGCCACATTCAGTAGAAAAGGACCCAACTGTGGTTGTATGTTAATATTTTTCGTATAACAAGTCTGGAGCCCAGGGGTGGGACAGCCCAGTTCTGTCACTACTCCAGGCTCTGTCTTCCCCTCTGCTGTCCTGGGTGTGGGGTTTTACCCTCACACTTGTCACCACGTAGTCAAGAATGGCCATGTCAGCTCAAGCCTCATGTCTGCTATGGAGCAGAAGCAGGGCAAAAGAGGGTGACACTGTCAAAAATCAAAAATATTTCCAGAAATCCCCAGAAGCCTTTTTTACTTCTGTCTCATAAACCCAATCTATGTCCCAAGGTTCATTCTTATCTGCTATCGAGGTTGGGATATGGCAGGTTTATTTTTCTGGGCACACTCACCCTGAACAAAATCTCTGGATTCTATTCTTAAAGAAGAGGAGAATGGAAATGGGTAGGCAACTAGCTAAGTTCACCAGCTGATCAATATTTAACAAATACAGAAATTAACAAATAAATTGCATAAATATCAATATGCTCTCTTCAGGCAGAATAGCATTTCTGCTTTTTTGGGAAGAGGAGTGTTCTGGTTTGCTAATGCTGCCCTTATGCAGAACACCAGAAATGGATTGGCTTTTATAAAAAGGGTTTATTTGGTTACAAAGTTGCAGTCTTAAGGCCATAAATGTCCAAGGTAAGGCATCAATAACGATACCTTCACTAGAGAAAGGCTGGTGGCATCTGGGAAGCCTCTGTTAGCTAGGAAGGCACGTAGCTGGTGTTGCTTGCTCCCAGGTTGTGTTTCACAATGGCATTCTACAAAATGTCTATCTCAGCTGCAGCTCTTCTCCAAAATGTCACTCTCAGTTGCTCTGAGCTCCTTCTGTCTGTGAACTCCTTCATGCAACTCCAGTGATCCAATTAACACCCACCCTGAATGGGTGGGGTGCACCTCCATGGAAATTATCCAATCAAATGTTTCACTCACAGATGAGTCACATCTCCATGGAAACACTCAATCAAAGGATTCCAATCTAATCAACACTAATACGTCTGCCCCCACAAGACTGCATCAAAGATAATGGTGTTTTGGGGTGCATAATACATCCAAACTGGTACAAGGAGTATAAGAAAATGTGGCGCTGGTCTACATTCTATGCATAACAAAACCTACTTTTGAAGTTTTAAGAGAAACAAAGTTCCCATCCCATTGCCAAGAAATTTCCCAGTTGAGGGTTTGCCCAGGGGGACAGACGCACTCAGTGCTTCGTGCTGAATATCCTGAGTTTTATGGATCTCTGCAGTGTCATTACTATGTTTCATTACCCTGTTCGCAACTCTCTTGGCCAATCTTGAAGATGGGCTCCAAAAAGACTTGTTTTGCAGACATTTCTTCAGCTCCACTTATCATAAGCCAGCGAAGGTTACCTCCAACGAGTAACTTGTTGTGATGTAGGCGCTACAGGAAATCAAGAACTGGGGGAGATATAAGTAAGAGTCTCTGCAATGCCTGGGAACAGAGGCCCTGCCAGTCCCTGGAGCCTCTAAACAAGGTGCTTCTATACTATTACCACTGAGCCTTGCTGGAGTCTACACTTCTTTATCTCTAGTAAAGTTCTAGTAGGTAACAAGTTAAAGAAGTGTCTCAGATTTTTTCCACCAACTTACCCTTCATAGATGGAATTAAACTCAAGAAGGGGTGAGTGCATATGGGGTGAGGTCAGTGGGCTCTGGTGAATAGCTGTTTGTGTGTGTTTGTGTTTGAAGGATACCACAAGGCATTATTCACCAAATATTCCAAAGTTTACCTTGAGGAGTGTTGGGGGTTCCTCCACTCTCAATTTATAGACTTCTGTTGAAATTCCAGGGTGAGTGTGTGACTCAGGTTTGGCCAATCAGAACACTGTATTGTATTACTGACCACAGTGATTGGTTCAGCGACCCAACTGCAGCCAATGAGACTCAAGGTTCTTTCCTGGGACTTTTAGGAAAGAAACTCTAGCTTTTTTTTTTTCCCTTGAGATTTGAAGCAGAGAAGATATAAAATCTGAAGTTTGGGCAGCCATCTTGTGGTTGTAAAAATGAAGGGGATCTGGAGGAGAGAAGATTTAGAGATAGGAACAGGAAAAACATTTAAAAAATATCTTTTGAGCCTCTTGACAAACTGTACCTACCGCTAGCCCTATCTGTGGCCTTTTCATTTACACAAGCAAATACATTCCTTCTGTGCTTGGACAATTCTGCCATTTGGAACAAACAAGTAAAAAGGCGTTCCTGATTTTCTGGCACAAACCCTGAAATCATGAAATTATTTGAAGATTTTTGTTTTAGTGTAACATTCTATTTATTCTATTCCATAACATACCTCTATATTTTAAAATATAAAAAAGGTTTAAAATATTATTTAAATTATGTAACTTCTCCTTCAAAATTTTCAAGTAAAATTCAACTTCCTGGAGGAGAGGAAATATTTATTATATAGTTTATCATTCCCTTGACACAACTTTGGATGTGCTAAGTGGTTCATCCACCACAATTTTGGAAATACAGAAGGGAAGAGTGGCTTATACAATTAACATAGGGAACTTCTGAATACGAAAAGTTTGAAAGACTCAAAGACTTGGAATTGTCATGGTAGCATAATAGGCTGTGGTTCAAAAAAACTCATTTGTGACTTTACCAATAAGCAGCATTCACTCCATCAACAGATAAAACTCCTTTGTGAGGAACACATAAATATAAAAATTTCATAAGATAGTGACTACTGTGGTTCATAATCTGAATTTGAACAACTTTATTGAAACAACTCTGTGTAAGCAGAAACATCCCACATTATAAATTATGACATATAACACTAAAGGAAAGCAAGTTTAGTACAAATGCCTCTGAGGAATGTGTTTTTATTTTTTATTTCTCAGATTTGTTATTTCCCTATAGCACAATATCTTTTAGATTATGAACTGATGAGTTCAGCTTTTTAGCAAAATTAATTTAATCCCCTATTTTGCAGAAAATTTTAGGTGGGTGCAAAATATGGTCCAGACACTTGATTCACACTCTGAAAACCCTGCTTGATTATCCATTGCCAAATGGTCATAGGTTGAAATAGATACAAGATGATCAAGACACCAAATCTTTCATCATATTTCTTTCGAGTGAACTTCTTAAGCAGATGCTCACTCATCATTTATCAGAGAATAGAATAAATTTGGTTCAAAAGGGTTATTTCAACATCTGCGTGATTCCAGAAATCTAATGAAATGAGAAAAAAATCAGCCCAACGTCCTGCCGTCTTGCTCACTTGTTAGCTAACACCTCAGTAATTGAAGTCATATGGGTTTTTGTCTTTCAGCAGCCACGTCTGCAAATCCTAAGACTGGAAAGAACTCTAGGTACTGTGTAGTCTCATCTTTGGCCCATGGACTAACCCATCCCAGATGGAACATTTGCAGTCTCTGCCTGTATCTCTATATCGTATTTTCATGAACTTTCTTCACATATATGCAAAACGCCACCACAAAATCAGCATATAATTAATTTAATATCCCTTCAAACATTCTGCAATAGCAAATTTTAGCAATAAAGGAGAGTATCGTTCTTGATCTCCAGTTCTTATTCATCCGGACCAAAGGATACTGGCTCCAAAATGTTCTGTTTCACTTTGAACTGTAGTATTACAGTTGAACATATGATGCTTTTCTTCTTTGGCTGAACCTCTACTTGGGCCTTTTTTATTTTTAAGCAAACTAAAGGAAATTAAGATGGCTTCGCTACCACAAGGAAAAATGAGTAGATGTTAGGAAAGATTTGTGGGAATCATTTCTGCTTCTGGGGCCATTTGGTAACTTATCCTTCTCTCTGCTGTATCCTCCTCTCCTCCTACCCCCATTTCCCCCAAGAAAGTGTGGTTAATTTTCTATAACTAAGTAAATAGCTGCAATAGCTTAATATTTTCACAAATATGCATAACTGAAGACATTTAGAACTATTTAGAATGCTTTGTTAATGTTTGAATCACAAGAGGATTTCCTTTCCTTGCATACAATAAGAGCAACAGAACAAAGGTATTCAGGAACTCTGAGTGGCCACGCCCTGTTTTCTCTATTATCTTAGTAGGATGATGGTGCAGACTTTGGTCCTTGACAGATGGTGACGTTATTAGGGTGCTCCTCAACCTTGGTATCCTCCACGCAAACTAGTGAATGTGTTTCCCAGAATCTTGCACAGTAAAATGATTCCAACATACTAGCTCATAAAGGCTGTACAAGCACGGTGGAGTACTTATTAAACAATAATGAAAGTTCTGAAATAGTAAATATCAGATAGGGGCTTTAGAAAAAAACTTTCATCAGCTTTAAGGAAATAACATTGCTCAATTATAGTCTCCAAATTCAGTTTTGATTTTATCTCCCTCTTCAATCCTCCATGGGAAGGTAGCAAGTGGGTTAGGGAGTCCAAGCAGAGGAGAAAACTTATATTTATTGGATGCCTACCATGTTCTAGTTACTTTACTTATATTAGGACATTTATATTCATATTCATATTTATTATTATAGAAACAAATGAGGGGAAATTTGCATTAATTGGGATAATTCCAATGACGCAAGAACCACAAAACAGAATAGGGAACAGAAGTGAACTTCATGCATGACAAAACTTTGATAGCCCTATTGGAAAAAAGATGAGAAATCTGAAAACTAATCAACGTGACGTTGTGAGTATACAGGCACTGGTTCCATGGAAAGCCCTGGTACAGACCACCAGGAGGAAGGAAATAGGAAATAGGATCCACACTTTCAGATACTTCCTGATCAATTCCTCTTCTTGAAAATGTGTTCTGTTCTTATTGCTATCTTCTTGACTATATGTCCTCTCCTTTTATTTTTGGTAGAATATATATTTTAATTAATCATTTGTCTGTAGGTCAAACGGTTCAAAAGATCTTATGCATTCTTCAAAATTTGCTCTCTAACTACTTGTTAAATTGTACTTTGAAAGTTATCACTGTTATGTGTATATGTTAAATTTTACAATAAAAAAAAGTATTTTAAAGAAAGAGCTTATGAAGAAGTTCTCCCACCCACTCACTCTTTTCTTACTTCCCAGAGATGACCTCTTTAATATCTGTTGTTAGTTTTATCAGTAATTATACCCATAGGTCTAAATAATATGCTTATACTTTAATTTCTTGATTTCTAAATGTTAGACTACCCAGTGATGCCCCATTATGAACGATAAAGATTTAACTCATATACTCCATCTATTTGGTAAGTGAGATTGGCAGGTAATTTGCATTTCTTATACTGTTATGAAGGTTACAACAACCTCATGAATGGGTTGGGGAGCATTTGCCTTTTTTGTGTTTTGGGGAAGAGCCATATAATATATGAAATATATCTATCTTTAAGATTTGATAGAATTGATCTGTAAAACTGCCAGCTCTTTTGTTTGTTTATTATTTTTATTTTGGTAGGAAGATTTTACACTTGCATTTTTATTTATTTCTTTAATAGTTATAGGACTTTTCAGGCTTTCTTAATCTTCCTAAATCCGTTTTCCATTAGATATTTCTAGGAATTTGTCAATTTCATAAAAATTTTCAGTATTACTCACCAAAAAATCTCAGAATTTTTACTTGTTGATTCTTATCTTTGTAATTCCTGCTGTATTTATACTATTTCCATTCTAATTTAGTTTATTCATTTATTTTGTTTCCCTTGAACAATCTACTTAGAGATTTCTCTACTTTATTACTCTTTTAAAAATTTTGTTTTCATTGATCTTCTCTATTGAATCTTTGCTTTCTTATATTCACTAATTGGTGCTCTTAATATTATTTTTCCTCCCTTTTAATTTATCTGGGTTTATTTTATTATACTTTATAACTTTTATATTGGATGCATAGCTCATTAGTTTTTGGCCTTTTTTCTTTTATGATGTAAGAATTTTAAAACTTGACATTTTCTCGTAAATACTGCTCTTACTGTGTGTTGCAACTTTTTATTTGTTGTTACCTTTAAGTTACAAACTTTAAATAAAAATTATCATGATTTAATTTATAGTTCCATTATTTAATTTTACTCACTGTTTATTCTTTGACCCATGAATTATTTAATACAATGTTTGTGTGTTTAATTTCCAAATGTACACTGTTTAAAAAGTCTCTATTATTGACTTAATAGAATTATGGTAAAAAAATATGACTGGTCTTATAACAATTCTTTACAATTTTTTAGTATTGTTTTGTAGTCAATGATAATCAATTTTTGAAAATATTTCAGATTTTCTTGAGAAAAATATGTATTCTGTACTTGTTGAGTATAAAGTTAGATCAAGCTTGTTGATTATGTTGGAATCTCCTAGTCTTCCAGACAAACTGGGATGGTTTGATATGCTAAGTAAAGAGGAAAACAAAGTTTGAATGGAGGGATAAGTTACCTCACAGGGAAAGACCAGAATCAAGAATACATTTTAAAAAGTGATATAAAATAGATCCTTATCATTAAACATCTCCAGGTTGACTCCTCTGCCATTAGATCAGACTACAAATAGTTGTAATATAAACATAAGTTATAATGTGAGGCATACACTAAGATAAAATAATAATAACTTCCTAATAAAGCCATAGTTCACTAAGCTTAGGAGTTTCTAGAGATTATTTTATTCAGTTCCTTCAACAGATAAATGAAGTAGAACATTTTTTCCATTTTACAGGTGAGATTTTGCAACTTGTACAACATAACTTAGCTGGAAAATGATGAAGCCAAGTTTACAGCCTTGTCTGGTCCACCTTCAAAGCCTTGTTCCAAAACATTACACTCTTCTGCCAAGTACTTGCCAGGCCCTGTGGATGACCCGAAAGAAAAGTGTGATTTGTTCTGACCCTCAAGGACATGGTCACTTCTTAGGGGCACAGAACTCATATACTAAAATAATTAGATAATGGTATTAATTAGTGAAATAAAATTATAACACGAAGTTCATGTGTCAAAGTATATGGTACAGTGGACATGGTCTTACGGGATTGTCAGGAAGAAGAGGTCATTGTTACCTGGGGTTATTAGACAAAGATTCAAGAAAGAGGTAGGATTTGAAATGGAACTATAAATAAATATCGATGGGATTCAGATAGATAGAGGAAATATGTTCAACTGGACTGTCCTACTGAAGGAAGTATTGGTTTCTATATTCTGTATTGTTTTACAGGTAGATTTTGAAAATATGTTGGGGTTTGTCTAAGTAGAGAAAAGAGAAGAGGGGTACTGGTAAAAGATGGAATGTATAGGAATAAGCACAGTGTCTGTGGAGGGAAAAGAAAATTGGAGGGGTATTGTAAGCCCTGGGAGAGCGTTTGAATGGGTTAGATGGTGTGTAGGTCACATGATTTGACTTGGTCTGGGAAAAATGGAGAACCACTGCTATTATTTATTCTGCATTGGGGGATGAAACGGAAAATGACCTCCCTCATTTCTAAAATTCTGGTGCATAGGAAACATTATCATAGGAAAAATACATCTTCTACTATTTCATCTTGCTTTGCTGTGTTTCACAGTTTCCTAATCCCCAAAGACTGGGGGATTTTATATTTAGTTAGACTGAAATCTCTTTTATTGGAATTTAAGACCATTTCCTTTCTTCTCCTCCTTCCATAAAGGTAGAAAATCAATTACAATATTTTTCAATATCATCATAGTTTGATTTTTAATTTGTTCTTAATTTCTGAATGGTATTACTAAAAACTGTCATCTTTTCTACCAGCCTAATGGAAATCTGTTCACCTGACCTCATCTTTTCTTTTTTGGAGGGTCTATGACATACGTACTACATGTCAATTTAATGGGGAAAAAAAATTTGGCTTCCTGTGGATTCATTGAGTTGACTGAATTTTACACATTTCAACCTATTTTTTCGGTAGCATACAAATGCAGCCTGAGTTTCAGTCGCAGAACTGCTGAGTTCAGGAAAGACGTCGGAAAGCTGGAAGGCCTAGTCAAGCATTTGCTTTCAGCTGTTCAATTTATGAGGACCGGTGCCAGATAAAACTCAGTGACATTGTGCTGAGCATCAAACAGACACATACTGAAAAATAACAGTCGCTCTTAAGATTCCAAGTTTTGTCCACAGTTAATAATGGGTTTGTGGTTGGTCAGCATTAAAGAAGCCATTGTAACGTGAGCTAAGAAATAAACATATTCCTCTAGCTCTTGATTTTTTATCATCCAGGAGAGGCTCGAAAACAGAGTTCATATATAAATGGGCTCAATTTTTTGTAGAAAGTGTTCCAAATTAATTATTAATCATTGCTAGTAGTAATAACTACTAATTCTAAATTACTAGGAATGGTTAAGAACATGAATGTGTTATTTATTCCTCATCAGCAAAGGTCCTGGAGAATTACTGTTTTTCTAAATTTTGTGAAGTTTAGAAGAAAAGTAATAACAATATCCATTTGACATTTAAATTAGCATTTCGTATATGCTGTTTTCTGGTTTGAGAATTAAAAAAATTTTTTTGGTTGTTTTCTTTGAATTAACAATAAGGCAAACTGTCCAGCTTCTGCAACTGATGTCATCAACAGGGACTAGGCTAAAATAAAATAAACTTGGAAAGACTTCTCCCACAGCTGCAATAGCACGAGATGGTCACTAATATACATATTTTATCTTCAAAAGCCGATACTGAACTTTCCCCGACACCGAACTTTCCCTCACACTGAACCTCATAATTGCTGGATATTTTAAGTTGTTTATCCAGAATCTGCCACACTTTAACCTACATATTTCTGGTGATAATTGCTGAATTTCCAAAGTAATAGGAAAACTGGCACAATACTAGATAATATCAGAATTTGCTATTTGTGAAGTGCCAATTTTCTGTGATTAGGGAAAATTGTTAATTATCACTGGAATGTCTCATTAATATTTGAAGGAAGATAAAAATTAATAGAAATGCTTCTTTAGTGGCTAATAATTTTTAAAGGCCACCCGCTGTCATTCTTTTGACGAATCTGGCTCTAGTGCATCTTATCAAACAACTGGGCACGTTGTAAGGAAAGTGGAAGTAGCATTTATTTTCCCAAATGTTATGGTGAAATGTCTAAAATGAAAGACTTATACATCATTTAACTACTACTTCCAGTGTTCAATGAAAACTAGGAAGCCCCATAATCATTGAATACCAGTTCTATTTTATATGAGGTCAAAGAGGTCCTGGTTTGCTAAGTAAAGGGCCCAGTCCTCTACATTTATTTAGAATGATGAAAAAAGGCATTTATTTTTGAGGCTTGCCTACCACAATGCTAATTATTGCTATTATATCACACCATTTGGGGGATATGATAAGCTTATGAGTAACAGAATTGAAAATGAGCTATCATTTTCAAAGTTTATAGAATGTTTACCGCAGAAGGCCTTTTAAGCCAGATTTCTAAGGATGTTCTTTAACACAGAATGAAAGTGAGTGCAAATGCAAGTGATGTTTGGAAGTTTTTATATCGAATAATTTTTTCTTGTCAGGAATAGCTTACAATACGTATTAATTAACATACAGGAAACATCAGAAAAATGTTTAACTTTAATTTTAGCTAATGGATGTTAAATAAAAATCATTAGGAGATAGTGAATTATTCATTTATTCAACGAATATTTCCTGAGCTTCTACCCTGAGAAAGGCAAATGGACTAGATGGATTGGAAGGGAAAAAAACAAAGTTGGTAAAGAAAGTTGACAATCGAAGGTCAGGATGAAGCTGAAATGAGCTTGTCTGCAGGGAATGAACCAAGAGGACTGCTGATTAATGCTGTGCCAGTGAGCTTAGGGTCAGGAAGAGGGTGAATATGGAGTCAGGCAACCCAAGGGGGTGATAAACTGAGAAATTGGAAAAGATGGCCTTGGCAGAATGAAGCTATGGACATAATTCCACTTCAATTTGGTGCAGTATTGATTGAGTTCCTACTAGGTGTTCAATGCTGTCCACATAACTCTGAAAAATTAAGAAAGGAAAATTGTTCAACACATGAGAAAATTTTACCTCTGTTGTCAAATATTATCTGTCCTCTATATTGGACAGTGGTACTGATGATTGAAAGAAAGTCATTTATAGTGGACATTTAATAGTGCTTTTCAACTTATAGCTTCTATAGCATGAATAACATCTTATAGTGGGAAGAGATCTTAGATGAACCCTAACCTAACCTGCTACCCCATGCTGAAATCCCTAAGGGTATTTACCCTTTCACTGGTAAGGACCATCCAGGATTATTCATGGAATAAGGTTATTCCGTGTTGTTCCAGTGAGACTGCAGGAAGCAGAGGTCTGGAGAATTATCCTCAGTACCATCCTTAGCAGATAGATTTTCCAGCACTGTTACTCTACTCCACCTCACCAGGATCAAGTTCTAGTTTGACAGTATCTTTTCCAAAACCTGGTGATTAATGCAATTTGCAGATATGTCATGATTGAGAAAAGTCCAGGGAACACTGCTTAGGTTATTTCTCCTCAATTTATACCTTTCAAGATTTATGAGAATATCTGTCTGGTTCAGAAAAGCAACGAACCAAAAACAAGTTGACCACTGTGTTTTAGTTTCCTAGGCTGCCAAGCAAATACCAGGAATTTATTCGCTCATGTTTTTGAGACCAGAAAAATGTCCAAAGCAAGGCATCATCAAGGCGATGCTTTCTGCCCAAAGACTGTGGCATTCTGGGGCTGGCTGCTGGGGATCCTGGGATCCCTAGTTGATCATGTGGCAGGCACAAGACAACATCTCTGGGACTCTCCCCTCTCTTCTGGGTTCCACTTCTTGCCTCCCGTGATTTTCTCTCTCTGCCTGAATTTCATTCTGCTAGAAAGGACTCCAGTCACAGGATGAAGACTCAACCTGATTAAGGTGGATCACACCTTAACTGCAGTAACCTCATTAAAAAGTCCTACTTAGAATGGGTTCACACCCACAGGAATGGACTGGATTTAAGAACATGTTTTTCTGGGGTATATAAGCTTCAAATCACCACACACGGTATCAGTCAAGGTTCTTAGCTGTGAGCAACAGAAATTCACTGTGACCAACTTAAGAAGAAGCATTGATTTAAAAGATACTGGGTAAGTGACCGTGATTCTTGAAGATGATTATATAACTATGTAGCTTGCACAGTGTGACTGTGTGATTGTGAAAAGCTTGTGGCTTGCACTCCCTTTATCCAGTGTATGGACAGATGAGTAGAAAAATGGGGTCAAAAATTGGATGAAGAATAGGGTTGGATGGAAGAGATGGAAAGTTTTGGGTGTTCTTTTTTGCTTTTGTTTTTATTTTGAAGTAAGGAAAAGTTTCAACAATTGATTCCGGTGATGAACACACAAATGTACGATGGCTCTGTGAATAATTGATTGTACACTGGGGATGACTGTAGGGTGTGTGAATATATCTCAATTAAACTGTATTAAGAAAAGTAAATGAACAATGCAGGGAGGGGAAAGGGATGTTTTGAATGTTCTTTTTTATTTTAATTTTATTTTTTGGAGTAATGAAAACATTCAAAGTTTGATTGTGGTGATGAATGTACAACTATATGATGATACTGTGAACAACTGATTGTACACTTTGAATGATTGTATGTTATGTGATTATATCACAATAAAATGGCATTAAAAAAAAAAGATACTGGGCAGCTCATGGTACCAAGGCCAGAGAAGGAGGCTCGGCGTTTAAGCCACTAGAACAAAGCCCCAAATCACATTTTAAGATGAATTCCAACCGAGTGACCCCTGCCGTTGGGCACTAGAGCCCAGGAGTTTACTTCATGCACACAGCACATGGAAACCAGAACCCCCTCTAGAGTCCCAGCCGTCACTTCCTGTATCCCACAGAGATCAGTGGCTCGCTCCTTCCCACTCAGGGTCTGGGTGAGGCTGGGACTTCTGTCCATGCCGCAGCTGCAAGGGTGGCACATTGTGTTCATGAGGGCCGGGGCTTCAGAAGCTGGACAGCCCCAAAGAACACAAAATGAGCCTCAGTGCCTCTCTCTCTCCTTCCTTCTCACCCAGACTGACACCAATTTCCAAAACTCTCTTCTCATTGTGCTCCTTTTCTAGCAGATCCTACCTGTGACAGCTAGGGAATTTGATGTTTTCATTTCTAAGTAATACTTTTCCTTGCTAATTTACATACAGACTGCCTGCAGGAGTCAGAACACCAAGGACATTATTTTTCAAAGTAAATAAGTGATGGTGACACCCAGGATGAAGATATACCACAGTTAGCCTTTGTGGATAACCAGGCGTTGTCCTTTCTCAAGCACTCAGAACTCATCGGTCTTAACAGGAGAGATTGTGGAACTGTAATGGGTTGTACATCATTACATCTCAGAACTTCATTTATTTGGGAGAGGAAAGTTCGGAACCTGTTCCCCGCCTTCCTGCCCAGGCATTGTTAAAGCCAAGGGACAAAATATAACGGGCTATGCTTCATCATGCAGCTTCTTTGCAACACTCTCTCAGGTTTGTAATGGCTGGACCCAGATCATAATCACAATACAAAGTTTATCCACTGTCAGACAGTGTTCTGGGCTCTTTATGTGAATTAACTCATGAAATCTTCACAACAGCCTTATAAGGAATCACTATTATCATCCTGTTTTACCTCTCAGGACATTGAAGCAGAGCTGATAAGTTACCCACCCAAGGGTCTACGTCTCGGACCGACCAGGTCCTGGATTGGCACCCAGGAAGCCGGACCCCAAAGCCCGTGGTGCCACCCGCTCAGCCCAGGGGCCCACTGGAAAATCAGACAGAACAATGATACCGGCTTTCTCTACAGCAGATCAGAAATCACATTCCTGCAGGAAAAGTGCTTTTTCCTCTGGTGCTTGGCATGTCTCAGCTGAAACGAGGAGCCATTTCACTGCCACCAATACAGAAAAATATGTCGACCTTTTTTCTCAGTCCAATCCCAACTGCAGGGAGCAACGTGACTACCCAGTGTGAAAAAATATTCCAAGCATCTCCACTGATAAATTCTAATGGAGCTCTGATGCCTTTTGTGACTTTGTGCAGATTCGTTTAGTACACTGAGCATAAACTGCTTAAATCTTTTGCACACAACCATTCTACTGCCTATTAATTAGAACCGTCTTTTAATTGCACTGGTGCTCCGGAATTAAGCCAATATAGTTACAGGGATAGAATCCCCTGGGGGAAAAATTCTTCATAGGAAGCTAGCAATGTTAAAAACAACAGAAGCAGCAAACAATAAAATTCCCAATAACATCTACAAAACACCCCCACAAAAATCTTCATAAATCATTTAAGGACCAAACTCCATTTTCCCTGCTGCCGATTGAAAGATACTTTGCACTGAGCTTCCTTCCATGCCCCAGTTGAACTGTCATGGGGATTGAGTTTCCTTTCTGTGTATTCAGCTCCCTCTTTCCTAACATCTCTTCTTTCCTCAGTTGAGGTAGCCAGTATTTTCCTTCTGTTTTCAGATTCTCTCCTTGGTTAAGTCCTTTTCTAGTTGATGGACTGATTCTAGTTTTTATTTCACTGATTAGCCAGTACTTCATTCAGGCATCTCCCTTTTAGGTCAATTAAGCTCTCACTGTCTGAAGGAATGTCAGCTATTGACAAGGGTTGGGGAAATTTGGGCAGGCAAGAAGGACCGAAGTCATCCAATACTCCAGAAGGTAAAGTTGATTTAATTGTCATTGGTGTTTCAGTTTACTAATGCTACCATTATGCAAAATACCAGAAATGGATTGGCTTTTATAAAGGGGATTTAGTAAGTTACAAATTTACAGTTCTAAGGCCATAAAAGTGTCCAAAAGCATCAAAAGATGATACCTTCACTGAAGGATAGCCGATGGCGTCCAGAAAACGTCTGTTACTGGGAAGGCATGGGGCTGACGTCTGTTGATCCCATGTTGTGTTCCAGCTCCTCTCTCAGCTCCTGTGCATTCTTGGTTCTTTCTCCTAGGATGTTCTCTTTAAGCACCTGGGGGTCCTGTCTTAGCATATCCCAGGGCAAACTCTGGGCTTCATCTTGTAGCTAAACATCCTTCTGTCTGCATCTCCAAGTATCTCTAAGCATCAGTGCCAGCAAGCATCCAGGCCCGTGTGGCTCTTTTTAAAGGACTCCATTAAACCAGTCAAGACCCACCCTGAATGGGCAGGGCCAAATCTCCATGGAAACGTTTAATCAAGGGGTCACACCCTAATCAAAAAGATTAATCAATCTGCCACCACAAGATTGCATTAAAGAATATGACTTTTTCTGGGTGACATAATATATCCAAACTGGCACAGTTGGGCAGTGAGCAGAAGAGAGATTCATAATCTTTCACCCCTGGCCTTCCAGTTCTCTAGGGAAAGAAGAGACTGTCGTGGAGGCTGATGGAGTCTTGGTCCTAGGTTGATAGGGGGTCTCGTTACCCTCACCAGCCTCCTTCACACTATCCAACCCCCTCCTTGAGTCCGCCCCTTCCTAAACCCAGCCCAACTTCTCCCTTCCTCTCATCACGCATGCCCAGAAGCCTATATGCTGATGGCCAGCAAAAGCTGTTTTGGTGAATGTTATGAAGTTCCTGACACATATTCATTAGTGGGTGTGTGACACTCTTCAGTGGTACTTTGGATAATGCTGCCTTGAAACATAATCCTCCAAGCATCCTCACACCACAATCTCTGCCCTATATTTCAAGTAGTATTAGCTCCTTAGTCTCTGGAGTTCTGAGTCAGGCTTTTTATAGTTCACATAACCTAGATTTGTGAGTCACTGTGTACAATAAATAGCATCCCCACTGCTACCACGAGTCCTGGAATCCGTGCCAGGGGTCATGGCCATTGACGTCACTTCCTGCTGATAATAAATGAGGTCTAGAATTCATGTTCTCCTGAGGGAGGCCTCAGTTTCCTCATCTATAAAATGAGGGGGTTGGATGGGCTGGTAGTTTTCTAACATTTAGGGTTGGTGGTGGTGGTGGTGGTGATGGTGATGTTTACCCAGAGGTTGGCACTGTGCTCAGCATGTTGTAGACACCCTGTAAGTACTGGTTGATTGTGTACATTAATGAACTGTGCTAGAGACCCATGGTGTCCACAAGTTGGACTGATGTGCCTAATATAAGAGTCATATAAGATTGAACTTTCACAGTTTGCAGAAATGTTGATACAGAAGTTGATTTCCATTATAAGTTTTATCTAATGTCTCATAAACCGTTGCTGCCTATTAATGGTTTCTATATTAGAATCTATTGTCATGTAATGTCTAATTTAATATAAGTTAGTATTTGATTATTGTAGGTGTAACAAATTTTTTTTTAAGTAGGGCTGTTGTACATTTACAGAAAAGTCATGCAGAAAGTACAGAGTTCACATATTACTCCCACCACCCCCACAGTTTTCCCTATTATTAACAGTTTGCTTTATTGTAGTTCCTTTGTCACAGTTGATGTTTTAATCAGTGGCATTTCTCTTGTTTATATCTTATTCCAAATGGAAACTTTTAAAGAACTTGAATTTTGTCTTATACTTCAAATAGCGTAGTTTTGTTGTGTTATGTATCAGAATGAAGTTCTGACAAAATTGGAAGAGTGGAAAGAGCAAAGGATACAAAAGGTGGTGGAAAATATTGAACCATGTGCTCCATTTCATGGTTTCAAATAAAGAGAAATTGGGCAGGGCCACGGGCCAAACAGAGAAGATCTATTTGCTCCCATCATGCTCCCATCCTCAGGAGCATGCTGATCAAGCTGAAAGAACACACATTTTTTTTGTTGCTACCCACCTCAAAACTGATTGGCCAGCCTTTAAAAGATGCTGCACGATGCGATGCAACTACTAGAGTGACCATATTGGCAAAGGAGAAATCAAAAGTGAAGTTGATATCCAAAGAACAAATGAAAGCTGGCCATCTGGGGCAGAAACGTTCTGGAAGAGCAAGGCCACCTCTGGTCTAATATGCAGCACAAGATTAGACAGGATGACATCAAAGGGCCCTTATGCCACAGATTCTATGATAGTCAACATTCAAGAGCTACATTTTCTTGGTTGTGCTTTCTTCAATATGGCTTCTCTTGCTGCTTCTTTTCCCATATCTCAGAGCCAGGTTTCAAGGATTAATTTATTATATGTACCTTATTTCCCATCTCCTTAATTTGCTTTCATTTGCTTTCCGTTTCTCTGTCTTTCTCCTTCTGCCTTTTGAGGGTCCCCCTCTTAAGTCCAACCTCACCGGCCCAAGTGTATTTAGAGAGTGACTACTTTTGCCAACTACTTAGAAGATAAGGCCAAGTTTCCTTAAAAAAGAAAGAAGGAAAAATCCCCATACTGCCTGCTTCAATCCCTACAGCCCAAATAATTGAAAAGTGTATCGTTTGAGGAATGATTGTCTCTAATGGGCAATGCACACAGAAGCAAGTCTGGTTTTCCCCAGTGAAATTCCTGACAGGCCATGAGCTCTAGATAGAGAAGCAGAACACTTTTCTCTAGGTGACCGCAAGCACCATGCTCCTCCTCTGACATCATCGAAAAGACTATTTTTTTCACAAAAATAGTGTGTTCGTAAAATAATATTTACAATTCAGTGTTTTCTCTCTGAAGTATCCAGCTGAATCTTGGAAGAACAAAATAAAAGAAGTTGATGTCTACAATATAACTATTAAAGGGAAATTTCTCCACTGTTATTTGGAGGTAATTGGTGCTGAGCATCACAATGCACTTGTAATTGGGTCTGTGCTTGGTCACTTCAAGGGTTCCATGCTATTTCTGCTTGAACCCATTTTTTTTTTTTTGATACCGCTCAGCTCAGCAGTGCCAGCTAACTCTTGTTATGCAGTTGAAAAACTGTGGCCATTAAAAATAGGATACGGTGTGATTTTGTTTTGCAGCACTGCATGGAAAATCAGTTGCTGTTCATAACAGCTCTGTGGTTGGTTGATTTAAAGCAGGGGGGTGACTTGGAACTGACAAGCAGACAGTTTGTGAAAAGAGATATTGTATCTTTAAGGCTTTCTGACTGATTGTGTTTAACTGTGCCACGCAGCAGGCAGTAATTAGGCTGTAGCTTCACCAAGAGACTTAAAGCACCGGCTATGGTTCTCAGTTCTCCAGATTTTTTTTTTTTAAAACACAAACATTTCTGGATTTGAATAAATGATAAGGGTATTTTTGGTTGTTGTTGTTTTTTTTAAACTGGGAGTGAGTATGTGAGTGAGCAAATGAAAAGCCACTTCCAGGGCATCCTGTGCAGAGTGTCTCTGGGAACCACCCTGGGCAGATGCAACTCTGGGGAGACCAGGCGGCCGCACTGGGAAGCAGTGAGAACCTGGATAGGAGCGCATGGCCTGGCTGCTGGAGAAGGTCAAGGTGCTCTTGAAATATTAGCAAGGCAGCTCTTATATCGTGTCAGGCATCTTCTGGCCCAGTCCAGAATGTTACTGAGACTCTAGTTGAAGCACAGCTCCAAGATTTAGAGACAAATGCCTACTGATTTTTATTTAGGGGAAAGAGAAACTTTCCTTTTCCTAGATTATTAAGTAGAAAAGATAGAGTAGATCAGAAGCCAATGGGATAAGCTATGTGCTAAATGAATATTCTGTACCCAACACCTCCCAGGGGAGTGAAGTAAACTCTCAGAGTCCCGCTTTCTGCATCTGTAAATTGAGAATAATAATAACAACATGATACCAATAACCAAAGTGTTCATGAACCAATGAGTGGATAAACAAAATGTGGCATATACATAGGTCTCTGTCTACCTACCCCTGCCTCCGTTCCTTATGATACATCATTACTGATTTGGAAAGAGGGAACACTGTCAATTAGTTATTACTGGGCAAAGACGGAGTTTCAAATTTTCCATGAAAAGTATATCACATATATGATATATATCACATATATTTTGAGATACATCAAAATTTGTCATCACAGAGGAGCAATAGACAGACTTTACATAGACCTTGTAAAGAATGAATGTGTAATTACCATTGGGTTGACCACAGACGCTGTCCTCATTGTCAATCAGGCAACAGTGGCTGAGCCCCATCTGTGTGCAAGACACTCTGCTGGGAGCCATGAGAGATAAAGATTGTTCTGGAAAAGTAATTGTGATCTTTCCTGGCACTATGGCTGAACTTTTCCTTTTTGCAGTTTGTGTCGGTAACTTATTCCATATCTATTTGGGTACCACTTAATTCTTCAATTGCCATGAATTTCTGTTTTTTTGGCATTGAGTCTCCCCCTCTTTTTTTTTTTTTAACTTTTCTTACTTTACTATTGATACCTGTAAATATCTTTGCTTATCCATACACATGCTTCTGCAGGTACAGTTGTGTATGGATTATAGACATTTTTGTTTTTAAATTATAATAATAATTCCCCATATTTCTGGATTGCTTCAGAGTCAACAAGATGCTTTATCCCTCCTTAGGTCATTTGGGCTTCCCTACGATACCCTGGGGGTGGTAAGTGGGTGATGTTAAGCCCACCTTGGAGACTTGGCAACTGGGCAGTAGAGATGCTGAGATTGGGAATTGGGTCTGCAGAACCTCTGCTCTCCACCCTAGAGCAAATGATCATACATTCAACCCCAGCATAAACCATCTTTTAATTTAAGAGTAATGGAAACATTATTTTGCATGGTGTTCTCATATTAAAACAGATGGCACAGGCCACCGGAAAAGGATTCTGATTTTTAAAAGTTGCTTCTAACAGTTTTAACCAAATTTTGTCCTTTCTCTATAGTTTAAAAATTCAGAAGCACTCTTTTCTCTTGGCTTTGATTCTTTTGGACTGCCTTGAAGATAAATTACTTTAATCTGTAGGCTAACTTGCATTGATGTATTTATCTTTCTCCACATGCTTTGTCCTTAGGTCAGTATTTCTTTGAAAGGTTTGATCTAAATAAATTATAAATTTGTATCAAAATCTATTTGCTATTAGGGTAAACTCACTCAAAGTGTGTTCTATTATTGCTTTGAATAAAGCAAAAATGAATTCTATTCTGTAGTTCAAATTTCAAACGTGTGGTACTTATATATGGCCATCTCTAAATGTCGAGGTCAATAATTCTGTAAGTTCCTAAGGTTGGTTCATTTTGTAATGCTGATAAATGCTCCTTGGAATTGGGATGTACAGAAGATCAAAGACTAAATTGCAATTTTTTTCCAAAGTGACAATGAGCCTAATTCACTGTCAGTTAATGCCAGGTGTTTCTCCCCCTCGTATTAAGTTCTTCAAAACAGTGGCTGCATGGGACACCATTCACAGAGGCTTAACGCTGGGGAGAAAATGATTACATTAAATCGAATGATATGAATAATTCATGACATCACATTTTGTAATCCTGGTGTTAAGCATAAAACCAGTGGTTTATTTTTCAGCAAAATGTTTTTGTGTCATTTTAGATAGTGCATAATGCAAAACAATAACTGCATACATAATGCAAGAAGGATGGTGGTGAATAGGGGCCTTAATAGTGCTTGCAGTATCATCTGGGGTGTGATCACAATAAACACATTTTGAGCCAATGCCCATGGGTGCCCAGCATTTGCTGGAATCTTCTGAACCCAATAGAATGGCTGCCTTTTAATTTGTTTCTGAATATTACACCCAACCTTTACCACTGATGTGTATTGCTAAAACTACAAATCCTTTTGTCCCTTTCCTTTCAGTTTATTTTGAGGGCAATTCTATTGGGGGTAAACAGCTGATTTTTTTAAGTGACGTTTTGATTTTTCCAATATGGAGTTGGAAATACTAGGAAAATCCATAGAGCCTGAAGTTATATTCTTCTGTAAAGAACTTAAATATTCTGGGATAAAATATCAGGTACTCAGTATTTCAGCCAGGTATCTATTATTAATCTCTGAGATTTAAATAAAGGATTCTTGTCTTATCTGAATCGTCTTATTTTTTAGGGAAAACACCTTTTTCTTTATAATTATTGAAGGAGATTGAGGATGGCCCTGCAACCTTCATGGAATAATTTCCAGGTCATGTACACTGTAGCAGTAGTCTAACAGGAGTCTGATTATTCTGCTGCATTTCAGGCTGAAATAATTGTGTACCTGGACCATCTGTGGCTGCCTTTTCCAACACCACACTGTGGACAGCTCCAGGGCACTCTCTGGAAGCCAGAATGGACTCCTGCTGATTCGCCCACATATTTGTCTTGAATGAAAGAATGGCGTATGCCAGTGGATTTCAAAGCTTTTCACAAAACATCTCCACATCTGAAGTCTCAGGAGTTTATGTCAAGCATTTGTATTACTTACAACTAATTAAATATACCATACGTGTTTTACAACATGAGCACATCTGCTGGTAACATTGTAACCTGTACCATTCTTCTTCTTATTATTATTTATTGGAAACAGTGCATTTGTAATGAATGCTTGGTCGGTAACCTTGAAACCCTGACATATTTTAAATAATCAAATGCATATTAAGTAGTAGTAGTTTGCTTTTTAACCTTTCTTCACAAAAAAGTAATACGAAAGCCTATTAAAGTGTTTTGCTTCAAAATTATTTATTAACCATGTTGATACCAAAAATATTGTTTAAATTCCTACTTTTGAGATTTCAAGAATTCCAAAATGTGTAAATTATGAATGCTGTTTGCAAAAAGTTAAGAGATTTATTGAGCATTTACTAGCAAATTATATTGTTTTGTTAAGAATGTTTAATGGCAAGAGCCTGATGATCTAGTTAAAAGGAGTGGAAATGAGAACATTGTATTGGATTTGAATATTCTCCTTGTCGAGGAGATATAAAATTACATAGGTTTAACTGCCAGCAGAGTTCAAAGTCTGTAAAGAAGCTGATATTCTTCTGAGGAGTGCAAATTCTATGTTAAAGATATAAAACGGAGGCCAATTGTCTAATGCTGTGCCACCGTACTGGATAGTGACATAAATCGATTTTCTTTTCTTTTTTCCCCCTTTCTATTTCTACAGTCCTCTCTCAAGTTCCCCATTTTTTGACGACTCATTTCGGTGGTGTCCACACTGTCACTTGTCCTTACATTATAGCACAGCTACTCTCGGACAGCCCAAAGGATGTCAGATCTTCCTCCAGTTTGTTATTATCTTGTTTACGTAAACAGTAATTTCTCTTTGGTACAGCCTATCAAAAACAAGACAGCAATTGACCAAAGCATAATTCTTATTCTGAGAACAAAGAAATGATGAAAATATTAAGTCAAATCCTATTTATTTAAATAGCAAATATTTCCATTTTTTCCTTAAATAATATAGCTATTCTATACCAGATAAAACAAAACACAAGTTCCAGTGCCAGTTTGAGCACGTATCAGCTGTGTGAATTTGGACAAATCAATGAATAACTCAGAACCTCACCCTTTCATCTGTAAAATGGAAATAAAGAAGCTATCTTGGGTTTGCTGTAGAGAATAAATGAAATAATGTACAGGAGAATATTTGTAATAAATCATGATGGGAATAGTCATTATGTTTCGTGGTTTAAAGGATGACTTTTCCCTGATGGTTAATGTATTTTGGCAAGATTTACTTAAAAAATTACATTTGTTAAAAAAGCAAGGAAACCAAAGCCACTAGGAGGTTCATCCATAATTTCAAACACTCTTTTAAGCATGCCAAGTCTGTGACGTGAGCTTTCATGTGTATCTCTCTTAAATGCATAACCTTGAAAGTAATACAGTTTGCTGAGTTAGCTGTTTCCCTGCCTGCCTCCCCAGAAAATATGTCAACAGAGCAACAGAGAATTAGCTGTGGCCAAAAGGATAGTTCAATGGAGGTTTGTTCAATAATTAATCCACTGAGTAAGTGTATGAATATTTGACAAATATTTAGTCAACTATGTATATCGTTCCATTTTGGTTGCATACCAAAGAATTTGCAAAGGTAAAAACTGCCAGTCTGAGGCATAAATCAGGAGATTTCCAGCTCATGAGCTAGAGATGTGCAAATGTTTTCCATAATATACATCCAGAAAAGATGATGCAATCCACATGCTTAGTCTGAGAGGATGATAAGAGGCTTTTACCTTTCCCTCCACAGTTTCTCTAAAGTCCATTTGGCATCACATTTTAATAGACTAGCTGCTGTCTGCCCACGTGTGAGGTAACATATTCTAATGCATACGTGAAATCCATATTATGGCACTACAAGGAAAGGGCTGGTGAAGGACCCACTGCCGTATCCCAAGAGGGAACAGGATTGGCTTCAGCAATTCTAGAGGGCAGGTATTTGAATTCAATTTAATAAAAATTTATTACTTCCCTAGGATGATCAATCTACTGTGCACAAAGAGAAGAGAAGCTAACAGCTGTAAATCTTTTGAGTGCAGGAAATGTAAAGATTAAGTCTTGTGTAGCAAAAAAAAATTTTTTTCAAAAAAGGAAATGATCTCTGTTTTTTGGAAAGATCATATTTTGTAGCTAGAATTCAAAAGTTCGAAAACTCCCGTTGAACTAATCACTCACAAATTGTGTTCTGACACAAACTCCAAGTGAAATCCTCATGAATTCTCACAAACCTCTTGTGGCAGTTAAGTACCCCGTCACCTGTGGGAGACCTGTAAGTCCCCCTGCTCCAGGGGTGGTAAGTGGGAGAGGCTGCTCTTCTTGGCATCCCCTGCTGGCCAGAGCAGCACCAACGCTAGCTCTAGAGAGGCCTCATCATCTCTCTTCCAGCCCATAAGAACTGTTGCCATGGCAGCCACTGCAATAAAAAGAAAAGGAGCCCAAGGGCTGCAGTATGTGGAAGCAAGAGGTGACCCCAAATGAGATGCTTGAATGAAATGCCTCTAGGACTTTTCTCCAGACACCAAAGATTGATTCTGCAGGGAGAAGGGTTCCACCTGGATTTTTTCATGGGAATCATGTTCTGTACCTTAATAATGGCTCTGGTGTCCACCTCACTGTACTCTGAGTCTCTATTTCCCTTTTATTCGCCTCTTTTACACAGGACTGATAAAGCGAAAATAGGCTGAACAAAGGCAAACAAAGAATCAGCAAGAAACGAACTTTTCCATATTAGAAGCAGTTTACAGATCCGAAGACTTAATGTTGTTGAGATGCAATGCTCCTCAAAGGGATCTGCAGATTCCATGCAATCCTTATAGGAATCTCAGCTGGCTTCTTTGTAGAGGGTGACAAGCTCATTCTAAAATTCATATGGAGCTGCAAGGGATGTGAGATAGCCAAAATAGTTTTGAAAAAGAAGAATAAGGTTGGAGGAGTCACACTTCCTGATTTCAAGACTTACTATAAAGCCACGGTCATAAAGGCAATGTAATACTGGCGAAAGAACAGGCCCATAGATTGATGGAATAGAATTGAAAGTCAACTGATTTGTAGCAAGGGTGCTGAGTCCATTTGACGAGGAAAGAATGGTGTTTTCAACAAATGGTGCTGGGATAATTGAATAGCCACATGAGAAAAGAATGAATTTGGACCCCTACCTCACACCATACACAAAAAGTAACTTAAAATGGATCAAAAACCTAAATGTAAGAACTAAGATGATAAAAATATTAGAAAAAGCAGAGGAATAAATCAGGACCTTGTTTTAGGCAATGGATTTTTAGATGTTTTAGAGACCCAAAACAGCAACAATGAAGATAAAAACAGATACATTGGACTTCATCAAAATTAAAAATGTTTGTGCATCAAGGGATACTATGAAGAAAGTGAAAAGACTACCAACAGAATGGGAGAACATATATGCAAGTCACATATCTAATAAGGTACTTCATCTAGAGTATGTAAAGAAATGTTACAACTTGATAATGAAAAGATAAATGTTTAAAATGTGCAAAAGGATCTGAATAGACATTTCTCCAAAGAAGATAAGAAATGGCCAAAAAGCACATGAAAATATGCTTAGCATCATTAGACATCAGGGAAATGCAAATCAAAACCACAATGAGATGCCACTTTCCATCACTAGGATGGCTAGAATCAAAAGGTCAGACATTAACAAGCATTGGTGAGGACATAGAGAAATTGGAACCCTCAGACTTGGTGGTGGTTTTCACTTTGAAAAACAGTCTGGTGGTTCCTCAAATAGTTTGACATAGAGTTACCATATGACCCAGCAATTCCTCTTCTGCCTATACTCCCAGGAGAAATGACCACACAAAAACTTATCATTGGCATTGGATGTCTTTTTCTTTTCTAAAAATTCTTGGGTTCTTGTGTTCCAAACATACAACTAATTCATTTAATAAACTATTCAGAACAGATGAGAAAAGGCTGGTGATCCTTATGGTTAATTTCACCTTACAGAGGCAGTATATTGTTAAACAGGCCACTAGAGACAGTGTGATAGAGCCTAGATGTTATCTAGCAGACTAGCCAGTATCAACCCTTCCTCCTTACCCACCTAGACTTTAGAGGCCAGAAAAGCAGTCTTCTTTACAGCTAGAGGTGACCATGTGACACTGTTAACATGAGATATAAGCAAGGGTAAGCTGGTGATTCAGGCTGTAATTTGCTTTCTTGAGAGGAAGCGACAGACATAGCTGGCATGGGCACTCCCTTCTTTTTTACTGCTTTGAATGCTGATGTGAGAGATGGCACTGCAGCAACCATCTTTTCACCATCGAAAAAGGCTCATGAGAAGCACTTGCTCTGACATGTGTGAGCCACTGAGTCAATGTCAGTAGCCATCTATCTCCAATCTTTTGTTAGAAAAGATGATTTTCTTAAGCTACAGGTATCATTAAACTTGCACCTGATAATAATCCTTACTGAAGTACAGTTAGTTTTATATTTGCTGTTACCTTCAAAAGATTAGCAGGCATTTCAGGCTTCCTATTGGAAAGAGGATTAGAACAGACAGACTAGTAGGAAAGGTCTGGAGGCAGATGGAGTTTTACAGTGCCCTTGAAATCACAGCATATATACTGTAATATATTTCACCTTTGCACAGGCAGCCCCAGGAAAATGAGAGCTTCTCCCCTAATAATTTTAGATACATAAATATATTCTGTATCAGTGTAAGGGAATGGAGAGAGCACTGAACCTACAATTAAAAGTCTGGATTCAAATTCTCTTATTAGCCCATTACCTGTTCATTATCCCACCTCATAATCGTACCTCCTAGAACAGTGCTTGAAAAATAGTGGACACTATCATATTTTTCCATGAATAATGAATATTTTGTGTATATTAAATATATATGTAACTCGATTTAGATTTAAAAGAAAAGACATGTTAGAAATATCTACTACTGCAAAAAAAGTAGATTGACTTTGAAGAAGTCAGAGAGAATCAGAGGGATGAAAGAGGACTAAAATACAGTAGTTTGACGTAGAAGAGTGAGGACTGTGCCCTGGACTCACCTAGGAAGATTGTTGAACACAGGAATGCACATCCATAGTGGTTCTGATTTAATTGGTCTGTGGTGAGGCTCAGGCACTGATGTGTTTTGAACTTCCCACAAGTTATTCTGATGGGCAGCCAAGGTTGAGTCTCACTGGCAAAGGGGGAAAACCATCGCAAGCTTTGGAAAAAGATGCAGCTGGTTTGAATCTGAGATTGATCACTTACTAGTTGAGTCGCATTGGACAGTTACTAATCACCCCTTAAGCCTCAGTTTTCTCATCTGTAAAATGGGGATTATAATACCTGCCTCGTAAAGATGCAAAGATTTAAACGAGTTGACATAAATGCAATTCTTAATATGTAGTTGTCATTTAATGCATGTTAACCATTGTTAAGATAGCATTTTGGTGGGCTCCCTATTGATGTTTTGTTGTAGGTTTAAGAAAAACTGCAGCCATTGGGATGGATGAGAGAAGGACATGGGCCAGTAAGAGACCCATTTGGCTTCTCTCTGGCTTTTGTCGGCCTGATAGCATTATCAATAGTAGTATCTTTTTCTTTCTTTCTTTTTTTTTTTTTTCCCCTTTTGGCCAGAAATACAGAAGTCAACCAACATGCTAATATAGAGAAGAATGGAGGGATCATCTGAGGCCATTTGTATATCACTATGAACCATCCTGGTTGAGGATACTGTGAGCTATAATAGGCATTATATAGGAAGGCGATTCCTCTGGGGATTTTCTGGTTTTTACTGTCTTATTCTGGCCATTTTTAGAATTTTAAGAGAGTAGCACAAACATTTTTTTATTTTTTTGTTGGCTTCCGTATCCTAGAATTCCCTTACAATTTCCTTTATAATAACCGATGCAGTGTCTGCCACACAGTCAGCGCTCAATATGTATATTTTAAAATGATTTGAATTTTAAGATGGTCCCTTTTTTGTTATTTTCCTGAGGGCTTTGCTTGCCTCGGCGTTCCTCCCTGGATAATCTTGACTGGTTTGCAGATGAAAGCTTTCTTAAGGAGAGAAAAATCAGGGGAGTATTGTTCACATTGGCAATAATTGGTCCCTGCCCCTAGACTCGGCAATATTCATTTCACTTTTTGGCCTTATTCGGTTGGTTCTTCAAAGTCTGGTTTACCCACCCATTTTGTTTCTAACTGGACATCATCTGGCATATACTCCTTCGTTCCTATTTATATCTCTGTGCGTACATCCTCTTCAAACCCGAAAATATCTCTGCATCGTCACCTATTTTCTGTTGCCTCTTTCCTGTCTCAGAAGAAGAGGGGACCCCCCATTTCCAGGATGACAGTCCCTTGGGGGGCCCCCACCATTCCCTTATACCTCCTTCTCTGGGGCTATGCAACATCGCCCCTCACCATGCAACATTTAATCTGTCCTTTTCCATTGGTATCTTCTGATTTTGAATGTGCTCACTTTTCTCTTATTTGTGCACACACACACATACAATTAATGAACATCACCAAAACATCTTTCAGCGTTGATATCCACATTAGACTACTATTCTATTTTTCTCTTCTCTTGATCTCCTTATTTTCTTTGTCCTTTATTTTTGTGAATTCCTAATTCCTTTCCTCATTTTTTAATTCTTTCTTTGCTCAGAGATGGGTAGAATCATAAGATTCCTTTCTTACTTATTTGCTTTTCTCTCTCCAGTTCATCTTTGTTGAATTCATTTGTTCTTTTCCTTCCCTCCTCCACCCATCCATGGTAACCTCCAGCTTACTCTCTGGCTCTGCAAATTTTCTATCTCGAGACATCTCTTGTAAGTGATATCATACACTCGTTGTCCTATGTGTCTTGCTTATTTCACTATGTTTTCACTATGTTTACAAGGTTCTTCTATGTTGCAACATGTCTCAGAAATTTAGTGCTTCTTATGGCCAAAAAAATTGCATTGTGTCTGTACCATACTTTTTTACCATTCATTTGTTGATGGACACTTGAGTTATTCCCACCTTTAGGCTATTGTGAATAATCCTGAGATTAACATTGGGGTACAAGTATCTGTTTGAGATCCTATTTTCATTTTCTTTGGGTATATACCTAGGAGTGGAATTGCCAGGTCATGTGGTAATTCTATATTTAACTTTTGGAGGAACTGACATACTGCTTTCTACAATATGCCCCAGTTTCAGTTTCTCCAGATCCTCTCCAACAGTTATTTTCTGTTTTCTTACTGGCCATTCTTGGGCATGTGAAATGGTATCTCATTGTGGTTTTGATTTGCATTTTCCTAGTGGCTAATGATGCTGAATATATTTTCATATGCTTTTTGGCCATTTATAAATACTCGTTCAAAATCTGTCTGTTCCAATTCTTTGTCCATTTTTTAATTGGATTTTTTGTCTCTGTTGTTGCAGTATGAAAGTTCTTTATATATTAATCTTTGTTTGATACACGGTTTGTAACTATTTTCTCCCATTATGTATGTTGTCTTTTTACTTTCTTGATAATGTCCTGTGATGTACAGAAGCATTTAATTTTGATGAATTCAAATTTGTCTATTGTTTCCTTTGTTGATCTTGCTTTTTGGTGTCATGTTTAAGAATCCATTACTGAGTCCAAGGTCAGGAAGATTTGCCCTTATGTTATCTTCTGAGCGTTTTGTGGTTTTAGCTCTTATATTTAGGTCCTTGATCCATTTTGAGTTAATTTTTGTATATGGTATGAAGTAAGGAATCAACTTAATTCTTTTGCATGTGGATATCCAGTTTTCCCAGCAACATTTGTTGAAGAGGCTGCTCTTCAGGTACATTACATGTACTGGGCACCCTTGTCAAAAATCAATTGACCCTGGATGTGTGGTTTTATTTCTGGACTTTCAATTCTGTTCTATTGGTCTATTTGTCTATCCTTATACCAATATCACACTGTTTTGATTACTGTAGTTTTGTCTCATACATTTGGAAATCAGGAAGTGTGTCCTCCAACTTTTTTTATTCTTTTTAAAAATGGTTTTGGCTATACAGGATACCTTGGAATTCCATATAATTTTGAGAATAGGCTTTTTCAGTTTTGCAAAAAAAGGCTGTTGGAATTTTGATAGGAATTGAGTTGAATCTGTAGATCACTTTGGGAATGTAACATTTATTCCTATGTTGTCAAATATATCACGTCAATAGTTCTGTTCTTTTCGTTCATTCACACTCATTCACCCATTCACTCATTTGAAACACAAAATGATTCCTACGTGCATGTCTCTGAGAATGAAAAATAAAGACCTTTTTCTTATGATAGTTTCTGATGTGTAGTCCTTCTCCCTGCTGGACTTCATCATCCCCTCAAAAATCAAGCTCATTGTCTTACACTTCCCAGACATATTTGTACCAATGTCCCATCATTCCTTTTGTGACTTTGCCTTGGTTGTCTGGGCTCAGCCTTTATCCCTGCCTCTCCTCACAGAACTGCGTTCAATTTATTTCTTGTTCTTCATGTTCGTTCCATTCTCCTCTCCCTGTGAACACTCGAGAATAAACAATCACCATCTCCTGCCTGAAGGATTATGATATCTCTAACTGATTTCTTAACCAAAGCCTTTCTCCATTTTAGTTTTCTGGCACATGACTTTCAAAATTATTCTTCTCTGAAACACAAGCTACGTCTCCAACTCAAAAATACTGTCAATGACTTTTTTATCAACAGCAGAATAATACTCGATCCTCTTTAACCTGTCAATCAACACCTTCTCCATCTACATAGACCATCCATTCCAGTTGATGACAATTTCCAGAAATTGTCAAATACATTTCTGTATCTCCCTTCCATGACCTCAACCTACCCTTCCTGGTAGCCCAGGGTTGAGTCTCTGATATTCCCAGCCTCCACTAACCACTCCACCCCCTTCCAATCACAGCTCATTGGCTGTATTTTTCAGTGAGCACCTTATTTATTCAGTGGCTTTAGTATGTATGTACTGCTTCTGGAACAGAACGTGAGCAACTTGAAGGCAGGCAACTGAATGTCACATAGGCTGTAGGTAGAACATTTAAAGAATTCTTTCCATCAGCCAGGGAGTGGGATTCAAACAAACATTTCTTGACATTGCTGCTTTTTTTAGTGTAAAACTCTGAGTAACATAAAATATAGACATAAATTGTGAGCATTGCTGATTAGCCTCTTGGAATAACTATTTTTCTGGGTGAATAATAATGAGTGCTTTGCTGATACACTGCTTCATATCATTGATGTTTTATTACCTCGCCCAAGTATTTGTTCTCTTCCAGTGGGGACTTGACTTGTTTCTGCTTCTCTTATCATTTCCATCTTTCCAGGGAGATGAGAAAGTAACAGAAAGAAAGAATGAAAGAAAGAGAGATAAAGAACGAGAGTGAGAAAGGCAACTGCATTATTTCTTTATGTGCCTAAACAGGAAAAAACAGTATTTGACTTTTTTGTGTGTTTCGCAAGTATAAGCATTGTAGTCATTTAGTGAAATAATATATGGGATCTGAGAAAAACAAACGCATTAGAACACTTTCTTCTCTTCTGTGGTGATCACATTTTCATCATTTGCTGGAGTAATTCTTTTATTGCCCTAATTTTTGTAGCCAGTCATGCCTGGATTCTTAGTGCTTATATAGGCATGACAACTGACAGCAAAAAGGCACACAATGGCCTTTGTTAGTGTACATAGAAGGAAATCAGCAAAGAAGGAATAGAGGAGGTGGGTACCTTTTGGCTTGTGCAGCTGCTTAGCAGCATCTCTCGCTTTCTCTTTCTGTATTTTTCTCCCCAGAACACCTTCCTTCTCTTGGATCAGATTCCATTTTCTTCTATCTGGCTCCCTTCTGTAACCACTTATTGACTAATCTGGGAACAAGCCATCCATTTTCTATCCTGATTTCTAGTAATTAAACTCGAGAAAAAGACCCATTGCCCAAGGGCTCTGAAGAGAAAGCTACAGAAGCAAAGTTATCTCCCACTTCCCCTCGGACACTCCAAGCTGGAGAGGTCCCCCGGCCCCTCTGGGAAGCCCCCAGCCAGCCTGGGTCTGGAGAACTTGTGGGATCTGGAACAAAGCCCTGGGCCTGGGGAGCTCTGTGCACCTCCCTTCCCCACAGGCCAGCCGAAACCCCACAAACCTGCGCCTCCAAATGAGCCCGTCCTTTCCCGAGGAAATCACAACTCCCTAATGACGTCTCACCTTTCCTTTAGGCATCAAAAACCAAGAATTTAGATGTTCTCTCATTGACTAGACATTTTCCTCAGTGGCAAAGTGGTATAAATAAATATGAATCCTAAAACATTTCAGTTTGATGGATCCTGATGGTGTAGCTTCTGGATTTTGTCACCAGGAGCTGCTTTTATTGGTTCTCTCCTCTGGGATTTTAACATTCAACCGTGAATGATAAGTCATCTTTCTCCCTAACACACAAAAAGAAAATTTGAGCACTTTATGCTCAGTGGTGGGGGGAAGGGGGGACAGAATATAATTAATTCATGGTTTTACCATGCAGGGACCCAACTCTGTCTCTAGGAAATAAATGACATCCCAGATGGTACTATGCTTGCTGTTTGAAGGACTGACTCTGCTTCCTTTGCCTAATCACCCCGGTGACCCCAGAATCTGACCTGCATCCCACCCCCCAAGGATTCACTAGCCTAACAGTAATCTTCAAGTATGCTCACACTCACACCAGGTTATGCTCTCAGAAGCTTTTGTTGTTGCTTTTAAGGTGTGTTAATCATGCGTACTAAAGCTTGGTCCCAGTATCGCTATTCTTCTCACATAGTTATTTGACTCACCTAGAATAGTAACATATTTTCTGCACACTTACATATTCTGTTAGATTTTTTCAAACGTGGGTATACATCTGCTTAATTGCATTTTTGGAGGGGACCAGTGGATTGGTTTGAGGAACTAATGGATAATTGCAGCAATGAATGTAGAAACAAGATGAAAAATAAGACATTTATTATTAAAGTTTAATTTTTAAAGGTAGGTAAGAAATATGTGCAGATAGAGTTGACTTATTCTGAATAACCAATATCTGTACATAGGAGGATAGGACTAAGTAATGTGAATTAACTATAATTAATTTCTAGCCCATATACATTTATGCAATAATATATGCATGTACCGATTAATGGAGTTTTAAAGTATCTGCTTCAATTTACTCCTAATCTACTTTAAATTTGCTATTTAATGCTAAATCTACTTTTCTCTAATGCTAATGGCGACATAAGAGCTGGGAACAAAGGGCTTTGATCGGTTCTCTGTTTTTTTTTTTAAAGTGTTCCTACTTCAACATGCAAATGTCCAGATCTTTTGTTGCTTATACAATTTGATTTGTTCCTAATTGGCTGGGAGCTGCTATGGACATTGGTGGTTTGGGCTTGTAATATGAAGAAAATGGTTACCTAACATGTGCTTTTTTTTTTTTTTTTTTAATGTGGCTATACATTTAAAATTCTTCTGGCTTTCCCTCTCCTCCCCCCACCTCGAAAAGCAAAATGCATTTAGCTCTGAGCTGAAGAAAGCAGTGGCTGAAGCATCTCCTAGATCACGCCAGCATTAACATATACGGTCATTGTCTCAGCAGCTTCCCACTGCAGCTTTATATAATAAAACAAGGCACGTCAAATAGGCAAGGCTGTAATATTAGGTAAAATCTAATTTCAGTTTGGTTATCGTATAGTGTTCATTTCCCTAAGGGAGGGGAAAAAATTAAATTTGTGAGCTTAAGATTCCAGCTGAAGTAGTAGCAGGTATGAAAGGCTTTCCCTCTGCCTTTTATTATTCACTTTATGAATTAGCCTTAGTTTACTTGTTTCGAGCGGTGTCGACATATTTCTGAATACTATTAGCATAGCAATCAGGGCTGTTCTCAGGTTATTGAATGGTGTGTTGACTTCCGAAATAAATAGATATGCAGTGTGAAGGGCGAGCTGTCACTTTAGGAGAGCTTTCCTGGTCTAAATTAAAAGGCACTTCTAATTGAAAACTATAATAGCAGGAGGGTGAGGGAGACAATGAAACTGCTCAGTCCCTTTCAATTTTTACAGGGTTCTGTTAGAGAACATAGGAGAACAAGTAAAATGAAAATATTAAATTACAAATTGCAATTTAAGTAGCAATATTAAATTATATCTAAATAACTATATTGCTGTGAAGCAATTTTAGATGGTTGATTTAAAGACTCAATGCATTTGAGTTTTCGCTATTATAGTCTGATTTATCTGTTTTATCACTTACCATATAATTCTACGTTTACACCAGCAAATGTGTCTTTATCTATGAAATAAGAAATCCGTCCTGAAAGACTTTTCATTTTGCGCTTTGTGTTCACTAATTCAGTGTTGAATCACTTTGCATGTGTCTTTTATCATACTCGAGGGTAAATACAGCAGGAGTAGGGCACCTCAAAGTCAGGACAAATTTATAAAATCTGGATACAATCATTCACGAGTTGTTCACGTGAAATCTTTTCAGAAATTAATAACAGCAAATCAATTATGAGGATGTAGGTATTAGATAAAATTATTAGCTATTTCAGTTACACGAATAGCTACCAGCTGTCAGAGTCTATATATTTTGGCCCTTTAAGGGTTAACAATTGAGGCCTGTCTATAGCTCATTTCTATAGTAACAGCAAGACTGAGACTTTTTATGGGCACCTAATAATTAGAAAGTGCTAGAAGGTATAACAATATAATGAATCAAAACTGATAGACTTGTGGGTTTCCATAGAAACATGTATAATTATGATAATCGGTCCCTGGCGTACCCTCAGAATCGTATACATTCAGTTAAATGCAATAAACATTAGGCAGTATTTAGTGAGCTGTGATGCAGATTAACAGTGTGAGATACAGTGAAGCTATGAATAAAATTGCTGTACAGTTTATCTCAAACTAATTTCCCAGATTGCTTTAATAGATGGAGTGTGTGGATGTGAAAAATTGGAAGTGCATTTTCATTAGTGGTAAAGCTAACAAAGATAACATTTCATAAAGTGGCTGACATGGTTAATTTCAGTGCAGTTCAGAATGGGCGGCAGCACCTTATTCAGTGTAGGATCCCAGAGCCCTCTGCGAGCAATGCAGAGCGGACCTCCCTCTGCTGATTTACCTGAAAAGCACATTATAAATCTTTTTATGGCTGCCCATTTTTCTTGAACATTTTTCCTCCCTCTTTTTTCTCCCCAGTTTAAAGAGACTCTTCCTGGCCAATGTTCTCCCGAATTCTGGGGGCTGATCCAGGAAAAGGCAACACTTCCTTCGACTCCTTTGCACATCTAGTTTTTATTTTTCCCTCAGCTTCTGGATTTCCAAGGTGCTGGGCCTTAGCACAGGCTGTGGAAGGTTCAGACTGTGACAGCATGTGCAAGGGGGGAAGTAAAGGGGCTGGGATAAGGTAATGGGGGAGGGGAGCTAGATGAGAAAATTCTAACTGGTAAAGGAAGGGAAGAGAGATGCTTTAGTGTGCAAGTGCACACGTGAGTGCGCAGGCCCGCCGGGCGGGATTGTCTGTCAGTATTGCCCTCCTCTGCCAGTGCCCAGAATAACCTCCCAAGCATGTTTCATAAGAGAAACCCAAGTGCACTCCTTTGGAGAGGGTGGAGGCAGGATGGAGCTGGTAGGTATGAGGTCTTTGAGAACCTTTAGGTGCTAGTCAGTCTCCAAGGTGAAATTACACTGCTTCATCCCCTGTATTAACACTTAAAAACAAAATAAATACAAGCTTTTTGGAGAGAAATGCTTTTCCTAGCCAGCTTCAGAGCTTGTCTCAGACCTGACAGTTTAGCTGGGTAGGTCTTTACGTCCACTTAGTGCTGCCACTGTATTTGGCAAAGGGGGGTCTTTTATTGTCCAGGCATTGTGGAGCAAAGCCTTTCTCCTCTCCTCTGTGATTGTGTTACTTTCTAATACTGTAATGGTGCTCTACAAAAGATTCTAGCTCCTGCCTGGCAGGAGTTGAAGGGTTGAGCTAGTGGGGGAGGAACATTGGTCATGTTGTCAAAGTCACAAGCATGACTTTCCACCCCCCAGTTCCAGCACTCCTCGTTTTCCAAAGGTGTTTTGTTTCTTCACCCAGAGCTAACTGGAGAAAGTTGATAGGATTGCATTTTGAATGACAATGCAAATATGTGAACTTTTTTATTTTATTGAAGGAATGTTTTTTCATTGCACGCGCTCTCTCTCTCTCAGCTATCTACGGCGAAACAAAACATGATATACAGCCTTTCTTCTTTTAAATTCATTTCACCTGGTTTATCTTTTATTCTGAGGAAACTTCAGTGTTCTTCATCTTTCACCATTTGATCTGGGGATCTCTGGCACGCAGAATTGACCCTGGCATTTATGGTATCTTTCCACAAGTCTAAACATTTTTTATAGCTTGTTTTATATACGCATATGTGACTCTATTAATGAATTATTCAACAAATAGACAGCAAGGCTCTACTTAACAAGCACATATATATATGCCTGCACACACAATTATACATCTATGACATTGTATCTGTGGGTATGTACATGTATGAATGACAACTCGAGCCCACATTTCTGAATTTTATACAACTCCTACAGTACTTATTATGGTAAATTATGAATATATGTCGTCAGGCAAGACATGACTGCAGTATTTTATCTCCACAAAGGGCATCATAAATGAAGTGCTAATGTCTGTACAAAAGTAAGAAACAATACTTTTCTGCCATGTGAAGATGTGCATTTGCCTATATATTAGTTGAACAAGAAGCTCACATTAATGAATTTGACAAATACTGATGAAATGTTGATTCTATTCAGGGCACTAGTGATTTTATAAGGAGCTATAAAAGTAATATTAGGATGCTATCTATTCATGTACATATTTATATACACATAGTAGGTCACAAGGTTGTCGCCTCTTTCATTAAAAAATGTTGGGAACAACTTTAAATGAAACAAAGCAGTAAGCCATTTATCCTTTATTTCAACAAATACATATTGAGTGCCCACTACGTGACAGGCATATTTTTAGGTGTTGGGGATTCAGCACTGAACAAAACTCCTGCCCTCATGTAGCTTTTAGTCTAATGATAGAAGGTAGAAAACAAACAAGCAAATATTTATCAAGTGATGATAAATGCTATGAAGTAAAATAAAACAGGGTAAACTATGAGGAAAACACAAATTAAACTAAGGAAATACTTTGGTCTTGCTTGGTAAAATGGAAAATTTAAGAAATGCCCAAATCTTAAAGTATATGATACATGGGCAGCTAGTCATTAGTATTTATAGCAGAATATTAAAAAATAAATTAAAATAAAAAGGAAGAAGCAAAACTGAAATTTGTTGGCTCTCTGGCAGGGCCTGGTGCTGCACTGAGGTTTTGCTTTCACGGTATACCTTTTAATCCTATTTCCCTGAGAGGTAAGCAGGTTTTACCCTCTCCATTTCACAAGGAAGGAAGCTGAACTTAGCTCCTGGCCCAAGGTCACAGCTGATATGCCGGAATTTGAAGCCAGCTCATCTTGTTCCAACGCCTGCGCTGCCTGTATTAAGAACAAAGAATAATTAACATCTTCTGCACCACACAGAAATTTATCTCGCTTTCTTTTTTCTTTCTCTACATCAAAAATTCTGTTTCTCTGAGAGAGGATGAGAATAACATGAGTGGACACACTATAACCCAACCACACTCCATTTTACTAAACTGGCCGCACCACACACAGCTATTATTTTAAGCTTTCTTATGCAAACCATCAGGGATTTGTGAGGTAGAACGTCTTCCACATGGCTGAATCTCAGCTGCTTATTTTTAGTTGAGGACTGTTGCTCTGAGGATACATTTACACTTTCTTACACTGCATATTATGCCTTTAAAACTAAATTGGTTCTGTTCTAGAAAGCCTACGAAGGCTCTCAGAGCGTTGTTTCTTTGAGGATCCTACTTCAGTTGTTTTGACAGAATTGACCAATGATTTCAATCAAAGAAAAGAGTTTGATATTTTAAACTGATTTGCCAGTTCTTTGGTTTGGTTGAATGTTCGTTAGTAGCGATATTGTCCAGCAGGTTTTCTGTGGAGAAGAGGCTGCGATTTGTCTGTTCAATGGGCTTCTGTAGAGGAGAGATAATCTCCAGCAACATTACAGATAGATCATAATTTTTCTTTCAAGCATAGAAGATATATGTGTGTTTGAAATGGAAAAAAAGATCATAGTATACAGAGATAGGACATACCCACATTTGCACACAGTAATTCTCATCACTTTATCTAATCAACACCAATGACCATTTGATGCTATAGTTAGACTTAACAAATATTTTTATTGACTTGATAAAAATCATTCATTGGCTTAATCAAAATGTAAAAAAAAAAAAAAAAATACCACACACTCACATAAACATGCACACATCCTTTTCCTTTGGGGTTTGAGTTAATCAATACTAACGACAAGTTTGATATCTTTAGAATTAACTACAGTTTTGAAGGACTTGGTTAAATAGTTTAATTTGATGTCCTGACCACCTGGATACTTTTGAAAACGGTAAATTTCTCTATAGAGTGTGTAGCTTCAGATATATCCGAAGAGTGAATAAGTTTTATTCAAGGAAACATTTTTAGCATAGCTTTCCTGGTTTTACTTTTAATGCTTTTCGAAATGGGGAAGCAAAGGAAAAGGTAAGGATTTGTGCCTTGTTTTGTTTGTGATTTCCTCTGTTGTCTTATGAAAAGCACGTTGTCTTATGCCTATTAATTTTTTCCATTTATGAAACTTGGAAAGAGAAAGCTATTTCACACAGTTGCTGTGAATAGTAATTAATTCCAATGATTAGTGTGAATTTGCATATGGGCATTTGTGAAATGATGTTTGGTTATGAAATGCCAAGCACCCCTCCTATTCTCTTTGGTAAGTTGGTAAATAAAAATGCTGTTGTATAGAAGAGATGGGCTAATACAGCTCTTTCCATTTGGGCCAAGGTTGGCTGCTCTGGATCAAAACTGCTGCTATTTTGTCAGCCTTCGTTTGATAAGTTTTACTGTTAATAATTTGGTCAATGGCAGCTATGCAGGTTTAGCACTATTTATGTTGTCAGATGCAAAAGCAATAATGAACCCTTGGTCGTGTCTCTAGTTACAGACTAGATACTTTTAGCACTCCTAATTTCTCTCTTTCCCTCCCTGTCTCTTTCAAATACACTCACCACCCTCAATTTACCAAAACCTATTATTGAAAAAGTATTAGAAAGTGGCCATTTGTGTAACTCAAATACCCTGCAATAAGTTGGTGAAACGATGGTACAGCCATTCAGTGGAATATTATTCAGCCATTAAAAGACATTATAGAAAAATAGTTGATGACATATTAGGATGTCCAAAATGTATTTTTTTAATAAAAAGGGTATATTAAAACAGGGTGTAGATTATTTTTGTGTATGTATATATATGTATATATATATTTATAAAATAGTCTGGACCAAGGTACCCAAATATATGGATACTAAAACTAGGAGCAAATTTTCTTTTTTCTATATTTCTAAAATTTTCTACAACTACCATCTATTCTATAACAAAATACAATTTTAAAAGCAATCAATATTTTTCTACATTATGATATTAATCACACACATTCCCACATAAACACATGCAGGGAAAAATTAAATGTTAACAAAGATTAAGTATGGAATGTGAGATTACATTTGGCTTTTTTTTTCATCTTTATTTTTTCTAGAAGCTCTAGATTTTCTCCATTGGGTATATATGACGTTTATAATCAGAAAAAAAGAGTGTTCACAAATGCAAAAAGAAAACGGCGTATTTTCTGACTGTCAGTGGAAGAAATGTATCCCAATATAGATCAGAAGTAGATGAACCTCTTAATGCTTCCCCAGTAGAAGCTCCTTGTGTTGTAATATTCATATATTAAATCGTGACTTACCATTAGGTCATGAGGCAATTTTGTGCAGTTCCCTAATCCTGGTGGCAGTCATGTTTGTGTAAATAACTCTTTTTCCCTACTTTAAAAATCATGATACAGGAAATTCATTTTCTTCGCCATTACCTGGTCTGTCTTTTCCTCCTTCCTCACGTGTGCCTGTGCTCCCCTTGCCCCATTGTCCTTACCACCAGCAGCCTTGGCAGGAGTGTGTTTTCCTCGGAGTGATTGATGTTAGATGCAGTTACTAATCGGAAGCACCAGCCTTTCCAAAGTGCAAACTGCACTTTCTCCTTTGTACCATTAAAAGGTTATTTAAAAACTGCTCCCCGCCCCATAAGAAAAAGTAAAAATTTAACATATAGCAGACAGAATAAGTTGAAATATGAAGAAAGAAAAATGGGCCCAATTTTCAAGTCCAAACAAACGAGAGAACAATGACCTGTTCCTAATCCAGCATCTGAATGTGGTAATGTCGTCAGCCACACTTTGGTTTCTTCTCAATTGGAATATACTAATTCTTCGTATGATATGGTATCAAAATAATTGTTTTTAAAAAAAGGAAAACTTAGGTATTGAATCGGTTGTTTGGACCAGCAATTGTTGTGACAGTTGGACCCCTTTTTTACATACCAAGGAGGAAGAAAAGAAAAGAAGCGAATAGAGCACTTGCACAAACAGAACTGCCCAATTTGTTGCTTGATAATAGTTACAGAAAACAACTAAATTAGCACCCTTATTGACTGTTAGTGTAGACACAACCTAAAAATAATCTTTCTCCTAAAAAACATGTGCTTCTCTTTTTTTTTTTTTTAAAGAGGTTTTTTTCTCCCCGTTTTCCCCTTGAGGGATGTAAAAAAGAGTATTTTTGCATTTCCTCTTTTTAACACTGTAACTTCTGATTGAATTCATTTTATAAGAAAGAAGAATGAGTCCAAGGAGAGTTTTAATGCCAAAAACCACAGGAAACTCAGCACTTTTTTCAGCTCTGAAACTTATTTTTGTGACTTTAGCTCTTGCTTGTGCTTAGACCGGAGGCCGTGCCTACTTAAAACAACCAAGATAGCAAACCACACTATATTTAGTTTATTTGAAGTGTGAAAATTATTATCTTGTTCAATAATTAACAACTAGTGGCTTCAAGCTAACTTCTGTATCCCTGAATCTGAGCTGCGGAGGAGCCCAGAGTGACATTTCCTATTTTCTATTTCCAATGGACATTTCCTATTTCAACACCAAGAAAGGCATTGTGCTGAGGAGGGGAGGCTGAAGGAAACATAATGAACCCTAGTCTTCTGCTTTAGGAAGTTATATCTTTATTTATCTAAGAATTTCTTTTGCCCACTGACCAAGTGTATACAACTGCTTGAAGATATTTTTCCTCCCAGTTGCCCCAAACTAGTATTTTTGTACTTTCAACAATTTTTCCCATTTTGGAATCTTTTTTCCCCCTTTCCTTTCTTCACATTTCTCTCAGTCTACAATTCCCTGTGTCTGGGAAGGAAAAGACTAGTGTTACTTCCTTAATCAAGTCAGGTAACAAAATGCTGCTATTAATAATCATGACAATAATAACAACAACAACCCTGAATGCATGAGATGCCAATGTATTCGCTCATTCCGTCCTCACATCAAGCCTTAAGAAAGGTCTTAGTCTTATTCCCAATTTCCTGTGGAGAATACTGAGGCTCAGAGAGGCCAACACATAAAATCCACAACTGGCAGAGCTGCCAAAGAACAAGGCAATTTGTCTCATGAGTTGCCACTTTTCATAAATCTACGCCACCTCTCAAAGTTGTGGTCTCAAATGTAGTGCCTTGTATAGAACTAGTTCTTAGTAACTGTGGATGATTATCGAATTACCCACATTATTATATAAAGTTCTCCTTACCCAGAGTGAATGTCCTTATATGCATAGTTTCAAATTCCCATTTACATGTTTGAGTTTTAAGTGATTTCTTCAGCTTCCTTTTATTTTACTGAATACAGTAAATAAGATGTTTGCCATTTGTAGAAACATAGATTAGCTGCTTCTATTGTTTGTGTTATAGAGCAAGAAAGAGGAAGGAAAATGGACATCATATATGTAAATATAACGAATGTCTTGCTTTATCAGTTCAGTTTATAAACGTTGATTTTACCTTTTCAGTTCATCACTTGGGCAAGGAAAGCACCACTGAGCAATGAAATCTGATCTTCTGTTCTTGCGTCCCCGTGTCCCAGTGGCTCACAAACCTCTGGGGCTTTCTCCTTCTAAACTGGAACCTGTCAGCTTTGAATGCCTCATCTAGGTGGAACCCAAGGATGCCTCACCATCACCATCCATTGATACTGCCTAGAGTCACTTTTGTTTGTCTGGCAGACACTAATCTACTCTTTTAAGCTGCCTCTGCTGGTCAAAATCTCCGCCAGCACTGCAAGAAAACCCTTATTCCAACTCTCTTAGGTCACACGCACAGGTTTGGCCATTTTTCCCCAAGCGCCAATGACTGTACTAGAGTTGGCTGGGTTGGTAGAAGCTTCCAGAATCTGGCATGTGTTGTGGCAAACAAAAACATTCTCCAGTCAACATTTAATCCCTTGTGTGGACTCCAAGACCTTAACTTACATCATTTCTTTCCTCACATTAATTTTATTTTAGGAGCATGACTGCTCTTCTCTGTCATGGGTGCCTTAAGTGGGGCTCCTGAGTCCACCCTAGTGGACATCCTGAGAGCTGAAGGCTCCTGAGCATCTCATGTAAAATAGTCAGAGACCCCAGCTCTCTAGCCCAAAGGGGGAGGGAGGTTTTTCAGTACGGCTTCCAAAACACATACAAAATTTCCTGAACACTCTTATTCCATTGGTGTCTTAATGGGAGTTGTAGATAGTCACACCTACAGTTACATGTTACACACTTACATACAAGTTATGTATGGCCTGTTTGCATGATCAGAGGTCTCCATTCCCCAATCCAAGAGTATTTCAACCGTCTACCTTAGGAGGAGTTCATTAAAATTCTGCTTTGATGAGACAGTTGCCTCACCTCCTCACCTCCCCACTTTTTCTATTATAAAGTATGGGCTAGTTTGAGGCACAATAAACAATAAAGGTACCCAGAGAGACAAGTGAATTAACAAGTCTGTTACACCTAAGCACACACAGAACGTTTCTCTAGGAAACTGACAGTCAGCAAGGTGCCCTGCTGGATCTAAAGGTGGGTGTGGGCAGCTCAGACACAGGCATGTCGTTCCCTAAAGGGGTGATCCTTTCAGTGACTCGTAAGTGCAGTTATGCACAACGTGGATGTGAGTACAGCTACGGTTAGATAGGTGTGCTGGCTGTCCCACTGTCAGTCAACAAAGAGGGTGAAAAATCAGACCTTCTGCATTAGGGGGGTGTGCCAGTTTGAATGTATCATGTCCCCCAATCACCATTATCTTTGATGTAATCTTGTGTGGACAGACATTATCAGTGTTGATTAGATTTCTTTGAGTGTTTCTTTGGAGATGTGCCCCATCCAGCTGTGGGTGAAGACTCTGATTAGATATTTCCATGGAGGCATGGCCCCACCCATTCAGGGTGGGCCTTGATCAGTGGAGCCATATAAATGAGCTGATGGGCAGAGGGAATGCAGTGCAGCTGTGAGTGATGTTTTGAAGAGGAACCACAGCCAAGAGGGACACTTTGAAGAAAGCGCAGGAGCTGCAGATGAGAGAGAGTTTGAAGATGGCTGTTGAAAGCAGACTCTTGCTCCGGAGAAGCAAAGAGAGGACAAATACCCCAAGTGCAACTATGAGTGACATTTTTGAGGAACTGCAGCCTGGAGAGGAACGTCCTGGGAGAAAGCATTTTGAAACCAGAACTTTGGAGCAGACGCCAGCCACGTGCCTTCCCAGCTAACAGATTTTGCGGACACCATTGGCCATCCTCCAGTGAAGGTACCCAATCGTTAATGACTTACCTTGGACACTTTATGGCCTTAAGACTGTAACTGTCTAACCAAATAAACCCCCTTTATAAAAGCCAATCCATCTCTGGTGTTTTGCATTCTGGCAGCATTAGCAAACTAGAACAGGGGGTTTAAAAGAAGCCAGCAAATCCGGAAGGAGTATGGTAAAGGGCAGTGGTCAGGGCTCTGGATCCTGAGAGAGCAGATGTCTAAGCCAGCAGTGACCTTGTCCTCTGAGGCCAATTTCCTGCATGAAAGGGGCTGCGCGTGTGAACGAGGAGAGGATGGCAGTGGTGGGCATGTGCCGACCTCACCCCATGTTCCTGGATCAATTCTGGAGGCCAGTTGCTCTCCCACACATAAGTGGTAATGCCCACAGTTTCCTCTTAATAAATAACAAGTGAATGATAGAGATTGGATCACGAGCCTTTCTGATATTAAAGCCCATGTTCAGTAATACTGTAATAAAGGAAGTTTTAACTCAAGGTTTAGTTTTTTAAAACTTTTTATTGTAGTCACATATTTACAACTCAGAATGTACGACTCAGTAGTACTAGTTGCATTCACAATGTTGTGTTACCATCATCAACATCCTTTACCCAAACTTTTTCATCACTTCAAATGGAAATGCTGCACCCATTAAGCAATATCTCCTTCAAGGTTTAATTTTGATCAATTGATTATGGCTGCATTTATCACCTTGTTGAGGATTCTGATGTCACTCATGGGGGCCCGTGAGGGTTTGTCACGGGCTGGGGCTTGCAGGGGTGGGGAGGGGACCGACAGGGACTGAAGTATTGGGTCAGCAAGGATGCCTCTCTCTACCCCAGGTGCCGTGTTGCTGCCTTAAAAACAGAGCAGCAGGTTAGCCCATGTTAGCAATGCACAAAAAATAAAATCCAAACTTAGAACAAAACCTGCTTTTGATAATTTCTATTAAAAATGTGTTCCCTTCTAGGTAATTAAAAAATAACAAGCCCAGTTCAAAACATAGGCATATATTGTGCTTGAGGTTTTACTGCCTTCTCTTCTCTCGCATTTTTTTTTCTTTTGGTGGAGAGGGAAATTTACTAAAGGCAGAAAGTACCTGACATATTTTGGTGAGTTCTGGATAATTCTCTGTAATAGGCTATACAAGGTAATGTGAGATGAAGCCATTTAAGAAAACAAAGGCCATGGGAAGGCAATGAGATGATCCATTTCAATTTGGGGAATATTCTGTAGAACTTATTATAAAATATGGCAGAAATGGGGGAGTACTTGGATATCCAGGTTCTCTTGCAACAAGTGAAAGAGAAGGTCTGGACCTGCACGGTGGAAGTTGAGTACAGAAAGCTGGGTTGAAGGAGGCAATTCAATGTCAGTTCTAAAAACAAGCAGGAAATCACAGAACAGACTGTAAACATAATGAAACATAATTATTTTTCTGCCTTAGGAATTATAGAGCTCAGAATTAAAATCTTTGGTGTTTTTCTCCTCTACTTTAAATAGTATTAAATAACAGGAAAGATATTGTTGCAAAACCTCCTTAAGCTATTCAGACAGTTAAGTAAACATTTTATTGCTTAAATCTCAGTGCTAGATTGTTGTAGAAATTCGGCAGAGGTTCTTAGCAGGTTACAGTCAAAACATCATACACTTGAGTAAACAATATTATTCTAAACATAATTCAAAATGCAAGAAAGGGGATGTTATGGTGAGGTTAAAAAAAAAAAGGGTAAGATCAGGGGTAGTGAGAATTACTGCCTGCTCTCTACCCATCTCCATTAACAATGAAGGAAAAGAATGGGAGGACAGAAGGAAGGGAAGGAAGGAGGGAGGGATGGAGGGAGGGAGAAGGAAGTAAAAGAATGAAAAGAAAAGGTGTTTCCTGTGGCTGCCTCTACAAACAGAAAGGCCGCTGGAATTTGAGCTTCTTATGATGGGGAAGGTTAACTGCTCTAATGAATGGCCCCAAATTCTCAGTGGCTTCATACAACGAAGAATAATTTTGTGTTCCCATTTTAGCTCCGTGTGGGTGGGGAAGCTCTCCCCCAGCCCTAACTCCTGACCGAGACCCTTTTCATCTGGCCGTGCTACTTCTTCTTGCACACTTACCTCCGGGGCAAAGGCACACTGAGGCCCCAGGGCAGGGAACCGGAAGTGGCATGTCAGCTGCACCCAGATTCTCTTGACCAGAACAGAGCCCTGTATATCCCCAGCCTAATCCTAACCAGGCCGAGAAGCGCAGTTTGTCCGGGAAATGGAAACAACAGAATTGGTGAGCTTCTAGCCAGTCTCCGCCACTCACTGGAGTTCAGTGACAGGTGGAAGCAAATGACGGAGTAGGAGGAAATTTCCTTTCTACAGCTAAATCCTTTGAGGCCTGAACTCTTGCAAGCATTCATACCTAATGTGTGAAGATGAGTTGTGGCCACAAAGCTGTTTTGATTCCTTCTCAGTCTCATTGCCCTTCAGTGGGAGAGACCGTTTTTTCTTTGAAATTCCCGGTGAGTGGTGAGTTCTCTCTTCTTTCTCTCAGGGATAGAGCCACAGGTCATTGGTTGACGCCACCACTCCGAGAAAAGCTTGGGAGGTTTATCATGGGGATGACTTAAAATAAGTTGATAAGCCTCTTTTCTGGTAAGTTCAGTTGTTTCTGGTTACTTCTGTATTCTATAGATTAAGTAAACTGTGTTTTTCCTTTTGATTTTGACATCTTATATACTGTTTCTTAATCTTACCTAGGTAGAAATATTTGTTCTTGGGAAAAAAAAAATTGTGTTTTTCTTCTTTTAAGTATTCTCCCTTAATTCTAAATTATTTAATAATGGTAAAAAGAATAACAAATTTAAAGCTCTCATACTTCACATCAGAAGTTACACTTTTATATTCTTATAATTATGCAGAAGAGGAAAAAAGAATACAATTACTAGGGTAAATTTAGCTTTAGTATAAAAGAAATCTATGGTAGAACTATAATTATTATAATAGTGTAGTAAATATACAGGTCGTAACATGAAGCTATTTTTCAGTATGATTATAATAGTGTTGCTATTACTAGAACCAATTTACTATAGTTTTACTAGGCAAAAGATTAGTTACTCTATTTTTCATGTAATAACTATGATTTGTTATGGTTTTATGACAAAACTAAAAAGATATTATAATGAATTTTATTATGTTGTACTTGTAAGTGGTAGAGAAGGAATTTTAGTTTGTTTTCTAGCTTGACTTTGCGCTGATAATATGGCCTAGAGCATGTCACTTGAGTTTCCCGTATCTTCTGTTTTCCATTGCGGAAAAAGAAATATGCATTAAAAAAATGTAACCTAAAATCCAATCCTAATTAATGGCACTTGGAGTCACTTTATGGATTAATAGAAGTGAAATATTAACCTTATGCTATTGTAGATTAAGTTACTCAGAAGAACATATATGCTCTCAAAAATTAAATATTGAAAACATCGTAGCGTCGTAGGGAACAGCTTGGACCCAGCCTTTGTCCTCGCTTCTCCTGCCACGATCTTTTCGAACTTTTCTCCGCGTCTGATTGCTCTGAGTTTCAGTTTCTCCCCTCCAATGTGAAGGAGCAGATGATTCACAGGGCAACCCTAAAATGAAAGGCTTCTGTGCTTTCTAAAGTGAGTCAAAGCTAATTTGGTCATCACTGATCTTACCGCCCATTTCAAGGTACTGCTCCATTACTGTATACAACCAAAGTTAAATAGCATGATTAAAAATAAAATTGTCAGGTGTTGTGCAATAAATAAAAGCTGTTATTATTTTAATTGTCTCGGACTTGCCAATGGCTACACTTCCTTCTGGGGCGTTGGGGAGTTAGTCACCTTAGGCCTAAGTGGACCTTTTCAGTTTGCATATTAATAAATTAGTACTCCAGATAAATTGATAAAACATAAACTTCTATGGGTAAGTTCTGTTCTTCCTCTTTTGAAGTTTGGAACCATCATGGAGAGAGAACTGAGGTGGATAGAGAGTAAGGTATCAACTATATTGGTGAAAATTTTGATTGAGGAAGTGGTTTGGCTCCTTAGCCAAATTCTTCTAATATTCACACCCTAATTAGCCTCTTCTCCACTCCCCAGCTCTAATCTGGGGCAAAGTGGATGGGCAGGCATGTCCTTCCCAGCAGGAAGATGAAAAGGAATATTGTGAAGACAGGCTGCTCAAAACAGATTGGGGGGCTGAGTCGAGCATGCTTGGGTGCTTCTTTCAAATCTATCAATCAAATGTCACTACAAAGAGTAACAATGGAAATAGGGCAACGACTGCTTCCCCGTGACTTCAGAAAGGTCCAAGGAAGGAACCATCAGAAGGAGAGAATGATTTTTCCTTCAGTCTGAAACAATTCGGGGAAAGATAAATGGTTTTAGAGCCAGACTAACTTAGGTTTGAATTCTGTCTGCCTCTTATTAGCTGTGCGATCTTGGGCAAGCTACATAATCCTTCTTATCCTTATTTATAAAATGAGGATAAAAATATCCACTTCCTGGCACAGCAGAGATGTAGCTATGTGTGCACAAACCCTTTCTTTTCCCTTGTAGGCATCCACGAAGACTTCTTTCCCAGACCATGTGGCTGCGTTCTTGCCAAGGAAGTCTTGGCAGAAGTCAAGTTTGCCACTTCCAGGCCTCACCCATAAAAACTCCTGCACCATCCTCCATACACCTTCTTTCCTTGTCTTCCAGCCAGATGCACTGGATCCAGTAGAAAACCCCCAAACCCCAAGAGATAGCAGAGCCACTCGGTAGAGAGAACTTGAGAACCTGAATGCCTCAGTGGATGTTATCTCTTTATCCTACTCTTTTGGCCTGTTTTGGACTACAATTTGAGTTAGGAATAATTATTTACTATGTTAAAGCTACTGAGGTTTGCGGGTTGCTAGTTACAGAGATTAGCCTTTCCTGATTAAGACATCTAATGTTGTCGTAGAAATACAATGGAATACAATTCAGGAAATGCTGGCCCAGTGTTAGGCAGACCTCAGAAATGCTTTGCTCAAGTTTGATCTCTTCCTTCTAACCCTCTGTTATCAGCCAGTGCATCTGATTACCAGTCAGTAACATATTGCCAGACTCAACTATATGGAATCAGAAAAAGAAAACAAGCTCCATGTAATTTGGTTGTTTGCTTCAGGTAAGCAATGATTAAAGAATCAAGTCTAGGCAATGAACAAACAAAATTCAAATCACAATGGCAAACACCTAACTGTTGTTTCAACCGTGATTCTTTTAAGTAAAAGCTAATTGTTAGCCAGTTAGTTCTGTTTTAGACTAGTGCTGGAAATAGCCAATGATTTGTTTTGAGACAAAGATAAATTTAAATGCCATTGTAGGCAACTTATTCATCTTCTTCCAACTTATTGGGGTTTTTTGAAATGCCTCTAATTTGATTTTTGGATAACTCCATCTCCATGATTCTACTCTATAACTCACAATGTCTTAGCATTAATTCAACTGTGTAGTATAATTCAAATAGATTTTATAGAGTTGAGTATGTCTCCCCAAAGATATCTTATTTCTCAAAACCCAGAGGTAAGCTATTGTAGCTTTCCAAAGGGGTGAAAACAAGGAAGAAACAATACAATGAGTGAGGCAGAGAACAGGGCAGAAGTGAAGAAATAGAAACAGATAAACAAGCCAAGGTAAAGGAGGCCACAGATTAATATTATTTATCATAGCGGATACGTAAATATAATCAGAAAGTGGTATCTAACACCGTTGTTGACGGTTGGGACCATTTTAAAGGCTTTTATATAGACTCTTAGCTTCATCCAGTGATAAATTATAGTGTCCTTTAACTACCTGGGAAAATGAACTTGAAGTAGGCCTGTAGGTACCTAATGACATGCCTTCCAATGATTCCAATGAAAACATTTTTCAGAAGCCTCAGATCACTAAAGACAATTTCGTTTTTTGGTTGGTTGCACTCCTCATCATAGGTCTATTGGGAAATCTAGACATGTAGACTGGGGTCATATTTTAAAAATTCCTTTTTGCATCAGTGAGGCTCATCTCATAGCCACTATACCCTGAACAATTTGAGAACACTACGGAAATGTCTGTTTTGCGGCTGTTTCTCTAAGTATGTAGAGAAAACGTTCAACAAGTGTTTTTTTAAATTAAAATATTGCTAAAAGAATCTTCTAAGACACCTTGCCTTTATTTAAGAGAGTCATGCAATTCAATTTTAGTTTTTTAAAAAGCTAACCAATAGCACATGTGCTTAAGAGACCAGTTTCCCTTCAGAGTAGATGGTGGTTTGGAGAAGTAGGGACTGATGGATGGTAGAGAAGAGTCAGGAGGTCCTTCGTAATCCAGACTTTTAAAAAGGTCAGGGGTGTGGAGAAACAAAAGAGGGAGCAGATTCAGCATGTCTTTTTGACTTTATTCAATTGAAGATGATGAACGAGCGAGAGGAAAAAGTAGGAATATACCTCAGGTTTCTAGTTTAAATGGTGGCGAGGTGCACAGAGAGTAATGCTGTTAGCCAACATAAGGAAATCTAAGAGGTGAAGCCACAAGACTGGAGAGAAAGACAAAAAAAACTAACATCAACCATCGTCTGTTAAATGTAGTTGGTAGCAGTTGAAAAATGAGTCCGGAATTTAGGAGAGAGATTGAGAACAGAATAGATTTGGGACCCAGCTTTAATCTTCAGATCAGAACAACACCTTTTCTGGGCTCCTAGGCACTTGAAATGTAGCTAATTCAAAGAGGATGACTGTAAAGGCAAAACACACACTGGATTCTGAAGCCCTAGTGAGAAAATAAAAGATGTAAAATATCTCATTCATTTTTATACTGTTGATATGTTGAAAATATGTTGGCTATCTTTGGTTAAGTAAAATATATAATTAAAATTAATTTTAATTGTTTATTTTCAGTTATTTTTTAATGTGGCTACTAGATTTCAAGTTAATATGTGGCTCTTGTTATATTTCTATTGGAAAGCGCTGGGCTAGTCTGTCAGCAGGAAAAATAATTGATGCTTTTCTCTTCCATTTGATTTTCCCTCTTTTCTTATTTTAAGTATTCTAAGTATTGTAACAAAATTCTAAAAGTGCATTTTGATTAACTGAATAACTGTAAAATCACGATATAAAACTTACTTTACATAGTAACAGTTGTTGTTGTGTATCTCTTGGAGGATGTGTGAGTTCTGTGCTGCCCTAGAAGTTCCCACAATGAATAGTTCAGGGCTCTGTGCTATATTGCTTCAAGCATAGGGTGTGTGTGTGTGTGTGTGTGTGTGTGTACTCATAGTCATGAAAATCTGCCATTCTCTTTTTATATTCTATATTTGAAATGTATAGATTATAAATTTAAGTGTATTCTTTTTAAGAAAAATGAACCCAAGTGACAGCACCAAAGTTTTCTTCTAGCTTTCTACCAATAGAATGAGAAAGTGCTTGTTCCAGGGATATTGCAGGGGGAAAATTGGTCACTTAAATATCGGAGAATTAAATTATATAGTACCTGTAGCAAATGACAAAAGTGTGGTTATCACTTACTTTATTGCCTTTACACTCCCTTTTAAGTTAAATGTATATAATAAAATAATCCAATTCTTTTACCCTTTCTCATCAGAATATCCAGAGAAGATTCAGATTGATTGTTACAGCATGGGTAAAGTCATTTCATCTTATCTGACTTCTCTACCCTTTCATATCAGGTGTCCTTGGCAAAAGCCAACATTTCACTCTATTGCCAATAGTGCTTTATGTCAAATTATCTCTTGTTCTCCTATGCTCTCACTTGTATAGAGAATCTCATGAAAGAATAAATTGAAAGGTTCCTTATAAATGTACTACAACATGATCTTTGGGGACAGGAATAATTCTGATCTAATTTCTTTGTTTAAAAAGAAAATAACTGTTAATGTCTATTTCCTTCTCTTAGTCAACATGTAAGTTTTCTGTATTGTTGATGATAAAAAGGCACAATTGTAACATATACAACTAGCAGGAGATGTTCAACAGTGACTATATTTTCCATAATAGGTCTGATTGTGATAGATTTAAATAAAACATAACCCAGACCACATTCATTATAACCCTTGACCTACATGGATTTTAATACTGAATTGCTCGTTAGCTGAGTATTTCCAAAGCCAGTTGCTGATGTAGTTATCTCTCTTAAATATTAGTTATACATCTTTAACTAACATTATAGATTATTGTAAAATGTACAAATGTTTGTTTACCTACTTTCTATTCCAGCGAATTTGTTTTCCTGGGAGTCATCCTCTATTGTTTTTATTTAACCCTTTATTAAAACAGCTAGGAATTGGATGTGAAAACATTTATCATCACTATACCTGGTGGGCCTCTTCCTTAAATTAGAGAGCTTGGTAATTTCTGGTTGTTGCATAATACAGACACATTTCTACTGAATATTGAATCAAGAACCCTAACTCATTTCAGCTACAGGCAATCAAATATCAATGATTTTTAGATTTACCAACTTTGATAAAATTAAAATTGTTGACCCAGTTTACTTTTTTATTACAAGCCTCTGAAAAACCCAGCTTCTCTGTGATCTTAATTGAATTGCATCTAATACAGCCACTCAATAAATATATAACTTCAAACTTTTAAAAACAAAACAGTAATAACAGCAACAAACAAAATGCAAGAAAACAGAAAAATATATTATTTGACTTTATGAAGAACAGTGAGCTCAGTTCTGCCAAATGGACAGGGTAGCACTGGAAAATTCAGGGGACGGGGCACTGGAAAGTTCAGCTCTGTTGGTTTGTCATTAGGTTGCCACAAATAGCATTATAGTCTAACTTGTAACATTTTTATCCAATGTAATTATAAGGATAACCATTAAAATATCAATAAATACATCATACTAGTATATTTTTAAAGGGCTATTTCCTAAGTTGAAAGAACTCTCACAGGCAACTTTCCTCATAAAGTCAGTCAAGATTGTGGAAATTTTCTGTTATTTTTTTCTAAATCTCTATTTTGCCTTGGTCTTCTATAGGTCACAGTTACTCTCTTAATCTCCTCCTGTACCCTATTTGGAAATGGGAGCATAATAGCAATGAAGAGATTCGATACTATTTTTCTAGAGGCTTTCAAACCCTTTTGTTCCTAAAGATGTCTGTATAAACCAAAATACTAAAAAAGTACTGTATTCATAATTAAGTATGTGTACTTAAGTTGGGACTTGAACAGGATTTTCTCTTGGTAACAGCTTTGGAAAGTTGAACTCTATATTTTGAATCATCAATTTTCTGAACTAATTGCAGGTTGGAAATGTATCTCAAGGAGTAATACACTTGTCTTACTGATTTAACTTGGACAAAGTATTCCTCTTGGTTCCTAAAAGCAGGTAGAATTCCATTCAGATAACATTCCTCAATGGGAAAATGTAACTTTTTTAAAGGCTATTTTTAACAGGTACTGGTTTACAAGACCCTGTAGATTTGCTTTGGTAAAAGTAAAAACACAAATGACTTCACAGTTCTGTCAGCTCAGATTTGCAGCCATTCATTACCTCTCTAGGCTCCTTGAGATGATGCCTCCAGCTCAGATATATTTCCAGGACTTAATGCATCCTTGGGCAGAAGGTGCTTGGGTCTCCAGCTTGGCATTTCCTCACGCTCTGTTGCCTCTTTTGAGCTCCTGTCATCTAAAGTCTTTCTCCTTCTTATCCCCAGCCTTGGGACACATCTCTCTCCCTTCTGTATTAGCCACAGTGTTACAACAAATGAGCGGTGGTTTCTTTTAGAAGGCATGAATTACTAGTCCTCTTAGAGAGGACTAGTTGTATCAGGCCATGTCAGAGGTGCCATGTTCTGGGTCAGAGTGATCATTAGAGCAAGAGGAACTCTCCTATTCTAAGATACAGATGGTCCTTTCATGAATGGATTTTGAATAAGTGTGCTCTGTAGTAGATATGATGATAAAAGTCATATATGAGTGTTATTGCTGCATTTTTGCATGGTAAATAATGGACATCTAGTAAGCCTCTCAGAGTCAACATGTTCAAATCAAAATTCTTAATATTTATCTGCCACACAAATTCTTCCATTACTCTTCTCCATCTCAGTTAAAGGTATTCAGTTGCTCTTCAGAAACTTAGGGGCCAGTTTATCTACCTCTTCCCACATCCAATTTTTGTTTCAACCAAGAAAATATATTTCAAATCTGCTTCACTACTTATTAATTTAATTGCTACCACCCTTGTCCAAGCTGCCATTGCAATACAACCCGGGCTTTGGGTTGAAAACCATAGGTCAGTATCCTAGACATAAGGTTAATTCAGAAATAGACCTGCCTTGCTGGGACTGAAAAACCTCTTTGCATTATCTCAGACCCTGATTAGATTAAGATGATCTATTATTGCTAGTATCCCTGCCACCTACTAGAAATAGAGACAAATCCTCTCTAGTAGATGACAAAATCATCCCAGACTTTAAACTATTGCTACTGTTTTTCACATATGATAGCCAGCACTGGATAAAAACAATCAGGCATGTGAAGAGACAAACCAAATTGATGGAAAATTAAAAGAAAAAAATTCGAATAGAAAAAGATCCATGGGAAAGTCTGATAATGGAATTATCAAACACAAACTTTAAACTCATTATGCTTATTATGTTCATGGAAATAAAAACAAGGTTGAGAATGTTACAGGAAACTGGAAGTACTAAATAACAAAATTAAAATTCTCAAACTGAAAAACGCCTTAACCAAAGTTAAAGCTTTAATAATTGGGAATGACAACAGAAGAGACATAGCTGAAGAGAGACTTAGTGAAATACAAGATAAGACAGAAGAAAATAGCCACAATGAAACAGAGAGAGACAAAATAATGGAACATTTTTTAAAAAGAAAGTATAAAAGAAATAGAGGATGCATTTCTTATTATTTAGATACAGATAATGGGAGTCTAACAATAAGATAATGACTGAGAATTTTCTAAAACTGAGGAAAGACATAGCCAAAAATTTAAAATGCAAAGTGAGCTCTACTGATCCAACCTAGACCAGTACAGAGAAAATCTCAACTGGACATATAATATAAACACTAATGAAAGTCAAGACAAAGACAAATATGCTAAATACATCCACATACAAAAAGACACAATACTTTCAAAGGGGCTACAATAAGGATTATAGCCAATTTCTCAACATAAAAAATGAATTCTAGAGGACAAAGGAATGCTATCTCCAATGTGGTAAAAAGACAGTAATTGCCATCATTACATTCTATACTTCATGTATATGTCCTTAAAAAAGTGAAAATGACATAAAAATATTTTCAGGAGAAGAAAGCCTGGAACACTTGTCACCAAGAGATGCACTCTAAAGAGAATTCTTCACGCAAAAGGAAAATGATGTAAGATCACTACTTTGCTATGCAGGAAGGAATAAAGACCAAAAATGACAATTATTCAAGCACTCTAAATGAATACTGATTATGTAATGAAATAATAGTGTCTTATAATTTTTCATAATATCAAAAATTTCAATTAATTATGAATACATACCAATTCTAAATTAATATGCATCTAATAAAGTGGCCTCAAAATATAAAAACAAAAAAAAAATCACAGAACTACAATAGATGACTTGATAATGATAGAGGGAGGGAAGTTTTAATATACTTCTCTCTGTAACTGATAGAACAGTCAGGTAAAACATTAATATGTGTATGGAAGATATAAATAACATGATCAGCAAAGTTTACATAACTGACATATCTGGAATATTGTGTTCAAAATCTGCAGAACATATATATTTTTCAAAATACATTCAACTTTTCAAAATTAACCATATGCTGTGACAGAAAGTAAATCTTAACATATTTCAAATCATTGGAATCATAATATTCTCTTTGGTTACAGTGAAATTAAGAAATAAACAAGATAACTAGAAAATTCCCATATATTTGGAAATTTAAAAACACACTTTTCTGTAACTCAATGGTTAAAAGATAAAACAGAATAGGAATTTAAAAGATATTTTGAATTATTTCATATCAAAATATATGGGATGCAGCTTTAACCTTGAATTTATTTATTAGAAAAGAGGAAAGGTTAAAAATCGATGATCCAGGAATGATTGATGTGGAATGCTAAAAGCTTTTTCTCTGAGATCAAGACCAAGAGAAGAGTGACTATTACCACCCTTCTCATCAACATTCTATGGAAGTCTTAGTTTGAAAAAATAAGAAAAGACATAACAGGATAAGGATTAGAAACAATGAAGTAAAACTGTCATTATTCCTTCACAATATGATTGTGCATATAGAAAATGTAAGTCTAGAAATAAATTATTAAAATTAATAAATTCTTCACAAGGTTTCAATTAAAAATATTTTTTTTAATTTGAAAAATTACATCATTTATGATAGCATCAAGATACATCAAATTCCTAAGAAAACTATAAAATCTTATTAAAGTATAAATTAAAGGAGGTCTAAATAGACGGATAAATGTACTATGTTTATGGACTGGAAGATTCAGTATTATGAAGAGGGCAATTATCAAAGTGATCTATAAATTCTATGAAATTCTGATCAAAACTACAGCAGGTTTTATTTGTGTGTGTGCTTAAATTGGCAATTGAATTAAAAAATTCTATGAAAGTGCAATGGCCAAGAACAGCTGACACATTTAAAGTAGGTTGTAAGACCATACTCTGCGAGTTATCAAGACATACTAAAGAGCCAGAGAATTTGTTACTGAATATAACAAAGACTGATAAATTTGACTGCATTAAATTTAAGATCTTGTGCTTATCAAAAGACTTCAATAAAAGAGTAAAAATGCAAGTTCAGAGAGGGAGAAGATATCCATAATGCATATAATTAAAAAGGGGCTCTTGTCCAGAATGTATGAACATCTTCTTCAGTTCAATAATAAACAATTCAGATAACTCAGTAGAAAAAACGGACAGAGACTTTAACAGATACAACACAAAAGAGGATCTCCAAAGGGCCAGCAAACAAGAAAAGTTGCTCAACATCATTGGTCCTCATGGAAATGCAAATTAAAATCACAGTGAGATGTCACTACAAAAACACCAAGTAGTTAAATTTACAAAGACTGACAATACCAAATGCTGCAAGGATGTGGAGCAATAGGCGCTCGCATATGCTATGGTAAGAATGTAAATGCAAATGTGAAAATTGTACAACTACTTTGGAAAATGGAATAATGTCTATTAATTTGAATATATGCTTAACTTAGAACCCAGCAATTCCACTCCTAGGTATATAATCAACAGAAAAACATGCAAATGTGCATAAAAACTTGTACATGTATAAATATTTATAACAGCATTATTTACAATAGCCCAAACCTGAAGTCAACCCCAAATACATTGCAATTTATCCATGCTCTACAGCAATGAAAATAAACTAACATTGGTATATGCAATGACATGGTTCAATCTTTAAGACACTGTTTTGAGTGAAATAAGCCAACCCTAAAGATTACATACTCTATGGTTTCATTTACATAAAGGTCACAAAAGGCAATGCTACCTAGGATGTTAGAGGTTGGGATAGCAGTTACTTTGGGTGATGCAGAAGGGAGACGTGATTGGGAGCTTTACAGTTATGACATTTGCATGTTTCTCTGTGTGTGATACTTCAATCAAAACATTATCCAAGCAACTTTCTTTGCACTTCCTTCCTCCCTCAGTGTACTACATCGTCTGCCTCTTGAATGTCACTGCCAAGTGTCTGGAAAGAAAAACTTATACTTGACATCTCTTCTCTCTCTCTTTCATGCTCAACCCATTACAATCTGGCTTCTGCCCTACTATTTTGAGAGAGCTTTCACCAAAGTCACCAATGACCTCCTAATTGCTAATTGTCTATTTTCAGTCTTCATTCTACTTGACCTCTCTGCAGCACATGGCACTGATGACCACTCCTAATTTGAAATTCTCTCTTCCCTTGACCTCTTTCTTGTTTTTTCCCTTCCTTTTGGACCATTTCAATTAAGTGACTCTCCTCCCTTGCTTGGCCCTCAAATACATGTGTTTTCTTGTTATTCTTGTCTAGGTTGCTCTAAAGTCAGAATTATAAACTGGCTGTAGAGTCGATTTCTGTAGTTCAAAGGGTTTTTAACGAATTGCAAATTATGTACCATCATTTTAAAACAACAGATCTCATATACAAATTTAGGTTTCTGGCATCAGAATGTTAAAAAGTCTGGCATCCTTGGATCCACCTTTTTGAGGAGGAACTGATCTTCCAGAGCCAAGTAGCAGGAGCTCGTTCATCTATCACAGAACTCACTCTATTCTCCCCATTTTTACAGCCTGTTTGGATCCCTGACAGCACTGACATATCTCACCACTGTTCTATACATCTTAGAGGAATGCTTCTCAATCATTAGTGCATAAGAATCATCTGGGGAGCTTGATAACAGGCTTCTGCCCCATCCCAGAGAGTGCAATGTGATGGATAGTAGGTGAGGCCTGGGAAGCTGCATTTTAAAAGCCTAAGCATCCAGATCCCTGGTGATTCTTGTGCAAGTCTATGGGAGACACTGCTTCAGGAGATCTCATGGACTCTGATGTCTTAAACAAGTTCAACTGCAGTCCTTGGTCTCAAGCCTTCACAGTCCAGTAGGTGATGCAGATGTCAAAGAAGTAATTTTTATACACATGTTCCAGGCAAGTCTGAAGTCTGATACACAGGTCTTTGTAGAAGTCTGAAGTCTGAGTTAGGCCTGGGATATCAACCTTTCAGATGTGGGTCAAGGCACTGTCTTACTAAATATGAAAGCTGTTGAACTGTGAATCAGTGGAGTTAGGCAGAGAGAAATGTACCTGACCAAAGGACAGTGACTGGGGAAAACAGTGGGAAGTTTTGGAAGAGGAGCAGAGCTTGTAGTGGCTCACTGAGGTGCATGAGAGTGGCTGTCTTTGATATAAGGCTTTTAGAATTAGCAGAGAGAACAGGTGACAGTGCTGCTTTGTACTGTCTCCGTATGGGTCAGAAAGTGACAGACGTTATAATAGAGTCATATATTGTGACCATAAAATGAATGTCCAGTCAGTTCCAGAGTCTGGAAATGGCCTTGGCTCATTCAATCAACCACTTAGGTTAGGAACCATAATTTGTTTGTGGCACCAATACGTGACTATGTTGTCCAGCAGTGTACAGGTTTACCTGTAGCTCTGCAGCTGGGTTGCTGTTCTGTTTCAACACTGGCCATTGACTGGATCAGTAGGGGAGAAAGATAATGGGGCAAAAAGATTGAGATTGATGACAAGTGATTCTAGACATGGACCAGGTTCACTGCTCAATGGTGAAGGAGGAAGAGGTTGCCTCCACTAGGAATTAAAGGGTTAAGTAACTGATGCCTTTGGTGACATCAAAGAATAGCTGGCTAGACCTGACAAAAGAGGAGGGCTGGATGAAGGAAAGTTATATTAAGAGACAGGGCTTTTGGAGATTAAGATTTCAGAAGCTGGCCCTTTTAGTATAACAATAATATTTCAGATTTGTCCTTGGGAATAGATTGCTGAAATGGAGTAGAGCTGAAGGTCTTTATAGTTAAGAAGATTAAGGAACTATAAATCAAGAGACACTATGTGTCTGACATAAACATATCTCCATGTTTAAGTGCCAGAAACAATAAGTTTATTTGTATTACTTACAGTAAAAATTATCCCTGCTATTGAATTAATGCAACTAAGTCACATTCATTATCAATTTGGTTAAAATGGTCTGCATTGTCTCATTTTTGTCCCTTGAAATATCACAATGCCTTCAGAGTAGTTCAGCAAAATAAATAAACAACAACAAAAATAACAGCGTAGCGTATTTCAAAAGGCTTTTTATATAAATTATCTCACATATTAAAACAACTCACAAGGTAGACTAAGAAGAAATTATCATTTCCTTTTAATAGATAAGGAAAATGAGAAAACTAGCCTAAGGTAACAAATTAATAAGTGACCAAAGCGGTGCTCAAACTCATGCCTCACATAGTTTTTATATTTTAGATATTTTATTGTGGTCCACTGAACTATGTACACCAACAAGGGACATGTTCTTAATCTGCATTCCGGTGGGTGTGAACCCATTTGTAATAGGACTTTTGAGGATGTATTATCAGTTAGGGTGTGGGATCCTTTATGAATAGGATCTTCTAAGATCCTTTTCAGGGGTGGCTCAACTGACTCAGCATGGGTGAGCTTTAATCTATTATTGGAATCCTTTGTAAGCAGAAGAAATTCAGAAAACAGTCAGAGAAGGCCACAGGAGGAGATCAAGGATAGCACCATGTGCTGGGAGGCAGAGATGCAAGCCAAGGAACCCCAAGGATTGCAGCCAGTCAGGGCCAGACTTTCGGGAGAAAGCATGACCGTGCTGGTGCCTGGTTTTAGGACTCTGGCCTCTGAAAGTGTGGGCCAATAAATTCTTGCTATTTAAGTCAATCCATTGTGTGGTATTTGTCATAGCAGCCTGGCAAACCAGAGGGTTCAGAAGTTACTGAGGAAACACTAGTCAATGCATGTAACGCTGGTACAGGCTTTTTCCCCCAATAATCATTTCAGCTTAGCATGCACTTTCCCATTAATGCTCTCTGGAAAATATAGTCATTCAAAGTCATCAGATAGTTGGTTAACTTTATTTAGCAATTGGGGGAAAACAGGGAATCTAAGAGTTTTATTTCTCAATGTTGCAGAGCTTACGTTTACAGGAAATAAAGTTACCTAATAGAATTTATAGGAATCTTATTTATTTACATCTTTTTGGATTTTTGGTAGGAATAGTAGAATGTATACACGCTGTGATGTGTGTGTGTGTGAATTCACTTATAGATTGCGTAAGCATAATTGTTCATATAGAACACAAACATCAAGAACCATTTCTCAAATTTTCTATCTGTATTCTTTGTTTCAAGAATTAAACTCATTATCCAGTAGAGTTTAATACCACAGGGCCCTTCATTGACTACCTATAGAAGAAACCCAGAGGAGAAAGTCTCAAGGGTGAGTCTCAAGGCAAAAAACCTCAGAATGCCTGAGTGTTCTGTGCTTCGGTTTCCCTCAGTACACTGTGATGCAACTTTCTCATCTTTATTTTCTACAGAATATATCCCAGAGGATCAAGCAGGGGTAACAGGGGGCAAGATCTCTATTCTGAAAATTAGGTATAAGTGCTGTGTTCAGCACTTCTTAGGCTTATAGCTATAGCCAAGCTACTTGATAGCTTTATAACTATTGTACTCAGTTTTCTCATCTATAGAATGGATCCGGTAACAAAATTTATATGGAAGCCTTTTGGAAAATATAAAGCACTATACAAATAATGTGTTTCATGTGGACAAAAACATATGGACTATAGAGTCAGAGCTACCATTTCCTTGCTGGGTTACCTTTGATAAATTACTTAATCTCTCTGAACCTCAATTTCTCATCTGTTAAAAGTAAATAACAATCTCTACATCAGAAGTTTGCTGTGAAGATTTCATAATCTATGTTAAGTGCCTGGCAAATATCTGATGCTCTGTAAATGTTGGTTTGCTCTTTCCTTTCCTTTTTATGTAAATTAATGAAATAATTTTTTTCGTCCTTATCAATATGCAGTATCACTAGTTGTGATTATGTCAGAAGTTACTTTTGTAAACTTGAGTTTCAACACCAGACCATGTGTAGAATCTGTGCTTCCATTTTTATTAGTCAGGGTTCTCTTGGGAAACAGAACCAACAGGCGATACCTTTAAATACAAGATTTTATAAAAGTGTCTCATGCAACTGTGGGGATGTACAAGTCCAAATTCCAAAAAGCAGGCCACAACTCTGTTGAAGGTGTTCAATGAACTCCCCAGGAGAGGCTGGCTGCTGAAGAAGAAGTGAAAGTTCTCTCTCTTCTCCCTTAAAAGAAGTCTTTAACTGATTGGATTAAATCCAGCTGATTGAATTCTCTCATTGCAGAAGACGCCCTTTGTTGATGTAATCAGCCACAGAGGCAGTCAATTGACTGATTTAATAAACCAGGCTTCTGTTTTATTAACCAGCCACAAATGTCCTTGCAGTAAAGGCTAGGCCAGTACTTGCTTGACCAGACAACTGGTTACCATCACGTGGCCAAGCTGACACATGAACCCAACCATCACACCATTTAAGAATAAATTTATACTAGAGAAGGGAGGAGGACACTTTGCATGGACTCAGTTTTGTTACAGAGAAAAACACATTTTCTTTCATATCAATGTTATGGCCACTACATTTTTTTAAGAATGTGTCAACCTACAAAAAATGTGCAATGTCTGACTTAATACATGCTGAGTATATAATGACCTTTCCATCAAATTTTACCTTTTATGTGAGTTGGTGATTTTTGTCTCCAATTACCAGGTAAGTTTTTTTTTTTTTTTCTTATAAGGAAACACACACTTCTTCTTGGTAAACATATAAATACAATTCAAATTGGAAACAAGGAAATTCAGAAGCCAGAACGTATCCTAACTTTGAACCAATGTTTGACCTGGAGGAAAAGGATGCCACAAAGTATAATCAGATATACCCGGAATGGATAATTCAGATATCAAGGCTGGTTTACATGGCTCCAAAAGGGACAGGACAATCACTTTTTTTCCCAGTTTACAAATAACATTCATGTTCAGCAGCCGTGGCTGCAGCTTTCTAATTTTATCGTCATTGTGTCAGATTCTCCTTAACATATGCAGTCTCCCCTCTTCCATTCTTTTCCCCACATTGCTGTCAGGGCGATCTGTATTCAAAGGTATGCCCTTTATAATCCTCCAACAGCTCTTCTCTGCCCTTGGGATAAAATTCATATTTCACATCAGGGCTCCTGCTTTCGTCTCTACTTTCATCTTCTCTTGAGATGCTAGTAATGCTCCTCCAGTCATAACACCAAGCCAGTAACTGATCCACAACTTTGCTTCTCCCTCTGCCAACCCTCCTTCTTCACCCTTCAAGACTCCTGAAAGTCCTTTCTGAATTAATTTCATTCCTTTGTATTCCCATAATTTCATGTGCTTCCCTTGATCATGCAGTTTGCCTCATTGTATCATATTTATTTGTTATTTCATCTAATAGAAAATAAATGTCTTAAGGGCAGGTACCCCGTTACTTTCATCTATGCTTGGCATTGCAAATAGTATGGGAAACACCATAGGTGCTGGGTAAATATTTGCAGAATGAATGAATGAAGACCATGGGCATTTACCCGTCACAGAAATCAGGATGGGGCCTCAGGAGGGACAGACGTTGACCAGGTTGAGTTTGCCAAATCCCTAGTTAGTTGTTTGGAGGTTTAGAAAGTGAATCAGTATTCCTGTTGTAGAGAGGATTTAGAAAAACATCAGGAAAAAAATCAGTGGGTGTTCCTAATTCCACCCCTATGTCTACAGTTGGAGAAGGGCTTGGAGAGTTAGCCAAGGTTGTCTATCTGTAGGGTAAAAAGATAACTCTGAAATGAATGTTTTGCACTTCTTTTCTCATTCATTCAGTCTTCCCTTTCAGCAAAACAGTGCTCAAGTTGACCTGTTTCTTCTTCCTCCCCAAAGGCTCATCCACCCCTGAAACTGAACCAACACCAGGTGGCCCTGGTGAAGCCACGAAGCGATAAGCACGGGTTTTCAGACCCGGATGATTCATTTTCTCAAACTTTCCCATTTGTACACTGAGGATAACGGTACAGCCTACCACCTTGAGATCTTGTGAGGATTAAGGGTCTCAGAGAGATGATAAACAGATAAGAGCGCGGAGCAGCTGCGTCAGGATTCAGCCTGAGAAGCAGGGGGAGATTCTCTGCAAATGCTCCCGGTCCGTTTCCCCACCCTTCGTAGTTGAGGCATGTGCTCTGGGACTTTTTTCCGTCTATACTACACCATCGTGGCCAGTTATTTTAGGTTATTCCAGCACCCAAGATTCATATCTAAGCTTCAGTCAATGATATCACCAGAGCACCGACCACCCTAGACCCCCCAGACGTAAAAGCCAGATAAAGATGCCCCAACTGTTCCTCTGAAGAAAATGTTTGTGGAAGCAAAGAAGAGTCAAGATAATCCCCACGACAAAAGACACAAAAGCCACCCCACTTTTGGTAATTGGTGTGGGATTACCTGTTTTGTGGATTTTTAGGGGCACGGTTTTGAAATCGAAGTGCTTTGTACAAAATGGGAACTGGAAAAATGACTACTGATTCAACCCAAATAAAAACAAACCGAAGTTCTGTCTGTTTCCTCAAATATGCAGACATTTTTGTCTCTGGGCTTCTCACCAGATGTGTAGAAATGATAGTACAGACGGTTGTATTGTGGTAATCAATGTTAGCAAACATAACGGACATTTATCTAAACTTCCACAACAAAGAAAATCGCTTTTACAGTAAGTAGTTAGAGAAAATACCATAGATAAGATAAATGTTAATATTTATCCTTAAATGTTAAGGCTGATGGGTAGAACATGCATTTTGATGAAATCTCAGGAAATTACAAAGATAAATCAGATATAATAATGGACACTTCTGACCTACAATTTCACTAAGGAGCTTTCACTTCTTTGCGAGTCCTTTGTCTTTTGAGGAGACACTTATACTAGGATATTTAGCATTTCCCCTTTGGGAACTAGTCTTAAAAACTCTTAGATTTTTAAATATTTGAACCCAAATTAAGTAAAATTTTTAATATTTTAGCGTCTATGCTTGGGGAAATGCATTTGTGCAACAGCTGTGGATTTTCTCAATACTTACACAAGTGGAAGTTTTACGTTTAGCACGACAGCTCACGTCATCTATGGAACTTAAAATATATCTGTTATTTTAAAAGCTGAAAAGCTAGTAGTTTTTGTTTGTTTGTTTGTTTATTGGTTGTTTCTTTTTTTTGGTAATTTGGCTCCATTGATTTTCCTACTGTTGTCTGATTTATCACAGTCAGAGTTCTGTAATCCTTGCTAGAAAAGTATTTAATTGTGTCTTTATTTCACTGATTATGTTGCTTCTGAACATGTTGCTTCAATAGACTTTTTGGAAGTCTTTTTTGAATTATATATATATTCATAATGTTTGAAATGTTTTGCACTGTTCTCTTTTTTGAATATTGTAACATTGTATCTCTTTATTTTGCAATTTATTTTGGTGTAATTATTTTACTGTTCCTATAGACAAATTTTATCTCTTAGTGTGGTCAAACTTGCTCAGTCATTTTGAACCCAGTAGGTGGCCCGTTTTCAACTATTATGATTCTTGATTTAAAAACAAAGCAACCCATGCTCTGTATTTTCTCTGGGGAAATGTGCACTTACTTTTTATAACCGTAATTCTACCTTTGATTTACAATACATATTTTTTTTTTTAGCAATTTAACTTGGCACCTCTCTGCAATTCCATGTTGGGCTAAAGGCTAAACGGATACAATTTTGGAGCAACTTCTCAAATGTGTTTCTGATCAGTATGTTCCAGCACCTTTCCATTAAGCTGATATTTCCAATTTTATATTCTTTACCCCAAAGCTCATTATTTTGCATTTATCTATAGTGAACTATATTTGCTGTGTATTAGCACAGACACTTAAATGTTCTCAATCTTGATATACCCCTCACAATATTACTCCTCCTTGCTTTTCTAGTCAATTTAAAATAATCTGTAAACAAGCAGGGTAAAGGCGGGATGAATTCTCTCTGGTCTAGTTTATATTTTTTATGCAAAGAAGGAATTTAATCTAAGGAAAAGAAATACTGATGGGGATGATTTGATATATTGGCACTTTGACCTTCATATGAGCACTGCTGTTTTAGTGTACATCATGAAAATAGTAGCAGTAATAGAGAAAGTATGAGAGGAGCTAATGGCTTTTGTTCCCAGTGGCCCTCCCAATAAACATGTGGGTGCTGACAGAGAGCCTCAAAAATTAAATAAACAAAAAAATCAAATAAGAACGATTGAGTGTGTTTTAAGGTGGAAGTTCTACTTTATTTAGATTAATTGGTAAAAGCAGTAACAGAAATTTGTATAAGGAATAAGACGATTGTGGGGCTTTGTTGCTATTGGATACTGTTATAGCCAGGGGATCAAGGAATGCCTGGATCTTTCCATGTCAGTAATCCTTCCTAGAGGAATTACACAATAAGAAATGCTAGCACAATGAGTACCAAGGTAACTTTTCATGGCTCCATAGATCCCTGATAACTTAAAGTTTTCCCATTAAAATTGGATTGGAGGATGTTACTTGAACCTAAAGATTTAAGTGGGGAATCAGTAAAAAGATCCCCCCATCTTCCCATTCTGAATCTTTGAGCCAACCCTTGGAAACAGAAGAACAATAGGAGAAAAGAAAGCAAAAAGAAAAGGCCTGAATCTAACAGCCCATCCACTCCATGGAGGGAAGCAATGGCCCTTAGGAGCTAAGTCCTTCTACTCTGCACATATTACAAAGAGGGAGGAAAACAGGAATCTTCTACAGGAAGCAGATCTTTGGGCCTTGTAGGGTATATTTATCTCATATGGCCCAATGAATGTTCTGGAAATCTGCTAATTAAATAAAAAATTCCTTCTTTTCTCCCAGGAAAGCACAAAGAAGAGGATGGGCAGAAGTCAAAGCTTCCTGGCGTGAGTTTGTGGTAGAACATTCCTTGGGTGATGGATGGATGGAGGATGGATCCTTCTTCCAGTTCAGGGAGGACAGGTGAGGCATTTAAAGGGAAGTATTGCCTGAGATGCCTGGACATAGGAGCTAGCAAGGTGAAAAAAGTGAGGAAGGGATGTTTGAGAGGAAAGAGACACAGGTGAGGAAAACCTTCTGGGATTTTCATCATGGAACTATATAACAGCTTGGTTTGCCTGGATCATGTCGTGGAACAATCACATATCACCTGTCCTGGGCAGAGTAGAGAGCAACTGCTCGGCTCAGTTTGGAAGCCTCATGAAGAGAGAGTGTCTGTCTCTCGGATTCTTTGTTGTTCATGACAACCTCATCGTGCTGTTCATCCTATCCTGGGTTTAACTATTGAAAAGTTACTGAAACTCGTGCCTTACTCCAAGCATATCTAAATAAGGAAAATGCAATGTCTGTTTTATGGGGATGTTAGAGCACATGTGAGAACGTGTCTGTGAGAAGTGCTTTGCAACCTGGAAAATGCAATGCAAAAGTAATTATTATTATTAAACTGATGACATTTCTGTTATGTCTTATATTTTCTGCCACATTGCAAGAAGAGAACTTAAAAATCCTCAAAACGTACTTGCTCCGGTTTGCTAATGCTGCCATTATGCAAAATACCAGAAATGGATTGGCCTTCACAAAGGGTGTTCACTTGGTTACAAAGTTACAGTCTGAAGGCCATGAAAATGTCCAAATGAAGGCATCTGCACAAGTATACCTTCACTGAAGGAAGGCCAATGGCATCCAGTAAAGCTCTGTAAACTGGGAAGGCACGTGGCTGGCGTCTGCTGATCCCAGGTTGTGTTTCAGCTCCACTCTCAGCTCCCGTGGATTCTTCAAAGTATCTCTCTTGACTGTAGCCAACAGCAGGGGTCCACAATTCCAAGCATCTCTGAGCTAAGCCAGCAAGCATCTGGGCCTGTGTGGCTCTTTTTAAAGTACTCCTGTAAAACTAATCAAGAATAGGTGGGGCCACATCTCCATGGAAATAGTCTAATCAATGCTATTACCCAGTTGGTGTGTCACATCTCCATGGAAACAACCTAATCCAAAGAGTCCAACCTAATCAACCCTAATAACATCTGCCCTCACAAGAATGCATTGAAGAACATGTCGTTTTGGGGACATTAATACATCCAAACCAGCACAATACTCTTCCATAAAAACAAAGCATTTATATCACTATATGCAACCATTTTTTTTCATAGAGTTAAACTCATTAAAAGCAATTATATTTTATCACTATAAAATTTCAGGGAAAAATATAAACAGAGGGATACAAGTGCTGGAGAAACAGAGAGAGAGGACCGTACCTATTTATTGTTGGTGGGGAAGTAGAATGGTGTAGCCTATCTGGAGGACAGTGTGGTAGCTCCACAAGAAGCTAAGTTTGTGGGTGCCTTAAGGCCCTGCAACCTCATTTATGGGGTATATACTTGGAAGATCTGAGAGCAGGGACATGAATGGACATTTGCACCCTGGTGTTTTTGGCAGCAGTATTCACAATTTGCAATGGATGGAGATAGCCCTAAGGGTACATCGACTGATGAACAGAATGGTGAACTGCAGTGTATGCATACAATAGAATATTGAGCAGCTGCAAGAAGGAATGAAGCCGTGAGACATGCAACTAGGTGAATGGAGCTTGAGGACAGCATTTTGAGTGAAGTACACCAGAAACAAAAAGACAAACATTATATTTGCTTCACTAATATGGACTAACTATAATGTGTAAACTCTTAGAACTGAATTTTAGAGCACAGCTTATAAGGGGAATGCTCATTGTAATGGTCCCTAGATTTTAAGCTCTTACAGCAGTCACATCTATTGCTGAGTTGTGATGGTTATCTCTAAACTCTGAGATGCTGAGCTCTTTGTTTACGACCTGGTCAGTCTCTGGAATTTGGGTATATGTGTGAGACCTGAAAATCTGAGCTAGAGCTTGGCAGCTATGAATATCACTATTACCTCATATAGCAACTGTTGAAAACGCTGAAAAAGAGTTCAGATTTCATTTAGAGATAAGAATGAAGTGAATCTGGTTAGGACTAAGACAAATCAGACCAAAGGGTAAAGGACGATATTGGCTGTGTTTTAAAACTTCAACTTCTGTGTGAGACCAAGGGAAGAGATGTTTATTTGGTGCAGTATCTATATTTTCTGTAGCACACTAAATAATTGTATGGTCAGTTTATCCAAACACCATAATTACATGGAACTTTGAATAGGAAATGGGATCTGGTAGGTTTGTACAGGTTAGTGTGAAATTACAATACCCAAAGTAATTTTGGCAGAAAATGAGGATATGGTTGCAAGGGCCCCTGGGGAACTGGGGAAGAACGTGGAGATGTTGGACTTCCCCACCTGGATTGTTGAGGACTGACAGTTTGGTAGGATGAGCCCTCGACCTTGGGACGTGCCCTTGTGAAGCTTGTTGCTGCAAAGGAGAGGCTAAGCCTACTTACAATTTTGCCTGAGATTCTCCCTCTGAGTTCCTCTTTGTTGCTCAGATGTGGTCCTCTCTCTCTCTCTCTAAACCCACACAGCAGGTGAACTGTCCTCCCCCTATGCGGGACCCAACTCCCAGGGGTGTAACTCTCCCTGGCAACACAGGATATGACTCCCGGGGATAAATCTGAACCTGGCATCGTGGGATTAAGATCATCTTCTTGACCAAAAGGGGGATGTGAAATGAAACGAAATAGAGCTTCAGTGACTGAGATACTTCAAACGGAGTCGAGAGGTCACCTGGAGGGCATTCTTACGTGCTATACAGATATCCCTTTTTAGTTTTTAGTGTACTGGAATAGCTAGAAGGAAATACCTGAAACTGTCGAACTGCAACCCAGTAGCCTTGATTCTTGAAGATGATTGCATAAATATGTGGCTTATATGGTGTGACCGTGTGATTGTGAAAACCTCGTGGCTCACACTCCCTTTGTCCAGTGTATGGATGGATGAGTAGAACAATGGGGACAAAAACTAAATGAAAAATAGGGTGCAATTGGGGGGAGGGGGGGAAGATAGAATGTTTTGGGTGTTCTTTTTTATTTTTATTTTTATTTTTGGAGTAAGAAAATGTTCAAAAGTTGATAATGGTGATGAATGCACAACTGTATGATGGTAGCTGTGAATAGCTGATTGTACACTGTACAATGTGTTTATAGTGTACAATACTACTATAGTATTGGGTATGTGAATATGTCTCAATAAAACTGTATTTAAAAAAAAGCAATTATATTTAACAAAAGCCTCAAAGCATAAAAGATAAATATATGGCACATCTGACATTTCCTCACTTGCGCCCCCAAGGCATATATCTCTAATCGTTAACACTTTCTCACCAATCCTAGGTAGAGCCCCAGAATTCTTCCCAACATTCCAGGCAGCCAAAACACATATGAAAGAGTTGATGCTTGAAATCTATGCTTATGTCTCTGAATTGTGTTAAGTTTTGACTAAATCAAAACCAGAAGAGAGAGAGAGGACATTTTCTTTCCCTCCTAGCCATTATTGCAAGCAACTAATTTTAATTGGGAGTACGAAAACTCTGTCTTTAAATTCTTTATGAGAATGTGAAATGTATCAGTTGTGAAGTTTAACAATGCAACAAGATACATGCTAAAAAAAATTTTTTTTCTTGCTATTTCAGATTGTTGATTACTTAATTTTCTTCAAAAATTCAACAATCCGTATCAGTTGTGTTAGTTTTAAAGTGATGATTATGAAATGACCAGGTTTTTGCCAAATAATAAACATGAATGTAAGCAACAATATCCTGAAGATGGGAACCAATTTTGTGAATGAAGTACAGAATTCAGGCAGACGCATTAAAATGCCATAACCGTGTATACACACAATTGCCAAGTCATTGTCAGATACTATTTTCATGCATCATTTTGATGCTGCTTAATGCAGGATATGCTGAAAAGCTATTATTTGGTCTTTTCAAAAGCTCCCAGTAAACAACCTTCTGCCCAATTACACTTTTCCCTAAGATAAAAAAATAAAAAAGAAAAGAAACTAAGCCCTAAAGATTTATAATGGTTTTTCCTTTGAATGGGTAGCAAAATATATAGAAATCTTTTTCTTAAATTGGTAAATACTTGATAACTGACATACTTAGAATAGATCATTGGTGAGCCAGAGGAAAGGAAACACGGTGTGAAAAGGAAAGTTCTTAGCTTTATGTAAAGGTTCTGCTATGGAGGGACTGAAGTTGAGGATGAGGGGGAAATGAATATTTTTACTCCTTCTGACCTGGGGCTCACCTTCCTCTAAGACAAGCATAAATGCGTTCAGCAAACAAACTGCAGAACTGACATTTCTGAGTGAAGTTATGCTACTCCCCCACCAGAATCACTGAAACCTGCATTATAGAATTTAGTCTCTCTCCATAACCGAGGCTCACTCCACTCTACCCTAACTCCTAAGCAAGGGCTACTTTTGCTTAGCCAGGTGACAGAATTACAGCACAACGATATAAAGAAAGTGAATTGTTTTGAGATCGATTTTTTTTAATCTCATTTACTGCCATCTTGTGTGTGAACGTAATTTTGCCAAGAAGCTATATTTGTATGACTGTGTGGGTGAAAAGGGCTGTTCTGTCTGTGATTTTAACCAATACGTGACATAACATTGGATTCAGATAGTTCGTATTAGATTTCCCTTCATCTACAGCCCCATAAATAGATACACTTGCTCCAATGACCTAATTCTTTCAGCCTTATTCATTTAATATATGCAATCCAGAGAGCTAGAGAGCCAGCCCAGCAAGATGTCAGTTTCTCCTGGCCTAGACAATAGGAAATAGATGGAGGACTGATAACCCTGCACACTCAGACTTCCTAGGGGGAGACGTCAGATCAGATCAGCTCTAAAAGGCAACCTGATGGAAACAGAAGAGAAAAGTACCCTTATCCCAACCCTTGTCAAGCATTCATCAGCGCTCTCAATTTTGTAGCAAGTTTACTGATATCTCTCACATGTAGCCATTTATTCCTTTAAAGTATGTAAATAAATGAAGAATGAGTAGGCATGGATTCTGAAAGGAAATCTAAAGGGAAACTAGTCCATGACTTTAGGATGTAATTTTAACCTTAGTTAGTCATCTTCCCCTGGTAACAATAGGGAAAGCGGTATTGGAAAAAAACTACTGGGAAGCATTATTGGGAAACAAAATGAGAAAATGTTTTCAATATTTATGTTTCTGTATTTATGTGTTTCTGCAAATATCTTAGGGTAATGCAAGATGTGCTGAATGGCGTGCATTCTTTTAAGCATTCAGTCAATCATACACACACACACAAACACACACACACACACTGTTGAGTGTCTACTATCATCCACAGACTGTGTTAGGCACAGGGATATAAAAATGGAAGAAAACATTCTCACATCTCTCAACATCTGAACTCAGGTGTCTTCATTACTTATAAAGAACATTTCCATTGCCAGCAGCTTTACTTCAGTGGCTGAAGAGCAATGTAAATAAATGTTGCACAAGGCATTGCCACCACTACAGTCAGGAAATCTAGAGCCTCTCAGCACACAACCACTAGAGTCTATTGTTTAAGGAGAAGATGTAAGATTCCTAGGTATTGGTTTCTGGGGACTGTTGCTCCAGAGGAGGTCACTGCCTAGAGTAATAAGAACAGTCGGGAATCTCTCCTATTCTCTGTTGCCTGAAGGTCAACAGCCATCTGCTCTAAACCATGCTGGCTTTCCAATTGAAAGTGAGAGCGGATTTTCTTTCTTGTCCAAGAATAAAGGGCATGGCTGAATCATGGAAAATGTAGATGACACCAATGCCTTCATCCATATAGAATGTGAATCTCAATTTTCTGTAAATGCTTTCTTGGCAAAGGGTCCTGTGATTAAGAGGCAGAAATACAGGGGGCATTGGGAAGGGGGAGAAATGTGCTGTTTGCCAGGATCCCCTTGGACTGATAGGGCAATTGCAAGAATGAGAAAGTTCTCTTTGGGTAATTAGATAAGTGCTACCTTTCAAATATAGATAATAAATGCACCAGTCCATGAGCTGCCCACTCTTTCTTTGCAAATCATGAAACAAAAGTTATAAAAGGTGTGCTATGAACCTTTTCTCTGCATTTTCATAAAAGAAAATCTGACATACTGAACAGGGCACTGACCAACAGAGTAAAATCACTTACTATGAGTGTCCTTTTATTTTCTTGGCAGGCCACATGCTGATACAGCAGTCATCCATCTTTTCCCCTTTCCCAGACACTGCTTAACAAATATTACCTGGTGATAAAACTGTCCAATATTATTATGACAAAAATTACAAATATTAGGGAAAAAACGCTGAGCTTGGGTAAGTATCTTATCTGCATAAAATATTTCAGACACATCACAGAACTTCATGTGCCTGATGAAATATCTAAAATAAATACCCAAGTGCCTAATACCTTGTTCATTCTAATTTATTTGAGGGATATTAAACATGTTATAATTAATTTCATCTGTTGTATTAAGACATTCCCTTTGTATGCTCAAAACTACAGGGGTCTCCATAACAGCCCTAAGTGATTCCACTTTGCAGTACAAGGGGCATTGCTAATGGTCAAGGATTAGAAAACGCACCCTCTTTGATCTTTGCTCTTCATTGAAAGACAGCACTCAGATGCTAGGGATGTACTTTTCTTCAAATAGTAGATTTCTCCTAGAGGAAGATATGATTACATGGAATACTCCAGACTTAATAAGGCAACAAAAGAACTGGTGATTTTATTTTAGCTCTCTTCATTCCAGCATCTCAAAGCTGTTTGCCTTGGGATTTAGAAATTCAGAGAGAACAAGCTGCTGATCTGAGGACTGAACAACCACATTGGTTATTTTGGTTATGCCAGTGTTACAATGGAACATGTGCCAGAGGCACACACGCTTTGCAGAGTGGGCATTTTGTACAGTTTATTTAGTCATTTATTTCAATTGATGGTTCAGCATATAGATTGGGCATCTATATGGATGCTTAAAAAGTGAAAGAAATTATTGAATGCTCACAAGTAATGAAACAGAAGGTTTAGAATGGAAGGTTCTCTAGTGACTTCTGACATGTTTCTGAGACTCTCTCACTGTTTGTGACCCTTTTTAGTAACACTTGATTTATTGAATCATTCATTCAACAAACATTTACTAACAATCTGCTATTTCCAGGCTTATGGCAGGCAGTAGAGTTATGCTTGTAGCTTCTTTTACTGGGGATTAGGTTGTTGATAAGGCTTCATTGTAGACATTTGGAGTCCTGAGCAAAAGTCTTAGCAAGACATCTATATTATTCCCTTTAAAATAAGTTTTTCTTTTTCAAGATACATTCCTACTTGTGCTAGTGGAAAAGAAACACCAGATAGCTGTGGTCTGGCTCTCTCTCCTGAGTTCTGTCAAGTTTTGCTGGACCTCTTAGACTGTCTTCTCATAACCAGTCTTCCTTGCAATCCATCTTCTACACTGCAGACAGAGTGTTATATCTCAGAAAATATTCAATAACTTCCCATTGCACTTAGAACAGAGGAAAAGCACTTTAATGAGGCCTTCCAAGCCAAGGATGACCTGGCCCCTGCCCACCATCTTAGCTTCATCTCAAGCTCAATGCCCTCCAACTACAATCACTTTCTCTCAGTTCCTCCCATGCGCCAGCACTTTCCCAAATGCTCTTCCCTCTATATCAAATTCTCCAACCAGAAGCACACCTTCCAAGCTTTTGTACAAGACTTCCCAAAGTTCACCAAACAGTATTCTCATAATTTGTCTTGTGTTTATTCCCCTCAAGTGGTTTGGAATCAAAGCATGACCTTAACTTCTGTGTATGCACTCTGCTTCCAGGTTCCCTTGTTCCAGATTTGGTCCCACTGTTTGATGTTATGAGTGGCATGATGGGATTGCTAGAGACTGATCGATAGTATGAGTCTTGCTATTGTTGGAATTCTATTCAATATAGAAAGCCTGCAAAAACCTTAATAATATATTAATCTAGAAGGTTGGCTTTTGTCACACAAATCAGATTTTTCATAACGTTTTCTTTGAAGTATTCATCAGTTTAATTTAACAAATATTTATTGAAAGCATTTTTTGTCTAAGGAAGTTGAGAAATTCTTTGGTAATGACCAGCATTATTTTAGATGCTTCCTTTCAGCAACATTTAATTGAAATTATGATTTCTCTTCACCTGTCAGTGACATCTGTTGATAAATGTGGAGGACACACAATGAATAATTTTCAATGACTACTTATCGTACACCAACCTATGCTGGGAGCTATCCTAGGTCCTGAAAATATAATAATGAGCTAAATAGACACGTTAACTTTCATGGAGTCAGAATCTACTGCAAGAGACATGCACTAATCATTAATCACATAAATTTGTAATCATGAACTTTGGGAAATGTTGTAGAGGGAAACAAAAGGTGCCAGGAGAGTAAGTAAGAAATCCTGGGGGTGGGGCTGAGAAGGGCATGGAACAGTTACCCCTGTCCTCCTGCCTACACGCACTGCAGGAGATGTTGACATTGGAATAAGGAACGGACTCGAGCTAGATGAAGTGGAGTGAGGAGGTGGAGATGTGTCCAGACTGGACACAGACTAATTTTCCCCTAAATTTTTATTTTTTTTTTGCTAAAATTACTCCATTCTCTCTTTTTAATGTTCTCACTCCACCTCCAACCAGCTTATTTCAGTCTATAGCCTTAGAGTAGAATCATGAGGCCAACAGAAAGTAGTATGGATTTAGTGGTCCTCTGTACCTAATGAAATTGAGGAGCTGCAGGTAGGCTGTCAAAGGTTTTTCCCCAATATTTCCCTTATCAGTTTGATGCATTTGCTCTTCTATTTCAGGCATTGTTCCCTGAAGAAATGAGAACTCCTTAAAGAGTAGTAAACCCATTAAACCATAATCAATCAAATGTTGGATGCTAGCTCATGAAACCACCTAGAAACTTAAGTTTATTAAGCCAGAGGAAGGGATTCCTGTTGGAGAAGGATAATGGATCTTAAAGAGAGGTGCTCTGTAGACAAGGCATTGTCTATATGTATTTAACTCTAGACTTTGGCCATTGATTCATTCAACCAATATTTATTGACTGCCTCTTATGTGCCAGGCATTGTTCTTGCCACTTGAGATGCATCAGTGAGCAAAACAGTTGTATCAGTTTTCCATTGCCACAGTAATACAAAACAAATAACCACAAAATCTTAGTGCCATATAACAAATATGTTTTGAAGGGTTCAACTAGACTGGGACAGGCTTGGCTGATCATGACTGGGCTCACTCACGAGTCTGCAGTTAGTTGTAGGTGGGCTTGGTGACGCTACTGATCTTGGCTGAGGTTGCTCACACATCTCGGTATGGGTTGACTGGCTGATCTAAGATGGCCTGTTTTATGTGTCTCATTCTTCAACAGGCTAGTCTGGGCATGTTCTTATGGCCATGGCAGAAGAGCAAGAGTGGTTAAGTACAATCATATATGTGCTTTGTGAGCCTCTGTTTGTGTAACATTTCCTAATATCCACTGAGCAAAGCAATCTCATGCCCAAGCCTAGAGGCAAAGTGAGAGAACACTATAAAGTTACATGATGAAGGGTATGGACATAGGGAAAGGTGAAGAATTGGAGCCATTTTTGTGACCTATTAAAACAGAGAAAGAGCCAAGCCCTCTTAGACCTTAAATTCTAGACTAGAGAAATACACAATAAACAATATTCATGCCAGAAAAGTTAATTATTTGGTATTTGAGAAATACTGTGGAAAAATAAAAAGGAAGTAGGGTTAAAGGGATCAGCAGAGCTGAAAGGCTGCAGTATTAAATAGGATGATCAGAGTCAGCTTCATTGAGAACGTAACAATTGAGAGTGCACTTGGCGGGAGGTAATCATGGGATATCTGGAGGAAGAACATTCCAGGCAGAGACAAGAAGAGTACAGAGGCTGTAAGGTGGAGCATGCCTAGAATACTGGAGGAACAGCAAGGAAGCCAAGGTGGCTGGAGTGGAGCCTGTCATGTGAGAATAACAGGAGATGAAGTCAGAGGAATGACAGAGGCCAGCTCGTGTGGAGACTCATAAACCAAATAACGACTTGGACCATTGCAAAGTTTTAAAGAACTTTCCCTATGACTGGACATTTCTCATTTCTCAGCATATGTTCCTTCTGTTTGTCCTATAAATTTCCAGTTTCTTAAAACCAGCTGTGGACCTGATCTCAGATTTGCTGTTGCCACAACATTGCAATGTTTGGACAATATTTCTCATAGCTTGGAATCTGCTCCAAATTCTGAGAGGTTTTTTTTCCCTCTAACTTCATCCTCTTCCTCAACTACCTAAGCTATGGCTCTCCTAAGTTAGGAAAATTCAGATGTTTTAACTTTCTTGCTCAGAAATATTCCAGAACTGCTAGTTAACTGAGCCAAAGGCCATACTGAAAAAGGATTTGCGACAAGGGGGGATGGCTTGAGGAGGAGAGCACTCGGGGGTTCCAGATAAATCCCCTTAGTCTGTGAGTACTACGTGGGAGGGGTTCTGCAGAGGGAGGTGGCAGACTGAAGAAGGTCCATGCTGCTACTTGTGATGGAAGTGAAGGGCATGGTGACATGATGGAGAGAAAGAGGACCCAGCAAGAGAGAACATAAAGGCAACAAAGGTAAGTCTTTACTCTAGTGTTTGGTCTGCAAATGGCAGGCACCCACAAAAAGTTCATCTCAGCACCCAAATTCTAATAGCTTCTTATTGTTCATTTATATACTATCAAACCCCCCCACCCACCCAACGAGGGACATGACTCCAATGGGAATGAATTTCCCTGGTGACATGGGACATGATTCCCAGGAATGAACCTGGCCCTGGCATGAGGGATTGAAAATGCCTACTTGACCAAAAGGGGGAAAAAAGAAAGGTAACAAGCTGAGGTCACAGTGGCCAAGAGATCTTGAATAGAGTCAAGAGGCTATCCTGGAGGTTTCTGTTATGCAAGCTCCATCTAGACATCCCAAATGGTCACAGTATGCCATGCCCTTACCAGAAGTAGTCTCCAAATACCTAAGTCCCTACCTGAGATTCTATAAAAGATTCACTCACTAAGTTTTATCTCTCAGAAATTTAAATCCACCAGAAGGTTCCTACGCCAGACAAGTGCTAAGACCCTGAGGCAACAACCTGTTTAAGATCAACAATCAGATGCAGCCCCCTTCCCCATACTGTCAACACTCCCTTCCAATATGAACAAGTTAGGGTGCTCACTGCCTAGACACCCCTGAAGATGGAGAAAGAGATTAAGAGAGAGGAACGGGTATAGCAACAAACAACATAGGATTTAACAGAGGTCTATGAATATATACATTCTTTTAGATGCTGGGGTATTGGAATAGCTGGAAGGAGGTAAATGACATGATGGAATTGTACCCTATAATATCCTTTGAAATTTGCTCTATGGCTACTCATTGAATTGTGCTTTGAAAGTCTTCACCTTTCTATATATATATCCTATATTGTATAATAAGGAAAGAACTGAAACTGTAGAACTGGAACCTATAACAATTTTTGAAATTACCTGTATAACTGCTTGTTGAGCTGTATACCAAAAGTTAACACCTTTCTGTATGTATGTTATATTTTAAAATAATGTAAATATCTGAAGTTGTGGAACTGTGACCCATGACATTCTTTGAAATTTGCTCTCTAACTACTTGTTAAATCATACTTTGAAAGCTATCACTGTTATGTATATATATATGTTAAAGATCACAATAAAAAATGCATTAAAAAATCCAGTCTCATTATATGTCTTAATAACGAATCTTACTCTTATGGCTTTGAGTACATACTCTTATGGCTTTGAGTACAGCTTAGGTAATTAGAGATATAAGAAACAGTCATGAAAGCCACAGTACCTTAAATCAATTAATTATTTTTGCTTACAGAAACATTTCCAATTATATATCCTCACATAGACCCTATGGGGGGGGGTGTCACTGTCCTCATTTTGCAGAAACAAGGGTATATAGACAAAGTAACTTGGTTAAACGTACATACACATCTCAGGAATTGATTCACTCCACAAAGAAACCACTACTGCCACTAATATGTGTGTGTGTATGCATACGTATATATATGTGTGTGTGTCTGTATGCATATCTCCTACAAGAAAATGCAAGACTATACAGGCTTCAAGCTGCCAAGAGCTTTGTGATTTTCTACTCTTTTATTCTATAATTAGGAAACAGAGGTAGAGAGTATAAAAGTGACTTAACCTTGGGCATCCTAAGAATCCGTGAAAGCTGTCCTATGACCTTGCCCATGTTGTTTTGAAGGCACAGTGGTTCTACAGTCGGGATCTGGGTTCAAATCTCAACTCCACTGCTCCCTTGCTATGACGTTGGGCAAATTACTTTGTCTCTCTGTATGTTTGTTTTCTCATCTGTAAAATGGAGAGAGAAATACTGCCTATTTCTGGTAGATTGTTTATTGGCCATAAGCACAAATTCTGCCATCTCAGTATATCCACACCCTGCAATGTGATCTTGCCGATCCTCTAATATCCCTTTAAGGGATACCTACAAGTAAGAAATGAGCTGAAGCTACCAATAAAAAAGTCTATTTCTTTTGCCATTCACCTTGTATAAAGTTGAAATTCCACATAATTGTTTATAGAAGATTTAAAAAGTACAAAGATATTAATGATTTCTAATGAGTACATTAGAAAAATTTCCCTATTATAAAGCAGAGTTTGTTAGTTCACTGGTTTTGTAGCTAGTCAATAATTTTTAGTTGAATCAATAATATTTTATACTGTCATTGTAAGAGAACAGTTTATGTATTTTGTTAGTATTTAGAAAGTAGAGTTAAACTCCTTTATATAAGGAGATCTTAGAACTTAAATAGAAAGAGGTGGATTTTCACTGTGTTACATTCATTCATCAGGTATTTATTTAGTGCCCTGTTTCAGGCACAGGGAATGTGCTAGTGAAATAAACATATGAAGTGTCTGCCCTCATAGAACTTACATTTTAGTTGGGGAGACAGATAACAAACGAGCGAAAAAAAAAGTCAATAAGACAACTTTAAGTGGCAAGTGCAATGAGGAAAATACTATAGAGCAGTGAAACTGAGAGTGCCTTTCAGGAATGTTAAATAGGGTGGTTGGAATCTATCTTTGAAGAAGAACATTTAAGCTGATATCTGCATGTAAGGAGCTTATGAAGAGAAGGTCTGGAGAAAGAAAGCTTCCAGGCAGCAGAAAATGTTGGTGCAATGGAAAAGTTTTAGTGGGAGTGCACAGTGGAAGGGAAGCAGTGAACCTGCAGCATGTCAAGAGTGGAGTAGGGTGGAAGGAGATGAAGATAGAGAGGTTGTCAGGAACTGGTCATATGGGACTTAACAGGCCAGGGCTAAGAGTATGGCTATTACTTTATTTCATTGCAGTAGGAAGCCATCAAAGGATTTGAACAGGGAAAAATGTAAGCTGATCTACAGGGCTACAGGGAGGCCTGATAGGAAGCTATGGGGCCCAGTTAAGGAACATGGTGGCCTGGACTAAGTAGGGGCCAGTAGAGGTAGAGAGAAGGGGGCTGATCTGGGTTACAGCTATTAGGAAGTGCTCATAGGACCTGCTGCTGAACTAGGTGTGGGTGGTGAAGGAATTAAAGAGGACTCCTATGCTTTTCACTTGAGCAACTAGGTAGCTAGTGATATTATAGGGACGTTTTGGGAAAGAGCAGGTTTGGGAAAGAAAAAATATGAAGCATCCTACTTGAGCCTGTGACATTTGAGATCTCGACAAAGTATCTACAGGGGTTAGACTGATCACTTTGTTACTCAGAGGAGGAGTCAGAGCTGCCCAGACATGGGTGACAGTCATCAAATTGTAGTGGAAGAAAGCACAGAAACGTCTGCAGTGGATGTGCAGTCACTGCTGGCTTGAAAAGTCTGGTGAATCCCCAACTTTAAGACTCCAAAAGTCTAGGCCACAGGATAAAGCTAACCTTCCTCATGAAGGGAATCAAATATTCTTATGCTGTCCCATTTCTGTTGTCTTGCAATATCACAGTCATCCTTAACAGGGATGGTCCCTTCTCCTGTAACGGCCCAGCACTGATTTCCGGTAGTGTTCTAGCCAGTTCTTTAGTCACCTGAATGCTTTTTTGTCCTATTATACAAAAAATGCTGTATAGATCTATGGAATACTGACATGCTCCAAACTCCAGCCACTACTGAACTTGCATCACCATGCTCTGTATTTGAGCTCTTATGCCCTCTCAGATCTTTTCACTGTGTGATGATTGTCCCAGAATCACTTCTGTGTGGGCTGATGAAAGAATGGTGAGCAGCATAAAGTAGTGTCTGGTTTCTTCCCTTTGCATAATAAAAACAAAGAAATCAGGAGTGGTCAGAACTAAATAAAGTGGCTCAACTGCCTAACACATTTATCTGAACTTACCTCCTAGGCAAGCGGGGGTCAGGACTCAAGGTTGAGTCCCTGGTCTTGAGTGCCAGGCCTGGGAATGAGGGGTCTGGGAGTGGTATAGGATGGGTGGGCCCACTTCAGCAGGGCTGAGGTCAGAAGCTGAACCGAGAGCCGGGGCAGAAAGGTTTTGAAGTCGCCATTTTGATACAGGCATTGATGCCATGAATGTTTTCTGCCTCTGAAAAGCAAATGTTCCTCTAAACAAATAATGACCAAGAAATAGCTACGTCATCCTTAATCCTTACTTTATCCCTCACACCCAGAGTTGCATAAATGTCCACGGCATCCAAATGGACCCTCAGAAGATTCTAAAAAATAATTTCAAGGGCGAAGTTCATATTAAAAGCAGATAGACCATGGAAAGCGTCAATAAGAGGGGTTGGATTAGATTGGCAGAATCCAGTCATGTGGTGTTAGACTGGAAATTAGGAATGCCAGAAGAGGGACGAGGGTTCTGAATGAGGAGGTGGTGTGGTGCAGTGTGGACCCAGAAGGGAATCTCTGAGCAACCGCGTCATAAGAGCTCTGGTTTGGCACCTGTGATTCCATCGGGGCTGGGGAGGGGCTGGTAAGTGCTCCAGCTCAGACATAACTTCCAATTGCTCTCTGGCTTTCTTACCTCAAGCTGTGTTCTATTCTATTCTTGTCTCTTCAGCCCATCTGGGCGGCTACTCAACTGGAGCAGAGTTCCTCCTGGGGAGAGAAGACAGCCAAGGAGCCCCACATCCTGTCAGGGCCACTTGGAAGCAGGAGCTTTCTCCATGAAAACTGTATCCTCAAGGACAGAGGACTTAGCTGGATTCATGGATCCCACTGGCTCTTTTCCAGCTCTGCAGATTCACAGAAGAAGTGATATAGTTACTTAAAAAAAAAAGAGGGCTTCTTAAAGACTTAGGGTAATATGATCAGTTCATTCCTATCTCTTGTTGTCACTTTCAAGCAGGCCAAAAAGATGACGTTGAATAATAGAATTTGGCTTTCTGGACTAGAGTTTGTAATACTGAAGGCTGGGTTCTCATTTCATGGTTATCAGGAAGAAGGCATCTGGGAAGAGATTTTATTACAATAGCCAGAAGCTTCTAAATTGAAATATATAAGGGAGGGAGAAAAATGCCCAGATACAACTATTAACATAATTCCTACGTGGGATGATAATCACAGCATAGAAAAACACCAGTGTGAAGAGAAGCCCAGTGAATCTAAGGAGCAAACAGGAGGAAAGAATGTTAAAAACCACACACGATGTACCAGTCACACCAAACTCGTCACATTTCCTTTCTTTCCATATATACGTCAAACAGTGAATGAGAGAGAGTATCCCTTAATTTTAAGAAGCATTCACCCTGCTCTTTCATAGTTTCCCCGAATGGATAAAATGAAAAAATGTGGTCTGATAGCACAGCGAGGAGGATTCACAGCTGATTAAACACCAGAGTGCGTATTCTTGTTAATCCAAGAGAAGTCTTTAGTAGCAGCCCAAAGACACTTTCCTGATCCTGGTGTGGGTAAAATTTTACTGAAGACTTAGATTGAGTCATAAATCACATCCTGTCTAACTCTGCCACTGACTCAAGATTCAGGAGTAACAGCAAATAGTAAAAGAACAAAATCAGGATTGAAACTGACATGAAGAGGCTCTTAAAAGGAAGGCTTACACCTGTGAGATTAATTAACAGTGCTAAATATAATGATCTGAATTTGGCTTCAAAAGTCAGCTACACAAATGCAGCACAGGGAAGGCCAGACTTCAGGCAGTAAAAAGATGCAGGAGTGTTAGTTCATTCTCAGTGTGAGCTAGCAGTGTGACCTGGCTGTGAACATAAGGCTACCTGAGCTTCTGCATTGATACAAGTCCAATGTATTCATAAATGAAAATGAGAGTCAATGTACTCTAAACTATGTAAATAATAAACACATCTGGAATGGTGTATACAGTTTTGGTGCCATATTGGTTTAAGTATGTCAGTCAGGATGGTAGGAGTTCTATGAGGCAAGGGGGATGTTTAGCTTAAGGCAAAGCAGGAGTGATTGTATTCAAACATGTTTGAGAACTGTCTGGGTGCGGGAAAAAAAAATCCTTCTATTTGGTTTCAGACTACAGTACCAACAGAATTTCTTAGAAGGCAGATAAAAGATTGATGTAAAAGACACCTTTCTGATAACTTCAGCATGTCCCATAATGCTCAAGGTTGGCTTATAGAATGATGAGCTTCCCATCACTGAGTGCCGAAGCTCAGGCTGAATGACCCCATACAGCACTGCTCTGAGAGGTTTCCACCATTGTGTGAGAGATTAGCCTGGAAGTTCTCAAATCTTCCTTCCACTTCTAAGTGTCCACGATTCCACTCCTTGACCCAATGTAGAGCTGCCACGTTTAGGTAAAATGTAACTGTGCACCGAGTGTGTGATGTGGCTACGTGTGCAAGTATTTGTGTATGTGCAAATGCTCACACCAGTTTGCACACACCTGAAGAAGCCGGAGTCCACCAAGGAGATGGAGTGCAAGATAGGATGTGGAGCCCCGCCCCTTTTCCCGGGCTGACTTCCGGCCCCTCCTCTCTTCAGTTCTGTGGCCCAAGTCACCACATCAGTGTAGCCGGAACTTTTCTTCTAATTCTGTTATGGGAGAGAACTGAGTCAATGATAGGGTGATGCATAAACATAACAATGGAGGCTCGGAGCTAGCAAAATTGAACTGAAAACATAAGTTGAGCCCTAAAAATTCTATTTCTCCCATGTAATTTTTTGCCCATAATATTTTCATAAGAAGCAAAAATATATATGTATTCTTCCGGAACACAACAGTCATAGAAATAAGCATGTTCTGCAATGGAGAATCCTGGCCACTGCTACATTTTAAGCCAAGACATATCATTGTGTCTTTTGGGAAAAAAAACAACAAATAACACTTTTATTTCTCAAAGCTGCAAAATATTTTCGCAGAAATCAGCTCAGGAAGAAAAAATAGTTCCACTATTTCCCAGTTCTGTAGAATTTCCATGAGGTTTTTTCTCTTTTCTGATTTTGTCAGAAGTAAGGATTTTTTTTTTTTCTATATATAATAGGATGCGATTTCAACCTTCTGAACGTTAAGCAGATATAAATTATCTACAAGGCTAAAAAGTCTTTTGATTAACAAGCTAGGGAATTGCAGGTATTAAAATTGCCCCCCAGAGGGAGCCCATATCGTTCTATGAATGCATTAGACATCTACTTTGAATTACAAAGAAAAATTAATTAAAAAGTATATGTTTATAAGCGCTACCTACCTCAAGTAATATGTATTCCCCTGAGTTCACTCTAAAAGCCACATATAGGCAGAATCCAATAAAAATTAAACTACGTTAGCTGCATATTTTAATTCAGCAACATCAGGAAAAGGATAAAAGCAGCACTACATAATGTTTCGATCAAGAGACTTTCCTGGGTGCCGCAACTGATCTGAATGGATTTTAATATGCGACACCCACCGCAGAATTCTGTGTGACCCAAGCAAGGACTGCAGCTGCCTTTGGGTGATTTGGCACTGCTGTGAACGGCTCTGCTTCCAATCTATTTACATGTTCTGAATTATTCTGGCCGGGTCTACGCGGCTTCTGCAGAGTTAGTGGTGATAGAAAGAGGCGGCAGGCTCGATTTACGACACTTGGAAATATCAGGCAGCGCTGGTGATTGTTGGCCATTTTACCAAGCCCTATCTCAGGCAGAATTTTTCCTTGCTGTCCGATCTGTCAGACAGCTCTGGCCTTAGCATCTCGAGAAGCATGTGGCTCTAGAAGCAAAGTGTTATGACATCCAACACTTTCCCAAATTCTGTTTATTCCATAGATATCTCATTTTGTTAGCTTTTTGTGGCTTTTTTCTCCTCCTTGTGCTTTTCCCCCTTCAGTTACCATGGAAACAATTTCCCTGGTGGGGGAGGAGCCTAATGACATCCAGGAGTGTGAAGTAAAGTCAATTTATATCATGGTTTGTGAAATATTGGGAGTTTGTAACGGTTATCACCACATATGGTAAATCAATCTCTCTCTAGAGCAAATCTCTAAATATTGATATAAGTATGTGAACGACAGAATTATATAGAATTATGCATTTCAGCAACTTGCATGGCAACCTTTACGGTATTCATTTCTATTTTGTTTTGTTTGCACAAATAGAAAATAAAATTCAAAAGAGATAAAATTTACTATGTATGTTTTTTTAATCGATTTTAAATTCGCCAAAGGTGTTGACTACTCTCTAATATAAAGCATTTGGTTGATTTAATTTTACAAATTAAGCAGTGATCCTGTCTTAATGCTTTAAAGTTTATATCCATGTGTAAATGTGCAATTTTTTTTCCATATAGCTTATATATAGCACCACAGCTATGTATGCCATCTTTATTCTCACTGCTATCAATTCTCACTTTGAATCAACTGGCATTTGGACAAACATGTTAATTCAGAGAGCACAGGTTTTAAAAGTCTGTCATAATATGTGCACTTCACATAAGCAAGTAAGGTGATTGCATTTTCATGTTTTAAAATAGCCTGGTTTGTCCCCGTTGTCTAAACCAAAATTTGTTTATTTGGTTTCTCTTGTGGATCGTTCTGCTTTCTGTTTTCTCTCAAAGAGCCATGAATGATGAGACGACAAAATATTGGATTATTTGTGCTCCTGAAACAGATGCCACCTGAGTTGTGACAGGTATTTTAAGAATAATCTTCTGCATTCACTTAACACTCTCATTTGAAAATTTTCAAACCTTGGGCACATTCTTGTTCATTTTCCACTGAAATGAGTCACCTCTGGGGTGTGAAGAGAGAGCTGGGAATAAAATGGGAACAGTGAAGGCAGGTGGATGGGGGAACAGTAAAAGAGGGGAGTTAACACTGTCGCTACAAGTTTGGCTGGCTCCAGACACAGATGTAGAACCAGAGAGAGTTTGAATATTTTGAATTTTTTTCTGAAAGAGCACCCTATGTTAATTTTAACGAACACAGAAATTGTGGCTTAGCGGACATTTTTGAAAAGCCACCATTCTTCCTACAATATTTCTGCATGATTCTCTTCTAACATGTTGTCCTCTTATGGGACATGGTCAGATGCCAACCGGATCTTTGGTATGGTGTATAACATCATTCTCTTTTTGGATTTGACAAAATGGTTAATGTTTTATAGTCTTTCGAGACAAAGAGTCTTTGCTTAAAAAGTGTAGTTGGGGAAGAGATTTTAAAAGCAAACATTTCCAAAGATGGTTTGAGATTTTTTTTTACAAAATAGACACAAAAATTTAGAAAATGGAATTCCCGAGGTGGTGGGGGGAGGAATGGAAGAAAGCCCAGGACAGTTATCTTTAAATTTTATCTTTCAGAAATCCAGAAGAGCCAGGGCAGTGACGTCAGGAGAGCTGGTCTTTCCCCTCGTCTTTGTCGTCTTCTGCCCTGAGAAGCTGTTTGGAAAAAGACCGCCCTCCCCCCACCTTGCTTTGTTTGTACCACGTTAGCTGGTTTTACAACTGATTCTCACCAAAGAGTAAATTCGGTGATAGGTTTGCTGCAATGATAGGAAATGCGCCCAGGGAGTAGGTTCTGAACAGCGCGTGAATCCTGAGCAGGCTGAAGAGTGAATTCCCACCCAAAGGTGGCTCGGGCGCAAAGCATGAGATCAGTTATGCAATTTGAGTGCTTTGTTTTCCAGTCCTTCCAGAGAAGCTTCTCGCGTGAAGCCGAGATGGGTAACGTGCATTTTCCTGGATCCCATCATTGGAGAGAGGGAGACGAGCAGGCAGCGGGCATCAATTCTTGTCCCTCGTAGGTTTTACAATGTTTAATTGAAAATAAGCGAACTTTTTGCACCGTCAGTCTTCTTCCCTTGCTCCCTGTTGCCCCTGTTGGGATTAATCAAGCTGATTCTTCCACACGCCTTCATAATTATTAATTATGTATAAGCCTGAACTTGCGCGTGGGGCAGCGCTGGGGAGCGGCTGGACTGTTTTTCCACCGGGAGGTAAATAATGGCAGGAAACAGTGCAGTTTCCTCAGCGCTCCCCTCTGATGGAACACATGTTATCAAGGAAATTTCTAGAAACCAATGACATTCCTTTAGATTTCTCCGGTGAAAACTGCTATTGGCTTCAGCAGATAGGAGAGTACAAGGACTACTGTTCTGTGTATTCCTATTATTATAAATAACGTTATAAATAACGCCAGTAGAATCTGGATGTGTAGGCCTTGCCTCAGTACCATAGAGAATGCAATGTATGTTAGGCAGGAGATAAAGGTGTCAATTTAGGGAGTTTCTGGATCAATAGCTCTAGGATAATGAAAGCAGGGATATAGTTTTGTTTATTTTTAACACTTTTTAACAGTAAAATATCTAATAGGTAATATTGGGCAGCCCCCTTAGTTTTCTATAATTTTTATTTGTTTGGCTTTGATTTAGACTGAGAACAGGTCACAGATGATTTGGGGGAAATGAAATGTTCTGGAACCTGAATTTGGTACAGCACATAGCCCATTGTTTTGGTCGGAAATCCTCCTCCTACAGAACTGGGTAGGTTTATGCACAGCAAGCAGGGAAGAAAACACTTCACCACTGAATTTTCAGTTAATCACATCTTGGTGACCTACACCTAATTTATGACAGCATAGTTTTATGCCCTCTATTTTAAAGATTTGTAATTATGGTCAAATATGGTCATAGATGTCTCATCGGGTGCTGGGGTGGAGGGCAAGCAGTACCGAGAACAAGATAAGGTAATTGAACACCTCACTGAAAAACAGCTCAGGGTTGATCATGACCAGGAAAGAAATTCTCACTCTGCCTTTACTTGCTGTGTGACTTTAGTCAAGTTATTTAACCTTGCTTGCCTCGGTTTCCCCATTGGTAAAATGTGGATATGATGGTACCTAATTCAAGTGTGTAAGGATAATAAATGAGTGTACAGTTCCTGAAACATAGTAAGAATTTGAAATATATATGTTAAATAGTAGGGAAGAGGACTTAAGTATGTCTTGTAATTCCATCTCATTTCTGTATCATTTGCTATTAGGTATATTCGTCTGTCTCCAAAAAGGAAGAGGACAAAAACTAGATAAAAGCCACATACTTCTACACAAACATCAATGCACTTTTATTCATGGTGTCAAAACAAGAAGGTGAACCTTGGGCATGTTGAGAAAAGTTGGCTGAGCAAAGTTAGTTGTGAGGGAGATAAAACATCTATTCTAAGCTCTGGGAATTTGGCGAGAATTTAAGACCTAATTTTGTAAAAGGAGAGAAATAGTCTACTTAATTCCTTCAGTGGTTTCATTGGTGGATTGGTGTCAGGAAAATCTTTTTGGATGGTACTTTACATATTTTGTTAGCTCGCTACAGTGTACTACTGTCTTCTTAGCCAATCATTTCCTTAAACTGGGAGAGACAATCATTCATTTAAATAAAAACATACCATTGCTTTAGGGCCTCCAATGATGTGTACAAAATACAAATTCAACAATTAAACTACATTAAGTTAAATTAGCTCCAGCAGCTGTAATTTCCCTTAAAAAGCACAGCAGAGTATTGGGCATGAAAGAATGACATGCGAAGCCTATTTTTTTTCCAATGGTTTTAATTATTTAATCTTTTGACTCCCAAAAGAATAAGGATGCTCAAATATACTTTTTATGTGATTTAAGAGCTTTCATAATAAATACATCTATTTGATATATCCACAAACTATTTTATAGATAGTACCTATCTATGTTAACAATTGTCAGTTTCAACTGAAATGTTAAAAAAAACAATATATTAATAGCACATAACAATAATCTAGTGACTACCAATGTGAACTGATACCTACCACAAAAACAAACTGTCTCCATATGCTATTGATTGTACCTTGTTTAAATACGTATCTTTCATATTCATTTTTATCTAATATTAATTTAATATTTTGAGCTCCTTGCAGTCTGGGACTATTTCATCTTTTGTTCCTAGCACTGCCTGACATAGCATATTTGTAGTTTGAGTTGAATTGAATGAATACATGAGATATGGGATAGTAATTTACCCTTGAGTTTGAGTATCATATTTGGACACAACATCCCTAGAAGTATTCTTTTATTTTTCCCTTGTGTGTTTTATTTATCTGAACTTGATTTTTAGACCCCCACTAGTGAATGATACAATTGACCTGGAGAATTAAAGATTGTCCAGAACTAAAAAAGTTGCAGTAAAAAATTAATTCTGCTTGGTATGTACAGCAGTATACATATAAAAACCCTTCTTTTAGATTGCCGGATCATTTGAATAATACAGTAGAAAGTGGGAGTCAGGAACCTGGGTTATAGTCCTGGTGTTGACACCTGCCTGTTTATAATTTTTGGCAGTTCAGCCAATCCCTTTCTAGTCTAGTTTGCTCATTTGTAAAATGGGATAATAGACTATCGAAAATAACTTAGTTGTGAGGTTCAAAATGAAATACGTGCATGAAAATAACTTTAAAGTAGAAATATATAAATGTTAGCTATATAATTGTCAAGATTGTATTCAAAATGATTAATAAAATCACATGATTAAAATTTTTAATATGAAGTGCTCAAGTTATTTTATCATATAAAGATTGCTGCTTATCTTCCAGAAACCAAATAACAATGTCAAGTATGATTCCTTGCATACAATATTCAACATCTATGATGTAAGCCTTACTTGAAAGGCAGACAGTATCAATGAAAACCTATTTTCATTAAAAAAAGTTTTACCATATATCCAAACAAAGCTAGGTTTTTCCAGTTCCCAGAAGCTTGTAGAATTGACAACTCATTAATCCTCAAAGCAAGCAATCCCTCAATCCCAAGGAATTCTCCAAGCTTTCATGGGTCTCTGAGGAAGTTTTCCTACCGCTGTTCCCGCTGCATTAAAACCCTTTGGGATTGAGTTTAAACTTGTGTGGAGAAAGTTATTGGTGATTTCTCTTTTTAGTCTTGTGTGTATATATGAGAGAGAGAGAGAGAAGGAATGAGGGAGAGAGAGAAAGAAGAGAGTAAGAAGGAGAGAGACAAAAAGAGAGCCATGGGTACAAAAGTCTACAGTTTGCTTTCCTTATGTACCTTCCTTACTACGTACTAGAGTTTTTGGTGGGCTGGTAAAGATATAATTTGCTCATCCCAGCAATGGGGCAAAGTACATTTTAAAAGTAGTCTCTGGCTCTAGTTTTAATGCTGACTAATAATTTTGGCCTGTCTGTGGTACAGAATTCTGAAAGACTTTCTTGCAGAATTCTGCATTGTCCCTGTGCTTATTATGCCCTACTGCAGTGGCAAAGCGAGAACAATAGCTTTTCATTTTTCTGACATACACTGTTGTGTGTTTGGTGACTGAGCCATAAACAGGCCCTTTTGCTAACTGAGAGGGAAAAAAAGGCAATGTGTGAAAGATGACTTCCATAGAGCTAAGAGATTTTTCTGAAGACAGCCCAAATGTTGCTGGCCGTCACAAAATTCCCCTAGTCAGAGTCACAAAATGTATTGCTTTGATAAGGGATGCTTTTAGAAAAAAGAGGAGGGATTTAATTTTGGAAGCTATCATGATGAATCTTTTCTAAGTAGAAGGGAAGGGAACTGGTGCCAGAACTCTGAACCCCAGTCTGCCACTGGGCTGGGTTACCATTCTCCTCTGAGGCCTCTGTCAACTACATCCTAGAAATATGAAAGGAATTCTTTGCTGTGATGAATATGTGAAACTGTGATTATACAATCTCCTGAAAATAAAGTTTCATTTAATAACATTGACTTGGGTGAGGGAATTTGGGAGAGTTCAGTCTCCTCAGCCTTTGGCCATAGTCTATGGGAGACAGTAGGGTGGATGGTGGGGTGGGGGAGGAAGCTGAAAAGGAAGCTGTAGGGTCTCTTTTAAAGGTCTGGTTTGGGTCACCCAGATTCTCTCCAGGCTGAGGAGAAGGCCATGTTCCTTAGCTTCCTATCCTGGAATAAGAGATGCTCAATTGGGCTGGGATCATAAAAAGTAGTGGTTTGGGGACTTTAATGCATGTAAGAATCACCTGGAGAGCCTGTTAGGCTGCAACTTCCTAAGAGCCATTCCCAGAGATTCTGATTCAGTGGGTTGGGTTAGGGCCCACGAAATGGCATTTCTAAGAAGGCCATGGTGACGTCGTGCTGCTGGCCCAAGAATGACACTTTAAGAGCCACTGGTGGCAGAGTCTCCCTGTCCAGGAATTGTAAGCCACTGACTTTTATGTGTCCCAAATGTCAAGGGATCATTTTTCTCACACAGGGAAAAGCCTTTTCATAGAAGAAAGGAAATACCGTACAACATAAAGAAATAGCAAATACCATCTGCCAGGTCTTAGCAACCTTTAGCCCCTGCGCTCGTCCCAACACCTTATGGGAAAAGAAGCACTATCCCAGTTTTTGCAGAATAGGAACTAGGGCTCAGAGAGGAAAAAGTAACATGGCTAAGTGGCATACCTGGGTTTAAACAAAGCTTTATTTTTTTTTTTTTTTTTTGATGCCAATTCCAGTGCTTCCCACCATGGAGGGCAGCTTGTCTTGGAGCCTTTTACTAGACTTCACAAGTTACAGTTTTTATCAAACAAGAAAGTGTGTTATTGTAACTCATCCAACTCATTAATAAAGCCATTTCCCCATGTGCTTGGGGGTTTGAACAAGTTCGTGGAAGTTTACCGAGTAGTATATGCTGAGTGTGGAAGGTCAGCACTCAAGGTCATATTTCATGAAGAAATGCTTTCCCCTTTCCCCGTGGGCTACCACCTCTTCTCTCTTTCCTTTCCCACTGGGTTAGACACTCTCTCACTTGCCTTCTCTAATGATGACTTCCAACCTGATAGTGCCTCTTACCTAAGAGGCTACTGTCTTAGTTTGCCAGGCTGTTATGATAAATACCACACAATGGGTTGGAGTAAATGATCGGAATTTATTGGCTCATGGTTTTGAGGCTAGGAGAAGTCCAAAATCAAGATAACATCAAGGATCATTTTCTCTCTAAGACTGGGCGTTCTGGTGCTGGCTGCCAGAAATCCTTGGGGTTCCTTGGTTTTTATCTTTAGTTCCCATCACAGGGTGATCTCCTCTCATTTCTGGCTTCTATGACTTCTAGTTCTCTCTATAAAGCCCCCAGTAATCTGGATTAAGGCCCACACTGCTTCGATTGGCCACACCTTAACTGAACATCACACCTTCAAAAGGTTCCAAGGTTCCTATTTGCAATGGGTTTGCACCCACAGGGACATGGATTAAGATTAAGAACATGCATTTGTTGGGGTCTATAACTCAACCAACCCCAGCAGTGTAGACCTGTTCTAGTTTAGTGTGCTCCCCAGATCAGCAGCCTCAGCATAACTATGTGGGAATTTATCATAAATGCAGAACCCCAAGCCCCATCTGAGACCTACTGCCCCAGAATCTGCATCTGAACAAGATCCCCAGGTGATTCATATGCATATTAAAACTTGAACAGAACTGGTGTAGAAAATGACAAGAAAAAAAAGAGTTGGGAAAAGAAACCCTCCACCATCCAGCAGGGATCTTTCCCATCTTTCTGACTTTGCTGGCATCTATATTTCATGACTGTAAGTACCTTAAGGGCAGGGAACATGTCAGTGGCATTCACCAGGATTTTTCACACTTACCATGTTGGACAGTAAATGACAAATGACTGTCTCCAAATGATAAATGTCTCCAGGATCTCCACCTCCAGCTCAGCTATCTCCTAAGCCCCAGACTCTCAGCTTCTCTCTGAGCACTTCCAGGTATTAGTTTGGCCAAGATCTCTAATTTGACACATGCAAATTGATTTTCTCTCTTAAATCTGCTACCACTCTTGTTTTCCTTCTCTTTGAGAATGAAACCCCATTTCCTGAATCATAAACTGTCCTGAACATGCCCCTCCAATCAGTGAGCACATGTTGACCACTTAATATTTATGGCATCCATCCCATTCTTTCTAACTCCATGGCGACCGACTCTATTCCTTTGTTTGTTTTCTGATCATTTCCTGCCTGATTTGTTTTAATGGCATCCTTTATTGCCACCTTGTATATTTTATGCTACTCAAATCTTTTCTTTTCTGCCTCCAAAGGATCAGCCCCAATTTAAGCCTGATCAAGCCACGTTTTTGTGCTTAAAGCTTCTAATGGCCTTCGGGACAAAATTTAAAGTCTGTAGAGTAGTTTATAAGGTGCTTCATTTTCTTCTCCCTGCTTGCTTCTCCACACTCTTATTTTACCTCGCCTCTCTTTGAACTCTGTTATCAGCCTCACTCCTTGATTTGCAGTTCTACAATCAATGAGCTTTGCTGTTTGATGCATCCAGAATTGGCTGTTCTTTTGCCATCCTCTCAAACTTGTTTCTCCATGCAGTGCTCACTCTGCCTTCAAGGCTTAACTGTTAAGCAAATTTTGCCACCTCTGGCCTAGGTTAGGTGCCTCTTTCATTTGTTCTCATAGATCTTGTGCACATCTCCATTGCAGCTCTTATCGCACCATATCACAATTGCAATTAGTGATCAGGTTCACCCGTGAGCTCCTTTAGAACAAGTACAGAGACTTTGATCTTTATAGGTTCATAAGGTAACAGTGCAAGAATCATTGTCGCTCTTGATTGCATCTTTATTGAATTGATGAATGAATAAATTGGAGGCAGCAATTCTCAAACAGGGGCTTAGAGGAAAGTTGAAGATTGTAGATACCTTGTGAGAGCAGGGATCATGCCTTATTTACTAGTGTGTTCCTAGAGCTTAGCTTGGAATGCTTGGAATAGAATATGCACTCCATAAATATCTGTTGATGAAATACAGGGCTATATGGAATGACAGATGGATAGATGTTATCAACAAAACTATTGCTATAAAACTTTGACTCTGCTCGATAGAGGCATTACTGTTACCTACTTCATTTTCCTTTGTCCTCTTCAGCTCCCTGCAGCTGTAAGACCAGAACTATGCCAGTTCTGAGCCAGGTATGACAGGAATGAGAATCATATCAGTAGCCTCAGTCCTACCCTCTTGGGATTTAGCTCTATTGATGATGTAGGGCTGGTGCCCCAGGGATAAGTTGTTGGACTGTGCGTCAGCAACTTATTAATAACAGCCTTGGGTGAGCAAGACACATTTGGAAGGGTTATTTCATCATTCCTCCTATCGGTTTCAATTTTCTCTGTTATATGCTGATACATCCTGCTTCTCAGACTTGACGTCCTCCATGGACAGCTTTTAAGCATCTTTTTGTGCCTTTGCCTTATCAGAATTATTTGTCTTATCAACCACTCAATCATTTCTGATACTGAGTCTGTCTAGCTCTGTTTTTGCCTCTTTTCAATCCTATATTTCATCAGGTAAGGTGCAGGTGTGATGATGCTCTTTTACTTTAAATCCAGCAAGGCAAAGCTCATTATTGGAGCAGTCCTGGTAAACCATTTTACATGTCTAGAAAAGTCTATTTATGCTGAGTACATGCCTAAGCCTATTTTCCTGGGTTTATTTTTCTTACATAGAGCTTGACAATGTTCTCATGGCATAATTAGTGATACTTTTAGTTGGGAAAATCTTTGGAGGCCACATGCACATCATCCTTAGAATGAAAAAGATACCCATGGTTTTAATTAAATACATAAATAAATAGGGAACAAGGGGAAGCTCTGCCTCACAGAATAATTTCATTTATCAGTGTGGAGAAATAAGAGAAATTGAAAATCACCATCAGGCCACCACAATAGTAATTGCTGCAGTAAGATACATCAATGGACGCTAAAATTGGTGGGCAGAAGTTTGAGGAGAAACAGGATATTTGCCTTGTATCTCCTCCAAGATATATTTTAATCACAAAAGGAAACATAGTAACTTTACCATGGAGAAACCTGGCAGACACTACCTGTGCCAGTTTGGATATATTATGTCCCTCAAAACTCCATGTACTTTGATGCAATCTTGTGGGGGCAGATGTATTAGTGTTGATCAAGTTGGAACCTATTGATTGAGTGTTTCCATGGAGATGTGACTTAATCAACTGTGGGCAAGACCAAGACCTTCTAGTGGATAATTTCCATGGAGGTGTTACCTCACCCATTCAGGGTGGGTCTTAATTAAATCACTGGAGTCCTATAAAACAGTTCATAGACAGAAGGATCTCAGAGAAGCCAAAGCTGAGAGACATTTTGAAGGTGGCCATTGAAAGCTGACATTTTGGAAAACACCATTTTGAAACACAACCTGGGAGCAAGCAAACATCAGCCACATGTCTTCGCAGCTAACGGAGGTTTTCCGGATGCCACTGGTCATCCTTCAGTGAAGGTACCCTGTTGTTGATGCCTTACCTTGGCCAACTTCATGTCCTTAAGACTGTGACTTTGTAACCAAATAAATCCCCTTTTTAAAAGCCAATCCATTTCTGGTGTTTTGCATAACAGCAGCATTAGCAAACTGGAACACCACCTAACCAAGTGATAAAAGTTAACCTTGTCCCCTGATGCTAATCACTCAGAGGGCACATGATTTCTGTGGTAGTATTGCCAAAAGTGCATAATCTTAATGTCATCATGAGAAAACATTGGGAGAAAACCCAGTAGAGGGACATTCTACAAAATAACTGACTGCCAAGTTTCAAAATATCAAGTCATAAGAGGCAAGGAAAGACAGCAGAACTGTCACAGAGTGGAGGAGACTAAGGAGATGGGACCACCTAATGCTTGTTGGGGTCCCAGAACAGAATAAAAGACATGTCTTAGCTTGTCAGGACTGCTAGAACAAACACCACAAATTAGTGGGCTTAAACAACAGGAATGTATTGGCTCATGGCTTTGGAGGCTAGAAGTCCAAAATCAAGATGGCAGTAAGGTCATCTTTCTCTGAAGTCTGTAGTGTGTTGATGGTGGCTTGCCAGCAGTCCTCTGCCACGTGGCAATTTGTCTCTTTCTGTTTCCCCGTCTGACTTCTACTGACTGGCTGCATCTGAATTTCCTCAGCTTATAAGGACTTAGGTCATATTAGATTAAGGCCCACCCTGATTCACTTTGGTCTTACCTTAGTAATAACTTAAAAATTCCCAATTACAAATGAATCTGCACCCCCAGGCCTAGGAGTTAGAACTTGAACATGTCCTGGGTGGTTCACGATTCAATCCACTGTAGGACATCATGGAAAAACCTTGTAAAATTCTTAAATAAAGTCTGTAGTTTAGTTAATAGTATTATATCCATGTTAGTTTCTGAAGTTTGATAACCATGCTATGATTATGCAAGACGTTAACATTATGGGAAGCTGTGTGAAAGGTACCCAGGAATTCCCCATATTATTTTTTACAACTTTTCAGTAAGTCTATATTTATCTCAGAATAATGTACTTAGATTAAAACAACGTAAAGGGCTTAGAACAGAGCCTGGTTTTATATAAATGCTTAATAAACACTAGTCCGATTCATCAATATCATAACTTCAGTCTTTCCAGACTACCTTGTCCAGTACATACAAATATACTCCAAGACAGCACAAACCTCCACTCCACCCAAAATCTGAACCTCTGTGGCAAATCACATCTCGCCAACATGTGGTCCTCTCCAGACAAAATATGGGAAATTTGGGCTCTACTCTTCTGTCCCTAAACATTTAGGAAAATAAAACAGGAAATGTTTGTTACTTGCTTTCTCTGTCCAACGTCTAGGTTAAGAGACTGCTTGGATATCTCTCTTTTTTTTTTTTTTTTTTTTTTTTTTCCACTTTTATTTTTTATTCTTGTTCTGGTTCTTTCTGATGTAAGGAAAATGTTCAGAGATAGATTGTGGTGATGAACGCATAACTATGTTATCATACTGTGGACAGTGGATTGGATATCTCTTAATGTAGATAGAGAACCTGAGCAAAATTGCTTCAAGAGAGTCAAGACAGACTTGACTCAGGAAGCCATATTTTTCTAATCTGCCAGAATTGGTCGGCACCACTGCCCCGATAGATAAGGAAAATTCAGTGGATGTGTTGTACTTCGATTTTCAAAAAGCATTTGACAGCATTTCACATCGGAGACTAATATCTAAAGCAGACCCAGGGAATAGCGGGTAAAATAGCATATTGTAGCAGAAAACCAATTTAAGCAGTAGACAAAAGGCAGTCATAGATGGCAAGCACAGCTTTGAAGGGGGTTAGAAATAGTATGCTCTCTGGAGCTCTGGGAATAAGGCCTACATATTTTGGGGCATGTGCAGAGGGGAAAAGATCATTGAATTTGCTGGTGATACTAAAATTGAACTCTTGGCTGACAATAAGGTGCGACACTATCAGACTGAAAAGGATTTGAATTATGGGTGATTAAGGCAGAAGATGCCAAATGCAGTTCAGGTATAAAGATACAAACTAATAAGCACAGGATCAAGGAGCCAATTATGCAGCACATACACCCAGAAAAGGATTTGGAGGATATTGTGGGAAAATCTGCAAAACCATCAGCATAGAGCACAGCCACATTAGAAAAAGCAAGCCGGATTTACTAGGTTACATCATCCAAGAGGAAAGAGATGAGACGAGAGAGTGATACTACAACTTTGTAAAGCATTTGTTTAGTTCCCGTTTTGAATATAGTATCCACTTCTGGACTGGCTTACATTGAAGGGAAACATTTAATTGAGAAACTATTTCCATTTCCCTTTGGGAAACAGGGGGTTTATTAGTGGAGCTTTCAAAAATTGGGTGTTCTCGGGAAGAGTTTCAAAATGAGGAAAATACTGGACAAATTGTTTAGATGCATGCACTGTTTCTAGTGATAGCCTCAAATCTCCTTTAAAGGATTCAATTAAAAGTTTACTGAACTACAAATGCATTCGTGTGTGCATATAAAGGCAAAATTCAGCCCCAGGGTTAATACAGGGGAACCAGAGCAGAACTATTTCCTGCTACATGCAAGAAAAAACTAACAGGAAAAGCTAGGGACCTAGAAGTGCAAATGAATTGAGGAGACACTTAAACTTATTTTTGGTGAAGGAGGTGATTAAAAAAATATCATTGTAAAAAAAGAAATCACAGAGAAGTGAGAACAAATTTTAAATGACCAGTTTTGACAAGCCAAGTTTTCCTAATTGCAGCATCTTCATATATAAATGCAAATGTAGTTATGTAAATAAGCCTTGAAGTTTTCCATTTATTTATATTTGTGTGCATTGCCTTTCTGGTGTTGCCACAGGGAATGGGGACCCATTTTAATTTAAGTACAGTGCATGCCAATTTCACAAGGCTCGATCTAGCATTCTGTCTGACATGGTCTACTAGATTTAGTGTATATGAGTGAAGGATAGGGTTCTGGTTATGTCGGCACACAGAGTCAAGTGAAAGCAGAGGCAATTTTACCAGTGATTTAGGATTAAAAATTTTTCATCAGAAATGTGCAGACAAATAAAGCAAAATATTGAGCCCTGTTTACCATTTGAAGCAACTTTATGATGATCTCTGTTCTCTATTTTATTTTGCATGATAAAGAATCACAGACATTTCTAGCTGGAAGAGACCTTAAGAATCATCTAGTACAGTCCTCTTAAATTACAGGTAAGGCAAATAAGAAATAGATGGATTAAGAAATTTACCCCAAAGTTTCAAAGCTGGATTTTTGATCCCTAATCCCAGCATTCAAAGTTGTGGTCTCCCAAATTTACAAGGCCAAAGCTGGCAACATTATGCTGCATGCCTGCAGTTGTATTTACTTTATGTGTCACTTTTTAGTCTCTTTCAAAGTAGGAAACCCAGAATTTCTTGCAGCAGTACAAGGAGATAGGAGCCGATTGGGCAGTGATGAGAACGTCAAGATGTGGACGTTATCTTTAGAACAAGGGTGATCCTTGACTGTTAAACTTGGAGGGAATGCACTGGTCCTTGAGAAGGCTTAGTTCTGCAGGCAGAACCACACACTCTAGGGTACACATCATTGATTTGGGAGTCGAAACTACTTTGTATCTGGTACCCGCTTTACTGCCACCTAGTACAAGTTGAGCAAGTTAAGTTTTCTTCCTGGGGCTTTGTTTCTTCTTTAAATGAGAGTATGAGATTAGATGAACTACAGAGACCTTACAGATTTAAGATTCTAACCTATGATTGTAGTAAGGATGCATTTGAAGTAGAAGGTGAGGAGGTGGAGTGAAGGCGAAATCAGTGTGTAGACAAATTTAAACCTGAAAGTTCCTTAGGAATGCACCATATTTGAAATCAACAATAAATCCAGTTCTGCACAGTTTTTCCTTCTGAAACAGACCACATTTGGGGGAGGGCAGTATTGATCCTTACCTAAAAGGGATGGAGTTTGCATCTAGGGGCTATGATATGTGAAAACTGTGTTCTAAGGCATTAAAGTATAATCACATTTGTTGTGGCATGTTGCTTACATTATGAGATGCATTCACATCCCTGAGTTGGGCTGAATGAATATCTCCCACCTCATGCTCTCCACCACCTGGCAAGTGGCATTATACAGTCTGATGCACGTTATATAGGGAGTGAACTCCTAATTCGTAAAAGTTTTCTTCATTTATCCATTAAGAGTACCTTCTTTTGGCCCACCAGGTTTATCTTACACCTTGCTCACCTACTAATTATTTTCTCATGCCACAAAATCTGTCTTATTAAAATCTCTAAGGATAAAGTATTAATATTAGCATAACATGGTATATAGTGTGTAGATTTATGCAAATAATACTTTCAACAGAAGACTCTGTATCTATGCGTTTGGGCCCAGACTGAGTTTGTGCAGAGCATGGGCTGGTGCTGCTGCAAGACCAAAAAACCTGCCAGGCACAGAAGGAGACATAGATTTATTGGGACTTGCGAACAGGAGACACTCTCCAGTGGTGGCAGTCCAGAGGAATGGCGCTCCGTGAGGGACGGGGGATGCAAGGAGCAATATATGATTTTAGAACAAAGACATTCCGTATAGTATGAGGACATCAGGCCTCTAGTATAATTATTAAAGGGGCCTAAATCTAAAATTTTACTTAGATTAATATTTAAGACCAAGATACAATCAATGCCATTTTACATCTGTGATTCCTTTTTCCCCCTCCGGGGAGATTGTTTACTTTCTTGATCTTTGTCCTTGGCTGGAGCAGGTTTTTTACAGGCTATTTAGGAGGGGATCTGGGCCCTGGGCTGCCACACTTTGGAAGCCATTTCATGAGTATTTTTAAAATGTTATGCCAGAAGAAATTTGCTTCTGCTAATGAAGATCTATTCAGTTATTCAGTAACATACTGGGCTACATGTTCAGAGCAGGGGAAGACGAGTAGAAGCTTACAAATGGCATTTCATTATTTGGTACTGGAATTGGTCAGCCACAATCTCTGCCTGACTTTAAACTTCACACTGTTACACTGAGATCTCCTTAGGAGTTGAAATTGCCTGCAATATCTGTTTTCAGAGCGAGATGTGAGAGTATGCTGCTAGAATATTGAATTATTTTGTGCCAGCAATTCATCGACATTTTTTGGTATATGTCTACCACAAGGCATATGACAGGAGGATCTATAATTTATTCTTTCACATTTTGGAATGCTGCTAAAGGATTTTATAAAATGTTTGGTTCTTTGTACTTTCCAATCAATGCAATCAAAAATTAAATAAATGATGTAGTAAGGTCCCATAGAAACAGCTTTAATCCTTTTATTCCTTATTTCAGGAGTTTAGAAGCCAAACCTTTTAGAGCCAGCTGCTGTTAATGACAGTGTAATCAATGGGTCCACTGATACCTTATGGAAAAAACAGCTATCTGTAAGGTGCTCAAATCTCTAAATTTTAATTTTAACTAAATGTAATAAATAATCACATTTGATATTTGAATAACTATGCATGAATGCTTCCTTAATACATTATCATGTGGAATATTAATGTGAAAGGATGAATTTTACTAAATTCAGTGATATTCAATTATTGAATATTAGCCAGAACACTTTTGCCACCTTCAAACTTTGGAAAAATAAAAAAAAACTGTGAAATTATTATAATTATATTAAAAGTAATGTGATCTCTCTCTCTCTCTCTTCTTTTTTTTTTTAATCTCTTTAAACATTGGGTAACATATTTCCAAGACTATCAGTTATGGAGTTCCACTCAACTCAGATTATCTGGTCAGCACTGACATTAACCAGAATATGGGCTTTAAATGAAGAGCATAAATTACACCTCAGAAATTGCCTTAAAATTATGCATCTGAGACATAAAGTAGGCACCTAATGATTAATGATACTCAAACTGATGAGGAAGTAAAGAAACAATCAAAATTTCTTCCAGAAACTTTTCACATATCTAGTCACCCTTACCCATTTCACTCAACCTTATTTTTACTAGAAACGACCATACCAAATATAACCCACAAAAAAATAATAGTTTTGCTTCACTTGCTCGCCTACAGTGCCAGGGGGATGGATTTAATGATCTTATAGGCCTTTTCAATCCCTCTAATATTTGTGAAATGGCAACTGTCAATGTTGAACAAGAAATTGCTGAAATAGCACAACTTTTGGAAATGGATAATATTTCACAGGACAAGAGCCCAGAAATGGAAAGAACAACCATAAACCTCACTGAAACTCATCTTAACAGGATGCCAACTTTACTTCTCAGCTAATAAAAACAACCAACTTTAAAAATGCTGTCACAGAGTCAAAATCATCCATTTTGAAAATTTCAGTACCAGCTATTGTGTATGCCAAAGAGTACAGTGACTCTTTCTTAGTGTACTTATTTTTCTCTTTGACTTTTACTATTGCCTAAGCATTTGGTTTCTCTTTATATGGGATAAAAGTGTATCAATTATGTACATCTAAGACGTAATTAAGTTCTATGTTGGATACTCAGAACTGCCTATTTGTTGATAAATAATGCTATATATTTCATGATAACATTTAAATAGCTGCCTATACAAACAAGAAAATTGAAGAAATCCCTTTCAAATTCTTTTGATAAATATTAAACAATTAAAGCTGCTTTCTTCTTGCTTTACACTTCAGAGTCTGGATTTATACCTATAAATATTTTGACAATTGATTTTTTTAATTGCAGTTCTGGAACATCTGGGGGAAATCCCTGAGAGAAAGGAGGCACATGCAAGTGAGACCAAGATACTTTCATTTCCCCCCCAGAAGCATTTACTAAATGTGTATGCTGTGCAAGGTGAGATGCAACAAAGACAGACAAAATGCCACTGAAAAGCAGTCTTTCAGCACTGAGCATATATTAACCTGGGTTTAGGACTTGCCAAAGAGGAGGGACCCAGAAGTGTCAGTTAGGAACCAGAAGGACCACAGCCTACGAACAGGCGAGAACCAGAGGAAGAATGAGACTTATAAGAACTGTAGTCTAGATGGCCCAGTCCTTGATTAGATTAAGATGGGCTGTGCCCTACACAGGCTGCCTACCAGAAGATAAGACAGACATAGTCTATGGAGCTGCCTCAACTTTTTTGTACAATGTCTGTCATTCAGTAAAAAATTATAGGCATACTAAAGAGTCTAGAGAAAAAAATGGAGGTAAAATTTCCAGATGACCCAAACCCTGGAGCTATCAGTCACAAACTTTAATGTAACTGTGAGTATCATGTACGAGAAGATACACAATAAAACAGAATATTTTACTGGAGAAATTGAATCTATAAAGAGAATGGAAATTATAATATAAAAAACACAATAATGGACAATAAGAACTAGCAGATGGGTTTGACCACAGATTGGACACAATAGAAGAATGATTTCATAAACTCAAAGTAGGATGGTAGAAAATATTCACACTCAAATATGAAGAACCAAAAAAGGATGGGAAACTTGGAAAAGGGCACAAGAGTCATATGGGGAATGTGGAAAGGTCTAATATGTATGATTGAAGTCACAGAGGGGAAGAAAAAGAAAACAAGATGGAAGCAATGTTTGAAAAGATAATGGAAATTTTTTTTTATTGCCAAAATTGAAGAAAGACACCAACTCACAAATTCAAGAAGAACCGTGAATATCAAATAGTATAAACACAATAAAACCACTCCTGGACAGATTATAATGAAATTTTCAAGAAAGAAAGACAAGCAAAAGTTAAAAGAAGCAAGAGGAGAATAAAACACATTACCTTCAAAGGAACAACAATAAGAAATTCAGCTGATTCCTTTTTTTTTTAAAATTTTTTTGTTGAGATTTTTCACATACCATAAAAGTATTCAAAGATCCAAAGTGTACAATCAGTTGCCATGGTACCATCATACAGCTGTGCATCCATCACACAATTATTTTTTTTCAAATTTTAGAACATTTTCATTACTACAGAAAAGAAAAAAGACAAAATAAGGAAACTCAAATCTTCCCATACCCCTAACCACCACCCCACCCCCCCATTTTTGATTCATTGTTTTGGTATAGAACATTTGTTACTGTTGAGGGAAGAATGTTAAAATACTACTAACTGTAGTGTATGGTTTGCAATAGGTATATATATTTCTCCTATATGCCCCTCTATTAACTTTTAGTTATAGTGTCATATATTTGTTTTAGTTCATGAGAGAGATTTCTAATATTTGTGTAGTTAATCACAGACATTGTCCACCACAAGATTCACTGTTTTATACATTCCCATCTTTTAACTTCCAACTTTCCTTCTGGAGATATACATGACTCTGAGCTTACCCTTTCCATCACATTCACACACCAGTCAGCACTGTTAGTTATTCTCACAACATGCTACCATCACATCTGTCCATTTCCAAATGTTTAAGTTCACCCTAGTTGAACATTCTGCTCATAATAAGCAACCACTCCCCATTCTTTAGTCTTGTTCTATATCCTGGTAACTTATATTTCATGTCTATAAGTTTACATATTATAATTAGTTCAAATAAGTGACACCTTGCAATATTTGTCTTTATGTGTCTGTCTTATTGTACTCAACATAGTGTCCTCAAGATATCTTGATCAACCCATTTTTTTTTAAGATGGTTTTGTTCACACACCATACATACCATCCTAAGTAAACAATTGTTGGTATCCTGTACAGTCACGTATTTAAGTATTCAGCACCATCACCACTATCTATAAAAGGACATCTCCATTTCTTCCACAAAGAAGAAAGGAGAGTCCAACAAGGTAGAGAAACAAAAGAAAAAGAGAAAAGAAAGAGAGAGAGAAAAAAATATGACAGCTAGAAAGCAACAAAAGAAAAGACAGCATTAAGCTAAAGTACAATAAAGAGTCTGACAATGTGACCCTTGCCCTATGTTCCCCCCACCATATGCATTCAGCCTTGGTATATTGCCTTTGTTATATAAAAGGAAGCATAATACAATGTTTCTGTCAGTTATAGTCTCTAGTTTGCATTGATTGCATTTCACCCCAATCCCACCCTATTTTTAACACCTTGCAATGTTGATATTCATTTGTTCTACCTCATTTAAAAACATATTTGTACCTTTTATTACAATCATTGAACACCCTAGGTTTCACTGAGCTATACAGTCCCAGTCATTATCTTTCCTCTTTTGTTCTTGTGTCCCACATGGTCCCAACCTTCCTTTTTCAACCATGCTCATGGTCATGTTTGTTCAGTGTGCTTACTTTGCTGTGCTACTATCTCCCAAAATTGTTTTCCAAACCTCTCACTCCTCTCTTTTCCTTTCTGTCTGCAGGGCTTCCTTTAGTGTTTCCTGTAAAGCAGGTATCTTTTTCACAAACTCTGTCATTGTCTGTTTGTCTGAGAATATTTTAAACTCTCCCTCATATTTGAAGGACAGTTTTGCCAGATATAGGATTCTTGGTTGGTGGTTTTTCTCTTTCAGTATCTTAAATATATCACACCACTTCCTTCTTACCTCCATGGTTTCTATTGAGAAATCCACACATAGTCTTCTCAAGCTTCCTTTGTATATGATGGATCACTTTTCTCTTGCTGCTTTCAGGATTCTCTCTTTGTCTTTGATGTTTGATAATCTGATTATTAAGTGTCTTGGCATAGGCCCATTCAGATCTATTCTGTTTGGGGTATGCTGTGCTTCTTGGATCTGTAATTTTATGTCTTTCAAAAGAGATCAGAAATTTTCATCAATTATTACCTCTATTATTGCTTCTGTCCCTTTTCCCTTCTCTTCTCCTTCTGGGACACCAATGACACATACATTCCTTCATTTCATTTTGTCCTTAAGTTTCCAGAGACATCGCTCATATTTTTCCATTCTTTTCTCTATCTGTTCTTTTGCGTGTAGGCTTTCGGTGTCTTGTTCTCCAGTTCCTGAGTGTTTTCTTCTGCCTCTTGAGATCTGATGTTGTATGTTTCCATTGTGTCTTTCATCTCTTGTGTTGTGCCTTTCCTTTCCCTAGATTCTGCCAGTTGTTTTTTTGAACCTTCAATTTCTACTTTATGTATGCCCAGTGTTTTCATTATATACTTCATCTCTTTTGCCATATCTTCCCTAAACTTTTTTAACTGATTTAGTATTAGTTGTTTCAATTCCTGTATCTCAGTTGAAGTGTAAGTTTGTTCCTTTGACTTGGCCATAACTTCATTTTTCTTAGTGTAGTTTGTAGTTTTCTGTTGTATAGGCATCTGGTTTCCTTAGTTACCCCAATCAGGTTTTCCCAGACAAGAATGGGCTCAGGTCTTGGAAGGAAGCAATCGTATCCTGTTTCCATGAGGGTGTCTTAGACGACTGATACACCCTATGAGGCCTCAAGTCACTGTGCTTTTCCACCCTGCAGGTGGTGCCTGTCAGCCTGTAACTCCAGACTGGTGTAAGGAGGTGTGGCATGGCTGTTTTCCCTCAGGCTGTGGGGTCTGGTTCTGAATGGATGGCAAGTAATAGAGCTTGGCACTGCCTTCTTCCTCTTAGGGAAGATACATACACCCCCTAGGGAGAGGTCGTTAGCATTTGAATAGTCTCTCTACCTGTGCTATCTCCATCCTTGTCTGGGTCAGAGTGCTGGGAACTGAAAATGGCTGAGGCTTTCTCCACTGAGCCAAAAAAGAGACAGAAAGCCCACTTCAGGGCTAGTCTGCAGCCACCCTCCAGCTTTCCAATGTAATTTGTCACCAAAAGCATCTGCTTGTTGGGAATTCATAGCTAGTATTGAGCAGTCTACATTTGTTAATTAAAACAGTTGAACTATATTTGTTTGCTAAGAGAGTGCTGCTCTCTAGTGCTGTGAGGCTTTGCATTTCAGGCTGTGGGGGGAGGGGGGGTCCCAGCTTCGATCCACAGTTTTTACTTAATTTAGGCTGTGATCTTGGGCATTCTTCCCAATTCAGGTTGGTGTGTGATGAGTGGACGGTCACATTTGTACCCCCGCAGTTATTCCATATTATTTACTAGTTGTTTCTGGTTGTTTATTAGTTATTCCAGTGGGACAAACTAGCTTCCACTCCTCTCTATGCTGCCATCATCTTCCCAGCTGATTCCTTTTAAGAAACAGTGGAGGAGGCAGAGCAAGATGGCAGCATAGGGAGGTATGGAATTTAGTTAGTCCTCTAGAGCAACTAGTAAATAGCCATGAATAAATAGAAAACAGTTTGAAATAACTGTCGGGGGACATCCATGACTGGACACTCATGATACATCAGTCTGGAATGGGTGGAATGGCTGAGATCACAGCATAGAACTATAAGTAAAGCTCCCAAAACTGCAGAGCTGGCTCCCCTCTCCCACTGGCATGGCAGCCTGAGTTGGAAAACTTCACTGTGGAAAAAAGAAGCAGTCCCTGCCAAGAGCAAGGGAATGTAGTTCAACCAAGCTCCAATTGTGGTTTTAATTAATAAATCTGGACTACTGAATACATGCTATGAGCACACATAAACCTGGAGCAAGCAGGAAAGGAACCTGGCTCTTTCTCCTGGCAGAGAGGATGTGGGGATGATGGGGAAAAAAATACATAAATACAAAAAAACTGAAGTTTTTGGAGTCTGCTGAGCTCATAATACTGGAAAAGAGCTCAGAATACAAGAAAAGGAGCACACAACAGGTACTAACTCCAATTCTTGCCTGGTACTGGAGAGCTGAGGACTGGCTCTGAAAAGGGAACTTCTTTTTTCCTTTTATTTTTCTCTCATTCCAAGTAGCTCACTAGAGAAAGCCTCAGGCATTTTCAATTGTCAGCACTGATCCAGGCAAGGGTGGAATTAAGATAGTTAGAGAGTCAAATTAAAAACTCAAGTGTAGAAGATAATTCCCTAAAGGGCTTATCTTCCCCAAGAAAAGGGGGGGGGTCAGCTTAAGTGGCTGCCTCCCTCAGAAACTCAGACCACAGGACCAGGGTGGGGGACAGAAACAGCTTAAGCTTGGCTTCTGACACTCTCAGTCCCTGGCTGGGACAGTGCTCATTGAGAGTTAAATGCACTGTACCTCTTTACACCAGTGGGGAGCTGCAGGCTTACAAGTGTCACCTACTTGGCAGGATAGGAAAAGCACAGAGTCTAGGGATTTCACAGGAAAGTGTGACAACTTTCTGGGTTACAACCTCAGGGAAACCTGATACTGAATACAGCCTCCACCTAAGACCTGGACCCATCTGGTTTGGGAAAATCTGATTGGGGTAATCAAGGAAACCAAATGTCTAGACAACAAAAAGTTAGGAATCACACTAGGAAAAATGAAGATATGACCCAGTCAAAGGAATGAAGTTGAAACAACCAATTAAAGATCTTCAAACAAATATGCTAAATCAATTCAAAAATCAAAGCAATGAGTTGAGGGAAGATATGGCAAAACAGATGAAAGATATAAAGAAGAAATTGGGTGACCATAAGGAAAAACTCAAAAGTTTGAAAAAACTACTGGCAGAACTTATGGGAATGAAAGGCACAATGGAAGAGATGAAAAACACAATGGAGACATACAAAAGCAGATTTGAAGAGGTAGAAGAAAGATTCAGGAACTAACAGACAGGACATCTGAAACACTACACACAAAAGAACAGATAAGGAAAAGAATGGAAAAATATGAGCAGGGTCTCAGGGAAATGAATTACAACATGAAGCACATGAATATATGTGTCACAGGTATCCCAGAAGGCAAAGAGAAGGGAAAAAAGGGCAAAAAGAATAATGGAGGAACTAATCACTGAAAATTTCCCATCTCTTATGGAAGACATAAAATTACAGATCCAAGAAGTGCAATGTACCCCAAATAAAATAGATCCGAGTAGACCAACTCCAAGACACTTAATAATCAGATTATCAAAAGTCAAAGACAAAGAGAGAATTCTGAAAATGGCAAGAGTAAAGCAATCCATAACATACAAGGGAATCTCGATAAGACTATGTGTGGATTTCTCAATAAAACCATGAAGGTGAGAAGGCAGTGGTATGATATTTTTAAGACACTGAAAGAGAAAATGTGCAAACAAAGAATACTATATCCAGTGAAACTGTCCTTCAGAAATGAGGAAGAGTTTAAAATATTTTCAGACAGACACTGAGAGTTTATGAACAAGAGACCTGCTCTACAAGAAATAGTAAAGGGAGCACTACAAGCAGATAGGAAAAGACAGGAGAGACAGGTTAGGAGAAGATGGTAGAAATGAAGAATAAGAGTAAGGGTACTGTATGGTTTCTCACCTATATGGATTCACATTGATGAGTGAAATTTGAGTGTTGAGAACACAGGTTATCAGGACATAGAAAAAGATTAGAGATCAGGCATTTGATGCTAAAGGAGAACAGAAGGTTCAACAGGATTGATTGTATAGATCCAGAAATAGAATGGATAGCCTAATAGTGTGTCACAGTAACACAATATTGTGAGTACTCTAAACAAAGATGAGTGTGAGAAATGGTTGAAAGAGGAAGGCTACAGGCATGTATGACACCAGAAGGAAAGACAGAAGATAAAGACCGGGATTGTATAACTTAGTGAGATGTAGAGTGGTCAATGATGGTGATTATATGTACAAATATAAGAATGTTTTTAAATGAGGGAGAGCAAATGAATGCCAGCATTGCAAGGTGTTGAATATTGGATGGTATAGGGAAAAACTATAATCAATGCAAACTACAGTCTATAGTTAACAGTAACATTTGAAGATACTTCCACTGATTGTAGCAAAGGCAATACACCAAAGCCAGTGTCTATAAGAGAGGGAAATAAGGGAGTGATTTGGGATTCTTGATGGTGGTGTTGTTGCCTGACCTTTTCATTGTATTTTACTTTTATTTTTCTTCTACCTTTTGTATTTTTATTCTTGTTTATTTTCCTTTCCCTCTTTTTGGGGGAAGAAATGGAAATATCCTCATATAGATTGTGGTGGTGAATACATAATTATGTGATTATACTGGGAATCATTGATTGTTTACTTAGGGTGGATTGTATGGTGTATGAATCAAACTGTTTAAAAAATAAACAGAGGGATACAAGTGCTGGAGAAAATGTGGAGAGAGGGATGTAGCTATTTCCGGTTGGTAGGGAGGCAGAATGGCACATCCCAGCAGGAGGCAGTGTGGTGGTTTCACAGGAAGCTAACCATAGAGTTGCCATATGGTCCTGCAACCCCATTATTGGGTATATGCTTGGAAGAACCAAGAGCAGGGACACTAATGAACATTGCACACTGGTGTTTATGGCAGCAGAATTCACGATTCACAATGGATGGAGGTGGCCTAAGGGTATACTGACTGATAAACAGAATGGTGAACTGTGGTGTATGCATACAATGGAATACTGAGCGGCAGCAAGAAGAAATGAAGTTATGATATATGCAACTAGGTGAATGGACCTTGAGGACAGTATGTTGAGTGAAATAAGCCAGAATCAAACATTATAATGCCTCACTAATATGGACTAGCTATGATGTGCAAACCCTGAGAATTGAATCTGAGAGCATAGGTTATCAAGGGAAGTCTTATAGTAAAGGTTCCTAGATTGTAACTCTTATAGCAGTCACATCTATTCATGAGTCATAAATGGTTATTTCTAAATTCTGAAATGATAAGGTTGTGTATAACGTTATTGGTTCCTGGAACTCTGGGTACCTATGTGAAACTTGAGACTAAGAGCCAGAGTTCAGCAGCTATGAATGCCAGCATTACCCCACACTGCAAATGTTAAAGAAGCTGAAAAAGATATCAGACTTTAATTAGAGATATTAACAAAATTGACTTGGTAATTTTGGTAATCCAGTATCCTTGATTCTTGAAGATGACTATATAACTATATGGCTTATATGGTGTGACTATGTGATCGTGAAAACCTTTAGGATCACACTCCCTTTATCCAGTGTATGGACAGATGAGTAAAGAAAAGAGGGACAAAAAGTAAATAAATAATGGGGGAGGGCAGAGTATGAGATGTTTTGGGTATTCTTTTTTACTTTTATTTTTATTTTTATTTTTAGTCTTATTTTTTGGAGTAATGAAAATGTTCAAAATATTGATTGTGGTTGTGCATGTACAACTATATGATGATACTGTGAACAATTGATTGGAAACTTTGGATCACTATATGGTGTGTGAATATATCTCAATAAAATTGCATTTAAAAAAAAAGAAACAGAAGCCAGTTTGCAATGGGATGGTGATCTTAATGAGCTTAAAAAAAGCTCACAATCTAAAATTTTATACCCATGAAAAATTTTCTTTTGATACTGTCAATAAACTATAAACATCTCTAGACAAACGCTGAGATAATTCATTGACAGTAGATCTATATTAAAAGAAAAAAATGAAGGGATTCTTTTTGTAGGCAGAAGAAAAATTATTTCAGACAGAAACAGAAACATGCAAGAAGGAATGACAAGGCAAGAGTAAGGTAAATATATGGGTAAAAATAAAATAATATTGACTAAACAAAAAATAGCAATACTATTTATGAGATCTAAAATACATATATAATTAAAAAGCATGATAGCAAAATTTAAATAAAAGGAAAATCTCCTGGGAAAAGAGTTTACCAAAATTGATATGAGAAGAAAAAGAATTAAAAACTCTTTATCTAATAAATTGAATTCCTAATTAAAAACCTTTCCAGGAAAGACAACTTCAGGCCTAGATGATTTCACCCTTAAATTCTTTCAACATTTAAGAAAGAAATAAGCCAGTCTTACACAAATTCTTCCACAGCAAAAAGAAACATAAGGGACATTTCCCAAATCAAATTATGGGGCCAATGTGACCATAATGCCAAAACCTGATGAGAATATTAAAAGAAATGAAAATTGCTTTCTTAGCTCACTTATGAACATAGACATAAAACTCCTAAACAACATATTAGCATTTTGAATCCAGCAATATATAAACAGAATAATAAATCATGACCTCACTGAGTTGCTTTCAGGAATGCGAGGTTGATTAAAATTTGAAAATTAATCAATGTAATTCACGACTTTAACAAACACCGCAGAAAAACTATATGGTAATTTCATTCAGAGTAGCAAAAGAATTTGATAAAATTCAATACTACATAATTTTAACAAATAAACCAGGGATAAAAGAAAAATTTCTTAATGTGATACACCATATCTACAAAGACAAACAAACAAAACCTATAACAAACACCACACTTAAAGCTGAAATGCTGAATGCTTTCCCCATGGAAGTGAGAATCAGACACCCCCGCTAGTTGAAGTAACGTTTGTAGAGTGACAACATATGCATCATCCTGGAGCTTGTTAGAAACACAGAATCCCAGGCTCCACCCCAGACCTACTGAATGAGAATTTGCATTTTAACAAGATCTCCAGGTATTTTATATGCACAATGAAGTTTAAGAAGCACTTCTTTTTACCACCTGAATTCAATATGGTGCAGAAGGCTCAAGCAATTGCAATAACAAATGAAAGAAAGAACATGCACAAAGAAAGAAATAAAAAAAAAGTGTCATGAGTCAGGACAACATGGTAGTATATGCAGAAAATCCGAAAGACTCTACAGATAAGTTCTTAGAATAGCTGAATTTAGCAAAGCTACTAGATGGACGGTTAATAATATGAAAATCAAAAGTATTTCTATATCTTAGTAATAAAAATGAGTGAATTTTTAAAATGATATTTAGGGGGAAAAAAACAAGAAAAAAATGTTCTCTTCATTGAGACCTACAAAACATTACTGAAAGACATGACAAAACAGAAACAAATGTAAGGATATACAATGTTTGTGGCCTGGAAAAATCCGTATTGTAAAAATGCTGATTATCCCAAACTGATTTTTAAAAAATGCAATTCTAGCCCAAATTCCAGGAGATTTTGTATGTTTGTGTGAAAACTGATAAGCTGATTCAAAAATTTACATGAATATGCAAAAGTTTAAGAATAGTCAAAAGACACTTGAATAAGAACAAAGTTGGATCGCTTACCCTACCAGATATTAAGATTTAATAGAAAGTGATTGTGTTTGAGACAGTGTGGTAATGAAACCCAGCAAACAGATTGCCCAACAGTACAAAGTACTGTCTGAAAATATATGTAATGGACACCTGAGTTTTGATGAAATTTCCACTACAATGCGGTAGAGAAAGGATTGTCTTTCCAACAAATGGTATTGGATAAATAGGCTATCCGTAAGGGAGTTGAACTGTAACCTTACAACATTAGAAAAATGAATTCCAGACGGTTTGTAGCCCTAAACATAGAGCCTATAAATCAATCATACTAGTAGGAGATAACACAGGAGAATATGTTCATGACCTACATGTAGCCAAAAATTTCTTAAGTAGGACAGAAAACATACCAGCCCATAAAAGAAACACTCGTAAAATTCTACTGTAATAAAATTAAGAATTTTTGTTCATCAAAAGAGCACCATTAGGAAACAGAAAATGCAAGACACAGAGTGGGAAATATGTTTGGAATGCATATGTCCATCAAAGATCTCCTCTCTAGAAGAACCCTTTACAAATTACTATGAAATAATCAATGATCCAATAATTAAAATAGGCAATAACATTTGAACAGTCACTGCACAAAAAAGAGTATCAAAATGGCAGAATAAACCTATGAAAAGGTGCTCAACCATATTTAGTCACCGAAGAAATGCAGATTAATACTGAAATGCGACACTACTGGAAATATACCAAAAGGCTAAAATGGAAAAGACTGTCAAGAGCAATTGCTCATGAGGATGTGGAACAAGAGTTGTCATGTATTGCTGGTGGGAGTGTTAAGTGGGTTTAACAATTTTGAAAATTGTTTGGCAGCATCTACTGAAGTTGAAATACATGCTCTCTGTGACCTAACAATTCATCTTCTAGTATACATCCATCAGCACTATATACTGAATATATGAAAAAAATGCAAAGCTACAAAACATTGCTAAAAGAAATCAAAGAAGATCTAAATAAATGGAAGGACATTCTGTGTTCAAGGGTTGGAAGACTAAATATTGCTAAGACATGAATCCTATCCAAAGTGGTTTATAGATTCAAGGCAATCCCACCCAAAATTCTGACAGTCTTCTTTCCAGGAATGGAAAAGCCAATCATCTAATTTATATGGAAGGGTAAGGGACCCCAAATAGCCAAAGCCATCTTGAAAAAGAAGAATGAACTTGAAGGACTTAACAGTCTCCGATTTTAAAAGTTATTACAAAGCTACAATAATCAAAACAGCATGGTACTGGCACAAGGATATGTAGACCAATAGAATCAAACTGACAGCTCATTAATCAACCCTCACATTTATAGCCAATTGATTTGTGACAACAGTGCCAAGTCCACTCAATTGGGAAGAGTCTCTTCAACAAATGGTGCTGGGAAAACTGGATGTCCATATGCAAAAGAATGAAGGTAGACCCCTCCCTCACATCATATACACAAATAGATTCCAGATGTATCAAAGACCTAAATATAAGAGCTATAACTATCAAACTCCTAGAAGAAAATATAGGGAAGCATCTTTAAGACCGTGCGTTAGGCAATGGCTTCTTAGACTTAGCACCCAAAGCAAAAGCCATGAAATAAATTAAGTGAGTCTTCATCAAAATTTAAAACTTTGTCCATCAAAGGACTAAAGTCATGAGAAGAAAAAGACAACCTATAGAATGGGAGAAAATTTTTGGAAACCACATATCTGATAAGGGTTTAATATCTAGAATGTATAAAGAAATCCTACAATTCAACAACAAAAAGACAACCCAATTAAAAAAAATATGCAAAAGATTTGAATATTCATTTCTCCAAAGAAGATATACAAATGGCTAAAAAGCACATGAAAAGATGGTCAATATCATTAGCCATTATGAAAATGCAAACCAAAACTACAATGAGATATCATTTCACTCCCTCTAAAATGGCTGCTATTTAAAAAGTGGAAAATAAGCATTGGAAAGGATGTGGAGAAACAGGAACACTCACTCATTGCTGGTGGAATGTAAAATAGCACAGGCACTGTGGAAGAGGTTGGCAATTCCTCAGAAATTTAAGTATAGAATTACCGTAAGACCCAGCAATCCCACTTGTAGGAATAAACCCAAAAGAATTGAAAGCAGGGACTCAGACAGATATTTGCACACCAATGTTCATAACAGCATTATTCACAATCGCCAGAAGATGGAAGCAACACAAATGTTCATCAACAGATGAATGGAAAAACAACATGTGTTTTATACATGCAATAGAATGAATATTTTTTAGCCATAAAAAGGAATGAAGTTCTGATACATAGGACAACATGGATGAACCGTGAAGACATTATGTTGAGTGAAATGGGCCAGACAGAAAAGGACAAATAGTGTATGATCTCACTGATATGAAATAATTAGAATAAGAAAATTCATAGAGTCAGAAACTAGAATACAGGTTACCAAGGGAACAGGATGAATGGGGAGTTAATACTCAATTGGTACACATTTCTGTTTGGGGTGATGGAAAAATTTTAATAAGAGATGGTGGTGACCATAGCACAGCACTTGGAATATAATTAATACTACTGAATTATATGTTTGAATGTAGTTAAAAGGGGATGTCTTATGTTGTATATATGTTATTAGAATAAAATTTAAAAACCCATAGGATTGTACAACTCAAACAGTGAACCCTAATGTAAACTATATACTACAGTAAATAGTACAATTATAATAATGTTCTTTCATCAATTGTAACAAAGCTACCACATGAATGCAAACTGCTAATAATAAGGAAAACTGCATGTGTGAAGGTATGGTATACAGGAACTCTGCATTTTCTCCACGTTTTTTGTTTAAACTTAGCACTTCTCTAATAAAAAAATAAAGATATGCACAACAATGTTCACAGTATTATTTGCAAAAGCCCCAAACTGGAAACAAATGTTCTTCCATAAGTGGCTAAAAAAATTGCAGTACATTTTTGCAATGACATACTATAAAGCATTGAAAAATAACAAACTCTTCATACATGCAACAACATGAATGAATTTCACAAGCACAGTTTTAAACAAAGGACTCCAGATCCAAAAAGCTCTAAAAGTAGTCAGGTAAAACTCAATTGTTTCGATGGAAGTCAAAATATTGGTTACCTTTTGTGGGGCGCAATGTCTTTGGGCCAGTTGCGAGCCTTTGGGGGGTGGGTAATAACTGGGTGGTATTATACTGGTGAATTTACCTTTAAAAAAATCATCAATCACTAAGCTGGACAATTATGATGTATATGCATGTTGGTAGTCATGTTTTTATTTGATTTTAAAAGTTTACCCAAATAAAAGTGAAAAAGAAAAGACTCAAAAGGGGTATGGCTATAGTGTGTTTGTAAATTTTGGGAAGTTTTAAAATAGAATGAATTTTAAAAGGAAAGAAGAGCAAAAAGTAACTGGAGGGAGGCAGAGGACTAGTGCAAACTCCAGATGTCTAAGTTGCTATTCTCACAGAAATACGGCATGGCCATTCATAAATAGTACATGGAAGGCCAGAGGCATCACTTGCAAATGGAAATGGGTAATGAGAGAAGAGCAAAATTTAGTAACATGTTACTAATTGCCATCATTTATCAAGCCTTATTATGTGTCTAACTTCAACCACCATCCTACTATGGAAGATGCTGTACCCCTTCAGAGGTATCGGACTGAACACCAACCCTTTGGTAAGAGCCACAGGTGAGCTCCTTTAGTCTGCATCAATGAATCTAAACTCAAGTTTGGCTAGATGAGAGATTTGGGGAGATCTAGGAAAACTAAGTTGACTTTGACCATGGGCAGCACATGGATGATGGTGGAGACCTGAACAAAAAAGTGTGTATGTACATGGGGGGATTTACTCGCAATGCTCAAGACTGGCAAATGATTAATATCTTGGCCACACAGAGAGTTTTATGAATCAAAAACAAAGAAAAGACAATTAAAAAGACTCAAAAGATTGTACAAGTATTTCACAGAAGAGGAAACTGAAAAGACTTCATTAGTAATCAAGGAAAAGAAAATTAAAATCCCAATGAGGTTCTATTTTACATCTCCCAGACTGGCAAAATTTATATAGTATGACAATATCAAGTTGGTGAGGATGTGAATCAATGGCAACTATTGGTGGGCAATATAAACTGATACAATTGCTTTGGAAATAATTGGGCATTATTTAATAAAGGTTAGGGTATGCAGTTTCACTCAGTTAAATAACTTGGAGAAACTAGGATTGAGAATCTCCATCTCTTTCTCTCCATAACCAGATGACAACTGTAAGAAAACTGATGACAGGATTCTTTCGTAGAACCTTAAAACAATAAACAACCCAAATGTCCATCATCAGAGAAATGGACAAATATATTGTAAGTATATATTTATATTTATTAAATATATACAAATATATTTATAAAATGGAATGCTTTAAAAATAAACTCTAATAGGTTGTATTGACATTTTCCTAAACAATATAGAACAAAAATAACAAGTGGAAAAATAATACAAAATAATATAAAATGAACAACATACAAAAAGCCAATATATGATTTACAGATATCTAAAGGTGCAGTAGTATATAAAGAAAAGAACCCAATAAATGCAAAATTCTGGTTTATGATTATCTCTGGGGGAAAGGATTGGTACATACCTGTGCAGGAATACACAAGAGGTACCATGAGATTTTACATCCCATTATATGGTTGGTAAATAGTTGTTCTGTTGCTTTGTAAATGCTTGTTTTATAGAATTTCACATGTACAACATTTTATTATTTATTCTGAAACTAAACTATGAAAAGTCACGAAAGGGGTAAATAGAGTGTGATGTGTGCATAGGATCTAAACGTGCAAATTTACAGCAAAATGAGAAAGGAAAGGAGAGAGGAAGAGAGAGAGGGAGGAAGGAAGAAAGGAAAGGAAGAGAAAAGAGAGAAGAGGTAAGAGAGGGGGAGGGTGAGAATAAAAGATCCGAAGTTCTCTGCCTCTTACTAGTACCAGATGTCTTTCTTCCCTTGATAGCCAAATCCATTTTAAAAAGTCTGCAACTACACTGTCCAGTGTGGTAGCACTAGCTTCGTGTGGCCATTGAGCACTTGAAGTGTGGCTGGTCTGAAATAAGATGCATTATAAATATAAAATATAAATGAAATTTAAATAATTGCTATGGAAAAAATGTAAATTTCTCATAAATAGTTTCTATAATGACTACATATCGACATAATATTCTGAATATAGTGGTTAAATAAAATATATTAAAATTAATTTCATTTGTTTCTTTTTACTTTTCTAACGTAGCTTGTAAAATTTTAAAATATAAATGTGGCTCACATTACAGTTCTATTGGACAGTGCTGGTCTAGAACCATTTTCTCCCATTTACTTAATTTTTCAATCCATGGTGCTTACTACGCTAGTGAAGGTAATCAACCATCTGTTAATTGCCAGATCCAAAATGCTTTTGTTTTTGACCCTCATATTACTTGATCTTTCCTTAATATCTGATATCCCATTGTCTTTGGAATACCCTCCTTGACAAGGTGACAACCCTTTCCTCCAGGTCTTTCCCAACTTCTCTAACCTCCTCCCCCTTTCTCATCTGGTTGTCTCAGCCCTTCCCTCCCCATTGGGCATTGAGTGCTTTTCATTTTTATTTACCTCTCCTCTCTTTTTGTTTATTCACTCAACAAACAGTTTTTGAGCACTTACTTAAGGTCAGGTGTTCTTCTGTACACGCTTCTTGAGCTGCCTTAATTTGTGGATGACTCTCGAATCTGTATTTTTCATTCCTGCCGCACTTCTGGGCCCCAGAGTTATAGATCCAGCTAACTCCTGGACAATTGGGCTGATATTTAACAAATACAGAACATCTTTTTTTTCCTAATGCAGTGGTTATCAAAATGCAGAATGATGTCAACGTTTTAGAAATGCAAATTCTCAGACCCTGCCCCACACCTAACTGAATTGAAAACTCTGGGGGTGGGTGCAGCAATGTTTTTACAAGCCTTTCTGAGGCTCACTTCAAGTTTGAGAGCCATTGGCCTGGACTCCTATTTCTCCATCATGCACCTGTCATCAGTTAGCAACTCCTGGGGATTATTTCACCCGTCTGGGCTTGAATCTGCCTCATTCTCCCATCCCTGCTTGTTCTGGCTCTCTCCCTTCCTGGGACCCAGGGCTGCAATTGTATCTAAAATGCTCTCCCCATCCCCAATTTTCCAAACAGTCAGGATACCATTTGAAAATTCAAATGTGACCATATTATCCTCAAAATCTTTTTAATGCTTACTCATTTTTTTTTGTAGAATAAAGTTCCAAATCTCAGATATGTCCTGTGTCTGGACTATTTCCAGTTTTACCTTGGGTTAAAATTTTAGAGTCAGGTAGACATAATTTTCTATTTTAGTGATGCTTTTTTATTTAACTGCATCTATTACCTTGCACAGGTCTCTGACCTCTCTGAGTCTCAGCCCCTCTTCTATAAAGTAGGAGAGTGACAGAACTGCCTTACACACAGAAGCTTTTTGAAAAGCACTTGAAAACACTCTATGCAACGTGGCTAGCACAATGAGTGGTGTTCTAGTTTGCTAATGCTGCTGGAATGCAAAACATCAGAAATGGACTGGCTTTTATAAAGGGGGTTTATTTGGTTACGCAGTTACAGTCTTAAGGCCATAAAATGTCCAAGGTAACACATCAGCAATCAGGTACCTTCGCTGGAGGATGGCCAATGGTGTCCAGAAAACCTCTGTTAGCTGGGAAGGCACATGGCTGGCGTCTGCTCCAAGTTCTGGTTTCAAAATGGCTTTCTCCCAGGACGCTCCTCTCTAGGCTTCAGCTTCTCTCCAAAATGTCACTCTCAGTTGCTTTTGGGGAGTTTGTCCTCTCTTAGCTTCTCTACAGCAAAAGTCTGCTTTCAAAGGCCATCTCCAAAATGTCTCTGTAAACTGCAGTTCCTACAGTAATATCTGACCTACAGAGAAGGGCAACTATAGAGCTCTTCAGGGATGATGGAGCTAGTCTCACAAATTTATTCCTCACAGTCCTGGTAAAAGGTGTGTCCTCTGGACATTCCAGGGGTGTGTGAGCAGGTCTTCCATGAAAAATTCACTCTAACATTCCAATCTCTCTAAGCCTTTGAATCCCCTCCTCCACATTGTACCAGGGCAGTTCTGGCATTTCAACCTCTGGTAATGCCGGCCACCTTCTGATCTATGTTTCAACCAACCACCCAAACAAACTATTAACGCTCTTTCTAACCCCTCGAGCTACAACACTGAATGCAGAATCTCTGCTTAGTGGGCCCATATCAGTAAATTCAGCCTGATCCAACCTTATATTCCTTCCACCATTATCCCACACCCTTAATATCCATTCTCACACATATTCCTCTGGTTTCTGCCTGTATAAGTTGGAAAACTCTCACAATTCTTTTGAAGTGTAGCGTCCTTCTTCATGGGTCACACTTTGTACCTCACCCTTGGGGGCCTGTTGGGGGTTTAGTCTAGTTATAGGTCTTGAAGCAAAGACTGGTGGTGGGGGTGGGTCATGAAAAGAGTTAGAATTATCCCTCAAGCCATTTACCTCAGGACATTCTGTTGTATTTTCATCTCTTAAAACAGGAAGAATCTCTCCAGACAGAGGAGTGAGGGCTGCTTCCTCAGGGGAGGTGATTACAGGATTAGTAGGCACTGAAGGGTTAATCTCTTTAGGTGGGGGTTGGGTGGCAGGCTCCTTAGGGCAGACTGGAGGTGGGGAAGCTGTTTCCTCAGGACAGCCCTCTACAGGTAAATCTAATAATGACTCAGCAGAATCCAGGGTTCCAGTGTCCTCACTGCCATTATTATCAATCCATATGTCCCCATCCCAAGTTTTGGGATCCCATTCTTTTCCAATCAGAGTCATCACCCACAGTTGGATGGGTCACATCTCCATGGAAACACTCAAAGAATTACAATCTAATCAACACTGATACCTCTGTCTACACAAGATTACATCAGAGATAATGGAGTTTTCGGGGACATAATACATTCAAACCAGCACAAGGGGCAATATTTTAATATATGCTACCTATGTTTAGTAGTGTAGAATTATTCTCTAAATATACTTTCCATTTTCTTATGCATAATTTGCTCCAACTATAGCAAATCACGTGAAGTTTTCTTAGCTTGCAGTTTCTCTCCTCCTTACACATCTCCTCCTTAGCTTAGATTCCTCCCTCTATCCAGGACAAGGAACCCAGTCCTTCCTACTTAGAGCAACCTACTAATTTCTCAACACCCAACTTCAGGGTCACCCCTTCTCTCACTGTTCCCACTCTCCATGTGAAATGCACTATGACTTGTTTTGTGCACCAACTGTGTCCTGTGTATACTTCTCTCAGAACCTGTATTACAATTTACCATGCACCAAATTGTGGATAGTAGTTATTTCTGGGTGGTGAGATTTATGGTGATTTTTAGTTACTTTGATATACTTTTTGAATTCTCCAGTTAGAACATACTCCTTCTAGAGTCAGAGAAAAAGTTACACTAAAACGCTGAACATCATTGTTGCTTGCAAGTACCCCTGTAAAGGGAGTTATTCAGAGAGCTGTTTTTACTGAATTAACAAAAAAGCATCTATTTTAATGTTCAGAAAAATTAAATTTGGAGCTTAGTAAGTAATCATATAAAAGTAATATGGGGTATACTTTATTTAACCATATATCAAAATAAATTATTGCCAGTATAATTGAAGTAGCCAAAGGTTATGCTGCATGGCCAAGGTTATGCTGGCAGGGCCATGGATTAAGATGGGGTACTTTGGTATTACCATGTTCACCAATGTGAAGGCAGCCCATGCAGGGCACATTTATGACAGCCCAAACTGATATGTTAGTGCAGATGCTCTGTCCTAAATTATTCATTGGTTGATAAGACTGAGAACCAGAACTCCATAGCCATATCATTATTCAATAATAATGTTGTTATTATTAATGTTAATGTTGTTATTATTGTTATTATTATTATTATTATTTTGGCTTAAACAACACGAATTTTTTGGCTCATGGTTTTAGAGGCCTGAAGTCCAAATCAAGGTATTGGCCAGATGGCTTTCTTCCTCCCAGGGCTGGCCAGCAATCCTTGGGCTCCTTGGTTTGCCCATCACATGGCCATGTCCTCTCCTTTTCTGGTTCCCACTGACATTCAGCTTCCGGCTTCTCCCCTTGGCTGTCTCTCACTATGTCTGGGTCTCTTCTGCTTACAAAGGCCTCCTCTAATCTTTCCTTGCTTTCTTGAAACATTGTAGGATTCTTTCTTTCCCTGAGTTATTTTGGAAGAGATGATGTGCCATCTAAAAGGGATGCTCTTCTATGGGACGTTCACTGTCTTCAATTTTACAGCTCCAAGTCCCTAGGCCATGACAAGATGTCTTGAGATTTATGTATACTTGATAGGAAATTCCCAGAGCTGCCAGAGCTCCCACACTAGGGAGCAGCACCTGTGTACACACAGGTAGGCAGTGCCTTCTACTCCAGGAGAGGTGGGAAACTTTTCTGGTGCAGCACCAGAGGGTCCCTGCTGGCTAGGTGTGTGGGAAGTGCTCCATGGGGCCTGATTCCTCCAGAAAGACCAAGTGACATGCACAGAGGCTCGCTGAGGCCATCTGATTTTGATGCTCCACTTTACCTTATCAGAAGTCATATGAGTATCCATGTTGAAGAAAATGTCACTCTGTCTAACCTGGCCATCATTGAAGTGAGACCATGGCAACTCTCCATCTTCTAGGATGATGGTTCTCCAACTTGTGCTACAGAATGATCAGAGGAGACTGATTTAATAGACACATGTTTAACAAACATCCAGGGTGATTCTTATTCATGGTGATTTCCAGAACACCTCCCTCCCCCTCTTGAGACACCTTAACACTTCTGTGACTCAGAAATAAGCCTAGGAAATACTATACTTTGCTGGTTAAAACATTGTTAGCTAAAGGGAAAAGACTGTGTCATGGGTTCGTTCCTTTACACCTCAAGCTAGTGATCACCTTTAGAAAAGTTCTAAATCTTATCTGTTTGTGATTCAATAAGCTTGGACTTCAAGCAAACTCCCACTCAAATAAGAGCATTGGGTGGACAATAATTTTAAAGTAAAGAGCACTCAAGACAAGAATTCATATTCTCTATATATTTACTAAAGGAGCCCTTAAGGTAAAAGGAATAGGTTTACAAAGTATATGAAAAATGATACATTACCAAGTCTGGGAACTCTAGTCTTTCCAGTCGCAGCTGAATATGAGAGTTACCGTACATTCTTAGCACAGGGTATTTATATTGTAAATGATAAAAGTTGCATCTTCAATCAAACGAAATTTTCCTAAGAGAAGAACCCTCATCCAGCACTAGGTGGATTTGATCCCGGCACTGGCATAGGGGGTTTTTACCTAAAACTTCAATCTTAATCATATGAGCACACTACTTCTTTCATTATGTTTAGCAATCAATGAAGTCTTAATCCAACCTTAATCAAAAAAGCTAGTGTCCCGAGGTTTGTACTAAAACTTAAGTGAACTAAGGTAAGAGACATATGTATTTCTGGATTAATCATTAGTCTTAAATAAAAGCATTGCATCATTTCAGCAAGCATGTAATTGGTTAAGAATGTATTCATAGTCTCATAACTAATTATGACTCATATCATGAAGGGTGGGATGCTCTTTCGTCACATGTGATTGACAACATTGGGAAGGTTCTTCTTATTACTTTTACAATTTCCCAGCCTTTCTCAGGCTCTACTTCATTACTTCTTTCCTCCCTTTCTTTGTGGGCTAGTTTAGCCTCCCTCTCAGTTATACTTGGGAGAATCTCTGATGTAGGACTTGTGGGGTATGAGTTATTTGTTCCAGTCATTATAGTGAGGCCTCTCCACTTCTCATTTTTAGGGAATACTATTTTGGTATCTGTTCTGGTTTGCTAATGCTGCTGGAATGCAAAACACCAGAAACGGATTGGCTTTTATAAAAGGGGGTTTATTTGGTTACACAGTTACAGTCTTAAGGCCATAAAGTGTCCAAGGTAACACATCAGCAATCGGGTACCTTCACTGGAGGATGGCCAATGGTGTCTGGAAAACCTCTGTTAGCTGGGAAGGCATGTGGCTGGTGTCTGCTCCAAGTTCTGGTTTCAAAATGGCTTTCTCCCAGGACATTCCTCCCTAGGCTTCAGCTCCTCAAAAATGTCACTTTTAGTTGCTCTTGGGGCGTTTGTCCTCTCTTAGCTTCTCTGGAGCTAAAGTCTGCTTTCAAAGGCCATCTCCAAAATGTCTCTGTAAGCTGAAGCTCCTCTCTCAGCTCTTGTGCATTCTTCAAAGTGTCCCTCTTGGCTGTAGCAAGCTCGCTCCTTCTGTCTGAGCTTTTATAGTGCTCCAGTAAACTAATCAAGGCCCATGCTGAATGGGCGGGGCAACACCTCCATGGAAACAACCTAATCCAAAGGTTCCAACTTAATCAACACTAATATGTCTGCCCCCACAAGACTGCATCAAAGAACATGGCTTTTTCTGGGGGACATAATATGTACAAACCAGGACAGTATCCTCAGGTAAATGTTCAGATAATATGCCTCGATATCACAGGGTATGACCAGTTCTTCACTAACAGAATCAAAAACATCTCATAGTGTATGAGCACAACGAGGATCCTCAGTTTCTTGATACTTACTGAGTGGAGAAGAATCAGCATCTTCATACTCAGATTCCTCATTAGAGGTACTTTCCCGTAACAGTTGCTGTATATGCTAAGGGTACTGTAATATATTCCTATAATTCTTATTGTTTTCATCTAATTTGAATTCCCGAGGTAGTACTACATCTGTGCTATGAGAAATAGGGTGTGGATGATTCTGTGATTCTTAGAGGTTCTGAAAGCACCTCAGTCTACACACACACACTTAGATCTTTTAAATTATTCCAGGATAATAGTAAAGCCATATAAATAGGCTTCTTATTTAGGGGAATGGTGAAGCTGTTAAAACAAAGAGGCCTTCTTTAAGGAAGATATAAATTTATTTTTTTTCTCCAATAATGTGAGGTGAGCCAGCTAAGGTTGTGGAACAGCTCTAATGAGTCCCTTAGGGATCCAATTCCCTTGCATTTTGTGGGTGGTGCTGAGTGTGATGGGCACCTTCTCTTTAGCTTACAGAAGGGGGAAAGTAGAGCTATTTTCTTTTAAGCAAATGAAGCTGCTAAATTAGTTGCAGGGCCACCCCCAGTAGCAAGGAAGGCTGGAAAATTTATTTTCTGTCTGGATTGCCATAGCTGAGATTTAACTCTACTGCTATGGAGAAACGAGAGAAGGGAGAAGAAATTTTGACAGATAACTAGCAAGCTCTATCACAGGTTTATGATAATTTAGTCATCAGATGTCTAACAAACTACAGTAAACCAGGGTTAAAAATGGATAGACTGAAATTTTGGAAATAAGAACTTTGCGTTAGGCCTATCACTAGCGGTGGCTTTATCTTCCTTTCTCATTCAGCTTCAATGGGAAAACCTTTAAAGGACTTAGTTAGCTCTGACAAGCTTCCTGTCCTTCCCCCAACAACAGGATCTCTCCTGATCCTAATGGGATGTGACCTAATATTGAAATACAGTAGCATTTACTTAATAAAGGATAAAGTAAATCCCTTTGGAATACAAAAATCTTTTCTAACATGACTGATTAAAATGTCAACTTTTCCATCTTGGTTTTGCTTAAAGTAAAATGTAAGTCATTTTGAAATGGGATGCTATTGACTATACCAGCTTTAGGGTCAATGGGGTGCTATAATTGAATTAGCCTACAGAGATGGTGGTTGGTCAGAGATAATGAATAATTGAGTCTATGTACCAATTAGGATTAGGTTCTACTGGTAGTAACAATGGCCTCAAATAATTGTGTCTTTGACAAACCAAGAATTTGTTTACTTTGACACAAAAGAAGTCTGGAACTAGGTGGTCTGGTTCTGGTTTGGCAGCTTCACAATCATCAGGAACACAAGGTCCTTCTATTTTCATTCTCCACCATATTGCAAGGGTGAGTTCTCACCTCAAAATCACATCATATTCACAAGATGGCCTCTCAAACTCAGCTACCATGTCCTCAGGGACCCCAGCTGCCTCAGGCCTCCCGTACAGAACTTTCCTCAAAGTCCTCACCAAGGACTTCTCCTGACATCTCATTGGCTATAATATCTCCAAGGCAGGCATTAAAAACATAATCTTGTTTTTGGCTGGTTTTCTCATTGTCCTAACATGCTAATAAGAATAAACGAGAATGAATAAGAATCCAGCCATCTGCAGGCATCCTGTCCTTGGTCAACTACCTTTGCTATGAAAACCATAATCAAGTTGCACACACAGAGAACAAAACAAAGCAAGTGAACTCTGAATCACCTTCTTGGTTATGCGGTCTGGAACCACAATACAGAATTTTAGTGATAAAGCTCTTGGCCCAGTGGACAATAGCTGTACTTGAGCTCAGCCATCATGAATGCCTGAGAAAGGAAGGAGGATGTGCTAAGGTTGTCTGAGAATCAGTCCCTGAGAAAAGATTAATGTGAAAGAGATTTATTGGAGAAAGTACCTGGGAAGGAATAAAGGTGAGGGGGTTGGAGGAGGTAAGGGGAGCTGTAGGTGTTACCCCTGAGAAGAGGAAGGAGAAGGAAGGAGGGTGGGACAGGCAGAGTCTCAGACCTCAGCACAGTTGTAAGTCTCAGACCTCAGCACAGTTTGGGCCAGGCAGACAGGGAGTTCTTGAGCTAAAGTTACCCATCAGAAAAAAACCCATCTTGCAGTCATGGACCTGTCCCAGCATCCCTGCCAAGCTCGGTCCTGGGCTGAGAGAAGACATGAGAACTGTGACCTCAGTGATGAATTCAGAACTGAGCAAAAGGGACTGACTATCCATTCACTGTGCTCCCTATAGCAGTTGATAGGAGTGGCATATTTTGATAGCCACCACACATTGCGTAACCCACTGCCTCAGTCAGAAATCAGCTGGGGTCAGAAATCAGCTAGAGGCATTGCAAGGGTGAGAGGTAACAGTTGCAATTCTGTTTTTTTTTTAATTCAGGGAGTAGAAAAAATCCTAGCACAGTGTCATCAGGTCTTTTCGGATGCAGAAAAGAAGTCCTTTTGCCAGGCAATCCCATGTGAAAATAAGTGCAGCCAAATGAGAGAGACATGGGAGGTCAAATAAAAAAGTAACTTGGCTGGACCAGGGAAATTGGGCTCAGGCATGCCATATTCTTCAAGCAGTGGGAGAGAGAGTCAAAAAGTGATTGAGAGAAGACAAGCAGGCAGATCACCTGCCTTTGGGAGTAATTCCAACCTGTGTGACCATTCAAGCAGAGTAGAAGCAAATTAGATCAAAGAGTCCACATACATGTACTATGAAATAGTTTATTTATATTTTTAGATTGGCAATTTATTAGTCATCTATTGCTGTGTAACAAATTACACCAAGATTTAACAGCTTGTACAACAAAATTTATCATCTCAAACAGTTTCTCAGGATAAGAAACCCCAGAGGGCTTGGCTGGATGGTTCTCACTCAGTGTTCCCTGAAAGGTTGCAGTTAAGTTGTCAGCCTGAGCTGACATCTGAAGGGGCTGGAGAACCTGCCCCTGTTCAAGCTCTCTCTAGAGTCTATTTGTAGAGGGCATCAGTTGCTTTCCACATGGGCATCTCTACTGACCTGCTCGCATAACATGGCATCTGGCTTCCTCCAGAGTGAGTGATTTGAGAACGAAAGAGCGAGTGTAAATGACAGAGGCTGGGGTTTTTTATAAGCCCAATATTGGAAGTGACATCCCATTCCTTGGTCCCATTCAAATGGTTAGAAGCAAATCACTAAGTCCAGCCCACACCCAAGGAGAGGTGCATTAACTACCACCTCTGGAGGACAGGAGTATCAAAGAATTCATAGACATCTATTTAAAACCACCACAGCCAAACATTTACATGTTTCAAAACTCAAAGTATATGAAAGTCTCCCCAGGCATTCCAGTTCTCTTTCTTGGGGTTATCAGTTTCTTGTATATTCTAGAGATAGTCTATGGAGTTACGGGAAAATACTGAGGCTGGTTTAATTCCTTTGAAAGCTCTGACCCCAGTAACTCTAGCCCAATTTGTGTTCTTAGCTTTGATCAGTTCAGAACAGCACTCCTTTCTGTGTACCTTGTACGGAAAGGAATGGAGAATGATCTTCCCATTCCTTCCCCAAGAAACTCTTGCCAACTTTGACCCACTTATAATTGTAGTATATGCCTTTTTAAAACATTGGCTTAACAAAAGCTACTTAATTGTAGCTACTTTTCCCCCTTTGGAACATTCTTTGTGGCTTTCTCTCACCATTAGCCAGTGCCTTAGGCAGTTACTAGAAAGAACTAAATTGAGTTGCTTTTGTTATTAGCTGCAGTTTGTGATTCAGATTACTGCTTCTAAAACAATTATAGAAGCAGGCTATTATTTTAAATAGAGATTTGAGTATATTTAGAAGAAAATGAACCATGTATTTTCTTCTGGTTGCCCCTGCTTCCATTCTCATTTCAAAGATGAAAAGAGTAAAAAGATTGCAAAGAGGGAGGGAGGGAAAACAAAAAGGATGGATTAAAAGTAAGAGAAAGAGAGCTAGAGATCGAAAGATGTGGGGACAAGGACTTAAAAGGAGCATGACAATGCTCAAAGATTGGGCAAGTGACATTTTAAATTTCACAGAACATACAGTTAAATTATTTTATTATCTTGAGATTTCCCAAAATGATAGGATTTGCACTGACATACTATGCCAATCCCTATTATCCTTAAGAGATCAATTCTGAATAGCTTCATTCTTGTAAAGATATGTAATATGTTCTGTGACTATTCCTTGGGAAATGATGCATTTTAATAAAATCATTGTTTGTGTATGTGTGTTTGTCCCAGATATGTCACACATGGTTTTGATGCCCGGTTGCTGCTTTTTAATGAAATCTAAGCTGAAGCTAAAACTTAGAGCAGTTTTTTCTCTCTGACTTAATTCCTATCTGGCTAATAAGAGATTGCATTTTTCCTCCACTAGGGTTCTAGTATTTGAACATTATGGATATGTCTCTTGAGTCACAAATATTCAGAAAGATTTCATGTAAGTAATAATTCCAAAGAAATCATATTTTAGCTGTTGTTTTGCCAAAGTGGCATTCCAATTTAAGCCAACTTGCATCCTTTTTGGAAGTAGGTAGGGTGTAATTAAATTTGTAAGTAGTTGGTTTAGAATTTTGCAGATTTGAATAGACAAGCTAAGAAAACTGTCATCAGTGACATATTTATGATAGCAGTTACAGAAAGAATTTTATATATGCAGAAAGTTCTAAAGCAATGAGTATAGGTGATATTGTTTCTTTTTAAGAATAATTTGAAAGCAACTATGTCTTAACCTTTCAATCACACTTTTACTCTGGTTCATTTTGGAATAATTTCAAAAGTTAAACTATAACTTTATACAATTAAGTATAATTAAACAATAGCTGCAGAGTTCAAAATGCAAAATTAACCAATTATTCTGAGAATTTCATCAATGTGAAATGCCAATATAACACTAACATCCACTCCAGAGTAATTTTTTTCTAAAGCACAGTTAATTATAAGTATTCTGTTGAAGTTTACCAGGTTGCTATGACAAATACTACACAGTGGGTTAGCTTAAACAATGGGAATTTGCTGGCCAGAAGTCCAAATAAAGGTGTTGGTAGAATGCTGGCTTCCTCCCGGAGTGGTAGCAGTTTGGTTGGCCAGCAATCCCTGGGTTCCTTGGCTTTCCAGTCATGTAGCAATGTCCTCTCCTTTCTCTTCTTGGTTCCTACTGACTTCTAGTTTCTGGCTCTGCTCCGTGGCTTTCTCTTACTAGTCTGAATTTCTTCTGCTTATAAAAGACTCCACTAATTTGGAATAAGATCTAACATCATTCAGTTGGGCCAAACCTTAAGTTAAAACAATGTCTTCAAGAGATCCTATCTACAATGGATTAACACCAAAAGAAATATGGATTAAGATTAAGAACATGTCTAAATTGGGGTACATAATTCAATCTTCCACATATTCCAAGTTCAAAAACTCCCAATGTCTCACCACTTCCTTATCCTGGCATTCTTGGTGCTCCGTGCTCTGACCTTGACCTATTTCTCCAGCCTCAGTTTTCACAGCCTCCCTGTCCCACTATATTCCAGGCAAAGTGTAACTCTGGGGTACCAAACCATAAAGAGAAAAAGTGTTCTGAGGACCCCTTAGATCTCACTGTTCTCTTAGGCTGCCTAACCCTGTATGGAAGCAATGACTTGAGATGTGCTATTCTTCTGTTTGCTGAACTTCTATAATATAGGAAGAGAGATGAGCATAACTAGGATATGTCTAAATGGGTATTTGCCTGAATTCTGATGCTACATATTAGAAGGATCTAAGCATCACTGTGGCGATAAGACATCCAGTGGTTCTAAAGGCAACTAGGGACTTTTCTTGTGCTAATAGGTGGTGATAAATGAGAAAGCTACCGAGAGTCACCAAAGATGATAAGGTTATCTGATGAGACCTCTAAGGAACCATTTCCTAGAAATCGAAGGTCAAATTTTCAGGTTTACTCCTGCTGTATCTCATGAAAATTAATTTTTATTATTGCAAGAGGTATATGAGCTAAAAAAGACATTATAAGCCATTTCAGATGACAGGCTTAGCCTATATAAGCTATTATTATAACTTATTTCTTAGAGTAGGATTGGAAAATAACAGGATCTATTCTCACACTGCTACTCCCATGTTCCATAAATTCTCCTAAGACTCAGAAAGCTATTAACCCAGTGATTCTAGGAGACATGAGTACAAAAAGGTATTCCTGGGTATATCCAGAGCCTAACAGCCCTTTGACTTTGCCCTACACTCCTTGTCTCTGGTGACCATTCAGCTCAATCACTGCCTTCATTCTGTCCAGTTTCATGATGTTTTACCATCAACAGGAACAGTATTGGGTGTTATAATTATGTGTAGGAAACAACTAAATATTACAGGATAGGGGCCATAAATTGATGGAGCGTACAGACGTTTAGATCAATTTTAATATGAATGCCTTTGGGTATTAATGTAGAACAATCCTCTTTAGTTCTCCACAGTGCTCCACATACCCTACTGATCACGGAAGAGCAAGTGAACACATTTTCATTTGCCTGTCTGGCCTTGAAGGCATTTAAACTTATGGACACTGCTGTAGAAACTGGCAGCTTTGTTCCATGAGTTAAACGAAAATGTAGATTTGAACATGATCCTCCTGTTAATGGAAATATCATGGAAGAGAAATGCTCTGTAAGCCTGTTCAACCCACTCAGTACAGTTAATTGAGCAAGTAACACACTCTTACTGTTTTTGAACCATTACATAGTTTTGGGTCTATTTGTTACAACAATTACACTACCTAAATCAGGAAGCATTGAGTCCGATAGGGTTTAGACCCACTTCTCTAGCATATATAACGTGAAACAGATACACAAAGCCTATGTCTGAATTTTTCATTCACTCTATTTTCCTTCAATGTCATATGTGCTGGTCCTGAGTCTATCTGCCTTCCATTTCTAGTCCGCCTCCCAGGCTGCTTCTGCTTCTCAGGAAGGCTGAACCTGGTGGGCTGCAATTTCGAGGCTTCTACACCAGCTGGCTTCTGGGGTGGGGACTGGAGGTTGAGGATGGGATGGGAATTAGAGATAGGAGTGGGAAGAAGCCAGAGTACCTCTCTCTCCCTGCTCTGCTCCTGCTGCAGGTGATGTTCTGATAGCAACTCCATCTCTTCCTTGGCCAAAGGCCTCTCTGGACAGATGTACCATAGCTCTGGCTTCTGCAAGGTCCCTAACTCCTGGACTCGGGGAACACAGTCTTTTCCCTTTTTTTCTCTCCAGTTTATGGGATAGCAGTTTCCTACTACTGCTAATCTCTGAGTTGCCTCACTGCTGTCTCCTCCTTGGGTTGTCTTCTCAACCTCTTCTATTATTTGCATAATCAGTTCTCTGCATTAAATTCCTTCTGCTTTAAATACTCAGAATGGTTTCTGTTTTGCTTTTTTTTTAATTTGATTCTGACAGATCATCCCCGATTCTTTTTTTCTTCAAAACCTTGTTTACTATTTAATAATAGAAGCCAACTTCTTATTAACCACATTTTTCTATGTGCATCTAATTTTTTATGTTATCTAAACCTACATAAAGTTATCCACTGCATGAGTTTCTTTGTAACTATCCTTTTTTGAACTCTTTTGTGCAGCTAAGTTATAAACTTTCCAATGGCAGGGAAAGCAACTTCCAATTCTTTGCTAACTCCCTATTACTTATAGAATACACAATGCAATAAAATACACAATGTATATTGCATGGTGGCTTATTGATTATTGATTGATATTTGCAAATGACATTTGCCATATTTCTGCATTAAAATTATCTTCAAGTCTGAAGATGCAATATTAATATCATCAGACATCTTTCAATTGATTGAGGAATGGATTTTTTCCAAAAGTTTGATTGAAATACAGTTATTCAACACTTGGAATTCATTTCCTATAGCCGTCTGTTCTGATTTTAGAAATTGGAGGGATCCAGTGACAGGTGGATGTGGAAAAAGAGATGGGAGGAAATTCTTTAGGCATCAGTGACTCAGAATAGTCATAGATTTTAGAGCAAGAACTGAAAATATTACCAGGACCGTAAGTGGTCTCCTGTCAGATTCAGTGAAAAGTTCTTCCTACTCATTGTTGATATTTTAATTATACCCTTTGTCTAGAAAACAATCCTGTCCCTTGGTTTTGCTTTTATTCTCTTCAGCATCAGTTCATACTTGTCTGCCCTTTTCTTCTGCACCTCTGCTTCTGTCCATTGCTTTAAATACTGGTGTTCCAAAAATTCTGTCCTACGTGTTCTTCTCTTCTTCCTCTACCCACTTGCTTTAATGCTGTAATGACCATGTAGAGCAGTGGTATATGCTGCTACTATCCATCCTTCTATCAGTGTAGGAAATTACCAAGCATGGGGCTTTTTCTACTGAACTTGGAAGTACATTTAGATGTCTCAGCATGGCTTCCAGGTAGCCACTATCGGTTTATCTGAATTGATAGAAAAGTTGAACCTTTAGATTCTTATTGACAGGAGCTGAAGACATTAAAATCTATATTTTCTGCTTGGCTTCAGACCCAACTACTAATTAGAAATCATCACTCGCCTTCATAATATGTCCAAGGCAATTTTTTTGTTCCATTCTCTAAATTTTATTAAACTTGTTGTATAGTAGATATGCAGACATACCTTTAGTTCATTTAACGAAATAAGTATCCATCTCCTACTCATTCAAACCAGAAAACTTGAAGTCGTCTTTCTCTTTCTCTCTTCACCAACCACTAAACTGATCACTTTTCAATGTTACTTCACAACTATCCCTAAAAGTTGTTTGGATTCTTCTCTCTACTTTGTAACCACTGAATCAGTTCAGAAGCCATATCTTCTTTCCTTGACTATTACAAGAGTTCTCTGATAGTATTCTTAACACTTTGATCTTTCTACCCACCACATGCAATCCTACAGACTGCTAACAGGGTTATCGTCATTAAAAAAATAATTTAAAAAAAAAACTAAAAAAAAAAAAAACCAAAAATACTTTAAGTTGACCTCTCATTTAAAATTCTCTGTTGGAACTCTGTTGCTTCATCATAAAATATATTTAGTCCCTTATGATAAAGTGGCACTTTGTTTTTCTTCCCTCCTTGTCTTTCACATTCTCTCCAAGCTTCAGTATAACATTTTTTCATCTCGATGCTTTATAGGTGCTCTTCTGTTTGTCTGACATATCCTTCCCCACTTGGGGAGCTTTCCTTGTTAATGTCCCAGGTTATTTTATAGTGCTGGTATGTCCCAAATGCTCTCTTTATCTTTCCTTCCTGTAGTTTCCAATCCCAGGAACTCAGGCTTATTCTTTTTTCTTCTCTAAAGCTTTCATCGCACAATTCGTTCCTGGTGATAAAATGAGTTTTGTTACTCAGTCCATTCCCTTGACTGACTGTGGAGTCAGCCATGTTCCTTCTATTACCACAATCCCTTCTGAACCCTAAAACACATTTAAAAGTTTTACTGGCAATCATAAGGTTCCTACAGCCCCTAACTACCCCTAACTGATTGAAAGCCTGAAAGGAAGTGATGATTGATTTGATAGGATGAAAAAAGAAGAGTGTTGAGGCAAGAATGATCTCTGGGTTTAGAGGATAAATGAGTGGCTAGATGGCCATGGAAACCAACCGTGATAGGGAACATTTGGAGAAAAAGCTGATGAGTCAGTTTCCAGTGCTTTTGGGACACTCACAGGAGTGGTGTAGCAGGTTATTAGGAATATAGGGCTGCAGCTACAAGAGAGATCTATCCCAAGACCAGATTGGAAAATGGCCTTCAGTCTATCCTTCCATAATGCTACCAGAGTGATATGTTTCTAAAACACAAATTAGAATAATGCCTAAAATTTTTCTATCACTAGTCATAGTTTCCAGGATAAAATCACTCAAGCACTCCTTAAATTAACACTGTCAAGGAAAATATCAAGTTATTGGGTTTTGTTTTTAAAATGTTTCTGCTAGACTTCAGCTTCTGATGACAGATTATCAACTATCTACCAGCATACAACAATTATAAACTTGAGACAAAATATTAAAAAATACACAACTATTTAAAGGCACTGGATAATGGGCAAAACAAGGCAGAAGCTGGAAGGAATTCAAAACCCTTGAAAGACGGAAATTACACTTGGTAAGGTTAATGTTTTTAAGCTTTTAGTCTGAAGAGACTAGTTAGTTTGTGCATTTAGGCAAAAGTCACAGTGTTACTGGATTGAAGAGTCAGAGGATGAAATTCACAGCGTAACTGGGGAAGGATGGAGAAAATCCAAGAAAGGAGAGACCATAGAGGGAGGAGACCTATAATCGACATAGAAACTTAGCCCAAATCCTTGAACTGCACATTTATGGCGGAGGCTCCAAGAAGCTTGGACAAAACACATCAACTGTATGGTTGACAAGGTTGGGCTTTGGGTCCATTCAAGATTAAGTGTCTGTTGGAATAAAAATGAAAAGGAAAAAACAACCAATGATCTTCAGAGAAATATAACAGAATCCATAGTTTCTATAATGAATCAGTCACAATATCCAGTATACAATAAAAATTACTTGACATGGGGAAAATAAAGGAAAAAAAAAATGAAAATGTGACCCATATTCAGGAGAAAGAGCAGTCACTAGATACTGACCCCAAAATAACCTAGATGTTGGATTTAGTAGACAAGGACATTAAAGTAGCTATTCAAAATATATTCATGGGCTTAAAGGAAGATATGGTGGTAATTAAGGAACAGAACAGATGAAGAATCTTAGGTGATAAATAGAAAATATAAAAAAGAAAAAATGATTCTGCAAATGAAATTGGAACATTAGAAATGAAAAATTCACTGTTCAAGCTTAACATTTATTTCCAGAGATCAAGAAGTTCATTTCACAATAACAAAGGACCCATAATAAGGAGAAAACAATAATCCTAAAAATGTATGCCCCTAATAAGACATCTTAAAAATACATGAAGAAAATATGGGTAGGGAGTACTACAGAACAAATTCACAACTATGCTCAGAAATTTCAATACTCCTTACTCATTATTTGATGGAAAAATACACGGAAAAGAGCGAGGATATAGAAGACTGAATAACATCATCAAGCAACTTTACCTAATTGACATTTATAAAACTGTACCCAAAACAGATGTACATTATTTTGAAGTGCACATGGAACATTTACTAAAACAGACCACATTCTGGTCCATAAAACAACTCAATAAATTTCAAAGGATTCAAATCACAAAATGTAAGTTTTCTAAAAAGAATGGAATTAAATTAGAAATCAGTGAAAGGAAGCTATCTGGAAAATCCCCAAATGAGGAAACTAAATAACACACTTCTAAATAATTCATGGGTCAAAGAAATCACAACGAGAAATTAGAAAGTATTTTTAACTATAGATGAAATTGCAACTTTTTAAAATTTGTGGGAAGGCCAATAAAGCAGTACTCAGAGGGAAAGTTATAGCAACAAACACCTATATAGAAAAGATGAATGCATTTACCTTAACCTGTAAATCAAAGAACAAATTAACCCTAAAGTTGGAAGAAAGAAAACGATAACTTTGGAATGGAAATTACTGAAAAAGGAAAAAGAAAATGATAGAGAAAATCAATGAAACCAAAAGTTTGGTACTTAGAGAAGCTCAATAAATTGATAATCCTTTATCCAGATTGAGTAGGTATAAAAGAGAGAAGATACAATTTGCCAATACAAGAATGAAAATGGTGACATCAAGAATAGATTCTTTTCTTACCCCTCTCTTTATTGAAGTTGTAGGTTTGCAGAGTATCATGCATAAAACACAGGATTCCCATATACGACTCCACCACCACCACCACCTTGCATTGGTGTGGAATATTTGTACAATTGATGACAGCATATTTTGTAATTGGACTATTAATTAAAGCTCATGGTTTAACTTAGGGTTCATTGTTTGTGTACAGTAGGGTTCATGGATTTTTAAAAAAAAATTAATTCTGTTACCATATATACAATCTAACATTTCCTCTTTTAATCACATTCAGCTATATAGTTCAGTGCTGATAATTGCATTCACAATGTTGCGCTACCATCACCACCATCCATTTCCGAAATATTCCATCATTCCAAATAGGAATCCTGTATATTTTAAGCCTTAATTTCCCATTTCTTATCCCCCTGCCCCTGTACCCATCCCCTGTTAACCTATATTCTAGATTCTGATTCTATGAGTTTTGCTTATATAATTGCTTGAAAACAGTGAGATCATACCAATATTTGTCCTTGTGTGTCTGGCTTATTTCACTCAACATGATGTCTTCAAGGTTCATTAATGTTGACAGTGTATTGGGACTTTATTCCTTTTTATAGCTAACCAATATTCCATTGTATGCATATACCACATTTTGTTTATCTGTTCTTCAGTTGACAGGCACTTGGGTTGCTTCCATCTTTTGGCAATTATGAATAATGCTGCTAGAACATCAGTGTGCAAATATTTGTTTGGGTCCTGCTTTCAGTTCTTTTGGGTATATAGCTAGTAATGGGATTGACAGGTAATATGGCAGTTCTGTACTTAGCTTTCTGAGGATATGTCAAACTGTCTTCCACAGTGGTTGCAAAATTTCTACTGTCAGCAGCAATGAATGAGTGTTCATATTTTCCTGCATCCTCCCAAACACTTGCTATTTTCCATATTGAAATAGCAGCCATTCTAATGGGTATGAAATGGTATCTCATCGTGTTTTTGATTTGCATTTCCCTGATAGATAATGATGTTGAGCATCTGTTCATATGCTTTCTGGCCATTTGCATATCTTCTTAGAGAGATGTCTGTTCAAGTCTTTTGCCCATTTTGTAACTGGGTTGTTTATCTTTTTGCTGTTAAGTTGAAGGATTTCTTTATATATACTGGATATTAATCCTTTATCAAATATGTGGTTTCAAAATATTTTCTCCCATTGTGTAGATTGTCTTCTTACTTTTACGATAAAGTCCTTTGACGAACAAAAGTTTTTATTTGATGAGGTCTCATTTATCTATTTTTTCTTTTATTGCTTGTGCTTTGGGTGTAAACTCTAGGAAACTATTGCCTAACACAAGGTCCTGAAGATGCTTCTCTACATTCTCTTCTAGGAGTTTGATATTTCTACCTCTAATATTTAGGTCTTTCATCCATTTTGAGTTGATTTCTGTATATGGTGTGAGGTAGGGGGTCCTCCTTCTTTTTTTCTCTTTTTCTTTCTGCAAATGGAGATCAAGTTTTCCCAGAACCATTGTTGAAGAGATTATTCTTTCCCAATTGAGTGGACTTGGCAGCTTTGTCAAAAATCTGTTGGCCATAAATATGAGAGTTGATTTCTGAGCTCTCAACTCAATTCCATTAGTCTGTATGTCTGTCTTGTGCCAGTACGATGCTGTTTTGATTACTGTGGCTTTGTAATAAGATTTAAGATCAGCAAGTGTGAATCCTCCAACTTCATTCTTCTTCTTCAAAATGGCTTTAGTCCTTCAGGGTCCCTTACCTTTCCATATAAATTTGAAGATTGACTTTTACATTTCTGCAAAAAAGATTGTAGGATTTTCTATTGGGATTTCATTGAATCTATAAATTGTTTTGGATAGTATTGACATCTTAATGGTATTTAGTCTTCCAATCCATGAACATGGAATATCCTTTCATTTATTTAAGTCCTCTTTAATTTCTTTAAGCAGTGTTTTGTAGTTTTCTGTGTACAAGTCCTTTACATCCTTGATTAGATTTATTCCTAGATATTTGATTCTTTTAGTTGCTAGTCTGAATGGAATTTCTTTCTTGATATGTTCTTACAATTGTTCATTGCTACTGACCATATACAATATATAAAAATTGAGATTTTTCACATACCATTGCAACTATCCAAAGATCCAAAGTGTACAATCATATTGCCCATGGTACCATCATACAGCTGTGCATCCATCAACAGAATTTTTTTTTCAATTTTTAGAACATTTTCATTACTCCAGAAAAGAAATAAAGACAAAAAAAGGAAACTCAAATCCTCTTTCATTACTCCAGAAAAGAAATAAAGACAAAAAAAGGAAACTCAAATCATCCCATACCCCTAACCATGCCCCCCTCCATTATTGATTCATAGTTTGGGTATCGTACATTTGTTACTGTTGATGAAAGAATGTTAAAATACTACTAACTGTAGTATATAGTTTGCAATAAATACATATTTTTTTCCTATATGCTTCTCTGTTATTAACTTCTAGTTATAGTGTCATACATTTGTTCTAGTTTGTGAGAGAGAGATTTCTAATATTTGTACAGTTAATCACGGACATTGTCCACCATAAGATTCACTGTTTTATACTCCCATCTTTTAACTTCCAACTTTCCTTCTGGTGGCATACATGACTCTGAGCTTCCCCTTTCCACCACCTTCCCACACATTTCAGCACTGTTAGCTATTCTCACAACTACCACCATCACCCCTGTCCATTTCCAAATGTTTAAGTTTCCCCTAGTTGAACATTCTGTTCATAATAAGCACCCACTCCCCATTCTTTAACCTCATTCTATATCCTGGTAGCTTATATTTCATGTCTATGAGTTTACATATAATAATTAGTTCATATCAGTAAGACCTTGCAATATTTGCCTTTATGTGTCTGTCATATTCCACTTCATATAGTGCCCTCAAGGTTTCTTCATTGACCCATTTCTTTTAAGATGGTATTGTTCACACACCATGCATTCCATCCTAAAAATCATTGGTTCCCTGTATAGTCACATATTTATGTATTCAGCACCATTGCCACTATCTATAGAAGGACATCTACATTTCTTCCACAAAGAAGGAGGAAGAGTTAAAGAATGCAGAGATACAAAAGAAAAAGAAGAGAAAGAGAAAAAACAAAAACACACACACAAAAAAAAATCTTGATAGCTAGAAAGCAACAAAAGGAAAGATGGCATTAACCTAAAGTAGAATACAGAGTCAGACAACGTCACCAATGCCAGGAGTCCCATACCCTTCCCCTATTCCCCACCCCCCATATGCATTTAGCTTTGTTATATTAAAGGAAGCATAATACAATGTTTCCATAAACTAGTCTCTAGTTTGCATTTATTGTATTTTCCCCCCAATCCTATCCTATTTTTAACACCTTGCAATGTGACATTCATTTGTTCTACCTCATGTAAAAACATATTTGTACCTTTTATTACATTGTTGAGCACCCTAGGTTTCTCTGAGTTACATAGTCCCAGTTTTTATCCTTTGTCTTTTGTTCTGGTGTCCCAAATGGTCCCAACCTTCTTCTTTCAACCATACTCACAGTAATCTTTGTTCTGTGTACTTACATTGCTGTGCTACTATCTCCCAAAATTGTTTTCCAAACCTCTCACTCCTGTCTTTTCCTTTCTGTCTGCAGTGCTTCCTTTAGTGTTTCCTGTAGAGTAGGTATTTTGTTCACAAACTCTGTCATTGTTTGTTTGTCAGAGAATATTTTAAGCTCTTCCTCATATTTGAAGGACAGTTTTGCTGGATATAGGATTCTTGGTTGGTGGTTTTTTTCTTTCAGTATTTAAATATATCACCCCACTTCCTTCTTGCCTCCATGGTTTCTATTGAGAAATCTGCATAGTCTTATCAAGCTTCCTTTGTATATGATGATCGCTTTTCTCTTGCTGCTTTCAGGATTCTCTCTTCATCTTTGATGTTTGATAATACAATTATTAAGTGCCTTGGTGTAGGCCTACTCAGATCTATTCTGTTTGAGGTGCACTGTGTTTCTTAGATCCATAATTTTATGTCTTTCATAAGAGATGGGAAATTTTCATTGATTATTTCCTCTATTATTGCTTCTGCTCCTTTTCCCTTATCTTCTTCTTCTTGGACACCAATGACATGTACATTCTTGCTTTTCATTTTGTCCTTAAATTCCCGGAGACATTGCTCATATTTTTCCATTCTTTTCTCTATCTGTTCTTTTATGTGTAGGCTTTCAGGTGCCTTGTTCTCCAGTTCCTGAGTGTTTTCTTCTGCCTCTTGAGATCTGCTGTTGTATGTTTTCATTGTGTCTTTCATCTCTTATGTTGTTGCTTTCATTTCCTTAGATTCTGCCAGTTGGTTTTTTGAACTTTCAATTTCTACCTTATGTATGCCCAGTGTTTTCATTATATGGTTCAGCTCTTTCGCCATATCGTCCCTAAACGTTTTGAATTGACTTATTATTAGTTGTTTCAATACCTGTATCTCAGATGAAGTGTAACTTTGTTCCTTTGACTGGGCCATAACTTCATTTTCCTTAGTGTAGGTTGTAGTTTTCTTTTGTCTAGGCATGGTTTCCTTGGTTACCCCAATCAGGTTTTCCCAGACCAGAACGGGCTCAGAAGAAATTTTGAGTATCTGGTTTCCCTGAGGATGTGTTTTAGAAAATTGGTTCACTCTGTGATGCCTCAGGTCACTGTGCTTTTCTGCCCAGCAGGTGGTGCCTGTCAGCCTGTAACTCCAGACTGGTGTAAGGAGGCCTGGCCTGTGGCTGTTTTCCCCCAGGCTCTGGGGTCTGGTTCTGAATGGAAGGTGGGTAGTAGAGCTTGGCCCCACCCCATTCCTCTTAGGGAAGATAACCCCCCTAGGGAGAGGTCATGAGCATTTGAATAGACTGTGCCTGTGCTGTCTCCACCCTTGTCTGGAGGAGTGCTGGGAAACGAAAATGGCTAAGCCAAAACAGGGATAGAAAACCCCCTTCAGTGCCAGTCCACGGCATCCCTCTGGCTCTCCAAAGTCAGTCATCAGCCAAAGCTTCTGTCTGCTTATTGGGATTCATAGCTTATAGCAAGCAGTCCATGCGCTTGTTAATTAAAACCCCAGCTGGAGCTCAGCTGAGCTATATTCGTTTGCTGGTAGAGAGCTTCTCTCTAGCACCATGAGGCTTTGCAGCTTGCGCTGTGGGGGAAGGGGGCTTCCAGCTTGGATCTGCAGTTTTTACTTACAGATTTTATGCTGCTACCTCAGGTATTCCTCCCAATTCAGGTTGGTGTATGATGAGTGGACACTCATGTTTCTCCCCCTGCAGTTATTCTGGATTATTTACTAGTTGTTCCTGGTTGTTTATTAGTTGTTCCAGGGGGACTAACTAGCTTCCACTCCTCTTTATGCCACCATCTTAGATCCTCTCCCTGCTACTGATTTTTGAGTATTGATCTTGTACCCTGCCACTTTGCTGAATTCATTTATTAGCTCTAGGAGCTTTGTTGTGGAGTTTTCAGGATTTTCTGCATATAGGATCATATCATCTGCAAATAAGGAAGTTTTACTTCTTCCTTTACCATTTGGATGCCTTTTATTTCTTTTTTTTCTTATCTAATTGCTCTGGTAAGAACTTCCAGCATAATGTTCAGTAAGAGTGGTGACAGTGGGCATTGTTGTGCTGTTCGTGATCTTAGGGGGAAAGATTTCATCTTTTCACAATTAAGTAGGTTATTAGCTGTGTGCTTTTCATATATGCCTATCATCATGTTGAGGAGGTTTTCTTCTATTCCTAGTGTTCTAAGTGTTTTAATCAAGAAAGGGTGCTGCTTTGTCAAATGCCTTTTCTGTGTTGATTGAGAAGACTGTGAGGTTTTCTTTCTCCCTTCATTCTGTTAATGTGGTGAATTACATTAATTAATTTTCTTATTTTGAACCAACCTTGCATACCAGGGATAAATCCTACTTCTCATGGTGTATAATTTTTTTAATATGTGGTTGGATTTAGTTTGCAGGTATCATGTTGAGGAATTTTTCATCTATATTCTTAAGAGGTATTAATCAGTAGATTTCTTTTCTTGTGGTATCTTTATCCAGCTTTGGTATCAGGGTGATATTGGCCTTGTGGAATACATTAGGGAGTGTCTCTTCCTCTTCAATTTTTTGGAAGCATTTGAGAAGAATTGGAGTTAAGTCTTCTTGGAATGTTTGGTGGAACTCCCCTGTGAAACCATCTGGTACTGGGGTTTTTTTTCTTGGGAGGTTTTTGATTACTAATTCAATGTCTTTACTAATAATTGGTTTTGCTGAGGTCTTCTATTTCTTCTTGCATCAATGTAGGTAGTTTGTGTTTCTAAAAATCTGTCCATTTAATCTAGGTTATCTAATGTGTTGGCATACAGTTGTTTATAGTATTCACTTATAGTCCATTTCATTTCAGTAGGGTTGGTAGTAATGTCCCTCTTTTCATTTCTGATTTTCATGACTTATATCCTCTCTTTTTTTCATTATCATTCTATCTAACAGTTTGTCATTTGGAGGTTTAGTTTGTTCTCCTTTTCCTAGTTCTTCCAGTTTTGAGGTTGGGTCTCTGATTTGAAGCCTTTCTTCTCTTTAATGTAAGCATTTAGAGCTATAAATTTCTCTCTCAGCACTGCCTTAACTGCATCCCACAATTTTTGGTATGTTGTATTTTCATTTTCATTCACCTCAGGCTATTTCCTAATTTCACTTCTGATTTCCTCTTTAACCCATTGGATATTTAAGAGTATGTTGTTTATTTCCACATATTTTGAGAATTTTCCCTTTTTCCATCTGTTATTGATTCCTAGCCTCATTCTGTTGTGGTCAGAAAATATACATTGTATGATTTCAGTATTTTTGAGTTTATTGAGACTTGTTTTGTAACTCAATATATGGTCTATCCTGGAGAATGATCCATGTGCACTCAAGAAGAATGTGTATTCTCCTTTCATTGGGTGCAGTGTTCTATATATGTCTGTTAGGTCTAGTTGGTTTAGTGTGTCATTCATTTTGCCTATCTCTGCCTTTTGACTGGAGAGTTTAATCCATTTACATTTAAAGTCACTACTGATAATAAAGGTCTTTTGTCATTTTGCTATTTAGCCTTTGTAAGTCTTATACCTTTTTTTTTTGTCCTTCACTTCTGTCAAAGCCTACTTATATATTTATTTGCTCTTTGATGCTGTACCATTTTGAATGCCTTCTCATCCCTATCTGGATATATTATTCATCTGTTTTCCTTGAGGTTATCATGGGGTTAAAATTTAACATTCTAAATATATAAAAATTGTATTTGTTTTGATAAAAACTTAATTTCAATAGCATGCATGTGTACTTTTCCTATACCCTTCTGTCCCCCCTCCATTTTTTTTACTTGTTACCACTTATATCTTTGTGCATTTTATGTCCAAAAACCTAAATTTCCCATTACTTTTTATACATTTGCATTTTAGCACCTGTAGGAAGTAAGCAGTGGATTTACATACCAAACAGTACAATACAATAACGCTCACATTTATAATTACCCAAATGGTTACCTTTACTGCAGGTCTTTATTTCCTTATGCTACTTTCAACTACTGTGTCATGTCCTTTCGTTTCAGTCTGAAGACTCCCTTTAGCATTGTTTGTAGGGCAAGACAAGTGGTAATGTACTCCCTCAGCTTTTGTATATCTGAGAATATCTTAATCTCTCCCTAATTTTTGAAAGGCAGTCTTGCTGGATATAAAATTCTTGGCTGGCAGTTGTTTTTCCTTTAGCACTTTAAGTTATTTCCACCGACTGCCTTCATGCCTCCATGGTTTCTGATGACAAATCAGCACTCAGTCTATTTGGGACTCCCTTGTACATAACATGTTGCTTTCTCTTGTAGCTTTCAGAACTCTCCTCTTATCTTTTGCATTCAATAGCATGATCACTATGTGACAGGGTATATTTTTCTTCATATCTATCCTGTTTTGTGTTCTCTGGGCTTCTTCAGTGTGTATATTCATATCTTCTCCTAAATTTGGGAAGTTCTCTGTCATTATGTCTTTGAATATTCCTTCTGCCACTTTCTCTCTTTCTTCTCCTTCTGGTACTCCCATATTGAGTATCTTGGTGCATTTGTTGCTGTCCCAGGGGTGTCTTAGGCTGTTTTTTGCTTTTAATATTTCATTTTTCTTTCTGCTCCTTAGCCTGACTCAAATATCCTGTCTTCAGGTTCACTGATTCTTTCTTCTGCTGGCTCCATTCTACTCTTGAAACCCCACTAGGCATTTCTCATTTCAATTATTGTGGTCTTCAACTTCAGTAGGTCTGTTTGGTTCCTTTTAAAAATTTCTATCTCTTTACTTTGATTCTCATATTGTTCATTCATTGTTTTCTTGATATCCTTTAGTTCTTTCTCTGTATTTTCCTCATATCATTAAGCATTTTAAATATCATTTTAAAGGCTTTGTTCAGTATGTCCATATTTTGATCTTCTTCATTGTTTTCTATATTTTAATCCTCTTCCTTTGGATAGGCCATCATTTCCTGTTTCTTTCTTTGTCTTGTACTCTTTTCTTGCACATTGCACATATTAATATTTTAAAATGCATACTCTGGGATTTGCTCCATGGAATATCTGTTTCATGGTTTTGTAACCATCTGGTGATAAGAGAGAGATTTTCTTGAGTTTCAGGAAGGTCACCCAAGGCAAATGCCCTATGCAGGATCTTCCCTGTCTTCCTGGGCTTTTGCTTATTATTTGTTTTAGAGTTCACTTGCTTATAGGAGTTTCACTGTCCCCTCTGTTTTCCAAGGGACAAACCTCTTTCTCATGTATCTGAAGCTGGCAGACCTTAGTCCAAGACTCTCCATCTCTGTAGCTTTTTTTAATGCAATTTTATTCAGATATGTTCACATACCATACAAAAAATCCAAGGGTATATTCAGTTGTTCACAGTATCATCATATACTTGCACATTCATCACCACAATCAATTTTTAACATATTAATTACCCCAAGAAATAAAAATAAAAATAAGAATAAAAACTTTTAAAAGTAAAAGAAAAAACACCAAAAACAACTCATACTACTCCCCCCCGCCATTATTCATTTACTTTTTTTGTCCTTCTTTTTTCTACTGATCTGTCAATACACCAGATAAAGTGAGTGTGAGCCACAAGGTTTTCACAATCATACAGTCATCCCATATAAGCTATACAGTTATGCAATCATCTTCAAGAATTAAGGACACTGGATTACAGTTCAACAGTTTCAGGTATTTCCTTCTAGCTATAATAATACATTAAAAACTAAAAAGGGATATCTATATAATGCAAAAGAATAACCTCCAGAATGACCTCTCCACTCCATTTGAAAATTCTCAGCCACTGAAACTTTATTTTGTTTCTTTTCTCTTCCCCCTTTTGGTCAAGAAGGCTTTCTCAATTCTGTGGTGCTGGATCCAGGCTCATCCCTTGGAGTCATATCCTGTGTTGCCAGAGAGATTTACACCCCTGGGAGTCATGTCCTGTGTATGTGTGTGTGGGGGGGGGGAGTGAGTTCACCTGCAGGTTGGCTTAGAGAGAGAGGCCACATCTGAGCAAAGAAAGAGTTTCTCTGGGGGTGACTCTTAGACACAATTATAAGTAGGTTTAGCCTCTCCTTTGCAGTAACAACCTTCATAAGGGCATGCCCCCAAGATCGAAGGATTGGCCTACTTCAATGGTAGTCCCAATGCTTGCAAGAATATCAAGAACTCCCCAACTAGGGAAGCTTAATATTTCCAATTTTTCCCCAGTCCCTCAAGGGGACTTTGCAAATGCTTTTTACTCTCTGTCCAAATTACTCTGGGATGTTATAGGGGTTTTGCGCTAACCTGTACAAACCAAGCAGATCTCATCCCCTATTCAAGATTCCATGTAATTATGGTTTTTGTTTAAACTGATCATACAAGTTGCATTAAATAGCATGCTACAGAAAATATAGATTTTGCACCAAATATACATCTCTTCCTTTGGTCTCACACGGAATTTGAAGTTTTAAAACACAGTCTATCATCCTTTTCCCTTTAGTCTGGTTTACCTTAGTCCTAACCAAGTCCATTTTGTTTATATCTCTAATTAAAGTCTGATCCCTTTTTCAGCTTCTTTAACATTTCTGTATGGGATAATGCTGACATTCAGAGCTGCAGAACTCAGGCTCTGAATCTCAAGTGTCACACACAAAGTTCCAGGGACTGGCCAGGTTATACATAAATAGCTCATCATCTCAGAATTTAGACATAACCATTAAACTCATGAAAAGATGTGCCTGCTGTAAGAGCTTACTATCTAGAAACCCTTACCATTAGCCTTCCACTGACAACCTATGCTCTCTGATTCAATTCTCAGAGTTTGCATATTATAGTTAGCCCGTATTAGTAAGGCATTATAATTTTTGTCTTTTGATTCTGGCTTATTTCAGTCAACATACTGTCCGTAAGGCCCATTCATCTAATTGTATACCTCACAATTTCATTTCTTCTTGCCTCTACTCAATATTCCATGGTATGTATACACCACTGTTCACTATTCTGTTTACGTACCCTTAGCTCACCTCCATCCATTGCAAATTGTGACTACTGCCACCATAAACACCAGTGTACAATGTCCATTCATGTCCCTGCTCTCAGTTCTTCCAAGTATACACTCAATAATGGGTTGCAGAACCATATGGCAACCCCATATTTAGATTCTTGTGGAACAAACACACTGCTCTCCAGAAGGGCTGCCCCATTCTACTTCCCTATCAATAGTGTAAATAGGTACATCCCTCCCTCCACATTTTCTCCAGCACCTTTATCTCTCTGTTTATTTTTTAAAGTTTTACTCACACACCATACAATCCATTCTAAGTAAACAATCAATGATTCCCAGTATAATCACATAATTATGCATTCACTACCACAATCTATATGAAGACATTTCCATCTCTTCCCCAAAGAAAGAAGAAAAGGAGAGAAAAAAGAATAGACGTTCTGCCCTCTTATTCCTGAATCCGTTCTTCTGCCTCTTCATATCTGCTGTTCTATGTCTCCATTGTGTTTTTCAACTCTTCTACTGTGCCTTTCATTCCTATAAGTTCTGCCAATTGTTTTTATCAAACTTTCAAGTTCTTCCTTATGTTAGTCCAATATCTTCTTTATATCTTTAATCTCTTTTGCCATATCTTCCCTCAACTCATTGATTTGATTTTTTAATTGATTTAGCATGTTTTTTGAAGCTCTTTAATTAGTTGTTTCAACTCCTGTATCTCATTTGAAGTTTAAGTTTGTTCCTTTGACTAGGCCATATCTTAATTTTTTCCAGTGTGATTCATAATTTTTTGTTGTCTTGGCATTTTGTTTCCTTGATTACCCCAATCAGATTTTCCCAGACTAGATGGCCCCAGGGCTCAGGAAGAGGGTGTAATCAGTATCAGGTTTCCTGAGGATGAGACCCAGAAAGTTGTCAGACTTTCCTGTGAGGCCTCTAGATGCTGTGCTTTTCCTATCCTGCCCAGCAGGTGGCACTTTGCAGTCTGCTGCTCTCTGCTGGTATAAAGAGGTGTGTTTCCTTTAGTTCTAAGTAGACCCTGTCCCTGCCAGGGGCTAAGAGTGTCAGAAGCCAAGTTTAAGCTCTTTCAGTGTTGTTTTTTTTTCCCTCCCAGGTCCTAGGGTTGGAGTTCTCTGAGGGAGGGCAGCCACTGGAGCTTTGTTCTCCCCCTCCACCTTTCTCAGAGAAGATAAGCCCTTTGGGGATTTATCTCCTATATTTGACTTTTTCCTTTGACTCTCTGACTATCTTTACCCTACCCTTGCTTGGGTTAGCACCGACAATTGAAAATGCCTGAGGCTTTTTCTAGTGAGCTAGTTAGAATGAGAGGAAAAAAAGGAAAAAGAAAGAAATCCCCTTTTCAGAGCCAGTCCTCGCCCAGCCACCCTAGTTACCAGTCAAGAATCAGAGTTGTTGCCCAGTTCTATGTGCCTCTTTCCTTGGGACATGACCATTTTCCCATATTCTAAGCTCAGCTGATTCCAAAAGCCTCTGTTTTTATTTATTTATGTATTTTTTTCTGTCAGCGCCACCTCCTCTCTGCCGGAAGAAACTTCCATGTTCCTTTCCTGCTTGCTCTGGGTTTGTCTGTGCTCGTAGCTTATATTCAGTGGCCCAAATCTGTTAATTAAAACTGCAGTTGGAACTTGGTTGAGCTACCTTCACCTCCCCCCCCAGCAGATGGCTTTTTCCCCCACAGGGAAGTTTTCCAACTCACTGCTGTGACAGTGGGGGAGGGGCACCAGCTCTGCAGTCTGGGGAGCTTTACTTAGAGTCCACATGCTGCCATCTCAGCCATTCCACCCGTTCCAGACTGGTGTGTAATGTGTGTCCATTCGTGGGTGTCTCCCAACAGTTGTTCCAGACTATTTACTAGTTGTTCCTGGCTATATGCTAGTTGTCTTCCAGAGGACTAACTAAATTCCACACCTCCCTATGCTGCCGTCTTGCCCCACCTCCCTCTATAGCTTTTTATATCCCTTTCATTTTCTCACTCTGCTTTTGCCTAGAGGGAAAATTCTGGAAGGAGGGTCACCCCAGGGAAGACCTTCCCACTTTGGTCTTTCTCAGCCAAAACAGGTCCAGGAATCTGTGATGGGGTTGCAGACCAGCTCCAAAGTGCTCTGTGTAGAGGTTCAGGAAGGGCACCAATAACTTCTCAGATGGCTCCCCAAAGCTGGGCTTTCCTGGACTGCCCAGCAAATGCAGCCCTTCGGCTATTCCCCACAGCCCTGAGAAAATGCTGTGTCTTTAAATTTCCACTGCCTCTGTCCCTGTCCAGGGAGGGTTGAAACAATGGCTGCCACTGCCTTTATCTTGGGCAGGTTGAAACAATAGCTGCCCTCAGAGCCAGGACCTAGCAATCTGAATTTGCTTATCAAAAGCCATGATCAGTGATTGGCTGTGCACACCCCTGTTCTTGTCACCTGTAGCTAGCCAGAGACTGGGCCCTGCCGAAGCCTGTTGTGAGAATGGGGGATGGAAGCCAGTAGCTACTGCATAGAGAAAGCAATTTCAATTCTTTAACGTAATTTATCTGCCTCTTCATCTCACTCTTCCCTGGATGTTGTACAGGCTTCTTCTGGCCTCTGGACTTTCAAAATAGTTGTTTCAGATACTGTCTGCCTGTTTAATAATTGTTTTGGTGGAAGGACTAAATCCTAGGGCTCTCTACTCCACCATCTTCCCCAGAAGCTCAGAACAGATTCTTCAGATATTAAAAGGCTAATAAGGGATGAAAAAAAAGAAGTGAAAGTCCAGATTGTATTAGGAGACATGATCATCTATATAGATTATTTGATGGGATCTACAACTCTACTAATAAATGAGTTTAGTAAGTTTTCAGGTTACAAGATCAATATACAACATCCAGGACTTTTATATAATGAAAAATCAGAAATTGAAATTAAAATACCTTTTACAATAACATAAAAATATGAGATACCTATAGATTATTCTGACCTGTGGTGTGTAAGACCTATATATTGAAAACTACAAAATATTGTTGATTGAAATTTTAAAAATTTAAAATAAATCTCAATATTGTTCATGGGTTGGGAGATACAACATGTTTAAGATTTCTGCCCTGATTGAGCTGTAGATTCAATGCAATCTCAATCAATATCACAACAGTGATGAACTATGGCACAGACAACTTTCAAAATAATTATGCTGCATGAAAGAAGTCAAACCAAAAAAAAAAAAAGAGTACAAATGGTATGGTTCCATCGATATAAAACTTAAAAATACAAGCTAATCTATAGGGACAGAAAACAAATCAGTGATTGCCTGAGAAGGGCAGGCAGGAGGGTGTGGGAGGAAGTAATTATAAAAGGGGCACATAGAATCTTTCGTGAATGATAGACCTTTGCGTTATCTTGATTGTAGTGATGTTTTCAGGGGTGTATACGTATGTTTTAACTTGTCACACAGTGACACTTTAAGTATGTGCTATTTATTGTGTGCCAATAATATGTCAATGAATCTGCTTACAACCAAACAAAAAAAGAGTTATTGCCTTCATATACCCAGAGATTTTGCAAATAAGTAAGAAAAACATCTCAATAGGAAAAAATACCCAGGTAAAATCATTTCACAAGTTATTTTAGTTTCCTATTGCTGATATAATAAATTACCACAGGCCTAGTGGTTTGAAACAAGACAATTTTATTCTCTTACAGTTCTGGAGGTCAGAAATCCAAACTCAATTTCACTGGAGTAAAGTCAAGATGTTGACAGGGTCAGTTGATTCTGGAGGCTCTGAGGGGAGAATCTGTGCCCTTGCCTTTTTCAGCTTCTGGAGGCCACCTGTATTCCTTGGCTTGCAGCCCCTTCCTCCATCTTCAAGGTGCATCCCTCCAATCTCTGCCTTCTCCACTGGCTGACTCCTTCTGGGTCCCTTTTATTAGGACCCTAGTGATTGCATCAGGTGTACCCAGATAATCTTAAGATCATCTTCCCATGTCAAGATCTTTAGCTTAATCTCATCTGAAAAGTCTCTTTTGCATTTAAGGTAACATTCTTAGGTTCCAGTGATTAGGACATGGACATAATTGGGGAGATGGGTGTCATTACTCAGTCTACCACACAAGGGAAAATATAAAAGTGGCCAATAATGAATATGAAGAGTCCCTCCTCACTGGCACTCAAAGAAATAAACATTAAAATAAGATATCTGTCCTCTAACAAATTGATGAAGCTTCAAAAATTGTAATTCCAGGTGTTGACAATATTATAGGGAAACAAGCACTCTTGTACACAAGATTAGAATTTAAGACATCCAAGACAAATAGACTTTAATATCAGTGATTTCTTCTGGCTAATGAGATTATGAGTGACATGAATTTTCTTCTATGGACTTGAAGGATTTTCAATATTTACTATTAAAAAAAATCGAGAGAGACAAAGGATTTTTCTAAGATGCCATCTCTTCCAACCCATAGACCAGACCACTTGAGGACCAGTGCACTATTCTTTGCTACTTATCTAGCAGATATTAACAACTTTCCACTGGAGCATCAAAGCTGATGGCCCAGCTCTTTGTCACTGTTGCAGATGTTGCTTATTGCCACTCATCATATGTAGGGGAGAGAGTTCAAATTTTATGATTGTGCATGTAAGTAGGAATATGGCTCTTCAGAAATATAAATGCCCTCTAACCAGTGTCCAGAGTATGTATTTTGTATAGCATGGAGTTGTAGTTACTTTTATTTTAAATTATTTACAAATTATTCCAATATTTTTCAGATATACATAAAGGAAACATCCGTGATCTTGATATTTTCAAAATAAAAATCTGACATTAAAAAGTAAAAATGGAATAAAAATAGTTATAAAAATGAGAGATACAATAAAAACTGAACCACAAATTTTATGAAGCAAAGCTTTTAGTGTCATTAAATGCCTTTCTTGAGCACAGACCAGCTTGTATTTGACTATGAAAAATATCCAGAGAACTAACAGGGACATAAAGTCTTGGTATCCTGGATTATCTTGCTGAGATGTCCACAATGGTTTGAAAGAATTTCAGCTCACGTAGGAAGCTTTCCCCTACCACAGTAATTTTTTTATTAAGTTCAATTGCATTTCTTTTATCTTCACTTTTATACCAAACACAATGGAAGCTATTTATGAAAAATTTCTCTAAACACCCTTTTGAAGCATGAAATTTCCAAATTTGTTAACAAAATAGAGTACCTATTCATTTATCCATTCAATAAAAATTGAATACCTGTGGGCAAGGACTGTGCTCACACCTAAAAGGGGTCATTGTCAGAGAGGTTTGAGTATAGTGTCCTTGAAACTCTGATTACTGGATAGTAGTCACTGTCCTAGTTTGCTAATGCTGCAGAATGCAAAACACCAGAGATGGATAGGCTTTTATAAAATGGGGGTTTATTTGGCTATACAGTTACAGTCTTAAGGCCACAAAGGGTCCAAGGTAACACATCAGTAATCAGGTACCTTCACTGGAGGATGGCAAATGGCGTCCGGGAAACCTCTGTTAGCTGGGAAGGCACGTGGCTGGCGTCTGCTCCAAAGTTCTGGTTTCACAATGGCTTCTCCCAGGACGTTCCTCTCTAGCAAGCTTGCTCCTCTTCAAAACGTCACTCACAGCTGCACTGAGTTCCATCTCTTTGAGTCAGCACATTCATATGGCTTCACTGATCAAGGCCCACCCTGAATGGGTGGGGCCATGCCTCAATGGAAATATCCTATCATCTACAGTTGGGTGGGGCGCATCTCCATGCAAACAACCTAATTCAAACATTCCAACTTAATTCCCACTATTCTGTCTGCCCCACAAGATTGCATCAAAGAATATGGCTTTTTCTGGGGGACATAATACATTCAAACCGGCACAGTCACTATTCTCTAAAGTTTATTGTGATGAGAGGAAAGTTGCCTCGGTGGTAAATCTTGGAGGTTGCAGCCATAACTTCTCTCTCTGGGTATAGCATTGGCATCTCCATAATGACATTCATTACATTTGGCTTGAGGCTGCTGAGCAGCTGTCTTTGCGGCCAATCGCGAATTCATCATTGTCACCACTGGTCATCTGGGTCTGTGCATCTCCGTAATTGTTCTTGTGGCAAGGCGCTACCTCCCAATTTACAGCATGGCAGCACCCATCTCCAAGGATTTTGTCTTTATGTGATAGAATGGTTTTCTTACACAACCCAAAAGTCAGGTGCCAGTTAGCTAGTTTCTGTTTCTTGACTAAAACTGCTGACAGTTGTATCCACGGCTGATTCAGCCAATCTGTCCTCGTTCTCCTCCTAAAGTTTTCTTAAAACCTGCAAATTGAACTCCAGGAAGGAAATGTAGTGTCGGTATGGCTTATGTTATGGATGATAAGTAGGCTGGAAATAATTTCAGCTCAGATGGAAAGAAATCAGTATCTCAAGAGGAATTTATGTTAAGGAATCAAGAGACCATAATCTTGAGGGCTGGCATTGTTCTGAAATGATTATTTGATTTTTCTTTTTTTAAATCATGGTTCAGAGAAGCCTTAGATAACACTTATTGAGGGTCAAAGACTTGTGTAGTTGGGAGCCACATGTTGTAGAATCTGACCTGCGGTGGAGGGTTTGAGCACTTGCCTTCTTCACTCACTCTCTCAAATCTGTTTAAGGGGGTTTGGGTCTCAGGACTCATAGCCCGGCAACAGGGTGTGAGCCAAAGAAGCCTGGAGGAGATGAGAACAACAAAGTCTGGATAGAATTTGCCTTCTGGATCTTCCCGTAGAGGGAGGAATTAGATATGTGTTTCCACGGTAACGTTATGCTGTGAGTTTTCTTCTTGGAGCTAGCAATTATTTCTTTCCATCTTCTGCACTCTCAACATAGCCTGGTTTTCTTCCTCTGAGTTCTAAGCATACATCATCATCATTATTTCCTGTCTTTAAAAAAAAAAAAGCCTTTCAGCAGGTGACTATGCCAAGTAAGCCACAACTCTAAAGCCCAAATATCCTGAAAGGATGTAATCTAATAAATGTGCAACAAAGTTTGATAGATGCTTGCTCTTAAATTTGTTAATTACTATACTGAAGACCTGTGAGATTTATATACATTATTTGAGTTACCTTCTACAAGGTAAACATGGTTTTAGTTTCCTAGGAGGAGAAGGGAATCCTGGAAGGATGTTTTGCTTTGCTGAAGCCTACACAGAATTCTCTGAATTCCCAGAGAACAAGTTGCAGGGGCAGCCCCAGGTAACCCTGAGTGCCTTGTGAGTTGCAAAAGATTGATCACCAAGTCCATGACTGGTTGGGTTTAAGGTCAAAAGAGATCCACTATGCTTTGAAAGGAAGGTGTCTTCACCACAATGAAGGGCAAAGGGAAATTCCAAAGTGATCAGCTGAGGCCTGAGTGGCAAAGATGGAAGAGAAAGAGGAACCTAAGCTTCCAAAGGCAGAGGAGATTGAGCAGCATAAACTCTCCTTTCCTCTACCTCCCTCCACAAACATAACCAGCCCTTTGGTTAATGGCCTAATATAGTCACAGAACCATCTGGTTAGCTTCCAATTCTCCACTCTTCCTTCACCCTTGAAAAGACAGATTAGATGATGGGGCCCATAAACATCCATATGTCTTTCTATACATTCTAACTGTCTCTAACAATTGACCACATTGGCATAAACTTGAGATTTCCAAGGGGAAGATTCTTGCATCACCAGTATCTCCACAAAACCTGAAATTCCAACATTTAAGGATTTATTTGAATAAACAAGCAAGAATTACTACAGTAATTAAGAGGACACACCGTTTTGCAAATTCATTGAATGAAATTGCTTTCCTTAGTGTTCACAGGGAAAAGAAAGGGCAGAGAAGCTTTACCATGTATAAAATGAGACTACATATATCTCCCTGGTATGATGGGAGAGAGGATTAAATGAGGTAATATCCAGGGAATGCTAGACCTTTCTGGTACATTGAATACACTCAAAAAGTGATAGCTGTTACCGTTACTCTTATTAGCTAGGAAAGGTAGCCACGCCTCTCAGGTGTTGCTGGCTGTTCTTAAGGTGGTTATTTAATGTTCTGCTTTTCTTAAGTTAACAATTCATAGTGTTGGTTTAACTTAAAATTATGAATGCTTATTTCTGTGTAGTCAGCTTCTTTCTGGGTGACCTGTTTGGAGAGAGACAAGGAGAGGTCAATTGACAGGGTGGGTTGGGGATCTAGGGTTAAGAAATCAGGCAGATTTCCATGAAGAAAACAGGCAAAGGGAAATCCAAGAAGTTTGTTCATTAAGAAGAGAAAGCTTGGACAGTGTTTGATGATCTGACAGTTAGTTGTCCCTTCAGAGTCGAGAAAGCCTGGAGAACCACGGGGAGCCGAAGACTACACAGGATTTAAATCATTGGCAAAACCAGAGAGAAATTCAGATGGATCTCTGATGTTAGGGCAAAGGCCTTTAGTCAGATTTTGTCACTCCTTTTGAGTACCTGATATTATGGGTTGGAGGGGGAGTTTGAAGAGATTGTGGCCAGTGTGGACAACCCTGATTCTGGCAGGGCTAGAAGTATAAGGAAGTACTTGTATTGACCCAGATGCCTTAGCAATTACCACCTCTCAAATATAGAGATACTTTGGGAAACTGAACTATATTTCTCAGCCCTCTTGTGTATCACTTACTAACTCATGAAATAGTTACTGGATCTCTGCATTAACTTCAGCATGGCAGCTCTTATTATCATAGGAAATAGACAACATCAGACAAAGGGACCTCATTTAACATCTTTAATTTTCCTTGAGAATTGTTTGTGATAGGAGAACAGAATCAGGTCACCTGAAGGAAATGATTTAATCCTAAAAAAAAAAAAAAAGAGGTACTTAACAAGCATATATTATCACCATTCAATGGAAATTAATAAAGTGTTAGTGTTTGCAACATTTCTCTCAGTACAAAGCAAATGGAAGTCTATTCATTTGTAAGGGAATTTGAATTGCATTAGGAATTTCATCCAGAGCTGAAAACTACGATCAATGTGGAAAAGATAATAGATAGGTAGATATAGAGGTATAGATATAGATATCTTTTCTACCTATCTATCTATCATCCATCTACCTACCTGTGCCAGTTTGAATATATTATGTCCCCCCAAAAGTCATATTCTTTAATGCAGTCTTGTGGGGGCAGACTTAATACTGCTGATTAGGTTGGAATCTTTTGATTGAGTGTTACCATCGAGATGTGACTCAGTCAACTGTGGGTGGAACATTTGATTGAATTATTTTTCATGGAGATACAGACCTTGCCCATTCAGAGTGGGTCTTAATTTAATCACTGAAGTCCTATAAGACAGCTCACAAAGAGAAGGAGCTCAGAGCAGCCCAGAGGGACATTTTAGAGAAGCTAAGAGCTGACACTGATGCTGACACTTGGAGATGCTTGGAGACATTTGGAGGTGCTAGTCCAGAGTTTGCTCCAGAGAAGCTAAGAAACAACCCCGATGCTTAGATGCACAGGAGCTGAAAAAGCTAAGAGAGACCCAGAGATATTTTGGAGAAAGCCATTTTGAAATGCAACCTGGGAGCAAAGAAACAGCAGATGCCAGCCATGTGCCTTCCCAGCTGACAGAGGTGTTCCAGATGCCATCGACCATTCTTCAGTGAAGGTATGTATGTTATTATTATTATTTTTTGATAAAGTTAAAAACAAACAAAAAAATCCCCTTTATAAAAGCCAATCCATTTCTGGTATTTTGCATAATGGCAGCATTAGCATACCAGAATACTACCTATAGAGAGAACCCCCAGGCTTCATTCACACAGGTTATTTCTGAGAATACTTGGGGGTGTGTCTCATGTACTCAGAAACAGCTGCTCATTTTCTTTCCTTTCGATGTCCTCAGTGAGGTCCACTGACTAGATACCATTTGAAGAAACACCTCCACACAGATCTTGCTGCTCCAAGTTTCCCTCAGCTGCTGCTGTCCCAGGAGGGGCTCTGTGTATCCGTGCAGATTTTCCAAAGGATGCTATTGAAATCCCATTCCCCACTCCTGGTACTCCTTGTCACTAGGGCTCTGCAATTCCATTGCTAGTGCTCTTAATCTCATGCAAGATTCTTCATTCAAACGGTTCTTTTTTATCACCTGTTGGCCCAGCTAGCTCTTTTCTCTTTCCTTAGGGGGCTAGAGCTAATCCCCAAGATTGCTTGAAAGCTATTCCCCCAAAGAGAAGCTTCTCCATTTTTCTCATAATCTCCCCAAATCTGCCTTAGGTATCAAGCACTAGTTGCTTCCTTTTCCTTCAGCCCCAATCTATGTTAACTCAAGAATCCCTATGTAGGTTTGGCTAAGCCATCCCACTACATGTACAACTTGGCCTCATGAATTCATATTAAATTGGCTTTCAGTATTTGTGAACACTAGCTCCAGAGTCCTACAGAGAGCCCTCACTGGACCAGGTCTCAGGTTCCCACCTGAGCTAAGTAGTCGGTGTATATACAATCAAGGACAGGTCATTTCACCTCTCCGGACTTCAGATTTCTTACACATAAAATGCAAGATTTGGATTCAATCAAACTATATGGCAGTCACAGATTATTTTCAGAATCTAATGATGGTATGGAACCTCATTCTGGAAAATCCAAATAAAAATAAATATTTCTATACAAGTTCTGGTTGTTCACAAACTTCCTTTGTTCTAACCTGAGATCAAAACCCTCAATATTCCATGTCTCCTAAAATCCCCTTTTCCTCAAAAAAGTACTTGATTATCTGAATATCAGCCAGAAATTTTTATATTCCTATAGCATAGGTATTTTTCTGGGAAATATAGTGAGTGGATTGAAATCACTATAAATGTATATTTGTTTTAACTAAGAAAGCCCAACAAGAAATGGATGGCCAATAGTTGGGTCTGCGAGAAATAGAATACAGAATATTGTTTAGAAATTATACATGGGAATAAAGAGAAGGCTTCCTTCTCACCCCAAACCTTTAAAAATGTCAACAATTCATCATAATGTAAATAACTTTCTAGACCAAAATTCTTCTTACATATAATACAAAGCCAGCTGCAACCCGTCCCCTCCCTACCACCCCCTGCTTTCCACTATTTTGGGGCCCTGAAAAATTAAATGAAAGTGTTCTGATAGAAAAAAAAATAAGCTCTTTTGTTTGTGCTGGATCCCTTTTCAGATGTCATCAATTTATGATGACTTGCTCATATGCAGCACAAGGGAACATGCAACTGAAAACTCCACTTATAGTACCATCCAAAACCAAGAGCATTTCTCAAAAGAAAGACACACTCTAGACTCTGGGGATATTTTAAATTACTTGTGTGCCTCATTCCAGCTTTAGCGCTTATACTCTGGATAAGCTGCCAACTTTATAAACGTGGTTTAGCCACTATTGCCAGTCCCTGATGCAGGTAGACTTTTAATGGCCTTCTAGGTAAAGATAATTGGCTATTTGCATGCTCCTAAATGTATCAGTTAAAACGGCACTTCAAGGAATAAACCCAGTGTTTCTGAGAGTGAATATATTATTAATGCAGATTAACTGTCGCGTAGACCTGCACATTAATGAAACCTAGACAGCCCTGACCAGTGAGTATGTCCTGTGAATACACTATTACCTCAAGACCATTGGCTACAGAAAAAAATTCATTTTAGGCAGACCTAATTCAGCAGACTGGCAACTTGGAGAAGAGGTAAAAGTGAACCTGACACCCATATTTCCTTACATTGAAGAATGACAACTTCAAAGAAGCTTTGGGCAATGATTTAGAAGAGAGAAAATGTAAGAAAATGGAATTAGCTATCTTTACCTATTGATTAACAGCTTTTAAGTCCATCAGTCATACTTCAATTTCTATGTGTGGTGTGTTTAACATGTGCTCCCCATCTACCTGATTGGGTTAGCTCACCACTCCCAAAGGAATCAGTGGCTAGTGATTCAAACTGTAATTAGAATCAGGAAGTAATTTTTGTTGGGAAAAATTTGGGGTAGGGATGGGGCAAACCCTCTTGCCCCTTCTGTTTAAATTTCTCAGTGTAGATGATGACTAACAATTATATTTCAGCCAATTACCTCTGGGATAATAGAAAGTCTCTATGTGAAAGGATAATCAAAGATTTTAGATATTTGAACTCTATTTCTTACCTTTCCATAAAACAGACAGTAAAATACAGAAGTTAAGCTTATTATTCACACAGTCTCTAATTTCAGTGGAATTGGAGAGTGGTCACAATTTGGTCCTGCCTTGAATACCCAATATATACCCCATTGTAGTTTTCTCCTGTCGACTAATAATATTAGAGAAAGGAAAAAACATGTCTACACTAGATAATAAAAAGTAACACAAGATGTGTATTCTAAAAGGGTTCTTCTTAAATTCATTTAATTCATTTCCTTTTTGTATGCTATTGTTGAAATAGACATTATCTGTGGAGGTTTCATAACTAGGATTTTTTTTTGTTAGGTTTATTGTAAAATTTACCACCCAGAAAGTATCACTGTTGCAAGGTTTGTTCAAAGCATTTGACTTATTCCTAAGCACAACTCTTTAAATTATTTTCTGGTCAAATATACAGCTTCACTTCGAAGAGAGAGATGTTTTTTAAAACCTTTAATGCTTTTGGATGAGCTGTCTGGTTATAAAATACATAGTGATACTATTTTTTAAAATGTCATGTGAACAATTCATGTGGTTTTGAAAAGTTAAGAAATCAATTAAATCCAAGAATAAATGATAGCACATTCCAGTGTCATATGAAACAACTTTGGTAAACAATGCAACTGAGGGGCATAAGGAAATTTAGTAATTTAATGTGAGGTGTCACCAGTTGAATTAGTTCTACAAAATCCACACTGAAATGGTGAAAGATACAGATCCCTCTGAGGAATCTGAACAATTTCCTTGCACCTCTCTCAATGCGTGCACACACATATGGCACATACACACAGACTAGAACCAAACCAACACAAAATCATGGAAGACGATCATGAAGATGATGATGATGATGACTCTTGGCCATAAATCTTAAGGCAGAGAAATGATTCATTGACAATTATTTTATACTCTGCCGATGCCCCAACATGAACCTCACCTCCCTCAGAGCTGGCTTCTGTACTCAATCTTCCCTCCCTCCTTTCCCCTTCATTCTTTATTCCACTCTACTCCCATCTCCCACCCCCACCATGCTTACTCTTACTTCCAGCCATCGCTAAAAGCTCTGTACCTTTGACTATTTTTCCCCCTACCTCTCTGCTCATCTCTTTGGTCCAATTGTTTCTAAAACTTTAATTTTCTTCCTTGTTTTCTAATGCTTCCAGCCCACATTAAAGCCTTGGTTTTTTAACTCCTTGTGCAGCAATTAACATCCATCTTGGTGTAGGAGAGCCTGATAGATTTGTCAACTGCTAAGGTAAACCCTTTAATATCTCTAGGCTTCAGGTCCCCCACCTGTAAAATGAGGGGGAATTTGAGGGGGTCTTCCAACTGCAAACCTTGCATAATCCTTTCCATACAAATAGCATAACACTTTCATAATGTCATCTTGCTCAGCAGCAATTTCATGTCTGGATGCTCTGTCTCCCTAATTAGACTGCAAGATCTCCATAAGCATAAACTGTGACTTCTTTTATCTGTTGTGCCCTATAGCTCCTAGCACAGTTCTAAGTATTTATAGATATCCAATAAATGTTTATTGACTGGTATACTGAAGTCCTTTTGGGAAAATTTTCATTTCATGCCATTATTGTCAACAATATAGTTCGTGTAGTAGTGGATATATGAAGCAATTATCCAGGAAATTAACGGATAAAAAGAAAATAAAAACAAAGAAACAACAACAACAACAAAAATGCCCCTATGATTTCTGTGTGTTACCTGGTAATTATCTATATTGGTAATCTGCTCCATGACCCTTAGTAAATGATACCAATAACTTAAAAGTGCAATTAGGGGAAAAGAAAACTGTGAGAGAAAACCTAAAGGTTGCTTTAAAGAAATGGTTCCTAGTTTATGGGGATTATTAATGAAACAATCAAGAATCTGATGACAAATATGGACTTTCTTCAAGATGATTTACAGATTCCTTACAAGTCATTATATAAACACCACATTTTCCTGAAACCCATACATGAATCTCATGTTTCATTTTTAAAGGTTTTGTTTTACAGGAGGTGTGTTAGATATTCCAGTCAATTGCCTGCTCAATCAAGAGTTTCTCTAAATGAGAAACCCTACTTTTCCATGTCAATTGGACCATGGGTGGATATATCAGAGTAACCTATAAAAGACCTACCTTAAAAGAAAAGAATAAAGGACAATTGGAATCCTTCCTTGGAATTTTAAAATTGAGGCATAATTTTAAATTCGAGCCACTTGGTAAAGATAGAATCAGAGGGTCATTTGGGCTTGAGAGATGGAGTAGATGACTTTGGACCATTTGCAAATTAAAGAGAAAGCAGAGGAAGGGGGTTGGTAGAAGAACTGAAGAATGAGGAAACAGAGAAACATACTGAGAAAAATAATGAGTAAGATATGTAGAAAAGCAAAAGCAAGGACTCACACAACTTACCAGGAAAAGAGTGTGTGTTCTGGGTTCCTGAGACCTGTTTGTATTGTTTTCACTTTTCTTGGATGTTGTGCAAACTCTGTGATTCTTTACAAATCTCTTCCCATCTACCTCACCCCTATCAGTCCCAATATATAAAACACACACACACACACACACACACACACACACACACACTCTTTTCTTAAACTCAGTTGGCTCTGTTCCTCAGAATAAACTGTGCAGAATAAACACCATGCTGCTTATGTAAGGTTGAAAGATGATTTTTCTCCCCAAGGATGAAATGTTTATGATGCAGTTATTACTCATAAGATATTTAGAGGATGAAATATTTATATGACTTTTAAAGCTTTTTGTAATCTAAATATTTTCAGATTACTCTTCTTTTCGGAACATTAACTTAAATTTATTTTTCTTGAAGTAAAAGGGGAAATGAAGCAGTAGCTAAAAGTTTACTAAAGTTTGTCAAAGAATTACATAAAACTAAACTTTATATGCTTCAAAAATGAGAGTTATGATACCAATTGTTAAAAAAGAATTCTTCCAAACAAACTATTGGAGATATAAAGTAGCAACATAATTTCCTAACAAAAACATTTTGTCAAATAAAACATTTATGCACTAGCTGCAATTATGCTTTCTATTTGAAGAGATAATCTGCAATGAGAAATAGTTTATGATCTTTGAAGGCTTTAGCTTTTTATTATTGTCCATATTTCTTGCTTATAATATCTTTTTTTCTGTTACGTATCTTCAGCTATTTGTCTGTGTTTTGAGGTTTTATCCCAGACAGTCTCACATACCCTTCAGCTTAACTAATTCCATGGCACATATTCAGGTGGCACATAGTAAACACTAACACAGATCCTGTTAACTTTTAAAGGGCTTTTTATGGGCTGCTCCAGTTTTCTACTAGGGATTACACTCAGAAGAACATATCCCTTCTTCTAGAAGAATGACATATTGTATGATGCTTTTAAAAATTTGATTCACTTTTATTCAGGTAACTCCATTAAATGGATCCCATGTAAATTCAGTGTGGTTTTGTGGCTACTTTTGAGCACTTGCTGTCCGTAAAGAGCTATCAGAGAGCTGACCTCTCCTTCCATTCCAGTTGATGACATCTCCCTTCCTTGTGGTTTGTTTTGGAGGGGCTGGGGGTCGAGATTAGATATGCTTTCCTAGGTAATCCACCATTTCTGCTTGTGGGAAACACCATGGGACATATGGAGAATAAGAAGGGGGGAGGCATAAATGGAGCCAGAGCGCAGAAGGGCAGTGACACTTTAGCTCATGTAGGAACTACATGGGCCAGCAGAAAATAAAACTTTTTGGTTCACCAGGAAGTGGACAGAGTGAGGATTCTCAGTCTGCCCACCTATAAGTACATTTCAAGAGAACCAAGTATGATTTTATTCCACTCTTGCAAGTGTGCTTTGTAAGCACTTCTGATCATGGGCAGATAAAATGAACTCACCTGGAACTCAATAAAATGATCTCATCTGGAACTAAACATTTGTTTAATGCTACTTAATTCTTATCCTGGCCAATATTTTGGGATGTTTGGTAAAAAAAAGAAGTCTTATTAATTTTCCAACATTTTGTTATTAGAAAAAATTCTAATGTATGTAAGACAAAAATGACTTGTCAACTTTTAAAAAAAATCAATAGCTAATTAGGTAATAGTGCATCATTCAGAGACGATAAATAGATGGGAAGGACTATGGGTTAGGTTTTAGACTCATCCCCAGCATGGACTTGCTGTGTGTCTTTGAGCAAGTCGGTGACCCTCATCTTGTTCAGCATTCATACTGAAAAGAGGGACAAGAATGATGATACCCCTCCTACTTGATACAGTACACAGGCTAATCACAAGAGGTAATGTACCACATGTAGAGATGGAAGGAGTTGTAATGCTCATTCCGAGTGCATTCATTTTCCAGCTAAGAAAACTGAAGCCCAGAGGTGTTAAGAAACCATTAATGTTTTGTCCATTCTAACCACATAGCTTGCTTTTCATATTTCTATTATAATACTTGAGTTACATGTATTGGTTTCCTATTGTATCATCTCCCAGATTATCTGTGTGACCCTTGAGGACAGGGACAATGTCATATTCATGTTTGCCTTTTCTGCATCCATTTTCCCCCTAATTAACTCTGTTCAACTTTCCTTGGGGAGGATTTTCCTAGTCCCCAGAGGTGTATCACTATTATAGTTTTTCACCTCATTCTAAACTTTCCTTGGTAGCATTTATCACATTTGTAATTATATATATTTATATATTGATTTTTTTTATTTTTCCCCAACTTAAGGTTGGTTTCAGTTTTCACATCTATAAAGTGTGGATGATAACAGTACCCAATTTACAGAATTACTGTGAAGAACATTTATTAACAGCATACAGAATATATAAGAGGAACTCAATATATATTTATTGTTATTTTTATTACTTCTATATTTCCAGGCAATGTGTTTATCACTGGGGATGGTAGAGATTAAAACATCTCTCTATGTCAGGATGGGCAAAGAGTAATTTTAGATTCAATAGGTTGTAAGGCTACCTTTGTGCTACACCGTAGATGTGTCAGGCATAGGATAGCTCTTCATTGCTTTATTCTAGGGGCAAATATACTACTCAGGTTTTAGCAATCCCCAAGGTAAGCTAAAGGCATAACAGAGCCATTAGTGAGAGGGTAAATCACATACTTCTCCAATTATTTAACATTGTGAATGCAATTAACACCATTATATATTTGAAAGTGGTTTAAAAAAAAAGTCAGATGGTATGCTGCTAAACACATGCTTTCCAGCAATCATTTATTCCTTTCTCCAATGTATTTGAGTTTCTGCTAGGCTTGGAACTCCAGAGAGAATAAGACAGAGAAGAATGTCCATTGAGGAGATGGAAGACTTTGTTGTAGCACTCAAACAAGCCAATCCACAATGTAGAAGAGAATGCAGTCTACTGCAATGTTTTGTAAACAGTCAGCAGGACATACAAGTATATCTGAGAAACCAGCCTATCATATCTGCCAGTAAAAAGAATGGAGTAAAGATTTTTAAAGCTTTGATAAAATAAAAAAAGAAAATAGGCAGTTCTCAGCACAACTTGTAAAGAAGCTGCATTTTTTTTAATTATTCATTTTATTGAGATATATTCACATACCACGCAGTCATACAAAACAAATCGTACATTTGATTGTTCACAGTACCATTACGTAGTTGTACATTCATTACCAAAATCAATCCCCAACACCCTCATTACCACACACACAAAAATAACCAGAATAATAAAGTGAAAAGGGGCAACTAAACTAAAAAAAGAACACTGGGCGCCCTTGTCTGTCTGTTTGTTTGTTTGTTTCCTTCCCCCACAAGAAGCTGCATTTTAAAGGTGAAAGGATCAGTACTATTTTGATTCCATCCACAGCGCAAACAAAATCGAGTAGCCTGATTCAAAATAAACACTCAATAAATTGGTAACATCGTCAGAGCTGATAAAGGATGACAGGTTAAGTAGCTTGCACATTCAAAGCCAATTAAAATTATTGAGTGTTTTGTTCCATGAATACACCTAAATTTGAGAATTGAGACTACTTTCTATACGGCGTTCTTTTCAATGAAAAGATAAAAGCATTTCTTTTCCAGTGTTCATTACAAAGTTAAACAATGTTTATAAATAAATACAGTTGACAGATCTGTGTGAATTTATGGAAGGTAGCTTTGAACTATGAAGGTGAGATTTAACATTATAAGGCTAGATATAGGTGTGTGGGTGCAGGGAGCTGTTACCAAGCTACAGAAGAATTTTGTGACATTTTCTGGAAAGCAATTGCTGAGTACAATTTTCCTCCTGAATCATTTTACAATGGCTGTAACCTTGCTATAAATGTGATGCCTGCCAACTATGACTCCAGTAGTTATTGGTGAATCAAATATTTCCAGTTTTAAGAGATGGAATTTGCTAAGGCTAAAGGCACCCATAGAATAAAACATTTTCATTGGATACTCCATTTTTCCTACAGTGTTCAAGAGTACATATTTATTTCTCGCTTATAATCAGCTAATTTATCCTGAATAAATTTTTCCTCCTGATGTTTGATTACATTTTTCTCTCACAGTGCAATGTGTACTGTTTTAAATGAAGATACTGAAGCAAAAGTAGAAGTTAAAAGTAGCAGGGAGTTTTTAAGAGTCCTTCCTTACCGAAGTCTAGGCAGAGAATGAACAGCTATTTGGGGGTATACAGTCACCTGTGAAACATTAAAATTTTTTGGACTCAGCCATTTGACTTAATTATAAACAACTGTTTATTTAACCAGTATTTATTATAATGATTTTTCTATGCAGGACGTTGTATTAAGTATAAGGAAACGTAAACTGAACAAGATGTATTTTTGTCCTCAAGGCAATATATCTAGTTCTGGATATATAAATGCACACATATTTTTAATGAAAGAGAATATGTGATACATTTTGATAGTACACACATATTTTTAATGAGAATATATGATACATTTTGATAGTTCCATAAAAAGATGTGTATTTAGACAAAAATCACTTTGGTTTCAGAAGGAAAGAGTAGATAAAACTGTGTGGAAATGGCAACATTCATGGGCTGTCTTGAAAAATGGGTCAAATTTTGGCATATAACTCCATGGAGGAGTTTTCTCAAGTGGGAGGAGTGGAGTAGGTGTGGAAGTGAGAAAGTCCAAGGCTATTTGCAAAACTAGCAGAATGAGAGGTCAGTTTGCTCACTGTCTGAAACTGCTCTGTGAATAAAGTAGCTTATAGGACTCAGTTGATGTGAGCTGAAATTTATCATCCATGAATCAAGAAATATTTACCAGCGCAAGCATTATACTAGACAGGCATAATTCTATGAATACAACTATGTGCTTAGCACTTGCAGAAATCAACCATTCCAGACCACACCTAAGGTTTGCTCTACTTAAATGATGCATGGAGGAGGAACTTTCCACAGCTTTCTTGTTAGACTCTATAGCTGGAAAATAAGCGGTGGAAAGTCCTTCACCACATGTCATTTAAATGTCCTTAGAATTCAGCATGGAACAAAAAGCCATGTTATATAGACTTAATTTTAAGTCATAATTTTAAAATATTTTAATAGCATTGATACGTTGAGAAAATCATAAAGTAGTGCAGTGCTTTATGAGATACTTAATTGCCAATAATAAAATATTCTTATCAAATGGGACTTTATAAAAGTAAAGCGGTAAATGCTGTGATTCCCGAAATGTGTTTCTTACAAAGTTAGTTTGTGTGACTGAGCAATCACAGGTCCTTGGATCCAGGGATCAGAGTTCTAGAAGTGACCTTGCCACTTTTTGCCCAGGGGCTTTAGACAAGGGGCCTGAAGAAGCTATACCTCAGTTTCCATAAAATGACAGTCTCTCTGGTCTTTTTCATCTCTTTTAAAATTATATCTTTTGAAAATAACAAAATGAGCATTTCAAAAAAGATGCAGCTTAAAACTCCTCCAAATTGACAAGAATAAAACAAAGGAGCAGAACCATAAATCTGAATGAAGACTTGAAAGTAAAAGGAATGTGTCAAAGCAATATCTGTCACCTAAATCCTTTTCTAAAGGTGTAAATTGCAATCTGACACAACTGCCTTTCTGAATTATTTTGTTTAACAATGAATTTAATCAGAAAAATAGCTCTGGAAGACTCTAAAACAGTTGAGCTATCAACTTTTAAATGTGAAAGCCAAGAAAATGATCTGTTAACCCCAGGCCAGGCTATTTAGCAATCCATTATAGAAATATTGGTGAGATATGTTTAGGATGTTGTTTATTAGTATATGTCATGTAGTTTTTCCATGAACTGAAGTAGCTGTTACCGTCCTTGAATATTTTATATCATATGCTAACTTATAGCAAAAATCAACCATTTGGACACTGTTGACTGATGTTTGGTAGAATTCACTCAAATTATATTATCCCTTTATTGAATTTAATATGAGCCTCTAAAACTACCTTTTACTATCCAAAGATGTGTGGTGATATTGGGACTTATCAATTTGTCCCTATTGCTCCATTTCTGAAGCTCAGTGGCTGTTATTCAGCAGTTTTTTCATTTGGGTCATTTTATTCCATGGAATAAAATACTGTAAGATGAAAAATTAAGATTTAAGAAGTATGTCCAAAAAGAGTTGACTTGTTTTGAAATAGGTAATTTCTAATTTAAACAGAAATCCTCAATTCTTATTTCACACTTATTTTGTACCTATAATTAATGCCTTATTATTTTACCCTTGTCTCAAGTTATCTATATTGAAAAAAATTGCATTTATTATATATATGAGCACACTAGTTTGAACCATATAAAATTGTCATTTTTTAGGTGAAAGCAGTTGAATATTGGCAATTTGTTATTTCTTGTAATTTTTTTGTAATTGGGACACACAAGCACACAAATTACTGACAATGACTTCCTTGTGGACAGTCTTTCTCTTATACTTTTACTTTGCATCTATTTATTTTCCCCACAGCTGAGCCTAGTGCTATTGACAGCTTAGTAAGTGTTTGATGAATACTTGGTGATGAATTGTTGTCAGGTTGATTAAATAGATGGGGAGACTGACTTCTAAGTGGCTCGATATAAGAAGTGTTTGGCCATTATGGACAAAGAATAAATAGACAATGAAGATCCCAGGTGAGAAACAGAAAAGTGATATATTAGTTTGTGGAAGTGTGAGCAGAAAAGCAGATTCCGGGCTGTCAAAAATCAAGAAAGAAAACCAAGTGCAAATTTTTTATCCAAAGCCACCCTGGAAGAAATGTGGTGAAATATTTGTTGTGTTCTGGATGATTGTCGTTCTAGTACACACTCCTAATTAGTTATTTCTGAGCTGAAACAGCTAATTAAAAAATACCTACACACGGCACGGAACTCACAGTGATGTGTGCTTTGTGACGAATGGGCTTGGTAGCCAGGATTGTCATCACATCCAAACCCCCAAGGAGGAAGAAGTCAAGACTCTGTGTGCTAGGTGCAATCCCAAAATGGCAAAATGGGTAAATTAATATGCACACATATGTGCGAATCAAGATGAAGACATCAATTTCAGGTAAAGAATCCACTGGCACTGACTTCTGTTAGGCAGAAGCAATCAGGGAACAGCAAGTAGATTTTTAAATTTAGACATTCATTTAGAATTTTTTTTTTTCCCCAAGGAGGGCTGCCAGAGCAAGTCCCAGGTAAAATCGAGCCATTTCAAGTGAAATGTGCAAGGAGACAGTGTGCCGGACTCTCTCATCTTAGCCAGGGAATATGGAGTTTCTGATAGCCTAGTGGAGAAAAATCTCTTTTTTTTTCCTTTGGTGCTTTTCAAGAGCTAAATCTGAATTTTATTTATAGAATAAACTGGTCTGCCCTTCCCAGTATTTTACTTTTGTTCTATGCTGAAAATGAGAACGTGATGCATTTTGGGACAATGGTGAGAGGAGAACTGGTGGGTATGGCTGTGCCCTTGTGAAATGACAGGGGTGGTTGTGGGTGAGCCTGGGCTATCAGAGAGGACAGGGGAGGGGACATGGAGAGGACGAACACAGGCTTTAAAGCCAGGTGGGCCTCGGTCTGAACCTTGGCTTCTCTATTTTCTAGCTGTGTGACACTGGACAACTTCCCTAACTTCTCTGAGACTTGGTTTTCTCATCTACAAAATGGGAATAATCCCTACCTATTGTGATCCTTAAGTGAGACAATGGATGTAAAGCACCAAATACAGTGCCTAACACATATTAAGCACCCAATAAATGGTAACTATTAAAAATTAACCTTTTGGACAGTGGCTTTGTTCCTAAGCTTCAGGGAACCTAACAGCACACAAAGGTCAGGGACTGAGGCTGACATATTCCATGCAGAGAAGACCTCCGTGAAGGTTAAGTGAAGGAAATGTTGTTGGATGTGGGGTGGAGGGGACAAAATCAGGACAAAGATAAGCCTAATATGCCAGTGGTTACTCTTACTTTCTCCTTTGGTCCACAGCAGGTCCACCCTCTAAACCTGGAACAAACTCCCACAGTTCAGCTCACAAGAAGGGCTGCCCCTCTTCTCAACTCAGTCTTTTCCTAAATTTATTCCTTCTAGGATCTCCCCATTCGTACACTGGTCACCGAAATTGGACTGTTGCTACCCCATGCCTGAAGTGGATGCCTCACCTCTACATAGCCTGGAAATTTGTTTGATATTTGCCAACATTTCTCCCTTGACTAATCTTCGGTTTAGAACTACAAAATAAGGTGACTATTAACTATATTTTTATATTTCACTATTTAATTAGTTCCGTCTACCTACCCATCCATCCACCCATTCACCCTTCCATCCATCCATCCACCCATTTATTCATTTAACAAATATTTAGTGATCACCAATTCTATGCTACAGTCTTTGAAGCTGGATCAGAGGGTCAAGTTGTCAGATATGGGTTATAAAAACTCATAAAATTGGAAACAAATATTTTTTGGTCACTGCCTGTCTACATATAGTTTATGGTTCCTTGATTTTTCATTCATTTCTTGCCCTTATTTTTTGGATGGAGCCAAGTATATATCAATATATGATTTCACAAAAGTAAACTTTTAGAAAAACCATTTTGTTTAAATTTTCTGACACATGAGTTTGGTAAGCAGACTGTGTGTCTCTGAGATGCAATCTAAACTTCATGCAACCTGTACCTTTACTAGGATGTAAGTTCCTTGAGGGCAGGGACTTCGTTTTTTTCACTGCTGTATTCTCAGGGCATGGCACATAAAAGTCACTCAATATATTTGATTGTATGAATGAATGAATGAATGAATGAACACACCTATTGCAAAAATAAAATAAATAAAAATTGAAGTTTTTATTCTGAATTATAGAAAATAATATATCTGTCAATCAGAAGAAGGGACACCTACAGAGATGTCAACCTGCTCCAATACAGGTGTTGGGTCACCAGAAAAACCATGACTTACGCAAGCTCTGATGGACAGATGTTTTACTCATACAGAGAAGAGACAGAGCAAGGTGAGCTTCACTAGTGGGCATCAGTTCCCAAAAGCCAGTGGGTCTCAATCTGTGGCTGACTCAGGGAGATGTTCTAGGTGCAGCACCCCTTTCTTGTGTTCATGTGCTGCCCAGATGTACCACTGGGGTGTGGGCTGAATGTCATAAAACATGCCCTCCAGCGTCAGACTGTCTCCAGTGAATGCTTGCATATACTCAAGACAATAGGGGAAGGAATGTCCCAGCAGTCCCTTATCTCCTGCAGGGTTGTGTTTCATCCTGCCAGGCTGACACACGTCGTCCTATGCACAGCTTTGTGTTTGTGGGTGCTGGGGAAAGGCAGCAGGCCACTCTAGGACTGCCCCCTACCACAGTATCACATATTATGCTTTCTCTTCTAAGGGTGGCTCCATAATATCAAGTTTCCATCAATGATGTGCATTCGGCAGCCTTCCTCTCAGCTTTTTTTTTTTTTCCTTTTAGTCAGAGGCTAACTGGTACCAGAATTCTTGGAAAATGAATACTTTCCTCTGCTGAACTTTCTTTTCTTTACCGAGAATATACCAACATACGGGTAGACTGAATGCATCAAGTATACATGCTACTCTCCCTTAAAAAGCTATTCAGAGAAGCATAGAATACTGCAGTTGAAATCTAGGGTAATCTGATACACAAATTCTCAAATAAACATCATCAACATCTTCAATATCTGAGTTTTCTATTGTCCAGGTTAATAATTTATAGTCCTTTCTTCTTGTTTTTCCACGTGGCACAGTTTTGCATCCCTTCAACACCCTCGTCATTTTCCTATCAATTACAACACAAATGGTTCCTAGTGGAGGTCGTTTTCACAGAAAGTGCAGATGATGTGCATTCAGCACTTTCGCCTGAAAAGGAATCTTAGGAGTTTGAAGGGTTTGAGTAGGCTGCATGATTCCAGAGTCCAAGACAGAGGGGGCTCGGAGGGAAGGCAGGTCATGAAGCTGCAAGCCCCTACCCACTCGTTTGACACTCTGGCCAAAAATGTTCGTCTCTGTGTGAAATTTCAGGCCTGGGGGTCATGACCTAAGAAAATGTTGAAGTTTGGGAATGTGGCATTGCTGACTGCTTCTTCTCTCCTTGCCTTCTGTTCTTAGTATTTCAGGACTGTGAAGGTCAATCCACTCTACAACCGGTGACAGCGACAGCTGCTGCTTCAGGTGTTAAGTGACCCGAGGACAATCATTCCCAGGAGTCAGGTGTCCCTGGTCCCTGGGCTGACAAACTAGTGTGTCCTGAGGAATGAAAGGATCAAAGAAGCAGATTTTTTTCTTCATTGTCCATTTCCCCTTTACTTTCCATGGTGATTCTGCCAGTTTGGATGTATTATGTCCCCCAAACACCATGTTCTTTAACGCAATCTTGTGGGGGCAGATGTACTAGTGTTGATTAGGTTGGAATCTTTGGATTAAGTTGTTTCCATGGAGATGTGACCCACCCAACTGTAGGTGATAACTCTGAGTGAATTATTTCCATGGAGGTGTGGGTCTTGATTGATTTACTGGAGGACTTTAAAAAGAGCCACACAGGCCCAGTCTCTTGCTGCAGCCAAGAGAGATACTTTCAAGAATACACAGGAGAGCTGAGGGTGGAGCTGGAACACAACCTGGGATCAGCAGATGCCAGCCACGTGCCTTCGCAGCTAACAGAGGTTTTCTGGATGCCACTGGCCTTCCTTTGGTGAAGGTATATTTGTGCTGATGCCTTCATTTGGACATTTTCATGGCCTTCAGACTGTAACTTTGTAACCAAATAAACCCCTTTTATTAAAGCCAATCCATTTCTGGTATTTTGCATAATGGCAGCATTAGCAAACCCGAACAGTGATCTAGTCTTTCCAAGGTGATCCTTTTAAGTAAAAAGTGGAACACCTGAGGCTACATGGGACAGGCAGCACAGAGCCCAGGTATTTGGAAAGTGTCATGGAGGTAGGTGCATCCAAGGATGTAGACTCTGTGAAAGCTGCATGAAGGTATTCTGAGCACTTGTCACTTCTTCCCACAAAACTTGATAAAAAAAAAAAAAAAATAGAGAAAATAAAACTTTCGCAATTCAATTCCAAGTATTTCTTTAAAAGAGCCTCTGAAGATGATCTGGGACCCAGATCTATTAGTTCACTTTCAAGCTAATGCTTCCAAAGTATGATGTGATCTCACTATGGTTAAAAAAAAAAAACCTGTTTAAAGGTATTGAAAAGAAGACTACCTATTGAATAGGATATTTAGAATGAAAACCTGGACACAAACTGTGCAGTCCACTTTGAAACCATATAAAAAGCAGGAATGTGGATGGTAGTATAGAGCAAAAAACTGACTGATATGGCTTCCCATTGAAGATAATGAAAATCCAACTGTGAGTACTTGTTGGGGCCCCTTTGAAAATTCTGCGTTTCCTCTGCACTCCCTCAAGCACTCTCGTGTCTCATGGCCTTATCTGACACTGTCCCAATCTGATAGGAAATGTTGGAAACTCACTATTTATATGACATGACCACCTTTCCCAGGAATCAGTGTGTAGCTCAGCAAGTTAGAACTATGAATTTTCTTATTGTTGTTGTTGAAACTTTAGAGGATTAGAGATTCCCCAAAGTTCAATTTAGGTAATCCTTCCTATAGGATTAACTCACAGAATAGCTTTCCAGGTATATTTGTTTCCGGAAAGGAAAACAGATTTCAAATCCCTAAATCTAGAGGTAGCATTTGGTTCAGTGTGCAGATAAGATCACTGATAACTCATGTGTGTGTATGTGTGTGTGTACTTTCTACATGTTCACAGCTTATCCCATGAGAAATCGTTAAATGAAAATTTTTTTTAAAAACTGGATTTCAGAAACTATAATTACTTTAATTACAGGATAATTATATAAATAATGCATCTGAATGTAGGTTTAAGTTTTCTTTGTTTTCTAAATATTATCATCTTTCAGTGTTTTCAGACGTGTAAACAGGAAACATTTAAGTTTAGATGAAGAGCAGGTGAGCTGACTATGATACAAGTACAGACAATCAAAAGATGATTAGGCTATTGAAAACTGCCTAACTAGGTGCTAATTTTTAAGTGAGCAGGTGTACTTAGTCATTATAACTTTAAAATGAAAATATATTTGAATTAAACTAACACACACACACACCTCACACACACAATAAAACAACATTAGAGGTCTGACTTGCACTGACTAAATCCATCAAAGGCAAAAGAGGTGGAAATTCAGCTCTGAGGCAGGCAGCCACTCCAGAGTGAGGGCAAATTAAAGAGAAAACCATAGGCTTCTACAGAAACGCTGAACCAGATGCAAAACACTTTACTGACATTCTTAAAATACAGCCCAAACATCATTAATGTGTTAAAAAGATTAATATTTTTGTTATTGTTAAAGGATGATTAACATTGCATAGGAATTGCACAAAGTAAAAAAGATCTTATAATTACCATGGCTGGAAATCAATTGGTGGTGTTTTTTTTTTCTCTTTCTTTCTCAATTCAGTTGTTTTTCTTGTTGCAACTGAAACGCATCAATGCACTCTTAGCTGCTCATGTGGAACGAACAAAGAACCTGATTCTAAGTCAAAAGGAGATGGTAAACTTGTGACTAAAGCATGAATGTTCAATTTCAAGGTGTATGACATACAGAATACTCATTTAATTCACATATGGCTGCACTTGAAATTGAAAGCCCAGTTTTCATCAAAAGTTAATGCAGCAAAATAAAATAAACTTATACAGCATTTAGTATGGGGTTTTTTTTTGATCCATTAAATAGTATGGAAGAAGGCAAACTGTTTCTAAATATCCAGATGATGTTTAGTACCATTTAACAGTTTAATCACTTTGTCTACTTTGGTGATCTGAAAGAGTTAAGAGCTGTGTAAAGAGATAATACACTGCTACAAATTCAAATATATACCCAAAGATTCCTCATGAAATCCCACCAAAGTATTCAAGTGGGTGTATGGAGTGATGTAATCAACTTCCAGCTACGTCTAGCTAGACTTCAAAATATTGCCAATGGTCTCATCTCTTGACTTCGCTAGTCCATCTGTTTTCCATCATCCATTGTTGTATTTTCCATTCATTTATTTTCTTCCAACTCAAACTGCCCGTAGTCTCTGTTCTGGAATGTGCTGCAATGAGTTTGTTCTTCCAAATGCTTCATTAATTTCTTCACATTTTATTTCTATGATGATATAACAGTTGCTTGGAAGTTCTCAGGGCTCTATCCTAATTTTTGTCTTATCACAAGAAAAATGAAAAGGAGTTGCATTTGATTCCATCTGTTTTGTATAGTCACCCTACGTAGGCAGGAAAGTGTTATTGGCAAATATTTCAAAGGCCGGGAGAACTGTGTCCATCAGAAGTTGTAGATAATTTTCCTGTAGCTGCAGAAGGGAATTGCTAAAAGGACTAATGCTGGCATTGTGAACTACCATTACGAATAAACTCAGAGTGAAGAACAGACTGAGGCTGAGAAGGACTGAGGTAAAAGCACCAGCTCACACTAGGGAGGAAAAGACTTGCCGCCGTCCAAGGTTGTCATTGACTCAGCAAAGGATATCATGACAGAGGAATTCAAAATGAGTGCCAGTGATATCCTGGGAGGCATGAAGTGATCTCTTTATGTTTATTCAAACCACACCATGCTCTGTGATCTAAATACACAAAGAAAAAAATCTGAACAATTAATATCAATTGATATAACAGTTTCTGTCTTCTGTAAATGTTTGTGTGCTTCTGACACATCCAGGAATTGCCTGGAAGGACGGATGGGACTCTTAATTCCCACAGTTATATTTCCAAGATATTCATCAAATTAAAAAGAAAAAATTGTTCCTTTTTTTAAATGACTTCTAAATACTGTTTTTTAGACCGTTCTATTGGTACTTTTTAAAGCTTAAGTCAGCATTGTCTTTAAGATATCCATGAATCTAACTTTAGTCTTTTATGAACCCAAACACATTCCTGATGTTGTTTTTGCCTGCATAAAGGGAGTGGATATAAAAGGGAATTTTAAAACTCTTATTTATTATATAATAATTATATATCTGACAGTTGTGGACTATTTAGTAAGGAAGTAAACAAGCAATAAAACTGAAGCTCAGAGTGGTTGTAATCTGGCGGAATTGTGCATCCAGTAAGTTCAAAATTTGGATGGAAAATGAAACCTTGACCCATGCTCTTTCTGCTTCTGCACGATGCAATCTCCCACTGCCACTACTTTTAAATGCAAAACCCTAAAACAATAGTTTATAGACAGGAAAATAAAGAAAAAATACTGAGAAGACCTGGAAATAGGCCAAGAGACAAAGGTATCAGTACAGTACTCCCGACTGTCAAAGCCCCATCAGGAGATCAGATCAGGTCACTGGAAAGCTAAAAATTTAAACCACATTTGTTTAAACCTCTGTGGACTTGCCTTTCTTGAGTTTATACTCTCTTCATTCCTCCAACTTTCATTTTGGTCAGTTAAAAAGAATATCCCTAAGAAAATCACTTTTGATCTGGTTATGCCTTGCTGAAAGCATCTTTTGTGACCAAGTACACATTTATCTTTCTTGGAGCCGTAACAAGATTTTAAAAAAATTTCTGATTGTGAGCCATTTCTTTCTTCTTTTCCTTAGTTCTAAATCTGTGTTGTCTAATATGGTAAGTTACTAGCCACATGGGGCTCTTGAGCCCTTGAAATGCGGCCAGTTTGAATTAAGATGTGCTACATCTGTAAAATATAAATAGGATTTTGAACACTTAGTATGAAAACATATGTAAATTATCTCAATATATTTTATATTGACTACATGTTGAAATGATAATATCTTGGAAATATTGAGTTAAATCTCTCGTTAATCATTTCTATACTGATTACATGCTTAAACTGATAATATTTTGTATATCTGGGATAAATAAATTATATTGCCCAAATATGTTTCTTCTGTTTCCTTTTACTTGATTTAATCTGGCTACTAGAAAGTTTAAAAACGCATATGTGGTTTACACCAGCTCACCGTGTATTTCTACTGGACGGTGCTCTTCCAAATGCAGGAGTTTTATTGAACTGGATTCTTATCTTAGGTTACCTCACTCATTCTTACGCTATTACATAATATTTATAGGCCAGAGACCCCAAACCTTAGGGTAGCCCTTCAATACTCTCTCTCTCTCTTGCACCGGCCTCCGTGGCATATTCTGTGTGCTCTTTCTTTGTTATTTATACAGAATCCTACCACCTCCTCCCACCTCCTCTGCCTCCAGCTGATCCAAGCCAGCAACACAATTGGCCCCTCTTATCAGAATGCCTCCTACCTCCTCGCTCACCCCCCATGCACACCACCCTCAACGAGCCTTTTAAAACCTAAGTCAGATCATAATCACACCTCTGCACTGAAACCTACGGTGGCATATCATCTCACTCAGGATAAAATCCAGTATCTTTACCACAGCAGTCAAGGCCCACCGGATCTGGGATGGATCTTGTACACTCTCTCCATGGACCACTCCACTCCACCCACACTTGCTCCTTGCTGCCTTGCACTCACTCAGAGCTTTCCTAATACAGGAGCTCTGCACTTGTGGTCTCTTGTCTGGAATGTTCTTTCCCCATCAACTTCCCTGGCTGCTCCTTCCCCTAATTCAGTTCTCTGTACAAATGTCACCTTTCCAGAGAGGCCTTCCTTGATGACTCTCTCGCAATGATGACCAATGAATCACTGCATGTCCACTTCCTCTGATTCATTTTCTACTCCTTAGCATCCATCACCTCCTGAGGTCTATTTATATGTGCCCCTTACCTCCCACTAATCTGCAAATTCTGCAAGGGCAGGGGCTTGGGCTTTTTAATCCCCACTCTCTCCCTGGCACTAGAACAGTACTTGAAACTTTGAATAAAGTATCTTTATCCATCTCAGATCTCTCGAGTGTCAAAATCCTACTTCATCACCTTCAATGTCTCATAAACATGTCTAATAATAATGTTAAGATAATCAAATTTTTATCTGAAAGTAGAATTGGCTTAAGTCGGGCAGACCTTGGTTCAAATACTCACTTTGGCACTTACTCCCTCTCTGTCCTTGGGCACGTTATTAATGGCTCCCAATCTGTTTTTCCTCCTTCGAGTGGACCTGGGAATACTTGCCTTATAGAGTTATTGTGAGGATTACAACAAATCACTCTTCTGTAAATTCCCTACATGGTGACTCAGTTGCTAATGGCATTCAATAATCTTTTATTTAAAGGCTACTATGCACCAAGCACCGTACCAGACTCTGGAGATGTCAACTCCATGAGCTATCAACCTATAAAAATAAAGTCCAGCAAGGATGAGGGAAGGAATAGAGAGTGGGAGGGGGGAGACATATTCAAAAATAAGCTTCAAAGTATTACTGCAATAAAAGTACATGTCAATTTATAATGAAGTTGCAACGGAAGGAGAGCTCACTGATGATGGTGAGCTCAGGTGGGCTCAGGGCACATTTCATAACAGAAGTAACACATGAACTGAGCCTTAAGAGATGAGTTGGCATCTGGTAGGCAGAAAAGACAGGAAAGGGAATGATCAGCAGATAAAGCAGTGAGCAGAGGCCCTGAGGGGTGAACAGGAAGTGGCATTTAAGAAATGACAAGCATTTGGCAAGACTTTAGTATGACATCCAAGGATTGTGTGGGTATAGTACAGTCCAGATTTAGATGAAGAGCTTTCGGTGGCACACGAAGAGGCTTGAATTTTTTTCTTATAGACAGTCATAGTGGGTTGAGTGGTGGTCCCCAAAAATGGTGTGCCCATGTCCTAATTCTTGGAACCTATGAACGTTACTTTATTTAAGAAAAAAGTATTTGAAGACGTAATTACATTAAGGATCTTGCAATGAAGAAATCATTCTTGATGATCTGGGTGGGCCCTAAATCCAATGGCAAGAGTCACATGCAGGGGGGATTTGACAGATGGAAGAGGAAGAGAATAAGGCCATGTGAAGACCAAGGCAGATAGTGGGGTAATGCATTCATAAGCCTCAGACTGTCCACAGCTACCAGAAGCTGGACGAGGCAAGGAACAGATACTCTTCTAGAGCTGCAGGAAAGGAGCATGGCCCTGCCAACACCTGGATTTCAGACTTCTGGCCTCCATAAGAGTCAGAGTAAGTTTCTGTTGTTATAGGCCACCAAATTGATGCAATTTTTTATGACAGCCTAGGGAAATTAACACAATGGGTGTTTTAGATTTTTTTCTATAGCCAAGAACTTAAGCAAAGAAGTTTTAAGGAGATCCCTGAAGATATGGGGGGGGGGGGAAGCGGGGGAGGGGGTGAATCCAAGAGTGACAAGTCTGTCAGAGCATTTATTTGCAAGAATCCAAAAAAAAAAGAGATGGGATTTTAGGCTCAGAGTACCGTACCGCTGGCATGGACAGAGGGGACAGTTACTCAAGGTGTTAGACGCATAGAAGCTGTAAAATATGTTAACTGACATGGAAGAATAAATAAAAAGAAACATGTAAAAAATGATTCTCTAGATCTAGCTAAGCTGCCTCAGTGTAAGGTGTGGCCATTCTCTAGGAGAGGGAATTTAGGAAAAAGAAATATGGTGGCGGCAAGGTTAGGTTCGGCATTTGGAGGTTCATGACGTTAGGTTTTGGCTTTCTGAGTCTGAGATGCCTCTGGACATCCAGATAGAGAGAGCCAGGAGACAGTTGGAGATAAAGGTCTGGCACTCAAGGGAGACATCTACATTGGAGATGCTTGTTTGGGACTTAATCAGAATATAAATTGTAGCTGAAACTCAGGGAAGAAATAAAATTGTTCTGAGAAAGTGTATAGAGTGAGTTGGGGAGAAGGGTAAGGACAAAACCCTGGGGGATATTAAATCTTCATGAGCAGATTTAGGAATGTATGAAGAAGACTGAAAAGAAGTGGTTGAGAGTGATTTCATGAATGTTGAGAGAGGAGGATGACGGTGGTCAGCGGTGTTGAATGACACACAGAAATGATGATGAAGGGGGGTTGGACTTAGGCAGTAGGTGGGCATCCATGATATCCTCTGGAGCAGTTTCCATCGTCTGCCTGATGGAAGGTAAAATGTAGAAGAAATACAGAGACCCACAGAAGAATATCCTTTAAGTGGCGTAGCCATAAAGTGAAATAGGACATCAGTTAGAGAAAACACATGCCAAATGGAGAGACTCTTTTCTCATATAAAAGAGGGGAGATACTTAAGCATATTTATGACAGCAGAGTAGAAACCAGAAGGAGCCAGTGAAGAGGCTGGAAATAGAGGGTAGGGAGGGAATAAATGAGGGGGAAGATCTGGAAAGAGACAAGAAGAGGATGAATTGAAAAGCCCAGGGAGTAGTCATGATCTACGGGACTGAAGAAGACCTGAGAGTGGGAACAGATTATATCTATGTAGTTAGAGAGAAGAAAACAGAGGAACTATCCTTCTTACATCCTGCTCTTTTCTTTCTGAAATAGGAGCTAATGCTTTATGTTGGCGTGAGGAGGTAGTGGTTGGGGGCACTGGCAACACACTAGAGAAAATTGGCAAAGATTTACAATTTTCACAAAGGAAGCTGAGCAGAGGAGAAGACCATTCTTATTTCTCTTCACCTTTGTTGAAGTTCTCTTGTCCACAAATCATATTGGTGCCAATTCATGGCCATCAGTCTCTCAAGATCTGGCCCAAAGCTTACTTCCTCCTTCCTGACTTCTCAGATAGCACTAGCCTCCTTTTTGTTTCCAAAGTATGTATGTCTATGGCTTAGACTGCATATTGTATCTCAGTGCATATGTTTACATCTTTCATATTTGTTAAACTGTCCAAAGACAAGAACCTTGCCTTATACCTTTTTTTATTCTTCCAGTTGTTCACAAATTGTGGTGAAACAAAAGATGCTTTAGTTGCTGTATCTCTTTGATCTCTATGTAGAATATCCATGCATCCCAGTTTGCTGGGTATAGTTCCAATTTATACATCTAGTATTAATGTAATTATTAATAGCATCCTATTTAACTCTCATAATTAAGTGGATGACTGGATGATCATTTATATGAGGGACCCAAGGGAATACACTTCCAAGAGGGAAAGCTGAAACTAGGCAAGTGAAGCCTGGAGAAGAGTGGTGTTACCAAACCAAGGAACTGTTAGCCAAAAAGCACTAGCTTGAGGAGGCACTGAGCTGCTTCTGAAGGCAATAGGATGGGGGGATACAAGTTCTGTCATAATCCATTCAAGCCAAAAAAGAGTTGTTAGAGAGTCCACAGACACCTTTACAATAGTATCCAAGAATACAGGTTCTTTGGCACAAGATCATCATCTGACCAACTGCCTTCTATTATTTGGTAAGCTTGTTCCAACCAGTGGAAGAAATGTCAAAGCAGAAAAACAAACCAACAATAATATACAAGCTCTTCTTCTATGGGCCCCTCTCCATACCCCTTGCATCCTCATTCCAGCTTAGTCAAGCTCACTTCCCCATGTTCTCTTAAAAGGATTTTATTTCCTTTTCCTGGGGGAAAAAAAAGAGAAAATATCCCTTAAGGAAATATGGCTGAGGAGATGAACTACAATTTTTTGAGTCTGATAAGTATGCATGCATATGTATATATGTATGTACATATGTTTGTGTGTGTATATGTTGTCCATTTAATCTAAGGAGGACCTGTGAATTAAGTATCATGATCTGCATTATTTTGCAAAAGAGGAAACATATTCAAAGGGATTGAGTCAACACTCAAAACCACCCAGCTCATTAGTGATGGAACCAAGAGTTGAGCCAAGATCCATAGACTCCCAAACCTTCCTTCCTTCAAATACAAGACCTTAGGGAACTCAGGCTGCATGATCCACCAAGGAATCTGATACCTAAATGACTGTGTTCTTGTTATACTTGAACTTCTCTGCCTTGATGAATTTTTGCTACTGTCATGGAAAGATACCTTGTGCTGAAACTGGGTATGGTGAGGAAGTACTTTCAAAGCAATTGAGATAACTGGGACATGAACACAGACTGTACACAGACCCTGTACAGAGACATTTTGTTTTGTTTTGTTTTGTTTTGTTTTATTACAAAAACTATGAATTACGGACATGATTAGGAATGTGACGGGTTTCTGGCACATTCTCTCTCCCTTACCACACATGGCTCTTCTTAGATGCCAAGGCACCCTATAATTAACAACACCAAGTAGCGCACTCTTACCCTAAACCAACTCATTTGTAATAAATAAAGTTGCTCAAAATTTCCTATGTATAGAAGAAATAGGGATAAATCTTGGACATACCTACATTAGGTGCATTTATGTATTATTGACAAATAAATTTTTCAGCTTAAGGGACTCAGAAAGAGTCCGTTTTCCCAGGGTGTTAATGTTGCACATGACACCACAAGAATGCCCATCACTTTGATGTATAATATGGATGTTACTGCACATAATAGAAAGCATTCTCTGGGCATAATGCAATTTTGTTGCCTGCATGCTGACACCAAGCAGATATAAATGTGCTTTAATGTATTACCTTTTGAAGGGCTAGTGTAGATGCACCCTCGAGTATAGGCTTTTTGTAAGGTTTGGTGAGCAGTTTGCTTTTAGTAGCTGCTTTCTATATTCATTTTAGTATTCCTAATAGCTCTAATTATAAACTGCACAGTTTTCTATTCCTTCCTTGCCGTTCTTTGTCATTGCACTGCTCGTAGACACTTAAACAGTGGAAGCTATTTATAGTTCATTAAACACTTTAAACTGTTGTTCTAAAGTTTTACACTTTTTTGGTATTTTCCAAGCCGTTTCCCTTTGCTATCATATGCAACCATGCAACACAATGCAATAGAAGACATCAGATATGCATGTTTTGTGGACAATCAGCGGGGCAAACAGCCATTATGAATTAGAGAATTTGGCTGTTTTATATTGTGTATGGCATTTGGCATTGAATGTTTTGACCTTTTTCTTTTTTTTTAAATTATTCACTGTGATTCTTTTTAAAGTATTAATTTTGCTTCTTAAATACAAATACTCACCAAAAGGGGGTATTAACTCACATTATGATATGATACATTACAGAAAATGTGACTATTGGAAAGTTAAGCATTTTCCTATAATATCACAGTAGGAGGAGATGAAGTAATTGCTCCAATAAATGATCCACTAGGATGGTATTAAGATTTGAAGAAAGAGAGATTCAGTGGTATTCAGACTGCTGCGGAATGTGCAGGAGACCAGGGTGGCATAAGAAGGAGGCTATCTCTTTGCATTTCTCGTGGACCCAGCACACTGTTTCTCACCAACCTTCTCTTCGTCCAGGCCAAGGTCAACCCCTGGGTTGGAAGGCTACAAGAGGTGAGGCTAATTAGGATGCCTTCCCAAGTGCATTTTATAATCCTTCTGTGAAAACCTGGGAGTGAGTGGTTAAGGTTTTATTCTTTGCAGTTCAAACCAGATGAAAACTCATCTCTCATCCTATTAATTTATGGGGCAAAGACCCACTTGCATTGTCACATTGAGCTCTCTTGGTTTACACAGCTCCGTATTAGACAAAAGCATCTTCCCCAAGAACCAGATTTAAAATACCAGAGCAAAATAAGAGGAATGGAACATAGAAAAGGAGGTGTTGGGTTAACATTCAATTTTTGAACCATGATTGATTGAAGACCTTGGGTGGTGCCTTCCTGTCTAGAAGGAAGACAGCTCCCTCCCGGGAGGTCTCAGGGGCAATCCCATGGCTGACCTGGCGTAAGTACCCTCTCAAGGTCTGCTTTTGCAATGGTATGAAAATCAGATCTATTTCCTTCCCACTCCCATCCTTGCAACAGTCTTCTCTTCTGCCCCTTTTCACATTTTCCTTCAACATTATGAAATTAAATGATCTCATGCTGAGATCAAAATGATCATGGAACCAATAAGTAAATACACTTATGAGGGAAAATTTTATGCACATATAAAACAATATAACAAGTTATTTGTTGAAGGAGTTCATTCAACAAGCATTTTTTGGACGTAACTGCCAAGCCTAGGCTGGCTGATAACAGGAAGATAAAGACTAAGATAAATGCCACATTCGACCATACACTTTCAGAATCATCTTCTAAAATTTCAGTCCCCAGAAATAAAAACAGGGTATACAGAAGGCTCAATCAAACAGTAGTAAATTAGGCAGATGAATGGCTATTCAATGAAAGAATACCTATTTTTTTAAAAAAGATGGATACAAATATGTAGCTATTCCATGATTATTATAACCCAACAAATTTGAAAAAAATTAATATTCACCATCGCCCTAGAGAGAACTTTTTTGCCTGTGAATCTCAGTGCTGAGGAACAAATGGACTAAAAAAAATCCAATGAGGAATGAATGCATTAAACTAAAAATGGGTTTTCTCCAAACCATTATTTGAAAGTGCATATGCTTTCTACATGAAAGCACTCAGAATTAGAACACAACAGGAAATGATAACAGTGAAAATGACCAATCTCCAGCTTCTTCTCATTTCAAGCCCAGGATACTTTTGGTGTACATTGCTCTCAGCAACTTGCTTTCCTTCTCCCATGGTCAGTTTTTGGCATCTCTTCTCCAGGGTCTTCCTTCAGAGTGGCTCCCGGAAATGAAAAGAAACAGGGGTCTCATGTTATATGTTTCCCTCTTCTGTGTGTCATTTTCATCTTCCTCCTCTCTGGGAAACTGTGACACAGAAAAATCAGGGAAGATGCATCAGCATCCTGGTGACTGGAGTGCCCTGACTTGTGAAGGAAGCAAAAAAAAGAGGGAAAAAGATCATATGATCATACCCATAACAACTGCCAGGGCAAAGAACTTGGTAAAATCATCCAAGATGTTTTCTCTGGACTTCCCCAGAAATAATTGCTCTTTCTTCATAATTCCAAATTACCAACATTCTAGGATAAAAAGACTAAAAAGAAAAAAAATCTCACTTTCATTATACCAATATGTGGGAAAATATTACTGGTCCAAACTTTGCAAATAATGTATTTGTTTATATTTATGATTACCACTTATATTTCTAAATAATCATCATTATGTGGTCATGTTTATTGAAGCAGATTATCAAAATGCATAATGCAATCTTTCCATTAACTCTTTCACATTAATGAGTTGCTATTTAGTAAATTACTATTTCCCAGCACTAAAAGGAAGGAAGCCAGTGGCCTGGATGATTTTCCAAAGTGCCTATTAATAAACACCCAAGGCATATATTAAAATACTAGAATGTGAATATCTTTGGTAAGTGCATAAGCATATGAACTGGAATTTTTAGAAATGTGCATTAATGCTTTCATGAAAATAGCACACTGCTCAAAAAATTTTTCTTCCAGAGCTACTTATCACTCCTTGAATTTTCATTATATTCCTATTTTATGGCAGTTTTGCATTTTGACTGAACAAAAGCTTTCTAGTTTCATTGTTTTGTTGGGAAATACTGAATTTGCAATGTTATATTAGGGACTCCCTGAGTGTGTTATCCTATTTTCCACTTGATTCAGTTATAAGCAGTTGAAGAAAGAAATGACTCATAAAAAGTGTGGGTGGTAATGTTTTACTTTTTAAAATTTTTTGATTTGTTAATGAACCTAATTGTTGAAAAGCAAAATTTACTTAATACCGTTGCTGATTTCTTCCTAGACGTTGGTATACCCAAGATTTAATTTTTTCTTAGGTTTTTTTTTTTAATTAAATGTTTCATGTTGAGATAATTGTAGATCCCCTTGCAGTTGTATGAATAATGCAAATGGATCCCATATACTCTTTACCCAGTTTCTCCCAACAGACACATTTTATAAAACTGTAGTACAATGACACAAGTCAGATATCCACTTTGATAGAATCAAAAAACAGAACATTTCCATCATCACAAATCCCTCAAGTTGCCTTTTAATAGCCACAACTACTTCCTTCTAGCCTCCATCCCTTCCTTAACCCTTGGCTGCCATTAGTCTGTTCTCTGTCTTTCAAGACTGGTATATAAATAGAATCAAACAGAGAACTGGCTTTTCCACCAGCCTAAGTCTCAGGAGATTCATCCAATTTGTTGCATATATCAATAATCCGACCCCTTTTGGTAACTGAGTAGTAGTGTTCCTTAGTATGCATGTACCACAGTTTGTTTACACATTCACCTATTAAAGGACATCTGCGTTGTCCCCAGTTCTGGGCTATTATGAATAAAGCCGCTAAAAACATTTGTGTACGGGCTTTGTATGTTCAAAAGTCTTCACTTCTCTGGGATTTTTAAAAGGCCAGGGGTGCAACTGCTGGGTCCTATAGTAGTTGTATATTTAGTTTTTAAACAAACTCCCCAATTATTTTCTGCAATGACTCTACCATTTACATTACCACCAGCAAAATAAAAGTAATCCATTTTCTCCATACCCTCATTGGCATTTAGCATTATCATTATTTTTTATCTATTCTGATAGGTGTGTGGCAGTATCTTTTCGTGGTTTTAATTTTCAGCTTGCTAGTGACGTTGAACATCTTTTCATGTGCTTATTTCCCATCTGTAAATCTTCTTTAGTGAAATCTCTCTTCATGTCTTTTGTCCATGTGCTAATTGGATTGTTTGCTTTTTATCACTACAGAAAGTGAGTGTTCTTTATAAATCTAGATACTAGTCTTTTGTCGGATATGCAATTTGCAAATATTTTCTCCCATTAGAGCAGAACAAAAGTTTTAATTTTATGAAGTCCATTTTATCTATTTTTCCTAAAATGCTTTTGGTTTCAAGTCTAAGAACTCTTTTCCCAGCCTTGGATCCCAAAAATTTTCTCATTTTTTTCCTAAAAGTTTTATTGTTTTGTTTTGAATTTAAGCCTGCGATCCACATTGAGTTAATTTTTGTATAAGGTGTGAGGCTTAGATCAAGGTTAACTTTTTTGCCTATGTATGTCCAATTGCTACAATGCCATTTGTTGAAAAGGCTATTTTTTCTGCATTGAATTATTTTTGTAACTTTATCAAAACTCACTTGGACAAGATTCCACACAATCTTGATTACTTTAGCTATATAGTAGGTCTTGAAATTGGATAAACTGATTTCTCCCCCTTTCTTTTTCTTTTGTAAAACTATTTTATCTATTCTGGTTCCTTTGTCCTTCCATGTAAATTATAGGATAATCTCATCTTTATCTACAAAATTATTGCTGGGATTTTGATAGGAATTGTGTTAAATATTGTGCCAGTTTGGATATATTATGCTCCCAATCAGCAGTATGCAATTTTCTACCTACTCAGCCTTTTTACGTTCTGTTAGATTTATACCTAAGTATTTCGTCTATTTTGAGCAATCATAAGTGGCATTGTATTTGTAATTTCCATTTCCATGTTGTCATTGTTAGTATATAGAAATATAATTGATTTTTGCATGTTTAGTTTGTATCCTTCGGTCTGGTTGAGATCAATGATTAAGTCTAGGATTTTTTGGTAGCTTCCTGGGGATTTTTTCACATAGACAGTCATCTCATTTGAATATAGAAACAGTTTTACTTCCACCATTCTGATCTGTATGACTTTTATTTCTTTTTCTTTCCTACTGCCCTGGCTAGAATTCCCAACACTATGTTGAATTAGAGTGGTAAGAGCAGTCCTCCTTGTCTTGTTCACCATCTTAGAAGATATGAATTCAGTTTTTCACCATTAAGCATATTAGCTGTAGGTTTCTCTACTGATGCTCTTTATCAAGTTGTGGGGGTTCCCCTTTATTCATATTTTTTGTAAGTTTTTATCATTCATGGATGTTGAATTTTATCAAACACTTTTTCTGCATTGATTGATATGATCATGTAAGTTTTCTACTTTAACCTCTTGATGTGGTGGATTATACTGAATAATTTTCAAACGTTTGACCAATCTTGCATCCCTGGAAATATACCTGACTTGTTCATGGTACACAGTTCTTTTTACATATTCATGAGTTCTATTTGCTAATGTTGTCTTAAGGACTTTTGCATCTATATTCATGAGAGATATTGGTTTGTAGGGTTTTTTTTTTTAAATGTACTATCTGTGTCTGGTGTCAGGGTAATACTAACTTCACAAAATGAATTGGGAAGTGTTCTCTTTTCCTCTATTTTCTGGAAGAGATTGTCTAGGATTGGTGTTAATTCTTCTTAAAACATTTTGGTAGAATGCTCTAGTGAAATCATTTGGATCTGGAGATTAATTTGTTGGGAATTTTTTTTAACTAAAATTTACTTTCCTTAATAGTTATAGGGCTATCAAAATATTAGAGTAAGTTGTGTTTGTTTGAACTGGAGGGAGGTGGGATTTGTCCATATCATCTAAGTGTGTAAAATTGTTCTTTGTACTACATTATCATCCTTTTGATGTCTGCAGGGTCTATAGTAATAGCCTCTGTTTTATCTGTGATATTGGTAATTGTATCGTCTCTTTCTTTCCTTTTTTTTTTTTTTTGGTTAGACTTATTAAAATCAATTTTACAGATATTTTTTCAAAGAATCAGATGATTTTTAATGTGGCAAGTGATTTTTCTTTTGAAACTTGGACACTTTTGTATTGTCTTATGAGACTCTGGATCTTATTTAAACCTATTTTGCCAGCTCTACTTTGGCAGGGGAATGGAGGTGCGTGCCACCTCCTTACTGCCAGGTAGAGGGAGAAGTCCCAATTTTCTCAATGGCCTCCTTTGATATCCAAGATGGGGGCTCATTACTGCTGGGTGGGGGTGAGATTTCCACTACTCACATGGTCTCTGCTGACACCACAGTGGGGTGGCCTCATACGTCTTGGTGATAGTGAAAGTCCTGACTCTTCATTGGGCTTCCTTTAACACCACCCCCGTGGGGAAGAGGATGGGCACCTCATTGAAGTTGTGTCAGGTGGAAGTCCAGAATCCTCATTTTCATCTCCACTCATACTGCATGGGGAGGTGTGGGTGGGCCTACTTCCAGCTGGCAGATGGGCATCCAGTTCCCTTCTTGGCCTTTTCTGATGCCATCGCAGTGGGGTTTAAGGACAGCACATTGTTACAGCTTCACAGTGGAAGTCTAGCCTTTCCCTTTGGCTCTGTTGGCCTGGGTACAGGTGCGAACACATTTTTTCTGTGTTGTTTGGTTGGAATACAGTGGTTATTGTCTTAAATTTTCCATCTTGCTAGGCTGCCCCTTTCTGTCCCTTTGGCTACAGAGTGCAAGTTTTTGTTGGTACTTTTTCGGCCTATAGCCATTGGCTTCTCCAGGTGTGGGCTTCCTCAGCTCCTATTATGGGATATATGACACCAAAGAAAACCCAGGGAACTCACCACTGTGTTTTCACTCAGATTTCAAGGTCACTAGCTGGTTTGCCTTACTTTTTTCCACTTTTTGGAGTCCTTTAATGTTTGTCTTACATATAACATCTGTGGTTTTTATTTGTCAGGAATAGGGAAAATTACATCTATTCCATCTTCCCTGAAGCTGAAGTGTCCATATTTGTTTTTTAAAATATCTGTTTAGGTAGTGATTTTCAAACTTTTATTTTCCCCTAAAGGAAATCTTGTACAAAAGCCAAGTTTAGAATGAGGATAAAACTGCACTGTGATTATTTGATGAAAAGATACTTTGAGCTCCATACCTCACACTCCTTAAACCTCTTGCAATGAAGCACAAGTGAAAAGTACTGGATTTAGACATAGGGTGGTCCTGAATCTTGGCCTTTTTAACGGATGATACACAGACAAGAACCTTCCAGTTACTCTATCCACATTCTCTAATCAGCCAAAAATGTGACACTGACTGCTCTCATATAGTCTTCCCTATAGCTAACTAGGTACATTCTCCTTGGTGGGGAAATACAAAATGATACCTAACCACTTGATAAATTGAAATTGTCACGATTGAAAATGGCAATCACTTTCATGAAGATTCTATTCATTATCCACTAAAGAAAGATGTATTCACAACCGCTGTGTGCCTGGCACAATGGGCACTAAGCATGGCCAATTACATGATTTGTGGGCTAAAAGAAAAATGAAAATGTTGGGCTGCTTGCTCCAAAAGCAGGAACAAATGCCATTAAAGGTACTAATATATACAACTTTCTCCTTTTCTCCCATAGTCTGTCTCTCTCGACATATGGTGGTGTTTTGAGTTGCTATTCAATTATGCTATTCAATGATGCAAGGGGGTTGCTCCCTTTCCAAGGCATTTCCCCTTTCTGCAGGCCCACTGTCCCAAATGACAGTGATCAGAGAATCCCCATGGGATTACAGCTTCTGTGCTGGGTGCAGCTGGCATCTGCTTCAGGGGTGGATGACAGGCTCACTAGTGATCTGCAAATGTGCCACGGTGCTGCCAGCCCATGCTGGGAATAGTCACCACCGTGCTCCATCCCAATATGCAAAAGAGCCACACATCCAACCCCAACCCCCCTGTACCCAGGCCCCCACTGGGGGTGCAGGGCAGCCACAGTGGTTGGACAGGAGCAGAGAGGGGTGGGTTGTTAGGTGGATCCAAAGCTCCAGCAATGGAAGTGCAGGCAGCTGGGAACCCAGGCCAGGGAGGTAGGCAGGAGGCGAGATCACATGTGAGCCAAAGTTCCAAGCTGTGGCACATGCTCCATTATCCCATAGGACCTCACTTACAAAACACAAATACAAAGCTAAAATTACTGAGACTTTCAGGAGGGCAACCACAAAGTATTTAAATCCCAAGTCCAAAGTGCCCTTCTCAGGACAGGATCTGGGGGACTGATCTCAGGCCTGTGAAGCTGGTCCTAGCACTAAAGACCCAGTGGTGCAATGTCTTAAAATTCTTTTTAAGACTTCAAAGAAGCTGGTGTAAAAATTAAAACTTCAGTCTTTTATGCATATATTTCATGTGTTTTATTAACACACATTCAAGGAATTTGACTATTTTTTAACTAGAATGCCATCCTGTTTTGACACTTGGAAGACATTAACACTTTCAAGTGGCTTTGATGAGATGGGTCTGTTGACTTTCTTTACTTCATCATATCCTGGTATTATGGTAAAGACAGTTATTTTACTCTCATAAGTTTCTCAGTGATCCCATTATTATTCTGTAATTATCCCTTCATGGCAGAAACTAAGTTCCAGTACTCAATAGGGACTATTTTATTTCATCTTGAACAAAAAAACTAGGGCATATTTATTTTCAGTGATGAACTGAAACTCTTCAAATGGCTCTTATTAACATCCTTAATCTTTTTCCCCTTATTTTGTTTAACTAGATCTTATGTTTTACCTTCAGTGATACCTGGCATTAATTCTGTGGGCTGAATCAGTAACTCCATCCATATGGATAGCTAACTTAGAATAACTTCAAATTTCTTTCTGGTTTTCTTGAAAAAGATATTTTTTTTAAATGCTTAGAAAATCTAATGATCAAAATCTAGATTTTTATACTTTACTTTCAGATTATTTTCTGATTAAAAGATCAGTGTTTCAATGTTGCAAAATGGGTAATATTGTTTCCATTTTACAGATTAAGAAATTGAAGCACAACAGAATTGAATAATTTACCCAAAGAAAATGACAGAGGTAGTTTTTCCAACACTCAAGTTCTTCACACGCTGCTATGTAGTCTCCCCCAAAAGTCTTTTCTTTGTAAAAAAAAAAAAAAGAAACATCCTTTTTGCTATAATAAAATATCTTGTTTTAAAGATGGATGACTCTTACAGATGACTGGGTAATCCAATGTTCATTATCTGTTGTTGCTGTTTGGTATTTTTGTTTGTTTATATATTCAACAATTAAAAGATATAAAAAACTTCATACTGAGATTAAAGTTGATTTAAAGGAATATTTTAAAAAATGGCTTAAGATGTTCAACCACTTGTCCTAGAAACAATGAAATTTACCTCTAATACTCTTGTTTAAACAGACTTGTCCATCTTGGCACTCATACATGGAGAGTTAGTTACTGACGGGCGAAAAGGCTGTTATGATGACTAAATTCTCTAAAAATGTCCTCTGGCACAGACCTCAAAAACAGCCTGCCAATAAGGCTGCAGGCTAGATTATTTTCAACATTTGCATCACAAAGTTAATTTGATTATTGTTCTCTCTTTATTCCAGTGCTGTTGTTGCCTCTGACCAATTCTGAAACTTTATGGGGAACATAACTAGACTGTTACCTTGAATTGCTGAAGAAAAAGATCTGGAAATATCATACAGTGACATTTCTCCAAAATGGTATTATCTGTATTTGAGATATTTACCTGCCTCTTTCTCTATTACTTTAACTCATAATTCTTCAATATTTGGAGAATGTTTTGAATCAAATATTGAATGTTTGACAAAGTTTACTTACTCTTATGTTTTTTTTCCTTTCCTTAAAATATTTATTTATATAGTTTGAAGCAAAAGCTTGAAAATAAATAAAAATATGATGATTTTAAACATTATCTGTATTTTCTATATTGAGAGGCAATTTAGACTGTGGTTGAATGCAGACTCTGGAGCCAAAATATCTCATTTTGAATCCCAGTTCTGTCTCAGTAGCTGTGAGCCCTTTGGCAAAGTCACTTAAATCCCCGGAGTCTCAGTTTCCTCATAGTTAAGGAGGCAAAGTTTTAACAAAAGTGCCTGAAGAACGTTATTAACTGTTAACAATTAATATTATTTGATTTCATATTATTTTTAATAAAGAGATGAGGAGACTAGTGCTCCAATTGTTTTTGTGACACGTCTCAGTCAACAGATACACCTGCCTAACTCTTGGGCAAGATCTTTTTCCTCTATACAATATGGGTGGATAATATTTTCCCATGTATTTTAATATAAGGTTCTCAGTGATGTTACGCCCTTCCTGAGTTGCCCATATTGTATTATTTATCAAACTTTCATGCATAATCACTTAAATATCTCTTTATAAAGCACCCTTTGCACCCTGATTTTTCTGGCTGCTTTGTACCCACCCATCCTTCGGGGTTCAGCTTGTCCTATGACACCTCATTTGGAAAGCCTTCTATGATGCTTCATTTTATGTAACAACTTGGCTAGGCTATGGTGGCCAATTGTTTGGTCAAGCAATTAGTCTAGATGTTGATGTGAAGGTATTTTGGACATGTGATTAAAATCTACATTTGCCTGACTTCAAGTAAAGGAGATTATTCTCAGTAATGTAGGTGGGCCTCAACACATCATGTGAAGGGCTTGCAAGCAAAAACCAAGATTTCCTGGAGAAGAAGAAATTCTCCTTCAGGACTGCATCTTCAATTCTGCCTGCCCTCCCTATTTCAGACTTGCCATCTCCCACAGTCATGTGAACGGATGCTTTAAAATAGACCTACATATATATTCTGTTTATTTGGAGAACCTGAGTGGTGAACCTTTCTTGAGCAAATTCTTAATTCCCACCTGTTCCAAGACTGGGTCACCTCCCCCTCAGAACTCCATGTTAACCAAATTAGCTGACTGACTGACTGGATGCATTTGTTGATTTTCTTATATTTCTTTCCCAATGGATTTTAGCTGTAGGAGCCACATCGTCCATGGTAGAGTGGCTATTGTTTAAGAGAGATACTAAATATTTTAGGGGATTGGAGGTGAGGATTAGAATAGACTACTGATCTGCTACCCTCGACCACATCTTCTCTAACCTCTACCCTCTTCTCTCTTTCTTCCTTAGTCCTCACCTTTCCTCCTTGCTAAAAGTAAGTATGAACAAGCAGCCATTTTTTTTTCTGTTTTTTTCTACATTTGGGTCAGATCTTGGCCATAGCAGAGTAAACTTCAGTACTACCTGGCTGATAAATAATTTATCTATTGCTTCTTTTGCTGATATTTTCACACTATAACTACACAAAATATTCTTCATGAAAGATTATGCAGCATTATGTGAAACACAAATAGTACCATACAATATTAAATGGAAATATGCAAAAAGGAGAGAATTTCACATTATGTACAGTTGAGAAAGGGTACATAGTATAATCACTTCTTAGACATCAGAAGGCACTGTGGCATGTTAAAGGACCAGCAAGGGTTGGCAGTTAACAGCAAACAAAATATTTTATATTATAGTACGTGCTTAATCCAGGTTTGCCTCAAATTATTTGATCAAGAACTCTTAGATGCAATATTCCATGGCTCTTTTGGTCTTTAGCTTACATCTGGGAAATCATGTTCTACACCAAGGTTGCACTGAAATATCCTGACAACTGTCAGTCTCTCTACAGAAAACAATCAGTACTAATCCTGCAATGAGTAGGTGATTTCTTTCTGTTTTGTTATTTTTTTTTTAAGTTCTCCTTTGCCAATTTGTCCTCCAATTTCCAATGAATTGGGACATCATTTTCATTGGTCTGTAAAAGAAATTTAAATAATAAATTTTGCCTAAGAGATGTTGAAGAAATGTATGATACTATAAACAGTAGTAATTATCATGAATATTACGGTTCATTTTCCTGAATCTTGGCTTACTTTTTGGTGAGCTTTCTATTTATTTTTTTATTTATTTTTAATGAACCAAGGAATGCACTTCATTTGAACATTATGGAGTGTGCCGTCAATGTTTATTGTTATTTTTTCTTTGTTTAGTAATTCCTAACATGCTTTTCATATACAAGGCCGAACAACTGGGGAAACACACTCCAGCTAATGTAGCCCTTGGATATTTGAATTTAGTAGTCAAAGAACAGTATGCTTGACAGTGCAGCATACTTTAAATTTATTATATTTGTGATTTTTCCTTTGTATTTTATTAAATGTTCTACTTTCCCATTCTTTTCTGATTGACAAATGGGTTTATTTTTTCTGTACATGTTTCCATTGTTAATATCTGTAATTCAATAGTCAGAGAAACTAGAAATTCATTTGAACCACATTTTCTAAGGAATATGTTTTCTTCAAACTGCGTTTTATTTCTGAGCTAAAAGAAAATGATGCTTTCCAGATGACTTATCTTCCAAAGGAAAAATAAATCAAAGTTCCTAGGGAAAAAAGTTATTAAAATGATGGTAGTGCTTTCCTGCTAATCACAGGAGATGTGGTCAGCACTTAGTTACTTCTAGGTCCATCTCTTTGACTGCAGACACCCTATCACTCAAACAACAGGTCAAGTCATTCAAATAGAGAGTTTGTCCAATTGTCTTATGTTCCTAATCAGCCTGACCTAGCCAGGTCTTCATTCTTCTAAAATAAAGGTGTCTTTGGTACATGTTCACCAAGGAAACAGAAGTCTTTTTCCTTATTGATTAAGTATGAATCTGACTGCATGCATGAGGCTTGGATATTTGTCCAGGGACTGCCATGTTTTCCCATCTGTGTTCTTAGCAGCACAGTATTACTCTCAGAACTAGAGGAGGAAATCAGTTGCATCAAAGTTACCTACACCTATAGGCCATGACAGAGAGGCACAGGCAACTTAAAACCTTAAAACCACGTTCACGGAATGGCCCCAAACCAAAGCATTCTTTTTTGCCCACCCTAGGCTCTGGGTCTGAGATTTAAATGCTCAATATAATTTAAACCTCCTTTGTTTCTTGGTTCTGCAGTTCCTCACCACCAATCACATAAAGCAAATCTGCTTGGGTATTCAAAATAGAGTTATTTTATTTCTGCCTGTGCATTTGGACATTTCGTATTGTCTCTACCACTGGGAATAACTTCTCTTCTAATGATTCATATTTTTCCTCTTTCTTCAATTCCCATTCTAAGTTTCCTTCCTCCTTAAAACCTCCCCAGTTTAACTGTTCCAGTCTCTGATTGTTATTTTCCTCTTCAGGAGGATTTTTTATGCACTAATTTCCTTATACTACAATCTCATTACGAACTTTATATTTTCATCTCCTCATCTAACCCTCAGCTCCCCCTTAAATTATGCAACTCAAGGTTTCAGGCTGTATCTTCCATTTTCCTTGAATTGCTTTAAGGGGCTTACTGGGGCAAACTCAGCTTTTCCTCTGTTTCTCTGCTGCACTAAGAGGATGGCAGACAAATATTTTCCCTAAAGGGAGTTTTCGGAAGGAGGATCAGTTTTTCAGTGGCTAATGATTTGTACTCTGTGTTTAATGATCCATCAAATTACCTTAAGTAATAATAGGAGGAAAAGAGGGTTCCAGAGGAAAGTAAAAGGGGATAAGCTAGAAAGAGAAAAGGGTTTCCCTGAGACTACAAAGAGGATGTAGGAAAGTGGATCAAGGTAAGGTAGGGTTTATGGGAGGGGAACCCAGAAGTCTGGAGGCTGGTAAGAGGGAAGGTGACCAATAGGGAGAGCTAAGGCACTAATGGGAGGTAGACCTAGTAAAGACCCAGGGAAAGCCTTATTCTAGGACACAGGAGATGGCAGAACTGAATCATAGTTCACAGTCCACCCCTCACTTCAAGCCTTCACATAACCTCACATCTCTCCTCTCTTGTGCTCGGGAAGTTTACCAAGGAGTCTACCTTGACGGTATTCGGCACCTCACCTGTTCTCCTCCTATCTGTCCTCACCACCAGTGGAGCCACCGGCATCCATCTGTATCATCAGGGTTCTGGATATAGCATCTATATATCATCTCTAAAATTTTTATCTTCAACACAGATTTCTCTTCAGTTTAACTGCCCACTTGCATATCTACTCAAATGTCATAGAAACATCTCAATCCCAAGGATGCCAAAGTTGACTCTTGATCTTCCTCATCTTAGTAAAGGGCATTTCTATTGATCTAGCTGCTTCAGCCAAAAACCTAGAAGTCATTCTAGATATACTAAAATTTTGTCATCTAAACAGAGTTTAATAAAAATCTATTTCCAAAGCTGAGAGTAGAGTTTAAAGGAACCTCCAAGTAATACTGAAGTACCTCTGCATTGATGAAAACGAGAACTCAGAACCTTTCCTGAGGACTGAAGGGGCAACAATAGGAGTGGTTACTAGGACCCAAGGCAGGGGGTGCTGGGTGGAAAAGATCTGAGAGCGTCTGTGTTTTTTAGTCCATGGATGCAGCCAGCCCTCAGCAAGCTCAGAGCATGGAGGTGTGGGATAGGAACAAAATCCCCAAATCACTCTCCTCCCCGCTTCAGAACTCATGCTACTGTTCTAGACGTCACAGGGAAAGCAAAAAACCTATTGACGTAAAGCACAGAGGCTTGGTCTCCTGAAAACAGGGCAAGGTGGAGAAGGGAGAAGAGTGGATCAGGATGGAGTGCAATTACAAAACATTTTCTTGATTCGTGTCTGATTATTCCATGTCAATATCCCCTTCATAATGCTCCAGTAAGTCCTTAAACTATAAAAGGGAGGGGGGTGGTGTGTAGCATTAGACAAAGCAGAATTGGGGAAGAGACCAAACCAGAAACTCTGCATTTGTCTAATGTCTGCACACAGAGGGCTCCAAAAGCGTTTGTTGATTGACCCCAACTCTCTCCCACCCAGAAGCTGACATTCTTTCTGGCTTGTTCAGTTCAGTGAAAGCATGAAGCACCTCTTGAAAATTGGCCCTGCTGTGCTTACTCACACACTGACATATCAAATGTTTTACTTTGGTTCCATTATCTTTTCATCAAAATACTTTGGGAAAAAAAATGATTGACATCACCAAACTGATGCAGTAGGGGACAAACAATCTTCAAAGCAGAGTTGTCTCTCCCTGATCTGGCTCAATAGCTTGCAATATTAAATTCATAAATTGAATTACTTCTGCCTCTGACTGACTTTGCTTGAAAGCAAATGTTATTCTCTTTCTTTCTACATAATCAATCGTGGATTAAAGTCGGTAACACAGGTCATTTGCTACAGATCAATTTCTCTGTAAAACCACAAAAGAGAAGGTCAGAAAGAAGAGGGTGAAGACTCTCTAGATTGCCAAATTAAAGCTTTACAAAGGAAATCTTGAACCACTTCTTCTTTGGTTTCCAGAATGCCGTATTCTCCTATTTTTCTAAGTTATTGCTGGGATTTTAAGCATGCCTACAACTTCTTTGACGGTCCCCTTGTTCTAGTTTGATAGGCTGCCTAAAGCAGATACCATCAAATGGGTTGGCTTTTAGTAAGGCTAAAGTGAGGCTGTGAAAATGTCCAAATCAAGACATCATCAAGACGATACCTTCTTCTGGAAGCCCAGCTACCAGTGATCCTGGACTCCTCTGTCACATGACAAGGCTCATGGTAAGGTCTGCTGGTTTCTCCCTTCTCTTCCAGGTTTTGTTGCTTTCAGCTTCTTGCCTCAGTGGCCTTCTCTCTGTCTGAATTTTATTCTGTTATCAAGGACTCCAGTAAAAGGATTAAGACCCACCCTGAATGAGGTGGGTCACATCTTAAGTCAAGATCCTACTCACCAAAAGATCCTACTTACAATGGGTCCACACCCACAGGAATGGATTAACTTTAAGAGTATACTTTTCTGGCGTACACACAGCTTCAAACCATCATAACCCTTCTCAAGAGACAGAGTCTAATTTCCCCGCCGTTGAATATGGGCTGGGCTTAGTGACCAACTTCTAACAAATAGACGTGGCAGAAGTGAAACTATCTACATGACTTGCAAGCCCAGTCATAAAAGGCTGGCTCTCTCTTTCCTGGGGTGCACAATTTTGGAGCCCCGAGTGGCTATGTGAGAAGTCTGGCTACCCTGGTACTGCCATGCTGGAGAGACCAATTGGAGGAGGGGGAAAATCCAAGGAGCTTCAGCTGTTTCAGCCACCAGGTGTTCTAGGCATTCCAAACCAAGCACTGTATGTGTGAGCGAGTAGCCTTTGAGCTCATTCTCATCATCAGCTCATTGAAACTACATGAGAAACCCTGACTGAGAAACAAATGGTTGAGCCCAGTCAATCCCCAGAACCACAAGACTAGTAGATATTATTATTATATTATTATATTATTAATATATTATTAAATATTATTATCTTTTGGGGTAGTTTGTTTCATAGCAACAGTAACCAGAACACTGGTTTCTCTCTTTGTTAAACTCTCATGCTGAATGCCCTTTTCCTGGTCCCAGACCTTCTTCTTTTCTAATACTCTTTCCCTCAGTAATCTCATTCTCTCCATGTCTTTAAATAGCATTGCTATATCATTTCTCAAATTTTTATCTTCAGCAGGGACTTCTTTGTCCATTTGCATATCTACACAAGAGCAATGGACATCTCAAACTTAATTATCCCCAAATTGATACTGAATCTTCCCCCTCTTAGTAAATGGCATCTCTACCCATTCAGTTGCATAAGCCTTAAACCCAGAAGTTTTGCTAGATATATGTCCCTAAACTAATGTATCATCAAGTCCTAGCAATTCTTTTTCCAAAATAATGGCAAATGGAAATTATTTTTGACTCCACTGATACCACTCTAGTGCAAGCCACAGTTCTCTTGCACATGGGCTAATAACAGTGATTTCTCAATATCCACCTCACTTCTAATCTTGCCACAACCATTGCTACCATTTCATCACATATTTTTCATACAGTAGTCAGACTAATTTTTTTAAACATAAGTCAAACAACCTTACTTCCCTAGTTAAAAATATTCAAGTAAGGCTGATATTCCATGTTCTTTAATTAATGTGGGGTTGCTACATGATTTGTCCCTGCTTTCTTTTCCAACCTCACTTTGACTCACACTGTTCCTTGCTCACTAGGTCTTGTCTCACTGGTTTTCTTTTACTTCCTGGGGAATTCTAAGCACCTCCTATCAGGGTTTTTGCACATTCTGTCATTCTGTATGGAATGCCCTTCTTTTCTTCTCTGGCCCCATCCTCATTCCCCCAAACTTCGCTTCTCTTGATTAGTTTCTATTCATCTTTCTGGTCTCAGTTTGAACGGCACTTCCTCAAGTAGCATCTCTGACCATCCTCAATCAGATTTTGTCTCCTCTGTGATTCACCTTCAAATAATGCTATTCTCATTTATAGTTCTCAAAACCATCAGAAATTACACACATACTTTTTCTGTTGATTTATACCTTATCTCTCCTGTCATTCTGTAAGCTCCATGAAAGCATGAATACACAGGATTCAGTACAGTTTCTAGCACATGGTTGGAACTCAAGGTATATTTGTTAAATGAATAAAAATGGTTCTCTGGGGCAACAGTGTTGAGACACTTGGAACTACTGAGAAGGCTCCTCTACTTTGGCCAGGTGATCATGTAGATAGACATCTCAGGGAGAAATTCCCACTCTAGGATAACATTTCAAGAACTTCATTCAGAAACAGGCTAAGGTCTGCCTAGAACTTCCTAGGTTAATTCTAGGAAAGTAATTGAACTGTAGATTACCACCAATTTAAGAAACCTCTCAATCGATTTTTCTATTATGTCTAGGTAAGCCTAAGCTTCCCACTCAAATACCTCTGAAGAAATCATTCTTCACCACAAGTCAACAAGAGTCTGTTGCGCCAAAGATCAACCAGACCCTCTACCTCCTCCCCCCAAAAATCGCAAAATTTAATAGGGATGTTTTTCCTGAATTTTACTGAGAAGTAAACTCCTTTTATTTTTTAAGAAGAGGAATTCAATTCAATTCCTATTCTAATATTTTTACCTTCAGCTTTATAACCATCAAGAGCAACAAAGTAAAAACAAAACAAAACAGTAACTGTTCTCACGGCCCGGATAGCGTATTGCTGCCTCTCTGGATATCTGGATATTTCCATGGTTAGATGAACAAGAATTCTGAGAAAGGAATTAAAAAAAAAAAAAAAACCTGCCCAGGTTGGGCAACATAAAATGACCCTTCTCTCTCTATGTAAAAGATCATCATACCCGTGGCTTTTGACTTGCTGTAATCATAGCCCTAACAAAAATCCTACAGTAGGATGCAGGAGAGAAATGGGGTTCATGATTATATACAACACAGAAAAAAATCCTTTGGTGAATACCTGTCACATGCATGAGGCTATACACCACGATTGCCACATTCATAACAATTCAGAATAAAGTAGGTCAGATAAACATCAGTCAATCACATTTTCCTTTCCTCCTGGGATCAGAAACATCCCGCTTTCTCCTGCTGCCCTAAGCCTGATATCAGCATCTTTTTTTTTTAACCTGCAAGATTGTGATTAACTATTTTTCCCCTCTGTCAATACTTTTAGTATAGAATGAACCAAATAAATTAAACCAACAGATAAAAGAGCATATGAATGAATTAGGCTCTCATCACTGTCCCTTTTGGAAGTGACAGATTAGCTGCTCATCTAAAATCTGTCAAGCAAATGCTTTGAGAATCCAGACAAATTTTTAAAAATTGTAAGGAAGTGTTAAGTGGATGCAGATGATAGCATTATGTCGTGTAACTGCATTTATTGAACTAAAGCCCTAAGGGCACCAGTCTTGAATTTATGAGATGAATGTTTTTCAAAATTATTGCTTTTCTAAAAAAAACAACAACATGTATTTGTTCATTGTAATAAGCCCCTTAAGTCCTACTCCCTAGTGTTTTTTCTTTTTCTTTTCTTTTTTTAATTAACTATAAGAAGTCCAGGATTTATGTTTGTATTTAAGTATAGCCTTTCTAAAAATGTTATTGCAGTATGTTAATAAGTTTTATGTTTAAAAAAATCTTGTTTAAAAAGGTTTTGAAATACTGGGTTTATATAAATAGGATTCTTTGGGATTCAGATGCCTTAATAAAAGATAATGTGCATTTGGGTATCTCCATGATGGGGGGTATAATATGCCTTACATTCTGGATCCATTTGATCTCAGAACCCTTTTATTTTCAGGACATCTCAAGGGACTAGTGTTTAATTAAATACTTCTCCGGAAACTCTGCTTTAGAAAAACAAAAAAATCTAAAAGCAGGAGATAGCCCACAGGCTGAGCTTTAAGGGGCACCCAAAATGGTCCTTTACAGACACTATTTCATTTAAAGTCCTCAGAGCAACCCTATGAGCCAAGTTTCAGAAAGTTATTAGGAGTGAAGAGGAAAACAGATTGACTGCTGGCAAGAAGTGCATGCAATTTTAAATAGGGTAGTCAGGGCAGCCTGTCTGAGTAGGGGGTATTGGAGTCAGAAACTAGAAGAGGTGGGTGAGCAAGGCACAGAGACACCTGAGTGAAGGGCATCCAAGCAGAGGAATCAGCAGGTGCCAAGGCCCTGAGGTGGGAGTGGTAATGGGCACATTGGGGGCTGCAAAGTGAGCAAGGGGGAAGAGCAGGATAGAAAGTCAGGAGGCTCCCAGGGATGGGCCTTGGGGGCTATTACAAGGACTCTGACTTTTGCTGAGTGGGAATTTTCTCTGCCCAAGAGTGAGCTGATCTGACTTAGGTTTTGAGATGATCACATTTCCTTCTGTGTGAAAATGTACTAATGGCAGGGTAAGGGCAAGGCAGGGAGGCAGCTGTTGGAACAATCCAGGCTAGAGCTGAAGGTGACTGGATCAGGGGAACAGATCACACCATGGCTTTGACATCAAGCTCTGACTTACCTAACTGAGAGGCCATCAAATAACAAAGGGCAGATGCAAAGCAAATGGTACAGAAAAGCACACATCTTTATTGCTAAACAAAGGGAAAAGTATGGATTCACTTCATCCAAGTCATGGTGAAGATTTTGTGTTGGAGAATGTGTGAGTGGCAATGCAAGGAAAGACGGCCAGAGGGATTTTTACCTCCTGTCCCCTTTCCATAAGAATAGTCTTCAGAAAGTTGAGTTGTAGCTAGTTAATGATTTACAAAAAAAAAAAAAAAAAAAAAAAAAAAAAAAAAAAAAAAAAAAAGGAGCTATCTCCAGTGTAGAGCATGTCACGGGACAGAGCAGAACTGAGAAGAAGGCAGAGGGGACGTTCACTCCACAATCGCAAAGGCTAAATTTATGGACTAGGTGAAGAACTTGAGGGAAACGCTGATAATGCATTAAAGGGACTGAGGCAATAAAGAGTGTTAAAGTTAAAGTGAGGACCCTGTATTGAAATGTGTGTGAAATTCAGTTTAATACAAATAAATTGAGTATCATTGGGCCCTTTTATCTTCTAGGGACTGGGCTACAGATATGCAAAGCTGAACCTGCAACCTTGTTTCCCACCTTCATGGAGAGTCCAGCTTAGTGAATGGGTTACCATTAAACATGTATTTACAGAACTGGGTACCAAGTGCTTTGGTTGGGGATAGGTGCATGCTAAGGATATCCAAGAAGGGGGTAAGGTGGACAAGTGAGCTAAAGGAAAATAATCTCAAAACCTGCTCATACCAGAACAATAACTAGCTTTGCACCCCTTGTTAGTCAAGTAATTTCTTTAGGCTTCAATTTACTCATATGCAAAATAAGAGGATGGGACTCCACGACCTCAGGGCTCCTTGCAGTTCTTAGTTTCCAAGGGGTTTGACCATCCTGAACCTTTACAAGGGCAAGGTTAAAGAATCCCGGAAAGCCAAGGGAAGAATTGGCAGTTGATCCTGTTTCTGTTGTTTTGAGTCCCACTGCTTCTTCAATACATGTTCTGTTTCCTACTTATTTTATTATCAAATTTACATTATAACAAGTTCAATAATTGTTTGAAACAAAGGAATATTACTCAGAAAGCTGTTTTGCAGCTGTGTTGTGATTAAAAGACTTTGAAAAGCTCAGGACGTAGAGTTTTCTCCAACATTGTTTTTTTTCTCTTTCCTACAAAAACCTTTGTGTGTAGGTTCAAGTGCAAGATGAGATGCTAATTTGATTTTCTACATTATAGAACACTCTTTAACACAGTGTTGAGATATGGCCTTATCTAGAGGGACTGTTTTTGAAAGAAATGCTACTGTTGAAAGCAGATAGAACAGATTTGTTTTTCTAAATTATTCAGAACAGAAGTAACTGGCTGATTTGCTGATATGTAGATAAATATCAGGTATTATTTAGCCAGCACTAACCTGCCTGAATATCTTTCCACCACTCTGGGAATACGGAACCTAAAAAAAAAAAAAAACAATAGAGAAACTTTGTTTCCTACAGACCAAATATAAGACAATAGATAATATCCCTTGGAAATAAGAAAGTTAGATAAGCTCCATTTTCTTGCATAAAATCGTTTTCATCCTGTTCAAATACTGACAACAAATTCTTTCTATGTGGACCTGTCAGAGTTTCAAAATGGAGTTGCTGAATAGGAAACAAATTACTACCTGTTTAGGATGAAGAAGCAAGGGCAGTGTCTAATCAGTTTTCCAGCTATGTCTAATGAAATCACAAATGAATTCTATAGACACGTAAAATATAACTTTCCTCCAAAGTCCTGCTGCCTCTCTTGTTTTTATCTCTACCTGCCCTTCTAATTATTGGCAAGGGACAAAGCTGTGAGTTCTCTGCACAATGTGCTCAAATGATCAATTCCTGAGACACGAGGGTTTCAAAGAGAGAGAGAGTCTATTGCTAGGTGTGAAGCAGGAGAGCAGTTGGTTTAGAAGCCTAAAAATCTGTCTCCCTGACCTGCAGTAATTCTGATAGTTTTATAGAATCAAAAGATGGGCCGACTTTTGGTTTTAATGTATTGGAATAGCTGGAAGTAAACACCTGAAACTATCAAACTCCAATCCAGTGGCCTTGACTCTTGAAGACAATTGTATAACAATGTAGATTAGAAGGGGTGACAGTGTGATTGTGAAAGCCTTGTGGATCACACTCCCTTTATCCAGTGTATGGACGGATGAGTAGAAAAATGGGGACAAAAACTAAATGAAAAATAGGGTGTGGGGGGGAATTAGGTGCCCTTTTTTTTAGTTTTATTTTTTATTCTTATTTTTATTTTTTCTGGTATAAGGAAAATGTCAAAAAAATAGACTGGGGTGATGAATGCACAACTATATGCTGGTACTGTGAACAGCTGATTTTACACCACGGATGACTGTATGATATGTGAATATATCTCAATAAAACTGAATTAAAAAAAAAAAAGATGGGCAGGTTTTAGATAATGAGCACAATGGCTCCAGATGATGTTATTAGAGGTGATGTAATTATCGAGCATGCGTGGATTGATTACATGCTCAGTCACAGAATGTATGTAAGAAAATCACGGCCTTAATAGGATGATGGGCGTGACTTCTAGTATTATAATGAGGTATAGGTGACTTGCACATTAAAATCTAAGCTACTGCTCATGTCAGGCGGGCCCATTTTGGTTAGATCCAGCTTTGGTTATCAAGATAACTTTGGACTTGGGGTGCGTTAGTTCTGGGCTGACCCAAGATTCTTCATCAATAAACATTAGGGGCTGTCTTTAGTGATCACTAGACTTAAAGTCAAAAAACTGGATAAATGGGTACCAGTGAAGGTTAGTCACAAGGTTTTTACAATCACAAGGGCATAAGATAAAGGCTATACAATCATCACCAGAGATCAAGGTAGCTGGATTACAGTTCAGAGATTTCAGGTATTTCCCTCTGTCTACTCTAATATACCAGAGAGTAAAAAGGAATAGCTATATAATGGTTCAGTAATCATAAATCATCACTTAAATCCTAACTTCTCTGTTACATTATCTGGCTTTTCATTTGCAGTAAACTGCTCTTCAAATTTAAACTAAAAATCCTATCATATATTTACTTTGTTTTGGAAGATCCTTTCCTCTGGTATAGTTTTGGTTTTCCAATGTTAAGGCAAACCTATTTCCTTTGTTTATATTCTACATATTAAATCCTTATCAGGTATAGGATTTCCAAATATTTTCTCAAATTCTGTAGTTTTTTTTTCACTTTCTTGATAGTGTCTTTAGATGCACAAAAGTTTTAAATTTTGATAGAACACAATTTATCTATTTTTTTCATTGTTGCTATGCTTTTGGTGTCATATTTAAGAAATTGTTGCCTAATCCAAGGTTGTGAAGATTTTCACCTATGTTTCCTTCTAAAAGTGTTACATTTTTAGCTCATACATTTAGGTGTTTGATACATTTTGAGTTAATTTTTGCATATGATATGAGGTAGAGGTCCAAATTAGATTTTTGCATGTGGATATCCAGTTGTCCCTGCACATTTGTTAAAAAGATTACTTCTTCCTCCTTGAATGTCTAGGCACCCTTGTCAAAAGAAATTTACCATATGTTGTTTTTTGGGGGGACTCTCATTTTATTCTGTTGATCTAGTCACCTCTCCTTATACCAGTACCATATTGTTTTGATTACCGTAGTTTTGTAGTAAGTTTTGAAATCAGAGGTGTGATTTCTACAACTTGGTCCTTAATTTTCAAAACTGTTTTGACTATTTGGAGTCCCTTGCAATTCCATACAAATTTTAGGATTGACTTGTCCATTTCTGCAAAAACACAGTTGAAATTTTGATGGGAGTTGCACTGAATCTGTAGAGTAATTTGGAGAACATTTCTATTCCAACAATATTAAGCTTTCCAATGATAAACACAGGATGTCTTTCTACTTAGTTAGGTCTTCTATAATTTTTTCAACAATATTTTGTAGCTTTCAATGTAGAAGTCTTGGACTTCTTGATTAAATTTATTACAGTTTTATTCTTTTTGATGCTATTATAAACAGAATTGTGTCCTTAGTTTCTCTGATCATGGCTAATGTATAGAAATACAACTGATTTTTGGGTGTTGTCTTGTGTCCTGCATTTTGTTGAATTCATTTCTTAGATCTAATAGTTTTTCTGTGGATTCTTTAGAATTTTCTACATGTAAGAGTATGGCATGTGAGAAAAGAGGAAATTTTACATCTTCCTTTCCATTCTGGATGCTTTTTATTTATTTTTCTTGTCTAAGTGCCTTGGCTAGAACCAATGGTAAAATGTTCGATAGAAGTGGAAAGAGCAGACATCCTTGTCTTATTCCTGATCATAGGGAGAAAACTTTCAGTCTTTTACAATTGATACTGATTTTAGCTGTGGGATTCTCATAGATTCCCCTTTATCAGGATGAAGAAGTTGCCTTCCATTCCCAGTTTTTCAAGTGTATTTTTTTAATCATGAAAAGGTGTTGGAATTTGTCAAATGCTTTCTTTACATCAATTGAGATGATAATGTGTTTTTTCTCCTTCATTCTATTAGTATGGTGTACTATATTGATTGTTTTTCTGGTGCTGAAACTGGGTAAATCCTGGGGATAAATTGCTGAAATATATACTGCTCGTTCACAGTATATAATCCTTTTTTATACGCTGATGAGTTTAGCTTGCTAGCATTTGTTGAGGATTGTTGCATCTATTTTCATACGGGATCTTTGTGTAGCTCCCTTTTCTTGGAATGTCTTTCTTTGGCTTTTGTATCAGGGTATAATGGCATCATAGAATGAATCAGAAAATGTTCCCACCCCTTTTAGTTTTTGGAAGAGTTTGAAAAGGATTTTTTTTTTTTTTTTTTTTTTTTAAACGTTTGGTAGAATTCACCAGTGACACCATCTGGCCCTCGGCTTTACTTTGTTCAAAATTTTTTGATTACTGATTTAATATCTTTACTTATTTTAGGTCTATTCAGATTTTCTATCTCTTTTTTAGTGAGTTTTGGTAGTTTTGGGTTTCTAGGAATTTGTCCATTTCATCTAGGTTATCTAATTTGTTGGCATGCAATTGTTCATAGTGTTCTTTTAGAATTGTTTATATTTCTGTAAGATCAGTAGTAATATCCTCACCTTAAATTCTTATTTTAGTAATTTGAGTCCCTTCTATTTTTCTTGGTAAGTCTGGCTAAATATTTATCAATTTTGTTGACCCTTTCAAAGAAACAACTTCTGCGTTTGTTGATTTCTTTATTGTTTTTCTATTCTCTATTTCATTTAACTCCACTCTAATTTTTATTATTAAAATAAATAATAAAAAAGAAAAAACAAGCTCTTTGAGCCTGTCCTCCAGAGAGCCATGAAATAGGTCAGAACAAACAACTAAGATTCTTTGAGAATCAGGTGCACTGTTTTCACTCTGGAACAGCTCAAGGCTACCACAAAGCTGGGGGGAGGGGTAAGGGGAAGAGGGGGATGATGAGACCAGGGTAAACTAAAATGCCACCAAGCTCTCTTACCATGATTCAGCTTTTTTTTTTTAAATCTTGATTAAGTGACCCCTGGTTTCTGCAAGCTTTTGGCTAGTCTTCAGAGTTCTAAAAATGTTGACCTGACAGCTTTGGCTAGTTTATTCATTGCTTTTGAAGAGGGATTATCTCCTGAAGATCCCTATTCTGGCATTTTTGCTAGCATTGCTCAATTTAACAATTTTTGACAAATATATAAATTGTGTAACTACCACCACGTTGTGATATTGGACATGTCTATTACACCCAAGAAAAACTCTGGTGACCCCTTACAGCAAAATCCCCTCTACCATCCTCAGGCCCCTGGGAACCACTGATCACTATACTTTTGCCTTTTCAGATTTTCATATAAATGGAATCATAGAGTATGCAGTCTTCTGGATCAGACATTTGTTTTTAAAATCAAGTCTGAAAAAGAAACAAGTGAATTCACCTTGATTTTTAATTGATTGATGGTAAGCCTAAGTTTCCTCTAGAAGTTTCAAAATTGTTGAAAAGGAGGAGTCAGAACCAGTGTTCATTTCAACTCATTCCATAATAACCATAACACTCTCATAAAATACGGAGTAGCAAGAAGTGCATAAATAGGAAGTATTAAAGAGTAAAAAAAAAAAAAAGAGCAAACATCATAGTTTGAAAAATAGTGCCCAAGAGAATTATGTAAAGGTCACAGAATATGAATAAATATTAATGCACTTAACATGCAAAATTGGAAAAAATGTGCTGTTACAACTGAAATATTATTCAAAGACAAGCATTGTAATTAAGGTTTTCCTTTTCCCATGGCGGTGGTAGAGAAATGCAGGTTTATTCTCAGCCTTTAGCCAGTTCATAATCATTTTAAAAATTCAAATGTGAGACTTGCTGCAATAATGCTTAAAGACAGAATGAATAGCTACTTAATTCCTCAAAAGCATGGCATTTGAGCTGTGAAACATTCATATTCCTGTCTGTCAGGTTCAGGAATGCTGTCATATCAATTAGCTATTTTAACCCTCAGAAGGTTATAGCTAATGGAAAATATTGTCAGTACATCTCCTCCTAGGGAAACTAGAGATCTGTGGATGGTCTACAGACATCCAGCTTCTATCTTTGGGTCATAAGGTTTTTCTGTCTCCCCTTCAGATTCTCTTAATTCATGAGAATAAATTTTTGAGACTATTCCACATTTGAGATCTGGGATCCATGTGAACCCAAGATATATATTTACTTTAGCAGCTACTATGCTGATATCTGCTCCAAACTATTGCAGTAGGAAAATGTTGGCAAACACATAGAGAAGCAACTTGGTTCTGATCCACATGTGAGTCAGAGGGGTGACTCAGTTTTAGTCTCCCAAAGAGTCCCCTAAAATAAGACTGGGATCAGAAGTCAGATCCTAAAGCTAATATGTGTCTAACCTAATTTACTTTGCCTTTTAATTCTAGCCTGTAGCAAAAGTGTGTGTCAAAATAAATTTATTTGGATTGTGAGTTAAAAATAATAGGAATGGCAGTTATGAATGTCAGCATTACCCCATACAGCAATTGTTAAGAAACTGATGAAGAGATCAGACTTCAATTAGAGATATGAACTAAATGGACTTGGTTAGATCTAGGGTAAATCAGACTAAAGGGTAAAGGATGATATTGACTGGGTTTTAAAACTTTAACTTCTGTGTTCACAGAAGATAAATTAATTTAGTGCAAAATCTATATTTTCTGTAACACACTATATAATTTAACGTGTATGGTCAGTTTATTCAAACACCATAATTACATGGAACCTTGAATAGGGGGTGAGATCTGGTTGGTTTCACAGGTTAGTGTGAAGCCCTGATATATCCCAGAGTAATTTAGGCAGAGAATAAAAAAGTATTTGCAAAGCTCCCTTAAGGAACTGGAGAAAAATGTGGAAATAATAAACTTCCCCACTTGGGGAATTCCTGATATTCTCACAAGTATTGGGGACCACCAAATTAATAGGTCAAACCCTCGATTTTGGGGCTTGCCCTTATGAAACTTATTCCTGCAAAGGAGAAGCTAAGCCTGCTTATAATTATGCCCAAGAGTCACCCCTGGAGAACCTCTTTTGTTGTTCAGATGTGGCCTGTTTCTCTAAGCCACCTTAGCAGGTGGACTCGCTGCCCTTCCTCTATGTGGAACATGACTTACAGGGGTGTAAATCTCCCTGGTAGCATGGGTCATGACTCCCGGGAATGAGCCTGGATCCAACATCATGGGATTGAAAAAGCCTTGACCAAAAGGGGGAAGAGAAATGAAACAAAACAGAGTTTCATTGACTGAGAGATTTCATACAGAGTGGAGAGTTCATTCTGGAGGTATTCTTATGAGTTAATAGAGATCCCTTTTTAGTTTTTAGTGTATTAGAATAGCTAGAAGGAAATACTTGAAACTGTTGAACTGCAATCCAGTATCCTTGATTCTTGAAGAAGATTATATAACTATATAGCTTATAAAGTGTGACTGTATGATTACGAAAACCTTGTGGCTCCCACTCCCCATATCCAGTGTATGGACAGATGAGCAGAAAAATGGGGACAAAAAATAAATGAATAAAGGAGGGGTTGGGGGATGAGATGTTTTGGTTGTCCTTTTTTACTTTTATTTTTATTCTTATTATTTTTTTGGAAAAATGAAAATGTTCAAAAATTGTGATAATGCACAACTATATGACGATACTGTGAACAATCAATTGTACACCTTGGATGATTCTATGGTATGTAAAAATATCTCAATGAAATTGCATTAAAAATAAAAGGAAAATGAATCTGTAATTTTATATTATTTTTTCTTACCAAACAACAAAAACTTTTAAGGGTGGTATATTTAATCTTTATTTTCCTTGATGGTTGAAACCAAGTCAAGAAAAATAGGAAATTCAGAAAGATCACTAGCTGGTTGGATTAAAGTTAGAGAAATTCTTAATTTTCCATAGAAAAATTAGCAGAATAAACATTAAAATAATGCACATGGAGTGTTTCTTAAATTTTGCAGTAAACTGGACAATAAAATGCCAGAGCTAAATGAAGTCATGGATAACAGAGCATTGTAAAATGTGCATTAATATTCATATCCAAAAAATACCTTGCCATGTGTAAAGTGAGCCATAAAAGATAAAAATATATAAGGAGTACTTATACAAATTATTCCTTCAATAACAGACATAACAAACAGCAGGAGCTAATAAATTGAAGAGGGTGACTATGATAAAAGTCAAAAGACAAAAGCAAAAAAAGACCCGGTTTCATTACACTTACATGAAGTATGAAAGTTTTAACTTCTTGACATAGAAACAAGGTCTTGCTATCTTTATATCCTCCACAAAAGTATGCACATTGTCAGGCAAATAATGACTTCTCAGTAATGGCTTATGGAATTAAGTTAACTTCATAGTGAAGCCACATGATACCTTTTATTATTATTACTATTACTATTACTGTTATTATTTTTTTCAATACTTTGGTCAGTAGAAAAGGGAAAAAATAGTACTAAGAAATCTCTGTGATGAGAATGTCTTAAACTGAAAATAGAAGCAAATATATATTAGAGATGTTCACATATCACAATATTTCTAAGGCAATCATCCAGGATTTTTAAATGGGTGTAGCCTCAGACATGAAACTATCTACCTATTTATCACACCATGATTTTTTTGCTTCTGTGTCTTTGCTAATAGTATTCTTTTGAGAGAAAAGTGTTTCTCCCAATTCTTTGCCTGGTTAACTGTTACTCATTCTTCAAGCTTCAATTCAATTTTCATCTCCTCTAAGAAGCCTTGTCTTATTCTTCAGGTTAGGAGTCCCTCTTCTATACTCTTATATCAGTTTTTATCTTTCTTCCCAATAGCCTTTAAGTGCTTCAAGTAAAGTAATGTACTAATTAACTTTGTTTACCTCGTGCCTCGCCTAGTGCTTGGAACATAGTAGACACTCTATTACTATTTGTTGAATGGATTGGAAGAATTCTGTTTAAAAAAAGACATCACTCGTCTATTTTGTGAAGAGTTATTCCCAACTTTAAACCTGATAATATATTTAATAGTAAGAGTGATATTGCTTCATATATAAAATATTACTGGTTACTCATCAATAGGTTATGTGTTATTTCTGTGTTTTTTTGTCACTTCAAAAAATGTCCTGAACTTCCCATCCAAAAACAGATGTTGGATGGGGTGGAGGGAGTTAAGCATTTCTCTTTTCTCTTCATCAGAAATACCTAAAAGTGAAGAAATCTTAATAGAGCAAATATATTTATAACAGAATATATTTATAACAATTATAACAGAACAGCACAAAGCAGAAACACAGAAGTTCAGAGAAGAAGTGGCATTCCTTGGATGTGAGGAGTCAGACTGCTGGGTCTAATCCAAACTCTGCCACTTTCTTAAATTCTACGTGGCCCACGCTCCCCCCTTCAAAATGGTGCTATGAGGACTGAGCTCATGGTTACATGTAAAGCAATTAGAAGAGCACCTGGCATATAAAAGTGATTTATTAGTGCTTTTTGTTGTTATTGTTGTTAAAATAAAAATAGAGTCACACACACACACACACACACACACACACACACACACACACACACACCAGGTGTCTGTAATGAAGCAGACCCAACCGGATTCAGATTCCCAGGACACTTTAGCAAAAGTGGTAATAGTGAAGTTGGATCCAAGACCTGGGTTGACTCTTTAGGAAAGCAGCCACCTAACTTCTGAGGAAGGGGATGTCAGACATCATCCATCTTAGTTTTTGCAAATTTTGTCCTCTATTTGCGGTGTCAAAGGGGCTGGCCACCTACACACCACCAACATCAAAAGGTATGAATGTAATACAGAGTTTAGGGAGGAAAACGTATTAGCTGAGAGTCAGTAAAACACACAAGGCCCCTAGATCTCATTATTGCCCCACGGACAAGGCTCCAGGAGGGGGTCTCAGCTCCTGGAGGGGCAGGGAACGCAATGGGAACTTCCTGGTCCAGCAAATGGCCTTAGAAATGGAAGTTTCCAGACCTCAGCCTCTACTATCAGCAGTTCTTCCATTGAGCTAAGTCACATCTACTGAGGCAGCTTTTCGCTGAGCTACTGAGCATAGAGGAAATGGGCCTCTCTCGCTATCCAGATTTGTCTTCCTCAGATAGGATATTATGATATTTTTGAACCTTCCTCAAAGAACCTACATAATCAGGCTCTAATGAAGGTAGAAAGTATACTCTCTTGCCATTTACTTTATATATTTGTCTAATTGCTGATTGACCATTGAGAGGTCATGTTGAAACCTTCAGAAAGAGTTTGGATTTCATCCTGGTATTTCTAGAGACAAATTCAAGGGTATAGAGTGCAACTCACCCCATCCTTTGAGATGTTAAATTCAAGAGAATCCATTGCTTGGTATGATTACAGTCTTCAATTCAGAAGCAGGTCTTTATCCTTTGGCAAGAAAAACAAAATAAAATAAAAAGTAAAACTTTATGAATCCTTTAAGCATATTTAGATTCAAATAAGACTCATTGGACAACACTATTTGTGAGATATTCTACAAAAATGTTTTATCACCACATGCTCTCTTATAGAAAACAAAATGCATGGTATGGTGCATAAATTCAACTCAAGGGTCTTGCTGTGAGTTGAGGCTTGGGCTGTCCAACAATACTCCTTCATGGCTTTCCCTGTGCTGATCAAAACGACTGAATCTGAACACTTTTTTTCTGTATATTCTACCACTCCCAGTCCCTGCAACGTTTTTCACACAAGTACAGTGTTTGTTTTTTGTCTGCTGGGCCTATATCTTCACAACCTCTTGACAGATATTACTTTTCCATTTTTTCTAATAGAAAAAAATGCTTCCTGAGGTCTCATGTCTACACTAGCCTCTCTAGTTTTTCTTTTTTTTTTTAATCCTAAATCAAAGTTGTTGATAACCTAGTGCCTCAAATACTCTCCTTTTGTTAACAGAGGCCAAGGCAAATAGGCATCTGTGACTGAGGCGGAATGGTTGTTCATAAGAATGAAAAGCGTGGTTCAGATGTTCTTAGAATGAAATAATAAGAAACCATGTTTTCATCTTTAACCTTGTACTGAATTATATGGTCTAGCTCACTCATCTCCCTTAAAATACAACCCAGTTTGGCTTTTCAGCAAATATCTGATCTAACAAATTAAAATTCCTGGCTTAAATCAGTGGGTTTTTTTTGGGGGGGGGGGTAGATTTTGGAGTCTGCTAAGGATTCTATAAGATTATTATAGAAATTGCTATTGGAAGCTTCTTTTAATCTGGAAAGAAGTGGTCATGAATAAGGATGTACAAGTCACTATCAATTTTACTCAAGCCGGTCCATGCCTGTTTATCCTTTTGCTGTATGTGATGACACGCATTGCAGTCTATGTGAAAATGTCCCATCCGCCAGTAGAAAAAGCTTAATAATTTATTTGCAGTCCATCTTCCTCTAGACAAGCGCACGCCATATGTTTGCTGAGCTGCATAACCAGCTCTTAGAGCAGGCACATGGTCGGCTGCAAATGGTGCTTGCTGACAACTTTCCATTTGTCATGCTATTGATATTTAGCCCTTGAATGGCTGTTCTGCATTTTCAAAACAAAACAGAAGTGAGGAATCAATTGTGTGTTGTTGGGAAGAAATGCCATGACCTTGATTATAACTGTCACTTTTGAAAGGGGAAATTATAGATGTGAAATTATTTGGGATCAGAGTCAGAGCCAACGCTAGCACATCTAATTGTAGAAGTGCGTTCTCCACTCCATGGGTGAAGGTCTCAGAATCCCCAGCCTAAATTGAGAGGGAACCCTTCAGTCATTCTGTCGCTGTGGTCAAAACTCTGGGTTTCTACTCTAGGATCAAGGAACTCATACTGGGAGCTCCCTGTATTGGACAAGAAGAAGTTGTACTCATAAGTGACCTAAATTAATCTGACCTTAGAAATGTTAAGAAAATTATTATCTTGTTGTTTTTTTTAACGCATTCTCTTCCCATCTTGAAACTTGTCAATGCAATGCTCTTTTGCTCTAGAAAAGAATAATGAATGAAACTTTACCCACTGGATTTTAATTGGATATTAATTACCCAAATAACTGCATATTAAGGTCTCTTTACTCAAGTCTCAGAGCACAGACTGCAAGGAGAACATTACAGACAGGCCTTGATGTGTCTCTCCCTTCTCCTTGTAGTAACCTTCAGTTTCTTTTACGTCTTCCTGAATCAATAAACTCCAAAAGGCTAAGAACTTACAGAGTCTGCCTGTGGGAAACCCAGCAGAGTCTCTTAAAAATACAACCACCAAGTAAACTAAAAGAATCACTGAAGTCTATAAAATTACTTCATGGACTATTCTGATTAGTATCACCTTGATTTTATTGAGACTCATGGCTAATGAGCCTTATTTTCCTGGCTCCGAGAAAATTGTTGGGCAGAATAAAATTACATCCTTTCTCCCACCTCTTCTCCACAGAGAATTCCCATGTTAACTTAATTTAACATGACGCCACACTGGGAAGAATGATGTTTGAAACTCCCCCATGATTTCTGTACTGAAAGACCAAGGGGCCAGTGTTAGTCTGAGCTGATGTGTATGGTTTGTACTTATTTAGTCAGTCTTAAAGAGTCCCAGAATTATATATATTTTTTATGCCAAATCACCTTATGTGGGGTCCAAGATCCTTTAGAGGAAGAAATTGCTCAGGTGTGCTTTAATATGTATGTGGCTCTCGTGGTCACCTGTGCAACCTATACAGGGATTTTGGACTACAGGCCACTGTCCTCCTAATATCTGGCCCCATATATTTATATTCTACCCAACATTTGGTTCTTCATGATCATTATATATTAAAAGAAAAAAAAATAGTATCTCTAATGCTCTGATAGGCACATGGCGGACCTGGTGGCAATGCGATACCTGTTTGAAGATTCTTAATCCCACCCAAAGCCAGAGGTTTCCCTTCCGGTCTAGACACATGAATCCTTGGCTGGAGCACTGCGGAGCATGGGTGGAGAGCCTGGAGCCAGCCTGTATCTACTCATGAGGGAAACTTAGTCCAACCCAACTGAGTTCTCTAAAATTAGTGTTGGGAGATCACAGGGGGTACACACATTGTAAGAGCACATATCAGACTAGTGTTGTCAGCAAGCACCTTAAAGAGTTTAGGGAGCAAAATGGATGGCACAGAAAATGCTATCCAATCAGACATGAACACAATAAGGTACAGAAGAGAAAGAGAGTGAAAAGGAAGAAAAGAAAAAGGAGCAAATTCAAAATACTAGGAATAAGGCAAGTAAACAGTGTTTGTTGGGAGAGTGAAGAATTATACTCACATAACAAACAAAAAGTCCCATATAGAAGTGTCAAGTACCATAAAGGATCTTAAATCTTATCTTACGTGCAGGCTAACAGTTACCCTGCCAGTTTCATGGATGCTAGCACAAGATACAAAGGACTGTTTTACTCATGGCACAGCCACAGTGTGAGCGTTGTGTCTGGTTCCCCTTTCCTCCAGATCCCGCAGGGGTGACAGGTAGACGGTGCTCCTGCAGTGGGTTTACATCACCGCTGAGGAAATCTGAGCTTAGGAAACCCAAATCTTTTATCAAGCAAATCTTCCCAACTTCGGTCCCAGGAGGAAGGCATTATTCTTACAATGCTGGACAGCAAACAAACCAACCTGCTTTTCCACAGAGAACCATTATCCCTAGAAAGAGGTAAATAAAGTGAATCCTGCCTCTAAATAAGCTAAAGCCTACCTAATTTTACCGATCATCACCATCTCACCCACAGTTATCTTCACACCTTGCATAGTCTTCACAATGCCTTCTGTGTGTTCAGATAGTCAGCAAAAATTTATAAGATAAAACCATAAATCCTGGAAAGAGTGAATGCTTTCGGCTTTAATGGGCATTTTAGCAATTGCTTAGTTGCTTTTAGACTCATCTTGTAGCCTCTGGTTCCCTGGACAGTATGGAAACATATGGTAGACTATCCATTTCAAAGAAAGCAAGTCTTACACATACATGTATATAAGCATTTTCACTAGTACATCACTTGGCTTATTATTTTAAGAATGAACCAGTTTTCCTAGGTGATATGTTAATTTCATGATTATGGTAGTAAAATGTGTATTTATTTTTTAAGTACCTACCCACACATCTATGTGTATCCCAAAGGAAAGACAAACGTCATGCTTCGCTTAAAGATCATTGTACAACTGAAGTAATTCCACCTTTAATGGAATCGAAATAAGCCCTAAGCATAGGGAGTAAGTCAGAGGAAGCAATAGATTTCTCACATTCTTATTTTATAGCATATTCTATTAGCCACAAGAGCATTATGAACGGGTTCAACAACTAAAACCCAGTGGCTGCATCAACAGGAAGTGTTTAACAACTACTCCATGGTGAGGACTGCTCGTAGAAACAAGTTTCTGGCAATGGTGGTTAGAAGTTAGTCATCTACCTCTGCAAATACATGTATTATGTCAATTGGAGAGAAAACGATTCACACAAAAAATGGTTTTTCGGCATGAGCTTTTAAAGAGACACTATTGTGATCATCAATCATGTAAAAACTATTTAGAGACATTTCTTTCAATACAAACCATGTTGAAAAATAAAACATAAATTGATATTTAAATTGGGGAGATCTTATCCTTTATTTCTTGACTGAGAAAGAAAAAGATTTGATACCTTAGGTCCATTAGGCCTGAAATTTCCTTTATGGTTGACACTGATTCATTTTGCTTTAACATTTAAGATGGAAAAAATTGGGGGTTAAATATTAGAGTATTCTCATTTGCATCAAAGATGTTTCATTGCTCCAGGGCTTTAGACTTTAAGATATTCTTTTGAGAGAAAGAAGTAGTAGAAATTAAAATCAATAAAATATTTTCAAACATCTCCCTATGTATTTCATTACTTTAAGAATGTGTTTTTTGGGTTGAATCAATATATTGAAATTGAGAAAAAGAGAATGAGTCCAAAATATAGGAAATGCTAGAGCTCAATGAAAAATCTCTTCTTCAAAGACTTCCTAGTGCTTTCCAATACCAAGAAAATATAACTAAGGAAATTAAATGTGTAATTTGAGAGGTGGGGATGTTTTCAGGTTTAGGGTTCTTGTTTGCTTGTTTTATTATTCTCATATAAAACTCTAAATGTCAGTAGACCTCCCTCTTTTACAACCAATACAGTCAAGTTGGCATGTGTCAAAATTTTTTAGCTCATGTACTTTCTCTATATATGGCATAATTAATTTGACTATTTTTGGCATTCTGCAAGAATTTTTGGTATCATATCAAAACTCCCTGAGGGCAAAGCCTATGTGCTTTGCTGTTGTTCACTTCTGCTTATCCACTTGTTGGCATGTTATGGGCAGAAATTTTGTTAAATAAACTAGTGCAATGGCCATTTGGGGTCAATGGAATTCCACTTAGAAGCAGCCACATTCTAAAGACATCTTTTATTCAAATGACTCTCTTCATCTGGAAACTTGAATCTAGTGGACACAAATAGTCTAAATAGTTCCACATTCTTTTCTACCAGTATTTCCCCAAATGAATACTGTTGTCATTTGAATAGACTTCTCACTTGCAATACATTTCAATGCAAACACTGGGAATGGATTATTATCTTACTAATAAGATGTCTCCTTTGGGAGGGATCTCAGAAGATCATCTCATCCATACTTCTAAAAAATGCTAGTGTTTGTCATTTTTGCCCTCTAACAAATTACTGTATTTGTACTAGATAAAAGAGAATGGGGGGGGGGGATGATTTGGTTGTTCTTTTTTATTTTTATTTTGTATTCTGATTCTGATTCTTTCTGATATAAAGAAAATGTTCAAAATAGACTGGGGTGATGAATGCACAACTATATGATGGTACTGTGAACAGCTGATTGTATACCATGGATGATTGTATGGTATGTGAATATATCTCAATGAAACTGAATTTTAAAAAAAAGAGAGAATCTGATACATTGCACTGAAACTTAAATTTGAAGTAATAATTTAACTGATAGAGAGATTGCAAGATACTATTTAGTTAATTTGGGCAAATAGTTTATTATAATCATAATAAATGAACTAAACTTGTTTTAGAACTAAAGAAAATTAAACTGATCAAGTGCATCTACCACAGATTTACAAATTCCTGTATGACAAGAGTGTCGGTATATTTGACTTGTAGCTACTGAGATATGCCAAGGAGCGATGGTGACTCCTAGATGTTTTACTGGGCAGAATAGTGGATTAAGTGCTTTCAACTCCATCTATCTTGTGTATTCCTACATTTCTATTTTAATAAAGTGAGGACCATGCATTCCCCCATGGTACATCTTCATCACCTTTACTTTGGCTTGATGCCAAGGATAAATCGTGTGTACATGACACAGATCATGTATTCCAACCTGCCTGTGAATTGTCTTCATAAAATCCAAGGATAGGGAAATAGACTCCCTTGATTATTGGAATTACCGTACAAAGGAGAAAATACTGATGGCACAAAGCAGAAAGACCTACTCAAGTTCACTTCATTTATTCATTCAATTTTATAATATTACTTATATTTAAATTGTTTCTGTGACCATAAAAATCTTAAAATACAACAAACTGGCAAGCTTAATCTCATACATATGGAAATTACCCATTAACTAATATATTTATTTTCAAAGATAAGTAACAAGATATTTTCCAATTCCATTATATCATGTTTGGAAGGAAATATGTATAAAGATAGATTAGATAGTGTTATAAATATTATTCTAAAATACTAGAAGAGGAAGAAAAATAAAGGTACATATATTATGATTACAATTATATAAAAGCATTTGGAAAAAATGACTGGAAGGAAGTACATGAAACTACAAACCGGTTGTTTAGTTAAAGAGCAATATATTTTTTCTTCTACTTTTAAAAATTCTGTTTTTTTCTACAACTGGCTGTATTATTTTATAAATAGATATAAAATTCATTTTATTAAAAAAACTTAAATAATCCAGGTTTAATTCTTTAACTGTCATTCAGTCTCCATTTCTTCTCAATGTAAATATTTTTATCCTTTTGCTTTTTTGAATTATTCTATTTTCTTTACTGCTACTTTTTCATTTGCTTCTCAGAATTCTTTCTGGGTCTCAAATGCTGTCATTGTTCTTTGTCTCGCTGTGTGCCTCTTTAATACTAGGAGCTTTTGTCACATCCTGGTTCATTGTTTCTATCTCTGCACTTGATTATGGTTCAGCCGGTTTGCACCCCTAGTCACCTTGCAATCTCTTCTCCCACCCTCCACCCCTTTTTCTTCCCTATTTCTACAGATAGGATGTTAAATTAATTGCAAACAAATAGTTTGTTAATGATGTGATTTATCTTTTTCTAATCTGCTCCCACAAAGATCTTTTCCAGCCACAGAAATTCTGTGGACTCTGCAGCCCCTGAGGAATTCCCGGAGGGCACGGGCCAGCTTGTTCTATCATTATAGTGTTTTGAAATTAATATGTATTCTTTCCTCCTCCCTCTTTTTTTCTACTTTCTATTTATCTTACTCCTTCTCCTTCGCCTTCTTGCATTCTGCTGTTAGCCCCATCATCCTGCCTTTCGGTTTCCAAAATTTAAAAATCGTCATAAGTGCCTGGACAATACCACAGGAGCCCCTCACCTGAGAAGCCAAGTACTACTGCATTAAGAATGTGGTCTTTAGAGCAGACAGACCCAGGCCTACTTCCCAGTTTTGTAACTTTGGTAAATCACCAAATCTCCCCCAGCCTTGACCCTTTCTCATTTGCAAATGGGGTTAATAATGTTCTCCTCAGCCTCCGTGAGCACCAAGGGAACGGTAGTGAGTGAATGAGCTCTGCGAGCTCCCAAGTCCTTCCCTCCCTTGCCTTTTCATCTGGCCATTGCCCATCTTTTCTTCTCTCCTAACACTTGTCACTCTCTCTACTCTCAAACTCCATGTTCCAGCCGCACTGGAATGTGTGATTACCTAAACATGCCATGCTCTCTCTGTTCTTGGACCTGCCATGGCTAATCTTCCTGCCTGGAAGTTGTCTTTCAGCCTGGCAAGGTTCTCCTGGTCCTTCAAATCTCAACTTAACTGTTGGCATCTCCAAAATCCTTCCCCTATGGCTCTTCCAACCCCTCCCCACCTCCGGCTGGGTTAGGGGCTTTCACCTCTAGCCTCTGTATTTTTCTCCGTAGTTCTTTTCCTTTCTTGTCAGTCCACTAGGCTGCCTGTTCTTTGAAGGCAGAGCCTTTGTCCCTTATCTCCATACTCCAGGACCTCATCAAGTATCTGGTGTGCTGCAGATACTCTATAAACATTGGATGAATGAATGAATGGCCATGAAATTATTTGCAGCCAAAGATTATTTAATCTTATCTTTGAATAAATGTATTGAGTTGAAATAGAGATCAATCAATCAGTCAACCTCCTCCACATGAATATGACACATTTGCAATCAAGTAGCTGCTTCCATAGTCAAGTTAAAGAACATATGACCATCAGCCTTTCCGGTCCTGAAACATTCTCCCACTGGTGGCCTAGGAGGAAAGACTGTGGATTTCATGGATGTCGTTCAGTTAGGTGATACAGGAGGAGAACACATATCAGCCAAATGTTAAATAATTAATATGAAATGTATACAATTCCAAAAGAGAGAGCAATTTGCTAGAAAACAGTAAACCTGCAGAAAGGAAACCTAAATAATTTCTGTTCACTTCCAGACAGTCCCTTGAATTGGATTTGTATCGAGCTAAGGGTATCTGAATTAGAGGCAGCTGTATAATCCAAATGTTGTGCCGCATACAGAATCAGATTGAGTGCTTGAGTGTCTGCACCCTAGGAAATTGATTTGACGACTATGTCAATTACTTCTGGCTCCAAGCATTCTGTGGGTTGCATTACAACTGCTCTTTCGGTCAGCTGTGACTGCTTCCCCATCCACGCCTATTGTTTTAGATTTATTTACTGCACTGACAATCATAAATCATGGACTTTTTTCTATACCATCTGGAAACTCTGGTGTCATTGTGTGGGTCACTTTTGATTACTCGCTCTTATTCTCAGCTACTGCCCAGGCTGATGTATCCTGAATTATGAAAGACTTCCGCCACAAGCTAACCTATCTGTGAGCAACATTTCAGCATCAGCATACATTTATTTTATCCAACACATAGTTGGATAAAATAAAAAGTGTATTCTCTAACCCTCCAGGGAATTATTCCTTTGCCTGTGATAATGAATTTTTAAAGCTCACAATTTGCCTTCTAATGTGCTTGGTAATACACTGTACATTTCAGATTTAACAAATTGATCACCCACTTTTTCTTGGTACCCTAATGTAATTTCCTCAATATTCTCACCCAATCTCAATCCCTGACCAGAATATTCCATCATGAGTCAAATATGAGAGTGAAGGGTTTTTGCAAATGGGCCTTAAACAATAAGGCAAACACTCTTTTGATCTCTCTTTATTCTGATGTTCACTACTCTAGCATCTGGGGTTAATTACTATAATACTTTCCTGACAAGCTCGCCAGAAAATATCCTGACCAAATGACGCTGCTGCCTACCTGTATCGACAGTGTCAGCAGATTACTTTCATTTTATGCAGATGGTTCACTGGCAATCCAGATCAAATCTGAAACTGTGCTATCAAGCAGTTTTTATCCAGAGAAGCAATTTGAATATTGGAATTTTGTTGAATTTCCCAGGCCACAGCTGCTTGCATCTGACATCTGCTTCAATTTTTTGAGCAGCCAGTGACTTTTTTTTTTTCCTGGCAATTTTGAGGTTGAGCTTTGCAGGGCTGTGTTCATATCCACTTACTCTTCATCAAGTACCCCTCTCTTAGTACTGCAGTAATTCACATCACACTGGGTGTTGCGTAATGCTGGCTTTTTTCTATCGTTCTTTTTTCATATCACCTTATCCGTGGTTCAGGAAATTTCCATTTTCCTACAACTTTTTTTCTGTACAAGAAACTTTATTAACTAACTTTTTGTTGGATTCACTATCACTTTGAAGGGATCCAAATGAAATAGTATTATTAGAAGTTTCTTTAAAAAAATCACCCATACATCTTCTAGTAGATACAGGAATACAACATGGCTTTCTCATTATCCAAGCATCCTAAAGAGGCTGTAGATATGAGAGCGGGTTGTTTTCTTCCAAGACAAAGCCCCAGTGAATGTGATCTAATTAACTTTACATCTTGATATACCAAAACTACCATTTCACATCTTTGACAGCAGTGCCTGCTTGCATAATGTCATACCAAATCATACAGGTCACTTTCTGTTATGTTAGATGCGCAATGCCTCAACAGGACGTGATGTGTTCAAAGCAATGTGCTGGATATTGGAAAAATTTGTATCCTGTTTGTTGCCCCACTATCACCCTTCTGAACTGCATAATAACATAACCCGTATGTCAAGAAGCAAATCTGAGGCTTGAAGTGGTAGGATGCCTCAAACATTTCTTGTTTTTAAACTCTTTTTAATCAACCTATAAGGCCCAAAGATATACAGGGTGTTAGGTGTTAACATAAATCTGTCATATTTCCAGATCATCTAAGTAAGAGACCTTACAAGAAAGCAAAGACTAACTTTACATCAGCACCTGTGATTTGCCATCTAAAAGGAGTACAAAAACACACCACTTTCTCTTTGTTGTTTCTCTAGTTATGTTTTCATTTTTTAAGAAACATATAATAAAGGATGCTGTTGGCAAGGTGTGATATTGCTTCCACATGTGATTTTTGTGTTCTCAACCCTCTTTTCCTTTCCTCCTATTTACACAGCTAAGGAGAAGGGTGGTGAGTGCGTTAACCGACTGCTGCTGTTTTTGGTCAAGAAGCTCCAGGAGAGGATTCCTGGATCTCATTTGCAATTCTTTTCATTGGTCTTTTCAGACCTCAGCAAGTTAATCAGGGCTTTAAAAATATCTCAAGGTGAAAAATGTAATACAAGGCTGGTAATGAGGGGCATCCAATAATAAGGTCGGATTTTAGATTTTCACAAAATCTGTTTTCTGATTTTCACAATCAGAAAAATGGAGAAAGCCAGGGAGGTGAACTGGCAGTGCAGAATTCTGAAGATTCAAGTCAAAGGACATGCAGTAATTCCTGCCACCTATGAGCAGTGGTGGTTGCTGTTGAATAGAAACCAATGCCAAGCAGAAGATGAATTACTTTCTGAAACTGAGAAGGTTCCAAAAGCAAAAAATATTCTTGTTTGTCTTGTTTTAAGTTCACCATAATAAAGGAATGACACAATGACAAAAAAAAAATACTTTGATTATTGGTGATCTTCAAAGGAGTAACAATGAGTGAAAAAGTGAAGTCAGGGAGTTAGAGAGACATCAAAGAAACCCACATTATAATGCTGTCAAACCTTTTATGAAGATTGCTATTGTATGACAATGCATAAAACAGTGGATCTGGGCTCATTACAGCAATACTATGTTGGCACTTTCTGAGGTCACAATAGTCATTTTTTATCCACATTGTCACTGGAATGGGAGTTATGCTAATAGAATTGGGTCAGGCACACTGAGGCCTCAGGAGCGGTTGCACATAAATCCCAGGCAGCAGGCTCATCAACAATCAGCACTGTAGCAACGAGGCGGTCCCAAACAGGGCAGAAGGGCCCACTTTTAAATCTTTGTCCTCTGTCCCTCAGATGACCAAATGGCAGTCAAGTCCCATGCGACCTATTCAGTCACTCTCCCGTTCATTCATTCATTCACATCCATTAACAAAGCAAAAATGGCAAAGGGGAAATAAGAGTTCTCATGTCAACCACTCCATTATAAGGTATGTCTATACCATTTATAAGGTTTTGCAAACCAGATTTGCGCCAGATTGGTGTGCAGAGAATTATGACAAATTTGAAAACAGCATCATTTCAGTTTTTGAACATTTAAATATCTCTCAAAATTTGCCATGATTTTGTTCCAGTGCTACTTCTTCCAGTTCAGCAATGCCTAGCATCTCCTCTAGGCAAAGCTTGAATTATTTTATCTATAGTCCATTTCTCATCATCTTCTGTTGTGACAAATGACTGAGACATTCAAAAGGAGATAGATACTTCAATAAATTTCACGAGGGTTTTGTGTTATTTTTAATTCTTTTAGGGAACTGTGTTATGCATGCTTTAAAGGACATAATATCTATGACCAATAAATATGTTTAAAGTATTTATGTTTAACAATGCCTGTATAAATGTTTAAACAATTTAAAGGGAAGACACAATTCTCCTAAAAGAAAAGACTGCTTTAAATGGCTAATTCTTCAAATACGTACGAGCCATGTTTTTATGTAACTTACTAAGCTTAGATATTATATCACCATTTGAGCTTTTTCTATCTGACTATATGTAACCAAGGGGGTAAAACCTGTGTTCTATTCACTGAAAGATTACTATGCATTCAAAAATAGTCAAATTTCCATTAAAACTTTTCAGACTAAAGATTCAAACTAAATTAATTTTAAAAGGTACTTTAAACAGAATATCTGGCCCTCCCTTGAAAATATTGTGCAGGCCATTAGCTATAAATAAAATGCAACTAAATGGATGCTACAGCTGATGATAAACTTCAATGTACATATTGCTGTTATTATTTATAATGAATCTAAATAAAATGTCAATAGGTATGGGATCTAAATGGAAGCAAATACTGATAATGACAAAACCAAGCTTGTCAACAACAGTGTTAAAACCAATGTGCTTAATTAAAAAAGTGAAGTCAATTAAAATCAAAATAACAGTGCAGCATGTACAAATGCTGGAATAATCATTAAGCCTCGCTGAATAATGGAAGAGTATGGAATTTTTTTTAATGGAACAGCAGGGGTGATACATTACACAAAGCAACAATCTACAACAATATGACAATTGAATTACTTCAGCCCCATTAAGCAGGTGCAGAGGAATAATTAACATGAATTTTTCCAATGAAAAGGAAAAAAAAAATAAAACTTTTGTCTCCACTAACACCAACCGTTTACACCCCCGACCCACCAGGCACTAAAAATGAAAACCTATGTCAAGGGAAAGGGGGTGTGATTTTTTTAAATTGAAGTTTAATAGACAAGGGAGATTTCTGTTCATTCTCCATATAAATTGACTTATGGAGAAAAAGATACACATGCAGCCCTTGTGGTATATGCTAACTTTTTGAAATTTATTTTGTTTGTATGCATTGCTTTTGATTTTTAGGGTTTAAAAAGAAAATAATAAAGGATTTGCAATAGTTTCTGACTGTCTAATCTAATTCAGATATAACAAGCATCCCATAAAGCCCTAGGCAATATTTGTTATCTTCTTTCCAGCTCAAATTCAAAACAAATTGTGACCTCCAGCTTAAAGCTAAGAGAGAAACCGCTCACTAAAATGCCAATAGAAATGAAAGCAACTTCTCAATTCTTCACGAAGGGCAAGGGGTTTAAGATCTCTTTGCTGCTTTCCCTGACAAAAATATTATCTTGTTTTAAAACAGTTGTGATAAAAATCTTACTCTTTCATTTAATTCCAATAGGAACCATTTAATTTTTACTGAGATAAATGGTTATGTACTTAAAAGACTGAAAATTTTCATTTCTTTCCTTACCATCAAGGAAATTAAAAAACGAAAACCCTTCATCCTCGGATGACCTCTTCAATTTAGATATATCTGAATCAACTGATACATGTGGAGCCTTTCAAAAGATGGGTGTCTTCGTTTGGAAAAGATAATTGTTAGATCTCATAAGAAGTCTTTTATCTTTAGGCTGGGAACATTCTATTAGTGAGGTTTCATTAACACCTACCTGGTAGCTATGGGAGTTCTACCCTGCTCACTTTGAAAAAAGAGACACCAAATGGCTCAAGATTCAGTCAGTAGAAAGGTTCTCCTGAAGGTCATCTGTACAAAGTAGAAGGACAGAACAGACCCACGGACCTTTCTGTTGTAAAATTCTGTCAGTGGGAGGATGGAAATGGCCCAATGTAAAATGCTGATCGTTTCTCTGTGGGAACCATCTCTTTGCAATTCCAAAACAATCTTCTTATATTTTCTCCCATACGTCACTATAAGAAGTACAATTGTTGAAGTACGAAAGAGAAAACTTGTTTTTACTTTAGTCTGGCACTTTATGAATTGGAGAAACAAAGAATCTCACAGGAAATCTTCAATTCCCAGTTACCATCAATTCTCAATTATCCCAACTCTGATGTTTGAATTGGTATCCTGTCAAGGGATTTTATACAGAAGAAAGTTTTTGCCTTTATGTGAGAAATGCAATCAAGCATTTTCCCTTGTGGTTTGGAACCAAAAGTAGCGTATGGGATTTCTGGTTGGGCTTTTAGTCAAAATATTTCTTTCTGCATCTCTTAGATTACAACCCAGCAAAATTTTAGAATAAATGTTTTTAGGCAGTTTGAGAGGGTGGTCAACCTTTTCAGTTTATGATGGAGCCATTGCATAAATAAAATAGAATATTGTTGAGGAAGATCATTTTTACTGTAACAGATCAAGAATGCAGTGAATTTTAAATATAAACATAATGTTTTAAGATACATTTATTTTTTTAAAATAAAAAAATAGTTCTATCATTCAAAATGTAAGTGTAAAAGCAGAAAAGTGCATATATGAGTCTTTATAAGAAGTAAAATGTACTAAGATTTCTGAACAAATCAAGTCTAAGTAGAAATCTGTCTCCTGATGGCTTGTGGCTTCATCTGGTGAGGTAGGAAGAGACCATACAATACAATTGCATCAGGTCATAAGACTGAATGTTTGAGGACTGTGTTGGAGGACAGGTTAATAAGAAATGGCCATACTTTGGCCTTTACTGATATACTGATTTATTGAAGGACTGGAATTCTAATCCATATGTGTGTCCTAAAGAAATGCGGCAGTTTCTCTCACCAATTCTTGATGGCTTTGAAGAAGGTAAAGGCGGTTATGGCGCATTATGTTATTTTAAAAGGCTTAAGTGATATAAAGCAAGGAGTGTTTCCTTGACACCTAACCTCATGAATTACAGAGTCAAACATGAACCAGAAAATAATAGATACTTTCCCTGAGAATCAACTACACCCCACATCTTTGGGCAACTTCAAGTTTCTATTAAAAAATATCATGCTCAGTGAAACTTTGAAATACCATATTAACTGCCACAGATTAATTCAGGTTTGCATTAGGTCAAATCATTCTATCTTTGAAATATGAAAAATCCTGGTTAATATCGTGATTGTTTTCATATCTTAACACATTCACACAGGTGATTCTGTAAGAAAAAGCATTCCCTTGATGAAGAGGGAATTTTGAAGGAAAAGGAGTCAGAATGTATTAGGGATATTTATAACAGAGGAATAAGCCCAAAAGGACATTTATCCATTGAAATCAGCATTCTATTTATTTCTTCTCTCATCAAAAACAAACAAACCCCCAAGTGAATATGACGTAGCAGGATCCTCCTCTCTAATTTCAGCCACAGCTCTGCTGGACAGTTCCATGCAAACCAAGAATTAAATGGTAATGCCCATAATGAGCATGCTGTGACTTGTTTATTTTTGCCCTAGTACCTTCTCCAAACTAAGGCAGATCTACCAAGAAGGAACTAATTTTATTTCCATTTTAAAGATAAGAAACTAAAGGCTAAATAAGTTGCTGAATGTTTACAGAATAAGTAAATGAGAGCTGGAATTTTAACCTGGTAATTGACAAAACTGGAGTTCAGCCCAGCTCTAGAGTCCTTCTTACTATAGCACCCCTGCCCTTAAACCAGTATCTATAATGCCTCCTTTAGATAAAGGAACTATCTTGTTTTTCTAATACCCCTAAATCTTGTTTAAACAAAACAATTTCCGAATTTGGCCTTTGTTATAATGAGGTCTCATAATAATTTCCCTTCCACAAGGCCCCCACCTCACTATTCTGTGGTGGGCTTTCTAGGTCATACAATATTCCTTTACCTTGGATTAGCATTGAAAAATGCCTCCATATATATATAGTATTTTCATTGGAAAATTCTACAGTACACAATCATGCATTTCTATTATGAAGCAGTTCAGTAATTGATCGGACTTAATACATTGAGGTGGATTCACAAATTCATTTGTAGGAACTGCCTCAAAATACGTAACGAATCAGGGCTCCCAGCATTCAAAAATGCATGCATGTGTGCCTAGAGAAATGGTGAGGTGACTGTGCCAAGGGGTCAGTTGAGGCAGAACCTGAAAAAGAACCTGTCTTAGCAAGATACATAAAAGAAAGCATGCAACCATGCCCTGTCGTCAGAGTGGACACTATCTGTGTTATACAGAGTTTTCTTCTTACCTGGAACCTCTAAGTTCCAGTAAAAGAGGTTCTCTCTCTCTCTCTCTCTCTCTCACACACACACACACACACACACACACACAAACACATTAGGCACTGGGAATTTCGGGCAGAACTACTTTGGGACCAATGTTCTTGGGGAAGGTTCATCTCCTCTCTGAAAGGGTGTATAGTAAGTCACAGAAATTGAGTGCCCTGGAGCCCATCATATCACTGGCCCATCCAGGCTTTTAGCAGGAAGAGTCCAGCTTCACGGACAGTGACAACAGCCCTCTCTGAACACGTCCCAGCAACACAATAGCTCGGTGCCTTTAGAGTGGGCACCCACGGCATTCTCCATCATGGGAGACAATTCTGGTAGTTTTAACACAACTTGAGACAAGGCCCTTGCTGGTGGACACCAGCAGTTAAGACAGCGGTGGAGACTTTACTCAGAGACTCTCAAGCACCCACGCCTTGATAGGGTCCACTAGCAGAGAGATGGGTCACAAGAGGATAAAAACCACAGATACCATCTAAACTTGGGATCTACAAGCCTGCCCATAGCTTGGAGTCAGGGCTTGAGAAAGTTCTCACTGGTGTCCTGAAAATGTGAAAAATGCAAAGAGCTAGTTTTTCATAGAGCAAAATCTCAAGGTTTTCCTTTAGTGTGAGATCGTCTTTCCTGTTGTTTATATTAGTTAAAATGTTTTTAATTCCTGAAATGTTAGTGATTGCAGATGGTAGGTTGTTCCACTTTTTAATATCCTTACTCAGGAATATTTACAAACTTTTTTTAAAACATTTTGTTATTGTGAAATATAACATATATGCAGAAAAGTGATAAATTTCAAAGTACATTTAAACAAATCATTATAGAGCAAATTTCAAAGTACAGTATGGGTTACACTTCCACCATTTCAGATGTTTCCTTATAGTTATTCTAATACACTAGAAACTAAGAAGAAATATCTATAAAATGATTCAGTAGTCATGATCGCTTGTTGAATCCTAACTTCTCTGTTACAACTCTTCCCTCTCATTTGATCATTCTCTCAATCTTCAGGGATGTTTGGGCAATGACCATTCTAACTTCTTTATATTGAAAAGGGGTGTTGACATTATGGGGTAGGAGATGCAACTGGTTGATGTTCTTGGAGAGACTGGTACCTCTGGGTTTCAGGGCTTATGTGGCATAGGAACAATCTGGAGGTTTTAAGTTTCCGCAAAATAAACTTACTGACTGAAACTTTTTTTCATAGAATCTCAGATAGAGTCCTGGGTATTCTTTAGGGTTTTCAGGAATGCTGTTGGTTGGAGCTTGGCATACCATGGAAATTTATGACATCTAGCTGCAGCTTGCCTAAGAGGAACCTCCAGAATAGCCTCTCAGTTCTCTTTGAACTCTCTTAGCCCCTGAACCCTTATTTTGTTATATTTCTTTCCCCCCTTTTGGTCAAGAAGGCATTGTTAGTCCCATGATGTGAGGGCCAGGCTCATCCCTTGGAGTCATGCCCCAGGGAGGGTAATGAGTTTATTTGCAGAGTTGGGCTTGGAGAGAGAGAGGCAACATCTGAGCAAGAAAAGAGGTTCTCTGGAAGTGACTCTTTAATTATAGGTAGGCTTAGCTTCCCCATTGCAGAAATATGTTTCATCAGTGCAAGCTTCAAGATTGAGGCCTTGGCTTATTAAATTGGGTGTCCCTAATGCTTGAGAGAATATCAGGGATTTCCCAGGTGGGGAAGTTTAATAGTTCCATATTTTTCTTCCAGTCCCTCAAGGGACTTTGCTAATACTTTTTTATTGTCTGCCCAACATACTCTGGAATGTATCAGGGTATTACATTAAGCTATACAGAATTATAAGATCTCATTCCCTATTCTAGGCTCCATGTGTTTAGGTTATTTAAATGAACTGGCCAAATGGGTTAAGTTAGATTGTGTCCTGAAGAAAATTTAAATTTTGGACAAATTAAATATCTCTTCCTTTGGTCTCAGACAGAAGGCCAAGTTTTAAAATACAGACAATATTTACCCTGTGTCCTGATTTACCTTAGCCCCAACCAGATCAGCTTTGTTCATATCTCTAACTGAAGTCTGATCTCTTTTTCAGCTCCTTTAACAGTTACTGTATGGAGTAATGCTGACTTTCAGAGCTGCGGAACTCTATCTCTGAGTTTCAGGTGTCACTCAGACACCCAATGTCCTGGTGAACTAACAGGCTATATCCAAAGAGCTTAGTATCTCAGAATTTAGAAATAACACTCAAAACTCAGGAATAAATGTGACTGCTGTAACAGCTTACTCCCTAGGCCCTATTTTTCTTATAAACATTTTCTAAGTGAGAACATACAATATTTGTCCTTTGTTTCTGGCTTATTTCACTCAAGATAATGTCCTCAAGGTTCATTCAGCTTGTTGCATGCCTCAAGACTTCATTCCTTTCTGAAGCCACACAATATTCCATCATACGTATACACCATAGTTCACCGTCCGTTCATTAGTCAATTACCCTTCACCCACCTCCATCCATTGGCTATTGTGAACAATACCTTAAAAAGTTTTTAACCATATAAAAATCTCTCTTTTCAAAATAGATAACCAATATGCTTCTATATTTCTGTAAATACTATATTTGAAATCAATATTATGGATACTTTTTATAACATGAACTAAATTTCTACATTAAGAAATCTTTTCTTAATGCTGTTTATTTCTTAAAGATTCATTTCAACTCAGTTAATCAGAGCTCTTTCTGGAATATTACAGAACCCAATATCCAGCAGTAAGTTACTTATAATAATGTAAATTAGCAACTTCTCTTTAAATTATGACAACAAATATTGACAATTCCCCTAAATGGAAATTATATAAATATTACAGGGCTCACCTTGTATGATGATATTTGCCAGGGTGATATTTATTAAAAGGATATTCTTAAAGTGCAAAAACAGGCACCAAGTAGAGAAAAGCCATGAAATATGATGTTCTAGACTTTTTTTTTGATTAACATATTTTCAAGTAGAAATAAATTTCTAACTTCAGAAAAAAGTACAATGTATTGACACATATTACATATAAATTTTCCATATGATTTTAAAGGCATTTTCCCCAAGACAGCTTCTTTGGAAATGTACTAGGATGATATAACTATTTTGTCTCTCTATTAATAAGTCAATTCTTTATAATCTATTCTGTTTTCATTTCGCTGGCATTTCATAATCTTTTTTTCTATTACTTTTCAAATGTATTCTCTTCTTCATCCATGAATTGCCATTCTCTAAAACTTTTACATTAAATCAGAAAATTCAACATGCCTATTGTTTTTTTCATTATTGCCTATCAGTTTAGTTTAAGTACACAGGACTTTATAAAATGGAAATGAGAAATCCAGACATGTTTACTGATTTTAAATTCCTTATATATTTTCTGTATGAATCCACAGATTCTTCCACGGCAGGCATCAAAATTTCTGTATTATAATAAAGAAGCCTTAAAATCATCATAAGAGTCATGGGAATACAGAAGCATAAAGTTCATATTTAATCTTCTATTTTTGGCTTTCCTTCCACTCTTACAGGATGTGGGAAGAAAAGCAGTCTTTGTAGCGACAAAGATGACCAATATACCCTTGGGGAAAAGACTCATTTTCTTCGAGACTGAAAAAGGCAAATGTTGACACTTTAAGTATAGGTGTAAAATTTATAATTAACCTCTAGAACTGAGCTTTAATCTCTGATCAGTGAAAGTAAAACACTGCACAATATTGACTATGGATGGCATGGTCGAATCTACTAATACACTCATCATTTTAAATTTGATATTTAAATCAAAAGGGACTTAAACAATATGCAGGGGCTAATTACTTGGAGCTGCAAATGTGTAAAAGTCAATAATGACAGAGAGTAGTTTTCACTTTGAACTTAATCTACAAATAAATCCTTTTTGCCAATCTGTGCAATTCTTGAAAAATGTATTTGAAAACTACAAAGTTAAAGAGGAAAACATATCACAAACAAACCAGATATTTCAGAATATCATGTGAAGATAGTTTTTATTCAGATTAGATTTATTTCAGTTCAGAATGAGATATAGAATTCTCATCTATACCAAAAAAATCCAATGAATATATAGTTTCATGCTTGACAAAAATGTCCTTACAATATTGCCAAATGTGGCCTATGAGATTTCAGTTAGAAATCCAAAAAGTGAAGAGCGATGCCTAAAAGAGCGTAACGAGCAAAACAAATCCATCAATGTATCAAAAAATTAATGAATGCATCATGATCAAAAGGAAATTTAAGGCTGGTTCATTCTTCAATTATTTGGATTTATCCTATTTATATCTGTAGCTCATTTTTCCAGTTTGTTGTCTCTTTCTAATAACTTATTATATGTTACTCAAGAGTTAGTGATATTACTTTTTTTTTATCTATCATATGTGAACAGACCAGTCACAGAATAAAAAATACATTTGGCTAATGATCAAAGAAGAATGATAACCTTCTTCAATAATAAAATCATGAAAAATAATGCAACAATGAGAAACCAGTTTTCACTCACTAGGTTAGGAAAAATAGAAAAAAGGACAATATCAAATACTCATGAGGATACAAGGAAACAATCCCATCATGCACTGCTGATGGGAATGTGAATTGCTACATGTTTCCCAAGAGTTTACACAATTCTTGCTAAAATATAAAACACACATTTCCAAATCCAATAGAAAATTGAGAAAAATTAAACAGCCCTTCACAAAAAGAGAAAATTTGAATTGCATGTAAACTTTTGAGAAAGTGTTGGGAGTATAACTCGGGAAAATCTCTTTAGATAGCAGTTTGCAATATTTAGTAAAGATGAGTGTGCCCAGACAATTACATTTTACATATGTACCAGAGAAACTTTTGAACAAATTCACAAAGGTGTGCATGCAAGAAATTTTGTGTGGCACTTTTTGTAATAGTAAGAAATTGGACACAACTTAACTGTCCATTAACCAGAAAATGGATAAGTAAACTGTGGAATAACCCTACACTGGAATACTGTATCCCTCCAAAAATGAAAGGAATGGTGATACAGCACAGAAACATAACATTGAGTGGGAAAAGAAAGTTGTGGAATGATACCTACAATATGATAGCATGTATATACTTTTTTAAGTTTAAAAATTCATATATTACTTATGGACACATAAATATATATTGTAAACATAGAAAAACACATGGAAATAAAAAACACCATTAGTGTTCATTGCTTGGTTATATCATTTTTTAATGTCTAAAATATTTATTACAATGAAGAAGATGGAATTTACATTTCTGGCACATACTAAACTATATGTTCAGAATAACACCATTTATATACTGCACCTAAAATCACTGGAGAAATAAAATTGTGTAAAGGTCATAAAAAGTCATAGCTGACTTGGTATTGAAATAAGGCATTTCCTTTGAGGCAAGAAGCAGAAAAAAGGGAGGAACCCAGAAGTGAAAGTGAGCCCTGGATCCAGTGTTTGCAGAGGTGGTATCTGCAGATCCCTATAAGTGACCCAGAATCTACATTTAGGTCACCAACAGGGGGCAGGAGAGAGCCTGGGGGCTGAGCATAGTGAATGGGTAGATTGCCCAGCTTGCATGAAATAGCAATTCTCCAAAGGAGAATACAGAAAAATCCACACAGCAAAGAGTGAGATGAAGCATTGCCACCTCTTCCAGGCTTGGCCATGTAGAGCAGGAAAAAAGGGGGAAAAAGTTTTCCTGAGGTTTTCTAACTACAAATCTGCACTCATGAAGGTTCATGGTTAAATTCATAATAACTGTGTGTCCCAATCACCATAATCCAAATATATATATTTAAATGGGCTTCCAGATTGTTAGGTAACTGGCAGAGGTAAAAGAAAATCCTATCTGAAGGAATGCATTTCAAATGCAAACTTATAAAAATCCCTTTAAGGAAAACTCCAGTAACATGAGCTCATATTATTAAAAAAAATTCACTGAAACAGACGAGGAAACAAAACCACTGTGAACAATGTTATTCAGCCCTACCCCTAAACAAGGGTCAAATAAGGGCTCCCTAAACTGTTAGCTTCTATCCAGAGATGTCCCACATACTCAAATAATACCTGGCTTTCCCACAGCACAAAACAGGAGTACAGAGGCAGTCCCCAAATCTGCCCGCCATCCCTGCCAGTGCTCCAGCCTTGCCCCCACAGTACGCCTTCACCGTACCAGAATTAATCTCATTCTACAATTATCCCTATAAATGTCAGTCATCTCCAGAAGCCCCAGACTCCCAGTTCCCCTATCTCCCCTGTAACCTCTATGAGGCTCAGTACCTTCCTTCACGGCCCCCACCTCCCACCCTGCTCAATCCTGTCCCTTTTGGAAGTCAGGACTGATCATTAACACAATCTGCTCTGTCATCAATCTCCTTGATCTCGTGCTCTGCCATCTTCCTTTAGCAGGAACCCTGAGGATGCACCTTCCCCGTGTGCCTCTCATGTCATGGTGTGTGTTTGTTTGTTTTTCTCTCTCGTCAATAGCTATGTAACTTTGGATTTAGAGGTAGTGAGGGTGCTATGCTTGCTCCTCATTGCTGATTTCAGACCGTGTTTCCCTCCTTCCTCTCTAAACCCTCTCAGCTTTTAATTTCATGTAATCAGGCTATATAGCCCAGTTTTTTTTTAATGTTGCAATCAACTTCTACAGATGTCTACAATCACACCCTCGCACAGCTGCACCTACATACACATCCTCTGCCTTAGATGAACTAATCCTGCTCCTATCTAAAGCCAATCCCTCTCTTTTTGCAGTTAATACCAAATCCCTTCCCTTCTTGCCTATTCAATGACAGTGCTCCTGCAATTTTTCCTCTTTCTCTCCTATATCATCCTTTCATTCCATCTATTTATCATAACAAACACGTTCTCATTTATTCCATCTTAAAAATGAAACAAAAATAACTTCTCTTGACCACAATTCCCTTGGCAGACACCTACCCAAAATTCCCTTTAGAGCAAAACTCTTTTAATAAGTTGTCCGGTCGTCATCTCTCTCTCTCCCTCTCCCTTTTTCCCCTTCCATCTCTCCCTCTCTCCCTCTCTCCCTTTCTCCCTTACTTCCTCTCTCCCTTTCAATCTCCTCCTAAATCTGCTTCAGTCAGGTTTTTGTCTTCAACTATTTAATACAAAATGCTCTTGTCAAGTTCCCCAATGACCTCTACATCATAAAATCCAGTGAAAACTAAGTTCCTTTCATAACTGTCATTTGGCAGTTTGTCACTCCCTCCTTTATGATATGCTTTCTGCTTGGCTTTTAAGACAACACACGCTTTTACTGTCCTTCCTGCCCCAGTGGCTTCTTCCTGGCTGCTCTGCTGGATCCTCCTCTTCTCTCCAGTCCTTTCATGGCACACACACAAGAGCTCAGTGCTGGATCTTCTTCTCTAATTTATTTCCACACACTTCTTTGGTAATTTTATTCAGTGTCATGACTTTAAATACCTTTTATATGACAAAGACTTCCAAATTTATGTCCCAGCCAACATCATTCCCCGAAACTGCAGAAACATATGCTCAACATCTCCGCTTGTGCATCTACTAGAAACATCAATCACAACAGGTCCAAAACTGAACTTCTAATCATCCAGCTCCCTCCCCACCAAACATGCTCCACCCAAAAGTATTCTCTTCACCTTGCTTTATGGAAACACCATCCTTCCAGTTGCTCAGACCCAATATTGAAGAATTATTCTTTACTCTTCCTCTCTCATAGCCCACCTCTAATCTGCTCAGAAATCAACACCCAAATGTATCAGGAATCTGAACACTTCTTGCCACCTCCAATACCAAGTTACCATTATTTCTTGCCTGAATTAGTGTAAAATTCCTGAAGGGTCTTTTTGGTTCTATATCTGCACCTCTTTAAGTGACACTGCACATCACCTGTAGAGGCATATTAAAAATATAAATCAGATCATATCACTCAAATTCCTCCAGTGGATTCCTATTTAACTCCAAATAAAAACTGAAATCCCTACAAGGCCTGAAAAATCTCACTGTGATCTGAATCCTGTTACTCTTCTGAATTTTTCTCCTATTACCCTCTCTCCTTGTTCCCTCCACTCAATAATCCTAGCTGTCTTAGTCTGCCAGCGTCACCAAGACAAATGCTATACAGTGAGTTGGCTTAAACAACAGGAATTTATTGTCTCATGATTTTGGAGGTTAGAAGTCTGGTGCTGGTTTGCTGTAATCCTTGGGGTTCCTTGGCTTGCATCTCGGCCCCCATCACATGACTTCTCCTTCTGGCTTCTGCTTCTCCCTCACGCTCGTCTTTGTGTCTGTCTAGATTTCCTCTCCTTATAAGGACTTCAGCCCCATGGATTAGGACCCACCCTGATTCTATTTGGCCTAGAGATCTAAATAGGATTTTCAAAGATCCTACTCATAAATGAGTTCACATTTCAACTAATAATAGCATCTTCAACAGTCCTATTTACAAATGGATTCAGACTCACAGGAACGCAGATTAAAACTTGAGCATATCTTTTGTGGGAGACATGATTCAACCCCGACACTGGTCTTCCTTTGTTTCTCAAACACAGTTTAGAGCTTTTGCACTGGTTATTCCCCTCACCTCAAGCTCTCTTCCTCTAGACATCAATGGTCTACACTCCTCATCTTCTTCCAGTGAGCCCTCCCTCAGCACCTTATCTGAAATCACAGGCCACTTCATCCCCTGCCAGAAATCCGTATCCCCATTATCTTTTTTTCTCTTTTCTTTTTTCCATAGCACTTATTACTTCTTAATATACAATTATGCATTATCTGTTTCTCCTTACTGGCTTGTAAGCTGCATGAAGCCATAGAATTTTCAGGGTTTTGTGGAAATGCTTGGGTATTTCCCAAGTGCCTAGATGGGTACTAGCAAAAAGTAAGTGCTTAACGTAAGTTTATTAAATTAATGAATGAGGTTATTAGAAAAATTTGCATAATCAGACCCATAAATATTGTAGTTATTGTTGTAATCAAACAATGAATATGAAAATGATACATTTAGTATATTAAAGAAATAGGAGGGTTGTCAAATTGCAAAGAAACAGTAGATTAATAAAATTGACAGGGATCAACTTGAAAACAAAACAAATATGACATCTAGAGAAAATAAATATACTAATAGAAACTCAATGTATGTGTTAATCAGGAAGTTAGAAAGAGCTGAAAGGAGAAAACTGTACTGGAAGTAGAGCCGAGGAAACTATATAGATGACAGCAAAAGTGAGAAGGAGCAAGCATGTGAGGAAGGTCAAGGGATGCAGAAGCTGCAGTGAGAAGTTCTGAGATAAATGCCAGAAGGAGATATAGAGAAAGAGAGATGAAATGCTGGATGGGACTTTCTCCGAATTGATGTACACATGAGTGCTCATTTTCAAAAACTACAATGAACCCAGGCCGAAAAAAATGAAAGAAACTCAAATCTGTCCACATCAGATTCAGCACAACAAAGACAAAGAGAACATCTTAGATAAACACCAATGGAAAATATAGATTGCCTTAAATGGAATAACAATTAGAATTTTAGGCAAAGAGCATTCCTACAGATATACAGGAGAACCACACACTGATAAATGTATGTGCCAGAAATATAAAACAATTTGGAACTTGTATGTACCTGTATTTTTATATTTTTAAAAATATAAAAAAAGTCAAAGTTGAAATAATTTCAGGTGGAATATTGACGTGGCACAATGGGAGATTTCTAACATGGTTTTTGCAGTTTCATTAAGGCTATGGGTTTCAACAACATGTTTAAAAAGCTTTATCTAATGTACATGTATAAAATGTAATATCAAAGATCATATATGATTTGATCAAGATTATTAACAAGCTTGATCTAATGTGTATATAACACAACTGGCAATACACATTCTTTTTAAGCACATAAAACATTTATAAAATGGACCACCATTAACCCTTAAAGCAAGTGTCACAAATAATTCACATATTCAGTGTCAAACAGGTTATTTTCTGTGACCATTAGGTAGTTACATTACAAATCCTTAACATAAAGATAACTGAAAGCTGCCGCCCATATTTGGAAATTAAAAATATATATATACTTCTAAGTAATCTGTGAATCGTAGAACAACTCAAAATAGAGTAAAAAATTGATAATGAAATTATCACATATCAAAATTTGTGTGATACAGCAAAAGCAATAATTAGAAGGAAAGTTATAGACTTAAATGTTTGCACTGGAAATTAAGAAAAAGCTGAAATTAAATGACAATAGCATCCATCTAAAGGAAATGAAAAAAGAACAACAGAATAAGCCTAAAGAAATTAGAACAAAGGAAACATTAGTGAAATCAGGACAGAAAACAAACAAAAAGATGTAATTGGGAGGATCAATAAAGCCAAAAGTTTGTGTTTGAAATGAAACCTCTCCAAAGATTGATCAAGAAAAAAATAGAGAAGGCAAAAATAAACAGCAAACAGCATTATGAATAAAAATGGATCATGCACAGATGAAGAAGAGATTAAAAAATAAGAGACAACATTTGTCAATCAATTTGAAAATTGAGATGAAAAACACAGATAAACCAAATTTTCTCAAGAAGAAAAATACAGATAAACCAAATTTTCTCAAGAAAAAATTGAAAATATAAACAACATACACAGTTGGTAATTAAAAGTCTTTCCACAAAGAAAAAGGTCTAGGTGATTTTACATATGGTTTCTACCAAACACTTTAGGAGCAGATCATTAAACACTAAAAATATCAATACACTCTTTCAGAGTAAAGACAAACAAGTATAGCACCCCAATTCATTGTTGAGACTAATAAAACCTGTCACAAAGACCTGAGAAGGGCAAAGGATAAGAAAGAAAAATTAGAAGCCAACTTCACTAGTGAACAATGATGTAAAAACTAATAAAAATATTAATATTGTACAAAACATTAGCAATATATGAAACACATGTCACATCATGACCAAAATGGATTTATTCCAGGAATGCAAGTTTGGTTCAACATCAGAAAATCTCCACTGCAAGATTCATTACATTAATGAAACACACTCCATTTCCGATTGAAGGAAAAAAACTAGATGATCCTTTCAATAGGTGTAGAAAAAGCATTTGAAGAATTTAACAAAATCCATGATTTAAAAAATCTCTTAGCATCTAAGAGGCATTCCTTATTCTGAAAAAGTACATCTACAAAAAACAAGTGAACAACAGAGAAACCTGATGGTGTATAGCCTAATCACTGGTGAAAATGATACAAAGCTTCAGAAGAAATTGGGGAACAGCTAATGATTTTCAATAACCTCACTATTGTCCCAAATTTCTCCCGTAGCTTTTGTAATATAACAATGATAAGTCAAAGCAAAAACGCATATGGGTACAAGCTTTGGAAAGGAAGAAAGAAAACTATAACATTTTATACTCAAGATTTTCTCTATAGAAAACCTTAAAGAATCCATGAGAGAAGTTATCAAGTTTTCCAGATATAAGCTCAATAAACAGGTCAGTTGGATTTGTGTAAACCAAGAAGCATTAGGAAATGCCTTTTAAATGATGTGTACAATGTTAACAAGAGAAATATAAGATACTGAGGAAGTATCCAACAGAAGAAGTATAAGGCACTATTTAAGAACTTTAAAAACTTTTTTGAAAGATATTACCTAAATAAACAGAGAAACATACAGTGTTTATGTATGGAAGTCAGTATTATAAAGACATCAATTTTCTTTTTTATAGTTACAATACAATGGAAATGAAATCACAGAGGGGTTTTTTTCATAGAGCTTGTCAAACTCATTCTAAAATTTGTTCGGAAGAGTAAAGAGGCAAACGTAAAGATACTCCTAAGTAATAATAATATTAATATTAATAATAGCAAAAACATAATGGCACTTATTACGTGACAGTCACTGTTCCAAGGGTTTTATGCTTATGAGCTTAATCGCAAAAAGCCTACCAAGTAAGTTCTATTACTCTCATCCATCTGTCAGATGGCAAGATGAGGCCCAGAGAAGTTAAGCAAGTTGGTTGAGTGACAGCTGTCACAGATGAAATCCTGTTATGTAGCTCCATAGCACTATGGAGAACCATCTCTGCCAGAAACAGAATAAAGTTACAGCAATTAGGACATTATGGTGTTATTGCAAAGTTAACTAAACGGGTCGGAAAGCCCAGCAACAGACCTATCCATGAAACAAAAGGCTGATACAGGAAAGAGGTGATACTGTGAGTCAATGGGGAATACAATGGGCTTTCAACAAAACTGCATTTAGAAAATTGGTTATGTATATGATTTTTTTTTTTTTTTTTTTGCAAAACAGAAAATGAATCCCTACCTCACATTAGTCACAAATTCAATTTCAGATAAAGGTCTTACATGTTTGTTCTGGTTTGCTAAGGTTGTCCTTATGCAAAATACCAGAAATGGATTGGCTTTTATAAAGGGGGGGTTATTTGGTTACAAAGTTACAGTCTGAAGGCCATGAAAATGTCCAAATGAAGGCATCAACACAAGTATACCTTCATTGAAGGAAAGCCAATGGCAGCTGGAAAACCTTTGTTAGCTGGAAGGCACGTGGCTGGCGTCTGCTGATCCCAGGTTGTGCTCCAGCTCCACTCTCAGCTCCTGTGTGTTCTTCAAAGTGCCTCTCTTGGCTGCAGCACCTCCTTCTGTCTGTGAACACTATTATAGAACTCCAGTGATTCAATTACTGGAATGGGTGGGGTAACATCTCCATGGAAATTATCCAATCAAAGGTCTAGCCCACAGTTAATTGAGTCACATCTCCAGGGAAACACTCAATCAAAGGATTCCAACCTAATCAACACTAATACATCTGCCCACACAAGACTGCATCAAAGAATATGGTGTTTTGGGGGACATAATACATCCAAACCATCACAATGTTGAAAGCCAAATCCTTAAAATGTTTACATACGAAGATATAGAATAATTTTTATGACTTCTTAATACCCCAAAGCACAAGATAGAAATTAAAAGACTGATGTATATTGTTACATTAAAATTTACAAATATTCGGTTCATCAAAGATGATAGAGAGAAAAGTCACAAGCTGGGGGAAAAATCACTGCACATATAATCATTAAAGCATTTGATTTTATACTCTCTTCCCAATAAAAGTGAACGTTAGAGTAAGACTCTCACCTTCATCCTCCATCATTTCTCTCTGTAGCCCACCCTCACAGTTTTAAAACAAGCTTATTGAATTTGACAAGCAGACCAATTCTAATTTTACTACATTTTTACAAATCTAGGATTTAACAGTAACCGTGCTAGCATATTTAAAGGTTGGATTTTAAAGCAGTAATTTAAGGGTGTCTTTAGGAAAATAATCTCACATAATTGTTAAACTATGTAATGGGCCCTATGTTATAATGTTAAAAGCAAAGAAGAAACACTGGGGATCGGCTTGCCAATCAATTTTTGCATCTCTTCCCCCTTTATTATGTTCCCCTGCTATTATTTATAAAGCCTGACAGACTAAGTTAAGTATAAGATTAAACGAGGAAGGAGTCAGGTAAAACTGCTGTGTTGAAACAAGGAGCTCAAATATATTAACATTTCCGATGCCCTCTCACTCTTGGAAATGATTCCATCACTGTGGCTGAGGAAACTGTATCTTTAAGGCTCCCCTGGAGGCCTAACCGTGCATGATCAGCAAATGAACTTGGCATATAAGAAACATACCTCCTGTTTACATGTACGGATTGCACCCCCTTTCCTTTCAATGATTGTCTTCTCTCCCCTCAGGGTGGTGTAAAGATTAGAAGTGGAGGAAGGAGAGTAAAGCAGTGACGTTCTGTCACCCTTGGATGCTGCCCGCTAGGCTGTGGCGTGGAGGGTTTACCTTACTTTCTTGGTGGAGTTTGCTCTGGGTGGCATTGCACCGTAGTATCTGCAGTACCTGACCCGGACCTACGCAAGAGGGGTGCGTACGTGAGCTTGGGAGAGCTTTCCCCCCAATTTTCTGAATCCGCCACCGGTGACCGGGACCAGCCTGGCCAGCACTGCTGTTTGGATGGGGTGCCCTGAGCCCGGGCCTGATCCTGCTTGGGTCCTGGTCCCCAGAAGTGCCTGCCCAGGAATTTTCTGAGTCCCCTATCGGTGGCTGGTTCTTGGCTGAACCATCAGCGCCTACTAGGCAGGGTGCGGGAGATTCGCCTGGGACCGGTCCTAGTTTCCTCTTTTCCAGGCTCTCCCACAACTCTACCCCGAGGATGGGGTCGAGAGCTGCGGAAGGAGCCCGGGACTCGTGTCTATACGGACATCCCATTGCCAGCATGCATTGCATTCCTGGGATCCAGTCATTTAAGCTGCCAACATGTGACTGACACGCTGACGCTGGGTGTCTCTCACCCTGACGGGACACGGCTGAGTTCAAAGCTCGGGGCTCTCTAAGGTCCATGGCCAACTCTCGGACTTGCGCCGATTTGCGGCTCCTGTGTGGTCTCTCGCTTGTCCATGCTGTAACCAAGTGCCGCCTCGGGACTCCAGCGCCGAGGGTACGGGGATGGCGCAGTAGTCCCTCCCCGGTGCGCCCCCGCCGCTGGTGCCCAGGACGCTCACCCCGCCCTCCGCAGCTCCACACCACCCGCCAGGCAGTCCTTTAATTGCTGTCCTCTCTTGCGGCAATAGATGTGGTGACTTCAGGCTCTCCCCTTCGGCTAGAAGCTGAGCTTGGACCCGGAAGGGCATTCCTCTAGAAACCCGCTTTTCTGGCTTGTCCCCAGGGCCCTCGCCTGTTCGCCCCTCTAGAGGAGTTGCTTGGAAGGCAGGGGTGTGTGAACTCTGAAAGAGATTCCATTCTCGGAATACAGTGATTGCGGCCAAAGAGCTCAAGTAAATATGGCTGGAAGATGAGTTGTTCTATTTCTGATGTTATAAAACTCTGAATGGTTAATTTTAAATGACCAGAAAGCATATGACCATTGCTATTTCCCTGCATACCCCACGTTTAATAAACCAGAAGGCTGGTTTATTAAATCATCAGTCAATTGACTGCATCTATGGCTGATTGCATCAATGAAGGACGTACGTGTCTTCTGCAATGAGAGAATTCAATCAGTTGGATTGAATCTAATCAGTTGAAGGCCTTTAAGAGAGAAGAGGGAGAACTTTCTTTTCTTCTTCAGCCAGCCAGCCTCTCCTGGGGAGTTCATCCAAGACCTTCATCAGAGTTGCCAGCTCACTGCCTGCCCTACAGAATTTGGACTCATGCATCCTGCCCTATGGAATTTGGACTCATGCATCCCCACAGTTGCATGAGACACTTTTATAAAATCTCATATTTACAGATATCTCCTGCTGGTCCTGTTTCCTGAGAGAACCCTAACTAATACAGGCCCATACATTATGTAATGCAGTTTTTCTTCATTCATATTGTTTATGTTTATATAAATGGAGCTCCAGGTTCTGTATACTCTAGAGCAGGACTGACACTCTGTATTCACTTATTCTGTAAAACTTTCTTGAAGGCCTCCCTACTCCTTTGATTATCTGTTTACTAGGCCACGTGAACCTGCCTAAGTGGGAAGAATTATTAATTTCATATTTGAAAGGTAAAGACTGAAGCAGAACACTTAGTGACATATTGATTTGAATGTTTCTTCTACTTTCAGATAATGAAATGACCTTAAAATAACCCTTTTTCTCATGCACAACTAACACAAAAGAGTATAGTATGTTTTAGTGAAATGGTATAAACTCCAAGTCATGCATTTGTAGTATTCACTTTCTGGCAATTTCAACCCATAACTGGAAGTATATAATTCCGGGTGCAAATTCAATTGGAAGGCAGAAGCTCATGGTGTGGGAGGGACTTGGGGGACAAGTCCAAGATGAAGTGGAGTGCTTGAAGTGGAGCTGTGACACCTTTCTCCTTTCATGCATTGTAGAAGATTAAGAGACACCTCTATATCCCCAAGACCTCCCACTTCAAGTCTCAAAGAAACACCAATGTCTGATGGCTTTCTTCATGTGTCCCTCTTACACCCTTTAAGATAATTCACTAGAATTAAGTTTTATCCACAAGAACTGAGATAAAATATGTGGCAATAATGGTACCAGCAGAGATCATGGGTTTTGGAATCAGATAAATCTGGGTTTAAATCTTGACTTCAGCCACTTATATTCTCTGTGATCTTGGACAAGTTATTGAACTTTTCTGAGCTCCAGGTACTCCACTATAAATGCAAAATAATAATGCTTTCTTCACAACATGGATAATGTAGACAAGTGCCCAGAACAAAATAATTATTACTATTATATCACCATATACAGTCCTTTGCTGATACTGGTCATTATAATTAATAACAATTATTTTTAGTGTCAATAATTTAGATAGAATGGAACAATGCATACTTGGAAGATAATTTGGTAAACACTTCATCACTATCAAGTAATAATGGTACAGTAGCCTGAAAAAGTTCATGTGCAAAAAGGCTAAATTAACTTGGTGAGATTGAGGAATGCAAATGAGAAAAAGAAATAGATTGTATGCAATATGAGGTTGAAAAGACATTCAACCACTTTTGCATAACATTAAAACTATAGTTGGAAGCTCACAGTCAAATTTTAGAGGGAAAAATGTAGTCAAAACAGGTGTTAGATTAAATTGGCTCATAAATTTAAAGCAAGTGCTTAATTCATTCAAATCACTTGGATAAGCAGGTAGCCACAAGTATATATGTATAGAATTTTCTTACAATATTCTTTTTTTCCCCACTAACATCAATTCTCCTGTACATTTCAGACTTTTAAATTACATTTAATCTGAAGCAACAACCCTGCCTCAAATCTTGTAGGAACTTTGGGATGCCTGGGACAAGTGTCCTTTTACATCATGTAAAGGAAAATTAACAACTGACCCTAACCCTAATATACCTATTCTCACAATATTGACTAATGATAGAACATTTATTTAAAATATATTGTTAATACTACTTGGTGAATAAGTAAATTGCTCCGTTATTGCACGTATCCGAGTTCCTATGGATTTATTAATTTTAGCATAATGGCCCAATAGTTTTTGAAATCTGAATGTCTTATCTTTTAACATTTTATTTACCCAGAAAACATCCCGAAATCTTTGCTGCATTCTCATCATTTCCTTCTGCTGGCTATCATTTAAGAATGTAAAAATTAGGGACCATCAAGTGACTTGGAATATTTGTTGCTCATCCTAGTATATGATTAATACGTTTTTATTTATGAGCTCATCTGCCTGGGTGGTCAGAAATCATAATGGTGCGTGCACTGGTGGCTGTGACCAAGTGACTGGAAGCAGAACTGATTACCACAGTTAATAGTTAAAATACTGGACCAAATATATTAAACAACAGTTTTCAGATTGTGATGGCAAAGAAAGGAGAATTATAAAATTTGATCCCTGAGCTTTCTGCATGTAGGCACTTAAAGATTATGATGGGGATGATGAAATCAAGTGGAGCCAAGCTGAGAGACAAAGACTGAAGTCAGGGAGGAGAAGGCTGCTGGACATTGTGGAACAGAGAACTGAGAGAATGGAACGGCATAGGAGAAGCATCTGCATGAAGACTTCCTTGAGTCTTGAGCTGAATACTAAGTTGTCTACACAGAGGGTGAAACTCCAAGATGTCAGATCAGAAATACTACTCGAAAAAAGCTGAAAAACTAAAACCATAAAACTTATATGTGAAAAAGGAGAAAATCTTCACTACTGAGGGTAGGCAAAGCTTTCCTACACAGGACACAGAAAGCACTGACATAAAAGAAAAACACTGATATATCGAGTTTCTTAAAAATTAAAATCCTCTCTAGTAAAAGACACCATTATGAAAATGAAAAGGCACACCACAGGAGAGAAACTGTTTGCAACACATACATCTGATAAAAGATGTATGTCCAGTATACTTATGAAGAAGTCTTGCAACTTAATAATAAGAACACAAAGACCTCATTTTTTTAAATGTACAAAAGATCTGAACAAACACTTCACACAAAAAAGATAAAGCATGGTCAGTAAGCTCATCAAATGATGCTCAACATCATTAATCAGCAGCAATCATTAAGGAAACCTCAATGACTGTATTAGTTTCTTAGCTGCTAAAAGAAACACCACACAGTGGATTGGCTTAAACTACAGGAATTTATTGGCTCTTGGTTTTGAGGCTAGGAGAAGTCCAAAATCAAGCCATTGGCAAAGTGATGCTTTCTCCCCCAAAGCCTTTGACATTCTGGGGCTGGCTGCTGGTGATCCCTGGTCCTTGGCTTTTCTGTCACATGGCAATGCACACAGCAGACTCCTCTCTTCCTTCTGCCAGGCTCTGTTGACTTACAGCTTCTGACTACTCCACGTGACTCCTTCTTTATGGCCTTCTATATGGGGCCTCCAGTAATAGGAGTAAGACCCATCCTGACTCACCTTAACTGAAGTAGCCTCATCAAAAGACCCTATTATCATTGATTCACACCCATAGGAATGGATCAAGATTAAGAACGTGTTTTTCTGGGGCACATAGCTCCAAGCCACCAAAATGATTTACCACTACACACATTAGAAAGGCCAAAATTTAAAAGGCTGATAATCACAAATATTGGTGAGAATGGAGAACAACTGGAACTCTCATACATTACTGGTAGGAGTATAAAATGGTACAACTTCGGAAAACAGATTGGCTGTTTCTTAGAAAGTTAAACATACTTACCATGTGACCCAGCAATATTACTGCTAGTAATGTAAAAGAAATGAAAGTATTTGTCATGCAATGACTTGTACAGAAATGTTCTATGCAATTCTATTTAGAATAAATTGGAAAGAACACAAATGTCTATCAACAATGGAATATTGCTCAGCAATTAAAGGGAACAAACTATTAATACACGCAACAACGTAGAGCAATATTGAAAGCATGATACTGAACAAAAGGAGTCACAACAAAGATGCACATGCTGTAGGAGTCCATTTATAGAAAGTTGAGATTAGGATAACTAATCTACAGTAACAGAATGTTGAAGAGTGTTTGCTGAGGATGGATGGGCAGGAATGTGGTTTACTGCAAAGTGGCACAAGAGAAATTTGGGGAGAAAAATGTTCTATATCCAATTGTGGTGTGGTAACAGGAGTGTAAAAATTCTTGTGTTTGTATTCTTAAATTATACCTAATTAAAGTTGATTTAAAAAGTAACAAGGAACCATAAAACTTATAACTATACTTATAAAACATTTTATGTAAAAATATGTTTTAAGCATACCTAAACTATTTAGAATATCAATTCCTTCATATTCACATATATATATACCCTATTTAATGAAATTTGAGGGCTTTTTTTTAGTATTTTCATATTATGTGTTAAAACCCTTTATCCTGAACAAATGCTTCTTCCCCGTAGAGAAAATAATGTAGTTATCAACTCTACAGACTAATCACTCTGAATTAAACATTTTCTTTGGGTAAAACAATTTAAATCATCTTGAAAATTATCTAGATTATTGGTAAAAGTAATTAAGGACTAGAAAAAAGGTAATTATAATTTCTGGTGGATGAATTGATAGGGATAAAGTAAGAACTGACCTGAACTCTCATCTAAACCAGAACAAAATTAAACAAAATTCTAAAACTTTAGTTGAATTTTTAATTAATTTTCACACACCAGTACACTTCTAAGTACTGCATTTTCACTGAGGACAGTACATAGAAGTTCCCTCAAAGAAATGTGTTATGGTACTCATGACAAGGCAGGAATCTTCTAGAAATATTTTCCAAAATATATATGACAGTTCCTTTTCTAAGACCTATAAATTCTTAAAGGAATTGGCTTAATTTCCGGATGAAGTTTCTAAAATTGTTGAAGTTTACATGGATTGAGGAGAAACCGAATCTTTCTAGGGTATAGTTAAATAAAAATAAAGGGTAAATTTCCAAGTGCTTTGCATGGCACCATAATAACAGAGGTTCTTGACTACCACAACTGTGTACTCTCATTGCAGGGTTCCATGGTATCTGAAGGGGGAAGTAAGGATGTAGTTTTGACATGGACAAGTTGCAGTCAAAACAGCATCTTGCAAAGGAAGGCTACCTGAATAAAATTTTGATGATGTCTTTGATATTTCCCTGTCAGCATAGTCTCCATTAAGTAAACATGGCTATGTGGGCTCTGATGTTAATTTTTTTTTTCTGTTTAATTTTTTGTGAAAATAATACATATATCTATTTTTAAACTTCAGAAAATACCACAAGTCTTACAAAGAAAAATAGCAGTCTTTCCTGCACTTCTTCTAGCATTTACCTCCATAATTCTAAATGATATCCTTAAAACTTTATTTCTTGATTTGTCAAATCTTAAATTCATCCCTTTTGGAGCTCTCTGCCCTCCTTTTCTCATTTGGGATCCACAGCTTTGTTTACACAGCACTCATCCTGGGACTTCCATTCTCGTCTCCTGTGTGAGATCCCCTCTTTCCCGGACCTGGCTCCCCCATCTTTCCTGGACCTGTCACTTCCCTTTCTCTTGGTCTATTCCCTCATGTTTTAGTCCATGCTATAGTAGCTTCCTGAGAATTTGTAGGAATTTTTTTTTAATTACCCATCTGACGTGTCTTTGGTCTCTGCTCACATGTAGTGGCTTGTTTGGGTACAGAATTATATAAATCACAAATTTCCTTTAGAATTTTCATGGCATTACTCCACACTCTTCTAATTTCCAGTGTTGTGGTTAAAACTGTAACCTCATTTTATTTCTTTATTCTTTGTATGACCTTTTCCTCCCACTCTCCAGAAACTAATATTGAGAGTGTCTACCAATGAAATGACTGCGTTCCACTGTGCTAGGTAATACTAATTTATGAGAATTGATTGTTCAATCTTCAAGAATCTCGAGAGCCATTTGATGTTAAATTGATAGACTGAAATAAACCATGGTGGGAATATTTACACCATTGAAATCAGCAAATACTACAAATCAGAGCTTTTCCCCCTTGCTGTAGAACCATTTGCTATACATTTATTAACATACCACCTACTGTCTCCTATCTAATTACCCTACAGTGAAACTAATCAATCGGATTAGCCACACCCATACACTCAGATTTTACTGTTTACTCTTAAATATGAATGAGTACCCAAGAATCCTCAGTAACCTGAGGAAAGTCTGCAACAGAAAAGAAAAAAACTGTAAAAAATAAACAAAGGAACTCAAAGGAACAGGGATGATACTGGAAGAAAAAGAATACTAAAAATGTAATGTTAAAATCTTCAGAGAGGAAAGGCGACTATATATCTACAAAACAGTAATAGTGTAGGGGAAAAGTAAGGAACACTCAAAGAACAAGAAAGAACTCTCGGCAATATGCTAGCTGAAATAAAGAAAAATCAATATAAGTATTGTTAGATATAGTAGAAGAAAATGTCCCAGGAAGTACACCTAAATGAAAGAGATAATTAGAGGATTACTACAGGAGGATGTACCCTCTGACACAGTGGAAGAGAGAACAGAGCCAATGTAAGGCCAAAAAATATCAAGGAAATAACACAAGAAAATTGCCCAGAACACTAGATGACTTTTCACTGAAAAAGTTCATCAAAAGGTTCAGAACAATAAATGAAATACATACACACGCACATACAAAAGCATAACACCATAACCTTTCAGTGCAGTGGAAATATGAAAAAAAAATCCTTCAAACTTGGAGAGTGGGAAGAATAGGTCATACAAAGAATGAAAGAACAAAATGGGGTTGCATGTTTTAATCACAACAATGGAACTAAGAAGAGAGTGGAGCAATGCCATAAGAATTCTAAAGGAAATTTGTGATTTATATACTTCTGTACCCAAACAAGCCACTAAATGTGAGCAGAGACCAAAAACATTTCAGATAGGTAAGGGGTGATATCATCAACATGTCGATGTACAACATTCCTGAGACAGGCTCCCCTCAGAATCAGCTAATTAAAGAACAAATCTTACTTGCTTAGAACTCTGGAGGATGACAGAGATTGGAGAAGGACGACACAAATACTGAATAAAAGAAAACTAATCTCCAAGATTACGTAGGAGATTTACTTTCTGGACATATTGGTCCATATCACTTCCCCTCACTCAGTCCTATGCAAGTTGGGAGTCATGCAGAGGCAGCATGCCCATGTCCCTTCTGCCATGGATGCAGACTGCAGAGCCACTCATGGCAGCGAGATTAGAACCCCATGCATATCCAGGTACAGGGACCCAGATCCACAGATGCCCAGGGTAGAGCACAATATGCTACTGAGTGCCACATAAAAAAGGGCCCCCAGAGGAAGAGAGAGAGAAAGAGAAAGAGAGGGCTCTACACTCACTCAATACAGTCTGTTTGCTGGACCACCAAAATGCAAAAAGGACCTTTATGCATTGACCCACCTTTCTGGATTGATTCCATCTGGGCCCCCAAAGGAGGAAAACCTAATGGGAAAGAAACCAGAGACAGAAACCTCGCAAGAAAGAATAAGGGGAGGGGAGTAGGAAACTGAGCTGCAGTAAGACTGACGGGTCCCAGAACTGAAAAGTGTAAAGAAAGGAGGGCATTGAGTGAGGGAGAGAATTTAAACAAATAATAGGAGCTGGGGAGGAAATTCTGCACAATAAATGAAATACATACACACACACACACATACAAAAGAATAGCACCATAACCTTTCAGTGCAGTGGAAATATGAAAAGAAAATCCTTCAAACTTGGAGAGTGGGAAGGATAGGTCATACAAAGAATGAAGAAACAAAACGGGGTTTTGTTTAGAAACAAATAGAAAAGATCAAGATTTCTGGAGAAGGAACAGGGGAAAGGAAGCTTTCTCCTGGAGGTGAAACAATTGCACAAAAAGTGCAATCTTAAAAATTATACCACATAGGGCAAAAAACATATGAAGAAGAGCCTTAACACAAAGCCAACCAAAATAAAATTCTAGATAAGAGGGAGAAACTGACCTTCAGAGTTAACACATCAAAATAAACAGATACTAAGGCATCAGCAAAAAATTACAAGCCATACTAAAACACAAGAAGGTATGGCTTAGTGAAGGGAACAGGAAGATACAGCTTAGTGAAGGGAACAAATTAAAATTTCAGAGGAGACACAGAATTTGGAACAACTAATCAAAGAAGTCAAAAAACCTCCTAAATCTATTCAAGGAGATGGAGAAAAACATCGATGTAGAGCTAAAGGATATTCAGAACACAATGTGTGGAGGACTACAAGGGAAGATGGCAGAGTAGGGAGCTCTAGGGCTCAGTCCATACACCAAAATGACTATTAAACAGACAAGAACTATCTGAAACAACTACTTTGAAACTCCAGAGGTCAAAAGAACTTCTGCTCCAGGGATGAGCAGAATGAAGAAACTGATAAATTACAGTAAAGAACTTTAAAGTGTTCTCTCTGCATGGTAGCTACTAGTACCCATCCCCCACTCTTGAGGCAGGCCACCATGGGGTCCAGTCCCTGACTAGCTGCTAGTGACAGAGATATAAAAATCCTCTTCCCCCAAAATAGGGATGGGTACAGCTGATCACTGATCATGGCTTTTGATTAGTGAATTCAGATCACTGAGTCCCATCTCTGAAGGCAGCTACTGTTTCAACCTACCCCAGACAAAGGCAGTGGCAGTCATTATTTCAACCCTCCCTGGACAGGGGCAGAGGCAGTGGAGATTTAAAGATGCAATGCTTCCTCAGGACTGTGAGAGACACTTAGCTAAAGGACTGCATTTGCTAGGCAAGTCAGGAAAGCTTAGCTCTGGGAAGCTTTTGGAAGATATTTTGGCATCCTTCTAGGTCTCCTCTGCAGCGCACATTGAAGCCAGTCTGTACCACCTTTGTGGGACCCTGGTCCTGTGTTGGCTGGGAAAGGCTGACTTGGGAAAGTCCTCTCTTGGATGACTCTCTTTCTGGAATTTGCCCTCCAGGCAAAAGATGCATGAGACAACAAAAGGAACATAAAAAATTATAGAGGAGGACACTCTGGGAAAAAGGCCCACATGTTTCAAATACCTGGAAGAAAGAGGTATGTCTCCTGGGAAGCAGAGGGGACAACCAAACTCCTGTAAACTGGGGGACTCCAATAAAACTAACAAGCAAAAGTCCAGGATGACAGAGGCCCAGAAGGACAAGGAAAACCTTGAACACTTCATTTGCTTTGGACAGATCTTCCTGATAGGAGGGCTAAAGCTCCAAAAAAACTCTGTCTTATCACCAGCTGGTTACAAAACCAAGAAGCAGACATTCCAGAGAGTAAATCTCAGAGTTAAGATTTTTAAATATTAAAATTTACAGAGTGCAACAAAAGAGTACAAGAAAAACAAAGAAACATGAAATGTTGGCCCATTAAATGGAAGAGGATAAAAATACAGAAAACACTAATGAAGAAGATGAGAATGTGGACATACTGAACAAATCCTTCAAAAAATGATCCTAAAACTATTCAAGGAGATGAAGGAAAGTACAGAGAAAGAACTAAAGGATATCAAGAAACAATGAATGATCAAGGAGTCTAAATAAGTAGAGACAGAAATTTTAAAAAGAACCCAAACACAATTACTGGACTTGAAGGCCACAATAATGGAAATGAAAAATGCCCAGGAGGATTTCAAGAGCAGATTGGAGTTGGCAGAAGAAAGAATTGGAGAAGTTGAAGACAAGACATTTGTTATGTGTCAGGCTGAGGAGCAGAAAGAAAAATGAGTTATTAAGGACAGAAGAAGATGGCAGCATAAAGAGGAATGGAAGCTAGTTTGTCCCAGTGGAACAACTAAGAAACGACCAGGAACATCTAGTAAATAATCTGGAAAAACTGTCAGGGAACAAACATGACTGTCCACTCCTCATACACCAACCTGAATTGGGAGGAATGCCTGAGATCACAGCATAAAATCTGTTAAGTAAAAACTGCAGATTCAAGCCAGGAGCCCCCTCTCCCCCATGGCCCGGACTGCAAAGCCTCATGGTGCTAGAGAGCAGCACTCTTCCAGCAAGTGAATATAGCTCAGCTGAGCTCCAACTGGGGTTTTAATTAACAAGTGTGGACTACTCAATACAAGCTATGGATCCCCAACAAGCAGACAGAAGCTTTTGGTGACAACTGACCTTGGATAGCCGGAGGATGGTCACAGACTGGCCCTGAAGGGGGTTTTCTGTCCCTTCTATAGCTCAGTGGAGAAAGTGTCAGCCATTTTCAGTTCCCAGCACTCTGACCCAGACGAGGGTGGAGACAAACGATTGTATTGATACAAAGATAATATGCAGAACATTGGAAAATAATAAGAAATGAAAAACAGAGTGAAAATGTAGGTGAAAATTTAATTTACATAAAAGGTAGCACTGCAATGTAGTGGGTATAGGATGATCTTTTCAATGATTTGGGGGCAATTAGATAACTTTATGGAACAAGCATTAATTCTGACCCCTATCTCACACCATATAAAAAATTAATTTCAGTTGGACTTTAGATCTAAATATGGGAGTCAGAACAAAAAAAAATTTCTTAAATATAATATATGCAAAAATGATCTGGGGTAGGGAAATATTTCTTAAATGGGGCTGTGCCAGTTTGAATGTATTATGTCCCCAAACACCATTATCTTTGATGTAATCTTTGATGTAACATATCAGTGTTAATTAGATTTTAATTCTTTAAGTGTTTCCATGGAGATCTGACCCACCCAACTGTGGGTGATGAACCTGATTGGATAGTTTCCATGGAGGTGTGGCCCCACACATTCAGCATAGGCCTTGATTAGTTTACTGGAGCACTATATAAGCTCAGACAGAAGAAGCGAGCTTGCTATAGCCAAGAGGGACACTGAAGAATGCCCAGAAGCTGAGAAGAGAGGAGCTGCAGATGAGAGACAGTTTGAAGACGGCTGCTGAAAGCAGACTTTTGCTCCGGAGAAGCTAAGAGAGGAAAAATGCCCCAAGAGCAACTAAGAGTGACATTTTTGAGGAACTGCAGCCTAGAGAGGAACGTCCTGGGAGAAAGCTATTTTGAAACCAGAACTTTGAAGCAGATGCCAGCCACGTGCCTTCCCAGCTAACAGAGGTTTTCAGGACACCATTGGCCATCCTTTAGTGAAGGTACCCGATTGTTGATGACTTTTACCTTGGACGCTTTATGGCCTTAAGACTGTAACTTTATAACCAAATAAACCCCCTTTTAAAAGCCAATCCATCTCTGGTGTTTCGCATCCTGGCAGCATTAGCAAACTAGAACAGGGGCATTATTCATAAAGGAAAATACTTGATAAATTGGACGACAGTAAAATTAAGAACCCTTGTTTCTCAAAAATGAGTGAAAAGGCAAATCCTAAAGTAGGAGAAGATATTTTTACACATATAACTTATAAAAGGCTCACATTCATGGATATACAGCAATTCCTTTCAAGTTAGTAATAAAAAGACCACACAATAAAAATATGAAAAAGACTTAAACTGACACTTCATAAAAGAGAATATTCAAGTGACCAATTAATACATGAAAAGTGTTCAACTCATTAGTGATCAGGGAAATACAAATTAAAAACATGATGGCATATCACTGCACACCTACCAAAATGGTTAAAATTAGAAAGGTGATAGTAGAAAGAGTCGATATTCTGTGGTTCTCTGTGCAGTAATCTTTTATTAGATTTATTCCTATGCATTTAAAATATTTATATTATTTTATATGATACTGTTAATTAAATTTTGTTTCCTAATTATCTGTTGCTGTATGCTGGAACACAATTAATTTTATAATCTGAATGGTATCCAAAATCCTGCTGATTCTAGCATCTGTGTCAGTTTTGAGGGCGGTTTAAATAGACTGATTATTTTCCTTATTAAGGGCTGCATTTTCCCACTTCTTTGTATGCCTGGTAATCTTTGATTGGATGCCAGCCATTGTGAATTTTACATTGCTGAGTACTGGTTATTTTGCATTTCAATTCTCCTTGTACCTGTACCAAATCATCACCAAGTCTTTCTGATTCTTTCTTTGTGTTGTCTACTAATCCTTGCTTTTCAATTCTGTTTGCACAATAACCACTCACTTCCTCATCACCACTTATTTATATTTCTGCAATATCTGGGTGTTTTCTGCCCCAGTCTCTTTGCCCTCCAAGTCACCTTATATAAAACTCTAGAACACATGCATGTGTTTCATATATAATGTATGATACCCAAGATTACTGGGAGGAATCAATCATAATTAGCGACCATGTATATAGAACATATTATATGCCGGGGCTTAAAAATACAGTATTTCTAATCCTCAAAACGTCTCATTGAATTGGATAATTATATCCTCATTTTATAAGTGAGAAAACTGAGTCTCAAAAACCTTTTATCTCTGCAATGACTCATACCCCATATGAAGGAAGGGTATGATTCTAATTTCACATTTGCTTAAATCCCAAGCTCATAGTCTAAGGTGACACAGCTCACTTCTATTGAATATGTTTTATGTTATGAATGTTCTAAAGTCATTTTTTAGTCTTTTCAACTAGACTATAAGCTTTTTGAGGTCTTTTAGTTCTTTGATACCCTCCAAGCACAAATTGCCTCAGCAGACAATAAATATTAATCAACTGGTTGAATTTTTGTAGTACAATTCCTCAAAATAATAATAGGTAGGTATCAGAGGTGGTGCTCAATATGGATAGTCAGTAAGGCTCTTTGGCTCCAAAATTTTACTTACTGGACAATGGGCCATTGATGAGAGAAAATAGCTCTGAAGAAATGAGCTAGTAACGAGATCATTTTCTCCTTGAAAAATGTGCTCAGTTCAATAATACCTGGATACTATATTTTACTGATACCCCCTGAAAAGTCAGGAAATAGTAGGCCATCTTTAAAGTTGTTTCAAACCTAATCAGTGAGCTTTCAGTATTCACTTAAGTCTAGGATGCAGTTGCAAAATGGAAGCCATCGATCAAATTATTGGACAGTTCAGAATGAAGGAATCTTCCTCAGCCCTACACATACCCCCCAAAAAGAAAAAGAATGAACCCATTTTGATTAAAGGAAAAGATCCGTGACCTAGTTCATTCTATCTAGTCATTATATTTCACATATTTTCACTTCAAATTGTTCAAACCCTTCCTTTACTTTTGTTAAGAAGATGTAGTATCTTCATTATGAAGCATGAGCATTCAGCTCTCATGACTGGATTAGAGATTAGGTAAAATACAAATGAAACGGACATAAATATAAAGAAGGAATAGTTATCCTAAGGAAATCTGTGCATTTCCTTCATCTTTGCAATGGACATGGCAAAATGTAGGTAACTAGTGTAGAGCGATAATGTGTTTATATGTTATAGGAATATAGCTACCTGCAATATATAAGCAATCACTTTTAAATATAACCAGGTTATTTAGTCAAGGTTGTTTACTAATAAGTAAATTCTGTTAAACTATTGCTTTTATGAGCATTCATTCTATAAATAAAACTGAATTAGATTTAGTTTTAAGCTTTAACTTACAGCTTTAGCTACTGTGACTAGCTGCATTTAGTTTATGCAATATAGTCAAGTAACAAATTCCAAATGGAACTGAATTATCTCTTAATGTTAATTATGGCTTTTATTGACTCATTTCCCTGTATGTTCTTTAAATATTTTATCATTTTGTTTCCCTGTTGCCTTTTATGCACATTTTCAAAAATAGTTGTCTTGCCCCAGTCTTTTAAATTAGATCATCATGTAACTGTTCCTATCAATATTGTAAGTAAACATTATTACCCCTGTTAATATAAATCAATCAGCATTTCATTTAAGGTATATAAAATTCTATTACTGTCCATGAAATTCTCTAAAAAGGAAGACAATCTATGAGACATCCTTCTTTTACATGTAGCTAGAAAATGCTTCCAAATCCTCTTGGCACTTTGGTGTTGTGTTTTTAGAACCTAGATGTGAATAAAGAAAAACACTAAACCAATAGGATTTGCCATATCACTGACAAACCTTTAGAAAACATCCATAAAATGGATGAATATATACCGAAATTCTCAAATAGAGAATGGAAAATAATGAAATTCTCAAATATATAATCAGGACTAAGGCTGATTATTTAAAGATGATTAGAAAAAAAAAGCTCATAAACCAACAAATTACCGTTTTCTTAAACTGAAATCTGAGGATCTATTTTTCAAAAGTAGGTGGGCATTTTTCTAGCATTTATAAAATCTTTAAATCATTTTCTTTCAAGATCTTATCTAGACTGACTCTGCCCCCGGTAATACTGAGCCCTGGCTTATTACTAAGTTCATTTGATTTTCTCAGATATAAAAGGCATCGGAGATACTTTGCCATGTGGCTTTGTTCTCGTAGGAACATGGAATTAGGAGACCTTCCGGTTGAAACCAGGTGTGGAAGGACACTGGTTTCTGTATCAGAGCGGCTTATTGGATCTGTTTCCATGTTTGTTTTCTGGATGCAGTGGCTAATTTGGTTTCTAATCATGCTTTTGACCCCATTTCCAGGCTGTTTGTGGTAATGGGTAAAAGAAAGGCCCTGCAGTAGGTAATTAAGTCTGCAAAAGCAGGGCTGCTTACTTTTCATTGCAGCAGATAATCAGAGTGCTGTTGCTCGAGTGTAAAATGCAGAAATTAATGATCCTATATAATACAGATTAGGGCTTTCATTTTAAAAACTATCAGTGCAGAAGAACAAAGGTAGAAGGAACAGCATGATATTTGGAATTCCAATATAGAGCAAAGCTTGCGGATTTCAAAAGAGGCTTCTGAGCACAAGACTAATCAAAATTCTCTGCGTATTCTAAGGTGATTGATTAGTTCAGAGCTCAAATATATTACTGCCCCATTGCATCTTTGAAAAGGCACAATTAGACACATTTGTCCATGTCTTTTCACTTGTAAACATGGCCTACTGTTCACGGATCAAATGGAGTAAGGGAAGGCACTTAGGATGCTAAGTGCCACACAGTAGGTACTCAATAAATATTACAATATTCAAATGCAGAATTTTTAATATTTTCCATAAGGAGGTTACAATGCAATATCCAGGAGCCATGAAATCAGAATTCACATGTGTTTAAGAAAATACACATAATCTCATAAAAATTTCCATATATAGTATTTCACCAGGATGTTTTCACTGTTAAAGGTCAATAGATGGTTAACAAAACTACCATTGCCATCGAAGTTATTAGCTTACAGGGCACCCTTTACAGAAGAAAGCAGGCCTCCAATAGATTTCAATGTTTAGATACAAAACTTACTGCCAGAAGTGCATACACATCACAACTCAGCCAAATGATTCTGCCCTCAGTGTACATAAACATACGGATCCCGACCAAAACAGTATCAAATTAATCATTGATCAAATCGATAGATTTTTCAGCGTCCTTTCCTAAATTGCTTAGGTCATTTTTCTCTCATGTTTTCCTATGTTTGTTTACTATTCACCATTTGCTCAGTGATTTTTTCCCTATCAAGTTATTTCTTGTTTGTCATCAGTAATGAACTGGTTAATCGAGTAGGCACTTGATTAAGCTGCTTGTGAGAACTTCATTATAAATATATTCTTCACAGCATACACAGAGAAACTTAGACACAGAGTAACAAGGACAATGTGGTTTTAATTTTCAGAGACAGTCCACAACAAAAACAGTTTATCATTTTGTCCTCTAATTTATACAAGTCCTCAACTGATCATGTTCTATTACTGTTAGATCGTAAAATATGGCCAACTATACCCCTGAAGTCTTACACTGAAAGGTAAAATGAGGCCTAGAATTCCAAATTCAGGGATCTAGAATGAGACAGCATCACTCCCTTTCAGCAGTTGGTAAAGCATTTGGTGTGTTGCTCTGGCACAGTTGTGAGCCTGTATTAGAAAAATTGTCAACACATGAAGAGCAACATTTGTTACATATTGGGAACCATTCTAATCTATTTATAAAATATGCTTTGCAGCATTGTTTTCTAAACAGAGAAAAATGGAGCTTTGGCATGTCCTCTCCATCAGAGCACTTGTACTTTAAACGAAAATAACTTGGTCTGAAGCAAGCCCAGCAGCTATAAAGCTGAACTCTACAGCCAAGCACCTGCGCTTTGCAGTTCAATTTTCACACTGGCCAGGACCCACTCAAGGGTTAAAAGCTTATTCTTTGTGACCAATACAGTAGATTAAAAAAAAAAAAAATGCCTTTTGAGTTATATTAAGTAACTGCAATCCCATCATCAATAACAAGACCAACAACACCGTACACTCAGCATCTCATCTCACTAACACTGTGAGGTCATAATTCTGGTCACAGGCCAATTGATCTATCCCCTCGCCTATAAATTATGCGGGCAGGCTTTTCCTCTTATAGCTTTGCTGAAAGCAAAATTAAAAATACTGTTTGGTTACTTTTAACCAAAAGGATGCTGTTAAAAGAGGAATACCAAACCATTTTAGGAGCTAGGTTCTCAGCCCTTGCCTCTTTCTTGACATTGCAGCCTGGAAGTGGGTCATTTGGCTTCTGACCCATGGAGAGAAACCAAGAGAGGGAATTAACTCAGCAGGGAAAGCTCTGATAGAGAAAGGACAAGGGCCCCAGAGTTCCCAGCTCTGGCAACTCTGACAGTTTCTAAGGTTCAGTTTCATAACTTTGATATTCCTGAAAGATTTTTAGTCAAAAAGGCCACCAGCCAATTATTCATTGGTAAGTCCAAGCATGGGAAACAATTGCTCTTCCATGGACTGCCAACAAGGGGGACTGTCAACTATTGGCAGCAGAGTGAGTCTAGATTTGGCCACGTCTACTTGCAGTGTGGATTGGCAATAACAGTTGGGCATAAGAGAGAACAGGGCATTGCAGCCCCAAAGATAAAGGGTTTAGGGAGGAAAAAATTCCTAGTTTCCCCCTTTGCACTAATAAAGTCATTAATGTCATTTGGCTGGCAATTCAGGCCCACTGATCTAGCTTTGAAGATAAATTCTTAAAAAAAAAAAAAAAAAGATTGGGAGGAACTGTCGTTGGAGCTGTTTTATTTTTCAAGGCCACTGTCAAGCTTGCATGTGGTATTGCAACCTAAAGCATCTTATAGGTAGATTTTACTAACCTCATCTTGTAGATAAGAACAGAGTGAAGGGATTAAGTGGCTCAGTAATGTCATTCAGATAATAAACGGAAAAGCTGGGCTTCTAATGTTGAATTGGAAAAATGAACAGGCACACATAAAAACGGAATTCTTAAGAGGCAGAACGTTGGAGAGTCGACATTAGGTTCTGCTGGCACTCGAAACTGCTCTCCACCCTCCTGTGTTAAAGGCTACCCAAAAGGCTAAGCTGATGTCGTTGACTCATTATTTTTCAGGATATACCTCTGATTCTTAGCTTCAAATCTTCTCTCTCTTTCTTATCTCTTTCCCTGCTGTCCCCCATCTGGCCTTACAGGTTTATGCCAAATTTGAATCATTCATCTTTTCTTTTTATAAGCCTCCATCCCAGATGAGACTTCTCAGATGAATCTTTCTTTACTCCATGAAATGCAACTGAAAGTCACAGACACAGTAGACTGGACACAGAATCATCCCAGACTTTTGCTTATCTATGAGGGCGATTGAATAGACACGGTCTTATTAAATAATCAAACATATTATAAAGCTGCCAAATTCAAAGATTTTGGCTCTGAGGTGTGAATAGACATGCCAACAGCTCAGAAAAATTAGACCTTGCAGATTTTAAGATTTAATAAAACAGGCATAATACGGCAGTGTTGAAGTGTTTAAAGACTATTTAGAATATGGGGGGGGGTAAGATTTAGCTCCCTTTTATACACCAAAATAAATCCTATATGTATTAAATAATTAAATAAAATATCATATCATAGAAAAGATTGCAGACAACAATTGGAATATTTTTAAAACTGCTGCAAAGTCTACTCTGAACTAATAATAAACTGAAGAAATAAGAAAGTAAATGAATTGACTCATACTGGTGTTTACTTTGTGTCAGATTTGCTCTTAGCACGTCCATGTGTCTTTTACCACACTTAGTATCCATATCCCCCTGGAAAAAGTCATATTATTTTGTTCCCAATTTACAGGTCAGATTTTTATAAAATGTTAAGAAAGGCTAAGTAATTTGTCCAAGATTATCTAATTTGTTTCAGAACCTATATTCACCTCTGCTGATTCCAAAGCATGTGCATTTAATCACTGCATTGTACTGAAATATTTGACATTTTAAACATTAAAAACTTCTGATAGAACAAAGGCTCCATATTGGACTAAAGGAAAAATATGTATGGCAGGAAAGATGGAAAAAAACTTAATATCTTTATTTTATAAGGAGCTTAACTTAGTAAGGAAAACACAAAGAACTTTAGCTCAAAGACAAGTCCAGCTGATACACACACAAAAATGGACCTTAACTAGTAACATGGAAAAATATTTAAAAAAAAAAAACAACAGTAAAATATCTAAAATCTATTATATTAGTAAAAGTAAAAATAACCACTATTTTTTCGTGGGCATTGTAAAACTTCTATTTCATCCATTACCCTAGGAAAGGTATTTGGTGTTGTGTGTGTGTGTGTATGTGTGTGTGTGTTTGTAACAGCATTCACAACAAAGATTTTATTATATGTGAAAAAACGGCACTTAGTCTCTCCCGTCTTCTAACCAGAAAAAAGTTTATGGTGAACAAACAAAAATCAAAAAAACAAAAAACAAAAAGCAGGAAAAACAGACCAAACAATTAATGGACAAAATTGGGGAAGATTTGTGCTAACCATGAGTTCTATATCCATATAAGTTTAGAATGAGACCTGATAACGCATTTGAAATATTTTACTCCAAGTGAAACAAACCTCCCAGCTTAAGGAAGGTGTGAAACCTATTGCCTTTCTTTGTCTCACGTCTTCCCCCCTCCCCCCACCTCATCCAGCCACCTCTTTTTTGTACCAGTGAAACCCAGGCAGCCACCCCTATACTGCTTTTTGAGAAGATCAGTATATTGTTCCCTGTCCCTTTTAGCAATTTTCTTTCCACGTCTATTTGGAGATTGTAATTCCTGCAAAATACTAGGGTGAGGAGCAGTGGGCATAGCAGGATTGAATTCTGAGAGGTCTCATCCCAAAGAGTAAGTCACCGGATGCCGAAAGGAATAGGAGCGGCCCTGGTATTAGGGCATCCTTGGAATTGTAGTTCACAAACTCCACTGCATCCGAGTGAGAGATCCAGGCAATGGGGAGAGGGGAAAATTACACCCCAGTGCTAGAGAAGCCACAGGACAAATGCTTGCAGATCCTGGAAATTGGTCTAGGAGCAGAATATATCAACCTGCCCTCTAGGATGCATTCTGATAAGAGCATGAAACTAGCATCCAAATGAACAGAGTGTGGGCCTAGGGTAAACACTGCATTGGGACGGATCTCTTTCCACTGAAGAAAGAATTAATGTCAACGATAACAACAACAACAACAACAAACAATTGCAGCACTTTTTAAAATCTTCAAAACAAGGGAAAGGGCACATGAGCTTTCTAAAAGCCTCTGTAGACTGGAGACCCATGTCCAGTGGCCGGGAGAGTTCTCTTTTCCCATCTCCTGAAAATTCAGACTGGCTGTAGCAGGCTTTGCACCTGAGATCCACGACTTTAAGAAATGGAAAAATCTGTTGAGGGAGAACTAAGGTAGCTGTCAGTTCTGATATTCTAAAATAAGGCCCTGCTGTCGGCATGATCAAGGGGTAGTCTGTTCCCAGCTTGCACACCAACAAATGAAACCTGCAGGTTGACATGCCCCAGCCAAATGCACAGACCTCAGACTCAGCTCTGCCATTCTGAGCTGGCCATTCTGGGAAAAGCCCAGTTTACTGACAACTAAGCAAAGGAAATCCATGACAGCTACCACACTCTCCAACTTAGCTATTCATTTTCAAATGCTTGTAGACCTTCAAGCAGTTCAGGGTAAACAGAAACCTGTTATTTTTCAAGAGGGGACAGAAATGCAGGTTTTTATGTGAAAATCTTAAGTTTTAAGTATGAAATGTTGGAAACAAAATAAACACTTTAAATCTGTGCAGACCATAATCATCTGTGGAGTGATCTAGCATTCTAGCCTAATTTTACAACTTCTGAAGTTGGGCAAAAAGACAAAGAAATGGAAAATATGATAGAAATTTAAGAAAAATTATCAATCCAGTATGCCAATATCTAACAAATAGAAGGAGTTCCAGAAAGAAATTATAGTTTACAATCACACAGAGTGCTATGTGGTTATAATGCAGCCCTATTTATATTGGGTTTTACTATAAAGTCACTGTTCTAAGGGCTGTACATATGTTTTGCCTTAGTTAATCATCATAAAGTCCCTGTGTCTTAAGTACTATGACATGCCCATTTTACAAATGAGAAAACTGTCCTAAAGAGAAGTTAAGTAATCTGACTAAATTCTCATAGCTTGAAGATGGTGAGCTGGGATTTGAACTTAGGCAGTGTTCTAGTTTGCTAATGCCGCCGGAATGCAAAACACCAGAGATGGATTGGCTTTTATAAAAGGGGGTTTATTTGGTTACACAGTTATAGTCTTAAGGCCATAAAGTGTCCGAGGTAACACATCAGCAATTGGGTACCTTCACTGGAGGATGGCCAATGGTGTCCTGAAAACCTCTGTTAACTGGGAAGGCACGTGGCTGGCATCTGCTCCAAAATTCTGGTTTCAAAATGGCTTTCTCCCAGGACATTCCTCTCTAGGCTGCAGTTCCTCAAAAATGTCACTCTTAGTTGCACTTGGGGTATTTGTCCTCTCTTACCTTCTCTGGAGCAAGAGTCTACTTTCAACGGCTGTCTTCAAAATATCTCTCATCTGCAGCTCCTGTGCTTTCTTCAAAGTGTCCCTCTTGGCTGTAGCTCCTCTTCAAAACATCACTTGCAGCTACACTCAGTTCCTTCTGCTATGTCAGCTCATTTTTATGGCTCCACTGATCAACTTAGACCCACCCTGAATGGGCAGAGCAACTCCTCCATGGAAATTATCCAATCAGAGTCATCACCCACATCTGGGTGGGGCACATTCCAAAGAAACACTCAAAGAATTACAATCTAATCAACACTGATAACATCTGCCCACACGAGATTACATCAAAGATAATGACATTTGGGGGACACAATATATTCAAACTGGCACAGGCAGTCTGGATACAGAATGTGTGCTTCTAAACACTCCACTAAGAAATAACAGGGAAATGGAGAGAAGAAAATCATTTAAAAATTTGAGCAATAATTTGCAGACCCAAAGGAAGATATGAACTTTAATACTGAATGGTCTATCAGTTACTTAACAAGATGAATAAAAAAGACACAAACCAGTTGTCCTTGTGGAATTTTAGAACATGAGAGATAAAAAGAACTTTAAAGTTTTCAGAAAGAAAAAGCAAAAGAGCAACCATCAAGTTAACATCAAACATGTCATTAAAAATGTAAATAAATAAAAACAACATTGCATTCTGGAAGTCAATGAAACAATGCCTTCAAAGTTGAAAAGGAAAATGATGCTGAATATAGAATTCTATCTTATACCCACCTACCAACCTAACTATCCATTTCATCTCCCACATACTCATTTGGAAAAACAAAGACAAACAAACAAAACCTTTAGGATATGCCCCAGTAAAGCAAGTTTTAAAAATCCAAAACAGATAAAGACATGGGCTCCAAGTAAAAAAAAAAAAAGAAAAAAAAAAAAAACAGAACTACTCTAGGATGAAAACAAATCCAAGAATATTAGCTGCAAAACAAACTAAATAAAAAGGAATTGAAATAAAAAGGAATTGATCCAAATTAGAGTACAGAGTGAAAGGCTTCACAAGAATTGCTTCAAGAAGAAAATGGATTCCATTCAAAATGTTGTAGGAAGAAAGAGCTGGAAGATCTTCATGAGATAGTGAAGAAGGCATATATTTCTTCTGTCAATAAGAAAAAAAAAAAAAGGAAATCAGAAATGCCAGGGGAAAAAGTTATTTCATAAAGTCATGATCCCAATTTCAAAGTGAATGAACATGTTACAGAATAATGAAACACTGATAGTAATAAAATTATTCCACTTGAACTTGATAGTTGATACAGGTTCTTTTTCAAGAAGCAAAGTTATAACATGGAATTAAATTCCTTCTGTACAGGTCTAACTGTTGCATTGTTCTGTGATGAATAATATATATATGAAAATTTTATTTTGAAACAAGATATACAGGTTTAAATGTATTATTTAACATCATTAATGAAAAAGTTAGGAAAAACAACAATAATTATGTAACTAGCAAATTGTGGGCATGGTTTTATTTAGCTTAAATAGTAGTTCTGCTTTAAAGTTGAAAAGTTAAGACACAGAGTTACAACAATGTTCTCTAGATTATGCAGCCACCAGAAGAACTAAAAAACAAAAATTACTAAGAGCAATGGCTTCTGAAGAGGACTTTGGATGTATAGGAACGGAAGCTTTAATTTCCATTTATACTTGTGTGGATTTTAATTGTTTTCATGGAGCACATGTTCTATTCTTATGATAAAAATGTTTTTTATTAAAAAATAAGTTAACCACTCATTGAACTTTAAATAAGATATATACCTTACAAATCTGAGGAAAAGATAAAAGGAAACAAGGTATTTTGAGGAGATACTTTTCCTGCCATGTATTAATATTCTCAAAAATATGAAATGGTGTCAGAAAATACAATAAAAATTTCATTAAATCAACAGATTAAAAATCAGTATACCATATGAACCTGATTTTCAGGAAAATATTTAGAAAACATGTGACGTATTGTTACAAAAAAATGTTAATTTTTAAAACATCTATAATTTCTAATTCAACTCTTAAAATTTTCCTAAAGAAATCCAAAACAAACAAAAGGCTACATTCAGGAAAATATTTATTGCACTCTTATTTAAACTATCAAAGAATTGAAATTATCATAAATTTACAGTGAAGGGAAATAGGTCAAATTATTTTAAAATATCCTATACCACTGACCAGGGATGGAGCTGGGGAAGGTCAGATTTAAAGGGCAGAAGAGGTTTACCTGGAATGGGCTGATTTGATGATGCCTAACTGGGCAGGGCTGATGCAAACTCTCTCAGCACTTTTGTGGGTTCACAGCAGACATCACCAGCTCTCTGGGGTGAAAGCAGCCTGATTTCCATACACCCACCATGGTCTATTTCAAGCTACCCATCCGATGTCACTAAACGCAGAGCATCACAGCATTTCCATCATAATCACAAGAGCACAGGAAATAGTAAAAATGTGGGAAATAGGGGGTGATGAATGTTAACTATGTATTATCTTGTTCTTAATAGAATGTATCTGATATAAAGAAATTACCTAACAACTTACTTAGGTTTATATAATTTAATTTCTAATAATCGGTGTGTTTAGCAACTAGCTCACAAAATTCCTAAAAATTTAACAACCGGCTCTCATGAGCCATGTGAGCTGGCTCCAATGGCTTCTTTCAATTGGCCATTTATTTCTCAGCTTCTGGCTCCAGGAAGTTCAAATCTATACTGTCTCATTGTCCCTTGTTTGGGAGGAGTTCCTTTTAAGATGATCAAGTCCACATTTGGCCCAGGAGAAATGAGCCTTGGCAAATTCCAGAAACACCAGCCATTCCCGATGCAGCCTTCTCACCCTGCTGCCACACACTGCCCCTACCTTTCAGTAATCCCTATGAGGTATCTGTGAGGCATTTCTCTGGTGAGAACAAAATGCTCATCATTATAGAAGCTCTTCAAGTTCCACTCACTTGGCTTACGGTTTCCTTCAAAGAAATCCTATAGTCTCCAGTTGGCATATAATAAATACTTAGTCTTCTATAGTATATTCTGGAGGTTCTTAAAGGATGAAGAACTCTTCTTGGCTCTGAACTTCAATCTAAATTGTGACCAGAGAGGGCTCTATTTTAGTGCTTTTCATATATGCTGATAATCCTCAAACTTTTTTCTCTAGCCCATAGTTCTCCTGAACTCCAATCCATTATATCCATGGACCACAAGTACAACATGTAAAAGACCAACTATCTTTCCCCTTGTGTTTAGTTCTCTACCTTCTTTTCATGCACATGCAGTCAGCTGTGGCTCTAGCTGGCATCCTCATCACGTCTAGCCCAATCTACCCATAGTTCACTAAGTAGTTTCCGTTTAGTTGTATCTCCCTCTGACCATCTACTGTTATGGTCCAGTGTGATCTTAGGCAAATATGAAGGTGAAGGTATCAGTTTTGAATCTTTCAAAGGTTCCGTAAGACCTTCCCTATCATGCCCCTCCTTACAACTTGTACCTCTCTCACACCAGAAGCTTCCATGTGAAGAGACTGCATGTAGTGCCTTGAACATGCCATATGTACAGTTTCCTGGTTGATGGTCCCCCTTTGCCTGAAACTTCTCTTGCTCTTCCCTCAGTGTTGCAACCTCAAGAATTCATAGCCATTGTTCTAGTTTGCTAATGCTGCCAAAATGCAAAACACCAGAAACGGATTGGCTTTTATAAAAGGGGGTTTATTCAGTTACACAGTTACAGTCTTAAGGCCATAAAGTGTCCAAGGTAACACATCAACAATCGGGTACCTTCACTGGAGGATGGCCAATGTTGTCCGGAAAACCTCTGTTAGCTGGGAAGGCATGTGGCTGGTGTCCGCTCCAGAGTTCTGGTTTTAAAATGGCTTTCTCCCAGGACATTCCTCTCTAGGCTTTAGCTTCTCTCTAAAATGTCACTCTCAGTTGCTCTTGGGGCATTTGTCCTCTCTTAGCTTCTCCGGAGCAAAAGTCTGCTTTCAAAGTCCATCTCCAAAATGACTCTGTAAACTGCAGTTCCTCTCTCAGCTCCTGTGCATTCTTCAAAGTATCCCTCTTCTCTGTAGCAAGCTCGCTCCTTCTGTCTGAACTTATACAGTGCTCTAGTAAACTAATCAAGGCCCATGCTGAATGGGCAGGGCCACACTTGCATGGAAATTATCCAATGAAAGATCTTGCCCAAAGTTGAGTGATCACATCTCCATGGAAACATCCAATCAAAAGTCTCCAACCCAATCAACACCAATACTTTTCCTGCCCACACAACACTGCATCAAAGATAATGGCATTTTGGGGGACATAACACATCCAAACCAGCACAGCCATCCTTCAACACCACCATGTTAAATGAAGCAGTATATAACCCTTTCCCCAAAAACGGATTGATCACTTCCTTTTTTTAGTTCTTGATCACTTCCTTTTTTTAGTTCTCCAAACTACTTTCTACATAAACAGACCATGGCACCTTTATAATTCTATTGTACTTTCTTAGTTATATGCTTCTATATATTCTTCCCCAAAAAAACCTATATGGTACTTGAGGTCAAGAGCCAGGTTTTATTAATTTTTACATTCTTAGAGTATAGCAAAGTGCCTGGCAGGTATTTGTTATTCAATTAAAGGAATAAATGAATAAATCAGACGTATCTATAAATAAAATATTATATAGTTATTAAAATAGACATTTAAAGTATGAAATTATGTTTTAATGTATAAAAATATTAATAGAGCAGAATACAAAATTGTATTTATACCATGAGTATAACTTTGTACAACATATGTGCTTAGAATAAAGCCTGGAAGAAAACATACACAAATTGCTAGAGTTTCTTCATTGGTATGATAAAATTAGAAGTGATCCTTTCTCTCTTTCTCTCCTTTCCTTTCCAAATGATCTGTCAAATGTTCCTATTTCTTTTTACAACAATTACATATGTATTCATTTTTTAATATATTTTTTAAATAGGACTAGCTTCTATTTTAGGAGATAGATGTTTACATATGATTCCCAGTGGTATATCTCTGCTTTTATGTCATTTCTTTCATGAATTACTTGGTATATGATTCTAAGAAGTGAAGATGAAATGTTTCCTCATAAAGACAAATTGAGAAATGGTTAAGGATTCTTGTAAAACAACATTAACTCAGTTATACAAACCTCCAAAATCAGATTTTCAATAATTCATTTCTCTGCTCTCTATTCTATCCCCTGAACTTCCAATATGTCACCCAAAAACTAATCAGTTTTTTTTTTAACTTTCTTTCCAAATATTTCCCATTAGTCTTCAATTTTCCTCAGAGTAGTTTCTTACTCTACAATAATGTATTCTCACAACTCCTGTGCAGTTCAACAACCATAGGGCAATAAATCAGGGACACATTTGAAAATAATGGTCACAAGGAGATCTGGAGTTTCATGTGCATATTTATCAGGTATCCCCTTTATCAGACAGAATGCCAAAAATCCATGGTCAGGGTTCCTTTTCCATCCAGGAAGGCAAAGTGTTTACTGGGAAGTTGGACATTTCTGAACAGTCCCCTTTCTAGGCCACCGGCAGTTCAATGACCATAACATATATGAGCCATCTTTTTTTTTTTTTATTAAATTCAGTTTTATTGAAATACATTCACACACCATACAATCATCCATGGTATACAATCCACTGTCCACAGTATGATAACATAGTTATGCGTTCAACACCACAATCTATCTCTGAACATTTTCCTTACATCAGAAAGAACCAGAACAAGAATAAAAAATAAAAATGAAAAAAGAACACCCAAATCATCCCCCCATCCCACCCCATTTGTCCTTTAGTTTTTATCCCCATTTTTCTACTCATCCATACACTAGATAAAGGGGGTGTGATCCACAAGGTCTTCACAATCACACTGTCACCTCTTGTAATCTACATTATTATATAATTGTCTTCAGGAGTCCAGACTGCTGGGTTGGAGTTTTGTAGTTTCAGGTATTTACTTCTAGCTATTCCAATACATTAAAACCTAAGACGTGTTACCTATATAGTGCATAAGAATGTCCACCAGAGTGACCTCTCGACTCCATTTGAAATCTCTCAGCCACTGAAACTATTTCGTCTCATTTTGCATCCCCCTTTTGGTCAAGAAGATACTCTCAGTCCCATGATGCCGGGTCCATATTCATCCCCGGGAGTCATATTCTGCATTGCCAGGGAGATTTACAACCCTGGGAGTTGGGTCCCACGTAGGGGGGAGTGCAGCGAGTTCACCTGTCGAGATGTATATGAGCCATCTTTATATCTTTGGTGCCTAACACACAGAAGTTGCACAATTAATTGATGGTACAAGTAACTGATACAGAACCTTTTCACAGGGTAGCATGAGAAGCTGTCAGAGACAGCACAGTCAAAACTAAGGGAGGGCAGTGATTAGAAAAATAAATCTTTGTTCTCTGTTTTGGTATTTACTTTTAGTGGGAAGGAAACTGAAGGTCAGCAGAAGAGAAATAGCTAGTTGGAATCCAACTTACGCTAGATGCTATGGATTTTATATGTGTTCTTTATATGAATATTAGTGTAGTGATGAAAAGTGCAAACACTGGTGTCAAAAGACCTGAATTTGAATCCTGACTCTGCTACTGTAAAACTGGGTGACTTTGGACAAGTTTTTGATGTCTCCATTCCACACTTACATCATCTGTAATCTAAGGCTGATATCGATAGTACCTGCTCGATAAAGTGATTGTGAGAATTGAGCTAATACATATAAAGCCTTAGCACAGAGCCTGGAACATAATAAACACTCTCTAAGGGTGATCATTTTTATTTTTATCATTATTAGTTAATCGTCATGCCCCTTGGAGGTGGGCATTACTATCACCATTATGAATCTGAGAAAGCATGAAATTCAGACTTTCATAATGAACTTATCATGCATTACATAGTAAAACACAGATTCAAACTCAAATCACAGAGACATTGCTCATGTAACACAAATGATGCTTTCAGAAAGAAAGGGGGGAAGAAAGGTATTAATATAATTATTTAAACCTTGGCAACCTAAAAATCCCAAGGGAACAAAGCTGAATTGTTTGGAAAACTGAATTTTAAGCTCTATTACCTCACCAGTGTTTTGATTTTAACTATTTTGATACAACCTTTTCTGAAATCTGTAACGCGGAATTGTATCTCATTCAACAACATATTTTTAACATACTTTATTTTTTCCTTTGTCACTTGGGCTCATTATTATTTCCATCAAATATTGTGCAGAACTATAATGCTCCCCCTTAGCATGACCTGGAAAGTTTGTGAGTTCCACAAAGACTCTGCCCCTTCCCTGAGTGTTCCCAGCCAGCATCTATTGGATCATTTGTATCTGTGGTTAGTAGTTTTCCATCTCGCCTTCAAGGATCTCCCCTGACAATGCATCTGCCAAAAGAAGCCTGTCTTTCCTGACAATTTTTACTCATCATCTGTAGAGATGATAGAAATAAGTTAACCAGACTGAGTATAATCATACAGAATAAGCAGAATTTTAGTGAAAGGCTGAAGGGAATAATGTGGGTAAAATCCATACCCATTGTGCATGAACGTTGTAGCATCTGTTTTGACTTCCTAGAGGCTGTTTACTCAACTAACTTGTGCTTCTCTCCATGTTAGATAGGATGCTGTTAATATATTTAGTTGTTTTATACAACTAGAAAACAATGTTAACTTCAGATATTTAAATCCCAAGATGGAGATTTATATAGGGCAATTATTTTGAAGCACAAAGACTACTACAAGCCACAGCATTTGAGTCTGAGCTGTCAGTGCCATGATGTTCTGCAAAGTTAGGTGCTAACAAGACATTGAATAAAAAGTTGGTTATTTAGATATAGTCTTACAAATTTTACTTGATTTTCTCCTCTGCAATGGGCTAGGTAGGAAGCTGAATTAAGTGTTGATATAATCACTTATCTGAGAATATTCTCTTTAAGGATGCTCATCCAAATACATAAAATATAATGCATAAAATAAAATGCTATGATTTTTTTTGCAATCCAATCTAATCCTTAATTAGAAGAGAAAATTATGACCTAATTTCTTTAAATGCTATTCCTAAATATTTTAATACTAATTATCAACTTATTTAGTCATTGGCTAGATTCTGAAACCTAAAAGGTTTTTGAGTATTTGGAACAATAATGTTTCATCCTCTTTTAACTTCACATTATTTTTATTTTATCTAATATGCTTTGGAGATTTTCATTTGTTAATATTCCAGACAGGTAGGAGAAAAAACAATGTGAGCTACATATATACTATTAATTATAATAGACAGTTTGTATTTCTATTTGATAGTTTCCCTGAATTTGCTTTCAGCCTTGATGATTCTATTTTGATTCTTATTTATTCTATTTCTGCTGTGCTTTTCTTACATCATAATTCTGACCAAAACATTTATGAACCTTAAACTTTCTATATTTTCATATAAAATATGAAGTTGTCTGTAATCATGTTAAACTTTTTCAATAAACCTTTATCTATACATTACTTTCTCATACCAATGTCTTTTAGTATTTTATGCAAAATATTTACTATAATATTGCCAATTAGCTTATCATTCTGCTTATATCATTTTTTTCCTTTAATTCTTCCCTTTGTATATTCATTATGTCCCCCACTAGGAAATCTTCTTCCTTCTACTCTGAAAATTCAAATGCCCTCCTTTCTTTGCATCTTCCAGGAAGTCTTCTTGGTTTAACTCCACCCAATTTTGATATCTCTTTTATGGTGGCTGTGGGATATTAATATTGCTTTATATTACTTGTGCTGCTGTACATGTTGGCTTTTATATTTTATTTTTCCCTTTTCACAAGTACGTGCTCCATCTCTCACAACAGAGAGATAAATCTATTACTAACAGGCACCATATTTTTTCTTTCATTTTTATATTCTGTGGCCAAGATGCATCCTGTAAATTTTATCTTTTCAATATATGGCATTGCTTGATCATGAGAGTGGAGCTTGGGAGAAAGCAAAAATGGCAAAATTCTATTGTACATTTTATAAATGTTTCCAGTTGATTGACTATTTCTTGGGTATTTAGCTATAATTCACGAATGTTAAAGTTGGAACAGGTGTTAGAGTTCATCAAGTCTGATCTTCTCGTTATACAAATAAGAACACTTAGGCCTAGAGACATTAAGAAACTTATTCAAGGTCATCTAGCTAGTTAATAGCACTCTGAGGACTAAAATTTGGTCATCTGACTTTCAGTGCATGGCTTTTGGCCCTATAACAGGTTTCCATTGCCATATTAAAATAATGCTGTCCTTCAAGTTCTTGGGAGGTGCTATCCTAGTAATCCATCTCTCATGCCCTGGATTTGGATAGACGGCAAATGCTGTAGCCTCGTTTCCCAGATGTGCTACTAGATCAGAGATGTTCAGTGACAGACCAAGGTAGCAGAACAACTCTGCAAAGGAGACAAACTAGAACACAGGTCTACCGTGTTCTACTCCTACGTGTTATCTACCGAACTCTGCTGCTGTATGAGAATCAATTCTTACTTCCCAGAGGCTAATTAACTCCTAATGGTAAGTTAGTCACTTAGGAGGCACATTAATTCTTCCAGGCCATTGGAGTATCATTACATTGAAATAATCTGTTTCTAGGCCATTGGCTGCAATAATAATACCTGATTCTGAAAACAACCCTAGTGGCTTAGAAAGGCTAATGCACCTTCTTTGGTGCTAAAATTACAAAGCTTAGGGATGCCCCTTCCCAACCATGGGAACATGTGTGCATTTATTAAGGGTTTCTGGCCACAGCTGGCACCTTACTGAATTGTGACTTTGAGTTTATTTTGTCTTCAGAAGTTTCATTTCTGCTTTCAGTGATTCTCCCTACAACCCTATTACAGACTCCAAGAATCTAATTCATCCAAGGACCCGAAATCCCCATAGTGCCTCTAGGTATTCATTTTGCTGTGCCATTGAGACCTGTGTACCCTGATCAGAGTCTTGTTCTCTTGGCCTAAACCTCCTTGCTCCTCCATGACAAACTATGTCAATATCAGTCCAATTTCCATGGGGGTTTTTATGAAGGGACAAATAATTCATATTACATTATTAATACCTAATTGTGAATTTGTGTATTATCTCTACTACATACCTTAAAACCATTTATTTCATTAGACAAAGGAATACATTTACATGATAAGAAATTCAAATGCTACAAACAGTTATATAGCAAAGAGTAAGTTTCCCTCTTGGCTCTGACCCCAAAAGCCTAGTTCCCCTTCCCTGGGTCAGCTTGTCTTGCCATCCAGGGGTAGTCTATGAATATTTTCACCTATATGCATATATATTCTCCCTTTATACAAATACTAGCTTATTAGACACATTGTTCTACACTTTGCTTTTTAGTTTAAAATATGAATTGTAGATCATTCTATTTCAGTGCATACAAAGCAGGAGCTGCATTTTTAATATATATATATCATTTTCCATTGTATGGCTATACCATGATTTACCTAACAAGTACCATAATGATGGACATTTAAAGACACCCCACCCCCAATCTTTAGTTGGTATAAACAATGCTACAATAATTTTTAAAATTTGATTTTATATCTGTAAAATAAATGCCTAGAAATGGAATTACTGAAACAAAGGATATATGCATTTTTAATATTGATAAATATAGTCACATGACTCTCCACAGAGTTTGTATCAATTTATCTTCCCTTGACAGTATACTGCATTATCATGTTTCAATGTTGGCCAACTTAATAGGTGAAAAATGATTTCTCATTGATGAAGCTCATAGGCCTGAATCATGAAGCCAAGATTCATAATTCCCCATGCTCTTTTCTCCTTCTGGCCTAGTTATTGAGACAAATTTGAGCAAAGGGTTTTCTATGCAACCACCCAAATGACAACACAATTGTAGACAACCATTTTACCTGGTTTTCGAAGTCAAGAGTGAAAGAAAGAGGGGTATGAATTATCTGTAAGCCCAGGTACAAAAGAATAACCAAAAGAGAAAAAGCACAGGAAGAGAGGGGAAATAAAGGGAGCTGCAGAAATAAAACAAGACCTCTGAAGCACTGACAGAAGACTCGAGCTAAAATTGAGCTCGGGGAGGAGGCGTGATATCAGTCACCCCAAAATGGAGCTCTGTCTTGACTACAGAACCATTCTCTTTCATCACTCCTTTGTACTCTTTGTTCTTATTCTACAACTATTTATTTGCAGGTTTTATTAGAAGCATTTACAACAGACTTTTTACCCTAAGGACCATGCTTGGGACCCCCCCCCACACATCTTTTTTTTTCTTTTTTATTTCTTTTTTCCTTCCTTTCTTTCTCTCTCTCTCCTTCCTTAGTTCCTTCCTTCTTTGCTTTCTTCCTTCATTCCTTTTTTTCTTTCTCTGTCCATTTCTTCCTTTCTTTCATTTCTAGATTGCCTTATTTGAATCAATGGATCCAGTGGTAAGTGAAAAGTGTCCCTAAGACCCTCCTTTCATTAAAAACAAATATAATTAATAAGATAAGTTGATCCTTTCCAATAAGAAGAGGATAAAAAATACCCAACCTAACATAAGCATCCCCACAGCCTCATAAGCCACAGTACCACCCAAGATGTGAACAAGCTGGCATGTTTTGAGCATCAAAGATAGAGAGGAAACTGTGTTTACATGTTTGGCACAAAAACTAATGAGGAAAGTCAATTGGCCCTTTGTCTTGAGGGTCTGAAGCACTGAGCTCTGATGTTTGGTTTCTTCGTTGGCACTTGTTCAAGCAATCACTTGTGGCCTGACAAAGCCGCACTTGTGTTTTATTAGTGGCCATGCTGAACTCTCCCGCTTGGGCTGTGTTGTCTCTCAATAGAGTGCTGCAGCAGAGGGCACACTTATTTGAAAACACTAAATCAGAGCATGATGATCTTTGCCCAACGAGAGCAACCCGGAGAACAACAAAAAAAAACGTTCAGAGTACTGCTCCTTTTGTTTGGAGAGGATGGGAGGCGAGCGCAGCGGGGACGGTAGACCTAGGGCACATGGCTGGGTAAATTGGAAATGGTAGTGACAAAACCTAGTATTTATAAAAGATGGCTTTCCCCCTTCTAATCACGGGCGCTCCGTTAACATCTGAACCTGGTGTGATGTATCACGCGGCACAATCCCCGAGGCCTGGGCTCAGGCCTGCAAGGGCAGGAGATGGCAAGGTTACCCAGGGGTCTTTCCCGTCTGGAATTCTAGGGTGTCATGAAAGAATAATCATGCTACTCTAGGAGGAAGTTGACTTTGTCTTTATATGCGTAGGCTGGTGGAAAGGAAAATTTTCTAAAGTAGGTCAAAGCACAGTCTGTGACTTTTCCCATTACGTTGCTTTTCTATCCTTCTTCCTGACTTTTTCCTTCTCCCTTTCTTTCTTCTTCTGTCTTATTAATTTTTGTGTTTTGCTTCCATTTAGAGATAAGGCTGCTTTGGACCGTCCTGGAATTTTTATCTGCACAACCGAACAAGTATCTAAACATTTGGCTGCTATTTTCAAAGTTCTGAACCAGAAAAGAGGACTCCGAAATCTGGTTGCAAACAACATTTTTTAAGTGACAGTTTTGGCAGTCTTACCTACAGATCCAGTAAAAATAAAACCTAGAGCAGTTTGTTCTTAAACTATTTCTAGTCCCAGTTCTGTGAAGAAAGTACTGAAGTACACATAATTAAACTGATTTTGTTTTAAGTGACTGAAATTCTGCATGTTCAAAATGAGAATTTGGGATAGGTTAAGATATGTCCTTGCCTTTGCCAAATCTTTGAAGTTCTCTCTGGCTCTCTGCCTTGCATCAGATTTTTTGTGAAGGGTGTAAGTTTACATTCTATGTATTCACGGAGAATGAAAAAGTTTGAGCGATGCCTACACTGAGTAAATGAGAGAAACTGCAAAGTGAGAGTTATCTCTTGGGACACCACATTATAAAAAGTTCAAAGTTTAGAATATACAGAATCTATTTGACTAAAGTGTCCTCCAAACATACATATACGCATTTTTTTTAAAAAGCAGCATTTTCTTTGCTAATTACTGCTTAAATGTTTACTTTTTAAAACACAGAGGACGCTCACCACAGCAATGCTTTAGTATGACAAGTCTGTAGACCATTTTCTGTAAGCCTCTCAAGCTGTCATTGTTTCTGCAGAAAAGAAGGCATTGATTTTACATGTGGGTAAAAGTAGTTTCAAATTCCCATTCTAGTTGTTAATAATATTTTTTTAGCTTTAATTAATGACCATAGCATGCAAGAAACCACAAGTGACCCTGGTCGTACAGAATAAGTAAACATGCAGAAACTTCCTAGAAAAAAAAAAATCTATAAAAGGCGGCGGTCGGGGGGCGGGGGTGGGGGGAGGATTGGTCGGGGGATGTTGGTGGGCTCCTGGCCTTTGAAAGCCAAGTAAGGCGATGATGAGTGAAGTTCGATATGTGAAGTAAATAGTCTGTCAAGGAAGGCAATGTGTTTAGATAGGATTTGGTTTTATTTATAGCGAATTCTATACTCCGTATTGAGACCAAAAGGGGATCTAGTGGGAAGAGATAAGCCGCCCCCCTCCCCAGCTCCCTTCCTGCTTTTGCCACCCTCCATCCCATCTCTCCCTCCAATTTTCCCAGGGCCCTGCCCACCCTGCACATACACTCAATATTGTGTCTTCCCGCAGGCTCCTGCTGCAGCTTGTCAGACATCGCAGCTCACATTCAGAGCTCAGATTGCTATGAATGTAGCAGGGGGGTGGGGATGGGGGTTGGAAAAGAGGCACTGGGCGATCAGCAGCTCCTTCTGCCCGGAGGAGCGGTCCACCAGCTGGGATGGAGCTGCACGCGGCACCACAGCCGCCGCAGGGCGCGCCCGCATCTCGCCCAGAAGCCCGGAGCTCAGCGCCAGCGGAGGGTGAGGACCGGGGAATGCCCAGACCCAATCCCCGCAGTCTCCCACCTTCTGCGGATGAGTTCACTCAGAATCCATCAAAGTGAAAGCTGAAAGCTGACCACTCTTAAGGTCTCTTATGAAAAGTTTTTTTTTTCCCCATTGTAAATTTCATACTCTGCCTGTAAACCATTTGCAGCCTTAATTCACAAAAGGCCTGTTTTGAAACCACATGAATGAATATATTTATTTGCCACCTAGAGTTGTATAAAAGTATATATACATTTATATTAATTATACTCTAAATATCTTATTATTATATGCACTTATATGCACAATATATTCTTATATATGCGCAATATATTCAATACCTCAATATATACGCACTTATTACTATATGCACTTAATTATATGCATAATATATATTCACATATACCATAATATATACTTAAACACACTATTATAATCTGTTCTTCGAGTAGACATCTTCGACAGCAGAAACAGTTGAGACATCAAAGAAACCTCAGATATTCAATGCTTTGAAGTCATGGTGAGCTTCATTGACCAAAGGTGGGAGGAGAATCAAGGCCAAGCAAAGAGAATAATAACAGAAGTATACTAGCTCAGGTGCATTTCAGGGGGTCAACCCACACCTGGTAAAAGAGAGAAGCTAATGACCGTGTGCTTTTGTGGTCCCCAGTTGGAATGACCACTATACCCTCAGCCTAAGGTTTCCCCTGACATGATACAACTGAAGGCTGGTGTACCAGAAGAGTTACATAAGAGCAGTGCATTGAAACAGTGAAGCAGGTGACCATGTATTCACCAACTCAGAAAACTGTAGAAGTAGAGCAAAGGATAGACAGTGGGGAAGGCAAAGAGGAGGGAATACTGGGTGATCTCCTTCTAGAAGAGGAACATTGTCAGAAAACTGTGCAAAATACAAAATTAAGTTTGCTTGAAACCAAGCATCCAAACATGAGTAGAAGGAAGAAAACTGACCATGAATGCTAATGAAAGAATACGTATTTTATCAAGTCTCCTGGACACATTTTCACAGTGACGAACAAAATTACCTTGTTTAAATAACTTTTTTCTTTTTTTTTTGGTATGGGATGCTTACCATAGTTACGAGAGAATGAAACCAGAAACCACTGGTATATGCAATTTACAAACATTAGATTGTACACATCAGAGAAATCAGGAGACAATAAAACAGTTTCACAGTATATTTTCTTAGAGGATCATTGCTTTCTGACCTTTCTGTCACTCTAAAAACAGCAAAATAAATAATTCAAAATATTAAGTGCTATTTAAATGCAGACATAGACTGCAGATATTGATGGCACCAATCTTTTTGAATAAGATTTGTGCCTTAATTTGTAAAATATGACTTTATAAACCTTTAATTATAGCTAATACATTTCATTCAACAATTGTCAGAATACTAACCAATAATATCTATTGCTTTGTTTGCAAAAATTGCTTAAAAATAGAATTGTTATCACTTTAGCTGTGAGGGAATAGAATATCACAGTAAGTCTACCCCTTGGCGCTATGGATACTCTCATTCTGTTGGAAGACTATGAGCTATTTCATCACTAAAAATATGCAATTAAAATTTAACAAAGACCAAGTTTTCATATAACCTCAATTGTTACAAAATAGTTGCAAAGATAATAAGTTACTCCTTTTGTTGTAAGAAGTTAGAAATTACAGTATGTTCCTAATAACTAAATTTGACATATTTTTGAATGGTGGATAGTCTCAATAGAAAATTCAGAAATTATTACCAGAGATTTTCACTAAAATCTAAAGTCTATAAAATAATAAATAAGGACATATTTTACTTTTTAAAATAGAAAAGTGATAAAAAATATTTTTATCATTTTCCTTTTGATGAATTCTGCCTAAAGTCATATTATTTTATTATGATATCCAGTAAATTTCTCTCCACTGTATCTGTCCTGTTATATTTCTTCCAACTATATTCTGAACTACTACATTTCTAGTTTTTTTTAAGGATTCAAGGCTACTATATAATTATTTATACTCATATCTCTTACAGAGTATCTTTCAAATTAAGGGATATACCTTACTGGGAGGCATTATTTTTTTAAGATATGTTATTTTTTTTTTTTCTTTCAGACAGAGATGTTTGATTGCTAGGCTGGACATAAAACAGAAGACCTGCTGGACAAGTGGTTAAGGACTTTTACAACTTTAGTATTATAAACAAACAAACAAACCAAGTCATCACCATCTATCTAAAAAAACAACACGAAATCACAAATATTTCTGAAATTCTATCCAGAGAAATTCCATAGTCCTGCTCACAGCTCTTGGGAAACAAAAATATGGCTTTAAATTTGTTGAATCTTTATTTTAACAACCGATATTTTAATACAGATCTGGAAGACCTGAAGCTATCTCTACATGATACAATTTTTTGACCTTTAGAATAATTCATAAGCCAATGTTGTCCTATGTTTTAAGCATGTCTTTGAAGTGTTTGACTAGACTCAATGTTTACAACCATTCTCTCTGCATGAATTGGGTCATGTTGTAACCACACCGTGTCCTCAAAGCACAGTAAAATGTAATCAGGTACAACACATATGACTCATCCGATCTCTTTAGGACAAAAGAATAATTAACTTAACTCAGCATTTTAGGAGCTGTTGAAATATAGCCATCATTTAACTTAACTGCTCAACGTTGACATTTTGCAAGTATCTAACACAGTGTTTCTTTGGAAAATGCGAGTCCCTTACTAAAAATCCAGGATGTCCTTTGGTTATTTCAACCACTGTAAATAGAAGATAGATTTTCCTGTCCCTGCTTTTCAACATTTCCAAGAGTTCTACTGAGTGGTGAGATAATGCAAATGGGCCAAAGCTCCAAGCCAGGCTTCCGCAGAGAAAATCTGAGTCCTGCAAGTTCGATTAAGCTAGCTAATTTTCAGTCAAACAAGCTAATTTCCAGACAGATTCTTCTGATGTTTTCCCTCTGTTTGTAATTTGCATCATTAAATAGCTCAGTGTTTCAAAGCAGCCACGGCAGTAAGGTCACAGGGCTTTGTGTTAAATAGCAACAACCTCAATTTTTTTTTTTTTTTTCTTAAGGAAGGAACAGAGAGCAGCTGATCCTGTTAAAGCAAGATTTTCTTTTTTTCTTAGTGGGAAGAGGGCTGAAGTGTCTTGTAGATCATAGACATTTTGCTTTGGTTCGGAGAACAGCTTTCCCCAGTGCTTTTGTCCTCCAAAGAGCAGCCCACAATCACAGGTGGCCTTGATTATCAAGATTTTTTAATGGTGTCCCCCTCCCTTTCCTAGAACAGCAGGACATCTCCCTGACATGAATATCTCATTGTAAGTGGTACAAAATTCAGAAATCTTAAAGAGATATCCAAAACCTAAATGAAAAATAAAACCCAGTGTTGAACTTCAAAGGGTAAAATTGCTTAACAAATGTTCCTGGTGCGACAAAAGGTTTATATGGTCACTCACAGTCGGTATCTCCTAGAAGGCTTTCAAAAGATTGCTTCCAAAACAACACACCAAATACAGAGAATGCAGGAAAACAATCCTTCAACTCTTACCTATACCTCTCCAGAATAAAATCATTTCTCTTTGTCTCTCTGGTCACAGGAAAATGTACTTTGGATCATTGTCACTCTGAAGCACTGCTTCCACCCTACAAAGTGACGTTGGTACTGGTATTAAAAAAAATCTTCAATCATATAACTCCAAGCCATTCATATTAATGTGGCTGAGTCAAATTACCCTTTCTATTCTGCAGGGGGAAGAAAGACCATAAAATGCTCTCTGAATCCATAAGGACAACCCCATTGGCACAGATGGGAATTCTGCTCTGAAGTGACAGCCCTGTTTTCCTGAAACATGACCTAATGCCTGTCAAGAGTTTCTTGGGAAACGCCATATTTTGTCATTGAACCATCTCTACCATATCACACATCCCTGAACCATTCTATACCCATGTTCCTGGGGAGCTAAAGATGGCTCCGAAGAAAAACTGCCATCTTTAACAAAGAAATCCAATAGGTATTTATCTTGGGGTAAGACCTAATACAGTTTCCAGAATCTCTGGGTTTCTGTTATGATGCTAGTTCTTTTCAGCATGTTATTTCCGTGTTACTGAAACTCATAAAATATACTTTAAGGAATGTGATCATTTTTTATATTTACTAAAAAGGACATACTCAGAGATTCATTTCCACTACAATGTAGACCAGAGCATTTAGAAGCACACAATGTAAAAGAATTCAACATGTTTTTGGATACCACTAAATTGGAGGAGAGCTTTTGCCAGACAATATGAGATCTTAATGTTGTCACGCACATGCATGAAATTGTCTATGTCCTCTCAAAGACAATAATTTCTTATTGTGACAAGGTAAACTTGTGGATTGTGAAATATTCTATGCTTGGAAGTGTTACCCTCTCTCTTTATAAAGGCTATACTTCACTAATACCAATTCCTTTCTACAAGGAATACTGTTTTTTCCTCTGTGGTGCCCCATGTCTTCTGGCTGGAATATGATTCTTTCCATTTGGCATCACACACTCTCTCCCTCAGTAGAGTAGGAAGAGCTTGTGGGCAGGGGTGCATTTATATCTAGCACTGTGGTTGGCACATTTGTCGACACAATAGTCCATGGATTGAAAATGTATTTTAGTTTTCTTTTCAGAACTGTGTCGTGGCATCTCTTTACAATGTTTCTGTTATTTTGAAAAGACCTGACTTGTTGGGGAAAAGACAGGAAACTATTCAAGGTCTCTCCAATGAAGACAAGACGCCAATAAGATCCATTGGGATAGTGGGTCTGAAGAGGTGACAGAAACAAAACATTCATCTGTACGCAGTGTATACAAACACTTGGGGCAAACAGCCTCATGTTATTTTAAATGGACAGCTTCTCACATGGACTTCTTAACATACTCTGAAGACATTAGGGAAACGAGAGAAGATATGGTTATCTATTTTTACTTGCCTACTTAGATCTCACCAAAGAATATAAAAAATACTTCAGAAAGTTCTTTTGAGTGAATTCTGATGTGTGCAAACATGACATATTTAATTAGTATTATATTTTATCTATTAAAAGACACCCAAGATTTGAGATATGATAATTACCTTTTAATAACTTACAGTTGCTAACCTTCTCAGGTACCCATAACTGCTACTGAGTCTCAATGCGTCCACAAATAACTTCTTCTCAAAGCAGATCATAGGGTATACACACAATGAAGGTCACAGAATAACAAAACTAGGAGTAGAAATTTATTGTTTTCATACTTCTTGATGGAACAAGGCTGTAGAGCAATTCACCTAAACTCTAATCGCAGGTGATTAAAAGCAAAACAAACAAGCAAAAAAATACTCCATTACATACATCATAAAATTACCTGTGTTTACTAACAGAAGTATTACCAAGGACATTTTGTTTATCCATAGCAGTTAGGTTGAAGAGAATTATCTGCCTTTTGATTTTGCTCAAGAAAACTAGTTAGTCTTCAAAAAGCAATCATTTTGGCCCCCACTCTATCGGGCTGCACAGAATTTTCAAAGCAGCACAATGTTGTAAAAAATGCCCTTTTAATCAGATTACCCTTGGCGAACGTCCCAAACTCAGGCTGAAGTGCAGTGCTTGTGGTTTCTCAACAGCTTACACTAAGCCTGCACCATGGAAATAATCTACTTTTAAAACCCAGGAAACAAATCGACTGCACTAAGGACATAAGTCGCTGTCATTAGGGAGTGATTAGGCTAAACATTTTTATACACTCTACTAGCCTACTTTCAAATTATATATCTCTGGCCGATAGGGAGGATGGTACTTCAGGTGAGTATTCTGAACAACCATGCAGAAAAGTTAATAAATCCAAATGAATATAACAGTAAGAGGAAGAATTAAAAGCGCTCTTGTTTCAACTTTAACCTGCTAATACCTAAATCAGGATTTTCTGAACCGAAAAGATAACACCCAGGCAAAATATTTTTCTTCTAGCATCTCATATTTCCAAGGCTTAACACATCATCCGTCCCTATTATTTTAGGCTAACATGCTTCCTGTGTTGCACGCTTTATATAGGAAATTCTGTGGGGTTTCAGGACAAGGAGAATTTCATTTTTATAATTCATCATTATAAGCCATTACATTCATCTTTCTTGAACAGCAAGGTTTAGTTTTAGGGATTTAGTGGCTCACCGTCATGTTTTAATGTCACATTGTGGACTACAATAGGAAGCTGCAGGTTGGTCCCAAATATATCCTCCGCCTCGGCCCCATAACTACACACACACACACACACACATCCTCCAATAAAGCTCTCTGGGAATAGTAGAGCCAGAATCAGGTAGTGCATTTGGCATTATTCTATCTGTCAAAATGTTTATATTCATTGATGAAATTCTTAGCATTGTGTTTCTTGGGTTTAAAGCCAATTGGGGAGTTGCTTTCTTTTTTTTTTTTTTTTTTTTTTTGCTTGTTTGTTTTTAGTTTGTTTTTGAGAAATATTTTAAAAGGAAAAATACCAACAGCTAAAAAATATGTAGAAAACATTGGTTTCTTTAATATAAAGAAGCTGAATGTATGCTGGCAGCCAGTGGGTAGACAGGGGTTTATGTTTTTTCCCATGAGATTGAAAAAAGATTGGATTTAAGAAGGATATATCCAACTGGCCCACAGCTCTTGCTTGAGCAATGGTTGATTCCTACTTTGGACATTCTGCTGATGGTTTCATTTCTAATTTATGAAACATTTCATTAATCCTCAATCTGTCAGCTATTTCTTGACAACAATAGACGCTGACAGACAAAAGATTAATATTTATTAAATACCCTACACTTTAGAAGTTTTTGAAATGCTCTGCTCATTTTTAGTCCCCAAATCACCTAATTCTAAACAAACTGCACCCCTCCTAATGTCCTCAGAAAGCTAGCAGAAAACACAGCAAAACAATTTTGAAATACCAAAATGTGCAACCCTCGATCCAAACACAATATACAGAAAAAAAATTAAAATACGGCTATCCTGGAGAGAGGCATTCGCATTAAAGCAGCTCCATACTAAGTATTTCAAGCATATATTTTTTGTAAGCTCTTCCTCCTCATCCTCTCCGCCCCCACCCCCTTTTCCAATCTCATAAATAATTCATGGCCTGATAAATATGCAATTTCAAAAAGTGCAGACAAGGCAGCACTGCATTAAAAAAAGAGAGAGCAAGCTTTTGCTTTTTACACACAAGGCCTGAGCTGCACTTTACAGATGACAAATTTTCCAGTATTCAAACCCCATATTGCGTATATGATAGGAGTGTGTCTGTGCCTCTGGTCAGATACCTTGCTAGACACGTTATGAACTGTTTGAGGAAGACGGTAATATACAAGACATAAACATTTAAAGAAATGAAGTTAGTAATGTTATAGAGCTTGGCACTCTTCCACTGGAATTTTGGAATAAATCGTTTACATGTTCGCTCTATCTAGAAAGGTGTTGCGGGCGGCACAGGTATCGCATCTAGGACACTTCTCTGGTGTTAACACCAGCCAGGGACCGAGCTCTAAGGGTTCCCCTGAACAAGAGTCATTTATTTGACATCATGTGAATATTCTTCAGAGGCCGTCTTAACAAGATCAACAGCCAGCTGTTCCGTCTGAGCCTTCAAACAGGTAAAACCACCCGTATGTGTATAAAGCAGAGCTGAGGGCCTCCATTTTGTGGGCTAATTGCTCGATAACTTCCCTGAAACAAAATGGAGGAGAGACCTTTTTAAAGCAGCTCAGGGCTGATGTATCAGAAAGAAAAGTGTAAAGAGGATAAAAGCAGTTCTTAAAGAACATGAGGCATCTGATCAGATAAATATTAAATGCAGTGTAATAAATATGGGTTACATTGCCTTTATACACCGAGAGGAAAGAAAATAAATAGGAAATAAAGGATTCATTGAAAGAGAGCTATTCTAGTTTATCAACAATTAAGGTTTTAAAAAAAGAATCCAAATTTCAGTCTGAAATGTAACCTTTCAAAATGAACACTTAAATTGGAGAACACCGTACGTACGAAATACACCACAGCACTTAATTTGGACTGGCTAGTTGGAAGCCTCTATTTACTGTACTATAATTTCAAATTTAATTAAGTCACACTGCTGACGCCAGTAGCATCAACACAGTAAAGATGATTAATTGCAGGCGTAAATGAATTATAAACAGCCTTAAAAGTAACATTAATGCAGAACCTTGCACACCGAAATGGAATCATAGATTTAAGTGTACGCGCCTACCTGCGTCTTTGAGACACACGCCAGAATTGGGATGTGGGCCCTGCATTTGAATGTAATCACTGTACCAAAAATATAACCTTTTACGGATCATTATTTTCCTAAGACATGTGTCCAACCTCCCCTTTGCCTCTCCTCCCCTACCTCACCCCCTAACATGATTTGTTTATCTTATAGAAGACTTTTCACACAATTTGCATTGTCATCTTATGGATTGGCTACCAGTACACAAACATGAGCTGACACACGGCTATGGTGGGACTGAGCTGTCACAACAAGGCAGCTGGACTGTTATATATTCCACTTTGCTTCCATTGTACTTCGATTCACAGCAGCAGCAGGACAAAGGGTCTGACAGAGCTAACCACGGATTGTCACCTTGATTTGTCCAGTCTAGCAGAGAGGCAGAAATGAATTACATTCTCCTGCTTATGAACACAACACAGAAGCAAATAAGCTTCCAAACAGCATCTTCTGAACCACACTATCTGAGAAACATCAAGCTTTTTCATAGATGCTACATGCTGCCTCACTCACTAGGTGAGGAAAAGCCAAAAGAACCACCCGATTAGTAAAGGAAGACACAAAAAGACTCTCTCTCCAATAATATATTCCTGACACTAGAAACTAAACTCTTCTTGATTGAGAGATATGTAATTCGTATAAGGCTTAGCTTTTATTTTTTTATTTTGATGCTTCAAAATGCAAGATTATATTGTATTTTTGAAAAAAAGTATGTTATGTGAAACCGAGTAAAAGGCTGCTGTTGTTTTTTTAAGAAAATCGATGTTAAACTTTAATATTTTTCTTTAACAGCATACAGTGAATGACTTCACTCAATTTCTATTATAATAAACTTCTCAATAAACCCCAAGCCTGTCTTATTTGAATTTTACCAAACATTAAAGCTCTAAGCCTGAAAAAGTCCCAAACAGTTGGCTGCTAATGAAGAAATTCACTGGAAGATGCTTTTTTCTATGCCCCTTGTTTAATTTACTACTTTATTGACAAGGTGTTTGTATGCTTTTGAGATCCTGGCAGTTCTGATAGCCACACATGGATAAATGAAGCAGCAAGGCTTGGAAATTTCTTTATGAAAAGGAGCCATCAAAACTGGAGAAAAGGGGAAAACTGTTTTCCATCAGCTTTCTGAGGGAAGGTGAAAGAACATTCCCTGTGCAGCAAAGGAAAAAAAAAATTGTTACCTTCAAAAAAAACAGAACTGAAAAAGATAAAGATCATTTCACACACATATGCACACTTATGAATTCTTTCCATTTTATATAAACAATGCAGCATACTTGGTGGGCTCTCAAAAGACACATTTTTGTAAAACCACAGCTACATGTTTAAGAACTCTTTGAGCAACTTAATGTAACCTTCAGTTCGCTTTATTATAATTTTTTAAAGCTACCCACCTCAACAGCACTGTATGAACAGAATGCTTAGCTTTGAAGAAAAGCCTTTGAGAAGCATTCCATTTCTTTTTAAATCACAAAAGAGAGCTAATGCAAAGATACTGTATATACACACCAAAATATCACATTTTGTATGTGAGCATAGAGTATTTTAAAATAGCTGCACTAAAAATACGTTCCCATTCAAAAGGGCTATTAATGTTGGATTTTAAGTTGTACTATTCTATTGTCTTCTGCCTAATACATACGGATTCTGTTCAAGGCAATACTTGGTGCCTGGCGTTCTAAATGGTGACTAGCACAGGCCAACATGATCCACGTAGTCTTAGATAGTATGTATGAAGAGAACATAAAAACCCTACTCCATGCAGAAATGCAAATGTAACTTGATCAAAGAGCTGCAGGCTCATAGGAAGGGATTCCATCAAAAGAGAACCTTTGTGTTAGGAGAATACATAAGAAAATCCTGCATAATTTGTTTCAGAATTACTTAAGAAAAATCTAAATGTACCAAAGAAAAATGTGTGCAAGAAAAATTGTACATATGTGTCTTTCGTCGGAATCCTATGCAGCTAGCCATGAAAGGGCTGTTCCACCGTTCACCTGATGGCAGCAGTGACGTGGCTTGATGGTTACAGTGGGTGACAGAAAGGGGCCACTGGAAGTGCTATTAGTCAGTTTGCAGGGGGGAATTTTCAGCACATTTCAGCTTTATCTAGTTATACCAGGGACTTTTTTCTTTTTTTTTTTTTTTAAACTGGTTGTTCCTGGCTTCCACTACTGAAATGCAAGTTGTACTCTGACCACCATTTAAAGCACGCCGTTCTTTAAGATTTTGCATTATTTGACAGATTTTCAAGTTGCTTTGGCATTTCAAACTGTTTTATGGTTGTAAATAAAATTCATACATTAGTATCTTCATGCACATGGTTCTCCTTGAAAAAAGATACAATTTCACTTTATGCCTTTATTTTAGTCATAAGCTCTGAGGACACAATACAGAGTACTAAGGTTTCCTTCTAATACGTAGTAGAAATACATGCCAGGTTTAGGGCTTTTGTGAAAAATGCTCTCTCAAGGGCTAAAACAGTTTCCTCAAAGCTTGTCTTTTGTGCTTTTAAAATACGGTATGCATCTTTCCTTAAAAATCGCCTGTATCATATTCAACATGATTCTGGAATTTGGGGTTATTTGCAATTATTTTCTAATAGATACAAGTTAGACCTCTGCATTAAAGGTGGAAGAGTATTCCATGGTCACTAAAAAGGAAAAAAAATAAACGTTACAGTTGAGATTTTAAAGGTTTGAAGTAAACACAAAAACCAATTATTTTTTAAAAATCAGGAATTATGCTTAAGAAAAAAAAAATAAGGGTATCAAATTGTTTCATGGAGCACACAAGTAAAATGTTTGGCAACACTGAGATTTTGGTCCCAGAAAACAATCTAATTGTTTACTCCCTCTCCCTATTACATTTTCACCCCACCCCAAAAAGGCTCATTTGAAATATATGTTAAAAGGGTGGGGGAGCATGAAATCACTATTTGGCACTGTCCTCAACTTTCATTATATTTAAGAGCAAGGCAAACCACGCAAGTCTGCTCCCTGATATATTGTTGAGTGGGCCTTCTAAGGTTCTATTTTCCACATAGGGTCAAGATTGCTGACATGGGATTAATCAGCTACTCCTCCTAAACCATGAATCAGAACAACTGCTGTCAGTTTCATATGGTACAACTGCCTGGAAACAGAAGAGGTGGAAAGTAAGAGAACATATCAGGAATGTAGAAAAGAAAATGTCCGCGGATACTTCTAACTCCAATTTGGCTACTTGCGATTTGGTATGGGGACCAAATTAAGATGATGAAATGTAAATTCACCAAAGTCCTTTTGGAACATCCCTTCCACATTTTTTTTTTCCCCTCAGAGCGTGCCTCACCCCCACCATTTTTTTTTCCCCTTTGAGATTGAGCTATTATATCAATTGTGACATTTTATAAAAACTTCACACTCGTTCACTTTCTTTTGGTAGGCGTCATTTATGTTCAAGTCCACATTTAAACATGTCTGTTGACCCGGGGTTAAATTCAGCGAAGGCTGTGCGAAAGGCGTGCAGCTCTGCCGCATACATATTGCCGAGCCAACATTGTGTTTAACCTCTCGGTGAATGTTTGCATTACAGAATTGGAAAATACTAGGTGCAAATGTCTGCATAAAGGGGAACTGAAATCCTTCACTATTAGAGAGGAGTGTGACAAGCTTCTTTTTATTCTAGGATACACTTACATGAAAATGGCACTGTTCCTAAATGAGACTGCTTCCATTACTAATGATGATATGAAAATGGACACTTATTGATCACGTTTGGAAAATTTCTCTAGCCCTATATATGATATTAAGATAAAACCAAGAATTATCTTTCATGTGGATAAAATGTCCCTTACAAAAGCTTTTTCTGTTTGTTAGCTTTAGAGTTGGATAATTTTAGGTAAGCAAGTGTTAAGACTACATGATGTAATACATGATCAGGATGTATGGGCAAAGGTGATTAATAATTGTGCTATAAAAAATGGAATTTTTTTTTAGATAATATAAAAAATTAAGGAATTTTTCAAAGTGAAATCTTACTTTGAGTTATGGAATTTAATGTTATTCAATATTTTGTTCAAATTCAAGATAGACTGGAAAACAGTACTTCCATGATTAAAACAGCAAATAGCTATTTGTATGCTGACAGATTTTTAAAAGTTAAAAGAATTTGTTATTCAAAATGTCAAGAACAAGAATTATATATATGTTAATATAATAATGTACAAATAGTCATTTCCAAATATAATTATTTCCTGTGTATACTGAGGTTTGCTTTTACCTTGCTGATTGAAAGTAATAAATTTATATTGATGCTGTATGATGCTACCCCAAATGTGTACATAGCAAATGATACAATATAAAAATATTCCACTTGGTAGTAAATAGTGCAAAAATTGCAAATGTTTAAACTAAATCCATTCTACATATATCTAAATTGTATTTTATCTTAACCACATACATAATACAAACATGAACAATTGGAGGTTTGTTGTTATTAAAACACACTGCAGAATAGGTATATTAAGTGAAATGGAATTTTCCAAAGCAAAAGTATGTAATGTAACAATATACTTTTTCATTTTAGTATGCAATAGTGAACACTCATTTTATACCACAAAAATTCTATAGCCATCCTTTTAAATTCAATATTTAGTATATCTACACTAAAATCCTTGAGAATATTGAATCACTGAAGAAAAAACGGAAGGATCTGTAATCATTTGTCACAAGAATTTAGTCTTCTCCAAAAGGATTTACCCTATAATTTCAAGACATTATTTGGAAATAAATATGTAGCTATCATCACCTTCTTTAAGTCTAGAATAATATTTAAAATGTTCTTGGGCAAATTTAGATATTTACTTTATTAAATAAAATGGAGCTAGAAATGAAAACTACCTTATTGTTATAATGAAAAATACTATTTTGATGGGAAAAAGTGGAAAATTATGTGAACATAAATTGGCCATATAATAGCACATACAGGAAATACTGATTTGGGAAATAGTTTACTTGTTCCTATCAAAATAAGAAAAAAGATTAATGCATTTTATAATTATTATCTATTTGATTATAAAAATAATTGGTTATTTTAATTCAAATGACTGTCTTACAATACTCTGTCAATGATATAAGATGTTTGATAAAATTACTGCCAAGTTTTAAAATTTTAGAGGCAGTGTCAGTAATTTGTAACAAGGCTATTTAGAATGACTTTTATCTTGTATTCCTGTTTTTATTAATATTTTTACATAAGTAAAAACACAATACAGATCTTTCTAAAGAATTCAATAAATGCACCTGGATTCTCCATGTATTTGTTTAACACTTCCAGGATTTATTGTAATTTGGAGGAGTTAGTGCTTTTCTTGTTAATTTAAAAATAAAATCCATAATATCAATGTTACTGCATTAATGCATGAAAGGAAGCATTATATGAAGTGATTTATATAACAAATGCTTTCCTAATCCTTTTTGAGAATGAGAATATTCTGCTTATCCAAAATCAAATAACATGTGCTACAGAATTTTAAATGATTTGATAAGGATGGTCAGAGATGTAAACACATGCCATGAATCTCAGTAAAATCCGGGTAACCAAATACACAGAAACAAGCACAGGTTTAAGACTTAGTATTATACCTGAATACATATCTGCAAGACAAAGTCAAACTGCTACAGAAATGCAGGGGTGGGGGAGGAGGCAGGGGAGCAGGAAAGAGGGGCTTGATAACCTCTAGGAAGGCAACCAATTTATTGGCGTGACTCCTGCCATTCTCCCCAGGATGCTTTGCACTGAGAAAGACAAGACGGAACACCTAGATCAAAGCCACACTCACCACTCTTGCTAACTTGCCCTCAATTATACACGACCTTTGGGCAAAGAAAGAGAAAGCATTGTTTCCTTACCATCAAATCTAACAACATTAGTTTTTAACAATTGCCGAGTACACATGCACAACTAAACATCAGACCATTCTTACTTGCGTTTCCTCCACCTATATTTCATCTACTTTCTGCACAGGATGTGGGATAAGGATTAAATTGACTTAAGACCTTAGTTTCTTCTAAGGACAATAATATCAAGAGTTGCTAATCGTATCAAAGTTTCATAGCTATAGAAACTTCTATTTGAAAACAACATTCCATAAACTATTTCTTTTCCAAATAGTTGGGTGATATCTCGGAATTAGAAGACCATGTAGAAAATAATTTGAATAAGGGAGATCTCTGCTGGCAAACCTGAAGGATTTTAAATATATACATAAGGAAAAGATCTGGGTATTTTAAAAATGATCTTTAATTTAACTTTCTGTAAAAATTTTACTTTGTAACACAAACACCACATGACAGAAAAAGAACTATCACAGGACAATAATAATATTGCCAAACAAACAAAAATGATTACATATCAACAATTCACCTCTGGGTAGTATTTGGTTAATAAAATTCTCCTTAAAATTTTGAGTTTTCTCTCAGAGACTCTAAATCACACAATCAAATGATCTAATTACTGTGCAAAACATTGTTTGAATCTATTAAAAAAATTTTAAAAGGTTTCATCTCTTTAAAAGAGCATTTGTGCCCTCCTTGCCTTATATCAGAGAAGTACAGTTTAACTGTTTGCAATGAGTTTTTTTGTTCAAAGAAAAACAGTTTTGTGATAATTATTTTTCCTTTTTTTTAACCCATTGTCTAAAATCTGAAAAACAGAGAAACGAAAGTATAGTAATAAAAGAAACCTTCCACAGTCCCAACAACCATCAGCAAGTTCTAGAAACATTCTAGGGTAGTTCCTTCCAGTCTTTCTTTCTAGGCTTTTGCTTCTTTTGCAAAATTGATACTATAACAGATTTAGTATTCTGAACTTGTTTTTCAAAGTGTGTTATTAGAATTTTCCCACATCAATACATGATCTTTGTAAACAAAACTGTAAAGATTATTTGATAGTCAATCATATGAAAATATGAAAAGCTAAAACACTTTTAAGGAAACAAGGAAGGGAATTTGTTATTGGAAAGATACTAAGATGAATACTTAGGTAAAGATAAATTAACTCTGGATTCTTTTCTTTTCTTTTTTTTTTTACTTTAATGTTGAGAGGTTATTTAAAACAGACAAAAAAAAAGTAAAAGAATGCTGGGTTTTAGTGAAAATGTTTATCAGATAAATAGCTCAGCTTTGACAATGTGTCTTGCCAAAAAGCTTGCAAAGCTTCATCACTTGGATGCATGTTAGAAAAGGCAGTAATCACAATAGCTGAGATTTGCTGGAGCCAAAGCTTGAAGAAACAAGAATCTGCAGGTTTAAAAGGTGATACTATAATCATGTTTTTTAAGAGCAACCATTTGCAAATGCCATTTAAAAAGGATACACAGCTATAAATTCCATATTCGTTTCAGATCACCTTGTTTTGTATGCTGAGATGGTATTTGTGCGTGTGATATATGTACACTCACCTTACAATGTTGTAAAGAGAATAAAAGTCATGGGAACTGCTAAGTGAAATAAAGAAGAAAATGCAATGAGATGCATAAACAGCAGGCCCATTTTGTGGTATTTAAGAATATCGCAGGTAATATAAAGATCTTTGTGTCCAATCTCTCACCGTGAAAAATCCCCTTGACGAAAGCAATGGTCCCATTTTGTATCAGTAGAGTTTTGGAAGCATTTAGAAATATTTTACAGTAAAACCAACAAAATTCTCAGTCTTTATTCCATAGGAATTCCTGACATCTAAGCAAACATTTTTTTTTCCTCCTCTCTCTCTGATTATTCTAACTGAAACAACCTGATATTAAAGATAGGGTGGAATATCTTCAAGTAATATAATGATCAACTTTACAGTTTGGCTGAATTTTTTTCATTTAATTGAAAAGTTACTTGGCTTAGTGGATCATCTTATTTAGTTTGGGGGATGTATGTGAGTGTGTGAGTGTAATATGTGTGTGTGTTCAGAGAGAATGGTGGGTGGGAAAGCTTATGCCTAGGGAGAAGTAGAGATGATCACAGATCACAGATGCTGAAAGTATTTAAAATAACACACATAGACATCTCTGAAACTCTGATTGCAAGTGTCAAATGTTTCTCAAATGTTTCAACTATAAAATAATCCTGGCTCCATTACTTTAGTGAAACAAAATATGACAGTATTTGCATGTTAAAGATCTAAATGTGGCATTTATTGTGCTATCTTCCTCATTGGGAATTTATTTTCAAAGCAAAGTATATATAACATATTTAGAAATATATACTACACATACATGCTTAAAAAGAGGAATGGGATTGAATTTTTAAAGGATTTTTGCAAAAATGAATACGTGCTAAGATGAGCCCTCTTGCTTGTTTTGCTGGTTTAGCTGAAAAAATAATCTATGAAAAAATAATCTATTCTCTGCTTGTTAAGCAGATTAAGTATGTATTAATTTATTTAAAATTAGAATATACTTGATAGCATGTTAGATCCAGACATGCAAAGCAGGGAAGGAATTATGAGTCCAAACAAAAGCTTGGGTATCTGTTTTATTACAACCCTCATTTTGTGGAGAAACAAAAATGTTCATTCTTCCAGTTAATGAAAAAAGTAAGTTCCCATTTTTTTCCACAGCAAATCATCAAATTGAACAATGAGAACAACTAAACTTGAAGGAAAGTGAAAACTAAAGATTTTCTTCCATGTTCTCCTTGGGGGTGTAAAGCGAGATTGCTCTTTTCCAATTTATTTTGGACCAGGAAGTTAAATTTTATTTTGTGGATAATTTAATTACATTCAATACCTCATGGATATAGAACATTTCAAGGAATGTTTCCATTGCCCTCTTTCTCCCCGGATTTCGTATAACCACTCACAGAATGGCAGAAATCTTTGAAATGCTAGTGTTTACACATAGGCTGTTTCTTTGAAAATATTATAGTCTTTGTCTTTTTAAAAGTAGTTACATGTGAATTTAAAATCCATATCTTAAACTAGTAAAATATGCTCAGTCCCTTTAAAATACTCAATTAAATGCTCTTTTTCACTTAGCCACTTCCTACTACGATGCTACAAGAAAATTACATGGGGAGTTCCCATTCATGCACCATATAATTGCTTCCTGGTTTTTGGTACCAAAATTACAAAAATCCTAAGAGTTCTGAGTATAATGTAATGAGATCAGTCTAACAAACAAATCCAAACTTACATTTTCAAATAAGTATTTTCATTCAGAGGCATCACCTTGAGATTGTATTTATTCCATTTGTGTGGTCATGCTTCATTTTAAAATTACCCTCATGATGGGCAGCCCTTTTGCAGATTTTCAATGATGTCAGGTTATCATGTACCGAGAGGGTTTTATCATTCAGTGTCAGTGGCAAAATTTGTGAACTGGTGGAAGGCCAAGCATGTTGAGGGGAAGAAAAAGAAGACAGAACGAGTATGAGGCTGTGATATAGTAGTACATCCTGTGGCTTGGGTGCCAGTCAGGTGACTATAATGACTATTATCTCCCGCATTTTGCCATTTGTAAATAGAGAACCCTCATCCTTATTTCCAGTGCACTGGGTTTTGCCTCTAGAATCCTTTATTTCAGGCATTTATTCCATTACTCACAAGAAAGTCCATCTTATTGCCTTAGCATTATGATTTTAGTCAAGTAGTAGCCTTGGCTTTGAATGACTTCCCATTGAAAACCTTTCAGGTTTTCAGTTCTGGAGGGTAATTCATAGTTTGAAGAAAATGTCAAAATTTCCTTATAGTAGTATTTTGACCAATACTTACTTATTGGCATAGGATTCGAAGGGGACACTACTCATTTGAGCATCCAGTTTCTGATGTGTGTCTAAAAAGTTTTCACAAATATTACTTTCATACATCTATTTATGCCGAAAATTTTATGATTATAAAATTTTAAATTTAATGACTATAAGCCACTAATGCTTTCTTCCTGTGAACAATCTATTACTTAGTATTTAAAATCAACTCAGAATAAAGCTAGATTAAAAGGCATACTAAAACTAACTTTAATTGTAAAATGAAATTCTTTTAAGGTATAACATTTTGTTTATTCTTACCACCCCCAGCCCATTACAGGAAATAAGGTTATTAAAATGCTTTGCACTGTTGGGAGAAATTTTTTTTTTTTTGACTACAAAAGTTTGATGTATGAAAGAGCTGATATTTTTCAAAACTTTGTGGGAGAGAACTTTCCTTAAAAAAACTTAGAAACATTAGTTTCATCAATGTACAATTATGAACACTTAATCTATTGACATATTTAAATTAAACAACCATGTATTATATAATCTCTGGTCAAGGAGCTATCAAAACATTAGTATATTCAGTATTCCCCGGGACAATTTCTTACGTGTAAGTTTGGATATTTTGAAAGGTAAATATATGGAACATTTTAATCCTTCTTTTAAATTCCATTTTGCTTTATTTTTTCTTAAATGCAAGGGTCTACAAATTTCATTTGGGGATAGCCTTTATAAATTTGCTAACGAAATTCTTTGTAACTTGTTAATACCTTGTTTCACTCCCTAACCCTAAACGCCTAAAAGCTAACTTCATGCAAAATGTCTTGAACCAATTCTACTGTATTCAGAGTTCATGAATTTTCTGAACATTTCAGGCAAAGCTTCTTCCCCCGTTCAGATTTCCTATACTAACAATGAACATTATCATGAAAGTCATAAAACACGAATGATCAATAGATCGCTTTCAGATCAAGGAATTGATCCCATACTCTGTACATGAGGAAACCAAGACCCAGAGACGTGGGAGATGTGTTGCCGGAGATCACGTTATAGCAGCACAGTGTGAAGAGCTCAACTCCCCAGACCAGTGTGTCCAGGACATTTCAAAAGAAAATGCGATCACTTTTTCTTGATCTATTATGATGTAGCCAATCCAATGCTGCTTTATTAATACTAGTTATGATCTGAAGAAATTTGGAACTCGTCTGGGCTTTTGATTTTTGTGATTTTCTGAACATGGGAAGACACATTTATCTCAAGGGAATAGAAAAGAAGTCAACAGTAAAGTAGGTCAGGCTTTGCAACCAGCAAATTGGAGCAGATTCCAAACTTTTCCAAGGCAGTCTGTGTCTCAGTACTATCAGCAGGGCTCGGGAACCAGGGCAAGCTTCTCTCTCGCCCCTTTCAGTAGAGCGGCTGCACAGCTGACGAGGAACAAGGAGGTTTGGGGTGGGGGTGGCAGGCTGCCATGGGGATGAGGAAGCAAGGAATCTTCTTTTAAGGAAACCACAAGGCTTTTCGGGATGTTCATTGCGTTCTTCCTTATTTGGAATTCTGTTAATGCTGCAAACATTAGCACAGATTTTCCTTAATGAATGCTTACCAGCTGAAAGATGGTGAGAGATAAACTATGTGAATCTTTTTAATATTAGTTCATTAAATTAAAACAGTTCTGACTTGCAATCAGGCCTTTCCCTCTTGATGTTTTACTCAGATTTTCAGATAATGTCCATGACAATACATGTTGGCCCTGCAAAGATGTTCTTTTTAATCAAAGTCATTTAGTGGTAAGTGTAACCCTAATATCTAAAACAGTTTCGTGTACAATTTGGAAGTTTTTCAGCTGGGTGGGGTAAAAGCGAAGGTAAAAACTTGGCTCTTCTATAATTCAGATCCACAAATTTAGCTGAGACCATTTACTTCCTTGCAAGTTCAGTGACCCTATTGCAAATATATGTTCTGCTTCTTACCACGTTTTTCCAAAATACACAGGGTAAGTTGGGCTATTTCCCCTATTTTCTTATAAACAGTTGGGGGGAAAAATTTCTTTCCCAAAACCCCGCTATGTAAAACCAAAGGGAAAACATCACCACATTCATGATGATTGTGTTTACTAAATCACTCCCAAATTAGACGCTTCAGAAACAACATGCTATGCAAACAAATATTCAATTTGTACATTGCCTGAAGGCTTTGGACTGCATTTCCCTGCATATCTATCACAGGAACAATGGAATAAAATGATTCTGCAAGGTTGGAGAAATCAAACCCACTCAGCCACTTTTCAGAAGGAATATTTGGATAACCTAGGCTGGATGCAAATATTTGTTACTAGCCATTATGACAAGCTGGGGACATTCCATGATCTTATTAGTACCGAGTCATTCACAGTTTGCTTTTTCTGTATCAAAACATGCACACAGATAATAGGAATAAATTGTTTATTTCCCATGTTACTAGGCAATTATAAGTATTTCAGCAAAAGGGTTAGACTGTGCCAAGGTTAGAATCTAATAGAATAATTCAAGATGCAAATGCCTTTGTCAAGTAAGCTAATGCTGATGTTCCCAAATTGTCCTTATTTGATTGGCTTCTAGAGGAAAACTTAAAACAGAATAAGGCATGCAATAGCTTTTTAAAAGCTGCTAGCCTATCACTTATCACCACTGTAGGATCGCCTTCATTTTCTTTTCCCCCTGAACAATTTTCAGAGGAAAGAACGCTATACTCTGCACATAGCTATCAGCAACTGAGAACTACTATTTTCAATTCTAGAGTATTTTATACACAAAAAATTACAAGAGGTACAAAGCTTCTTGTCTGTTTTATCTTTTATTATATAATGTTTTTAAAGAGCTATGCCTAAATTAGAATTCTAAGTGATTTTTTTCTGCTACTGTTTTTCATAATTTATTTAAATGTTTGTAACAGCTATCAAGTAAAGTAGATATTTACTATTAACAGATCATATATACTCAGAAAAATAAAAATAAAGTTATGGAATCATGCAACTAGGATGGGTTTGAGGAATTACTGAAGACAACCATCTAACTCTAAAGGTCAAGGAAAATGTGCCAGTGAAATAAACCAAATTGGACCAAAATTAAGTTAATCTTTAGCAATAGAACCAAGAACACCACCAAGGCCACATAATCTACCGGCTAGTGTAGTGCTCTTTCTACCGCATATTGCACCTTTTCTTCTAGAACTATTTATTTTTTGTGGAAGAAGGAGACGAAAGGCGCCATCTAAGAAGTCACCCTACCCCTTCTGCATTCTGCTGTATCTCATAATCCTGTATCCCAAAGGAAAGACTTAACTGCTCTATCTTCCACAGTCAGTGCTTTCATCTTCTACCTTTGCATGACATTTTCTTTGGTGTCCTTTTCATTTTAGAAAAGATAATAAAGAGGTCATTAAAAGACTGTTGTTGTTCTATTTAAGATGTTCTGGGAAAACCAAGAAGGAATGAAGATCTTTCAAACCAGGAACATTCCTTCAACTTCCAAGAGATGGAACAGATTAAAAGGCATCCTTCTTAGCAGTCCTTGAGACTTACCTACAGGAAGAAAATCAGGAGTAGACTGTTTTCCAGGAGGCCAGGACTGCTTTCTGATTAAATTTCAATAAGCTAACTCTAGATCCTTTAAAAAGATAGTTCCTTGCCTTTTTTGGAAGAGAGAAGTCGTAAGAGATGTAGAAAAAGGAAAGCCCTCCTCTTGGGCAGCAGTTGAAGGGCATAAAAATAAAATAAAGGCTCAGGCCATGTGTCCTAAATCTTCAAGTAAGAAGTATGAACAGAAACAAAGAGAATGTCTTTACCAATTTATTATTAAATGTGCAGTGAATAACTAACACTCACTCACATGTATTAGCTTAGTTGTGTTTTTGTGCTGGTGGTGACTATCTCACATATTTGTTGAATATCACATATTCAAAGAATTTAAAGAACTGAAAGAGTATAGATGTACACATGTGAGAGAATGGGCAAATTTGGTTTACACAGAGGTCCTAGTTCCTCCAAGAAAATCACAGTGCTTTTCATTTATTTCCAAAACATTCTTCTGAAACATGAGGTAAGCAAATATTTCACTCATTGCACAACCATCAAAATGAAGAAAAAGCTGGAGGTTGTTCAGGTCACCCCTGGTAGATGAGAATACATCCTTTAAGGAGGTGACACACCCAAATTTAAAAAATCTGAGTCTTTGAGATAAACCTTTCATGAATTGCTATATGGTTTACTAGCATAACCCTCTTTCTGGATGTATCAGAACGATAGATAGATAGATAGATAGATAGATAGATAGATAGATAGATAGACAGATTGATTTATAGAATATTTTTACTTGTTTTTAGGATCTCAACTTCTCTTTGCATTTTTTTTACATTAAATTCAATTGTTAATTAACATAAGATACAGGAGCTAAAACTTTATAGAATTGCTCTACAAAAAAAAAAAAAAAAGATCTAGCTAAAAGCACAAATAGCAAACAAACAAAACACGAACAAATAAAAAGCAGGCTACTAAGATGCACTCGAAACCAAGCTTGAAGACCACTGTATTTAACATTTCCTTTTGGGTGAGAAAAATATTTTAGTAGAGTTTCTTCCTTCATTCCAAAGGCATACAAGGGTTGGGACACCCAATTTTTAATGTGCAGTAAAATGAAATGGCAATTTTCCAAGAGCTGTGAGACTGCAGCTAATTAGCACATTAATTTATATAAATAAAATTCTCTTTGCTGTTCCCCGGTGTTCTGCCGGAGAAATGCAACAAGATGAATGAACATGACAAATCAAAGTGAAATTTACAGGCTTGAAAAAGCAGATACAGAAATAATTCCCTGACCTTATTACAAGTTTTCTGTCCCTGCTTCATCAGTGCCACTCTTGGAGAGAGGTAACTATTACCCCTAAATGTGCACTTCTTGTTCTGGCAGACTTAAATTTTCAAGACAGGTTCACAAGGAAGATTACACCCACTCTTTACTCTTGAACTTGGGATCCTGGCTAAAAGAGCCAAGATCACAACCCAGGGAAATGACTTTAAAAAAAAAAACTGCCTTAAAATATTAATATAAAATGTGCCATTTTAATCATTTTTAAGTGTACAATTCAGTGGCATTAATTACATTCACAATGCAACTATCACTGCTATTTCCAAAACTCTTTCATCATCTCAAACAGAAACTCCGTACCATTAAGCAATAACCATTCATTTCCCCTTATCCCCCGCCCTGGGAACCCTTAATCTACTTTCTGTCCCTAAGAATTTGCCTATTCTAGATATTTTATATAAGGGAAAGCATGCAATAGTTGTCCTTTTATATCAGACTTATTTCACTTAGCACAAGGATTTTAAAGTGCATCCATCTTATAGCATATATCAGAATTTCTTTCCTTTTTATGACTGAAAAATTTTCCACTGTAAGGTATACAACACATTTTGTTTATGCATTTGGCTGTGAGTGGACATTTGAGCTGTTTCTGCCTTTTGAGTTTTGTGTATTATGTTGCCATGAAATCAGGGCACAAACATCTGCTTGAGTCCCTGTTGCAATTCTCTTGGGTATATTCCTAGGAGTGGAATCACTGGGTCATATAGTAACTCCATGTTTAACTTTTTGAGGAACCACCAAACTGTTTTCCAAAATGGCTGCACCATTTTACATTGCCACCAGCAAGGTATGAGGGTGATAATTTCTCCATAATATTGCCACACCTGTTATTTTCCATTTTTTAATTACAATCATCCTAATAAGTGTGAAGCGGTATAAGAATGACTTTTTTTTTAAATTCTAACATTTAGTTTTAAGTTTTTGTTACATATATTTTTTAACCAAAAATATAAATATTAAACATCTCTATTGTTTATTTTTTCTCATATTCAAAATACTTTATTTCTAATTTTAACTGATGTTATGGTTAACCCATATGTGTGTGACATGTGCATGCATACACTCTTATTTTTACATACATACATATATATATCATATATATATATAAATAAATATACATATATACACACACACACATATATATATCTGGCTATAACCCTCTTGTTGGGATACCTTTATATGGTGCACAGTCTGCACAACCACAAGTGGTGGTCCCGGTTATTGATAAAATCAGTTTTATGAAAAACATAGAATAGAATGAAAAATAAGAAAATGCATTTCATATAGTAAATATAAGTACTGTTTTGACAACTATTTTCAGCTATGTGTGTATGTATGAGGGTATACATTTCATATATTCCTTACAGTGAATCATTTTCAAAAAGTTTAGAAGATACTCCAAAAAAAGAGAATATAAAGGATATAGACAAAATAAAGCCTAGACAATTTACTGCATCCCTTCAGTCATATGTTTATATGACAAACATTTATCACTAGGGAAGCAGTGAACAAGACAGTCCGTGACCTCATGGAGCTTATGTCATAATGGAAAATTAGAAAAGAAACAAGCAAAAACAATGCATATGTGACATAACCTCAAAAGTGATAAGTGCCAGGAGGAAAATAAAGGAGAGTAGAGGGATCAGAGTGGTGATGAGGTAAGACAGGGGGCTATTCTCAGCCTCACTGAGAAAGTGATATTCCCCCAGGGACCTGATGGTGTGAAGAAGACATTTCAGCCAAGGGCACAACAAATGCAAAGTCCCAAGGGAGGAACATGAGTAGATATATTGAGGACATGCAAGAATGGTAGTGGGCATGGACTGCGGTGATGAAGGGAGAGAGTGGTAGAAATGACAGACCGAGAAGGGGGCAGCTTCCAATCATGAAGGACCTTGTTGGCCATGCAGAGGGCTCTGGATTTCATCCTGAATGTTTTGGTGAAGTTGCCATGGAGCACTATGACATGCTGTCCATTTTAAAAAAGAGCTGTCTGGGTTCTGTGCAGAGAATAGCCTATTGCTGGAAAGTTAGAAGTAAAAAGAGGAGAGTAATTATGAAGCCACTAGAAGTACAGGAAAAGTAAGATGATGAGGCTTGGTGCAAGCTAACAATGATGGAGGGGTGAGGAGGCTGAGGCTACATTTTGCCCAACAGGACTTGCTGATGAAAAGGGTGTAAAGTATGAAGGAAAGAGACACATTCAGTATGACAATGTAAGTAAACAGAGAAGAAATTAGAGCAGATACATGGAAATCATTAAAAAATAAAAGCCAAATGGAAACAGGTAGCAAAAATGAAAACCATGGTATCAGAAATAAAGGCTTCATTTGATGGACTTATCAGCAGACTGGATATAGAATAGAAAGGATCAGTGAGCTGGAAGACAACTCAAAAGAAATTATCCAAACAGAAACACAAAAGAAAAAAAAATAGAAAGAACATCAAAGATCTCAATATCAAAACTAGGAACACATGAAAATTGGAAATGCAGAAGGAGAAAAGAGAGAAAAAGGGTAGAAAGAATATCTGAAGACATAATGGCCAGGAATTTGTCAAAGTTGATGAACTGCATCGACCACAATCAACAAATATATCCAACTGTGAAACCAAAGTAGGATAAAAGCCAAGGAATCCACATTTAGGAAGTATAACAAAACTGTGGAAAGTCAAAAATTAAAAAAAGAAAAAAGAAGTGACTTAAAAAGAAAAGAAAATTCATTATCTCATATGAAAGTTCTGGACATAGGGTAGTTCCAGAGTTGGATAGTTCATCATCTCACCCATGAAAAGAACCCAGATTTTTTCCATCTTTCCTTGTTGCCATATTTACTGAATCGTCTGCTCCACTTGCAGTCAAAGGTGCCTTCAGGAGCTCTAAGAAGTATGTCAACACTCAACATCCAAAGACCAGAAGAGAGTAAGTAAAACCTTCCCAGAAACTTCCCAGAAGTCTGCCTTTCTCTGGGCTACAACTGTAACACATGATGGTTCCTAAACTAATCACCAGCAAAGAAGAAGAAATCATTATGATTGGCTTAGACTAAATGGTATTTCCTCTAGAAGCCAACCCTAAAGCATGTGGTCCTTGAAACCTGAACAAACCAGGACTTCTTTTAGCAAAGAAGAAAAGGCAGTGTATGGTTGTTGGATAGAAAACCACAAGTTCTTGGAATTTATAAAAATGAAAATTTGCTAATTCAATGGAAAAGGTTTTATATTTCAACATAAAAAGGATGGATGTAATCTTAAATCATACAATTGTATTAATAGTGATTTCACTTTATCTTTCAGTATATCACTATTTGATTATTTTTATATTTCATTCTACAACCTGTGCTGATGCTGGGGATAATGAAAAGGCATTGTTTACAGACTCTCAGAGAGTTCTTTGTAATTGGGGAAGACAGACCTAAAATAATTGAGTGCCATTGGAAAACATGATAGCAGAGAATGGGTCTGATTTTAGCTTACTAGCTAAATTACTTTGAACAAGTTACCTAATCTCTCTAAGCCTCAGTATCTGCATCAGTGAAAGGAGCATATAATTGTGGTGAATATTAAATAGGATAATCCATGAAGTGTTTATCAAAAGTAGTCAGTAAACATTAGCTATATTTATTATTATTGATTAATACATCTGCAGAGTTTAGTAGGTATGCACAGGAGACAATGGTTTAAAAATTAACAGGGAAATGGTACAACTTGATTATGTCTGGATGCATGAGCTGTTCCCCTATTGTAGGAAGGACTGGGAGAGTAGAGAAAGGCATTTCAGGAAGAATGGCAAGAATGAGAAGAGATAGAGAGAGGCATGAAAAACCAAGGGAAAGGAAACCTGGAAGAGCACATAACCTTGGCTCGAGGCTTTATGAGTGGAGTCTAGACTTGGGAGGTGAAGATGTACAAGAATACATGGAGAAACCTGCACGACAGGGTGAAGATATTCTACCAGCAATAGGGAATTGAAGGATTTTAAACATGAAAGTAGTAATACCAGATGCCATTTCCAAAGATCATTATGGCCACCACAGTGCAGGTGGAGGCTGGAGAAGACCTGCTATCTTCCAGTTGAGAGATCCTGAAGGCCTAAAGTAAGGCCATTTGGAAAGGCTGGAAACGAGGGAGCGGGTAGGAGACGTGATGAAGAGGCTTAGTTCTTGGGAGAGAGGCCTGTTTAGATAACATAAAGCATGAATCGTGTGGTTTAAAATGCTGAAAGGCAATTGAATGACTTCAAATCATAAACAGTAACAAAGCAGTAGGAAATAAAGCGTTGTCGGTGTTCTGCAAAAATGTTTTTAATTATTAGAAGGATCATTTGAAAAAGTATTATGGTAGCCAGTAGGTACTGTTAAGCTACTTAAAAAAAAACCTGAATGTTTAAGCAAGATAAATATTTCCTTCTGGAGGAATAGAACTATTATGTTTACTTTATTAATTTATCAAGAAATATATTTTTAAAAGATAAGTGCTATGTCAAAGCTCAATCCATTGCTGCTTGAACTATTATAAATTATAAATCAGCAGACAGTGGATTAATGAGATTTAAAAATATCTCGTATTACTCTATATTGCTGAAATTTAAATTTCTCTCTTATTTCTTTCTCATTGGAAATAAAATAAACTCTTCAGAAAATGTGCTCTAACCTTATATTTAGGATGAGCTTGCAGTGGAGACCACATATAAGTATTTCAATTATAAAATGAAGTAACATTTCCTCTTGGATAAAATCTTTCCCCATTAATTCCAGTGTTCTGACAATACCCTGTTTCCCTCTTTCATGTTTTTTTCTAATCAGTTTTGAGCAGTCTGCCAGGGTTATTAATCCTCACTCCATTTGAAGCAAATCAGTCATAGGCTTTATCCCCATTTCACAGATAATTCTTTATTTAGGATAAATTCTCTAATATATAATGCCATTTAAAAGTAATTTTTATACAAAATTTACTGTGTGTATTCTTGACTGTCAGATAGAAAAATGAAAACTTTTCTGCTTCCTATGTTTCTCTGCAGCTCAGTTAAAAACACTTGAGGCTATAACCTAAAATTTAGCACATGGTTGGCTTAGCTGTAAGATTTACTAAGTATCAACCAATCCTATATCACAAGTTTCATAGTAATATAGTAGTCCAATCTGCTTTATTAAAGGGTTCTATTCTAGTGGCCATTTTGGCATAGTCTAAAGAGTCTAAGGGAGAATATGGACCAGTCAGAAAGAGTTTTAAACCATTAGCAGGGTGCTGATCCCAGCTCTGCCACTAGTTGGACTTCTTTGGATAGTTCACTTGAGTGCTTTCTGCATCCACCTGCACATCCCTAAATGAGGGATAATGATTCCTGGGTCTCCTTAATACAAAGGATGCCATGTGAATAAACGCAATAATCTGTCTGAAGAAAATGGGTGAAAGAAAACATTTCCTATTTTATAACCATGACTGAGAAAATTTCTTTTAGATCCTCTACTGGTGTGCAATAATCAAGAAAGAAACATCTCGGAATCCCTGTTTTTTACAATACCTTAGAACTCTACTATCATGCACTAATTTGTTTCTGGTCCTTGGAAAATGCTCTAGATAGCAGCAAGATTTCTTTCAGTTGCTACAATTTCCCCTTTCTTGCGTGTGTTCACACACACACAGCAAAGCTGATACTGTCCACTAGAGGTTAACTAATTATGCATGTCTGCTGGGTAATTGATTTGAGGCACAAATTGCAATATATTCCCTCTACCAACTTCAATCTTTTGGAACACTTACCCAACTCTCCACCAGAAAGGCCACTCTACTTTTCAAAACAACTCCATAAAACTCATAAACTAGAGGTCGGATTATCTGCACTGATTTAACCACTAGTAAAGCAACCAAGTCAACTAGGTACAAATTTACAAGATGACAGGCATGTACATGTATTTATAGTTAGAGACAATCAATTCGTCATGAAACCTTGACAGGAACTCTTAGAAATGTTAAGATTCTGACCTTTACTTTCGAATCTGAGATTCCAGTTGGGCCTTTAACACTTGGAGCTGTATTTAAGAAACTCCTGCCAAAGTTGCAGCATGAGTCCAGGGTCTGTAACCTAGAACTTGTATTAGAAGCTTGAAACCCTGGATATTGCCCAGGCTACAAATTCATGCATATCTTTATTTGTTGCACACTAACAGTTTAATTACAATTTAATAACTCACAGCCTGCTTGTCTTTCTTCTGTGAACACTGTGCCTTCCTTCATTCAGGCTGGAACCCAGGAGCACATGATTTATACAAGAGTGTAAATTCCCATTTGGCCAATGCAGAGCTGCCCTTGGAATCCACATTGCTGGCCGCAGTTGTGTTTATCCCTAGCATCTGGTTTCAGTTATCTTTTTTGTGCCTTTTTGGACCGGGGTCTATTTGTTTCATTTGCTGAGTTTCCCACCGTAGCACGGTGAGGAGGGCCACCAAGAGGCGCCATCAAGTGGGAACAATTCGGCCGCTTTCCTAGCCCTATGGCACTTAATTACTGCCCTTTGCTTGCCAACTATTTCTTGGCATCTTATTTAATTTGGGGACCTGCCTAAGCTTTTAATTGAACTTGGAGAACTCCTTTCAAATATTTATACCCACTTTCTCTTTCTCCTCCTTCCACATCATCAATAATACTGCACCACAATTTTAGATCAAATCTGCTTTCATTTTTGCAAAAATGATTGCCATTCCTCTTTTGCTTTTAAGGATATTGACTCACAAAACTCTAATCCTGATAAGACTTTATTCTTTTAAAAAATATAGTTTGCCCTCCTTTTCTTCTAAACCTTTCCCTGTCTAATTATAGCAGAGGAGTTTGACAACACTTGATACAACCATAAAGTTTTTATTCCCCCATCTTATCTAACTTGTATCTCATTCCTCAGAAAACTTTCTGGTATAAAACTAGTCAACACAAAGGAAAGAGCAATAGATATTTTTATATTAGTCACTGCCACCTAAGCCTCAATATCCTTGTTTCTGACCATGGCATGAACCCCTCAATTCTTTTACTCCCTAAGTTATATTTAACGTGTTCTTGAATTTCATCAACATCTACAGTTTCTTGACTATTCTTTCTTTCTCAATATATCAGTTTGGTCCTGGTTCTATATACTAGCCTCGGCCTTATGGGTCATAGTTTTATAGTTTTCCTGGCACCCCAAAGTCCATGAGTTTGCCCTTTTATAAATACTACCATTTAAACCCCTAAAATCAGAACAATCCAACCACATCCCTTCTTCACTCCTAAACAGGTATTCACAGTCCTGAAAACACATTATGGTGCAAATCAGTGCCCCAGTAAATATAGGGTTTCCAACCTCTCTTGGAATTACAATGCTGTTCATTCATCTTTTTACTTATCCTTCATCTTTTACCTTGGTCTTTGCTCCCACCTCCTTTTCCAGGCATTGCTCAAGCCTTCTAAGCCATACAGCCAACACTTAATATCACACTTCCAGCTTGGACTTGCTCTCCAATCCCTCTAAATCCCTATTTTAGCAGCTGATAAATAATGGTTTTATTCATAACACCTGTAATAATTTAAAAATTGTGGTATCAGTGCAAAACTCAGCAAAGCAAATGAATATAACAGACAGTCCAGAAATAAAGTTAATTTATAAGATTAGAAAGTATTCAAATTAATAGGAAAATAGCTTATTCAAAAACAACATTGGATCAACTGACTAGCCATTTGGGAAAAATATAAAGCTGGATCTCTACCTCATTTCTTACACTTAACACCATCAACATCAACAATAACATAAAAATAGCAATTCCCTTTGCAACGATTAAATCATAAATTTACTCATGGAAAACAATGGTTCAGATACTTATAAACTGGCTTTGGGAAAGGCTTCCTAACGATACCATAAAAACTGTAAATAATAAAAGAACATGTACATAAATTTGATTACATTAAGATTCTGTATGGCAAAAACAAACCAAACACAAGCAAACAAACAAACAAAAAACCAAACCAAAAAAACTAAGATGGCATAATGATGTTATTGCAGCATTTTTTAAAATAATGTAAAATTGGCAACAGTCTATGTATTCATCTAAATGGGGCTGATTAATTAAATTAAATTACAGTGTCTGTTATAAAATACCATATTAAAGTTAAAATTGAAGTTGTAATATTTAATATAGACAGTCAAAATATATTCTCAGTGAAACAGATAGAGGGTACAGTACAATATTATACTAGTAGGTCAGTGTATATAAGTAGGGAGAATGTATACAATGTATGTGAATTTCTATAATAGGAAGGTTAAGAGAATCAGGATTGTTGTTTTGAGTTAATATGATATCTCAACCTCCACTTTTAATAGATTTTATGTGTCAGGCACTATTCTGTGCAATTAAAAATATTATTTTACTCATATTATACATTGGAAACACTCTTAGACAGTGGGAGCAACTTGCCAAAAGTTAAGGAGGTAGGGCAGTGATAAAGCCACCTATGATGGCTGATCCTAAAAAGAAGATAACCATTTTGAACTGGTTATTTTCTATTTACTAAGGAAAAGAAGAAAGATAATTGAGATTAATCTACCATACAGATATACAATCACTGTGAAGAGGAACTGGTAGCAAAGTACTAAGGTAAGTACCAAGAAAAGTACCTTCCATTGACTCATCTGCAGCCTTGCCGAGGAGCTACCACTGCTAGTCTCTCCCCAGGGATGCATGGGCTGGTTTAACAAGGGTGCGTAAGACGAATGGGGCCCAGCCTACAAGGTGTGAGACCAGGTAACAGCAACCTTGACCATCCGGTAACATTTCTTCCTCAGCCTATGATTCAGTTCCATGAATCACTTCTTACCCCTTCTCAGAAGACAAGCTTGATGCAGACGAGGGATCTAGGTAGGGTGGAAAGAGATAGGGGCAATAGGAGTTGTAGTTGCCACTCATCTTCAAAGAGGAGAGGAAATTGCAGAATTACTCATGTGTCTTTATCCAGATGACTCCCCTCATTTAAGAAAGAGAAGACTATTGAAGAATTTTCTTTCTCAGGTAGAAGCTTCATTAAAATGAGTAGGAACGTATACAAAATCTAGAACTACTGAATCAAAGTATTACATGTACCACGATTCTAAGATCCAAAATAAATCTGAAATGGTGAAAGCGCAAAGGACTTGGCATTTATCAAAAATTCATTGTGTTTTAAGCAACTTGGCACTTTATTTACACTATCTGTTATTTTAATCCTCACAACTGCATCTACCTGACCCAAAACCTGTGCAAGTGAAGAAGCCAGCTTAAAATATCTGAGAACAAAATATCACAAAACACATACTACCCAACTGTATTTTATGGCTTACATCACAAATGATTATATAGAAAATCTCTGGCAAAACAAGGTATCTAGGTCAGCCTTCTCATCCCCATGCTATTTCCTTCTGCTAAAAAAATGACACTGAATATCCTATTTCTGATAAAAACAAAACAAAACAAAAAACCTTCATTTGTGTGTCTGTACCCTTTTTCAGCTAAAGTGGTGTACAGTTCCAAGCATGTTGATAAGTAGCAAATTTATATCATGACTTCAGTAAACAGTGAAAATAACTCTGTGAGTCTATAGGGTCTGCTGTGCTCTTTTCTAGACTGTGTTATGGCTCCACTGCAGCCCAGCTACTCGGTGCTACAGTGCAGAAAGGATTTCTTCCCTCAACACACTTCATTTTATTAGAGCAGTCGTATTAAAATATCATGCTTACTTTTTAGAATATGATATTTTGAAGATGAATAAAAGTAGCAGGTAGTTGCAACTGTTAAAAAAAAAAAAAATACACACACACACAAAAGATTCCCAAAGCCTGGTTCTTTCATCAAATTTGACAATTTGTTTTAAAGTGCTTCTTAGAAAACAACTGTGATGGGTAGGTTTATAGATACTTGCATTAGATTTAAATCTTGCAAATATTAAACATTAAGTGGGCACTGTCATAGCTAATATTCAAAATATGTTTAAGACCTCTAGAATGGCATTTTCCTTAAAAGATACAGAGCATGAAGGATATTCATAACAATAAATTCCTAAAATCACAAAAACATATTTTTGTTTTGGATTATCAGATTAAAAATGTCTTATTTGTATATTTTTTACAATTTAGTGCAGGGTCATCATCGCCCATACTAACTATATAGAATGAAATACGAATACATTTCTTGCTACGCTGTTAACTTGGGTCATTTTTTTTTTTTCAATTGAGGGACAACATATGCTTGTCTAAGCATGTTATGCAAATTATTGGCATAAAAGGATTTTTAACATGTAGGTAGTGTAGAATATGTCATAGTGACAATTCTTGCATTCAGTATTCATTTATACCAACAATACAGTGGTTATACAGCCATTCTACATGTAGCCCTTTTATATGCATGTTGAAAAGCAAGGCATGCAGATGTGCCTGCAAGATATTGGAGCTATACCCTGAACACTTTATCTCTGAGTTGTGGCATGGATTCTGCAATTCTCCTCTATTTATAAAATTGCATACAAGGGATAGTCCAGCAAGGTGAGTTTGGAAATACTTTAACATGGAAGAGATTTTCCCTTTGTTCATGTTAAACTTGGTCACGTGGTCATAAGCTGGAATTTACACCAGACATTTTCAGAAACCTCCTGGTAGCCATATTATTGCTGTCTTTAAAAAGCAACCCCACTGCCTATTCTCTACCTGCCTTTGCAACACTATTGCTTAGTATGCACGATCCCCACTTTAAAAGTGTACTTTACTAAACAAATATTATTTTGTAAAGCAGAAAAATGTGAATATCACCTATGCAATCTGCTATTCTGCATTGTCAGATATGTTTTTTTAAACAAAAACTCCATAAATGTCTAGAAAATTACCATATTTCTTCTATAAGAGAGACCATAGAAAAGTATACTAAAATACCAGAATGAATTTTTAGTCATTTGCAAATGAAATGTCCCACATTTGCTGGAATAAGGTCTCACAGAGTCCAGTCTGTTAATTTGAACAATTGCGTGGGGATGTGATAGATGGGCTGTTGTTACTTTTTTTAATCCCGGATTGTGTTACTTTATTTCAATAATCTTAATTGTTTTTTGTTTTTTTTTTTAAATTTTGGAACACAATGAGCATGGGCTCACAAAAAAAAAAAAAAAAAAAAGAAAAAAAGAAAACAGTTGTAGATATTGAATTAGAAAAGAAATAAAGGTAGTTCTTATTACTTGGATTAAAATCTCTAGCTCATTTTAACTGAAAACAATAGATTTTACTGCCTGGGCTGTGTTGATCCTGATTATTATTTATATCATAATCAATATGGTATAGATTGTCTTTTCAGTTTTATAGGGAGAGACAAAACTACTGATTAAGTCAAATTTGAATAATCAAAATGGCACTATTATTTTTCTTTCAGTGCTTATGGATTCTTCATGTTTTCATCCCAATTGTAAACTCCTTTCTTAGCTTTGCACTGCAATATGAATTAATCCAAACTAAAACTATTTTTTAAAACCTTTTGTTTGTATAAAAATCATAAGAAAGCCTCTTTTAAAATTGACATTTCTTTCTTCCATCATAATTACTTCCCATATTATGAAAGAATAAAGATTTAGCTAATGCCCTAACTAAATTGGCCAAAGATTACAAATAATGACTTTTCACTGTGCACAAATCTTCTGTAATTAAAGGAGGAAGCAAATAGTCTGTAGAAAACTAACTATATTAAATATATAAGTATTGAATATTGAGTACTCATGCTAGTGCTCAGGTAAAAAATAACAAAACTACATTCCTGTCTTTTCCAGGCAGAAACCCCATGTTCTGAATATAGATCAACAAGGTAAAGTGATCAACAAGGTAAAGCACTCAACTCAGAAAAGTACTACTAAAAAAGAGAGAGTTGTAATTAGCTGGAAACGAAAATGCTTTTAATAGATTTTAGATAGCAAAATGGCCATTATTCCATTACCTTACTTGAGATTATTCCAGATAATATAGCTGACCAAAAACTATTTCTGTATCCTACTCAGAAATCTGAATTTGCTCTTCAATTAAGTAAAAATCATTTCATTGGTCAGCTCCATACTATGTAGCAATGCTGACGTGTGATAATTTTATGTAGGAAATATAGTTCTATTTAATGTTTTAATGGATTGAATCTGTTAATGCAACAGTGGTTGATTAAAGAACCTATTTTAATATCTTCACTCTAGATAGACCACAATGCTTTATAACTCTAAATTGTTAAAACACACTTTTAATTTCTTTAAAAGTAATAAGCTTCCCTGCCCTTCCCCAATTTCAAATTTAATTAAATCCACAGCACAACCACTCTTAAGGGAAAAGGCCAGTTTTATTTACATAACATAACAATAGCAATAAACAATGAATGAGTTGCACTAAACCAACATCAGTCTTAACCACAAATATTACTCTTGACCTCTTCAACAAGCAGCCTTTTTTTCTACCCATCCAGGAATGACACTAAATTTTGTATGAAAATCACAATCATGATACAGCTCACGAATGAAGAGATACATTTTTGGCAGTGGACCAGGGCATTCACTATTATGATCATCACCACTATTTTTTCATAAACTGAGGAGTCCTCCATCTTAATCCACAACAGCACCATGGTTTAAAATTTATGTTTTTTAGATACCGTAAAAATTAGCCATGCATTAAGCTCTTAGTGTTGGCAATGAGGAAATTAGGGTTCGGGTCACAGAAACTGGGGCAAGATCAGAGAAAGAAAAGTGGTGTAACTGAGGCTTTCAAGCAGTTCCTTCTCCCCCAAGTATATTCAGACTTCAGGCCTGCCTCCTGTGGAGTCAAAGGAGGAATTTGCCTGGAGCAGGCAGCCTGAAGGGGGAACATTATTTTATTAACCAAACCCAAGGGGGCTGCCTGGGACCAACATCTACTCATAGTCTGAGAACTTTCAGAGTCTTGGATTACATATATACTGGCCACAAAGTCCACTCTACATGCCTGTAGTCAAACACATGTTTTGGACGTTTGGAGGTCTACAATTACAGATTTTCTAAGAGTGACCTCCATGAAGAGTTGTAAGGCAATCCACAATAACAGTTTAATATTAGTTACTTAAAACCTAACGTTCTCTCCATGGTGAATTTTCAAATCATTTCCTAAGAACACGTCACTAGTTTACCAGTAACTCTATTTCCATGATTCTGTCAAGTCACGCACACAACCCGTCTGCTTGCTGAGTAAAACTTGCCTTTCTTTGTTATGGATCTGGTAAAAAGAAATAAAATAGAGTTACCATGGCTAAGAGATTTAAAATGGAGTTCGGAGGTCATTCTGGAGATGAGTTAGGCAAATGTCAGCCAGATATCACAAACTGCCAAAGTATGCAAAGCCTCAAGCTACAATGTTCCTCCAAACCCCAAGGACACATGGACACCGTAAAACAAACCACAAGACAAAGATCTCAGTTAACTACCTAACCTGAAGGACAACTGGAGTACGGAAAACATCCACCAACCACAAACAACTTATCTAATCTTCTTTATCTTTAAACAGCCTTGTCTGGAAATACCACCACAGGACAGAGTTTGGGCTGCTACCTGAATCTGTGCTCCCTGAATTGTAATTATATGGCCCCAAATGAATGATTTTGTTGCCTTGCAGCTGAATTTGTTATTTCTCAGTTGACAGATGGAATCATTTTCCACAGATACCGCAATCCTTCACTGGTGCTCACCTTTCGAACCTATTATTTTTTTTTCTCTATTTCATTTCTCTTTTAAATATGTCTGAATCTCCAGAATCTTGAAAAATGTTCCTCTTGGAAACCGCCATTCCATTTTATCCACCCTCCTATTCTTCTACATTATTTTACAACTAAGTTCCTCAAACAGCAACCCATCTCCAGACCCTACTGCTTCTCACCATCCATCACTTACCTCCTTAAAAGCCTATAATCTGATTTATGGGCCCATCAGTGCCCTAAAAGTGCTCAGCTGATTCTGATCCTCCTCAATTCTCTGCTGCCCTTAACACAGCTTATCTCCTCATTTTGGGTTTCCATGATATTGGCTGTCACTTTTTCTCTGCATCTCTCACCCATGGGGCTGCTTCTTGTTCCAATCTTCCAATTTTGAGATCCTCTTTGTTGACTACCTGCCTAATTTTCTCTATACGTAACCTCTTATAGAGATGACACATTTAAATGCTTTAATTATCGTCCCTATACTGACAACTCAAAAATTCTTATCTCCTGACCTGTCACCTTCTATATTCTCTCCTGCTGCACTCCCCTGAATTTCTTATGGGCCCATCTTACATATAAGTAAATCTAAATTGCTCCTTGAGTGATTCATTCACAAAAGGAACTACCCATGCTCCTAGCTACATGCCAGGCATTCTTAAAGGCACTGAAAATATAGTAGTGATTAAAAACAAAAAACACCTGCCCTCATGGAGTATGGATGCTATTGAAGGAAATGAATGCTAAAGAGAAAACATAAAGCAAAGAAGGGGTATATGAAATATTGGAGGTAGGGTTAAAACATTAAATAGTCTGTTGGGAGTAGGCTATGAGGGACAAGTGCAGAAGCTGAGAGACCAATTAAAAGACTGCAATAATCCAGAGAGATGATAGTAGCACAGACAAAAGTGAAGGCACTTTAAGCTATAGAAAATGAATTTTAAATGGGACAGTTATGATGGCTGTGTGTTTTCCTTTGTTTCCCAAAACCCACTGAACTGAGCAGGTGCAGTCATACAGCAAAAAGAGAGTTCTACCAAACTAGAGTTGAGTTTCGTCAGAAAATATGATGAAGCAAGAGAAAGGCATGGGAGTTGAGTACATATGCAGGGCGTTGATTATAATGTTGACCATGGAATTTGAGGTGGTTAAGGAGGGAATAAAAGATATTAGAGGATGGCAGGCAGTGCAGAGGTGGCAGGATTGATCCTTCCTGGGTTTAGGTAGGGCTGAAGGAGTGCTACAGTTGGGATATTAAAGGTTGTGGCCCAGGTGATAGGTTGCCAGGATCAGCAAGTTGGATGGCTGAAACTGTGATTGTGGAGGAGCCACCACTATTGGAAATAAATGGGTACAGGTACGACCATGGAAGGAAGGTTGGGGGATTGCAGAGATAAAAATCATTAAAGAGAGGTCAAGGAACTGAGAAGCCAAAGTATTGGAAAATTTATCCAAGTTTATATATCTAAATTTATGTAATCCCTCCTGTGCCAGTTTGGGTGTATCATGCCCCCCAAAATGCCATGTTCTCTGATGCAATCTTGTGGGGGAAGACGTATTAATGTAGGATGGGACATATTGATTGAGGGTTTCCATGGAGATGTGACTCAATCGACTGTGGGTAAGACCTTTGGATAATTTCCACAGAGGTGTTACCCCACCCATTCAGGGTGGGTCTTAGTTGAATCACTGGAATCCTATAAAAGTGTTCACAGACAGAAGGAGGTGCTACAGCCAAGAGAGACATTTTGGAGATGGCCATTGAAAGCAGACTTTTGCTGACACTTTGCTATGGAGATGCTAAGAGTGGACAAAACACCCCAAGAGCAACATCTTGAAGAATGCACAGGAGCTGAGAGAGAAGCTGGAACACAACCGGGGTCAGCAGATGCCAGCGACATGCCTTCCCAGTTAACAGAGGTTTTCCAGACACCATTGGCCTTCCCTTGGTGAAGGTATACTTGTGTTGATGCCTTAATTTGGACATTCTCATGGCCTTTGGACTGTAAATTTGTAACCAAATAAACACCCTTTATAAAAGCCAATCCATTTCTGGTGTTTTCCATAATGGCAGCATTAGCAAACCGAATACCTCCCAAGAATTATGAAATAAACAATGTGAAAGAGCATGACAGTGATCCAGGATATAAACTCTCAAAGGAATAAGGACAAAAGTTCTGTGGTATAAAGAAGATCATTACAAGGAGGGGCAGTGGTATAAAAGAAGGATAAAGAACCATAGTAGGGATGGTTGGGGAAGAAGGTGGGAGAATGATCTGAAAGCAGCAATGGTTAAAAGGGAAGATACTTATGCCACTCCAAATGCTTCCTCATTTAGTTGCTCAACAATATTTATGCAGTGTTTTGAGAGTCATAGGCACTATGCTAAATTTTACATGTATTATCTCATTTTCATTCAGGGAATAATATTATGATGTAGGAACTATTATTATCTGCAGTTTGCAGTTGAGCCAACTGAGGTTAAGTAATTTGCCCAAGGTTATTCAACCATTATTTAATCTAACTCAACACTGAACTTCTTTCATTCCAAATTAATATCAATTCAAAGTCCCTAACACTGGGATGTGGTCACTTCCAGAATGGTGGCATGCAGAGCTCCGTGGGCTCCCACACCAGTGAAACAACCATAATTGGTTAAAATTATTTTTTAAAGACTGACCATTTTAAGTATCTAGATGTTGCAGTAAGGACAGATATAAAATGAAGAAACAAGATTCAAGAAAATCAACCAAATCTTGATCAGAACAGTGAGAGTTTGTGGTATTTGAGCCATGACCCTATTCCTTCTTGCCCTGTCTCCAGCTTGGCCTGACAGAATCTCCACTATGACCAGGTGTGGCCAAGAAGACAAAGTGTCCACTCTCTCAAGCTCCCAGTCACGGGCTATGGCACCTCCCTGGGAGAGGCAGGCTACCAGCATTTCTCATTCCTGCCTCTCTAGGTGCAAAGGTTAAATTATAGGCAAATGCAGCTGAAAGGTTATGGCTCCTTTCCTCCATCCAGTCTCCACTCATAGGGCCGAAGCTCTACCCCAGTCACAGCTGGCTCAGAATACTGGAGCATCAACTACTCCAACTCCAGTACAGCAGTAGGGAGGAGATTCTATGGGGGGAGAGGCAAGGCAAGAAAACCAAGAGGCTATGCACTGAAGACTGCCTGCTCACCAAGCAGGGCTGCCACTCTGAGAGAAGTGGGCCACTGTCCCCACCCCTAGCTCTGGAGCAGAGGCTCGAAGATTTGGCTCAAGGAGAGAGGAGTCCATAAAACAGAGTGCTCCAAAGCTCTTCTCAACTGAACTGGAGTTCAAGCCTAAGGGTACTCTCAAAAACCACAGTGATTTTTGCGGTAAGCAATTAAGAGGAGGTTGGTAGCTCCAAGCTAAAGCACAGACCAGCTAGTTTACCAGAGAGAACCAGGGAAAGGGACAGACAAGAAGAACTCTTCTGAGGAAGGTATAATCCTCAAAGATTGTCCTCAAAACTAGCCCTGCAAAGGGGCTCAAAATTAAATGAAACAGATTGTGGAGCATTTACACCCCAGGGCATTGCCAGAAACAACAGCACAATTAATTGGAATTAGTATAGCATAACATCTGGGTGCAATCAGGAAAAAGATAGCCAGGGAGAGCCCTGATAAACCCACTGTCATCCCAGGGTGGCTCTGTGTGGGCCAAGGCTTCACACAGGGAGAAAAAGACTTTTATAAATATAAATATAATATAAATGAATATCTAGACAAACCACAAAACAAATAAACAAGCAAACAACAAGAGTAACAAGCCTTGGAGAGGTGGGGAAGATCATTTCCAGAGTCATCACAATATATTACTGAAAATGTCGTTTTCAACAACAATAAATCTGTTAAGAGAATTATATAATTATAAAAAAACAATTAAATGCATATTTTTTCTGCTTTCTTTATAGTTTAAAAAAGCAATTGTGTAAAACAATATGGATATAATATACTGTTAAGCCTATAACATTCAGAAATGTAACATATTTGATGATAACAGCACAGAAGAAGTGCAAGGGATCAAAGCAGTAGTGGAGTAAGAAAATAACACCACATGGTAACTCAAATCCACAGGAACCAATGAAGAGAAAGAGAAATAGTAAATATGAAGGTAAATACAACAAATGTTTTAAATATGTGCTTGCCCCCACTTTGTTCATTCAGCTTCTTTATGAGATGTAATATTATTTAAAATAATAAACAATATATTACTGGCTTGTTGGGTTTGTAATGAATCCAGATGTAATATATATAATAGTATTAGTACAAAGGGGGGGAAAGGGAATAGAGTTATACAAAAATGACACCTCTAAATCTCACAGGAATTGAGTTATTATAAATCTGAAGTAGAATCTGATAAATTAGGATGTATGCAAATACTAGAGCAACTACTAAGCAACTACTAAGAAAATAACTAAAAATTATATATATATAGAAAAAAAGGATTTCAGCAATTAAAATGTTATACTAAAATATATTCACTTAATGCAAGAGAAAGCACTAAAGGAAGAACAGAGAAACAAAGCAGAGATGAGACATAGAAACAAAAAGTAAAATGGCAAAAAGAAATCCAACTATAGGAATAATAATATTAAAAGTGAATAGATTAAACAATTCAATCAAAAGGCAGAGACTGTCAGATTGAGTAAAACAAAACAAAACAAAACAAAACACTAGGATCCAATTACATGCCAGGCTGTCTTCAAGGAACTCATTTTCATTTCAAATATACAAATAGGTTGAAAGAAAAAAGATGACGAAATATACATCATGCAATCAGCAATCCCAAGAAAGCTGAAGTGGCTATGCTAATATCAGATAAAATCAACTTTAAAACAAAAATGCTACTAGAGAAGAAGAGGAAGGTTTTATTATGATAAAAATTCAATCCATCAGCAAGATATAACAATTATATGCATATATGTATCTAACAACAGAGCCCCAAATACATGAAGCAAAAATGGACAGAATTGAAGGGAGAAAGGGAGAAATAGAGAATTCAACAATAATAGTTGGAGACTTCAACCACTTTCAATAATAGACAGAACTAGGCAGAAGATCACCAAAGAAGTAGAAGACTGGACCAGCACTATAAACCAACAAGACCTAGCAGGCGTTCATAGAACATTCCACCCAACAATAGAATACCCATTCTTCTCAGTGGATATGGAAAATTCTCCAGAAGAGAACATATGCTAGATCATAAAATAGGCACCAAAATTTTTAAAGTAATGAAATCATGCAAAATATGCTATCTGAACACAAAGGAATGAAATTAGGTATGAATTCAGAAATAAATTTAGGAAATTCACAAATGTGAGACGGTTAAATAACACCGTCTAAATAACCAATGAGTCAAAGAAGAAAACAAAAGGGAAATTATAAAATACTTTGAGATGAATGAAAATTAAGACATATCAAAAGTTATCAAATGTAGGTAAAGTAGTACAGAGACAGAAAAATTTATAGCATAAATGCTTAAATTTAAAAAAATCTCAAATTAATAACCTAACCTTCTACCTTAAGACACTAGAAAAAGAAGTGCAAATTAAAATGAAAACAAGCATAAGAAAGGGCATAATAAAAACAAGATGAAAATAAATGAAATAAAGAATAGAAAAACAATAGAGACAATCAATGAACCAAAAGTTGGTTCTTTGAAAAGATCAACAAGATTGCCAAACTTTTAGATAAACTGATCAACAGCAAAAGAGAAGATTCAAATTAATAAAATCAGGCATGAAAGAGGGGATTTTGTTACTGAACTTACAGAAATAAAAATGATTATGAGGGAATACTATGAAAAATCACATGCCACCAAATTAGTTAACTTTGATGAAATGGACAAATTCCTAGAGATGTAAAGTAGTCAAACTGACTCAAGAAGAAACAGAAAATCTGAATAGGCCTATAACAGGTAAAGAGACTGAATTAGTGTATTGGGAGTTGCCAAGACCATCCTCAGGTTCAGCAATTTGATAGGAGGACTCACAAGACACAGCAGATAGTCATACTCATGGCTATGATTTATCACATTGAAAAGATACTAAGTACAATCAGCCAAGGGAAAAGGTACATGAAGCAAAGACTTGGGGAAAACAGATGAAAGCTTCAAAGGTTCCTCTCTCACTGGAGTCCACAAAACACCCTTAATTCTCCCAGTAATGAATTGTGACAATACATATGAAATATTGCCAACCATGGAAACTCATTAGAGACTTGGTACCCAAGGATTTTATTGGGTGTGGTCACAAAGGCACTCTCTGCCAAGCATGTACCAAAATTCTGGACTCCCAGAAAGAAAGCAGGTATTCTGCATAAACCACATTGTTTGTACGGTTTAGGCACAGGTGAACCATTCTTATCAGTTCTGGTAATGGTGGGAACCCTTCCAAACCCAGGTTCTCAAATGCCAACCTGGTGAGCAGGCCTTTTTAAGGATCAGTCAAGTCGGCCATGTTAACAGTTTTCTGCACAATTAGTAATTTTAAAAATTCTCATGAAGCGAAGCCCAGGCTCAGATGGCTTCACTGGAGAATTCTACCAAATATTTAAAAAGAAGTCACACCAACTTTTCACAATCTCTTCCAAAAAAATAGAAAATAAGGACACACTTCCTAACTCATTCTATGATGTCAAAATCAGAAAAATATATCACAAAGAAAACTAGAGATCAATATTTCTAAGGTATATATACACATCAACCCTCAACAAAATGCTAGCAAATTGATTCCAGCAACATAAAAAGGGTAATACTCCATGACCAAATATGATTTATCCAGGAAAGTAGGGTTGATAAAAAAATCCAAAAATCAGTTAACCATATCAGTAAAAAAGGACCAAAAAAAAAGTAAGAATCACAATAGACACAAAAAAAGAATTTGATCAAATCCAACACCCATTCACGATAAAGCCATTTAGCTAACTAGGAATAGAAGGGAACCTCCTCAAACTGATAAGGGGAATCTATGAAAAGCTAACATTAATTATACTTAATAGTGAAAGACTGAATGTTTCCTCTAAGGTCAGTAACAAGAAGCACATATCATTTCTCACTGCTTTTGTTCAACAATGTCTTGGGGATTCCAGACTGGAAAGGAAAAAGTGTAACTAATTCTTCTTACAGATTACATGATTGTATATACAGAAAATACTAAAAAATCCACTAAAAAGCTATTAGAAATAAGAAATGATTCAGCAAGTTTGCAGGGCTCAAGATCAATGACAACAACAAAGATGTATTTCTATATATAAGCAACGAACAATCTGAAAACGAAATTAAGCAAAATGATTCATTTATAGTAGCATCAAAAAATTATTTAGGAATAAAATTAACAAAGATGTACAAAATTTGTACTCTGCAAACTACAAAACATTTTCGAAAGAAATTAAAGAAGACCTAATACATGCATTCTGTGTTCATGGATCAGAAGGCTTAATATTATTAAGATGGCAATATGCCCCGAATTGATCTACAAATTAAACAAAATTTGTATCAAAATCCCAGCAGATCAAAATCCCAGCAGAATTCTTTGCAGAAACTGACAAGCTGATCTGAAAATTTATGTGGAAATTCACAGGACCCCAAATAAACAAAACATTCTTGAAACAGAAGAACAGAGTTGGAGGACTCACAAATCCCCATTCCAAAACCTGTAAAGCCACACTAATCATTAGCATGATTAAGCTAACATAGAACAGTGGAATAGAACTGAGAGTCCAGAAATAAACCCTTACATTTATGGCAAACTGATTTTTTTTAAATTCAGTTTTATTGAAATATATTCACATACCATACAATCATCCACGGTGTACAATCAACTGTTCACAGTACCATCATATAGTCGTGCATTCAATACCCCAGTCTATTTTTGAACATTTCCTTACACCAGAAAGAATCAGAGTAAGAAAAACAACAAAAAAAAAAAGTAAAAAAAGAACACCCAAATCATCCCCCCCCAACCAACCCTATTTTTAATTTACTTTTTGTCCCCATTTTTGTACTCATCCGTCCATACACTGGATAAAGGGAATGCAATCCACAAGGTTTTCACAATCACACTGTCACCCCTTGTAATCTACATTGTTATACAATCGTCTTCAAGAGTCAAGCCTACTGGGATGGAGTTCGGTAGTTTCAGTATTTACTTCTAGCTATTCCAATACATTAAAGCCTAAAATGTGTTATCTATATAGCACATAAGAATGTCCACCAGAGTGACCTCTCAACTCCATTTGAAATCTCTCAGCCACTGAAGCTTTATTTCGTCTCATTTTGCACCCCCCTTTTGGTCAAGAAGATGTTCTCAACCCCACGATGTCAGGTTCAGATTCATCCTTGGGAGTCATATTCTGCATTGCCAGGGAGATTTACACCGCTGGGAATCAGGTTCCATGAAGGGGGAAGCACAGTGAGTTTACCTGCCAAGTTGGCTTAGCTAGAGAGAGAGAGAGGGCCACATCTGAGCAACAAAGAGGCACTCAGGGGGAGACTCTTAGGCACAATTATAAGCAGGTTTAGCTTCTCCTTTGCAGTAACAAGCTTCATAGGAGCAAGCCCCAAGACAGAAGGCTCAGCATATCAAGCTGTCAGTCCCCAGTGTTTGTGAGAACATCAGCAACAATCCAGGTGAGGAAGTCCAACACCTCTGCATCCTCCCCTGGCTCCTCAGGGGGGCCCCAAATATATATGCAAACTGATTTTTGACAAGAGTGCTTAGACAATTCAATTGGAAAATTCAAATGATTCTAGGACAACAGGATGGCCACATGAAAATAATGAAGTTTGACCCCTTTCTCACAACATACACAAAAATTAACTCAAAATAGATCACAGACGTAAATGTAAATGCTAAAACTATACAATTCTTAGAAGAAAATATAGCAATAAGTCTTTGGGAACTTGGCAAAGCCTGCTTAGATATGACACCAAAACACAAGTGACAGAAGAAAAAAACAGATAAATTGGACTTCATAAAAATTAAAAACTTTTGTGCTTCAAAGGATAGCATCACGAAAACAATAAAGCAACCCACAGAATGGAAGAAAATATTTTCAAATCAAATATCTGATATGGGGCATGCATCTAGAATATATAAAGAACTTTTAAAACTCAACAGTAAAAAGAAAAATAATCCATTTTTAAAATGGATAAATGATCCAAATAGACTTCTCAAAAAAATGATATGCAAACGGCCAATAAGCACGTGAAAAGATAGTCAACATTTTTAGCTATTAGAGAATGGCTCAACAAAAGCACAATAAGATACCAGTTTGTATCCAGTAAGATGGTGTAGTGGTTTGGAGTTATATGCACCCAGAAAAACAGGTTCTTAAACTTAATCCATTCCTGTGGGCCTGAGCCCATTGTAAGTAGGACTTTTCCATGAGGTTACTTCAGTTAAGTTGTGACCCACCTCAATCAGGATGTGTATTAATCCTATTACAGGAATCCATTATAAGCAGAATGAAACTCAGACAGGAGAGAGAGAAAGCCACTGAAGGAGCAGTCATCAACAGAGCATCAACAGAACCCAGAAGAGAAGGGAGAGCCCAGGAGATGCTACCCTGTGCCTTTTGGACATTTATCTTAAACTCAAAACTGTAAGTGAATAAATTCCCATTGTTTAACCCAACCCATATCATGGTATTTGCTTTGGCAGCCAAGAAAACTAAAACAGACTTCCAAAATAAAAAAGACAGATTATAACAAATATTGGCAAGGGTGTGAAGAAGCTGAATCCTCATATACCACTGGTTGGAATGTAAAGTGCTGTAGCCACTTTGGAAAAGAGTCCAGAAGTTCCTCAAAATTTAAACAGGGTTACCACCTGACCTAGCAATTCCATACTTAGGTAATAAAGAGTAATAAAAACATGTGTCCACACACAAAAAAACTTGCACATAAATGCTTGTAACGGCTTTAATCATAGTAGCTAAAAAAGCTGAAACAATCTATATGTCCTTCGACTGAAGAATGGATAAATAAAAAGCAGTACATCCATACCATGGAATATTATTTGGCACTAAGAAAGGAATGAAGTGAGATCCATGCTACAATGTACATGAACTTTGAAAACATAATGCGAAGCAAAGGAAGTCAGTCACAAAGGACCACATATTGAATGATTCCATTTATATGAAATGTCCAGAATAAGCAAATTTATAGAATCAGAAAGAAAGTAGATTAGTGGTTTCCAGGGACTGGGGTATTGGAGGCAAATAAGGAGTTACTGCTAACAGGTTCAGGGATTTTTTACAGCAACAAAAATTGTTCTAAAGTTGATTTGGCGGGTGTTTGCAAAACTCTGTCACTATATGGAAAACATTTACCTGCACACTTTCAATGGTGACTTGTATGATATATGAATTATATCTCAAAAAAGCTGTTATATACATTTTAAAAATCAGATACTTTTTCGTATCCATCCATTTTAGAGTCTGGCAACCAAGGGCTAGCAAGAACCAAAAGCAATGAGAACGTCATACCTTGCTAATGGGAGTATAAATTGGTGAAATGTTGGAAAGCTATTTTGCAACATCTACCAAAGTTAAAAGATGCCCACAGTCCACATCTCCACAGTTACACTTCTAGGATCATACACCAAAGAAACCTTCACACTTGTACACAAGGAAATAAAATATGAACAAGAATATCAAAGCAGCATTGCTTGTAATAGCAAAAACACTGGAAAGTCCTTGTGTGCCCCAATTGGAAAATAGATATTTTAAGTTTACAATCATAATGTATAGTGATACATTGGAATGCTATATCACAATTAAAATAATGACATGTAACAACATGAATACATCTGAAAAACATAAACAAGAAGCAAGTTTCAAAAGGAAATGTACAATACTATCCTATTAATCAAAAGTGTTGTTTTTGTTTGTTTGTTTTAATTTAAAAAGCCCTTAACTCTGATAATGACACTCCTGGGCTTCCCAAACTTGCAATCCTTAGAACTAACTTTGACTGTTTTCCCTCTTTGCCTTCCCACTCTCAGTTATCCCCATGGCAAAAAGTCTGTCATATCTTGGTCCTGAAGTCATAGCGGGAAATATTTTTAGATTCAGTTATTCTGGATTTCAGTCCATTTCCTAGTTCATACTCTAATCACCTCCTACATAGATTATTACAAGTAATCTACTACAGAATGGTTTCCAGTTTCTCTGAACCATCTGTTGAAATATTAATTTTATTAAAACACCATTTTCATCAAATTACTCCCTTGTTCAGTATGAATAAGCGTCTCATCTCTTCAGTCTGCCATTTAAAGCCCATAATCAACCAGCCTATAATACCCATTGTGGAGGGCAGAAAAAGAGTCTGTCAAAGATGCCCATGTCCTGATTCCCAAAGCCTGTAAATAGGTTACAAAAATGATATATGAAATACGTACAAATATGATATATGATATATGATGTATGTAAATATGTTGCCTTACATGACAAAAGGGACTTTTTAGAAGTGATTAAAATAAGGTTCTTGAGATTGGCAAATTATCTTGGATCATCCAGTTGGGCACAATGTAATCATGAGGGTCCTTACAAGAGAAGGAGGGAGGAGGCCAAAGGGTCAGCGTCAGAGAAGGAGCTGTGACAAAGGTAGCAGAGTTCAAGGTGATGTGGGGCAACTAGTAAAGGAATGCAAGAAAACAGACTGTCCCCTAGGACTCCAGGAGGAACACAGCCCTGTCAACCCATCTTTGATTTCTGATCTCCAAAACTGTAAGACAGTAATTTGGCATTGTTTTAAGCCACTAAGTGGTAATTTGTGATGACACAATAGGAAATCAATACACCCATCCAGCTCTCTCTCATTTTCTTACTAAGATTCTTCCGCACTAGTCAAATCTGCCTCCTTCAACATCCCTGACCTGAATAATCCTTCTCTGCTTGTATGGAAATTACATATTTTCCTTTCTACCAATTTAGTAAGGCAAGGCCTACTTGAAAACTTATATCCTCAACAAGTTCTCTTCCACTAACTCCACCTCTACATGATTTTAATCCTGACTCAAGATTTCTTCAATGGCACTTACACCATCTACAACTTACTAACACATATCCTACCTTGGGATTATCTGATTTAAAATTATATGTGGAAAGCATTTAGCAGATTGCATGGAAACAGTGGCATGCTGGTCAACCAACTCTTGAAAAATAAAAGCCCTGATTTGTAGTATTTGCTGATAATGTACTCCCAACAAGACTAATTTTCAACGTACCAATCATTTATCAACCACCTCACAAAATACCTGAATATTTAATAATTTGCTCTCATGAGCTAGTACAAGTCTGCTTGAGCACAGTTGTCTCAAATCCAGCACATCTTTCCCCCAGGACTTCTTTCCTTCTGATCTACAGTTAGATTATAAACATGTCCTTAAGAAAAGATAAGAAACCACTTCCTATATGCCTAATGGTATTTAATAAGTATCTCTGAGTCTATAAATTTAATCATTCACTAAGCGAAGAATCAGAAATTGGGAAGACAGTCTTCTCCCTACCATTAACTTTCATCACACAAATGATAATATCTACTCTACCATACAGGAATATTCTCCCCAGATCCTGCCTCCCCTCACTCACCTTGCAGTCACTTTTTATGCAATTGTAGACATATTTCCAGTCAACAAGGAAAACATTTAATGATTATTGAATTGAAAAATAAATGATTGAGGTTAAAAGTCTTTCAAACTCCAAATTATCCAGTGTATAAATATAACCTTGTAATATATCATCAGTATATCATTGATCAAGGGCTCTGTAGCTCTGTAGAGCCTCTGAATCACCCACTGCAGGCCACATTTCTTTCTTAGAGGGTGTCTTCTTTATTGTGACCCCACCGATTTGAGTACTGTTCATTCATTCAACAAATACAGGATCTCCAGACTACTCAAAATAGAAGGCAGAGATGTTTTTCAGGGACGTCTGGGCACCTACTCTGCTTTTCCACTCCTATCCCTCACTCTACTGTATTAATTTTCTATTGTTTCATTTACTACAAATTTACTGGCTTAAAACAACATCTACTTATTATTACAAAATTCTGTAGGGTAGACCTTTGGCCCAGTGTCTGGGTTCTCTGCTTAGGGCATCATAATGCTGAAATCCAGTGTCAGCTGAGCTTAGTTATCACTGGGGGAATTGGAGCAAAATCCACTTCCATTCTTGTTATTAGCAGAATTCAGTTACTTATAGTTATGGGACTGAGCTCCTATCTTATTGCTGGCTCTCAGCTGGGCTGCTCTCAGCTCCTAGAGGACATCAACAGTCCTTGCCACATGGCCTATCCATCTTCCAGTCTACAATACTACTTCTCATGTTTTGAATCTCTCCGACTCTTCTGCAACTAGGTGCAGACAACAGTTTTCAAGGGCACCTGTAATTAGCTAAGGCCCACCCAAATAATCTCTGTGGGGTCAACAATGCCATTGCACAAGCTAATCACAGAAATAAAATACATCATATTCCCAGTCCCAGGGACGATACATGGCATGTGTATGTAGAGAATGGGGCAGGAAATTTTGGAGGCCATCCCTACCAGCATCTTTCTGATGCTGAGTTTGCTTCAAGAACAGGAGAAACTGATATTTGTAGATATAAAAAGAAACACGGAGATTATTAGCATAAATTCTCATGGAATGGAGGTGTAATAAGAATTATGGTTTTCAAATCCATGACCCTATTTTGGACCAAATGTGTTACCAGCAGCTATGTGCTGCTTTTAGGGTCTCAGTGAAGCATGGGAAGCTACACTGATAAGTGAGATATACACGGTGTAGTCACCTCAATTTTGACAACATTTCATTTTGTGGACAACAAAATTAAATCAGCAGTGGAATTTACATCAGAGTGTATATTGGGGGGAGGGGGGGAAGGACTTCTCCAGACAATGTCTAAAACATCACAAATGCCATTACATTTAGTGTCAAAGTGAGACCAGACACCTGTAAAGACAGATATGCTTCTTGATTTCATGGCACTGACAAGCAAGGGATATAGATAAGAAAGTAAATGATAAGGAGATAATGTACTGGCCATCTCCTAGTCAAAGGGAACAATATGTGTGAGTCTCTGAAGAAGAACTGGGGGCCTAGACATTGGAGGAACTGAAAGTCAGTATGACTGGAAGGTACGGTGGAACTTTGAGCAGTGGCCAGAGATGAGGCTGGAGAAGCAGGTTTGAATAGGTCGTGAGGAGCCAAGTAAATCAAGTAAAGATAACTTATCCAGAAGGAAATGGCAAGTCCATGAATTCCACGTACAGGAATTTAACCTATGGATATAATCAGATAAATCAACAAAGATTCATGTACCAGTACACTCACTGTGGCATACCTTAAAGCCATCTCTCCTTGCTCCCCACAGAAATAAACTCAATGTTCATCAAAATGGGATTGGCAAAATTAACTTACGGAGTTGGCAAGCTTAGAAATGATTACATACTTCCATATCTGTTCACATGGAGGAGCACCTCATTAAGACTAAGAAGGAGAAGTTGGAGAAGTAACATTTACTGAGTGCTTTTTAAGTCCCAGGCAGGGAGCTCAGCCCTTTACATTTGTCATTACATTCAATGGTCTCAACAATCTGATGAGGTAAGAACTCTAATTATTCCTATTTTACAAACAAGCAAACTGAAGCACAAAGAGGGTGAGCAAAGTGCCCAAGTCCACACATTTAGCTGGTAGCAGAGTCAGCATTAGAGACCAGGCAGAGACAGTATAAACCCAGGGTCTCTATTTCCAGCTTGAATTCTGAAAAATAATGAAATGCAAGGGAGGGAGAGAAGGAGGACATGTGAGGGACAGAGAGACAGACACAGAGGGAGAGATCATCCAAAAATCTTAAGAATAGAGATCTTTGAGTTGTAGGATTTTAGGTAATTTTTTTTCTTTGCTTATACTTTTCTGAGTTTGAATTTTTATAGGGAGCAATTTGTTTGCATGCTCAAAAATGGAAATAAAACTTGAAAGGCAAATAATCATCACATATAAAGGATTTATCATAAACGTAAGGAACCGTTTTTGTCCACCTGCCCTGTTCTACTGGTCTCCTGCAGGGATATGCTATCACTGCATAGCCTACGTAAGTCCTTTCTCCGCCTTGTTTGCACTCAAGCTCGGGCCACACGTATATGGTAGCTTTTGCTGTTCCTTCTACAGCCCATGGTAGTGTCTGCCTATGGAAAAATGTTTGTGAGTCAGAGAGTTGTAGTCTTTTATGAAGGGCAATACAATTACTGAAACAGCAAAATCCTACAACTCCAAGTGTCCCTGTGGCAGTGATTCCCACACAAACCAGCAGACTTCCTATAGGCTTTAGAGAAGAATTCAAACCCTATGAAAGCATCCTTTGTCATTACAGTTACTTTAAGTGCATAGCACAAGGGCAGAACTTTGATTCATGGCTGAACGAATGGTGACACCTTGTAGGAAGCATTGAAGTGCTTCCTTATTTGTCTGGTTTATTATAGTTTTAGAAGAGGAAGAAATACAGCTTCCTTTGCCTACAGTTATATATCTTCTGTATTTTCTTCCTAGTATTTGGATACTATTTATTACAATGTTATTTTTATGATAACGTCCTTCTGGAAAAGTTAGAACATTTATCAGAACTTTTTATCAGAACTTTGCTTATCTTCAGAAAAATCATGAATTTTTTTGCTCTTCTCTTGTATTTCAGTGGTACTGAATTTTATTATACATCCTTAGAAGGATTTACCACAGTTTTAGATTTTATAAACTAGAATTTCATGTATGGTTATCCATTTATTATCAGTTTTGACTTAATCTTTCAGATTTTTTTCCTCTTTTTAGCCTGTGAATGCTTTAGGAATTCAAGCAAAATAACTCAAGTAATTATGGAATTAACTCAAGTAAGGATGGTACCTTAGAGCATTAAAGTAGGTTATAAAAAAGAGAATAAATCCATAACAACAATAAAAATATAAAACTAATTCAAAAAACCCATCCAATGTACCTATCTACTGTTGATGAGCAGGAAGAATGGTGTAGCTTTTCTGAAGGTCAGTGTGGTTGTTCCACAAAAAGTTAAGTATGTGGGGACCATAAGGTCCTGCAACCTGATTATGGGGTATGTCATTTGAAGATCTGAGAGCAGACATGAATGGACATTTGCAAACTGGTGTTCATGGAGGCAGTAATCATGATTTGCAAAGGGTGGAGGTGACCCAAGGGTAGGTACATTGATTGAAGAACGGAATGGTGTACTGTGGTGTACACATGCAGTGGAACATTGAGCAACTACGAGAAGGAGTGAAGCTGTGAGACACAAAACTAAGTGAATGGATCCTGTACACAGTATTTGAGTGAAGTACACCAGAAATAAAGGCAAACACGTTAATGCCTCACCAATATGGACTAACTACAATGTGTAAACTCAGAATTGAATCTTAGAACACAGCCTAACGTGGACATAATTATTGTAATAGTCCCTAGATTGTAAGCTCTTAACAGCAGTCAACTCTATTCCTGAATTGTAATGCCTGTCTCTAAACTCTGAGATGCTGATCCCTTAGTGTATAACCTGATTGGTCTCTGGAACAATGCATATCTCTGAGACACCTGAAACTCAGAGCTAGAGCTCGGGACATATGAATGTCAGTATTAGTGCATACAGCCACTGTTAAAAAAAAAAAAAAAAAAAAGCTGAAAAAGAGAAAGAGCCCAGACTTCAATTAGTGATATGAATGAAGCAGGTCTGGTTAAGACCAGGGCAAACCGGGTTAAAGGGTAAAGGTCGAAACTGACTGTTTTAAAACTTCAACTTCCATATGAGACCCAGGGAAGAGATGTCTATTTAGTACAGGATCTATATTTTCTAAACAGTACAACTCTACAGTCAGTTTGTTCAAACACCAAAATTACATGAAACTTTGAACAGGAAGTGAGATATGGTAGGTTAGTATAGGCTAGAGTGATATAGTGACACATCCCAAAGTAATTTGGGCAGACAATAAAGAATATATTTACAGCCTCCCCCCACCCCCAGCCCCGAGGAGCTGGGGGAAGGTGCAGAAGTGTTGGACTTCCTCACCTGGACTGGTGTTGATGTTGTCACAAACATTGGGGCTGGTGGTTTGATGTGCTGAGCCCTCAATCATGGGACTTGCCCTTATGAAGCTCGTTACTGCAAAGGAGAGGCTAAACTTGCATATAATTGTACCTAAGAGTCTCCACCTGAGTACCTCTTTGTTGCTCAGATGTGGCCCTCTCTCTCTCTCTAACTGAGCCATCTCGACAGGTGAACTCAATGCCATCCCCACTACGTGGGACCCAATTCCCAGGGGTGTAAATCTCCCTGGCAATGCAGGATATGACTCCCGGGGATGAATCTGGACCTGGCATCGTGGGATTGAGAGTATCTTCTTGACCAAAAGAGGGATGAAAAATGAGACGAAATAGTTTCAGTGGCTGAGAGATTTCAAATGGAGTCGAGAGGTCACTCTGGCGGACATTCTTATGCACTATATAGATAACACCTCTTTGGTTTTAATGTATTAGAATAGCTAGAAGTAAATACCTGAAACTACAAAACTCCAACCCAGCAGTCTGGACTCCTGAAGATGATTATATAATAATGTAGATTACAAGGGGTGACAGTGTGATTGCGAAAACCTTGTGGACCACACCCCCTTTATCTAGTGTATGGATGGATGAGTAGAAAACTGGGGATAAAAACTACATGACAAATAGGGTGGGATGGGGGGATGGCTTGGGTGTTCTTTTTTCACTTTTATTTTTTATTCTTATTCTGATTCTTTCTGATGTAAGGAAAATGTTCAGAAATAGATTGTGGTGATGAATGCATAACTATATGATCATACTGTGAACAGCTGATTGTATACCATGGATGATTGTATGGTATGTGAATATATTTCAATAAAACTGAACTTAAAAAAAAAAAAAAAAGCCATCCAAGTAAAAGAAATTTGCCATAGAAGTAAATTTCTCATGTTAGGTAGTGAAAAAAAAAAAAAAAAACATGGCCACAACGCATTTAATGTATGATAAGTTTTGTAAAATTTGTACACCTTCAAACTGGCCTGTGTCTCAAGGGAAAAAGAAACCATAGGATGGGTACCTAATAAATTAAAGGGGAGTCAAAAACATACTATCATTTATGAAAATTATGATGATTCCTGGCATAAGGAATATTATTATTATTATTATTATTTTACTAAACATCCACAAGCTTTCACTGATAGTGGTGGTAACTTAGTTGCAGATGGGGAATTTGTCTGAAAAGAAAAATGAGCAAATTCATTGCGACTTATACGAGGCAAGGGAAAATTAGGGGGAGGATAAAGGGCTCCCCAAATTTCCCTATAAATCTGTACTGTACAAAATTTTCATGAAATAAAACTTGCTTTGCCATTAAAAAATTGTCTTGAATATGGACTTCTGGAAGATCACCAGCTGCTTTTTATGCCCCCATTCAGCTACTATGGCTTTGAATATCAGCTGAACCGTAGTCATTCCCAGAGCTTCTATGAGCTCAGAACTCTCTCCCGAACTACAGGTACGTGCATCTCATTGCCAAATGGACAACATTTCTACTTAGACCCTCAACAGGAACTTGGACTCAAAATGATCCCAACAAACTTCATTATCTCTCCTCTGCCTTGCTTTTATCCAGATACCTCCTCTTTCTGCATTCGCTTTTTTGGAGTGTCACCTCACAACTGACCCTTGGGAAAGCTGGAAATCTAGAGGTCATCTTATCTTTCTCCCTTTCCTTCACTCTTCTATTCATCTTGTCATGAAATTATGGTAAGTCTACTTTCACCACATGTTCCAGTTTGCTAATGCTGCTGTTTTGCAAAACACCAGAAATGGATTGGCTTTATTAAAGGGTTTTTACTTGGTTACAAAGTTTCCGTCTTAAGGCCATAAAGTGTCCAAGGTAAAGCATCAACAATAGCGTACCTTCACTGGAGAAAGGCCATTGGCATCCAGAAAACCTCTGTTAGCTGGGAAGGCATGTAGCTGGTGTCTGCTTGCTCCCAGGTTGCGTTTCAAAACGGCGTTCTCCAAATGTCAGCGTCAGCTTTCAACAGCCATCTTCAAAATGTCTCTGTAAGGTGCTCTGCTCTCCAAAATTTCACTCTCAGTTGCTCTGAGCTCCTTCTGTCTATGAATCATTGTACATGGCTCCAGTGATTTAATTAAGATCCACCCTGAACGAGTGGGGTAACACCTCCATGGAAATTATCCAATCAAAGTCCTTGCCCCCAGTTGATTGAGTCACATCTCCATGGAAACAATCAATAGGTTCCAACCTAATCAACACTAATACAGCTGCCCCCACAAGACTGCATCAAAGAACATGGCTTTTTCTGGGGGACATAATATATACAAACTGGCACACCACATATTTTTTATCTCTCCTGCCTTTACAGCCTATTGGCCACTGCCTTGGTTTATGCCTTCACCATATGTTGGCAAAGATGATTGCAGTTGCCTGCAAGCTCAATCCCTCAATCTCCTGCACTCCTCCCCATTTTATTCAGCATATTTCCCTTTGTGATCTTGTTCCACAGGTAATTATTCATGCATCTTCTTTAAAAAAACCCTTTAATGTTTCCTTCTATAGGTTAGTTTATAAAGACCACATCCCTTTGAACAGAAAGCTGCTAGTGATGGGCTCCGACATCCTCTCTCTTCAAGGCTTTCCCAGAACCCAGTGTGCCAACCATATAGGACGGCTTGCCATTTTCTGAGCATATCACATTCAGTAATGCCTCTGAGATTTTGTAGAGGTCATTTTCCTTTCCCAGAAGACCATTTTACCTCCCTTCTTTCTGATGACCTTCTAGCCATCAAACAAGTGTCACCCACTTCCCAAACTCTCAATCAGACTTAATCTTTTCACATATACATACGTGAAGCATTTCCTACACTGGGTTGTAATTACTTCTTCACTGGAAGCTCTATGAGGTCAGGGACACATCTTTTCCCTCGGAATTCCTGGTACCACAGAGGTTCTAGCAGGTGGCAAAGGTTTATAATTTTTTGAGAATGAAATGTTTGCCAGAGACAAATTTTGAAGGGCTTTGAATACAATGGTGATAGACATAGTTGTAAAGCAGAGGGGGGACCTAATCAAATTTCTATGTGTTATGTATTCTGGAAGTTCATCCTGTATCTAGTCTATTTCTTCTTTCAGTATTCCTGAAATGGCACTCAAGCACAGTGAGGCGTTTGATGCCACTTGTCCCTAGCCTGCCTGCTTTCCATTCTCAGATAATAAATGTGTTCATCTCGAAAAAAAAAAAAAAAAATTTCTATGTGTTAGCAAGAATACTGGGGTAGAGTAACGGATTGACTAAAGATAGGGCATTTTTTGGTAAGGTAGGCAGAAATATCTGCAGACACAATTCTGGATTTATTTGGGTATTAGTTTGATGGATGGGGAAATAACTCATGCAATGTTTCTTTTTTTTTTTTTTTTAATCAGAGCTGAACTACATGCCAAATATAAGACAAGAAAAACAAATAACCCTTAATCTGCTTCATATCCATGACAAGTCCCACACAATACTGCAATTCTGATAACAGACACTAGGCAGGAAAGCATTCTTGCTATGTGTTATAGGTTGTACTGTATCCTCCAAAAAAGATATCTTGAAGTCCCACTCTCCAGTAGGACTTGTGAAGGTGACCTTATTTGGAAATAGGGTATTCAAGTTAAGATGAGGTCATACTCAGTTAGGGTGGTGCCTAATCCAATATGACTGGTGTCTTTATAAGAAGAGTCCAGAAAGAAGAAGGTCATGTGAAAATGGGGGCAGAGATCACAGTGATGCATCCACAAACCAAGGAATGCCAAGATTAATTAAATGGATACAGAATTTAAGTATTTACTCCAAAAATATTTCTAGCTTCTCATAATATACCCTAATATGACTAGATCAATCATGGATTTATAGAAAACAAGTTGTAATTGTTTATATTTAAGCTGCTAGTCCCATTCTTCTACTTCAGGTCTGGTAATGCTGGCAGCTGGTTCAACTGTTCCTGAAGATACAGAATGAATGTCAGTAAGAATTTTTCCTCTAAATCAGTATAAGAAGATCACCAAACCCTCAACAAAGGCTTACCTATGCCCAGTACTTCTGCCAGGATTTTTTTTTTTTCACTACATTCAATATATGAGTTGTAAGAATTTAATCTAAGAAGTGGTGTGTGTAAGATAAAAGTCTAAACAAATTTCAGAGAATCCCAGGGTTGTTTTTTTTTTTTTAGCAATATTTTATAGCACAACTAAATTCAAAAAACTAAAGGCCATCTTCTGCTGTTTTACAAAATTAAAACTTGTAAAATTGTGAAGCCACAGGTATGGCACAGAATTCCTTTAGGAAATTGAGGGAAATATAGTTTAAGTTAAACAGAGTCAACAAAAAGGCTTTGCCTCACAATATCCAAGTTAACCATCAGTACATGTTTAAAACACATACAATTTTATTCTGTCAAGTAAGTATAATTAGGTGTGTTCTATCTACATCATATATTATAAAAGAATAAAAGAATTTCATAAAATCCTGAAGTTTAGAGTGGAATTATTATAATTATCACCATCATTTAAGAGAAGAGATTGTGGTAGGAAGGAAAGGTTAAGATATCACATCAAAAATAAAATATGGGAAGACAAATAAATCTCCTAAATTATAAGTGTTACATAAGTTATGAGTAAATAAACTAGGAATAGGGTAACTGCATTCCAAGGGTCAGAACTGAATCTGCTTTCCTCCATGAAGGGTTGTTTATGACAATCAATATTGCCACTCATTTTTGATGATCTTTTGTGTCCTCTGTGCCTCACATTAAAAGCATCAACATGTTTGATTTTTAATTTAGCCTTGTTAAAGTAATTTAGTTCAACCTTCACTGAGGAAATGCTATTATTTGCAATGACAGTGAATGCTATTTTGCCTCTTAGAGCAAATGGGACTGTCAGCCTCATTGTCAAGTTTTGAGTTGACACAGTCAAGGAGGCAGTAAAGAGAGAGAATGGTGGGTCCCATGTTTAACAGTATAGGGTTGGGGGTAGGGACTCATAGTTTAGTAATTTTTTTAAAAATTTATTACCTATTTTTGTTGCTTTGAAAGTTACCACTCTTTTCCTTATCCTTGAAGGTTGCAATCTCAGTGATTTTTTTCTTCTTCTAAGTACCATCCATATCAATTCATGTCGATCCATATTTCACATCTAGGCCAATTATTCTCAGCCTAATTCAAATTTCTGCCATTTTACAACTGTGTAATTTCAATAGCGTCATAATTGATCCCTCACCCTTAGTTCCCATCTGAACAAAGCAACCAAAGAGACTCCTACAATGCTAATCTTTTAAAAGCTTCATTCTCATCATGTCTCTCCAAATCTTTTAGGGCATAACATACCTACAACCAATGTTTAAAATTCTTTGCCTGGTACTAAGTCTTTTTCATAATTTGCCCTATTTTCTTAGTCTCCTTTGGACTTAGCAATAGTCCTTCACCCAAGTGAGTCTCATTTTTCCCTTCCATGCTATAGCTTTATCTATAATATCTTCTCCACTCATTCCAACTCTCTACTCACAGCCATACTCAGGACAGATCTCCTTTCACTCTGCTGGAAACCCAATGGTAGTTTTGTTTTTCTACCACTAACTTCTCCCTTGTATATAGTTCCTTGAATTATTAATTAAATCTTGAGCTATTTGAGGACAGAGACTTTTCTATACTTCTCCCTAAGCTATGTAAATGAAGCATTTGGGACTTAGTTCTTACATCTACCATTAATTTTCATTGGCTATTGATAAGGAAGAATACATAGAAGAAAATAATTTCCTATGCTGGAAGAATCAATACATATTTTCTAGTAACTAAAAGGAGAGGTTCATTTTGTGCACTGCTCTATAAAGGTAGTTTTAAAATTCAAATAGTTTCAGAGACCTCTAAATATCACTAAACTTCACAGAAGATGGACATTATTTGCTTAGTTGTTTGTTGGCTGTCTCTCCCAGCCCTCACACCACTAAAACATAAAATTCCACAAGAGCAGAGATTTCAGCATTGTTGTTTACCTCTAGAATAGTCTGGCGTCTAGTATGCATTCAATAAACATCTTTTGAATGAATGAATGTATCCTCAGTGCTTACCAGAATGCATGGTGTAAAGTAAGCAATCAAGAAATATTGGCTAAATTAATAAATAATGAATTACATACACAAGGGATAGCATAGTAAGGCCAGTATTAGGAATGCATCCAAATACTTTGAATATCTCTTCAGAGACCCCCTTAGCACCATCACTATAAAATTAAGACTTAAAATTTGACTCAATTTGCTTCTAAGGGAAGGAAGACTCAAGCATGGGGATCAAAGTAACTAGCTGGGATGAAAAGAAAGTAAAGGGAGGGGAGGTGAATACAGTCTTCCATACAGGTCCATGCGGGAGATTCAGAGAACAGGTGAGCAGGGAAGACCAGTCACAGAACTTACGGGGCTCAGTGCAAAGAGAAAATGCAGGGCCCCTCGTTCAAAAAGCAGGATAAAGGTGCCATTAAAGGTACTAACATCCAAAATTTGATCCTTTCTCTGTGGTCTCTCTCTTGACCTGTCATGGTGTTTTCTTTTATTTGCCATTTCAAGTCGTCGGCATGGGAATAGTCACAGGAAAAGTGCAGGCGCCCGGGGGACCACCCTTAACGCACCGCTTCCAGGACGCCCTCCTGCCAGCCACCTGACGCCGCGAGGCCGAGACGTGTGCGCCCTGCCCCCCAACACACCTCACGCGCATGCCCAGCCCCGCCCAGGGTCAGAGAATGATGGGAAACTGGGTCCCTAGTGGGAACTGATCCAGGCAAAACGCAAGGGCAGTCCCGGGCAAGGGCAGGGAGGGAAAGCTGACAGGTCCCAGTGCACCAAGGAGCCGGGAGCTGCAGCCCAGAACCAATCCCAAAGACATGGACCCAACTGCGGGTGAGCTGAGGCGCCACGACCCCAGCACATGCGCCAGTGTCCCATCTAACATCGCTTACAAAATGTAAATTAAAAGATAAAATTCTTAAGAATTTTCAAGACTGGATGGCAGAGCATTAAACCTCAGGCGTGGGGCCCTTCTGAGTGGGGGCCCTAAGAGCAGGCGTCCAAAGGGAAATAAAGTCACAAACCGGGTCCTTCTAGCCCTCATAGAAAAGTAAGGAGGGCGGACTAAGCATTTATCCTCGGAGGGCCACATCCTGGAAACACATCCCAAAGGTGCCATCTCTTTGAAGAGGTACAAAGTAGTGACTGTGCTGTGATTTCTATTACAGATGAACCTGCTTTAGTTTGTATCAGCCAGTGATTGTAAAACAAGAGGAAAAGGAGCTGGAAAGTTAGGAAACCATTTAAGGATTTAAGACACAAATATTGAAGAAATTGAAGAGGGAAAGCAAAGACGGAGTCTTCACTGGGAAAGGCAACACTTATTTGAATCACGGTTCATCTGAGTCTCTTAAAAAAGTCATATTCAGAGCAATATAACAATCACAAGTAAGTAAATAGTGTGATGTGAAGCTACTTAGAAAGTGAGAAGTCTCTAAAATGAGGAGAAGCCTTTAACCTTTATTGAGTGCAATCTACCGGCTGGGAACTTGACAAACATTGTATTTAGTTTTCACACGCAAACTTTCAAGAAGACATTATCCCCATTATTCAGATAAAGAAACTGAGTTTAAGAATGAGTCTAGCTGTTCAGAGAACCAAGTTAGTAAGTGGGATGGCAGGAGCCAAACAAGGTACAACAAAATACATTTAGCACACAACTGATTTTCTACAATGAGCACATAAGACTTGCATTTTCAGAAAAAAAATATAAAGTGACAGTGAATAATAATTATCTATTTCTATTGGGGAGGATACGTGAATGAAGAAATGAAGCAGGTAATACATAAGCTCACTCATTAGACTGTTACATTATTGGTTGTCTCCCCCCACACCTAAATCTCTGAAATATTTTTGGAAGAAAACTAAGTCTCTTTTAGACCATTCTGTTTTCACCTAATATAGTGATACATGCAGAATGAGAACATTGCCCACAGTAGAGAGAAAATATAAAGCTGAATGTATCTTCTTTGCAAGTGCAATAATGGAGAAGATGTATTTTAATAAACATTCTAAAAATCTCATAATAGAGAATTTTGAAAATGCCTTATTCATAGTTTACCTGCATTTCTGTTTTCCCCAAGGAAACTGTCCCATGTTTAAATTTCTTGATTAGCAATCCTTTAACCATTGAATTTTTCTACATAAAATTATTTAGTGACCTTTTTATGTATGTGTGTGTGTGTGCTCATGTGTATGTGTATGTGTGCATGTGGAAATGTTATAATAATCTGCTTCAAATTGAGAACATTTTAAGTCTATTTTAAAAAGCCAATTTCTAAATTGCGTACAATTCTGAAGCAATATTGGTTGAAGCTGGCTTTATGCCTTATCTGACCTCAAATCTCAAGTCATGCAAATCCACTGAAGGGGTTCTATTTATTTGTGAATAAAAAATCCATAGTTTGCTTAAAATTGGAAATAGAGGATTCTGAAGGTGACTACATTTGTATAAATAAAAATGTATGTGTATTTTCCAAAATTCTAAAAAGAAATGATACTTAAAAGTATTTTAAGGTACTGGACAAATGTTCAAAAAAAAAAAACCTTTTTACCTCATGGAAGACATTAACAAATTCAAAAATCCTAACTCTAAAATAAGAAGCCAAATCTCTCTGATTCATTGCATAGCATATTTTAGTTAATCTATCTTTTAAAATCAATACGATAGGAAAGTCAATATTCTCCATAATGATGAGAAAAGCAAATCATTATTAATAAGCTAATATTCATCTGTAAAATCCTTGATTAAGTCTGGAGTTGTTTTGTACTTTTTTATTACCATTTTGCTAGAATAATTCTAAGTATGGTATTATCTGGGTCCAATGTCAATTCTAAAAGCATTAATTTGATTCATTTCTCAGATGTAATAATAAAAGAGGCATGTAAGGAATTGAAGTTGTTTTTTAAGTTATTAGTTACAGTCCCTATCATTTAATACTTGAATAATATTGGATGATACTTCTAAACTAACTATCTGTTGTCTCTTAACTCGAAGCATATCGTCAGGGCTCCTGAATAAATAGCTAGGATGGGAAGGGAAGCCCTGTAGCAGAAATGAAGAAATAAAGTACAGGAAGGATTAACCTCCAGCCTCCTGTGCTTTTATCACTAGCATGCTTCAAAACCAAAGAGAGACTGCCTAGCCATTAAAAAAGATTAAAGGTGTTAATTAGACTAAGAGATAGAAACCTATCACCCTTATGTCAGGCAGACAAGACTAAATATTCTAATGGATTCACACACACACACACACACACACACATACACACACACACAATGAATGAAAGAGACAGAAAGTTTTGTGTACAGAAATCCCGTTGATGATCCCTTCATATGTATACTTGCGGCTCAAACAGACTGTGTTGAAACAGAATAAAAATGTGGGCAATATTTTTATAGGCACAATCATTACCACTTTTCTTACAAAAATTGTTTTTAACATTCAATACTAAAATATAAAACTGAACTTCCTAAAACCCCAATTCAGAATTACCAGTTTTCATATCTCCAATTGAATACATTATGAAGTAGGAATTCTTTTATTCTCTTTCTGGAGAAACATATATATATATGTGTATATATGTAAATACACACATACATAAAACCACACACACAGACATAAACTGTGTGACATCTCAACATGGATTTGAAAGTTTTTTGACGTTAGTTGTCAGAAGGAAGGAAAAATGTCATCCAAGATAATAAATTTCTTTGAGTAAATAATTTTGTTTCTCTCTATATTTTATCATTTACAAATTTATACATTTCCCCTTTTAAAATATAATGGAACATACACATATATTTTAAACAGCATATAATATATGCTTATAAGGTATAATAAATATATGTATGTTTATATGCATTTATACATACATATACACATGCATGTATAAATACATGCATATATGTGTATATTTATAGATACATTCATGTGTGTATACATATATACGTGTGTGTGTTTCAGTTTCTATTTTAAAAGTGATATGAAAGATGATGAGGCTAGAAATCAAAATGAACTATATGAAATAACAGCATTTAAACATTTTGTTAAGACAACTGCTAAATGAAACATTAAAGGCACACTTTAAGCACATAGTAAGAGCCAATAAAAGACCCAAGTATCAATTTTATACAAAGATTCAATATACATATGATATCTATATCATATTACATGTAGCATATTATATTCTGTTTAGTAGTACCCTTATTTTATTCATTTTCAAGCAAGTGATTGAAACTTTCACTGGAAAAACAATGTCACCTAGTTTATTCATTAATAACTAGTATGTTATTTAATGATGCTAAATTATAATAAGCTTATAGCTTTTGATTTTGTTAAAGGTTTTCTCTACTTTGTCAACTTTTACTACAGAAGATCAATCTTTTACACAAATTGCCAAAATTCACAGTCATTTGATGCAAGCACACTAACTGATAATACTTAAAACTTAAATTTGTACTTCTCTTTTTTCCATTAATGCATTAAATAATACTCATTATTTATTGAGCTCTTTCTGTATAATGCTCTGTATAATAACTAGTTTATTATCAATGCTAATTATAACTTAATTTACCATTTCTCATTACAATGGTCACAGAACAATATTAGGCCATATCAAATAATGAGAACAGCAGTAAAACACAGCAAAAGGATAGCCAGATTTATTCAATATATTTTAAGTATTCCATACATTTGGCTTCATTGGTTTATTTGCTTCTGATGTAGAAATAATGTCCTTTTAAAGTAAATGAATGTATTTACTGATAGAATATGACTTGAGTTTTGAGAAGCTGCAAGAAATCACACAGAGGACCAGGTATGCCAGCTCTTCTACAAAGTTGCATAACTTTGGGAAAGACAGCTAACTTTGTTTTTTTGTTAAGATAACTCACTGTGATAAGACAAATGCAATAATTTCTAATTAATTTCTATTATAATTTCTTTTTTTATCTAGCTTGAATGGGTGACTTCCCAGAATATTGTTGACACATCAACACATCCTAAATACATTATAAAGGAAAGAAGTACTGAGTCTTAGAGATAATTATTATGCCAGGAATGCAAAATAAATTAAAATGGAAGCACTATAAACACTAAAATTGAAGTTTGTAAGACATATGCTAATGGATCTTCTAAAAGAAGTCGGAAATAAACTAGCAGAATATAAAAACTGATAGTAGCTCATGTTTAAGGTTGTGGGGAAAGAACACTCTTGTCCAACTGCTATTGCCACTTGAACAACTGCTAGTGTAATTGTAAATTCGAATCATACATGACTAGATGAAGAAGCCTTTAAAATATGTCCCCCTTTAACTCAGAATGTCATATGTCTATGAATGTATTTGCAGATGTAATTATGAATATGGTTAATGATGTGAGCAACATTAAGTGGCCCAGATGTTCATCACAGTGCTATTTATAATGGCAAATTATAGAAACAAACCAGATAGTCAATAAAAGGGTTAGTTAAATAAACCTGATGTAGGCATAAAAATAAACACAGGCAATGATTCTGAATTATGTTCTACAGATACGTACCTCATAACATGGAATTATTACCAGAATGTATTATCCAGTGAAAGACTTAGATCATTAGATAATATAACCAGCATGACCCTATTTTTGTGTATGCACATTTCTGTGCACACACACACATACACAGAATATGAATTTTGGGAAGACTTTACACCAGTATGTTAATAGAAATGATCTCTTTGTAGTGAGATTTTATTCTCCTGTCGTGACTTGAATCTCCTTGTTTATTTGTGTTTTCTAAATTTCCACAATCTTCAGTTAATAAAATAACAACAATGAGAGTTAACCCACTTATTTAGTGCTTACTATACCAAGATTTCAATGATCTCATTTACTCCCCACAACATCTCTAGGAAATAAAACACCCTTACCATAGACGAAGAAACTGAGGCACCAAGGAGTGCATTGATTTACTTAAGATCACTCAGCAGAACAGAAATTGTAACCCAGCATGTCTGACTCTGGAATCTAAGTTCTTAACTCCTATGCTACGTCTTTATCCCATATTACTTGTAATAAAAAATGCAAGTTATGAAAACAGAGATAGCAAAACTCATTATAATGATGCATGTTAGATGATTTCACTAAACAAAAAGTACAAGAAAATATGCTTTAGATACTAATGCAATTAATTCTATTGAAAATAGTTTTAAACCAATTCCATTATCTGAACTCAGATGTTAAAAGAATTTTGCCTAATTATCTTAAACAGTTCTTGGTAGTGTATGATGCATCAAAAAGGTGACCAATGAATCGGAATTGCTATACAGCTGGAAAAAAATTACTGTTGACTTTGGCAAATTTCTTATCTCAACATTTACAGCAACATTGAGCACCTTCATTTCACTAACAAGAGGCTGAAGATCTTGACAATCACAATGTGCTGTGTGAACATACTATACATTATTTCTGCACACTAAATGAATGGGAGGCACTGAAGAAGTACCCAGGTGGCCAGCCCTTCTGACCCTTATCGTGGACAGCCTCCCTAACCAACCACGGAAGGTTCCATTGGAGCCCAATGGAATAGAGAGATTTCCCTTCCTTGAACCCACTTTCTTATCCTGAGCCTATTGACCATTTCAAGGGCTCATGCTCAGTTGGTCAGGCTGAAAAACCAGTGATCTGACATTCTGAAATAATAAAGAGAGCAGGTACGCTCATTTTAATATGCTTATTTCCGTCCTTTAGGGAAACCTCATTTGATCCACAAAAAATATACTTGGGTTTCTCTTCTCCCTTTTATGTGCCCCTGACTCCTGTGCCCAATTTTGACATTACACATGAAAATAACAACCAACTAGTATTCACAGTGATAGAAAATGTCCTGCCTTTCATGACAAGGGAAGAGAAATAAAGTTTACAGAGCTCATTAAATTTCAAATCTCTGTTGGGTGGTTTGTTTGTGTTTGGTAAGAACACAAAATTGGTAGTACTTTGCTTTACATATAGGAAAAAATAGTTATTTGAGCAACAACAGGTAGAAGATATTTTTTTAAGTGAACATTTTCCTCTGGTATGGTCGGACTTCTATTCAGCAGCCAAACTGCTTGAGAGACCAGTTTCCATTTACTGCCTTCACGTCCTCACTTCCACTCCTCAACTCTCACGACACGTTGGCTTCCATTTCATTAGGATTGCTCTCAGAGCTTATGTTTGTTGGGCACGTTCATGACATGTCAATAAAGCCAATGATACCTTAATCCTTAATTCAATTGGAATATGGCACCTCTGTAGGATAAAACACTGTTGGTGATCCTTGCTTTCTTGAAACATTATTTTTCCTTGGCATCTGGGAAACCAGGCAGGTTTCTATCTTACTTTTCTGGCTACATTTTCTACATTTGCTCTTTAAAATTCAATTTCCTCCACCCACCTTTAAATGGTTGGTGGCTGCAGAATTCTGTCCTCAGATCTCTCTCTCTCTCTCTCTCCGTCCTTCCTGGTTGATCATATTTTTTTTACTGACTTCAATGACCTGTGTATGCATAAAGAACACCCTAATCTATATTTATATCCCAGGTCTTACCCACGTCTAGGTCTACATATCAACCGAGCATCTCCATGTGAACATACATACGCACGTCCAACTCAACATGCTTCGATCTGAACTCATCTTTCCCTCCAAAACCTCTTCTAAAATGTCAGTTATTGTGAATTACACCACCATTTGTTGAGTTATATAAAACAGAAACAAAGAATCACTTTTTATTCTTTTCCCTGCCTCTAAAATCATCTAACTGTTAATTATGATTAAGGCTTCTTTTATACTCCACTCCTATCCATGTCCACAGTTACTACCTTAATCAGTGTACCGGTTTGTATGTATTATGTCCCCCAGAAAAAGCCATGTTCTTTGATGAGGTCTTGTGGGGGCAGACATATTAGTGGTGATTAAGTTGGAGTGTTTGGATTAGGTTCTTTCCATGGAGATGCACCCCACCCAACTGTGGGGATGACTCTGAATAATTTCCAAGGAGATGCGGCCCCGCCCATTCAGCACAGGCCTTGATTAGTTTACTGGGGCACTATATAAGCTCAGACAGAAGACACAAGCTTGCTACAGCCAAGAGGGACACTCTGAAGAACACACAGGAACTGAGAGAGGAGCTGCAGATGAGAGAAGTTTGAAGATGGCCATTGAAAGCAGACTTTTGCTCTGGAGAAGCTAAGACAGGACAAACGCCCCAAGAGCAACTGAGAGTGACATTTTGAAGAGGAGCTGAGGCCTAGAGAGGAACGTCCTTAGAGAAAGCCATTTTGAAAACAGAACTTGGAGCAGAAGCCAGCCATGTGCCTTCCCAGCTAACAGAGGTTTTCCGGGTGCCACTGGCCATCCTCCAGTGAAGGTATCTGATTGTCAATATGTTACCTTGGACACTTTATGGCCTTAAGACTATAACTGTGTAACCAAATAAACCCCCTTTATAAAAGCCAATCCATTTCTGGTGTTTGGCATTCTGGCAGCATTAGCAAACTAGAACAACCAGTTAACCAGTATCTTTCACCTGCAATTTTGCAACGGCATCCAGCTTTCTACTTTCTAGTACAGTCAGAATGAGGTTTCTAAACTGCAAAACTGGTCATGCCATTCTTCTGCTTAGAAGTCTGCACTAGTTCCACATTGCTCTTGGGATCAAAATCCTCAAGTCTCTTGAATAGACTTGTTATGTCCTCCTCTTAAGACCCAGACCAACTTTCCAATCCTGTCCTCATTTCCACAGGTACCTGTGCCTCACTTATTGTGATCAACACATCTCTTCTAACCTTCAGCCTGGATTAGGAGCTGGATTTGGTCCATATAACTTTATTCCTATGACAACATCTATCACAGTAAATCCCAGTTGTCTCCTCAGTAGATCACAGCTCTTTAAAAATAATGATAACTGGGGTGGGGCAATAGTTTGTTTCATAAGTGGATGGCAGTTGCACTGTATTCATTCAGAAAGACGTCCATTTCTGCAGATTTCTTTTTGTTTAATATTTGAATTTAAACATTGGTTCAGCCTGCCAAATGACAGAAACTTGGCAAACATGTCAGCTACTCGATGGAGACATATTATTCAGTCTGAGCGCCAACACATAGAAAATTGTTATCTTTTTGCAGAAATCTTTTAATTAGGTAGTCGCCTTTGTTTACATATGATATTGTACATCTTGTCCGTAATAGATATTACATTGGATACCATTTGGAATGCACACCGGTAGTTATTTCCACTTCTCAGATAAATGCAGCAAAGGATAGCAGTGATGAAGTTTCACTTTAAAATGGAAGTTGGTGTAACTCCAAAAATCCTGAACATTCTTTGCAGGCCAATAAACTATGTAATTTCTAAAGATTATAACTGGGACTGAGTGCCCTTTCACCTATTTTTTAGTTCCTAAAGCACCAACAAAACCTTCTTCAATCATGGTAAACTGCCACCGAACCTATAGTCTTAACTTGTTCTAATCTAGGGTTTCTGAAACATTCATGGATGAGCTTCAAGAATTTTGTAAAGCCCATAAAATTGTTTCCAAACTTTTGTGTGTGTGTGTGTGTGTGTGTGCGCGCATGTGTGTGTGTGTGAACAAGAGCATTTATTTGGGAGAGGGTCTAAACCTTTTGTAGGGCTTCTCAAATTTATTACCACCCAAAGAAACTAACAACCACGAGTAATCATTTTAGAATAAAAACTATAATCCAGTTAAATACCCTCACAGATGAAGAGGTAAGTTTTGAGATAGAGAAAAGTTGGGCATTTGTTCAATTGTAATAGTTGTATTTTAATGTATTTCCTAACACAACAAATTTTAATTTCCAGATTGTAATCATATATTGGAGACTACCTTTGGAATGTTTATTTTTATGTGCAAGTGAAAGCCAAAGAAGGAACTCTGCCATGCAGAGTCCTATTCTGCTTACTAGAACAAAAGTATTTCTAAAATACTACAAGAGCACCTCTACTAGTCCCTAAGGGATGCCCTCTGGTACGTTCTCCAGACAGTGTTTTAATCCATTCTTTACCTTTCCTGATGATAAGTGAATCCCTCATAGTTTCTTCATGAGTCTCTCCCTTTCCTTCTGCCTTTGCAGACATAATATTCCATTAGTTTTTATGGCTTAAGGCTCATTGATCAAGCTAGAGTCTATTTAGAGTCTAGAATTTAAAAAGCATGCAAGTGATTAAAGAAAAAAAATTCTCATTATGTACCATATTTGAAAGGATGGATGAGCATCTGCTATAAGACATTGTTTCTCAAGTCTTAAAAATTCCCTAGACTGAAGAGAAAATGACATAGATCAGTTAAAATTTCTGGAAAAAAAAAAAGTCCACTCAAATGGAAATATCTATTTAAAATGACATTTTTTAATAATTGCATTGTTAGAATATTCATTTTTCATTCCAAATACATATCTAGAAATGACTTTGCAATAAAATTCTATTCTAGACATGAGTGTGTTATGGGGATTTTTAGTTAGTACAAATCTAGCACATTAGTTTGGTTAGCTTTTCAAACAACTGCTTGGCTATATCTCAGCCAACATCAGAAAGTAATGAGTTTTAAAATAAAGATGAAAGTAAGTATACACACCCCTCAGTTGAAGACCATTTCATTTTTGCAAATCCTATTCTGGATGACTATCACAGAACTCCAGTGCCAAACCATGCAAAGTCATGGAAATCTTCCTTCTGACTACTTCATGGTTTTCACTAACTTTTTATGTGGAGAGCTTTGATCTTGTCCCTGAACTCCAATTCGATATTTTGCACTGCCCTCCTGAGTGCTGTGGTATAATTCTGATTCCAGGTCTAAGAAAGAAAAAAATTCTGAGAATGTTCTTGAAAAACATAACAAAAACAAGGCTCTGTAGTAGAGAACTGATCTGGAAGTACAATATACCTAAGTTAGAGCTCAGAAGCTCTCCCTTTGTGGAGATCTATTTTGTGCTATATCCTTTAGTTTACCTGGGCCAGGAAGTTCATATCAGTGATTGCTTTGGGAAGATTCTCTAGAACACTGATTATCTTCTTCTGCTAGAATCATGACATATGACTTTTCATATGGAAACCAGGTCAGATCCAGTGCATGACATACACTTTCAGTGGTTTGGCGAAGGGGAAATGAAACTATTGATCGATATACCTGCTATCTAAATTCCTAGGAATGTTATGGAAACTTAAAAAGGGGGTGGGGGGGCATGAGCTACTCAAAAGGAAGGTTTTTTAGAAATATAAAACCTTATTTACAAAGTTCTATTAAATGACTTTACCCTGCAATCCAGAATGAAATGAATTGTTTTGGATGTAAGAATTGGTCAGTTCAGAAAGTGAAGAGTAAGGCTCTGAAATTAATGGTTCTGCTTTAACTAGTATGCAGGCTACATGTATGATGACAGAGGGGAGAACTAGGGTTTGATTATGCATCAGACTTCAGAGCCACTCCTGTGCACACAGATAATAACACCCCTGCAGGTGCCATTTCCAAAGATGCAGGGCAATGGGTGCGGCACATATACCCATGCATTCACATACACATACAGATATGCTCGCTATTTCAAAGGATCCAGAGTCTGTTGACCTTCACACAGTGCCAGGTCCTTCAATATTGAATCAGTTTAGTCTCTCTTTACTAAAATGAAATACACATTCTGTGTTACACTGAGGTCTGGGCTGTGGATGCACTTCTGTAAATTGACATAATAATCTAAACACATTTTCTTTTAGGTACAATTGGATATAAAGGTGGCTGCTTTCCAGTGGAAGAAGACATTAACCTCTGTGTAGCTTCTCAATTCTTTCTTAAGCTAAAAAGGGACACTTGAAAGTTAGGATATTTGAAAAATCCTATATTCTTCAATTCTTAGGACTTTGTTCCGGTTTGCTAATGCTGCCGTTTTGCAAAACACCAGAAATGGATTGGCTTTTATAACAGGGGTTTATTTGGTTACAAAGTTACAGTCTTAAGGCCCTAAAGTGCCCAAGGTAAGGCATCAACAACAGAGTACCTCCAAGAAGGATGGCCAATGGTGTCCGAAAACCTCTGTTAGCTGGGAAGACACGTGGCTGGTGTCTGATTGCTCCCAGGTTGCATTTCAAAATAGTGTTCTCCAAAATGTCAGTGTCAACTTCCAACGGTGTCTTCAAGATGTGTTTCACAGCTGCAGCTAGCTCGCTCCTTCTGTTTGAGCTTATATAGTGCTCTACTAAACTAAACAAGGCCCACGCTGAATGGACGGAAATTATCCAAATCAGAGTCATCACCCATAGTTGGGTGGGTCACATCTCCATGGAAACAACCTAATCCAAAGTTTCCAACTTAATCAACACTAATACGTCTGCCTCCACAAGATTGCATCAAAGTTAATGGCATTTTGGGGGCCATAATACATCCAAACTGTCACAGACTTGAAATGATTTATTTAGGGTATGCTAATGCACATATATAAGTTATGGCCCATAATTCCAGTTCATGATATTTGGAAACAAATGAAGAGAAAATGAGGGAGTGGAAAATTCCATTTCACTACCCAACTTTCACCAACAACTAAATAGAGCCTAATGCAAAAAGAAGAAATATCCAGAGGAATTTCAGAGGGCCTTAGGCAAGTGAAAGCTTTTTGTTTTTTTTAACCCTCTTTCTCCTCCAACTCTAAGGGATTAATGTCTTGCTTAGCCATTAGTAATGGATAGAAGACACTGAAATGCTAGATAACATTAAAAACTTTCTTTAAAGTTACCATCAACATTTTGGTTTTTCTTTTTTATTTCTTTT